>NC_142143.1:22885000-25285000 GCF_024610735.1 Ursus americanus
CCATTTCAGCAATTTTGTGGGAAAGGTACTCCATGCTCGGGCTTTCTATCTGCAAGCATCGTTAAGTCAGATGAGCACAGTACCAGGCACAAAATTATCCTTCACGAGCAAAATTCTTCCTTTCTTGTGGCGGCCTTATTTTTTATTGCCACATATTGGGGTCTTATTTAAGGCTGTTTAAGTCCTTTAACCTGAGTGATTTTTAAAAGAATTCTACTTATTTTGTATCAAATACAAGTGCCAACAAATGATGTTGATTCCCCAACACCAAATAATCTCCAAACACCAAATGGAAAGTTAACAAAAGAAAAAGATCAGATTTATGAGTGGTCCTCACTGGCCACTCTGCAGACCTGCTGTCATTTCTCATTATCTTTTTGAAGTCCCTGCACAAATTCAACCCAGGTGATTTGGTTCTTAACAAAATGAATGTGAATTAATTCTGATCATAAATTTTAATGAGACAACACTTCAGATGCTCTCAGACATTCCAAATGCAAAACTTCTCTTTTTCTGTGGTAAAACTGCAAATTCTTTTCTTAGGAAACCTTGATTGTTTCACCTCTGCTGTTTTGACATAATGAACCAATTTGCATATTGGTAAGGTCAGAGGGGACAGAACTGGAATCTCATGCTTCCCGAATCTTTACCTCCATTCCACCATTACATATTTCTCATTTCCTTTTGTTCACAAGTTTTATAATTTCACAGAATTACGAGTCATACAGCCTGACACCAAGCTTGATCTTGCCATTATGCTTGATTGTTCAAAATTACACTAGTCCCAGAATGTTGACAGAATTCCTTTCAATATTTTCTCTGCTGGTTTATTAAGTGGCAGTGTCATACTTAAAGAAACGATCATTTCTGGGGCCACTTGTTCAATTCTTTGAAGACTGACATCACATTAAAAAATGTTCCCCCCAATCTTCTACTATTCTCTCTACCCTCAATATATTTGATGTGTCAGAAATAATTATAAGTGGCTTACTAAATACAGGAGCCATTTCTCTTGAATGTTTCGGAATGGATGAGTGCAGGATGGCTTTGTTATCAGCTTCATTCTGCTTGGAAATATGCATTCAGCATCAGCAACATCTCATGAGAAAGCAGAGGCCTGCCCTAATGTTTTAGATTTCTATTTCTCTTACTCCAGCCCAGCCACTGTCTGTTCCTTACAGATAATTATTAATGGTAAAGGCCCTTCTTCCTTAGAGATGTCCCTCGCCTTCTCTCACACCACTTTTCATTACGCATGCTCAAGGCAGTGCCTTCGCTATGTCACTTATTAATACCAGTGTGGCTTGTTGAGAAACAGGTTTCTGATTAGAATGGGGGTAGGGAAGCAGGGACTTTATTTCAGATCTCTCTCTTATTTCACACTCTCTCTTTAGAATGGGGTACTGCCTGTTCTTCTCATCAAAGGCAGAAAATCTGTTTTGTGTCCAAGGTAAATGGAAAATGCCCACACCTATACATCCTTTGAAAGCTTACTATTCTCACTATGGTTAAAAAAAGAAAGAAAAAAAGAAAGAAAGTTAACGAAGGATCCTGCCCTATCAATCTTGGTTGTACTGTTGGATAAATAAAGTCATCTCTCTACAAAATGATGCATCCCATGCACCTCTTCAGGGGATGAAGGGCAATCTAATACTGGGGACATTATCCCCTTTCACCAATAATCAGGATTACGGCAAATTTCCTGAATCTCTGATTTGTTGGTTGTTATTAGCGCCATTGATGAGCTCTCAAAAGAAACTCCACCAGATGGGCTTACAAGTGGAGAGGCCCATGGTCAGCTGAGACCTTCTGATGCAAATTCTGGGAGATGGGTTTCTGAGATGGCCGTGGACTGATGGACAATGTTCTTGACTTGGACAGATGGAACTGGGTTTCCTCTCTACCACTTATTATTAGCCATGTGGCTTTGAGCAAACCACCTAAGCTCCCTGAGGCTTATCTAATAAATTGGACAATGTATCTGACAGTGAAAGCATTGGTTCATAACAAAACATCATACAAATGCTTGGCATTTTTTTGTCTCAAATAACGACCTAGGGCTAATGAGGAAATAGGTTAAGACCATGGACATCAAACAGAAATCTAGAGGAAAATTCATATAGACCATAATCTTGTTTCTTTGGCACTAAGAACAGGGCTTTCTTCTAAAGAAATACTACCATTACTTAAAATTTAGTCTTATGTATATATCATATATACAGGTGACCAATTTTCAAGGAATGAGAAAGCAGTGAAACACTCGAACCCCCATACAGAGTAGCTAAAATGAACACTTCTTAGTAATTCGGTAGGCATCTCATTGTCTTATCACACCTAAGGGTCATAATTAGGATTATCAGTGGCTAATTGACTGGAGAAATGGCTGGAATCCAAATGACTCTGTGACTCATGACCCATGCTATCCATTTTGAATACTATCATAGGTCTCTATTGCAAAAAGTAGCATTACCTCAATAATTCGAAGCTATCTGCCCTGAGCTTATTAGTGATTTGTATTCTCTAGGAGGATGTTAACCACAACAGAAATTTCCACATTCTAACGCATCACCAAGCATGTTGCCCCAACATAATGACTTTTGAGTGGCGCAGAAGGCTGGGAGCTTCACTTCTCTGAATCTAATGCACCAGGTTTGGAAGGAACGGCAGGAAGTCGCTGCAGGAAGTCACTGCAGGGGTGGGAAATAGGGAGGAAACACTAAGCTCTGTCCTGACTCATGCATGGGACTGTCAAAAAGATGAAATGAGTTAAAACTTGAAGAAGACTTTGTAAGTTACATGGCACTAGACAAGTGTAAGATATAATTATTGCTCTTAATAGTCTTGCTCGGTTTACAACAGATGTTATATATAGCTTGAAAGGGAAGAGTTCTTTTTCAAACGATAGTATATTTATTCCACCAGCATCCAATTTTTGCTTTCTCAGCTCATCTCTCAGCCAACATGAGTGACATGTATAGTCTATTCTTGTTTTCTTCTGTTTTTGTCATAGTTCGACACAGTTGGAATAGAGGAAGATCTTGCAGAGAACAGAGCTGCAAGTGAATTTGGAAATTTTAAAAATAGCTGTCTCTGAATAGTAAGGTGTAAAGGTTTCTGTATGTAGAACTTCTTGTTAATACAGCTAAAAGCATGTAGCCAATTATTGCAGGAGGGTAGAATATTCTGAAAGCTCAGCATTCGCACACTGTATCTGTTAGGATGCCATTGTCACAAAAGGGAGATACATGTCATAATGATTTCCACTCTGAGCTTAGCGATCAGAATTGCATCCTTGAAATAAATAAATCTGCATATGTGCATGAGCATGCATGTGAAGGCATGGGTCCTTATGGTTGTATAATTATAAACACACATAGTTGTGCAAAAATATGCCACAGGAAGAACCCAGGACACATTTGGCCGAGTGCTTTAAACTCTATGAAGCTATTAACAGTCATCCATAAATCAATTGAAAGTAAAACTAGATTAATCAAAGTAGGTATTCGTTTCTTCACACAGAAAGGGCTGTTTTCGCCTCCTTAATTTCTAATACAAGTATCTTTGGAATACTGCTATAAGCACAGCACAGAGCTTAAGGAGAGAGGGGAAAAAGGGTTCTAGGGCAGTCCTTTCCTAAATAGAATGAGGGAGATTTACATTGGCTATTACGAAGTGATTACTAGGTAGGTAGGTAGGTAGGTAGATAGCTAGATAGATACAGTGAGAAAGGACTAGTAGAACATTAACCATAACATGCTGCGTTTCATAAACACAGACTAGCGTATGTATAGAAAAAGTGTAAAAAAAGATGAAAATCGATCTGTTACCAGATGTTCTATCTGGGAAGGGAAGCAGAATTGGGGAGGGAGGAGCAGGAGGAGGAGACGGAGCTCCTTCTCCTTCCTTTAAATTTCACTGTGATTACTATTGTTTTTATAATTAATTTTTAAAGAAACATAAGTTTAAAGAAATACAAGTCATGGTCCCTATACTCGAGGAATCCTGAAGGTAATGACAGGTCTTTTGTAAGTGAGCCTACCACTTCTCATGTTGCTCACCAAGTTCTGCAGAGTAGATATTCTTAATTGATGCAAATAGCATCTCTTCTGGCAGAGGGCCACTTATCTGTTACCAGTACTTCCAAAGCTCCACCCAAGACGCTATATCCATGATAACCTCAAATGTAAGGAGTCGAAAATACTAATAAATCCATCATGCTCCTCAGCTCACCTTCACAGCTAAAAGGGTTTTCTTTCTTGCTTTTAATGGGACAGATATAAAGCACTAGAGGAAAAAAACTGTACCATACTTATTAAAGTCTCAGCCGTACATTCTTACCATATCACCCTCTCCCAATCAGCTGGTTCAGAACATGGGCTCAGGTGGAAGCACACAGCACTTTCCCCACTGCCCACAGCATTGTTCTTTATACCATTATCAGTGCGTTTAAGCTGGGACCCTTTGAAACAGCAGAGCACAAAGAACCAAGAGTCTTCAAGATTGGGTCTGATACTTTGCCTGCAACAGGATCAACCTGACTTATTGGTCAGCACACAGGACCGTAACCGCTGGTTCATTTGTTTGAAAATATGCCTGTACCAAGAAGCAGGAACTTTGGTCATGGTGACAGCGTGACATAAATGATCATCTCTTCGCTCCCCTCAAGAAACTTGTAACTGTCCAAGGAAAAACTTCAGATGTAGAAAAGATCTTGGAAGTTATCAATCTTTTCTAACCTTTGAAGAATTCATGTACTTGTCTTTGATTATAAAATTTTACCCATTAGAGAAGTCAGCATTAATTTTTATGTCCATGACTTTAAAAGTCAAAATAAGAGCGTTCCGGGTTACATGAGGAGTTGGCAACGCGTGCAGTGGGCCAAAGCCAGCCCGCCACCTGTTTGTGTAAATAGTTTCTTTGGAACACAGTCACGCTCATCTGTTTATGTATTATCTGTGGCTGCTTGTGAGCTACAACAGAAGAGGTGAGCAGACACGAGAGAGAATGTATTCATTGAAATAGGAAGGTATACTTAAAAAACGTAAAGTACTTATTTGTCTTCCATTTTGGCATGGTCTTTCTGGGAATCTGTTTCTGTAGGATATTCTAAGAGTGATTTCTTAAGGAATGCGTGTGTTCCCTCTCTGATACTGGGAAGAACAAAAAGAGCTAGTGAATAAACAGCATTGTAAAGCATCAGGTAGAAGAAATACAAATTAGAAATGGAGGGACTTTACAAGCAATGTTTTTAAATCCGAACTTCGCTACCACTTCATTCACACCCAGTTGGGCCAAGTGCTGAAATCTGAATGTGTATGGTGGGGATAGGAAGAAAGACCTGAATTCAGTGATTAGGAAAATAATGGAGCTTATTTAACCAGTCTTTGAAAATGTTTATAATATTGTGAGAACTGCCCCCAATTCCTGAATGTCTCTTCCTGAAGAGAATCTGTCAAAAAAAAAAAAAAAATTGCTTAAGCTAAATTTTTGCAAAACGTTTGCATGGATGGAGCTACATAGTGTCCTGCCAAAGATGCTCCAGTTTAATTATGCCCAGCAAGTTGGCTGGGTTTGTTTGGCACTTCATTAACAAAAAATAAACCTCACTCTTTTTCCTGAGAAAATAGCATTTATAGTATTTTTGGGGACGGCAAAGTTCAGTGTGCTACTTCTTGGTATGAAAAAAATGTATGTGGATAAATAAAGCTTAAAAATTTTTTCTCTGGCATGGTAACTGACTACCCCGGAAAAATCGATGTTTTAGACATGTGAGTGAATACAGGTCATATAAAATTTACCTTTTCAATGTTTAAAAAAAAAAATCACAGAGAAGAAACACCATAAAGCAAGAGGAAAGATCTGGAAATTGAGAAAATAGATTCTTGTGACACTTCTAAATTAGAGGGGGTGTTCTACGCAAGCCAGTAACAGTCTTTTTTAATTTCAGCTTCTTTTGGTGGTAAAATATAGGTAAAGTGTGGATGTTGGGAGAGAAAGTAAAATAAAGATAGTTGTGTATTTGTGACTCAGTTACCGCTCAGAAGGAAGGAAAGGTACAATTAAATTAAAGGTAAATTACATGCATATAACTCCTTACATGAAGAGCTTCCTGACTCGATTATCAGCAGTGAAACAGAGATCTTTCCAGTCCTGTAGCAAGTTCTCATCCAAAGAAATCAGTCTGAATTTAGTTGAAAGGAATAAGCTGCTAACAAGTTGCTAACAGCTGTCAATGGACGGCAGAGCTCACAGCAACACAAACTCGAGAATGACACAGCTCATGCAGTGAGGGGAACATGCATAGGGCCTTGGTAAGGCCAACGATAGTTGGGGCGGAGGGTGACAAGGCACACAAAAGAAGGATTCTTAGAGGAGGTGCCACATTTGCGTTCAGCAAAGGAGGCCTTGGAGTGGGCCAGGACAGCGGACGCAGAAGTGACGCAGAGGCTAAGGAGACAGTCAAAGCCAAGAAATCATAGGGTTCATAAACAGCATTCCCAGCTGTTGTCTGTGTCTGGAAAGCAAAGGTTAAGACAGGAAATTGTTCGAGATAAGATGAGCGAGGCAGGATGCAGTGTATTTAAGGCTAGTATTCAAGCTGGGACTATTTTGGACTTTATCCAGCAGGACAGGAACTCATGGGTCTGTTTTAGGCCTGCGCCGGGCAGGTCTGCTTTGGGGCGGACATGTAAGGTGGGCTCGAAGGTGACAAAGCTGGTGGAGGAAAGGCCATTTACTTGGTGCAGACGCCCACGGAAAAGAGCAATCACAGCCAGGAGGCGGCAGTTCTAAACCACGGCCGTGGCCACTGTGATGAGCACTGCAGATGAACGCAAGGAATACTGAGGCTGCGAGACATGCCAGTCCCGGCAATGGGTTCGACATGGGAGACAACAGAAGTGGGAAAAGGAAACCGGAACTGAGTCTCCAGTGTCCAGTGCAGGTAGACGGAGGACGTGGTTCCACAGCACGCTACAGAAGAGCCCAGAACGAGAAACCCAGTTAAGGGGGATGGTGATGAGGTCCCTTTATGCATGTTGGGTTAGGAGGGTGCCTCATGGACACAGCAGGCAGTTGGATATTTGAGGAAACGGATCTGAGCTGCAAATAAAATTTGTGCGTCATTGTAAGTCCTGACAGTGGATGAGAGTATGGGAAGGGAGCAATGGGGGGAGGATGAACTTGCGGAAGAAGGAGGAAGAGAAGGCCACAAAAAAGACAGGGAAGGAACAACCAGAGGACCAGGAGAGACTGATCGATGTGGCCAAACGCACGGAGAGATCCAGGAGAGACTCCGAACATCCCCCAGGTTTAGCAATTTAGGAACCCTTAGTTCGTTGTGAACTGAGGGCAGGTGATAGATGCTGGGGACGGTAAGGTGGAGACAAGGAAAGGCACAAAATACACATATAGCCAATTTTCAAGGGGTCTGATTGAGGTGGGGAGGGGAGATACTGGCATGAAGATGGACCAGAACCAGGACAAGGGGAGGAAATTTAAGACGCGAGAAACCCAGGATCCACTTGAACAGATGACCGTCTCTGTACTGAAGTGCCCGTCCCAGCACAGCAAACTGCTGCGGCTGCCTCGGTGGCTGTTTCACCCCCCTCTGCTCTTCCACTCGTCCTGTCTGTTCTACCACAGTCACATCTGAGAAACTTTCTGGGCAATGTGCCCTGGTTCCAGGATGGCAGGCTCTTTAGCAAGCAAAACATGAACTCAGATGGAGTCAGAGTCATAATTTTTGTATGAAATCTCCTAGGAAATCAGAGAAAAGGTGATTGTTTTCTAAAATAACCACTATTTAAAAAAAAAAAATCTCTTTAATTCCCGTTTAAGGCCTGTCACTACCAGAGTGCTTAGCCGGAAGTACTTTGGAGTACTTAGCTAGTACTTTACTGGAAGGCTTTGGAGACAGACGTGCAGGTACATTATGAAACATCACACATGAGATCTGACTTGTTGGTAGATGACAGTTACAGGCGCAGTTAGTTTTCAACAGCACAGAAATTCCCACACTGGAAAGGGACAGCACAGCGTACTTAAGAGAGGGTCATCTGGATATGAACAGGTTTGGGCTTCCCCTGGCTGTCACTACCTCGCCCTGTGACCTTACCCAAGCTCCTTCTCCAAGTTCAGCCTCTACTGTAACTATGGAATGAGATGCCTCCACTTAATGGTTTCCTCTTCCAGAATTTCCAGCTAAAAGAAAACTATGGCTAACACTCCTGTTATATTTTCTAAGATTTAGGAAATTAAATCAAAATCTATTTTGTGGCTACTGAAGCAAATATCGAGCAGGACCAAGGTCCTAAAATTATGGCATCTATCTTGGGAGAGAAACACCTACTGGTAATAATTAGAAAAGAGAGCTAAACACACAGCCTCTTCTTTTTCCAAATGAAAAGCTCATTTGAATCTCACAATATTTTCCTTCCCTTTCAAAGTCCAGTAACAAGTGTTTGATGACAAATCAAAGCGGGATTGTTCCAGTCACAGTACACATGCCAGTGCCTCCAAAAGCAAAGACAGAATGACAATTTCTGGAGACAAATGATTCATTTCTGTTTCTGCTCTATTCACTAGGACAACATAACTGCAGTCAAGATTCCGTCTGAGGTTCAGTAATACAAAGTCTATGCCTTTGGTTACCACACAGACACTGTTTCTCTGGAGTACCTCCCCAGACGGTGTCAAATAAAGCGACCTCAAAGAACTCCAGTGGGTGGGGGCGAGGAAATTAGAAAGTGCTTTTAGTTTCACAGAAATTCAACAAATGCTATTTTGTGATCCTGGAGATAAAATGGAAGAAATCGTAGTGCAAAGAAATAATCTTCTCTTTCTTCTTCATTCCAGAGACAGAAAATAAACACCCGGTAAGAATGTTTGGTCCTTTTTCTAGGATTTTCCAGGACCCTGTTTATCCTTGGCCTTGCTCTTAGCTGTAATTTCAGCATCAGAGAACCAAGACCTTCCAACGCTTAATTCCTTCCTACCCTCTACTGTTTCCGAGCCCTCCTTCACTGACGTTGAGTTTTGTTGATGAGGTTGGTATTTTGTTTATTTCCTTCACCACTTCGTTTACGCCCTTTTTCACAGCCTATCTTCAGTCCAGGGCTTGGTGAGCGCCCACTTGGATTACTGTGGCCCCTTTCATCCGGCCCTCTGATTTCTGAACTTAAGACTCTTCGTCTGCCTTTGCGAGGCTTCCAGACGTCATACATAAGCCGACGGTCAACACACAGCAAAACCGCTAGGGTTGTTTCCCACACCTTTCGAGGACCTCATCACTTTCTTTTCCTTAGGTTTCCACACTGACATTTTCCCTGGTAGGTTTTCCTAGCTTCACAGTCCCCTGTGGGCACCCCGCCCTGCGCTTTCTACTTTGTCTCTCAACCCTCTCTGGTCTGCCATATTCTTCTCAGGCCAGTCATCTCGATGCCTATATCATCCAGCCACTCCTCTTTCATTTCTGGGCCTTCCCCAAAGTGTGCCCTAAGTGTGGGATGAGGTCTTCTCCACCCCACTTTCAGCAATGCCTGGCTCTGGCCTTTTGTCAGAACTCTACCTTTGCTGGCAATATCTGGAAAGCAAATGCGCCTCAGCTGCAATTCCTCAAGCACACACTATTCTTCAGGCCATTCCTTTTTTAATACCTAGAATCACCTTATTTGTGTATTTCATGCCTTCCTGGTTTAGTAGTATTTTTTTCATGCCAAACTTATTATATTTCTATTTCCTCTATTAGACTTTAAACTCCCCAACCACAGGAATTATATAGCTATAAATCAACCTCTTCAGGGTTGTCCAGTCACCATTTTAAAAATGACTGTAATAGTGACCATAAAATAGAAAGTACTATATGAATGTACTTGTTTTTCCATGAGGACATAAATGAACAAATCATCTTGGTAACCACATAGCTTGGCTCTATCAGCTCCCCAGTGGGCCTTGAAGCACTAAGCCTGCTTCTTACCTTGCTTCCTGTCCTGTGGAGCTAATCCAACCACAGACTTGCCTTTGAAGTCAACTGGAACGTCATGCATGGGTGAGCTCCAGAGAGCACACAAAAGCAAGAAAAGAAAACTGACATGTTATTCTTAACCAAAGGGACTGTGCTATTTCCGTGTTTCCGCACACACTTGGGCATCCCACAGACTTCAAGAGCCTGCGGATGAAGGAGAAGAAGCTGAAGTCTGCGGTGGCTTGTGAGTGGGGACAATGGCAGCAGACGAGGCACAACAGAATGAAAGTTTTAAATTCCTAGTAAATAATGCCTCTGTTTTCTTACAAATCAAGAGCCATACAAATCACAAATATAAAAGTCTTCAAGGTTATAAAACTCCTCCCTGAGAATGTCAAACCCTTCTGGAAATGGCATCCACTCGTCATCTGAGGCATCACAATTGCCTTGTACACTAGTATTCAATCCCATGCAACAGCCATTTATCCAGAATCTTTACTGAAAAGGAGTTGTGCTCATCAAGATGAGAGCATCATCACTATCTTCAAGAAGAAAGTATAAAGCAGTTCTCATAGCATATAGCTCTCCACGGCCACTTACAGAGAACACTCTCAAACAGCAACGGTCTGCAATGCAGCAACACAGTGCACTCTGAATTACAGCTTTAATACCGCGTCTCGTAGTCAAGGGCTTAAAACCAAACGATGTTTGGAAACTAACTAAATTTATTATGTACATACCTTTTGACCCTGCAAGTCCTTTCCTAAAATGAAATTCCACAGAAATAAAAGAACCAACAAGAGGCCCCACTACTTAACAACCATGCGTATTTTGGGGTGGATTTTCCTTACCTCTCTAAGTCTCAGTGTGGTAATTTGTAAACTGTGGATAATAATAGTACTTGCTTTATAGTCCATGTGGGTATGATGCCTGGCATGTGGGAAATGGTCAAGAAATGTTAGTAAGGTGGGTATTATAATCCTTCCTTTGCAGAGGCATAAAACTGTGTTTCAAAGATGCTAAACAATTGGTCCAAGGTAATAGCATGTCTTGGATTTGAATTGAGTTTGGTTTGATTCCAAAGACTATCACCTTCCTGCCTCAAAGGCTGCTACTTAACTTAGGGCCCGAAAGTGAATAAGGGCAGGAGATATCAACTGAGAAGATGCTCCAAATCCCATTTGGATGATTACTCAAGGAAGTCTGAGTTCTCGTAACCCTCTCTTCAACCTGTATGCTCAAATATTAGAATATCAGACTTTCAAAAAACATCCAAGGCCCTCCAATCACAGGGTGCTGAGCTCAAACATAGAAATGACACAACCGGGTGATGTAGCCTGAAAAATGAACGTGAACCTGGAAAGCTAACAGTCAATTACTGAGAAGACAAGGATTCAGCATAGGTGCAAGAAAAGAGCTCTGTGCTCCTGGACATTGATACAGGACTGTAATACTTATTTCACATTTAAATATTTTAAGATGGAGCATAAGCATTTGTATTTGCCATCATAAGCACTATTAATCAAAATACACTGGCTACTTTTCTGGGGTAAAGACCTGGATGACAATAAGCAAGTTATGCCAAGGTTAAGTTGTCATGAATGAGCACCTGGAGGGAACTAGAGAGTGTCACCCCAGAAACAGCAGACAAGGTGAGAATCTAATCTGAAAAAAGACTTACTCTTAGAGGTATGGCACTAAAATTAAATTTTAAGAAGACAATGGACAACATGATCTGGCAAGTGAAACTAAGAATAGATGAATCCATAATTCAACAAAAATTTGATATCTTTGTTTCTAAATATTGTCTTTGATCTCTTCTGATTCACAAATTTAGCCATATATCATATTCCCCACTGTAGAATGTTTTCACCTTCTTGAGTTTTTTGTTTGTTTCATTTTTCTTCAAATGGTGTGAGTCTAAATGTGTAGTTTTCTTTTTAATGTGTAGTTTTAAAGGTAGGGATAAATAGTATGTATTTAAGTGTCTAAACTTCATGTTCCAGATTGTCTACTGGGCAGGGGCGGGGGCGGGGGGCACAGGGTAGGGAGAAATCCCACTGAAGAATTTCTCAACCATACCTTTTGCATTCCATGGAGTCTGGAAGTGCCTTCTGCAAATGGCTATCGAAAATGAAATGCAGCCTAGAGTAGACAGCAGTGAAAGGAGTTGCTTATTTGGGGATACCAAAGGCATTCACAAGTCCCAGAGAGAAGACGTGGAGTGTCTTTGCTCTCTTTATCTGTTTAGACAGGTGGATGGTGAACGCTGCTTCCCAAAGACACTGAGAGCCAAGAGCTGCCACATCGTAGAGAGGAAGCTGCTCTCTGTTCTCTGAGTGGGGCTCGTTACGTATCTTTCTGATTGTCCCTCTGATGCGTCTAGCATTAAGTCTAGTCACATACCAGGATACTCAGGAGAATTAGTCCTTTGCTGCACCCCCCCCCCCGTTCCCTTAATATCAGGGCACCTGTCCTCCTTACTTCTTGAATGCCACACACTCTCCATAGGAGATATCTGGTGGGAATGGGGTACTCATTTGTCTCCAATTCTTCCCTTCCCTGAGTAGAGAAGGCAGAAATGGTCAAGGCTCTTCTCTCTATGTCTACAAAGTACACACTCCACAAGATAAAAGAAAGAATAATTAAACTATTTCTGGGCTTTTCAATACTGAGATCTTAACCTAACTAGGCGCAAAAACTTAAAGGTATTTTGATTAAAGCTTTAACATTTTTTTGGCTTCTCTGGTAAATGACAAGCATGTAAATACAAAGTTCTCCTTAAAATCCTAAAATTTTATAATCATGATAAGAAGTAAGATTGAACTAATCCCAAAGCTCTTTGCCTAATGTTCGGTGTTGTTTGGAATAGTGTTTTTAGCTACGTGGGTGAATGGTGTAATATTTCCGTGAGAAAACAAAGCTCTGGGCAGGACTTGACACACCTAGGGATGCTGTTGAAGACAGCTTTGAAAAGTTTTCCATTGCACAGAATATGTTAGTCTGTCTTTTCAAAACAGCAAGGAAGTTGAAGTATTTCAAAAAACTTGTCAATTTTCATTTGTGTCCAAATTTTAGAGAATACCATGAAGTACAATTAAGGCAATGGTAAACTCCACCCCCCACAGTTCATTATAAACCTTCAGTAACGTATTGGTAACTCTGGGACAGTTCATTACTAACCATATGACACAGTTAAGTTTTTTTAAGTCTTGATGAAATGAAAATCTTCTTTTTGCTGAGGAAATAAATTGAAAATTGTAACAACCATTTTCAGGAGCTAGCCTTTATTCTGAATGTTCTCACTACTGTTCTCACAACAAGTAATCTGAAACAATACTCTGAGCCAAAAAGCTATATATTTGATTGTTACTACTGCTTTCTACTTGTGAGGGAATAGCTTCTCCCTTCACAGAACTGAAGTATGATTGCTAAAGTAATTTTATTCTATTACCCAATTCGTTCTTTAAAGTTCCTCTTCTCTCTCCAATTATATGATAGTTGATGAGGGAACCATCGTATTTTCACCTTTTATGAAATCCTCCTCAGTGCCTTTAGCAACACTGGCCAGACAAGATAATTATGGGGAAAAAAGCCAATTGAATAATTAAGTAAATAGATGATTTGAAGTCTTCACAAATTTATGACAATAATCATGAGTATTAAGCAAAAAAAAAAATACCATTTTAGTTAGAAAGGTCATATACTGTACCAACTTTAACTCAACTTAGAATGGAAAAAATAAAGCCCCCAAACTACGTAGAAATTCTGAACTCTTTAAAATATTCTAGATCAGAACTTCTTTGCCCTATGTACTGACATTTCCTATTGTTTTTACCTAACCAAAAAATAAACACTATCAAAGAGATAATTGACTGAAGGGAGGTTAAGATACTCATAAATAATCAGAAAGCCAATGAGTAACAGTGAATTGAAGTAGGTTAGACTGGATCACATTGCACTGTACTGAATTAGCAGGATGAAAGTAAAATGAGGACTGAGCTCTGGATTAAAATCCTGCCAACACTTTGAAAGCAGCAGGCTTAATTAAAATAGATCTTAATCTTGAGGATGATATGCTGTCTTTTTATATAGATAATCTTATTCTTATACCATTTTCCTACTTGTCAAAACTATTTCTCTGGACTTATTATAAGCACAACATCTGATGGGAAGCAATGTGTATTTCCTGTCTCCATTACGTAAGTACACACTTCCTAGGTGACTTCGTTGTCACTTGAAAGTTATACCATTTTCCTATTTATTTAAAAATTAAAATTAAAAGCTGCTAATGTGAAACTATTTTTGTAAATGTCACCAAATGGAATTTATTTTAAAGATCAACAGCCTCATCATACAACATGCCTAAAAATGGAATGGTATTATTCATGCGTCACGAATAGCCTTTTACATGTCATAGCCACAGCGGGCCAACAAAACAGAGGACTCAAGGAACTTTAAAAAAAACTTTTGACCAAAACGAGTTATTAATTTAGCATATTTTGAAATACCTTCTTTTTGATTGTACATTCAAACTGATATGCCATGTCCCCCGATTTGCATGATATGAAATTGAGAGGGAGCCAAAGGTTTTCTTTTTGCAGTGACAAAACACACAGTTAATTCAGAGAAAACAGAATCTTCAACCAATTCAACTGATTGGGACTGCAGCATAGAAAAAACTGGCTGGTTAAATATTTCCCTTTCCAACTGCATGTGGTGTGTTCTTACGGCAAATCACAGGGGCTAAATATTGTTCACCGTTGTGCACCCAGGTGGCAGCGAGATACCAACAATAACACACTATAGCTAAGTGCCAAGGTTCATGCCTGAAATTAGTGTCAAAATGAAAGGACCATAGAAAGTTAGGGTTAAAGGGGAGACAGGCTCATCCTCCGCATTTTGCTGACATCAACGCAGCATGCGATAGGCACTTGGAGCACATTTTCATTTTTAGAACTCTCATGGGCTGTTCAACTGCTACTATTACAATACAGACTGCAGAAATATTCCTTGTTTCCTAAAAGCAGGATGTAGCTCGAAGCCTCAGGTCCAATGCTTCGTCCTCACTCATCTCAACTAGCGAGCAGGGATTCCCAAAGAATGGGGTTGCTCCAGCTGAGTACTCCCAGAGGAATCAGAGGGTACACAGTGGCTATCATGATCATTGGTTCAAGGTGCAAACTTTCTAGCTTGCTTTACCCAGGGAAATTAATACATATTACACATATATTATGTATTAGTAACACCTCCTTGAAGTAAGCCCTATAGTCATTGCTACGTATACCGGTCATGGCTCTTATAGTCAGTAAAACAGCTCCAAAGCAGAGCTCAGGTATAGTAGTTGCTTTAAGAAATATCTATCTGGATTTTCCTATGAAATAAAATTTCTACCTTAAGCACCTGATTTGAGAATCCACACAAAATACAGACATACATATTTTTCTTGAGATGTCACAGCTACTTTTTTTTTTTAATATGATTGAGTAAAAACATAAATAAAATTAACCACAAGAGCTGCTTGTTGGTAGAGGAGAAGTTGCATTTGGATTTTGAATACTGAATTTAGCTTTTATTGGAAAAAAAAAAATCCGACATAAAGTAACCAATAAAACTTTACGATGGTTAAGAGATTGTCTCTTTTTGGGGGAGGGGCAGTCAGTAACTTCTGTGATACTAAATAATGTCCCAAAGGAGAGAGAAATAACCATACACAGCAAAAAACAATATGACCAGCTGAGAGTCTGCTGCACCCTGGGCCTGAATAGTGTTGATAAACATAGACAAACATAACACGATTGCCCTTTCTCTTAGAAACACCAGAAAGTTCATTCTATATTTAATGAATTAATGCTGTAAGAGTGACAATTTATTCTCTGAAAAGGCAAAAGCTTATACGAAAATAAAGATTATTGTGTATATCTATACATTCTTTAATGAGATCTCTGACACTGATGAAATATTTAAAGATCTTTGAAGGCCTGGGGCTATAAATTTAGGAATATTATATTCTCTTTCCCTGCTAACTTTCCTCCTGTTGTCAGTCTCTGCTTTCTTCATGCCTCTCTTCTCCTCTTCCCATCTTCAAATGTGTATTAACTGCATATTCTATGCCAGGCACTGTGCTAGGCTGTGGAGCTCTTGCTTCCAAGATTTCCAGTTTTCTTCCTCTTCCACTTTCTTCTCTTATTTTACTACTGGTTCCCTGAACTCTTTGCCAACATATCATCTGGACGCACGTCCAAATACTAACACAGCCAGGACACTGGAAATACGTGAAATGTTACCTAGCCTCAAATCCCTTTAGTTGTTGCAAACGTCAAGGGTCGAGTGATCAATGCAGATAAAAGAACTTTTGGATTTCATTTCCAAGACAGACTTTGTTGGCACCATGGGCTTTGACCCAAATACAGAAGGATGGGAAGTGTTGAGAAAGCAGTGGCAAAAATGTTCTGGGGCAGGAACGATCAGAGGAAACATAAGGCCAACTTTATGGGGGCAAGGAGCAGATCAGTCTTCTCATTTAGCAGATTCCTCTTTTGAAATAGGTAATAATGCAGCTAGAAAGAAAGACTGAAGCCAAATAGTGAGAGGTCTAAAGAAGGTTTGAAATTCAAATGTTTTATCCTATTGGCTCTGGGGAATCCACAGATGCAAAGGGAAATGGCGGAATGGAAGTATCAAGGTGGCGGCGCGCTCCTATGCTAAGGGCAGAGGCTTGCCTGTTGTACCCACTGCTTTATTCTAAACATCTTTTAGGACCTCATAAAAGTTCAATAATACTTGTTGAATGACTGGAAGCATGAATAGAGCCTGCACCATTTGGGCTTTAAGTCATCTCAGCTGCTTGCTAGCTCTGTGACCTTGAGGGAGTTAACTTCTCAAAACCTCCATTTCCTCTTTACAAGCAAAGGTACTACCTTTCTCAGAAAGTAACTGATAGGATTAAACAAGAAAACAAAGGTAGAGGGTTTAGTACATTGACTGGCAAATAGAGTAAATGTGAACCATTAATAATTAGAACGAGAGGTCCCTTAAAATAGTTTAAGAAGCATTAGAAGGAAGCAAATGTAGTAAAACCAATGTAGTATTTGCTGCATCATGGGCCTACACAGTGAGGGGGAAAGGATGAATTGAGACCCCAGTTCTAAATATACATCAATAAGATAACTTCTTAAAACACATTCTGACTGCTTTGCCACTATAGTCTTCTAAATTGGTATATATGCCTAGAATGTATTTTAAGCCCTTGAAAGAAGAGGCAAGTGAAGTGCAAGTTCCAAAATGATATGGGTTGTGATGTGATTACCTGATTGTGTATGACTAACTGGCAAGACTCCTATAATCTGCAAAATCAGGCAAATAATGAATATTAAATTAATGGTGAATATTAAATGAAGAGCTGCAAGAATAGTGTCTGGTACAGGGTAGGCACCAAATAAATGTCTGTGGAACGAATGAATATTTTCTAAATCCTTATGGGAGAACATTTAAAAAATCATTTATTTGATTTCCATGTTTCAAATTTCTAGCAAATCAAATTCGTCTTCAAACATATCCTGAAAATCCAATATTTTCGAAGATGCCTGCAGTAAACTATGTTAAAACCCTTGAGATCGTGATAATTAACTGTACACCATATGTTCCTGTTCCTGACCATGGCGTGCTTGCTACCCTATATTTCTTTCTCTAAGGAAATTCCTAGCCTTCTGGTGTATTTCAGGCTTTGCATTTAGACTGTGAATTCGATCATCAGAAAAATACAGGAATTTCAAAGATTTATAAATCACAAGTATGTTGTGCTTAAATAATGCCAAACGACATTATGAACATAAATTATGGCTCAGAGATGTTATTAAAAATGTAAAACAGTACTGCTCGCCGTAGGGTGTAGGATCATAAAGTCTAGCAACTTTAGAAAGACTCAGGTCCATTATGATTCTACAGGAGCCACCTCTTGATTAAAAAAAAAAAAAGATTATAAAGACCATTGAGCAAAATGCAACTCAATTTTAAAAATCTGAACAAAATTTTCAATGCTTCAGTTAATTATTAGTGAGTGACAGAGTGTGTAATTAAGGTTTTCAGCATAACTTTTATTTTCTGAAATCATTCTGGGATCCCTTAAACAAAAGTATCTGACTGATGGTAATGCAAATGAGAAAATCTGCTCTTGGATCACAGAGGTGATTAAACACAAAACTCCAGTCGATAAAACTTTACAATGTATCCTTGCCAACAGACTAGAAGAGTTAACCTGGAGTGACACCTTCGCCAGCTATCCAAGAGGGTCCCTCCCCTGTCCATTTTTCTTATAATAAGTTTTCTAGATGATGCTCCGTATAACTCTGAGGTTTGCCACTTGGTGGAAAATAAACTAAGGTAGCTTGAAGGAAAGATTTTATTGAATTATGCAAGTAACTTGTTACCATTGGGAAATGCTATATCCCAATATCAAGCCCTTACACAACATCCCAAAGGCAACTCAAACCTTTCAGCACTTTATACACAATTTCTAATGAAATACGTTTTCCACCCACCAACCACAGACAAACAGGTCACACAAACAGCTTCAAAGTCAATGTAACTGTCTAGATGACAGATAAGAATAATGGCACACCAAAAAGACAAAAACCGAAATTATAGTAGGCAGAAAGAAACGAAGAGTAACCAATTACTCTGCAACACTGGTATTTGGAAGGGAGTATTAATGACAAAAAGAAAGTAAACTTGGGGAAATCTAGTAAACACATTAGGAGAGGAGAATAAGCAGATACCAGAGTTTAATTGTACTTTTCTAAAAAAATTGCACCGATGGCGTGTCAATTCAGCAATCATATAATATTCTGACTGGAAATATTCACGACAGTCAAGTTCAATTGCATACAAATTTTTCTAATTAGTGTTTAGAACAACGCAGTTTGGAAGCTAATGGCTTTGTGTAACTTGCACAGAAAAACTGACTTAAGATTTTCATTCTGATTTACATGAAAATTGATCTAATATGTCACAACTCCAGTTCCCAAAAGATTTGATTCTTTAAAAGCTACGTGATTAACTTTACTTGTGTCTACATCTCCCGAAAGAATTGAGGTGCAAAGACGTTCCTGGTAACATTTGCTGCAATTACATTCAAGTTTCTATACATGCCTTTACCTTTCAGTACAGACAGATATACCAACTGCGTATTTACATGCACATATTTGATTTCTTAGTCCATTTTTAAATTTAAAAGGTACATGACATCTCGAAGCGAAGTCAATGTTCTGATAGTGCATAATATTGATTCTTTCTGTTTTCTTAGCCTTCCCCTGATTTGCCTCTTCGTTTTCCCTCTTTATATCACAAACTATCATTTGTAATATTCCTCCCTTTTAGATACACCTAATTCTTTTAAGGGAGTACCAAATTAAAATAGGAGGAATCTGGAAATACTCACTGGTTTATATCAAGAGCTCAATGCATTTGCTTCAGCTGAGATAATGCATGAAGACTTTTCTGAAATAACTTTTACATAGGATAAAATGATTTCTATGTCAGAAACAATTACCAGCCAACATTATTATCGCCAGAAAATTGTAAGCTAGAATGAGCAATAAAAACATTGTATTTGGAATAAGATATTAAAGAATAGCTATTAAAATATTTTACTCAATTTCTATTATTCCTTAAAATGGAAGTCATCAAATTGTCATTATAGGCCTTTCCCACAGATTCTTCAGAGACTGAATTTAATCATTTCAGGAAATTGAGGACTATCCAACATTCACTTAAATCCTATGAAATTACAGCAAAGCAAAACACAATGTAAAATTTATTAAGACATTTTATATTGAGATATGTTCACATACACACATAGATACATACCACAGACTGGGAAATATTTGCCTTCGGAGACCTGGAATTAAACATTTCTTGTGAAATTAGCCACTTACATGAAGCATTACCTTCAAGGAGACCTGAAGGAAGAAACCCAAGTGAAGGAGCCACAATTTAGCTTTGCAAAACCCCCGTCTTCATCGAGCGCTAAAGTAGCAGTTAAAAAAATACCTTCAAAAATCAGTTTTTGGAAAATGACTTGCAGCTACAATTATTACCTCTATCACAGAGCATAGAACTTTTAACTGCTGCTCCACCAGAAAGAGCTAAACAGTCGAAGAAGCGCATCAACACCAATAAAGGCATCCTTATGCCTTCTTCCCGAAAACGTTCTCTTTGAGGAATTGTCAGGCTGAAAGAAGACCTTCGACATCAGCCAATCCCCGCTCTTATTTACCAGTTCTGGGAATAAAATCTACATGAAATAAAGATCGCTTTATTTCAAACGAAATAAATGTCCTCTGAAAAAGACAAAAATCTGCTCATTTTCAAGGCTGGAAGGAAACGTATGAAGTACCTGGTTGTATTTTGTTAACAAAGGCTAGACAATCTTTAGAAAATTACTAACAATAAAATTCCCTAAGATAGTCTCTTCTTTAAACCTTCTATAGCTAGAGAGAATGGCTTAAATTTTAGCTGTATTCAGAAAGTGGTTTTCCAATGCTACTGGCAAGAAGTACATGGAATGGTTTGACAATTGCACTTTAAAAAAAAATGTTGAATTTTTACCTTTCCATTCGAGGACGATGCCACTTCTTATGGAGCCCATTTTTCCTGAAGAGACTCAGTTCTGGCCGATTTAGAATAAAAACCATTAGCATATTACTATTAAAAGAAAAAAAAACTACACTACAAAGCTGCGGTCTCTCGGAAAGAAGCTGACGGCGCTTCTACGCAATAAATGCCTTTCCTGATACCTATTTTGTAGCAGCATCTGATTAGCAGACTGTATGCTCCCTGCAGCAGCAATTAAGCACTTTTTAAGGGAACGGGAAATGTATGAGGGCTCATCTGCTAAGCCGGGCTGTATACTCCACAGCCTCTTAATCAGCGCGGCTCCTTTCTTAACAAGGTTCTAGAATGCAAGGTCGTCCAGGGACCATTAAGTAGCACACAAGCAGAACATTGCTGGGACTCGCCAATACTGGATACAACTTTCCCTCAAAGAGCCAGCGCGAGAGCCAAGGTGACAGAGCCGCAGCACATCTGCCCCTTTATGCCTCAGCACCGGGCACTTGAGAAGCGGAGACTGACCCCAGCAGGGAAACTCCTCCTGACTTCCTCGTGCCCCCAGCAGCATCCAGGCATCCGGAGAGGGCCTGCCTCTCCTGCAGCCCCAACTAGAGAGGAAGTAAGGAAAGGGAAAGTTTACCCTCTCATCCTCGGTCCACCTAAAGCGGCATCACCCGAATCACAAGTGAAACGCTGATGCACGAGAAAATACATGCCAATTTCCTCCACTTTGCTCCAAGTTTCAGAGGCCCCTCCGCAATAAAAGATAGCTGTTTGTGGAGGCTGCCTTGTTCCATACCATTAACTCAGAACAAAACATATTTTTAGTGGGACAGCGGTGTTTACTTGTAAGAACTGATGAATTGTTCGGCACCATTTATCACTCGCAGACAAAGACGTTCAGCCACAATTTTGGACATAAATCAAGGTACATGTTCCTCAATTAAAGAAAAAAAAAAAGACCGCTTAAGTCCCCAAAACCACAGAGATTGAGGTCAGACTGGCCATAGCAACCAAGAACAGGACTTGGGTCTCCAGAAGGACCTAGCAACCAATAAATGAGTTCAGATCTCTTTTCATCTCCACTGGTGTGAAAGCCAAAATTAAAAAGATTAGATCACCCTGCACCCATTACAAAAGGCGCCACAATGAAAAAGTCATTTCCAGCCTTTGAATCACATCAAATAAATAACATTCATCCCTGCTATAATGAACAACTTTCAAAGTAAATTGAATCTCCATAGTACTGCTTTCCCTGGCTGCACAGTATTTACATAACAATATATCACAGGAAGCTCAGAATGGGTCTTGTAAATGGGGAACTTGGGATAAAAAGCATCTTTAGCCCCGATTACTGTATACTCAGACTGCTTTTCAATCCCCTTCATTTAAACAATGTGTTGTATCAAGAACATAAACAATGTTTTTAAATTGTGGGAAATGAAAGTTTTCAGGACATTTTTAAATGTCTGGACTCACCCCTTCTGTGGGGCACTGAGAACGTAGGAATCACTTAACCTCCTAAATCCATGCCCTTGATTCATTTTTGTGACAAAGAATTCTCATCTGTGGGTACACTTGCTTCTTTGTTCGTGCCAGCAGTTTTTCATCCTAAATATCTCCTGAATTTTTATATATTATTTAAGATGAAAGCACACTTGCAGATTTTTTTTAGCATGTGGCTCATTCATTATTTGTCATTTCCTCGAAAGTATAAGGTATTCTCCACTGCCAGAACAATTATGCCTCCTAAGTTTCAGCAGTATCTCACACAATATGTTCATCTTCTGCAGGCTAGTTCTGACAAGACTTCTCCAGGTCATTACAAAAAATTTTTTTCAGCACTAATATCTCCCACTACTTAGGTTTCCATCAACTATCGTACAATTCATGCATTTCCAGGGGAGTATGTTCAACTAAGACAGTTAAGTCCATGTTAAAAATATACCAGCTCTATCTTATCTTTTTGTGTCAGCTCACGTACACAGTACTATTTGAACTCCACAGGGAATCTCATTAATTTTTAAAACTCTCTGACCTCAGTACAGTGGAGTATAAAAATAATTTCAAATTAAGAATGAAAGAGCATCACTTGAATTTTACCCGGCCATATGCTCTACGTTGCACAAAACATTGCTAACTATCATCAAACAGAATTTTTTCCAGATATGAATTTAAACAGCATGATAAATGTCACCAGGCAGACATAAAAAGCAGCTCACCGTTCCGCCCAGCCCTGCTCACACCTCACCTCCGAGGATTCTCGTAACACAAAGCCCCGAGAACACAGGTTTGCAGGCAAGTGACAGCACAGATGATTCCCTCACGCAAATATTTTCCTACTGAGACTCGCTCTCTGTCTCCGCGTCTCTCTCAGCCACAGGATGCAAAAAGGCAAGAATCGGGGCATACACATTTTCTTACCTAAAACTTGTCGGAAGGATGGTCCTTAGGTCCTTGTCGCGGTTGTCACCTCCGGTGCCCCTCTCGCCATCGTGGAAACTGGCTTCCCTGTGCGGATCGTTCTGTGCCTCAGCTACAGCTGTGGCACTCCTCTGCCTGCAGAGAACCTACGAGGGGAAATGAGGGAGGGAGAGAGAGGGAGAGAGTAAGGGAGAGGGAGGGAGTGGATGTGTGTGTGTGCTTGTGTGGGTGCGTGTGTGTGTGAGAGAGAGAGAGAGACTGCTGACTTGAGACTAAGAACCTAAAACCTCCGGCCAAGACAAGCCTGAATAAAAATGATCAAAGCTCTGTCCTTCATCAAGAGAGTAGACAGATATTTTTTTCTCCTCCACTGAAAAGTGGAGCTGTCATTGGGGATTCTCACCAGGAAAGCGCAGACAGAGGCAGACCTTCTCCAGAGTGTCAGCGCTGCCCAGCAGTCCGTGCAGAATACAGGTACCTATTGTTCCAGAGACAGAAATGTAGCCAGCCAGTCAGACTCTGACAGATCTCAGCAAACCAGTGAGCCTGCCTTCATTTTAACTCCTTATTTACTAGTGCTTTTTGGTCAAATGCAAAGGTCTTCTCATCACCCAGGAGAAATACATGGAGATGATGCAGATGAACTCCGGGCAGGGACTAATCCTGTATCTTTTACAAAGAGGGACTTTTCACTACTGTTATGGAAATGCTGGATTTAATGCAAATATCTTATTTTTCTGGGAGGAAATGAAACATTAGATTAAACGGGACAGAGCGAGTAAAAGAAAATCTTGACATCCGAGATGAACAGCACAGCCCATTTTAAAAGGAAGGCAGAAATTGGGGTTCAAAGCACCCTGAATATAAATATATACACTCTGAGCATAAATGGGGTTACCTTAGCCAAAGGGGTTCCAGTCTTTTGCATAGGGGTGTGGCACATAGAACATATTCCGCTCAAAAAGCTACCCTGGTAGACCTCTGTTTTCCTAGGGGCTGGAATCTTTTGAACTCTCTCTTTCTAGACTCATTGCTTTCTCAAGCACCCCCCACCCACCCCCCAAAAAATTCTGCCTTCCCCCAAACCTCACCATTATTTAAATTATCAGTATTTAAATTATGTCTAAGGCAATAATACAAAATTAGGGAGCTCAGGGAAAAATAACTTGTTCTATATTTTCCCTGATGGATTCTGAGATCCAGAGGGTATATCTGATTGTTTAAATTCTTGGACCTTTCTGGACTACAGTGGGTTTCTAACTTTCATCTTTGTATATTAATTAATTTTCTTCTAAGGAGTGGAAGAAGGCAAAATGCCTTGCATTTGATTGTTTGGCACTGTTAGAAGGCAGAACACAGAAAAACAAGAGAAAAAGAAAAAAAAAAGAAAAAGTAGTTTCTCATTGAGTTAAAATAAGAGATGGACTTATACTCCCCCAGAAGACTTAATATACAAACACTTCAGACTTTTTCCCAGAATGAACACCAACTGCATTAATTGTTACCATACACCTAAGAAACGCTGTGCATACTCTGATGTCGTAGGTGTGCTGCAGTCTCTAAAACGGTTGTGAAATTCCTCTGTAAAACCCACACTCAAGCATCTCTTCACAAAGCCAGAGGGTAAATACTCAGCGCAATGGGGGGAGGTTTAACCATGCGTGGCTGTTAACAGTAATGAGATATGCAGTACATATCTACGCACTGCGCAACTGCTTCTTCTAAATAGCTAGGGTTTATTTTATTCATTTAACAAAAATCCTAATAAAAGGTTTCTTCACGATGTTTCAAAACTCCACTTAAAACAAGAAAGAAAAAAGACTTAGAAAAGACAGTTCCCTCCTTTTTTTCGTCCTAAATCCCAGAATTTTGAAAGCAATTCAAGTCATGCTAATTTTTAAAAAAAACTCTGTGCAATTCATAAAGGCTTTAGAAACTCTTGTAGAAGTTAAAATGGCTGGATTCGGTGACTTCTGAAAGTCCACCTTGTGTTTTAGACTTAGGGAGAGCTTCTGCGATGCTCAGAAGGGAAAGGATGTCAAAGACTTGACCTGAACAGGGAGAAAAGTATACAAGGTTTCTTACTAAGCTCACCTTCACCTGCTAGCAGCAACGACACAAGAGAATCTTGTAGCTTGTTTTCTCTAAGTGGGATAGGCTGATTTTTTTTCAAACCTGTTTTAAAGAACACACATATCTTTGTAAGCTTCAGGGATAACCTAATTTATCATGACTATCTTAATAGCAAAATAGCAGAAGCCCATTCAATGAAAGAAAGGAGGATAGATTATAGGTCCACGTATAGAACGAGCTGGATCACAGCAGAGGTGACAGCTCCCATGCAAGGCTCCCATGACTGCCTCTAACGCTGCAGTTTAAAAGGGGCATCTAAGCTCTCACTCCTGAGCATGTGATAAGACTTAGGTGTAAGTACATTTAATTAGAGCATTACCCAGGCCCCATCCAGATGTCATTATCTTTTACGGTGTTTTTTTTCCCTTTGATCTTTCTGTCCAACTTCTGTTGTCTTCAGAAAACCAAGCTTAGTGTGCCAAACAGATTCTAAATATTCAGCTCTTAATATGTCTGAAAATAGACAGTTCTCACAGTCGGGGTCCATTATTTTCTGGAGACATGTGCAGAGGGTATCAACATTAATGAGACTCATGTGCACATGTAAACAAAAAATAGAGGATACACTCCTGCAAAGTGTGTGTGTGTGTACGTGTTATAAATGGATATCAGTATTTGTACAAGGTATATATTTTTTGTTGTTGTTTCATGAGTAGAAGAAAAGATCACTTTCCCCCCCTCAATAACGTTTCTTTGTGACATCCCTAGATGTTTTTGTCCCTAGAACACCCCTGAAGCCTATTACACAGTCCCAAGTTTATAATTCACACTTCAGTCCCCAATTTGCCAAATAATTCATGTCAAGCAGAAGTTCAACATAAAGTGCCAACTATTTCTTGAAAGAAAAAACAAACTGTTTCATGTGCTGGGTTTTTAAGAAATAAACACATGGGGGTAGGGGCACCACTCATTAATAGTAACAAGGGGTAGGCTAATTCCCCTGGTATTCTGCTGGGTACTTATCTCTTTTCATCGACATAGCTTAAACTGAGAGACGTGAAGTCAGATTTTCCAGAAGGAATGTGGAAGGAAAACAGAATACTTTCTTTGTATTAAAGAATATTCCAATTTTTATAATTCCCCCCCAGGACTTGCTACAGACACCTTCAGTTACTCATTCACACAATAAACCTCACGCTGATAAAACTTCTAAGAGACTCTCAGGGAACATTGCAGGAAACCCGACTCCAGCAAAGTTAAAAATAGTCTCTGCACCAAATTAAACATTATCTAAGTTCTCCACACAGTTATTAAATACATAGAAGATCACCTGTGTGCATGACCTATAAATGGCTTGGATTACATATTAAAATTCTAATTAAAAGTTTTTGTCTTATCTCAGTTGGCCGAATCGAGATTAGAGAGTAAATGCTGGTTCAGAGTGAAAGCTCTTAAGGAATCAAGATTTCTCATGGTTGCCAGTTGTAAATGAATGGCAATGTTACAAAGTATTTCTAATAGAAAGAAAAGAATACAGAACTATGAACAACTTCGAAGACCCCCTTTAGGTGATGGGTATTTAGTGCCATGAAGACATTGAACTTGACTTTCTTGAGAGTTGGTGAGAGACATAAGAGGTGCGGTTTCTGCGGGGTGTGAGGAACGTCTTAGCATGATTACATTCCAACCTGAAAGCTTAAAAATCTGATCATGAAAATACATTAGAAAATGAAAATAATTAGAAAATACATCATGAAATATAAAAGCTAAAGCTTTCAATATTTAAGACCCAGGATGGAGTAAATGCTACTTACATTTCCATTTAACCCACTGAATGAAACACTACTTCTGAGAGCCTTGTTTGGAAAAGTCAACTAAAATCTAACAGAAACTATTAAGGGCTACTCTACATCAGCCAAACACCTGCAATGTTTAATAGTCAGCCATTTGATGATGAATAGAAGGAAAGTAGGCACCGGCCCCTAAGGACCCCTCCCTGCAATGCTGTAATGTATCTTCCACAGAGTCTACCAGATCAACCTCCTGACATACAGTTTAAACTAAAGATGTGGTTTCAGAAAAACTCAACGCCATATTTCAGTCACCCGTTAGTGAGCCATCAGATATTCTGAGGTGACAGTGGAGTATTCTGCCTTCCTTCTTCTACAATAGCTGCTGGAAGTCAACTCTGAGAACCCACAAAGGGAGAACAGAATGTTAATATTTTGAATAGTCACAAAGGGCAAGAATTTGCATTGTTGCACGTGTAAATGAAACAATATGTTTTCCATTTTTCTATAAATGTCCTCTTGAGTGGTCTCAGACTCACAGCAAAACGAAAAAAAAAAAAAAAAGTAACATGGAGCCGATTGATGAGAGTTGATATTCAACACAAAAGCAGTTCATAAAAGTTGGGAAACTCCCAGGAGGGAATTAGGCAAAAGAGTTGGTAAAGATTTCCCTGTACAGCATTAAAAAAACAAAAACAAAAACAAAAAAACACAGACTATTCCAGAACATGAGTATTTCCTCCAAGAATTATAATTTGGAAGTCTTTGTTAACAGACATATGTTATCCTGTATCCCATTCTTTGAATGAACTAGGACCTACCTGACTTCTCCAGCAGCTATTTCCAGAGCTTCGCAGGGATTGGGAGAGTGGCCTGATCCATGCCAAGCTTCAGCTGCAAGTGCTCTTCTCTCTGCTTTCTGTCATGTGCAGTCTTCCCCATCCAAATCTTTTGATAAAAGTCAGGATAAAACATGATTTATTAATATAGCAAAGTCATTACAATCCTGAGCTAAAACGTTATTGGAGCTTTCCCTAGCTACTGCTGTTTAAGAAAGTCTTTAAAAACCAATTTAATTTCCTTCCACCCAGTCAAGTTTTCTCCACAGATAATTGGTTTTCATTACATGCAAAAAAAGCATCAGTGTAGTCAATATGTATGAGGCATTTAAATATTTTCAAATGAAAGTATGCATGTATTTATGTTGGGGTGCCCAAACACATACTTCCATTTGATTCTGTATCACTGACCATTAACATTCTTCCAACATGAGAGAAAGCACCGTGGAAATCGTAAAGGCAGCACAAGCAGCTGAGTTAGTCATTACTGGGAGTAGAAGCTCAGTCAAGTTAGTAGGGTGGAGGTCCTCTTCCCTCTTTTTAAACAAGTAGATCACTATAAAGCAATGTCTTCTCCCTGTTAATTGTGCTGAATTGGTGCATGCTCCCAAGCAGAATTCTTGTGTTTTTATTTTCAAAGCCTTCATCATTTCAGTGGGAAAAACAAACAAACAAACAAACAAACAAAACTCTAATTTTTTTTTCTAATCATCATTTACACAACAGCCCTTTTAGGGTTTATAGAACTTATCTCAGTGTATTATTATCATCAAAAGTGTGTTTGAGATGCTGGTGCAGAATCACTAATTGTTCATAAGTACCTTGAAACATTAGATTAGCAATGTTTATAATTGTCTAAATACAGCATGACGATAGGAAATCAATTACCACGCACATCAATCTTTGACATTTCAGTGCGTTATAACTGCAGTAAAGTTGCCATAAACTTAAAAAAAAAAAAAAAAAGCAACGGTTTCTCTTGCCCGAAAAACCTAACTAATGAAGTAGTATTCAGTTGTAAACACTGAAGAAATCAGCATAGTAGCATATGCGATGCTGAAACTGGTCTACTTACTTGAATATTCCTCTTCTTCTCAAGACTATTACTGAATTTGCAGACGTCCACGTTTGAGAATTTTTCAGTGTCCTCTTGGTCCCACAGTCCCTCCTCCACAGGTGAAGTGTTATCAAATAAAAAGCTCCCTATTTCAACAACCACACGACTATCTTTGAAGAGTCCCTGAACTTCTGAGAACTGACGAGATGCTCTGCAACTTCCTCGGGGACACAGGTGACTGTTGCTGCCTGCGGTCAGATGGGGCTCATCAGTTGCCTGGGTAGCCAGGATTTCCTGCATTTTTTTTTCCTCCTGGGGGTTCAGGGTGCTGAAGTGAGAACAGCTTCTCCCTGATATTTATTTGCTTTTGGATTGGAAGGAGAAGGTTAGCTTTTTGTTTTGTTTTCAATTCAAAATCAAAGACAGAGTTTTCTGAGTTGAATTTGGGTTTGAGATTTGCTCCATTTCTGAATGAAAAACAAATCAAAATAAAACACAGAGGAGAACAATTCGGTGTGCCTGATTCCATCAAATCACTGTGATTTAAAAGAAAAAGACAATCAAATAAGAGAAGAAAGGAAACATTCTAAGCAAATTAGTTTCTTCGCTCAGTCCCACACTACCCCCTTGAACCCCTGACCTCTCCGCAGACCACGGCTTCCTCCTGCTGAATAGTAACTATTCCTGAAGAGCCGGCACTTAATGGAGCTAAGGTCAGGCTGCTTCGGGTTGGCATTTGCAATGATAACAAATCAGAAATGATAGCATCATACAGATTTATGAATTTTTTACCCCTGCAGTCACAAACATCAGACGTTTACTTTCTAAAGAGAGCTTTTAGATCCTTCCTGCAGTTTCCATAGTGATTTCATTTTTTTCCTTTTATCACAGATTGGCTGAAGAGCTGCTACCCTTTGTGCGTTAAAAGGCTTGTGCTACCAACTGTCGATATAAAAGGTAGCTGAGGCAGAGACGCAATATATACTGCCAAAAATAATTGAAACAGAGACATGTTGGTGAAAGGTTCCAGAAGAATTTTTTTTTCTTCTGTATCAATGTGAAAGTACAGGGGAAAATAATTTTGCCTGAATTCTCGTAATTACTTCAAGTTAAATGTAGTAGTATTTTATGCCGTGTACCACACTTATATTAAAACACTCATCATACAAAACATAATCCTCTCATAAAAGGGTTTAATATAGCTTACGCTGTTCCAAGCGTCTGGGCTTGTTAAACACCAAAGTTCATTTACGAAAACATTTTCACTTTAGTTACTTTACTTTCGGCTGCAATGTTTATCCCAGTGTTTAGTCTTATCTCTCAGCTGATTCAAAAAAAATTTTTTTTTTCTGTTAGGAAAAAGTACACTGCATTTTTCAATTAATCCAGACTGTCCATAGCAAAATAGCCAAAACGTGTAGAAGAAACCCATGCATGTCTACCTAGCACTTCATAAAGCAAGGGTTCCGTCCTTAGGTTAGTTCTCCCTTGTTTTATGTACTTCTTCTCCCTATGAACACTGAGCATTTACATGAATGTTAACTGTTATCCTGACTTTTCTTTCAACTCTCATGTTAGTTAATAATCTTGGCACCTGAGTAATCCTAGTCATAGGTTCCTATAATCCTAAGAGAAATGTCTGTGCTCTACTAATTAAATATATTGAATTCTTGTCACGATGCTGTAGATGTTTTACAAGCAAACTTTTAGCTCTGAATGTGTTTTTTAAGATTTGACAAAAATAACACCATTGCCAATTACCACTAAAGTTCATGTTCTATTTATATATAATAAGCTATTAAAATGGCACTAAATGTAAAAATAATTGTCATTTTAGAAAAAGAAAGACATTTCTATAAAAGTACTTAGGATATAATATATTCTTATATATTTCATAATAAAATCTTTGAATTTCTAGAAGATATATAGATCTATGGGCTCTACCCTATGGTTATTACAACACATATTTTATTCCATCCTCATGCTTTTTTTTTTTAATTTCCAAAGAACATATAGCCTAAATAGGCTAGCTATTTCTGAATTTTTATTCAGTGTGAACAAAATTATGTGCCATAATAAGATTTCTTCCTCTCCTTTTCATCTCACTTTCATCAGAGAAAATAAGCTGTAAAGTGGATTTTGAAAGAGAAAAATATAAGTTGATATATATGGTAAAAACTTCCAAGAGATGGTGGGGTAGGAAGACATGGTAAACAAACACTATTTTAGTTAAGCTCTTTGAGGGTCAAGGAGTAGAAATTCTCTTGACTTATCTTGGTTAAGGTCACAGTTAAGTTTAAGAAGACACAAAGTAATGATTAACGTAGAACTGGCATACCAATCTTCAGACTCATACTTCTGAACTTCACAGAGACTAAAAGGAGAGTCAGAGAAGCACCAGAGACCTTGTCAACTAGAATTTACAGTGACATTCAGTCATCGAACAAATACTTTTCTTTTAAGTGTAGTTGACACACAATGTCGCGTGAGTTCCAGGTGTACAACACCTCTCTACGTTCTGCTGTGCTCACAAGTAGAGCTGCCATCTGTCACCATGTAACACTGCTACAGTATCACTGACTACATTCTCTATGCCGTGCCTCTCATTCCTGTGACTTACTCATTCCATAACTGGAAGCCTGTATCTCCCGCTCCCCTGCACCCACTTGGCCCTTCCCCCACCTTCCTCCCTTCCTGCAACCATCAGTTTGATCTCTGTATTTATGGGTCCGTTTCTGCTTTTCATTTGTTTGTTAAACAAATTCTTACTAAACACATCGCATGCCAGACACTTTGATAGATACTGGCTGTATCTCCACTTGTGAACAAGAGACATTTTCCTTGCCTTCGTGGAGCTTCTAGTCTGCGGAGGAGTTAGGGAGACAAAAAAGAAGTAGAGAGCAAATAGAATATAAAATTGTATTAAAGAAAATGACAGTACCTCTGAGAAAGACCTCTGTAATTTAAAACCTGAAGAATGAAGCTTCCACACACAGGAACTGTGGGAGGAGTGATCCAGACACAGCAAGATCTTTCCATGTTTGAGAAAGTAAAAGAAACCCATTGAGAATGCAGAAAGGTGGATGAAGGAGGTGGCAGCTTACCAGGTGTTTAGACGGGGCACAACCTGTGGTCAGAAGTTCATTTAGTTCTAAGAATATAGGAGTACCATTCAAGGGCTTTAAACAAATGAATGACTTTATCAGATTTTATATTTTAAGATCATTCTGGATGCCATGGGGAAAATAGACTGGAACAACATAAATGTAGAAACAAGGAAATAAATTAGGAGATTACTGTAGAGACCCACTAAAGAGATGCTGATGGGCTGGACTAGGGAGCGCTGTCAAGATGAGCCGATGAAGATAGATTTGAGTAAGGAGTGGAGGTATAATTGTCAGCATGTGATGATAGATCGGCTGTGGGTGGTGAGTCAGAGGACGAGCCAACAATTCCCAGGTTGTTGTGAATGAGGAATACAAAGGAAGATAAATATATGATGGGGTGGGAAGAGCAAAAGTTCAGATCTAGACATGTAAGATTTTAGACATCTATAGGTGCCACGGAGATATGGTCTGGGTTAGGGACATACATTTGTGAGTTGCTGGATTATAGACAGTATTTAAAGACATTTCCTTCTTTTCTGGCGGGGGAGGGATCACCTCAGAAAAGTCTGTACATAAAGAAGAAAACGAGTCCTAAGCTAGATCTGAGAGATGTCAGCATATAAAGGTATGACAGGAGGAATTGAAAAACAACCGAAGAGGTTGGGGGAAAACCAAAGAGACTGTGGCACCTCAGAAGCTAAGAAAAGAGGCTATTTCAGAAAGAATAGTGTGGTCAACTGTGCAGAATATTGCTAAGAGGTCAGGTGAGACAAGAATATAAAAGAGTGTTTTGGACCGAGTGTTCACTGGTGACATTATGGATTGTTCGGGCAGAAGCTACACTGGAGTGGATTGAGGGATGACTGGGAGGTAAGAAAGTGGAGATCTCATGTTTAGACAAATCTCTGAGAACTTGGGTCATAAAAGAAAGTATATGGTACAGTAGCTGTCAGGGAGGAGATGAAGTCAAGGGAGATTTCCTTCTTTTTTTCAATATGGAAGATTCTTGAGCATGTTAACAGTAATGAGATTAATCCATTCAATAAAGATGTGTTTATTGATTGAGGAGAAAAAAAATGAGGGAAGAACTTAAGTCTTTGACAAAGCAAGAAGAGATGGGGTTTAGAGCGCCAATGGAAGGATTGCCCTTTTCTAGGAAAAGGGACATTTCCACCCTTAAACAGGAGAGAAGAAAGAGAAGAAGGGTGAAGAAGCAGATAGGTGTGTAGATTTGGTGGTAAGGAGCAGAGGTAGCTCTTGACTGCCCGAGAGCTTCTCTGTTCTAAGTGAAGTGTGAATCAAGGTGAACAGCTAAGAGCAAAGGGAGAAGAGATGATGTGGAAAGTTAAAAAGAAAGTAAAAATATGTGATCTTATGTTAAAATTTTATTCATATCACTTGTTAAAGACAGTAAGGAAGACTTTCTTTGGGAGGGACTACTGCAATGAGTTTTTGCAGTAGGGGAAAGACATCAGCTCACCTCAGAATACAAAAAGGACAAGTGGGGATTTATAGCCAAGGAGAAGAGGGGTGGTCGATGGATGGAAAATTACTAAGAGGAAACATCAAAGGTAAAGAGGATTCTGGCTAAACCAACTTGACAGGATTTTTGCTGAATGCAGGCCAAGGTGATAAGATATCAAGAGTGGCTGGGTGGGTTGAGGGATTTGATCAGATATCGAGGATGATCAAGATCAAATACTGAGGGTGGTAGATTTTCACTGAATGACTCAGTAGGATTCTTGCTAAAACTGGACTAAGTGAGCAAAGGACAAAGTCCAAGGTTGGGGCCTAGTCACAAAAGGGCTCAGAGGAGCCTGCTCAGAGTTTGGTCATAGAGACAGTCTTTGTCATTGATGGGGTAAAAAGATGATCTTACTAGATAAATATAGAAGGGTTGTCAGGCAGGTCTGAGGTTTATGATCTTGAATTTAAAATGAAGCAAAATTCTGAATGCATATTTGATTTTTTTCCCCAGTGAACTTGATCTGCTTCATTTGAGAAGGTAGCAGCCTGGGTCTTTGCCAAGAAAAACACCCAAGAGAATTAGATAAGACGAACTGGGAGCATTTATGAGGCCATGGTTATATTAATGGACTATGGAATCCTATTTTGGGAAGTAGGGAGGAGAAGCCTTCTCTTCTCAGGAATGAGGATGTTTAGGATACATGAATTATAGATCTTGACAAGGTTGAAGATTGAGTGAAGACCTGAGATGAAAAGATGTGAGACAGAAGTGTGAAAATGAGATATTTGAAGTTGAGATTATCACAGGTAGTATAGTTTCCATCAAGATCAAGGGTAATGACCATAAGAGTATATAACTGAAACCGAGTGGACAAATAGGCCACTGGCAACAAGGAAATTTAAGAACCTGGGAGGTATACGGGGTCAAGGACTGGGTTGCTTTTTGGGAACATGGTAAACATTTCCTGAATAAAAGACTCTTGGTAGAGAATAATGTGTTCTAGAAAAGAATGTTCTTAGCAGAGACTTTCCAACCAGATCATAGGGTTGATAAAATGGCACTTAGGACAAAAGAAAAAGGCCCCAAAATGTAGAGAAGAAGCTATGTAGGCTTAATAGTGGTAAGAAAGAGGTACTTGAGTTCTTAAGGAACGGGGAACGTGTCACAAATAATAAATGTTCCTTCCAATACACAGATATCAATGAGCAATATTTGGATAATAAATTGAAATGGAACATTCAACAAAAAAAGCAAGTATGATTCTGAAGTATTTCTGATAATCGACATGATGGCAATCCTGATTAGACTATGATGATGAAAACGTATAATTTGCTCAAAATACATACATGCAATGGAAGGGGTGGAAGTAACATACAGTATGTCAAGACAGAGGATACCAGTAGAGAACCACATGAACCTGCAGGTAGGACGGACCTGGATAGAAATGGAAGAGGAAAGGAACAGGAGGAATAATGCCATTGGGGTGTTCTGTGGATTTCCCTGCTGGAAAAGACAATCTGTAAAATAAATAACTACAGAGGAAAGACATGATGATGATGAGTAACTCTGATGATCTGAACGTGTTTGGGAAGTCCCATTCTATTCAGAGCAGAACAATCTGATAACTTCTATCATTCTTCACAACAATTTCACTTCTCAGATGATACAATAAGCAGTGATCAGGGCAGATTCCCTACGCTTCATTCTGACCCATAAGGAAACATCACATTCTTTAAAAACAAAATGTATTGAGAAGTTATTATTACGTGTTTTGCTGGAAAGTGAAAATGAACCCTAAGTACCAAAGAAAATGTTTTGGGGTTTAAAATGATGGGACCCTGGGAAAGACCATTCCTATTTCTTTTGGTTGGTAATAGACACAGAAGAGAAATGTGTACTATATGTTTGCAGATTTCAGAAAGCTCCAAGGAAACACAGAGGGGACTCTGTGCTCTAGAAGGAGCACCAGAGGGAAGACGTCTCCAGGATGATGAGTAATTCTTAGAACCTCAATTTTGAAGAATAAAGAAGAGGAGGAGAGGAGGGAAGAGGAGGAAGAAGAGGAAGAAGGAGAAGGACAAGAGGGAAGAGGAGAAGAAGAGGAAGAAGGAAAAGGGCAAAAGGAGGAGGAGGAGGAAGAAGAAAAAGAAGAGGGAAGGGGAGGGAAATCAAGGAAAATTTGAAGAAAGCAGTATTGCTTGACAGTATACATTTTAAAAGTACATGATTGGGACAGCTGGGTGGCTCAGTCAGTTAGGCATCTGACTCCTGATTTCAGCTCAGGTCTTGATCTCATGGTCTTTAGTTCAAGCCCCACACTGGGCTCCACACTGGGAGCTTACTTAAAAAAAAAATGTGTGTGATTGAGTAAAGGCACATATAAAAGATAGGAAAGCATATATCCAAGGATGGAAGGAATGGGAAGGCCAAGAGCTATAAGACACTGTCAGGAAGAAAAAGGCCAGATTGAGTTGAGGTGTGTGAAAAGTATAAAAAATGAAACAGACTTTTAAACCTGTTTAACTTGTTTTTGCTCAGAAAAACAAGAAAGGGATCAACTCACTACTTGGGGCAAAGGGAGTCATTCATTCATGCAGTTACCCACCAAGATCTGATGGAGTCCCCACTGTGCACGAGGTCAAGGATAAAGCTGGGAAGCACACACACCTTGCCCTCAAATAAAAACAATAAAAATTTTAAAAATAATAGTTAACAATAAATAAGTGCTTACCAGGAGACAGACACTGTTGTAAGCAATTTCCAGGCATTTGTTGTAGAGTCTGTTAGCTATTCTAGGTACAGACATTAAACCATTTTATAGATGAGGGTTCTGAATTAAAGAGAGGTTTACTAAACTGATCAATATCATACAATTTACATAGCAGGGATGAGGTTTAAATCCCATGTATCAGCCTGAGAATTCATAAATCTTATCAGAGAATCTTGGAGCCAGATATGTTTTAGGATTCAGAATTTTTTTGGACTTCAGAAATATCAATGTGTACAATTTTATTTCATAATATCCCCAATATAGTCTGAGGCAGTGTTTATGATAAATTTATTCATAGTTTTATAGCAAAACATATTAATGTAATACTAAATAGGGTAACAAAGATTGCAAACTCCATACATCAGTTCAGGTTAAGATTTATGGTCAAATGAATTTTAGTATAAGTTTATTGAAAGAAAGGAAGGAAGGGAGGGAAGGAAGAAGAGAAAGAAAAACTGGTTTTTAGTTCTTTTCTAATTTTGGAATTATGGATAAAGGATTGTGAACCTATATTCTATATAAATTGCAGAGGGATAAAACAGGGGTGAAATTCAAAATATTTAACAGCTGGGGCACTGGCCAATCAGAACGAGAGACTGGAAACTAGTTTTGGGGTGGGATTCTAAAGACCCCAGGCTGTGTCAAGAATTAACCTTTTAGTTGCTACATTTAGGAAAGTCCAAAGAATACTGGAGATGGAGTTTGGGGCTGCCAAGAAGACAGCGAGTGAGAACTTTAGGTGAAAAGGTGACCTTGAAAAATCACTTTTTAAAACAAACAAGAGGAAAGATTTCAACTTATTACCAGCCAGTACCTTGGAGAGAGACCATTACATCATATCATTTCAGCACTGGCTGTTATATATATATATATATATATACTCTAGAATAGTATAGCAAACAGAAGGAATATCACATGGGAGTGGTTATAGGGGACAGAAGGGGGGTCAGAGAAGTTCTTACTACACTTATACTATAATAATAATAAAAAAATGATAGCAAACACCAATTGAGATTTTATAGGTGCCAGGTACTATTTTAAATATTTTATATGCATTAACTCATTTGATCCTCACAGCAATTCTATAAGGGAGACTACTATCATCCTTAGTTCTCAGATGAAGAAACTGAGGCACAGAGCAGTTAAAAAACTTTTGGCAAGCTAAATGCTCACCAGGTATTGGGACCAGGATTTGAACCTCGGTAGTGTGACTCCTGAGATCACGTGCAAAACCACCGCAGTACCCACCATGTTGTTAAGTACAGCCTTACACATCACTTCCTCACTCTGCACCAGGGGTTTGCACCTGGGGCCAGGTCTCATCCATGTCCATATCCCCTGCACAATGCCTAGGTCATAGCAGGCACACGATCAACAGTTGGTGCTATTACTGCTATCATAGGAGATCATGCTGAAAAGATTCTGACCACTTAGGAGAAGTGGAGAAGAGGATTCTAGACAGAGAGCACAGTGTAAGCAAAGGTAGGGAATCTTTGACAACAACTCCTTTGGTGCTTTCTTCTTCACTACCAAGGAAAATAATCTTCAAGTTGAAAGAGGTAGAACTCACAGAGGTTATAGACGCCAAACATTTCACGGACCAGCCTAGAAGCACAGACGTGTAAAAATGCTAGGTTAGTGAAACAGAACGCTTGGTAAGGATTGGGTCAGAGAGCAGGTGCCCCACTCAAGGCATTCTCATTCCCACTTTCTGGGCAGATGTTCTGTAGCTTCTGGTTTAGAGGGAGTGAGAGGTGAGATGATGAAAAATGAGAATTTGTGGATTTTGAAGAAAATTCAAGTTAAGAAAATGATGAACAGATAGGACCATTTTAGGTCCTCTTTGTGTAACTAGACAAATGGGAAATAATCCAGGATATGGAACATGGGTAAATGTAGTCCTACCCATGAAAAAGGAGAAACGTTAGATTCCCAAGTCTACAAATCAATGAGTCTGACATCCATTTCTGAATAAAATTCCATAGAGATGATTGAATAGATAGGTTGTGAGCAATTAGCAAAGGAAACGGAAATAATTGGAAAGCCCCCTGGATTCTTTAAAAAAATAAGTTATCCTGAATGAAATATATATATTTTTTTCTTTGGTAAGAGCTTTCCAGGCTAACAGGTCATTGTCTTAAGACCTCTTGTGGACAAGATGCAGAACGTGGAGATAGATTTTTAGCTAAGAAACTGTAGTCTGCCCTCTGCCCTGGGCAAGTTCTATAATGAGTACTATGTTGAAGCCAAGGAATCTAGCCTGTAAGGGGACCATGAGCGCTGGGAGCTTGTTCAGAGGACACAACCAGGTCCGTAAAATAACTTGAAAGCACATCAGCATGTAGAGTAATAAAGGTATTTGGCCTGGGAAAGACAGGAATGGGGAGGGGGGACAAAATACTGTCTTTAAAAGCTTTAAGCATGTCACGTGGAAGAAGAATAAGGTGGAAACAAACATATTATAGACTACCTTATAGGACAATGAGATACCAGGTGCCGGATGCCAATGGCTGTTGGAAAGACATCTTTCTAGTAAGTGAGGCAGACTCAAAATTTTATTCCTTTAGTGAGAGTCTACTCCAGGTTTATGACTTTACTAATAAGGAAACCGAGAATGGAAAGAGGTAGGTAATTTTGTTCAGTGCCATATAGTGCTAGGAGAAAACCCAAGATTCTGACTTTCTACTTCAATGGTTTTTCAACAACACTATGACACCTGGAAGCTAATTTAGCTTCTTCATGGTTCTGGGAACAAGAGAAAGATAGTGTTAATTATCCCACTAAATTCTATTGCCTTACCCCAAGGCTATAGGGTTCTAAGCAGAAAAAGCCAGAACCCGCAGGTTTGAACCAATATTTCAGCTTGAAGTGGTATATTCTTCAAGTGTCATGTAGAAATTGCCTCCTTCTGAAGAATTTAATCTGCTTCATGAGGCAGACTGGATTTGACTTGCTGGTTTATACTAAAAATCTGTTATTTTCTGGTTGATAGTCAAATCTATTAAACTGACAGAACTTTAAACCGAGTATGCAAATACTCTCCATCAATACATTAACAGAAGTTTGGTGTGCCAGTAAGCAGCAATTTTCAGTCACAAAGGCGCGTGCATTTTCCTGTCATTTACAGCGGCATCCACCATAGGGGTCATTCTATAAACCACTTAAATACTCAGTAGAAAAAAAAATTCTCCATACACGTTCCATGTCAGGTAACACTGCCGTGAAATATTTCCAATGGGGCCTTTTCTATGAGATCTCAAAGAGCCTGCCTCGGGAGGATGAAAAGCAAAACTTTGGCTCCACTCGTTTTAGAAAAGGAAGGAAATTAAGACCTTTTATGTGACAGGCATCGACATATCGTCTATTCCTCAAAGCCATCTGTAAAGTTATTTTGTTTATTTTTTTTCTATTTATTTACTTATTTATTTTTAAAATAATAATATTTTTTATTATATTATGTTTATTAAATACATATTTATCTGCATGTGGACTGATCAAAAAATATTTAGGTAGTCTATGAAACAGGTATTCCTACTTTAATTTTGCAGATAAAGACACCAAGTTTCTAAGTGTAAGTAGTTTCCCCAACATTTCAGCTAGCAGGGGGAAGAGCCAGAAACTGAACGTAGATATGTTTATGCCAAAGCTCCGCATGTTCTTTCTGCTGCAGAGGTGGCATATGGATCAAAGTGGTATTTTCTATATAATAGAAAAAAATCACATTTAAGGAAAACAGACCTGAAAGTTAAAATACTTTTATGTTATTATTATAGTGTCTATATAAAGTCCATGTATTTTCCAGATGTGATTTTTTTTCACCATTCTATCATTAAGCCAAGTCAATAAGAAACAAGTTTCAATATACAAGGCTCAACATGGGGTCTAACCCTTGTCTTCGCTATGACCAGCTGTGGTTGGCAATGGACTTTGGGAAGGAGGTGTGGAAACCAGAGTTCTCACTACGGTTTCAGTACATAGGCTCCCTGGGTAGCAGTTTCTTCATCTGCAAAATGAGAGGCATTGAACAGATAATTCCTACAACCCCTTCTGGCTCTAACCTTCTATAATTTTTAATGTCTGCACTTTCCTCTCTCAAAATTCAAAGTAGCTCTATGTGGGGCCATCTCCAGCAGGCACTGCAAAGTGGAATAAACAAGAGAAATTAAAAATCTAAACCCAGAGCGAACTTCTCATTAGGTTCCAGAAGACAAAGGCCCAGATTACAATACATTAAAAAAACGTATTTCCCCCTTGCTACCTCAGGCTTTCTGATTTAGTATAGGATCAAGGGTAGAAATAAGAAATGTGTGGGAAATTTTGATCTGCTTGTAATTCTAATCCCATTATAAGCAGAAAATGCCAAATATATCTTCTAAAACCCATCATTAGATTCCCTGCTCATTTTTATAAGTTTAAGAGTTTATATAGTTTTGATGCAAATTCTAGACTCCTGGGTACCTTTCATATTCAACCAACGTAAGAAGTAAATATGCAGAACTTTATAAGATCAAAAATTCTTCCTTGAGGACACTTAATTAGATTCCTTTTTTTTCTTCCTTTTTTTTCCTTTGCTTTACTTCTTATTTTCTAAAACGAAGATCAGCTTTTCCTATGGTAAGATAACACAGATACCTGACACAAACTTAGCACTCAGTAGATGCTAGGTAACATTATTACTTCTTTTAACAGATATTTATAAATTGCCCACTATGTAACCGGCACTGTGATAAGCACTGGGAATAGAACATTCTACAAAAACAGCCACACCTGTGGACCAGACATGAAAACGACCAATTGGGCCATTGGAGAAGACATGAAAACTGTAAAGAAAAGGTATAGATTCTATAAGAAAATATAACAGGGCAGCTAGTAGAGGAGGCCAAGGAAAAGTTCCTTGAAGAGGAGACACTTGACCTGAGATCTGACAGATGAGTATTAGTTAAATAAGCAAAATAAGGAGCAAGTTTCTGCAGACAGAGGGAAAACCAGGTGCCAAGGCCCTGAGGTGAGAAAGCACACGCCAAGTATGAGGGAAGTAAAGATTTTCTGCTCCAAAAAAAGCAATGTAGAGGCATGATGTAAGACAGAATTAGAGATGTAGGTAAGAGCCAAGCCGCAGAGAGCATGGTTGGCTACGTTAAGAAGTTTTAATTTTTGTTCTAAGATGAATGGGGAACAATTCAAGGGTTTTAAGAAATAAGCTGGGTGGAAGAAGGAATGTGATAGATTGTCCTTTCTGAATTTATTATTATAATTTTGATATTATTCCTGAAAATCTCATTAAGGATTTTTTCCTCTTATTTCCAATTCACATAATTTAGGGTAAGTTTTCTATTAGTATCTCCAAACAAAATGGCTCTCCAAACAAAATTAATCATATGGTGGGCTTGGATTTAATTACATACATTGATGGTGCTGATTGAACCATATGCTCATATCCATAAACACTTTTTAACTAACAGACTCAGAAACCAGGTAGGGTTATCAAACACTGACAGTTTTAAGGTACTATAGTTCTAGTTGTGTTACTACTTTTACTAAGAAAAGAAAAACAATTTAAAACTAAATGTTAGTCGTCTAGATCTTAGGGACCATTAGTTCCTATTTTTTCTTTTAAAATAAAGGCTGAGGGCCACTTGGGTGGCTCAGTCGGTTAAGCGTCTGCCTTCAGTTCAGGTCATGACTCCAGGGTCCTGGGATCAAGTCCCACATCGGGCTTCTTGCTCAGCGAGGAGCCTGCTTCTCCCTCTGCCTGCCACTCTCCTTGCTTGTGCTCTCTCTCTCTGATAAATAAATAAAAATCTTTAAAAAAATTAAAAAAGGGGCACCTGGGTGGCTCAGTTGGTTAAGCGTCTGCCTTCGGTTCAGGTCACAATTCCAGGGTTCTGGGATCGAGCTCCGCATTGGGCTCCCCGCTGGGAGGGGAACCTGCTTCTCCCTCTCCCTCTGCCTGCAGCTCCCCCTGCTTGTGCTCTCCCTCCCTCTCTCTGTCAAATAAATAAATAAAGTCTTTAAAAAATAAATAAATAAAATAAAATAAAATAAAATAAAATAAAATAAAGGCTAAAATGTGAATTTTATAAAGTAAAAACTGGCTTTATTTATTTAATCATTTTTGAAAAGAATCACCAGTAATATATTGATCATTAAAATTGACTGAAAGAAAAGAGATAAGAATAAGTGATCATTTATCATATGCATTACATATGGCTATGTTAATATACTATGTAACATAACATTAATAATTATAAATAATTTATTATTAATAAATATATTCATTATTAATAACAATATGCTCTATATTATACATTATATTACATTATAATATATTACGACAAATTATAGTTCATTTTGTTAAATGAAAACACTGTTGCCAACTTGGGTTATGTGAGATGTGGTTATTTCTGATCAAAACAAAAAGGCATGGCTGAAATACTTTAAACAAGGTTTGTGTTAAAACTATTGAAACAAATATTTCTAGTTCTAATATGGTGGTATAAAGTTAGTATTTTCACTTTACCCTGTTGGAAATTCCCCTCCCTCAAAGAAATTGGGTGAATATGAATAAGAAATTTAAGCTCTATTTCTTATAAAATTAGGAGACAGGGCACCTTAAATCAGAAAAAGGATGGAGTGGATGCCAACGGCAGTATAGATCATATGGAGGTACTTCCAGGAGAATGAAGAGGGGAGGTCCTTCAGCGGCAGGCATCAGAAAACTTTTTTTTTTTTTTTTTTTAAGATTTTATTCATTTATTTGGGAAGGGGGGAGAGTACAGAGGAAGAGTGGGAGGGAAAGCAGACTCCCCACTGAGCAGGGAGCCTGACGTGGAGCTCAATCTCAGGACCCTGAGCTGAAGGCAGATGCTTAACCAATTGAGCCAACCCAGGCACCAATCAGAAATAACTCTTAAATTATTCTTTCCTGAACATAAGGTTATAACCTAAATACTTGCTCTGCTACCACAGAGTGATGTGTACCAGCTAGAGGCAGGAGATTCCCTGGATCTGATTTGGTTCCAAAAAGCAAAGGAAGAATAACAGAAAAGCCAACTTTTGCAAGAAGCAGGCTCTGACAATGGGGAGAAAAAAGAGTTTACATCATGACCACCTTCAAAGTTGGCTTTCTCTATTCGCTGGGGAGGCTTAAAGGCTAAACAGAGTCCTACACAACCAGCTGGGTCCAAAAAAAAAAAAAAAGAAAAAAAGAAATTCTTATTCAACTAAAGCATGGTCTTGTGTCTTCCCTGCCCACACAGAGAAACCTTCTACAAATCACGGATTCAGAAAAAAAAATTATTTTTTCTGCTTCAAGATGATCAATCAAAAAAGAACAGATAAGGATATTATACAGAGATACTACAATCAAGAAAATAAGAAAAGGAGTCACAACACAAGGATAGGTGAAGAACACTCACCAGAAACCATACTGAAAATTTCAATGGAGCAGATGAAAACTTTGACTAATATTTGACTCTGTCTCAAGTACTACCACCACAACCACCACTACTAATATGGCAGTTGCCTCTATGGAGCAAGGACACAACTTGGAATACATGATCCCAGGGATGAAGAGGTTAGGAAACAGGAGACAGAACATGAGCTCACAGAGATCTAAAAAAAAAAAAAAAAAAAAGTGAAAGAAAAATAAAACCAAGCAGTGAAAGTGAAATTAGAAGGAGCATTAGAGTATAGACACTGCTGAAATATAGTAAGAGACACAAAAAGCAGAAATAAGAAAAGTGAAAAAAATAAAATGGAAGAAAGTGGAGAAAAAGGAAGGGTACAAAGGAGGAGAGGGGAGAGAAGGAAGGGAGAAAGGGAAGGAGGAAAGAGAGAAGAGAAGGAATGCAAGAGTAGTTATGAACAGGCAAAAAAATCCAACATACACATAATTGGAGTCTCAGGAAAAAAAAAAAAAAAGCCAAAGAAATGAAATAGAACAAATTTTAAAATACATAAAGACATGGGCCCCTGCGTGGATCAGAGTTTAAATGCCTGACTCTTGATTTTGGCTCCGGTCATGATCTCAGGGTTATGAGACTGAGCCCCACATCCGGATCTGCACTGGGTGTGGAGCCTGCTTTAGATTCTCTTGATCCCTCTCCCTCTGCCCCTCCACGCCCACTTGTGCTCTCTTTCTCTAAAAAACAAAAAACAAAAAACCATAAAGACAAATTTCCAAAAACAACAAAAGAATTTACTCTTCCTACTGGGATGGTATGCTATCCCCAGAAAAAAATAACTCCATATGTTTAATACTAACAAGTTATTAGAATATAAAGATGAACACTTTGCTTCTTCAGTCAAAATAGTAAAGTGACTTACAATAAAATTTAAAAATCTGGTTGCCTGAACTTCTCTGAAACAACACACAATCTACAAAATCTTAAATAGACAATATCACCCTATAACCTAAAGCTAGACAAAATGCCATTCAAGTATAAAGAAAACAACAGATTAAAATGTTAAAGAATCCAGAGAATATTTCACATGAGAACATTGTGAAGAATTTACTAGAAAATAAACTTAAGGAAACTCATAAATAAATGGAAAAAAACTTTGGCAAAAGACCACTGGTGAAAACTGACTCTATTGAACTGCAGGATTCAGATGAACACAAGTATGTTTATATAAGGGAATATAATGATACAAACATGGGAAATTGGAAATGTTATAACTAACAGAAGTTCAGAGAAAATAGGATAGAAAGTGAAAAGTTTAAGCACAGTGATTTTCTCATATTTAATAGATGGAGGTCAAGGAAAATCAGTTAAAGCTGACCCATTTTGGAAAAGAAGTAAAAGTTTAATGTTACAAAGGCAGTCATAAAAAGGTCTAAATGATGATCGAAAAGTAGGTAGTGAGAGAGAAGGAGGAAAAAAGATGAAGAAGTATTAAAATGTTTCACTGCTACTCATGGTAAGAAATTCACAGAAAATGGCAAAAAAAAAAAAAAATAGAGGATCCAGGAAATTATGAGAAGCTGTTATAACGATAAGCAAGTACAAAAAAATATATAAACCTTCAAAACTACCTTAGATGAAACATACACACATAAAGCAATCAAAACAAGTATATTAAAATAATAAAGTATTTAAGTAATAAAGAGAGATGCTAAACATAAAGGAACAAACCTTAGTCCAAACATATCTATCATATTGTTAAATGCAAATGGCCTAGTTTCACCAATTAAGAGCAAAAACGATTTGTAGATAGTACCACAGAGAAAACTTCACTGTGTGCTATATAAAAGACAGAGGTAAAGCAAAGTGACTCAGAATGGTAAAAATACAAAGATGGGCGCATTCACAGCAAGTAAATCTGAACAAAAAGAAATCAGAGTTGCGATCTTAATCTCAGACAAAGGTTAGTTCAGCACACAAAATATTAACTTAGACAAAAAGCATACTTTATAATACTTAAACGGAATAATCCACAAAGAAGTTCTCGATATCTTTTTACCAAATAATAGACTAGCATGCCTGAAGCAACAACTACAAGGGACATAATAAAAAATAGACCCATGTTAGCAAGTGGAGACTTATTTCATCTTAGTCCATAATATATCAAAAGTACAAAAAAAATATATAAGGATATAGAAGTCCTAAAAAACAAATGAATATGATTGTTCTAATGGATACATACTAAGATACAGAGAATAGCTCTATTTTCAGGTATCCAATTAATAGTCATCAAAAAAGACAAATTTAGGACACAAAGAAACATAAAAAAAAAAAGTAGAAATAGCAGTACAAACCGTACCTGATCCCCATGGAACATAACAAAGCCAGAAAACAAAATCATCCACAACCCCAGAAAATCAGAAGTTCTCTGTCAAACACCTGTTGGGGAAAAGAGGATATTCATAAATCAAAATTGCAAAATACCTAAAAACTGACAAAAAAAAAAGCCCTACATAAAAGAACCTGTATGATTCAATTACAATAGTAATCAGTGAAATCATAAATACTTATATTAATAAACAAAAATAAAATAAATGAATTGACATGAAAATAGAAACAGATCAATAGGATAAACATGAGAAATCAGAAAATGACTAAATATTAAAGCAAAAGTTAGTAAATTAGACTACAGAAAATATGGAGATCTAACAAATAAATACAAAAGATGGTCTTAAAAATGCAACAAAACATAGCCACATACAATAATACGCAATATCAACTAATACAATCAAGAAAAGGACATAAACACAAAAAATAAGAAAAAATTACAAAGAGAGAGGAAATTTAAGTAATCATATCAGATAATGCTGATCAACAACTTTACAAATTAATTTGAAAATCTACTTGAGGTGGATAACTTCCTAAGAAAGTATAGCTTGCCAAAACTGACTTCAGAAGAGAGAGAAAATCTAAACTATCAATAATTATAGAATACATAAAAACATTTGTTAATTAGCTTCAACTTCCTACCTACTCCAAGAAAAGCCCTAGGCTCACTCGGTTCACAAGAGAAGTTCTAACAAACCTTTAAAGAATAGCTAATTCTTATACTATTTCAGATTGTTCCAGACCACAGAAGAGAGAAGAAAGCTTCCAATATTTTTATGTAGTAATAAAAACACTGATGCAAAACCACACAAAAGTTTGCACAGAAATAAAACTACAAACTAATAAGATGAATATAAATTAAGAAATCTCATATAAAATACTTGTATACAGAATCATAAGCACATTAAAAACAATATAATGAGACCAAGTGGGATTTATTTTAGGAATGCAGGATTGATTCTTTCTTTGGAAATCTATTACTATAATTCACCTTATTAATCAGATCTAAGGATAAAAAAAATAATCATTACCAAACGTGTTAAATTAAGTGTATGGTAAAATTTAACATCTATTCTTAGGATACTCGATAAAACAGAAACACTCGGAAAAATATAGTCATACAGTCTCCTTGTTTCCATCTTTGCCCCTCCCTGCTGATAGTCTACTCTTCATAAGTTGACCACAGTGATGGTTTTAAATGGAAGTAAAATCACATTATTCTTCTGCCGAGGACCCTCTACTGTTTCTTCATCTCGTGGAGAGGACAAGCCAAGTCATCACAATTGCCACAGGCCTTGCCTGACCTGGCCCACTGCCTCTCCAGCATTTCCTGTCACTCTCCTGCTCACTGTTCAGGCCATACTGGTCTCTGTTTTTTTTTTGTTTTTGTTTTTGTTTTCCCTTGGACATACCAGGTATATCTCTGCTTCGGGCCCTTTGTACCTGTTACTTCCTCTACCTGGGAAATTCTTAGCACACATAACTGTAGGATTCTCTCCCTGTCTTCAACTTCTTTTTCTCTTTTTTCTCAAATGTCACTTTAGTGAGGTCTTTCCTGATCTGAACATTTGACCTCTCACACTATATCCCTCTTGCTTGCTTTTTCTCCATAGCATTTATCATATTCCATCAACCCTACATAACTGGCTTATTTTCTTTCTTTTTTATTGTCTGCTCCCATTAGGATGTCCTAGAAATACCCATTAGTTATTTTTGCCCGTTCTGTTTTCTGTTTTGTTCACTAAAGTCTGGCATATAATAAACACCTACTGTGTATCTGTCAAATCAATAAATTGATAGTATTTAATATGAAAGTACAAAAATGTCCTTTAGCTACAGTTATGGATAAATGTCTAAGGATATATTTTAAGTGAAAAATGTAAGATGAAGTAGGGTATGTAAAATATGCTATTATTTTGTGTAGAAGCAGAAGGAAGAGTGGGAGAGAAGGAGGGGGGGCATTGAGGAAGGGAGGGGGAGATTAAACAGGTCCCTATTTGTATAGGCAAAAACTATTTCTAGTAGTCTACACAAGACACTGGTAAGAATTGATGCCTTTGGCAAGGACAACCAGGTGGGCAAGGAACAGAGATGGGGAGGGCACTATTCATAATAGAATCTTTTGTTTCTTTTAAATGTAACATATGAGATTATTTCAAAAATACCTTTTTCAGAAAGAAATAATTTAAATGACCAAATATTATAGAGAGGAAGAGTTTAATGCTCATTAAACACACACACATACACACACACACGGTATACAAAAATATACTAAAATGAGTGAAATCACATCTTGCCTTTTCCCAATTCTGGAGTAGGAAGAAACTACTGCAGTAGAAAAGTAGCTGAGTATTATATAATTTAATATATATTTTAATATTTCAAGGTAGCTTTAGTGGACTTACAAGTTTTAGGTTATTTTGTTCTGTTTTTATTTATTTTATTTATTTATTTTTGTTTGTTTTATTCTGTCTTATTTCTCTGCTCAGCATCCAGTCCCCTTCTTATGGTATACCTTTGATTTTAACTTTGAGAAACCGCTCTTCACCATGTGCCTCAGGCTGAGAGATGAGCATGTGATGTAGGCTAAACCAGTTAGTGTATTCCAACCCTCTCACCAGAGTAACTGGTTCCGATGTGGACTCTTAACCAACTGGGGATAAACAATGACAACAAGACTCAACCCTAGAACTTTTGGTTGATCTATTTAGGAAGCTCTGTCTCACACTGGGCAGGTGTTGGAAGTCTCAAGTGGACAGGGGTTACTAAATGGACCTGAGAATATACTCAACCGAAGAAAGCACAGTGAGACCCAGATCAAACCCTGCCTAAAGGGAGGTAGCTCTACTGATGGACTTTTCGGCTCATATTATCTAACAAATTTCCTTTTTCCTTATGCCAGCTTGAGTAAGGTTATATGTCACTCCTGACTGAGGAGTTTTGGCCAATAGAATAGCCATTATTCTCCTGGCCCCTAAACTCTAGAATACTGAAATACTAAGAAGTGAGAAATCGTGCTCAATGTTACTCTGCTAAAATTGTTAAAACCAAGATTTTTTTAAATGATTTTTTATTATATTATGTTAGTCACCATATAATACATCCCTGGTTTAAAACCAAGATTTGAACTCAGGATTACCTGGCTCCAAAGCTTTCCTTCTTCCTACAACACATTGATGTTGAGGTCTCAGGTACCAGTGAGAGAGAGAGAAAGACAAAGAGAGAGAGACAGAAGCAGAGAAACAGGAAGACAGAAGCTGAAGAAGAGACTTGAGAGAGAAGAGACAGTATTGTAGGAAAACAATATCACATATGAGAAAAAACATCATTAGGTAAAGGGGCAAAAAAATCTCTGAACGAAGCTGACACGAGCATGAAATGTTAGAGCCACACAAGGTGAAAGACCTACAGGTGATTTCATGCACCTGGTAACACTCTAATTGCTGAATGTATTTAAAGCACCTTTTAGGTTTTCCTTATAGAATATGACCAAAGACTTTTGATTATTGGGGAAAAGGGTGATTTCACTGACTGTCTCCTTCATGCTTTTCGCTAAGCCCCTGTAGAATAAGAACATAAGAGATAAACTAATGAAATATAGTGAATAATTTAAGTTATGACTTGTTCTTTACAGCCAGTATTTCTTTTGACATTTTCTAAAAAGGAAAAAAAAAAGTGAACAAAAAACTTGCCCTAGGATTCTAAGCTGCAGGTGGCATCAAAGGAACTAAAACCAAGAGGAAAGTTCCATCCATCAGCTTCCCGCTGGCCAACAATTTCAACTGATAAGAACTTGCGGAAGATCGCTGTAAGACACGGTCATCCACTTTTTCATACTGTTTTCCCTGGTGGCAATAAAATTGATTTTCTGAAACATATTCTTTGGGCTTTGTATGCTCTGAAGCGCTGGACAAACAAAGGTGTGATACTAATAATTGCTCTTGTTATTAGAAACGTGGTTTAGAGCAATGATTCTCAACCAGGGGTGATTTTTGCCCTCTGGGACACATTTGGCAACGTCTGGAGACATTTTTGGTTGTCCCAGTTGGGGGTGGTGGTAGCGTTACTGGCATCTCGTGGACAGAGGCCAAGGAAGTTGCTGAACATCTTCCAAATGCATAGGACAGTCTCCCAAAACAAAGAACTTCCAGCTCAAAATGTCAACAGTGCTGAGGTTGAGAAACTGATTTAGAAGCGGTGCAGCGTTAGTTTTGTGTAGCTATAGCGATACAATGTCACTGTGTGTGTGTGTGTGTGTGTGTGTGTGTGTGCGTGCACACGTGCGCATGCGCTGGGGGAGGGGGACTTGTAGAGTCGGGGTCCTCTCTTCTACCCCTCAGGCACCTACTGAGCATCCAGCCTGCCCTCATCGGCGCACGTGACGTCAGCATTTTGCCAATCATGTCTTCATCACCCAATGGCAATTTCAGGCTGCCCTTCTGGAAAGCACAGCAGATGTTTATGTAGGAAAGATGGTTTCAATAGTACATATAAAATTGGCCTCAAATCTGAGTCATTAAAATATTTCCAGGTGGGCTTTTTGTTGCTGCAGTGTGGGGCAACCTCTTGTCATCACTTTGGAAGTATCTGTCGCATCTCCGGGATATGTTTTTGTCCGATCCCCAATTTCAGCACCTGTTCATCTGACAAGGATGGGAAGGACTCTCTTTAAGCTTACGTTGCTATATACTAATTTCCTAAGCCTTTCTGTCTCCCCATGCATTATGTCTCCACTCATCACCACTAATAGGTAAATAATCTTCCCAACCACCTGTGGCCATACTTCAACACACCTTGAGAGGCTCTTAGAAAATGCATTTTAAATAAACTCATTAGCAAAATACATATAATCAAATAGCATGCTTCAAGGAAACAAAAATCCTACATAACGAGTGAGTCTCCTGACGAGACTTTCACCTTCTCACAAACCTGATGGCGTGGAAACTTCTCCTCACTGTTGCCGTCCCCACTAAAATTCCATGAGGGGAGATGGTCACAGAAAAGATAAATCAGAAAACAGTAATTCCTTCCTCGTCAAATCTGGATGTTTTGGCAGAGTTCTATATTCTAGTGATGACCATGATTCACAGTTACTATTTTGGAAAATCAACTATTCAGAAGATGCAGTAAAAAGTAAAAACTCCCTTTACCCAGTTCCTATAGCTTCTCCCTTCCTCAGAGGAAACCACCCTTAACAGTTTATTGTGAATCCTTCCATATCAACTTCATATTCCTTCAGCAAATGTTTATCGAGTACCTACTGTGGACTCATTGTATGTATGGCTGCTAGGATTATAGAAGAGACATGGTTCCTGCCTTCTGGTGCCTTATATTTTAGTGAAGGAAGGAAACAAAAAAGCAACAACTTCAGATTAACATATAAATAAAAGAATTATTAATTGTGATCCGCTCAAGGAAGGAAACAGACACAGGGCTGGAGTAGGGGGCCTGTACAAGGTAGAGGAATCAGAAAACTCTCAGAGAAACTAAAACCTAAAAGAAAGGCAAGTGAAGAATGAGGAAGAAAGTTCTATAACTTGCTTTTTTCAACAAATATATAGTAGGTATTTGTCTGTTGATTCATAAAGATTTGTTCTTTCTTCTAGTTAATGTTCACTGGGAGCCTATCTATGTGTTAGCCTTGTTCCCTAAGGAGAAAATAATGAACAATATCTTTGTCCTCATTGACCTTATGGTAGAGTTCAATACATCTGATTAATTTTAATGGCTATACAATATTCCATGGTATAATGCACTAATACTTTTTTTAGTTATGCTCCTATGGATGGACATTTTCATTATTTCCAGTTTTTCACTATTACAATCAATGCTCCTGAAAACATCTTTTTTTCATATATGGCTGTGCATATTTTTGTAGGATATTTTCTAACTGCATTTGTTATGTGACAGCACAATTATTAATGTGTCATTCATAGAATCCTCACAATCACACTTTAAAGTATGTGAGGCTCTCATCCCCATTCTATAAACGTGGAGACCACAGATATGTTGAGAAACCTATCAAAGGCTACAAGATGATAAGTGGCAGAGTCTAGACATAAAGCCACAGTCTGACTGCAGGGTCTGCTATAAGCTCCTCCCAAGGGGTAGTGTCCATGATCTTGTTTTCTGGTTACAAAATAATTAATATGTGTTTATTATTTAGAGTTTGAGAAATACACATAAAAATTTAAAATCTCTTTTTTAGCTTTTGCCACTAATTTATAATCAAAATACCATTTGTCACTGTATCCACTCAGGAAGTCACAAGCAATGTCATCATGAAAGAGTCTGATTAGCAGACTCTACAAAAACAGGGTCCTATAAAATATTCCTAAAGAATTTAAATATTCCTGTCCTCCACGATCTTGACCATTTCCTAGAAGAGACTGGTTTAACATGGAACCCCATAAGCTCCCTGCAATGAGCAAGTAGTCAGGGTTTCTGTTCTCACTACAGCTGGGTTCTTAGCTGCTCCACTTGAAGACTGCAAGCTTGCTTAACACTCTGCAGCAAAGCAAAATAAGCCAAAAGATGGTGCAAAGAATGCTTCTAGGATATAGGTCAGTATCCCAAATCCCCAGATTCCAGGGCATACCCTGGAAGTTCTGGTGACTTAATCTGTCTCTATATTGGTTTCCTCATGTAAAATTGGGATAATATTAGAACTGACTCCATAAATTATTAGCAGTAATTGTGCAGTGTTTTTAATACCTTTAAAGCACTTAAGATAATGTCATCAAAATTAGCTCTTAACAACCGTTATTGTATTATGGAGTCATCCCTTTGTCTCTCTCTGATTTCCTCCTTCAAGAACTTACTACTGCCAGGCACCTGGATGGCTCAGCTGGTTGGGCATCTGTCTTCGGCTGGGGTCATGATTCCAGAGTCATGGGATCAAGTTCCTGGGATGGAGTCCTGAATCGGGCTCCCTGCTCAGCGGGGAGTCTGCTTCTCCCTCTGCCCCTTCCCAGCACTCGTGCACAGGAGTGCGTGCCTCGCTCACATGCAAGAATAAATGAAATCTTATAAGCAAAAAAGAACTTACTACTATCAAAAGATACACATAGGTGATCATAGGGAAAAAAACGTGAAGGGCCAAGTACTACTGGTGTTCTATACCTAGCAGAAGTAGAGTGATACTTTTGCTTCCCTGTGTTCTCTAAGTTGTCTTTACTGAATATATGTTACCTACAAAACATTAGAAAAACCATTTATTTTTCAACAATTTCACCAATTCTACGAGATGAGAGAAAATTGAATGATTAAGCCCAGTTTTTGAAAACGTAACTACAAATGTTATTCGTGGTGACTTCATTCTTAGTTAACCTCTTTTGACTGTTAGGTATTACCATTGTGATTGTCATCCTAACCTTCATTACCCCCATTGCCAAATGCTTTTACTAGTGGTGATGCCTTAAATAAGCAGAGTGATTCTAATGTCAGTCATATCATTTTCATACTCAGTTCCCTCATCTGTCATATGGGGTTAATAAAATCTGCTTTATTAATCCCAAGCCTTCATAAAAAAGATAAAATAATACAAAATGTTATAATGCAATAATGAGATTTACATTTCGATATAGATTAGGAAATCATTTCATTATAACCCTTGTAGTTATACTTCCCATTATTTTATTCTGATGAGGTAGATAAGAACTCTTACCCCACTTGAGGAATAAGGAAATGGAAGCACAGAGCATTTGCAGTGATTTCTCAACTCATACTGGATAGTGGCGGGGACTAAACTAAAGCCTAGTGTTCTGATGCCCAGTCAGTTCTCAGTGGTCTCCTAGGTCAGCATTTATCTGCCGTCATCCAAAGAAGCCTTCTTCTAGCAACTGACAGCTTCTGTGCCTCTACTGATTGCAGTCCTATTCCACAGTAAGCCCAGAGACCTTGGGGAAGTTTTAGAACCATTTAGAGATGAAGTAAAGTCTCAGTGACCTTTTCAGCCCCAAAATGCTAAAAGACAAACTGAAAAGGCTTAGAAAGTGTGATGAGAAGCAGGGCATTGCCTATAACTGTTTACTATCTCCTCAATAATTCTACTCTTCAACTATCTTTGAAAAGTCAAGGTTCTAAATGTTATGGGGGAAAGGCTTCCAATAGCGCTAGGCTGAAATGTAAAATAGGATATAAAACTGAAGATAGATACATAAAGTAGACAGACTGGCAGACACAGATTAAGTGCAATCTTAATACTGCACCTTTTAAAAAGATTAGAAGAAGATACACCAAATGTTCATGGTTAGTAATTTCTAAAAGTGAGATAATGAGTGATTTTTAAATTTTTTTTATTACTTTTGATGGCAGTTTTCAAATTTTCTACAATGAGCATCAGTTACTTCTATGCTTACTAAAAGTAAAAGATGTATTCATAGTTGTATTCATGTCTTCATTCATAGTAGTAGAGACTGTGGTTGTTTGCCCTGTAAATATGGGGCCATGGTGAGGGCTGGGGGAGCGGGCACAGGTCTCCCTCCAACAGGCATACATCCTGATGGTTTCATCCACAGTTAAGCCTCTGGTTTTACCCATCTCCCTGGCTACTTGTAAAATAAACCCAGCCCTAAGCAATTCAATCTGTGGTGTGATTCCAGCCAGAGGTATTGGTCCAATTTAAACATGAGGGGTAGTTTCTGGGGGCTTCTGGGAAACAAGGTTCAACTAGAAAGCCAGGATTTTTTCTTTTTTGATCTGGCTGGTATGATATGGAGATATAAAACTTAAAACCGCCAAGGCGTTCTGCCACCATGGGAAAAGTCAGCCTCAGGATGAAGCTGACAATAAGGAAGGATGGGAAAGAAACAAGGATCTCTAGGACATCGCTGGACAGCTGAATCAATCCAGCCTGAAACCCGGCATGCGTTTAGACCTTTCAGTTACAGAAGCCAACAGATTTTCTTCAATGTGAAAGCCAGTTTCCATTTTTCTGTTACTTGTGCTATCGAGTCAGATATGCAGGTATATGCCACATATATACATTTATTTGGAGGGACTCCTCTTCATTAGTGCCCTGGATTTTTAAGTAAATGTTTTATTAGGAGCAACTTCCCAGTTGAGTTTTTTGGTCAATATTTTTTTTTTTTAAATATATAGGGATTGAATTAGATAATCTCTTTTATCTACATCCCAGATCTAAAAACCCTATGCTTTTTTGAAAATTCAAACTACAATCATAGGAAATTTTAGAATTTTAGATGTTTCAGACTTAGCTTTCAGGTGTTTTAGGAAGCTATTTGCTTTATGACAAACTCTCCCAATTTAGAGAAAATCCTGCCAGTTGTTATTTTATGCATACTTATGATCTTTAAAAGTGGAGAGAATAAACCATAATTCTGGGAAGAGGGATGGAAAAATGTAGACAAAATTCATTAGCCTTGTCAGACATTTGATAGATAATTATAAACCAACTGTAGTAAGACGTATGCATAAAGCCAACCTTTGATCTCTGAAAACAACTGTTCCCTCAACAATTTAAACTTTTAATCACATGTAATGTCTCTCCAAGTACAGAACACATAGATGTTCCTTCAATTCTGCCCGAATCTGGATCATTTTCTACCTGATCGTTAGTTAAGAAGCAGATTGTACTCTATACCACATTTAAATAATGGACTAAATAGTTAGCATATAATTTGGGGACTAATCAGCAAAATGTTTATCATACACTAAATGTAATCTTTCCCACATTAACACTGTTGTTACGCTGCGGAAAGATTAACTACACCGAAGAAATACACTCATTAGCTTTTAATGATTGTACAGACAGATACCATAGCTTTAAATCGCTTCTCAAAGTCTGGTTTCTATTTTTATAATCAATGTTCTAACTACACATTCATCATTATGAAGACAAACCCTGTAAGTCATACACATATTTCTGTCTCCCTATGACAGACATTGATTTAGAAAGGAGAGACGAGATCCAACCTCCAGGAAACAGCTGGTCTCCTCAGATAAGGGAATCATCGAACTGGCTTTTAATATTGTGAGAAAAAAGGAGAGAGAAAGAAAAAAAGGAGAGACCATAGGAGCAGACAACAAAAATCTGAACTACCTAGATGAGACAACACAATTTATAATTCACAGAACATAACTTAATTATATTTCTTGATCGTCTACTTTAAACTATAGGTTATGCCTTCTCCTAAATCAAAACCTGCCAGTGCTGCCACTGATAGCAGAATGAGACGTTCTGAGAAAATCAGGTGGCAAGAAAAGGGTTAAAAGAGGTCACCCGAAATTTTGGGGAAATAATCCTGCCAAACAGGCCACTCTGGAAAGTGCAAATTGCAATGAAAGCTTGAAGGAAGCTAAATGCCCAGGAAAATGCTTTATTGTCCTCTTGCACAAACAGGTCCCTGTGGCACAATTTAATAATACAGATACATGATGTTATTGGAATATCTGCAAATTTCCCCAGGTAATTGATGACGGAGTGTTATTTGCCCAAACCTCAAAAGTTTTAGGAAAGAAGTTGCCGAGCACAATCCTCTTTTAAGAAATGAACATAAATCAGATTCACCTTTTCCTAGTTTTCTCCACTGGAAAAGTCTCTACTGGAATCTTCATAATGTCAACATTAGAAAAATCATATTATTTCTGCTTTATTTGGGACTAAATGTCACCTGAAGAAATGAAAATGTACATTAATGAAAGACCATTTCATTTCAAGTCAGTTGGCTCTGCTTAAGCAGTAGTTTTCCTTGGTCAATTTTTTTTTTTTTTAAAGAACTGGAGAACTTGAAAGGGACTTGTCTTTCCCAAATCTGCAAAATACTCTGAAGGCTCTGAGAAGTGCGGTGTCCACTGAGCATATGAAAGAAGTTACTTAGAAACTTCTAACTGGCCCACCAACAGCTCCTCTGTCTGTACCAGTAATGAGGAGAGCCACTGCCCACACTACATGTCTTAATGTTCATTCTCAGAATACTTTTTGTTTTCTTGTAACTGAAAGTGATCTTAGGAAATGTACTTCTGGAATTACGTGAGCCAGTTGCTAATTTTCAATTAATACAACTCCTGCATGGAGGAGTTACCAGCATGGGTAATACAAACCTGCAGACAATCCCCAAACCCTTGTTTTGGGAATTAAAATGTATTACATGATTTAAAAAATATATTTAACTTTCTAATTATATTTACCCTGCCCTAATACTAAAATGGGTTTCCTTTTCCAGGCCACAGCAACGGTAACCTCTGAACATTGCAATGATGAGGGAAATCACCCTAGTTAAAAATAAATAAATAAATAAAAATTTTATATAGTAAAATAAATATACAGTTTAATCAAATACAAATATTAAATATATATCAAATATAATAAGTATATTTTAAAACAAATATATGTTTTAGTAAGATAACTATATATTGTAATATATAGTAAACTAAAAAATATAGGGGCGCCTGGATGGCTCATTCAGTTGAGCATGACTCTTGGTTTTGGCTCAGGTCATGATCTCATTTCGTGGGAATAAGCCCCTCATCAAGCTCTGTGTTCGGACAGAATCTGCTTGAGATTCTTTCCCTTCCCTCTCCCCCCTGCCCCCTGCTCCTTCTCCTGCTCATGTTCTCTCTAAAAATAAATTAAATCTTTAAAAAAATTATATATATATATATATATGGAAATTTCCCCAGGTAATTGATGATGGAGTGTTATTTGTCCAAATGTCTCTTGGACATTAAAGAAATTTCTTTAAAAAAAAGTCTGGAGGTAGACTAAAATTAAACGGGGGCTTTTATCCTTCAATCCTACCATCCCAGCACATGGCTTCAACCTCAAGGTCATGCTATCATGTGATTGCACTAACTTTCACATCCAAGTTGCAAGCCTGAAAGAGGACAAAGCAGGGGGACAAAGAGGAGATGCCCCTCAGTTGGCTCAGCTCCCTTTTAAAGGGTCTTCCTGGGATTCCCACGCAACACTTTCTCTTTCATCTCACTGGCTACCACATGGTCATAAGGCCAAATGTAGCTGCAAAGCAGCCTGGGACATGTACTCTAAACTCCAGGGACAACGTGAACAGCTGATACTGGGGTGGTGTTACACACAGAAGGGGGAAAATGGAACAGTAGCTGTGCAGTATTGCAAATTTTTCAGTTAGCATAGTATCATCTACACTAGACAGTAACAATCTGGACCCACATTGTCCGACGAAATTCTGGCACAGGCTCTATGAGCTGTATGACCTTGTGCAAGATTCTACGTTCAATTGTTAAGAGGACTAAGTGAATTAATACATGTAAAGCACTTGGAACTCTGCCTGTCACAAAATAAATACTCAAGATATGCTAATTAACAATAGTTTATTTTGAAGTGTTAGTTTATTCTAAAAACAACGGATTGTTGCTTCCTGGAATGCCGTGCATCTTAAATACGTTGGTCTATTTGGTAAGAATCCTCTAAAAGTCCCTTGACATTAAAAATTTGTCAGGTTTTTAAATTCCTTCTAGCAGTAACATTTTGCAATTCTTTGATTGCTTTATCTTTTCTATTTGAGAGATTAGGTAGGGCTGCATCATTCCTTAATGCCCGAAGGTAACGTAACATTTGAAAATTGCATTTATTTCATGATGCTGATACTTTTTTTTTAATGTCAAATATGCTTTTTTTGTAATTGAGTTTGGGCCTAGTGGGACTAATGCTCGTGGAGGCCAAAAGAGAGAAAGAGAGAGAGAGAGAGAGAGAGAGAGAGAGAGAGAGAGAGTAGGAAAAATCCTTCAGAAATAAAAAGGTTAACTGTTATCAGCTTCCAAACCACTCTTACAAATTTGTGAGCCACTGTCTCAGGTAATGATAGGTGGGGGTCATCACCTTCTAAGTCCGTGGTTGGTCACTCCCCTCCTTATCCAAGGAAGCGGAGAAAGTGCTAGGGATTTGCTTAGCACAGTTATATAGGTTGCCTCCCTTTATCTGTCCTTGGCTTCATGAGGTCCTATGTTATTCCCATTTCCACCAAAAGAAAGCAAAGGGTTCAGGAAAGACAAGACAGCTAGACTGAAAACTCAAAGTGGTGAATGGCTAATCCCATGCAGCCTCTTCAAATACATCCCGTCCCTCTTAGAACTTTATTGATGCAACTAAGCTCCTAAAAATGGATTTGAAAGGGACCGAGCAGCCTCAGAGAGGCACACAGCCCATGGAAGGCAACCTCATCTTTGACTACAGGATGTGAGTTCTGGCTTTTTTGAAAGCCTGGAGAGAACATGTGATCTTAGGTTGTGAAGGGACAGATTAATTTTTCTGTTAGCAGAACCAGTTTTTCAATCAGTCAGTGGGCACTGATGTCATTTGTTGATATGCACAGAAGGTGTGGTTTGGGGAAGATGAGATTGTTTCATTTTGGTTCAAGGAAGAGGATTTTATTGTTGCTTTATGTTTGTGTGTGCATGAGTCAGTGTGTGTGTGTGTGTGTGTGTGTGTGTGTGTATACGCATGCACCTGGATACCAAGAAGAAGAAACGAAGGAGATGGAGATGGTGGACAGGCTGGCAGGACATCTAATGCACACTAGCGGAAGGGTGTGCTTTTAAATCTTCCTCTTGGGAGGTATAATCAGGTCTAGAAGCTGAACAGCAGAGTTTCTGAAGGACTGCGAAACTAAAGGCATACGCAATGCTGCTCTCAGGACATACAAGATGAGCGTACTTTTCTAATCAAATCTCCAGGGGAAAGGACTCCAGCGATTAGGAAGTGTGGGTGCATAATGGTCTCACACATTCAGCAGGCTTGTTTTGAGGACCGACAATGTGTAACACCAACTTGGAAAACCCTGCTACCTGGGATTAGCATTAGGTTTCAAAAAGTGCTAGACTTGGGAATTTCTGAGGTCTGGGTCCAGGAAGTGGCACAGTTCCTACCCCTCAGTTCTTAACATGTAGAAGACATTAACAACATCCATGAATTTTTCTATATAAAAGGGCATATCCATGAGCAATATGTAGAGGTACTGGGGTTACGTCGATCAGTACAACCCATTACAATAGTTCTAAACAAGTGGGCACATGGGGCAGGGAACACAGGGGTGAATAAGCATAACCTCAATGTCAGCAGAGCTCCCCTGCCTTTTGCAATGACAATACAGTTATAATAACAATAATGAACAAATCCTTCCTATACATTTACAATGCCAGTCCCTGTTCTAAGTCCTTTGTGTGCCTTAACTCATTGAATACTCACAATGTCCGTCTGAATAACAAACCAGTAAGCACCTACCACTTAAACCCCACTGTACAAACAAGGGTACTTTAACACAGAGTTAACACAAGTTAAATAACACGTCTAAGGCCAAACAACTAGTAAAGGAGGAGTTACGGCTTGAACCAACTGCAAACAACTGGGTTAAATCATATTCCACGTGGGATGAGAAAGCCTCATCCCTACTTGTCTCTTCAAGAATTTTTGAGACATGGTTATATTCAGCTTATAGCTTTCCTCATCACCTCTGGCTCCAATTTCATGCTTTTGTTGAATTATTGCAGTACGTGGATTGTCTTACCATCCTCCACATATTGTCTTGTTCTCTACTATAGATTTAATACACAATTCCTTTTTCTTAATTTTCATTGTATATATGCATATTCATGTATATATTCATTCATTCACATATATTCACAGAAGATATGTATATATATATACACACACACACGAGTCACAGAATTAATAGGACAATTTTTAAGGAATTATAAAACAAAAATTACATTTATGAGCAGAATCAGCATTTTAACGCCATTAGCTTGAGATTAGGAATCAGAGCTACAAAACAGCATTCCCCAAATGCCAATATCCATGTGTTAAGTTTGGTTAGCGTAACTTTTCAGAATGTGAATTTGAATACCTTCAGATGAGGCAAGCACTTTCCAACTCACCCACCCCAGGACTCACCTCTCCCTTTTGCTTCAGGCAGGTCAGCTTCATTAGTTAGCATTACCATTCTGGGCCAGGAAAGCACTTCCATTTGCCATCCTAATAACAGCTTCTTTGCATTAAGCAAGTTTAATGCTTGGGTTGTCAGCTCTCAGCTTCTGGAATGGAAAACCAGAAGGCAGAATGTCGGGTTATGTGGGACTGAGAGTCCAGTGTACATTTCTTCCATATTTCTAGAGCAGGAAAAAAAGATTCCTGTTAAATGATGTTTATTATTATTTTATTATTAGTCATTTGTTAGTGAGCGTAGGAAAAAATCTATCGCTAAATAAAGTTGCAGAATCTAAAAAACCACATTCCAATCTCCTCAGAAAACAAAACAGCATACAATCTGGTTTATGCCTCTTGACTAGGGACGGAGGCCAATATTTTATGCAGGTAAAAGCTAGGCTACTGGAAAGAGGAAACTGGGAAAAGAAAGGACTGTTAGAACTTCAAAGTAACTGAAACCTTCAGGTGATAGCAACCAGTCAACTTAAATAAGGTCACCTTAGGTGGGCCAGCACAACTCCTCTGGATCTCCTTCGATTTTTCTGAAAGCCTTAAGGGTAGAGTGGCTCTCATTCAATCATTTATTCATTCATCCAAAAATATGTATCAGGATCCACTCTGAGTCACGCACTTCTCTAGGTTCTCAGACAGCAGGAAACAAAACAGATGAAATCCCCTCATCTAGTAGGAAAAGCCAGACCATAAGCAAATGCATGGTTTATATGGTAGTTTCAGAAAGTGATAAGACCTCTAAAACAAAAAGCAAACATTTAAAAAGCAAAGAAGCAGGGGCCTAGGGTTGCGGGAACCACTGAGGAAGGTACCAGAGGTTTTGAGAGAGTGAGAGAGCTCATGTCAGAGATAAACACTCAGAATGCAATATTCCGCTTCCTGTTCCTCAAATGACCATCATTCCCGCCGCTCCGAGCCTAACTCCTCACCAGCTGCCTCAGTCTTCCTTTATTCCTATTCCGCTCCTTATCTGTCCCCTTCCATGCAGCCCTATTTCGATTTACTATGGATTTAAATTAGCTTAGTCCGCTTTTGTTTTCACTCTCCTACCAACCTAGGCACTCAGGTTCTCACCCTGCACCCCCTATTGTATTTATCAAGTTCTTTTTCCTTACCCAGCTAGAAATGTTTAGCAAATTGCCAAACCATCCTGAATCTACAATTCATCTCTATTTTCTTTGTATTGTTCCTCTTTCCAACTTGGTTCTGAAATGTCTGTGCTGAGCCATTGTGTTCCAGCCGGAAAGCAAACTGGAATAAGGCCATTACTTTGTATGATACTATTTGCACAGTGACTTCTTTCACTCAAGCAGCAAGAACTTTGCTTAATGATATTTTATTCAAAATGTAAGAAAGATTTCCACATCCCATTTTTGCTAAGGACATAATATGTATTCTAGAACAAGATACATGTGCAGTTATCTGAGGGGGAAAAATGACTTTTCTTTGAAAATGAAAAATAATTTAATTTTCGGAAGAACTATTAGCCAATAGAACCGTTCAGTTAAGAGTTGCAACAAGTAATTTCAGTTGTGGGTGCTAAAGATAATGAACCGCTTCTCTTTCGCTTATCACTGGAAATGGCCAAATCATTATGGATCTCAGTAGTAACTAATGGTCTAAGACAACAGGGTTGAGCAAATGACTATTTTATAGCTCAGTGACTCTTTGAATGCAGGTTAGACCATTCAGGTATTTAAGTGTTATCCACGGCCTCTTAAATTGAACAAATGGGTCTATAATAATTAAAATACTGTAAATACCGGTGACACAGTTCCTGAGTTTTCAAAGAGATTCCATATTCCCAGGGGAGTAAAATGAGGTGTTGCCTTGTTAGGAAGGCACTGTTTATATCCAGAAGCATCCTGACAAGCTGGCGAAGAGGCTCATTTGTGAACCCACAGCCCCTCAGCAGCCCTCCCTTCTCAGTCCCCGGAAGTATCAGCGAAGGGGGCAGCGAAAGGCGACAGCTCACTGAGCTCACTTAATGCGCCTTTCTAGGGCTTTCCATCTCAATGAGCAGCCCTCTCACTTCCTGAGTCAGTCTTCGCCAACATGTCACACTCTACAAGATCTCAACGCATCAGGGAAATAAAAAGTAGTTTCTATTTTTAAAATGATTGGAGACACTCTACATATAGGAATGTCTTCCTTCTCCTCACTTTTGGGTGGATATCCCATTTTCACAAGAGAAGATGTTGTTATAGTCTCTTCTCAGAAAGGAAGTTCAGATGAAGCCATCTTGATACACAACTATATTAACTCTGGGCACAAACAGCGATTGAGGGGAAATTTCTATTGCTTTCAAAACTCTTAAAGAACAAAAACTATATTATTAATTATAGTTCTGAAATATTTTGTTGACCTCCTACTAAAGGCATAGGAGAATACTGAAAAAAAGTATAACAAAATGGCACTGAAAGGGGGTCGGGTAGTGAGGTCAGGTGCTACCTTGTTGAAGTTTAATTAGTTGTACCTCTGAGGTCTGAGAGAAGCTACCTGAGTCACCTGAGTAACAATAAATTAGCTTCCAGGAAATAGAGAAAACATATCCTTACAGGGACACTTTCAAGAAGATATGACCTAAAAAATGAATGTGGTTGATTTTTTGACTGACTGTTTGGGGAATGCTATCTCCTAAAGGACAGGATTCGTGTATTTTTTCATTAATTCTGGAGTATACCTAGCCCAGGGCACTTACCAGATAAAGGTTCCAGCCATTCATAGAATCACAGACGGAAGGAAGCTTGAGAGGCCACAGCCAACAGTCCCCTGACTATAGGAAGCACCCAACTCAAAAAATTATCTTTTTTAAAAGGTAAATTCATATCTTTTTTTTTTCTCAGAAAAAATACAGATATTCCAAACATTTTCTTAAAGGCAAGAAGGTCTTCCTGATATTTCGCTAGAATCCCTCTTAACCTGTCAAATGTAGAGGCAGAGAACAGCTGCTTAAAATCATTCCCATAGCCTCTTTGCTTCATTGCCGTGAAGACGGTGATTAAGATCTTTCTCTCCCCAGGGTTCTCAGCCTGGGTACAGAAACCTACTTCTTTAACGTTCTTTCACAAGACTGGTCCCCAAACCACTAATAATATTTAAAACTGATCCCTTCGAGATCTCCGAGTCTCCTCAGCAGACTCCCACTATAAGACTCACACTTCTGAAAGCTGTGGCTTTTAACAACCTTCTCCTCTTGTTTTAAGCAGAACCCTTTCTCCTCCAGAACCACTTTTCTTGTCCGGTATACTACGGGGTGGTCAGCTGGCCTGGTTGGCCGGGCTCCGAGGGAGGTCCTGATGTGGGACTTACGGAGCTATAACCAGGAAAGTTCCAAGCAAACTTGGATGAGCTCATCCTCCTACAAATCAAGGCCAGCCTGCTCTGAAGGGTGGGGGACTGGGAGGAGGCTTAGGACCCTGTGGCTCTCCCCCAACCCTAGCCTCTTGAACCACTTGGACAGAGCTCCCAAGCCTCCAAAGAACTCAGCCTGATAATTGTGCTTTAAAGAATATTTAGAATAGTGATAAGTCTAGAGCAGTTTCTCAGCAGCAGCACTACTAACATTTTGGGCATGGTGATTCTTTGTTGTAGGGAGCTGTCCTGTGCGTTGTAGGACATTTTGCAACATCCTTGGCCTCTATTCACTAGATGCCAGGAGTACCCTCCCAATTTCGACAACCTAAAACCTCTTTGGATAGCAAGTCAAATACCTCCCAACCCTGCCCTACTGAGAACCACCAGTATTGTGATAATCCTCTCATCCTGTCCAGGTCGTAACCCACTATGTAGGTCATAAAAATCGATGTAGTGTTTCACACTAGCATTAAAATAATAATTTAAAAATGAAGATAAATAGAAAAGGGTGGGATAGGATAGAATAGGATAGACTAGAATGGAATGGAATGGAATAGAACAGAATATAGAGTCTCCCATACAGTAAGGGTATTATTTTGTGAAACTTTTGTTTCAGATTTATATATATATACACATACTAGATCATAATGTAAATTTATTTTTTACCCTGAGTCACTCTCAAAAAAGTCTGAAAACCCCTATGCTAGGATCTGTTCCTCCTATTTGCACATGTCCATGGTAGGACCTCCTTCGTGCTCTACCGTCACCTTCCCATCCCTTCTAGCCTCCAAAACTTAGTTGCCACTCTCTTGCAAAATCAATCCCATCAGTGGCTTGTATTTATAATGATTGAATTATCCCACATGAATTACCTGTGAAACCTCTTGCTGTTTGCGTGTATCCACTTCTCCAAATTGTCAAGGTCACCTTGAACTTGATTTAAGTTCACAAAAGCAGGTGTCACTGGCAGATTTAAAATGAACATATTTTATTCTACTATTTGAGTCACTGCCTGTAACTGTGTAGGCTCTCAAAGAAATACTTGTGGGGTACAGGTTTCTCCTACCCAGTAGCATGATTTGTTTATGCCCCTTCAGGTTTTGTAAAGACTAAAGGTTCTCAAATCCACGCCACTTCTCACCCCAGGCTTCATTTCACTCCTTTTCCTAAGCCCACTATTATTTGGGCTATACCACCCATGGCATTTTTGCTTTAAATCAAGGCTGTCCGGCATGCGGCTGACTGTCTGGGATTATGCACAGACCACACCTCATGGATACAGCAATAATAAAACCAGGACCCGGGGGACCCTGGTGCAGCGCCTAGTAAAGAAAATCACTGACATTTTTGTCTTCCTGAAGCTACGAGGACTGAGGGCCTTGTAGATTTGTAGGCCTTACAACGGATTTGTAGATCTGTTGGGCCATTAGAAACAAATTATGGTGGGTTTGATTTTTAGTGGGAATAAACCTTTCCAGTAGTCCATCAAAGATCATTTGTCTTGGTCCTCCATTCACTTATGGTCAAGAAGTAAAAGTCAGAGAAACTGAAGGATTTGTGTTTTTCGAATGATGCCGAGCATAATCAGCCTGGTCTAGTGCGACCTCAAGGCCAGGAGAGAGGAATTCTCAGGATCTATTTGTCCACAGTGGTTCAGATGGCAGTGAGGGGATTCAGGGACCCCACATCCTTCTTCTCATTAGCAGTTGGCTATTGTGGATGTCATGGGTTGACTCATGTCCCCCTCCAAATTCACATGTTAAAGTCCTAATCCTCCGTTCTCCAGAACATAACCTTTTTTGGAGATAGGGCTCTTACAGAAGTAATCAAGTTAAAATGAAGTCATTAGGGTCGTTCCTAATTCAAAATGACTGGGGTCTGTATCAAAGAGGGAAATTTGGATGCAAAGATTGCAGCTATGCTGTCACAAACCAAAGAACTACAAGAAGCAAGGAGAGAATCCTAGCACGTCCCCTTTGCTCACAGCCTCAGAGGGACCAACCCTGCTGACCGCATGATTCAGACTTCATTAAACTCAAACAGACTGCTTTCCCGTCACCAGCACAAAAATATACATGCCACACACACACACACACAAGCACATACATACCACGCACACCAGATATACATACACTGAGCATACCACACTCACAAACACATCCTGGTATTTTCTTTCTTTTTTTTTTTTTTTTTAAGATTTTATTTATTTATTTGACGAGAGAGACAGCCAGTGAGAGAGGGAACACAAGCAGGGGGAGTGGGAGAGGAAGAAGCAGGCTCATAGCAGAGGAGCCTGATGTGGGGCTCGATCCCAGAACTCCGGGATCACACCCTGAGCCAAAGGCAGAGGCTTAACGACTGAGCCACCGAGGCGCCCCTGGTATTTTCATTTCTATTATCTTTCTGTTCAGTTTTGCTGATAAAAGATCTCTTTAAAACTACTTAGAACCCTACAAAATAAGACATCATTTAAACCAACTCTGTCTCTTTCTTCATCTTTCCTTCTCTTTCTTATGAGTAAATGAGTAGAGAAATTTTAAAGCACATGTCCTAGGCCCCATTTTGCTAAAGCAATTTTGGGCATACAATAGAGATTTGCTGCTTCAGAGTCAGAGTTCTTCCCAGAAGAACTTCTCAAACTTTCATGCGCTAAAGCATGGAGGTCTGGTTAAAATGTTGAGTCTGACTGATTGATGTAAGAGGTTAGAGTAAGGCTAAGATTTTGCATTTCTAACCAGCCCCCAGGTGAGGCCAGTGCTGCTGGACTGCAGACCACATCCTAAGTAGCAGGGTTTACAGGAAAGCAGTGTTTCCCAAAGCTGGTCCATCAAAATTCATCTCAGACCTACTAAAATCTGAATTTCCAGGGAAGGAGCCCAAGGACTTCTTTTTTTAAAAAGAAAGATCGCTAAGATAATTTACATCGTCATCAAGGTGTGGGAACCACCACTCCATATCCCACTGCCCTTTGGCTGGATTTTCACACTATGGAACAAGGAGGAGAGAACGAAGTTCCAGAAATAAGCAGCCCAGATCCAGACATCGTGTCAACAAGAACTCAAGAGGATTCCTGCTCTAAATGAGTGTGAGAATTAATAACCGTAACGGCAAAGTTGGGTAAGCATTTAGAGCTCTGTTTTGGGAGGGGGTAGCAACAGAAATGAATAAAAGAAGGAAAAGGAGGGGGAGGAGATGTGGAGACCCTAAATCCAACCAGAAATCTATCATGTCTCTGACACACTGAGTTTCCAGGGGCACAACTAGGACCACTAATAGAGTGAGATTTCTAATTGATGTTGGGATTTGAAGAACTCAAAGATGATAATACGATAGTCACACCAGGACAGGAGATGGCACAGATGTGGTCTTCCTAGGATATGGATGAATTTCTGTACCAACTCTTGTCAATGTGACCACAACAATGGCTTGATATCAGATTTAATGCCAGTTTCTGGATTAAGGATAAATAACACAGTGTTTACCAGTATGAAGTTCTTAGCCATACTTAAATCTCCTACCCACAGAGTTGAGTTGTGAGAGGTTATGGTTTATGCCTGGGGTGCGGTTCAAAGTTATGCACCCTGTGGATGCTTGCTAAATACTTGTTGACTATCTGATTGAACCGCACCACGAATGCCTAGCTCCTCTGTATTTTCTATAATCTTGTCAGATGCACTGGAACCAGAGAAGCACCAGGGTGGGAGATTTCTCCCATCTCTCTTTCTCTGCAAGAACTCCCTGAGCTGCTTATAAATATGCTGATCAAAACCTGGATCAAAGAGAAAATAAAATGCATTTCCATATTCCCAGTTTCCTTTATGATCAGAGAATGGATCAAAGAGAAAACACATCTCCCCATTCCCGTTTTTCTTTTCATTCCAGATTTAGAGGTCAGAAATGATTCACATGTGGGAACAGAACAAGCAATGTGAAGTCCATTTAAGGGCAAAAGTCCATATGAGCTCAAGGTACAAGAATTTTCAAATTCTTTCCCCAGATGCACTTACAGGGATAGAAAAATGTCTTAATTCTTTTACTTAATATATTCTATTTTACTAAAAGAGATAATAACCATTTTTACATTTTGATACTTGAAAGAAAAAGGAAAAGTATTGTAAGCCTTAATATAGTACATGATGATCTATTTAATTTTAGTCATAATGCCTAATTCAAAAATAATATTTTAGGATTTCAATTGCACTTTAGATATAGCTAAGAGATGAAAATGAATTTGCTCCTTTTAATTGAAAGTGTTCCAAGATCCATCTCAAAACTGACTCACTTCCTTGGTTGTTTAACTGATGATGACTAGGTTAAGTTTGAAAATTTTAATTGTTGACTTTTCTCTCAATATTTTCATGTCATTTCTTTTTGTTTTAGTTTTACAGACCCAGAAGTAAGAACCCATGCTGTGAACATGAGTAATTTTCCTAACAACTTAGTGTGAATTAAAGAAATTAAAGTAGGCTGTTGTGTGTGTTTGAACAGCTTACTTAGGATTATAATATTAATGTTTCTGCTTTCCTTTTGTGAAGGTGCTATTGACCTGAAAACAATTTTGTTACATATTTTAGAGAAAGTGCCTACACAGAAAACAAATAAGCTATTTTACTTCATAGTTCCAGTTAGATAAAGAACTTGATATAAAATTCCAATATATTAAACAATGTGATTCCAATAACAATTTATTGACTATAGTGAACTAAAATAAATACAGTTTCTTAATATCTAAAAAGTAATTATTCATCCTGTTGTTAAAGGGTTTGCTAAACATGCATTCTTAATTTGAAAAAGAAAGGAGGGAGGAAGGAGGGAAGGGAGGAGGGAGGAAAGGGGGAGGGAAGGGAGGCACGCAGGCAAGAAGGCCTAAGAAGCAATTTACCATGTAGATCTAAGTTCTCTCTAGCTTCAAATAAACCAACTGTGTTGCTAAGGCCACACCACACCTTGCTGAAGATTAGCTTCTAGAAAATGAGGCTAGCTGAATCAGATGGCATCTGAGGTTCTTTTCAGTTCTGTTATTCTATGATTCTGTGCAAAAAGATCAGCCTCGCAGTGTCCATAATGGTTACCTTATAGATGGATATTTGGTGTTCTGTATTTTACTTTTGAAAGCCAGAATTTCTAGAGCTCTCCTACATTTCTTTCCTGTGTTAAAAAACATCTTCAACATTTACAGGAGCTTTTTACAACTCTCATCATGGGCTCAGAGCAGAAATTTCCCTGGCCCTGCTGCATTCTCAGTTCTTTTCACTTTAAAGGGAATGCTCTTCCTTGAAGCTGTTTCACAGTGTACCACGTGGAGACTGGGCACTGAAGGACCCCAGTGAACCTCCCTGGGGCCTCCCTGCTTCCCATCACCGCCCACCATGCTTCTCCTTCCCAGGCCTCAGCACAAGCAGCAGCGCCACGATGCTTCTGGGCTTCAAGTACAAATTCTCTGTGCACTCGCCACGAAAAATTTCTTGCTTAAATCCCTCTTTACGTGTTTCTGTAGCCATCCACATCATCGTCACGTTGTCACTGCTCAGCAAGTTTCCTTGGGCTGTCACACCTGCGCGCAGGCACACACACGCGCATGCGCGCATGCACACAGACATAATTTTACTTTGTCACCCCAGTATAACTTCCATACGGTAAAGTACACAGCTTCATGAATTTTCACTAACATACTACCAACTGTGCAGCTTCATGAATTACAGTGTGTACGCACCAATCTTACCACCAGCCAGATCAAGGCAAAGAACGTTTCCAGTACTCCAGAAGGCTACCTGACACCACTTCCCAGTCGGTGACTTGATTTTCACAATTCCCATCAACCACACATGCTTGTGGAAAGACTCTTTCCCTGCCCAATACCTGCTCATGTTATGGCCTTCTAAGATTGTCTTGGTTTTCCACGTCTCCTTCCTCTTGCTGTCTTCCACGTGGCTCGGTGGTATCGAGCCTGTTCCAACACTCTCATTTCCTTCCGCGCAGAACAGGTGCGGTGGGTGCGTAAGCAGGGTAAGAACAGCAAATAGTCCTACACAGGTTATCAAGCCCCTACGCAGGCAAGCCCTGTAGTAACACCTAATAATCGTCATCTCATTCAAGCCCCACACATAACGGATTTGCTTCTGTAGATTCTGCTAATGTCTCTTTCAAATCTCTATCTACTCAAAACCTACTCCTCCAGAAAGCCTTTCCGATAAGGGCTGTCACTTAGTGAGCCCTGGCTGTATGCCATCCCAAGGGCCCCCCAAAAGAGAATGGGAGAGATGACTAGTCCTGTTTCTACGATTCAGGAAGAGGCGGCACATACAAGAATAATTCTAGACAGGATTGAGGGGGAATAGGCTTCATTTTACAGATGAGGTTTACAGAGATGAACTGTTGTACCCAGGATTACCCAGAAAGTAAGTGCTGAAAACAGGGTCTTTAACTCTGAAGTGAGCTTGCCTACTTTCTCCTTTTCTTCTATGCAGTGTTTTCATTCATTCATCCAACAAATATTTTTTGAGCTCCTACCATGTAGCAGGTGTTGTTCTATACACTGGAGACACAGTAGTGAGAAAACAGATGACGATCTTTGCTCTCAGGGAGCTTACATTTTAGTGAGGAGAGTTGGTAAAAAATGATTTTTAAAAAAGTTAAAGATATAGCATTATTAAATAGTGTAAAGTGCACTGGAGCAAAAAAGGGAGATGGATTGTGGACAGCAAGATTGGCTGACGTTACGGTTTTAAAAAGTGTGGCCAAAGTAGGTCCCACTGAGAAGGTGACAGATAAGTCTTGAAGGATATGAGCAAGCTAGTTATGTGATTATCTGGGGCAACAGCATGTCAGGGAGAGACATCAGCAAGTGCAAAAGTCCTGAGTAGAAATAGTGGGTCAACCGGTGTGAGGTGAAAGAGGGAAAGAGCAGAAGGTGAGGTCAGGAAAAAGGGGCTGGTAGCCAGATTGTGAGGGCCTTGCCAATCAACTGGGATCATTCTTTCTCTTCCTTTTAATTATGGCTACAGGAGAATGCTCTGTGTGTGTGTGTGTTACCATATTGTTAGTGTTTGTACGAAGCATTTCCCAACCAGATTATGAACTTCTTAAAGACAGAAAACATTTCTTGTATTTTGGGGGTACTTCTCTGGGATTCCCACATACTATACCAAAGAGGGCAAATATACCATGAATTCCTACTTCTTAAGCCCACAAGAGCTGTGACATTAATCCTTGTCTGCCATGTATTGACATGGCTTCAGAATCCCAAAGAACTAATTATACTTCAAAGTGTTTCTTCATATCTATTACCATTTTTTTTTCAGCTGCAAACACAGTGGTAATCACTCAGTACATCAAAAATCATTAAAGCCTAACATTCTTCTCCATAGAAAATTTCTGGCTAGATTACATCAATGACTGTGTGCATTATATTATCAACAATACACATCAACAAGGACAGCAGTATTATAATTGTGTGATGTGATTTACAAAGCCTACCACCAGAAATAAGAGAGCAGTATAATGTTTCCGTTTTCAACAGTCATTAATGGCATCACTATAGATTGTGAGACCACATCACATTAATTGCCAACACACTGTGCCAGTGCAAACATGAAACAGAATGCTTCTTGGATGCAGGCATATCTAAGTCAGAAATTCTTAAGTGTAATCCAAGGAACACAAGCTATTTGTTCAGTTATTTAATAAATATTTATCAAGATGGTACTATGTACCAGAATTGGAAACACAGTGATGAGTGAAAACAGCTGATGCCATGATTGAGCTTTCATTAATCATATTGTCATAACAGGTGTCAACATGACAAGTGTTATAAACAAAAGGTACATGTGTTTAGGAAGGGAATTTGATTAGTCAGGTGAAGACTTATCTGAGGAAGTAAAGCTGGAGCTGTAATCTGAAGGACAAATGGGTAATTAACTAGGCAACATGGGAAGAAACAATATTCCAGAGACAGGGAACAGCCTGTGCAAAGGCCCTGTGGTAGGAGGAAGATCATGGCAAGGCCATAAAGATCACTGGTGATATTACCACATTCCTCTCATGGAAAACGGGTATAAAGAAATGGAGAATAAAAGTACAGATATCCCATGGGAAATCCAGAAAGTAGCTACTGGAGAGATATCTGATGAAACTAGGAGCAGGGTTGTCCTTTGACTACAATGTTTCTGCTATCACACTCCTAAGTTGTGCCTTCCACGTCTACTATCCCAGAGGCTGAATTTTATTTAACACTTGGAGTGCTAGAGTATCTGCCTCATTTCTTCAGAGACTGATCCAATAAGTTTAAAGAAATGGACAAACAAGATACATCTTAAGAAGTAAGTGAATTAATAAGATGGGTGGAAGAGAGAAAAGGTGGGATGTGAAGGTAGATCCAGTAACAGCAGAGAGCTCTAACAAAAAGATCTCCTTCCTAATGCTGTCTGAATACCAAGATACTACGGCGTATGTCGCATTCTTGGCAAACTATTATTTCTTTTGAAAAGCATATAATCAGGTTTATTATTATGATTATTTCTTACAGCTAAAATTAATATTTTGAGGAAAATGGCAGTGATTTAAATCAAAAGGCTGTACTGAAGGAGTTTGCTTATTCTTTTTCAACTTCTCCTGTGTTTCCTTTTTGGGGGGGGTCCTTTCTAATTTTATTGAAAAATAATTGACATACATCATTGTATAAGTTTGATGTGACTTGATTTACATATATTGTGAAATCGTTACCACAACAGGTTCAGTTAATATCCATCTTCTCGAATAGATACAATAAAAAGAAAGAAAAAAATGGAAAAATATTTTCTCCATGTAGTGAGAAGTCCTAGGATTTACTCTCTTAACAACCTTCCTATATACCACACAGCAGTGTTCGCCACAGTCATCATATTGTACATTACATCCCTAGTATTATTTATAACTAGAAGTTTGTATCTTTTGAGCACATTCCCCTCTCCCCACTCTCTTCCTCTGGTAGCAGGAAGAAGTCTGATCTGTTTTCCTACATGTTCAGGCTTTTGGTTGCGTTGTTTCTTTTTCTAGATTCCACATGTAAGTGTGATCATATAGTATTTATCTTTCTCTTTCTAACTTAATTCACTTAACAAAATGCCTTCAAGTTTCATTCATGTTACTGCAAATGGTAGGATTTCCTCATTTTTAATGGCTGAATAATATACACATAGTGTCTCTCTCTCTCTCTCTCTCTCTCTCTCTCTATATATATATATATACACACACACACACGCATATATATACACTTCTTTATTCATTCATCCATTGATGGACACTTAGGTTGTTTCCATGTCTTGGCTATTGTAAATAATTTTGCCATGAACATAAGATCTTTTGGAGTAGTGTTTTCATTTCCTTTGGATATATTCCCATAAGTGAAGTTGCTGGATCATATGGAAGTTTTATACTTACTTTTTTTGAGGCTCCTCCGTATTGCTTTCCATAGTGGCTGCACCAATTTGCAATCCCAGCAACAGTGCACAATGGTTCCCTTTCCTCACTACATCCATGCCAGTATTTATTATCTCTTGTCTTTTGTAATGGCCATTCTTATAGGTGTAAGATGATATCTCCTCATGGTTATAATCTGCATTTTCCTAATGATGATAGTGTCGGGCATCTTTTCATGCACTTGTTGGCCTTTCATATATCTTCTTTGGAGAAATGTTTGCTCAGATCCTTTGCCCAGTTATTTTGCTATTGAGTTGTATAAGTTCTTTATATTCTTTGGAAATTAACCCCTTATCAGATATATGGTTTGAAAATATTTTTTTCCATTCCATAGATTGTCTTTTCACTTTGTTGAGTTTCTTTTGTTGTGCAGAAGCTTTTCAGTTTGTTGTCGTCCCACTTGCTTTTTTCTTTTGCTGCTTGTGCTTTAGGTGTCATATTCAAAAAAATCATTACCAAGACCCATGTCAAGGAGCTTTATTCCTGTTTTCTTCTAGGAGTTTCATGGTTTCAGGTCTCACATTTAAGTCTTTAATTCATCTTGAGTTAATTTTTGTGAGTGGTGTAAGATATGGGTCCAGGTTGGTTCTTTTACATGTAAACAACCAATTATCCCAGCATCATTTATTGAAGAGACTTTTTTCCATTAAGTATTCTTGGTTCCCTTGTCAAATATTATTTGACCACACACACTTGGGTTTATTTCTGGTCTCCTAGTTCTGTTTCATTGGTCTATTTGTCTGTTTTTTAGGCCAGTACATACTATTTTAATGACTACAGTTTATAGTATGCTTTGAGATCAGGAAGTGTGATTTCTCCTGCTTTGTTCTTCTCAGGATTTCTCTGGCTATTCAGGGTCTTTGTGGTTCCATATACACTTTAAGAGTGATTTTTTTTACTTCTGTAAAAGCTGCTATTGGAATCTTGATAGGGTTTGCACTGAATCTAGAGATGGCAGTTGGTAACATTGACATTTTAACAGTATTAATTCTTCCAATTTGTGAACATTCATCTTCTTTTATTTCTTTCTTCAATGTCTTATAGTTTTTAGAGATGGTTGGACTCCTTAGTTAAATTTGTTCCTAAGTATTTTATTGTTTTTGATGTTATTGTAAATTGGATCAATTTCTATATTTTTTAGAAAAATAACTGTTAGTGCATAGAAATGCTACTAATTTTTATATATTAATTTTCCATCCTGCAACTTTACTAAATTCATTGGTTATATCTTGAAGTTTTTGGTTGAGTCTTTAGGATTTTCTATATATAAAATCATGTCATCTGCAAAGAGAGACAATTTTACTTCTTCCTTTCTAATTCTGATACTTTTTTTCTCTTTCTTTCTTTTTCTTTCTTTCTCTCTTTCTTTTTCTTTTCTTTCTTTCTTTCTTTCTTTCTTTCTTTCTTTCTTTCTTCTCTCTCTTTCTTTCTTTTTCTTTCATCCTTTCCTTTCCTTTCCTTTCCTTTCCTTTCCTTTCCTTTCCTTTCCTTTCCTTTCCTTTCCCCTTTCCTTTCCTTTCCTTTCTTTTCCCTTCTTTTTCTTCTTCTTCTTTTTTCTTTTCTTTTTGCTTGATTGCTCTAGCTAGCACTTCTAGTATTATGTTGACTAGGAATGGTGAGCGTGGGCATCTTATATTTTTCTTGATCTTAGAGGAAAACCTTTTAATCTTTTATCATTGAGTATGATATTAGCTGTGGGCTTGTCATAAATGGCCTTTATTATGTTGAAATATGTTCCTTCTATGCTTAATTTGTTAGGAGTTTTTAACATGGATGCTGAATTTTGTCAAATGCTTTTTCTGTGTCCACTGGGATGATCATATGATTCTTTCATTCTGTAATGTGATATATACCACATTATGTTGAATCATCATTACATCCCAGGGATAAATCCCCCTTGTTATGGTGTTTGTTCCTTTTAATGTGCTGCTGAATTGGTTTCACAGTATTTTATTGAGAATTGTTGCATCTATATTAATCAGGGATGTTGGTCAGTAGTTTTCTTTTCTAGTAGTGTCCTTTTCTGATTTTGGTACCAGGATAATGCTGGACTCCTAAAATTAGTTTGGGACTGTTCCCTCTTCAATTTTTTGGAAGAGTCAGGTTATTGTTGTTACAATTTACATGTTTCTTATATTGCATAACTAATAACAGATTATTATAGTTATGGCTATTTTTACTACATTTGGTTTTTGTTTTTAACTTTTAAATTAGAGCTGTAAAAGTGAATTATGCAACACTATCACCATATTGTGGAATATAAAATAAGTATATGGTTATCATTATCAGTTAGATTTGCACTACCTTTCTATTTTTATGATGTTAATTGGTGTTCCTTTACTTCCACTCAAAAAATTCCTTTTAGCTTTTCTTGTAAGGCAGTTTCGGTGTAATGAACTCCCTCAGCTCTTGTTAGTTTGCGAAAGTCTTTATCCCTCCCTCATTTCTGAAGGATGGCTTTGCCGGGTATAGAATTCTTGGTTGACGGTTTTCTTTCAATATTTTGAATTCTCTCATTTTCTCTCTCCCATTCTCTCCTGGCCTGAAAAGTTTCTGTTCAGAAATCCACCAATGATCTTACAGGGGTTCCCTTGTACTTATATGAGTTCTCAATTTTCTCTTGCTGGTCTTAAAATTCCTTCTCTTTGACTTTTGACAATTTAATTATAACATGCCGCAGTGTAGCCCTATTTGGGACCCTTTGGATCTCATGGATCTGTATGTCCATTTCTCTTCCCAGGTTCAGGAAGTTCTCAGCCATTATTGCTTTAAATATACTTTCTGTCCCTTTCTCTTTCTGTTCTTCTTCTGGAATTTCCATTATGAGAATATTGTTTCTTTTCATTGTGTCCTATAATTACTGTAGGATTTCTTAACTCCTTTTCATTCTTTTCCTTTTTGCTCCTCTGACTGGGTACTTTCCAATGCCCTATCCTGCAGGTGATTGATGCTTTCTTATGCATGGTTGAGTCTACTTTTGAAACTCTCTACAGAATTTGTTTTGGTGTTTGCTACTGCCTTGTCAAACTTCTTGTTTTGCTCATTCACTGTTTTCCCAATTTTATTTAGTTGATTGTGTTTTCTTGTAGTTCACTAAACTTCCTTAAGAGGATTATTCTGAATTTTTTTTTTTTTTTGTCTGACAGTTCATAGATCTCCATTTCTTCAGGATCAGTTATTGGTGGTTTATTAGTTTCCTTTGGTGGTGTCACATTTACATGATTTTTTTGTGATCCTTGTACCTTACATTAGTATCTGCACATCTGAGCAATTGGGTCTCCTCTTCCAGACTTCACAGGTTTGCTATGGCAAAGATAGTTCTTCACTAGTCATCTCAGTTTGCATTTCAGGATGTGTCTATTGGTAATGTCCTGGGCAGGTAGAACTGGCTATTATGGTCCATTTTGGGGCAAGGCAATTGTTGGAACTTTGAGGACAGGGATGTGGATATGTGTCACTGACCAAGAACAGTTGGATGGGACTGCTGGCTTGATTCCCTACCCAAGTGAGGCTGTAGGATACTTTCCACACTTGCTTGGATTCTCTGGTCAGACTTAACAGGTGGTCAGGACTGAGTACTATATTCAGTAGTAAATGGGGCTATGAATTAATTTCCCTGCCTTGGCAGGCCAGCAGGACAGGACTGAGGACCTATACAACCCATTGTCTGGGGACCCCAATTAGGCAAGAGTGTGCACTGAATTCCCCGAGGCCAGCCAAAACCACTTGTTTTGTTCTGCAGATGGGGGAAGCCATGGGATGTACTCTCTGTATGTAAGGTCAATGAATGGGCTGAGCACCTTCCCAAGTACTCTGGTTAGGTTCCCTGCTCAGACAGGCTGAAGGCTATATCTGAAAGCTGTATTCATTGTTGTGTGGGGCTAGGAATTAGTTTTCCTGCCTGGGAGCAGTGGGAGAAGCAGCTCTAATCTGGCAAAGCTCTTTGTTGTCTTAACTCAGCCAACTCACATCCCAAGTTCCCTGACCAAACAGGGCCATTGGCTTTGTTCTGCAAACTATGAGTTCTACCCACTCACCTCTTGGCTCAAGTGCCATGAGGCTGCACAGCTTCCAGGAGTTATCTCCAGACCTTCTGGTCAGCTGGGGCCAAAGACACGCTCCATGGTGATACTAAAAGAGTTTTCATGCACCTTATAGAGTCTTGGACTACCTGAATATTATTGTTACTTTTTTTACTAATGGACAATCACTCTGATTTAGCTTACAAAACATTGAGCAAACAGCATGAGAACTACTTGGTTATCCTAGTCTTGAAGGTTTTCTGTGCAGTGAATCTGAGACCCTGATGATATTTATTCATTACATTTTTAATGATATATCAGGTTACCATAGCAATTCTTGTTCCCTGGAAACTTCTTTCTTGCAACACACATTTACTGTATGCCACATTAACAGCCTGATCCTATTGTTTGAGCTGTCTCATTAGCTCAAGTAATCTGAAGCTATTTCAAAATGTTAACCAGTAACAATATATAGAAAATATGGTTATTTAGAAATAACATTTATTTAAGGCAAGAGCCCAGCTTCAAATCATTCTTTTCCATGAAGTTCACCTTGACCCTGCAAATAATCATTTTTATTAAATCTTAGAATACCTAGGGGTTTATGTCATTCATGAAATCATAACTTATGATTAATATATATTCCTTCATATTGTTCATCAATTATTTTTATGTGGTCTTGTACCCCCTTGTACCTATATTAGAGTTTCTATAAATTAGAAGCTGTTATGGGTTGAATTGTGCACCCCCAAAGGATACTGAAGTCCAATTCCCCACTATCTGTGAATGTGACCTTATTTGGAGATATGGTGTTGGCAGAAGATCACGTGATGTTGAGGTCATTAGAGCAGGCCCTAACCCAATATAACAATGTCCTTATAAAAAAGGGAGGAGTTGGACACAAGACAGACATGTGCAGAGAGAAGATGATGTGGAGACACAGGAAAAATGTCATGTGATAATGATGGCAGAGATTAGATAATGCTTCTACAAGCCAAAACCCACCAAAGACTGCCAGCAAACCACCAGAGGCCTGGAGCAGATTCTTTTCTCATGGCTCTCAGAAGGAATTAACCTTGTCAATACCTTGATCTAAGACTTCTGGCCTCTAGAATTGTGACAATAAATTGCTGTTGTTTAAGCCATCCAGTCTGTAGTACTTTGTTACAATAGCCATGGGAAACTAATAACAAAGGCAAGACTAATAACTTGATTTGTACCTGCTCAGTTTCTACCACAATGGCTTTCATTTGTATTAAAAAATAAAATAATTCATGAGCAGGGAAATGTTTTTTTCAATCATTCCCCCATTCACTTGTTCATGTATCTATTCAATAAATATTAACCATCATATACATTGAACAAGGCACTAAGCATGGGGTGAAGATCAGTAAAAGTCCTTTCTTCTAGTGTCTAGTAATAGTAACTTCCTTATAGCTTCTGATTGTTGTCTAACAAAAATTATGTTAGGTGCAGGGGTACCTGGGTGGCTCAGTTGGGTAAGCATCTGACTCTTGATTTCAGCTCAGGTCATGATCTCATGGGTTGTGAGATGGAGTCCCACATCAGGCTCAGTGCTCAGAGGGGGTCTGTTTGAGACTCTTTCTCTCAAATAAATCAATAAATCTTTTAAAAAATTATGTTAGGAGCAGAAGATTCAGAGTGGACTTGGGAAAGACCTCTACCACATTCTTATGAAGACCATTTTCTGCAGAATTATAAATCCAATAGTGAAATCTTCAATCCTGAGACTTAACATATGGTCAATGGACAGTGAAGATTGGACATGCTGAGCCTTGGTAAATCACAACATAAGAATAATATTATTTTTTCTCTACAGTTCCAAGCTGTGGTCTTCTTTATAAAGTCCTACATTTTGGTTTTTTCCCTTCATTGTTGAAGCCCTGGTGATGATCTTTTCGGTGCCTAATGAAGCCAACTACATAGAAGTTTGCTTTGATTAATATAATTAGCATCTGAGGTACATTATATACTGGCCTCCCTTTCCTGTCTTCTCCCCTGAATATGGGCATGATGAAAAGATGTGGAAGAAAAGAAATGTTTCTGACACAAACATTTGATGATGTTTGATGACACTTGATGAGAAGAAGAAAAGTATTGGTCCTACTTTCTGATCTGACATCAGAAGAGATAAAATATGATAACTTGAGCCTATGAAATTACTGAGAAGAAGAAAATAATGAGAGCTAACAATTACAAAATAATAAGAGAATATAAACCCAAATATGATGCCTACATAGGAAGATTTTGGAAGGGTATTAAAAAACAAACACTGTAAGTCCTGAGGGCAAAACAAAACTGTCTCTGGCATCCCACTTTCTAGAATACAATTGAGTTGGCCCACCCTTGGGACACAGAAGGAAGGGTAGGACATATGCTTCCAGGGAAGCACAGAAAGATTATTCCTGAACAGTTCTGAAATTAGAGCATATTTAATATCAAAGAATCTAAAGAATGATGTCTGAGATAAGAAAGTATCCTACACTCTGCTAGAGTTTTGAACCAATTAAGAGACAGAAGAGATGGAGACACCAGGCAGATGGAGACCAAAGTGTGTGAGCTTCACTGGCCTGTGGAAAATACAGATTCGGTGTGCAGCAACAGTGGGCCTCCTAATTTGAAGCTAGGAATTTGGGTTACTATCTTAAAATGCTGGATTACTATTTTCCGTGAAAACACTGGGCAGCATGGCACTCCTAAGCCCCTATTCTAGCAAGACGACATCCAGCCGGGTGGATTGTTTTCAGCCTCTCACCTCAGCCTCCGAGCCACTTGCTTGACGTGTTACTGTGTTCATCTGGCCCTTGGAGGAATTTCAGTTAACAATCTTTCTCCAGGTTGTGAATAGATTGTTTGTCTTGCCTTTGGATTCCTGCAGAAAAGTATGAAACAAGAGAACTCAAGAAGAGGGGCACCTGGCTGGCTCCGTTGGTAGACATGTGAGTCTTGATCCCAGAGTGGTGAGTTTGAGCACCCTATGTTGGGTGTGGAGTCTTCTTAAAACAACAACAACAACAACAACAAACTCAAGAAGCACCAAAATGTGATGGGAAAAAGGGTGAAAGAAAAAATTGCAATATGCAAATTAGAAACTGGCACACTTAGAGGGACCAGGAAAAAAGGTAGCAATGAAAAGGAAAGAGTAAATGGCAGCCGAGCAGTCAAGACTTGGTTCTAGGGCAAGAAAATCAAGGATGTGAGACTGTTAGACAAATGACAAAAAGCAGCCAGGAAGAGGGATGCTGAGAAAACCAAAACACTGTGTTCAGCCAGGAATAATATTACTTTGAAAATCACTAACCTTCTGGCCAGCTAGTCTTGCAAAGACAATGTTCTCTATAACCAATCACAGTTTAAAAGTATTACTATGATCAAAGACATTTCAGACTGGCAAAGTGCAAGGCAGGGGGAGAAGTGGGTACAGACTGTGATAGAAATTTGCCTCAAATTTGAGATGGATGTGTGTGGCCATTAACTCCACTTTTTGCTGTTAGTGAGAAACTGAACCAATAGGAGTAAATTACATACACAAAGCATTTCCACATCTCGGGCTCTGATTTAGCTAATTCCTCTACGTTTGTTCAGCAGCAAAATGCAAGAGAAGAGCATTACTGTATGGCTTCTAAATCTCTGAAGCCTAGCAAAATGGTCAAGTATATTGTTTAAAAGTTATTTATCCAAGACCATGGGTCTGCACTTCAGTGACTTTCCACCAGATGGTGGTGGGCTATACAACAGTGCTCACACTTGGCTGTAAGACACAGGGGTTGGAGTGGGAGCAAGATATTCTGGGGTCCACCTGCAAACTACGGACACAGGCTTGACCTCAAAGACCCCACATCCCACAGGAGAGGTGAGCACCATATTCGCTGACATGTAAGTCATGGAGTTAAGATGCATGCTTACTTTACAAAGAAATATTTTGGGGAAAAATGTAAGTATTTTTATCAGATATATTTTGATAATGATTTTTAGGTAGTTTTGTATAGAAAATACATTTTTGAACTTATGAAGTAGGCTGCATATTAAAATCTGGTAAGAAAATAATTTATTGTTCATTAGTAAGCTGTTAACTGGAAAAAAAAAATCCCACAGCTAAAATAGAAAAATACTGGTATCAGTAAACACTGGCACCTAGCAAGGTTGCCATTATAATAAATTTAAATTTCTAATGATAGAAGAATGACACAAAATCTGATCAGCACTGTCATTTGTGCCTTATTATCTTTGTTCAAAAAAAATGACCAGCAGGACGTGTTTTGTTAGATGTTTTGTTTTGGTTCGTTTTTCCACAATGTACATTTTCTCTATGTAGTTCATGTTCTTTGGCTATATTGATATTTGGAGATTCTGTTTTGGGAGGTGGAGAGGGACATCAACATACCCCAGCAGAAACAGGAAACTATTATAATATAGTTAAAAGGTGTCATCATTAACAGCCACAGGTTTTATGAAACTAGTTGAAGGATGTATAATTGTCAGTAAGAAAGATGCAGAGAACTTGGGCCAGAAAATACAGATTTGGGAGTTAGCGTGTAGGAAAAAAGTCAGAGTGGAAGGGATTGCCCAGGGAGAAGAGGTAGAATGAGAAGAAAATATATGGGATGGGGAACTAAGAGTCTCTCTTTTTCTCTTATCAGAATTCACAGTGTTGGCCTCATGGCTCTTTTGGCTTTGTGAGAGCTGGAGTTTATGCTTGATGATAAATGTATATACGAGAACTATTGATCAAACCAATGAACTGTTGCAGAACTCCTGCAATATTCTCCTGAAGGTTCTGATAAAGTCTGCAGGACTCACAATGAGGGCAGAGTTAGTAGAGACCTTATTACATAATGCAATTTGCAAAATTCAACTGAAAAAGCGAATTGATGCATAAAAATGATATATATTTAACTCCAAAGTTTGATTTTAATCAAATTTTTATGTAAAGTCGAGGCTTTTTCAAGTGTGGGTCTGCTGAATGGAATTTCTTTTATTACTTTTTCCCAAATTTTTACCTTTTTTTCATCTGCTTCCAATTTAATAGCAGTTCTTTAGTGACTCGCCTTTTTTTAGGCTTTCTAAAGCAGTTTAATTTTTATAAAAATTACAACTCCTGTCTTCTCTCTCTTGCTCTCGTATTTCATCAGTTTTACATAATATTTAATTAAACTATACCCCATTTGGGAATAAATACAAGTGTGTCTTAGTAAACGTACAAAGTAGTCGGTAGGAGTGGAAGTGCCCAGGCAAACCTGGTGAGTCTTGTAAAAGGGTTTCATTTGGCCAGAACTGCTAACTTAACATCAGATATTTTATTTTTTTTAAAGATTTTATTTATTTATGAGAGAGAGAGAGAGAGCGAGAGGAAGAGGAAGCATGAGCAGGAGGAGGAGCAGAGGGAGAAGCAGGCTCCCCGCTGAGCAAGGAGACAGACATGAGGCTCGAACCCAGGACTGTGGGATCATGACCTGAGCCGAAGGCAGATGCTTAACCAACTGAGCCACCTGCGTGTCCCACATCAGATATTTTAAACACATTTAAACAGAAATAAAAAGGTACCATTTTCAAAGGAGAAATATGAAGTAATTTTACTCCACATTGAAAATTTCACTTGGAAAATCAAAAGTTATAAGACACCCAATATTTAATTCAAATTTCTCAGCCATGTTGAAAGTCTCTTTGAAATGTCAGCCTCTCCATCAAGCCTTTCCTGATGCTCTAAATTGGTAGAGCTCTCTCCATCTTAGGAACCCCTTCAGCGATGTTTTTAGACCTTACTTATGACACATAACCTCATTTTACTTTACAGTACAGTTATAAACGATCTTCTCTCCCTTTATATGATATCAACTACTTGATAAGGAAAACTACACCTCTCACTATATACTTTCAAAATCAAAGCACTTTGTACATCGTGGGCCCTCGTATATTGTAAGTGGCACTGCATTTGTGTGTTTTTGTGTAGTGAGGCAGACGCGGGGGAAATGAAGGGCAAAAAAAGTTCATAAATGCCCAACCTCCCATAAAAAAAAGGGTATACTCCAGGAGTGCACACTCACTTCTTTTCACATCTCTACATATGTTGTTCTAGTACTGTGTTTACCTGGCTACCTCTTTAGTAGATGTCTCAGCAGTAAAAACAATATTTTATCTATCTTTATAACCTAGTGTCTGCTACAGAGACTCTGACAGCCAGCACGTGTTAAGTAAATGACTGTGGAATAAATACATAAATGAAAGACTGAACTGTAAAGTCTCTTAAAGATTCAAGGAGAGCAGGGTACGAGGAGAATACAAAACCACCACTAAGCAAAGTGAATTTGACCCTACCTTGACTATCTAAGGTATATCCAAATGACTAGTACATTTTTTCCCAAAAGGTATAGACTATTTTAAACTTTAGGGTCAGAGAGGTCTTTAGAGATAAGCTTATTCCATTTTAAAGACGAGTTGACAGAGTGGCCCAATGTCATACCAGCTAGTCATGAGAATAAGACCAAAGCAATAGTAAGCTTTTTTGGCTCTACCAATTCCAACTGTCTTCTGAAAAAGTCTGGCAATCAGACTCACTGATAGGGGCTGGAGTAGACTATGGAGCAAAAACGTGGGGAACAGGAGAGAGAGCAGAATTGTGTTTCCAATGTGATTCCCATGTTGCTCACTCTGACAACTGTAAGGTGCTCTTCTGTCTTGCTAGAAAGTGGCCAAGTTCAGGCTTAAAGTCAAGTCTTCTCACCTTTAAACCAGAGTTCAGGTATCTTTAAAAAGAAAACCACTATTCATACATATGTCTTTAGAAAGTTCTGGAAATCAGTTAAAAATGAAAACAAAATGGGGCCTCCATGGAACAATCAACAGCACTTTCCTTTGTCAATAAATCTTCCTGCAGCAAGATTATAAAGATTAAAAGTCACATAAAAGATAAAATATCAAAAGTATTTAATACGAATAAGAAATTTTTACCAAAGCCCAGAAACTTGAATATTTAAATGGGAGTGGGGAATAGAACAGACTGTTTTCTGAAAACAGCAGCTTAACAATAAGAATGGGGAAATAATGATGAACCCATAAAAAGCTAGTTTCTGCTTTTTAACTTTTAAAATCATCCTCTGGGACAGAAAAAGGAATGAACCTCTTTGGAGGATGGGAGTTATCTTGTTGTTGAAGAAGTCATAACATTTTGATTTTAGTTTTCAACACCAAGAAGCCATTTTAAAATGGTAAAATGTTAGGACTCCCCAAGATGGGGATTTTAAGCTCCTTTTGTAATATTTCCCTGCAATGCAGATACCAATACAACCGGCTGCCTATTTCTAAAGAAACTGCTGGTTTCTAGACCATTAGATCTGAAAGGGTCTGGCACGTAGCAGGCATCATAAATGTATGTCAACTCAACAAACAAGTACCACACTCCAAGCAAGGCTTGCGACTTAGAGGGTGAATGTTGCTTTTTGGGGGGAAAGTTTGTCTGCTGCTCTTATCAGGAGAAATCCTCAGGAGAGGGAGAGCTTGTGAGCTCTAGGAACCCTTCACTAGCTGGATGTTTATAGCTAATGCTGGAGTTTTAACTCTTTCTTAAACAGACTGGTCACTTGACCTCATTTTCTATCCCAAGCCCCACGCTGACATCCATTCTCCAAGGCAAACCGCAAGTATACAGCTCATCAGAAGCCCCAAGACCCACTGCAGAAGCTGAAGAATAAATATAGGAATGCCCCCCATGGGGAGGGGAGGGAGAAATAAAACTGAGCATAAGCTCACTTTGACAATGTTACCGAGAACTGGGAAAACAAGAATGAGTGCATTCTAGAACCAAAGGAGTCTACAATTTAGGGAGAGGCAAACTCCCACTCAGATTTAATATAATATCACATATTTTATGATGGAAATATATCTAGAATTCATGTGTACTGAGAGCAGAGGAATTTAGCTAGGTTCAGGGAAATTCCTGGAGCAGTTGGAAGCCACATAAAAATGTATGCAAGCACTGAAGTGAAAGGCAATGTCTTTGGAGGGTGATAGCAAGTTAACATTTTTAGATTATGCAAAAAACATCTATTGGATTAAAGACTAGTACAAAAATAATGTTTGCTATGGTTAAATGTCTATAGCCTAATATAGTGTAGAATCATACCATAATAGCACGGACCCGTTTCACGAAAAGAGTAAATCTTGCATGACGGAAGATTAAGTGTCCCAATCTCATATAGATTTTCTTGAATCTTTACCTCATTCTCTAGAGGAATCCATCCTACTGAGTTTGTTTAAAACTATCTCATGTTGTTACAGACACAGGCATTTCAAATTCATCCACTCATTCATCAAATAGTTACTAGACACTTCCTGAGTCCAAAATTTTAGCTTCCTTAAAAAAAAAACCAAAACAGGTTTAAGGGGGCACCTGGGGTCTCAGTTAAGCTTCTGACTCTTGATTTTGGCTCAGGTCATGATCTCAGGGTGGTAAGACGGAGTCCTGCATTGGGCTCCGCGCTCAGTCGGGAGTCTGCTTGAGATTCCTTCTGTCTCCCCTGCCCCACCCCTTCTCCCCCTCGCTCTCTAAAATAAATAAATAAATCTTTTAATAAATAAATGAAACAGGTTTCATCAGTCACAGAAGATAAACTGAAGTCGTGCTAAAACGGACAAGAAGTGGAGGAATCAGAAAATGCAGCATCCCGATTCAATATTAATGAAGGCCAGGTTGCCACAGTAACCGGGGCAGCCTCCGAGCTGCCTGGGTGGAGGGTGTACTCCAGAGTTGGGCCAGACCTTGCAGATTAGCACAGAAGAGTCAGCTCTACTTTTCTCTCCTTCTCCCCCACCCCTTCTTCTATCTTGGAAGAAGGAAAAGTTGAAGGCTAGTGCCTGGCAGGGAGAGAGGTGCTTTTGACAGACTGGAAGGTCGTCCCCCAAAAGGGTGTTTGCTAGGTGTTAGGATCAGCATGTCATTGAAGGTTTGATGCCTAGAGGGCTCAGGCAGCAGCACCGGTTTTGCTGCGCTGAAGCCACAGACTCAGAGGTGCCAGGCTTCAGAGGCTCAAAGCGTCAAAACTGCTTGAGGCCATTTAGAGCCAAAGCTGCTAGTGGCTTCAGGGCTGTTTGAATCCCAGAGTCCTGGGGTGACTACAGCGCCAGGGGCTCCCCATCCTGAAGGGAAGGGAACAGAGCCCTATCCTAATAAGGCTAGAGTTCTTGAGGCTGAAGCCACTGTGTGAACCTGGGGCAAGTACGACCCTGGGTTTCCAGCTCTGAACTGGAAGGAGACGTGGGCAAGCCAGTCTCCTGCTCACACTCTAGAGGTTTCCTTCCAACGTAGAGACTGTAGAGTGAGTGATTTTCCTAGATTCTGCATTCAAATTCAACAAGCAATTACTAAACACCTAACAATTCCACGGAACTGTGTTATGTTGCTTCACACACAAACGTATGGCTACTCTTCTGTTGCTGTTCCAAATTGGATCTTCTTTTTCGCTAAGTTATAATGATAATGTATACGTACGTTATCAAGTTATATTCTGCCAATAAAACTTTTAATTTGCTTAAGGAGGTAGCTTCCATTCTGGAGCTCTCCAGAGACCCACTCGCTGGAAGAGAAACAGGCGGCTCTGAGGTTTAGCTTCCCTGCATGCCAGCAGGCCATGTTGTGATAAAGTACAAAGTACACGCACTTAGCAACGCAAGAAGAAAGGAAAGGGGGCTGGGGAGCGGCACACCTGCTACAAAGTTCTTACGGAAGAAAATGATTGTAAGAGTGGAAAGGAACTTAGAATAATCCACTTCAACTCACTTATTTTTCAGAAGAGGACTTTGAGAATCTGAGAGGCTAGGCGATTGTCCCAAATTATACATGTAGGAGTCCCTTTCTTAACAAACTTTTGCATTACATATTTGGGATTATTTTCCCGGAATAGTGCCATAGGAAAATATATGCCCCATTTCTCTTTTTTCACAGTAACAAAGAAAAAAAAAAAAAACCCTCCACTTCAAATCTCGGCCTCATGGCTCACCATTCCACCCACTTGTCTCAGCACCAATGCTCGGCATCATCCGTGGAATAAATCCTTTTCCACTTCGTGTAAGCTTGGCTACTATGGCAGTCAGCTCAGGCTGCTGTAACAGAGTATCACAGACTGGGTGGCTTAAACAACAAACATTTATTTCTCACAGTTCTGGAGGCTGGGACGTGCCAAGATCAAGGCCTTGGCAGTTCCAGCGTGTGGTGGAGGCCCCCTTCCTGGTCTGCAGATGGCTGCCTTCTTATTGTAGCCTCACGTTACAGAGGGGGAGGGGAAACATGCACTTTCCGACCTCTTTTTATCAGGGCATTAAACCCCCCATGAGAGCTTCACCCTGATGACCACCTCCCAAAGGCCCCATCTCCAGATACCATCACACCGGAGATGACATTGTCAGCCTATGAATTCTGGGAGAACACAAGCATTCACTCCACACCAGATACAACAGGCCAGGTCTTTTCTTTTCAAATGTCACACACAAATTTCAGCCAAAGTGCACTCCCCCTCGGTAGGGCTGAGGGGTAGCCCCCCGAAAGATACGTTCGTGTCCTACTCCCCAGAATTGGTGCATGTTACCTTATATGGACAAAGGGTCTTTGCAGGTGTAATTACGTTCAGGATCTTGAAATGAGGAAACCATCCTGGAACATCTAGTTGGGTCCTAAATCCAATGACAAGTGTCATTATAAGAGACACACCCAGAGGGGAAGACAGATTTCAGAGGTGAAGGCAACATGAGGACACAGGCAGAATTGGAAGTGATGTGGCCACAAGTCAAAGAATGTTAAGAGCCACCAGGAGTAGATTCTCCCCTAGAGACTTCGGAAGGAACACAGCCCTGTCCACACCTTGATTTCAGACTTCTGGCCTCCGGGACTGTGAAAGAATCAATTTCTATTGTTCAAAGCAACCAGCTGGTGGAAATTTGTGGCAGCAGCCCTCAGAAACACGTATAGCCTCCACCCGAGTATCCTGGTCCTTCTACCCCAGCCATGTCTCCTGCTCCTAAATGCCTCTGAATCTGGTCTTTTCAACACTGTAGTGGGGCTCAGTAGCAATATTTTTCACATATGTTTTTTGAGATTTCTTTTTCTAAAACAAATTAAGTGCCTTAGCATGAGAACAGACGTCCCAGCTTTGTCGCAAAGGGACAACTGAAGTCAGAAGTTGTCTGACTTTAAATGTAGAGGCTCCTTCCAACTTTCCTCCCTTACTTAAGGTCCTGCAAAATTTAACACAGGCATAGATGTGAGAAAATGAACCCAACCTGGTTCCTTGCTGCGTAAGCAGCTGTCCTGTCCCGGCCCTCACTGTTAATTCTCTTGCAGATGTCCTGTTGTCTTGCTGTCTCAACTTCTTCAAACTCCAATCTGATGTTTCTTAAATGCTTTCCTAAACTGTTGTGTCCGTGACACTGTACAAAATACATTGTGGAGCAGTGCACAAATATCTAAGAATAGAGCAAAGCATGCTGATTTTTCCATTCTCTTTCTCTATCACACACATACTTTCTCCCTCTCTGAGCGGGGGCCATGACCCCAGCTCCTCTAATCTGTGCTTGAACACTGGAAAGCCACACCTCACACTGACTCCAGGGTCACCTTTCTAAAATATGGATTTCATCATTTCATCCCCTTAATTCAAATCCTCCAATGGTCTCCATCACCTTCATTCATTCCAACAATACTTTTTTTCACTGCAAATCTACAAAGGCCACTCAACAAGAATTGAGGGTTAAATGGTATAAACACATAGTCCATAATATATATAAATACATAAACCTAAACTATATCTATAAATCACCAAAGCTTCGAAACTGTGTCTCCTGCCTTCCCCTCTGAAGCAGCTGACCTCTCATACCCCATATGGTACTCTCCTGCACTTGGCTATTAACGCACTTGTGCTTCAAGATGAAAACGGTCTCACTTAATTCTTCCTTCTTTCTTTCTCCACTCATTCCTTCATCCATCTTTCCATCATCACCCAATGCTTAACCTCCTTCAGTGTCTATTAGCTACTGTGAGCCCTTGGGGAGCTCCTAGTCTAACTCAGAGACCCTGCCCAGACCCTCTTGGTCATCCTCTCCTAAGAGCACAGGGATAGCGCACTTACCCCCTGTCCCACAATGGATAACGCACATCTCTAACACCTACAAGCCTGAGCCCCTGAGGTTTCTTTTTTCCCCTGTCAATTACTGAAAAAGGTGCGTTGAAGTCTCCATCTATAGCAGTGGGTTTGTGTATTTCTCCTTACAGTCCCATCGTCTTCTGGCTCTGTCTCCCCACTATCAACACTGCCTAGCCCAAAGAAAGGCTTGAGGAGGAAGTGAAGGAGGGAAGGAGGGAAGGATGGAAGAGGGGAAAAATAAAAAGGAGGTCTGAACAGGACAACAAAACTGGCTTCTTTTATATGAAGAAAAAATTGGAAAGAAGATTGTAATGCCAATAGAGAGAGATTTAAAAAAAAAAAAGAAGAAGGCAGAGGGAGGGGGAAGCAGATGTCTCAACCCTTTAAAACCTAGACTAGAGGTAAACCCAGAAAGAATTTCAATTTATATGAAGCAATAGACCATTCAAATCCCTACCCCACAATCCAAAGCCTTGAGCAGGCACCATGAAATGTGCTTTCTCTTTTCTGGAAGCCATGCTCATAAATTCACCATTTCTCAGTCGTATTCCATTGAAACAATTGCTGTCCCCACCTGATGGAGTCAAGGACCTGAATCATGCTGAAACTCAGCTGAAAGTAAATTTTGGAGTTTTAGAGTGTATAATGATATCCACAGTTCCTGCTCTGATTACCGGAAGTGCCACATTAGCACTTCAGGAAAGAAAAGATCCACGCTCTGCTTTAATCTTGCTGGTGTCATAAAGAATGCTTAATGCCCTATAATACAGACGACTGCTGTTTCACAGAAAAATTCCTCATCTGTTTTTCACTGGAAAACCGCAAATGGATTTCCTTCATCACACAGTCGGGGGGTGGGGAAGATCACCTGAGAGCAGGAAGAAGGTTTTATTGAGACCTACGATGGGGACCTGATTCAAAAGTTCGTTCCATAGAAGGAATAGAGATCTCTGCATTCTGCCAACAAGTCAGTTAGCAAGCTGAGCCTGGAGAGTTAATGAATCAGTACCTGAGTCTATGGTTTCTAGAAGACTCCCTGTAAATTACCCGAATATACCTTCATACAGTATTCCCTCTTTTTTTGCTTCCACCTCTAAATTAACAAGTCACCATCAATTTTGTGCCTTTATAGCTGTGATTCCCATTAAAGGCCAGATCTTTTTTCATGTAAAAAAGGCACATCAGTAGACTACTCCACTGATGGTGAGGTCTAGCAGCCTGGGCTTCTCCATGGTTTCGACTTTTAGATTCATTTTACTCGGCAGATGGGAATTTTCAATGCCTTTGAAAAATATTTGGGAGAAACTCTGGTCACATTCAAGGTCAGGCACAGGGGCTTACAGCATTCATCCTGATGAGATACAAAACCCTCCATTGTTACTGGCAGAGCAAGAAGAGGACCCTTTTTACAAAAATTATGTAATCCATTTTGTCTGCCCAATAGAAAGAAAAACATCCATTTGTGTAACTACGTGGGTACTCCTTGTCAGCTGAAATAATGCTTGAGTTAACTTTCCATTTTCAACTTGAAACATCTTTGTTCTGTCATGGTCATAGTGACCTCCCTGTGGCCAGACATTTGCTTGAATTAGCTCTCATCAGTTAATATTTTTCTATTTTTTTTTAATGTTGATTACTTATTTCTGAATCTGGTTTTTCCTTTCAATTTTAGTCTCTTTCTCCCAAAACATGACTCTCTTTGCAAACCTAATTTTTTGTGTTAACATTCAACAAAACAGTCAAAAGCATTGCGGGCAGGTGCTGTAGGGCTGGGGAAAAGGACAAACAAAATCCAGGCGCTGTTCCTTACCCTCGAAAAATAGTGGTGGAGATGTGAAACACACGTATGGTAGCAATGAGAAAATATTTTGATCCAAGTCACAAAAGTAATTGCAAATTAAAGAAAAAAAAATACTACAAAGAGTGCGTCTTCAAGGGTCCAAATACAATAACAAATGGGACATGTGTAAGAATTTTCAGGGACTGCTTCCTGTAAGAAACAAGAATTGCTGACGTGTGTGTGTGTGTGTGTGTGTGTACGTGTGTGTGTACGTGTGTGTGTACGTGTGTGTATGTGTGTGTGTACGTGTGTGTACGTGTGTACGTGTGTGTACGTGTGTGTGTACGTGTGTGTGTGTGTGTGTGTAGGAGCATCATTTCATCTCTCTTGGGTAGTAGCCTCCTTTATTTGCCAAAAGCACATTAATTTTATTTATCTTGACATTTATTCCCCTCCATTTGCAATCAGAACGCTTAATCCTAAAAGAGAAATAGAAAATGCCTTATTTTCCATCTGCTCTGTCTTTTCTATTTCCTATTATATTCACATCATTTCTTAACTATTTAATCTGATGATCTTACATTACTGTTGAATATTCATATTTTAGTCTCAGTATATTGTTCATTACCACTCACACTTCATCCTTTCAGAATCATTCTGTTTCTTTCCTTCATCCAGGCACCTCAAGTTTATTCATTACCTCCCATCTTGATGTCTGTGATTCACCCACGTTGGTCTTCTGACATCCTGTCTCAAAACACGACTGAAACCCTCTTTAAAAGCTTGAATCTCGAATAATTTATTCCCCCACTCCATCAACTCCACTGATTTCTGGTTCATCTCTGCCTCACATTTAAATGGTTGACTCATTTCCCCCGACCACTTTATAAACCTTTAACTAACATTATCTGCTTCTTGCACAAAATTACATGTATTTTCATCTCTCCATGAAGTCTGTTTTCTAATTGGTTTCATTTATTTAGCTTATCTCTCCAATTTTCTTCCTTTATAGTCATTTTTCATAACTCTCCTTATTGTGCCACTTTTAATCACAGAAATGCACCTTGGTTTAAATGGCCTGAAGATAAATATTGAAAATGCATATGTGAATAGTCTAAACTTGATTACCTAATGGTTTGGGTGAGGATAAAAGGAACAGGAAAATAAATAGTCACCAGCCAGATTTAAATACATGACAGGATTTGGCATTTATACTCTCTTCTCCAACACCTCCTATGGCCCCTCATCCCTGCTCTCTCTCAAGGCTAGACACAGGAAAGTAATCCGAGATGCATTTTTCTCCCTGGTCCAAAGGCTGCTTTTCGTTTGTCCATTTATAAACCAGAAGTTGGGTTTTGAGAAAGACAAGGGCAGTTTAAGGGTTCTCCATCAATGCCCTTTCACGTTGTACAGTTTTCCAATCAATTCCGCGATCATCACTTTATTTAATCCACTAGTACTCATAAACGGTTTCGAGATAACAATGAGGTCAAAGACAAAAACATAAAATTAGTTGCCTGATGCAACTGTGAATGTGATTTGTTAACATCGTTTCTTAAAACCCTAAACCACCTTTTGCTACCATGGAGCAGATCTCAATCAGGAACATGCAGTATGATCCTGTTCAGAACGTGGAGCCATCTGTAAAGTTGACGTCTTCGCAATTCATAATCTGGCTTACACCAAGGCGGGCGAGATGAAAGTAAAAGGCCCATTTTTCTTCATTTAAACGGTTGGCAGATCTTCTCTTTATTTCTTCAGAGAAAGAGATTCTCGTAAGCAGGATACATCATATTCATGGAAAACGGATATTCCTACATCTGGTTCTGGGTTGTTTATAAATCAAAGATTAAGTGCCTCACTGCTTCGAAACCAAAGACGTTCCAGTCCAGCCCCTAGGGCTTCCTCTTCATGTTAGTCCCTATTAACATTTATACCATTTGTTCTTTCAAGGCTCAGAGAACCCCGACTCAATCCAGCGCTCAATTACACACATTCTCTACCTGTGGGCTTCGCCAGGATTTTACCGATGGCCATTGCTGTGTATCTGAACTAGGGGGACCAGTAGGGATTTGCATAAATTGTATTAAAACATGCATACATTTGCTTAAATTATGACACCTAACCCAGTACAGTTTGAGAATTAAAATTAAATTCTGGCTCTCTTCTGGGGAGGAGTCTGCCTAAAAGTAGTTATCAACTCAAATGGCTAGGAAGAGGGTGCAGATAGATAACACAAATGAGTGGAGGAGGTCAGGAGCTAAGTACAAAAAAAAAAGACAGGTGAAGATTCCGGTGGACAAAGGGCAGGGCCTCAGCAATAATCACTGAGCCGAAGAAAACACATCTCTGAGCCACAGGCAGCCAGAGGGCACAGGCCTACAGTTCTTACTACAGGAGTAGGAAGTGCTCCTGAACTGCTACCGCAAACACACTGGCTCATTTGTAGGAGGCTTTCCCTACAATTACCTACTCCTCCCTCATGCTCAGTCACCTATACTCACTGTGGGAAGTCCCTAAGGCATTTTAGATTTCAGTGGTTTGGAGAAAGCAAGTAGCGTTGGGTTGGAGCTTCAGACTGAGTGGTAAGAGGAAAAGAGGAATTCAGGTCCTCTTCTTTGGGATCCCGGACTGGCCAAGATTTATGGAACGGATTCGCTCTTCAATAGCCCCCATGTGTGCCCGGGAAAAGGTTGTATGATAAAATAGAGGATGCCCACTTCAATTTGAATTTCAGATTAATAATAATTGTCTAGTATATTCCAAATATTGCATAAGACATACTTAGAGTAAAATATTAATTGCTGTTTGGCTGAAATTCAAATGGAGCTGGGCATCCTGTATTTGACCTAAGAAGTCTGGCAACCCCAACCAGGACCAGCACTTCTTTCTGGGTGGTGCCTTCACTCTCGGGTCTTCTTCATCTCATGGGACCGTACCGATAGATGGGGCCGTCACTGGCAGAGGAGTAGAGAGGTTATACGGACTCGAGAATCAACTGTACTGCTTGGGTTCAAATCCTAGGCCCATATGGAAATTTATTTAACTCCCGGACATCTGTGTTAGTTTCCCAGTCTGTAAAATGGGGATGATGGTAAACACCCTATTTTATGCATCTGTTTTTGGGAGGAAATGAGACAACCCACACTAAAGTTCGGCATGCAGCAGACACTCAGTAAATGCTGGCCACAGGACCTGCCACAGGTTGCCTTGCCCTGCACAGGTGATAATCTACCTGCTCAGTAAGGCAGCACTCTAGCTAACATTTAAAATTATTTTACTGGTGTGACAAACATGTGTTTAGCATTTTCCATATGTCCCCTATGCTGGGAGAAAATATTATTTTTAATTTAAATTTGGAAAAATGTAGTTTTAAGTTTCAATACAAGGCTCCAGAAAATTCTTAAGGAAGGTTATATTAAGCTCACGGGATAGATTCTCAATTCTTCATTTGTTCCCCATCCTATTTATCTCTTTTTTTCTCCCTATCACTCTTCTTCAGCTTATCAGAAGGAAATGTAGGAGCAGCAAATAGGCACTTGTTTTATCTACCAGACAGCGCAGGATGCCTTCTCCAACACAAATGATTTACTTGCCCTCCAGACACTTCCCCCCACTCCCCTGCAACAGATACACACATACATCCACCTGTCCCACCTCTATCCCCCACCCTGGAACTCTGCGTCTGGGGGCACTATTGTCCTCCTCTTAACTTAATAAACTGGAAACGCAGACAGAGCAGTTAAGAATCTGCTCCAGGGAGCACGCAGGGAGCCAGCTGGGAAGCTGAAATGAGACCATCCCACTTCTTGGCTCCCCGCCCAGTGCTCTGTCCAACAGACCATAGTGGACACCTGGGTCTGCTGAATAGGAGCCCTGCAGTTGCTAGGGCAAAGGATGAAGCCAAAGTTGGAAAACTCTTATGATGCTCCCCATGGCGATTAATCTGTTTGAAGGTCTGGGCTCTGAACCTTAGATTCCAGGTCTGCATTCCTTCATAAAACCTCGTGTTTTGAAAGCCACAGTCAATGACCCTGTGAATTTAACTAGACACATTCTTACAAAGCAGCGTCATAAAGGAAAGCTCCTAAGTGATTGGAATCTGCCAACATGCTGTCTTGTGCTCCTGGCTCCCAGTATGGGGGCCCGGGAGAGGAGAATCCCACGCCAAGTCAATTTTCACTGCTTGGGCTACCAGTGTGGAATGCTGGGCTTCCTTAGAGGCATGGCTGTCATTCTGGATGCTCTTCTTAATGAAGGCTTAGGCACTAATCTAAAAGGTCAGTGCCTGCTCACACCACTGTACTGGTGGCCACGCTTAAATTGCATATCCACGGTTGGTGGGGTAAGGTCTGTTTCAGGCATGATGAAATTCACATCTCTTTAACCTGATAAAATGAAATCTATATACGCTTCGCTTTTAAAAGCTTCAAAGTCTTTATCCACTTCAGTGAATAAGGTAAAGGAAAGGTAAGATCAAGTGCCACAGCCTCCTAGAAAGGAAACTGTGACCTTTTTTTTCTCTTTCTCTCCGTCTCTTCTCTTTCTCTCTCCCTCTCTCTCTCTTTCTCTCTCATTACGGTTTTCATGAACACTAAAGACAAACCAGAACAAATGACAAATGATTCTGGTTTGGAAAGGACAATAGTCTTCACCCCATTTAAAAATCTTCAGCAAGGTATCTCCCACCCACCCACCCCCAATTTTGTTACACTTACTTGAATTAAGTAAGTTCTATTCGGTCACTCAACCTTACTTACTGATCTGCCTCATACCAGCTCTATGCCTGCTGGAGGGACATCACAGCCTGAACTGTATGTGTCAGATACTATCCACCTAGTTCAGGGACCTGTGCTGAAGCAGCTAGGGGATAATCAGACCTCTGTGAAAGCAAGTCCAGCTGGTAGGCTCATGGTTTTTATTTGCCTAGCCTTCCTTTTACTACCATCTGATAACAACATTCTGATTCCCTTTTAGGAACTATGCTTCCTCCCTTATGTTCAGTCTGTGTGGTTGAGTTGGGACCGATCCCACCTGCAATGGGGCCCATAACCTAGGCTGAGGCAGTCAGCATTTTCCTTCCCTCTTGCCAGAATAATCAGTTCTGTAAGGTGCCTGAGACTTAGCTCAGGTCAACTAAAAATCTGCCCTGGGTAGAACTGTGAGCAATGTGGCACACCGTTCCCACTGGGCTTGTGAGGCTGGCAGATCATAGGTGCACCACCCCAAAGCGAAAGTCTGTCTGAGTGAGAATGAAGAAAAGCGCAGACACGCAGCGCCAAACAGTGAGAGACTGATTTCTATTGAGACTGCACATACACCTAGGGCCAACTTTGCAGCAAGTCAGGAATACCCCTGGTGTTTTCAGTTATAAGAGCCAAGGCATCCTTCTTTTTGCTTGAGCCAATTTGAATTGGGTTTTCCTCACTTGTAATAAAAAGACTGTTGAAAATGGTACAAAAAAGGTTTTGTTGAGAATGCTAGGTTCAAATTCCTATCATAAGAATTATATGTCTCAGGTATGATACATATTCCTATGCAGAAGCAACTAGAAAGATGGACGTAGATTCTGTTATTAATCTCTGCTTCCTTCTCACCAAAGTACAGTAACAGCCTCCATCCCATATCCTTAACCAAAACAACTAAGCAAATAATTCTTGCCCATTCTGTGCCCTCTTCACTGTCCCTTGCATTGTCATTGTCCCACATAACTCTACTAGGTGGCCGAAATACTTGTTTGTTTGTTTGTTTGTTTGTTTGTTTGTTTGGAGGGAGTAGGTTGGTTTTGTTTTGGGGGGATTTTTTGCTGATTACTGACCTAGAACAGAAATCAAAAAACTATGGCCTGCAGGCCAAATATGGCCCACTGCCTGTTTTTTGTAAATAAAGTTTTATTGGAATACAGTTATTCATTCATTTACATGTTATCCGTGGCTGCTTTAGCACTATGAGAGCAGAGCTGAGTAGTTGTGAGAGACCACATAGCTCACAAAGCCTAAAATATTTACTATCTGGCACTTTACAGAAAAAGTTTCTTGGCCTCTGATCTAGAGTATTAACTTGGGAATGACTGCAGCCCTTACAGCGCTTATCTTTTGTGTTTGCAATGTCTTTTGTAGCTTTATTCTCTTTGCAGCCAGTGTTCTTTTGCAGGCTATAGAGATGAGAGGAGGAAGTTTAAACTGCTTTTGATAAGAAAAGTCACTGTCAACCTAGAATGGAAACAGAAGCTAAAAAGGATTTTCCTCTTCCTCTCCCATGGCATTATGAAGAAATATAAATACCATCTGTGCCAGATCGTTGGCAATTTGCCACCATTCCCTCCTCTATATCATCCCCTGTATCTCATAGTCTAAAAGCCTGGGAACTACATTTCCCAGAATGCCTTGCTATAAGGTTTCCAGGCTGGATTGCACCAATTAAAAGAGCCCCCAGGATATACAGAAGGTAGAGAAAAAAAAAACAGAGTGGTATTAGTGGTCTTCCAGCAGGGGCAAGCAAACGCATGGACTTCAGTTGGTGGGCAAAAGATTTTGTGATGGTCTCTGAAATCACCTAATTTAGTGTTTCAGGTAGTGGTGACCATTCTGTGGGTCCTGCAACCTTTTTTCTGACTTTTCAACTTCTAGTTGCTCCAATGGTTTTGCATGCATCCAATCTCCTATGTGGAGATCCTTCCTACTTGAAATTCCTAGACCAGTTTCTGTTTTCCCATCTGAGCCCTGTCTGATACACCATGATACTCCCTGGAAAACACAATGAAATATTCCCTTTAGCCCCAGAAGCAAGAGGTGACAGTGCTGTGGCTTCTTAATACCCCTGTACAGTTGGTTAGTGTGCCAATGTTCCAAGTCACTAGGTAATTGATCCTAGTGATGTGCCAATCAGTCACTGCTGGTAAGGCATCGTATGCAACCAATAAATGCTGATCATTACCACTGCTGTCATGGTTTTCAGGCAGAGGCGTGGCAAGTGCAAGGATGCAAAAGTGGGACAGATGTGTGTAAGGGACAGGGAGTGGATTAGGGTCTTGAAGCATGAGCCCTGGGAGGCCTGGAGAGCATGATGACAATGGAGAATGTTTCATGCTAAACTAAGGTATTTAAAGGTAATATGGCTGGCTATGTTCCGCAGCCTCCTGGAGAAGTGTAAGAAAAGTAAATCAATGCGTAAGGCAACAGCATTTTCAGGAAAGCTCAAAGGGACACGAAACTAGAGCAAATGGGAAAGGTGAGCTGTTAGCAGAGACTTTGTGTAGAGCAGCGACGAAGGCCCTGACCTGACTGCAGGGAATGTGGATTTTAGTGTAGCTGCAGACACAGCTGGCCAAGTGACCTTGGCTGAGTCACCCCTCACAAGGCTCTCGTCCTTTTCACTACAAAACGAAGTGACAACCTCGAAGCCTTTTTTTGAGGCTGTGGTTTTATTATCTATGGCTTAGAAGGAATTTGTCAATGGAGGGCCTCAGGAGCTGCAAGCGGATTAAGACCACAGATGTAAAAATCTCATCCAAAAGCACAAAGTTCTTTCTACCCTTGATAAGATATCACAGATTCAATCTCTCCCGATGGACACCAGCAAAAGAGCCAAGGGCACCTTCGAGATTTCTCTCCCTCCTCCCCTTTGCTCCTGCTGTTGCATCTACTACAGGTGTGTCTCTGTCTCCCTTTCTCACCTTTCCTCCCCCTCTCTCTCCCTCCCTTCCCCTCTCTCCTTCCCTCCCTCGCACCCTCTCCCTCTCTCTTCCCCCCCTCGCTCCCACTCCTTCTTTCTTGTACACAGAACCATAAGAAGGCCTGACTTCAGGGGGAGGGGCAGAGAAGGCCAAGGTCAGGGAGGAATTGCTGAAAAGCAAACAAACTAGCTTTTAGTAGCTTTGGGTTTTCTTTCTGCCAGGTGTGCACAAACACCGCGGTCACTGTCGAGACTGCTTTTCTGTAGCGAAGAGGAACAGGAGGGACAAGAAGAAAGATGATAAGGATGCTAACATGCTTTGCTAGGAAATTTTTTTAACTAATCTGGAACACAGTCTATCAGAGTAAAAATACCCTTTATAGAAGAACTACATCCTCAGATGTTTTAAAATTGTGACATAAAAATCCAGCCATGGATGTTTTCTTATTTTCTACTCATTAACAATTGATTTATTCAAAGCACTGACCCCTTTTTGAAGGAGTGGGTGAAGCTAAGCAGACTATGTATTTGAGATTTTAAGCTGCTGCTGTGTAATTATCAGAGGGGAGTGAATGCTTGCTAGCAAGTGTCCCTCCTCTACAAAGGCAAACGATCCTTTGGTATTTTAAGTCAGCCAATTCCTTTTAATTAAGAGGGGAAAGTCTTGTTATTTATCCATTCTCAATTCTGCACTTCTCTGTATGACTTAATAATTTATTTACAAACGTTCCTCACAACCACGTGTTCCGCTCCATTTGGGAAGGCTGCATGGCTGTCGTGTGCTTAGTGTCTTCCCAGAACTCATTGTTTTGATAAAATAGGACATTCTGCATTTATGAGTGTCAAAAGGGACTTCAGCAAGGCCTGAAATAGACTTGCCAGCTGTGTGCTCCGGGCAAAGGGAACCCATGGGCCTGTCTCTTGCCCCTCGACTCTGACAAACAGACCTTGCCTCAGCCAGACAAGGCATTTCAGTGCCCGAGTCTCTTGTTGAAATGTTTGGAAAGCAGCCCTTGTGGTCATCCAGAACAGCCAACAGTTCTAAATGGAGTCCACACTTAAGCCAAGTAGAGAAGAAATCCTGAGTCGGAGAATGTGCGGAGAGGTTATTTTTGGAGGAAACACCAGGCTGTCGATGAGGAGGATGTTGTACGACATCATTGTCCTGGCCACCCTTTCCTGCAAGGCTGCTGTGGCCAGACACCAAGCCAGCCGGGCATTTCACCCTCGTGAGCGCATCTGATCTAAGCCTTACAAGCAGCGACATCTATCCCATTTTACAGATGAAGAACACTGTCTTCCTAGAAATGAATAACCTTGTCCATGGACATACAGCTACTGAGAAGCTGAGTCAGAATTAGAAGCTAAGTGTAAGACCAAGTCTTGGTTATGCTCAGGCTTTGTGCAAATAGAAAAAGGAGCCCAAGGACACATGGCTTAGTGCATAGACTGTGCCTACACGCTAATTAGTACACTAGTAGATGCAGTCCTAGCCCAGGATACATGGTTGGTGAGTGGTACACTGACTACGGTTCAGTGCCCGCTCACTTCTTCAGCACAGTGACTTTGTGAAGGATGTGGACTGAACAATTCTTTGTGGCACCCCTCACACCAGGCCAGGTATGTCCAACTCCAGTGTGATGCTTAACTTTATTTATCATCTTGGCAGGGCCACAGTGCCCAGATTTTGCTCAGACATTATTCTGAGTGTTTCTGTGAAGGTGTTTTTGGATGAGATTAACATCTAAATCAGTGAACTTTGAGTAAAGCCGATTACTTGCTATAATATGAGTGGGCCTCGTCCAATCAGTTGAAGGCATGTGTGTATAAATATTTATATGTGTGTATATACGTGTGTGTGTGTGTGTATACATATTTCTGTTTCTCTGAAGAATTCTGACTAATATAACCAGAATTTAGAATTTAGGTTCTTCTTACAACTCTAAGGAAGTTTTTCTTGACCAGAGTGTAAGTAGAAAATTCTTAGCTGGTTGAAATACTTTACTGAAAGAGTACCAATTAATAAAACTATGTCAATGTAGAAGGGAGTCTTTGAGACATGCTTCAGGGCTCCGCACTTGGTTCTGTCCCATTCAACACTTCTGTCAGTGGCTTGTGATGTAGGATCATGCAAATCCAATCTGAGGATGAAATGAAGCCGGGAGGGATAACCAACATGACAGACGACAGGATCAAGATTTTGACAGGTTGGGTTACTATGCTGAAACTAACAAGAAGGATAATGGTATAACTATACATTTCAGATTTTAAAAAATCAATAGTTCTAGCACAGCTATAGATTTAGATTCAGAAAGGTAGAATTTAAATTTTGTTCTTCTAAGGCTTAACATAAGCCAACAACGTGACACAGCTCCTTTAAAATGTTAATAGTATTGAAACCAAAAGATAAAAATATTAATGCGTCCTATGGGTCAGTTCTTGTGTAAGCTGCATAGGCCTGAAAACATAAGAAATATCACAACCCATTTGAAGAGGTTTCCAGAAGGGTGATGATACAATAAAACACTGAAGAGAAGGACAACTGGACATGTTTAGAATTTTTTTAAACTGAAACAGTAGTGGGAATAATTGAGGATTAATATAACAGAAGAGAAAATATCTGAAGGAAGACATAAGAGGGGTCTTCATGTAGTGGAAAGAAGAAGAACCAGTCTTTTTTTTTTTTTTTTTTTTTTTTGTGCACTTCCAAACAGAACTAAGGTGCAAATATGGACATTTCAGGTCAATAAAAGAAAAGGATTTCTAATAATTGGACAGAGCTGAGAAATCCAGGATACTCTATGAAAAGGGAGACCACCTGGCTGAAACTATCCAAGTCTGCCTATATGGTAACTTTGCAGCCTTTCCAAAAGGATAGACCATGTTGGTAACATTTCCCTTTTCCTTCCATCTCATAAAACTAATAAGGGTCTAGGAAGTTAATTTGACATGATCTGCACTTGGTGAGCCATGGCTAACTTTTAGGAATCACCTCCTTCTCTTCTAAGTCATTGCAATTTGGCTAATAATTTTTCTCAGACTTTCTAGAGAATTGGCATCAATTAGACCAATAATTCACTTGGAATTAAGTAACTGGGTCTTTCCGCATTCTTTTCCAATAACCACAAGCACAAATAAAGACCACTGTTAGTGGTTAGGAACTGCGCCAGTTACCGTGATGTTTTAGATACTTAATCTCATTTAAACCTTGATACAATTATCTGAAGCTCAGAGACCTTGGGTCTCTATCCCAGGACACAAGCCCGCAGACAGCAAAGCTAAGATTTAAGCCCCAGTCCAAGTGATCTGGAAGTCTCTGATGGGAGCTGCAATATTCTGTCGGCCGGTCTCCACAAATGCTACACCTGTCCTTATTTTTCATGGTGCTTCCTCTAATGGTCACCTACAGAGCTTTCCTCCCTCTTCTCTGAGCATCCTGCAGGATCAAGCTCCCTCTCATCCCCGAAATAAAGCCTGCCCACACTGAGCAGCTCAGCCCACGATGATTTTTTCCTTATGTATTATTTTAGTTCCAGTAAAAGAAAATCAAATGGAACAAGTTTAGGCAAAATGAACAATTTATTAGCTCACAAGAGCAAAGAGCAGGAAAGAAAGGGGGTAAATCCACTCTTGGAAATCAAAGAAACCAGAGATCAGACCCTTGCAAACTCTCCCTCTCCGTGCCTCTCTTCACCTCTGCCTGCGTCAGTGTCCTCCTTTCAGGCTGGAAGTAAGGCCTCCTGCAGTTTATACTCTTAAGCTCAGTCCCAAAGAACAAATTTGTTTTAATTTCTTATACTGAGATATATTTTATATACAATAAGTGCACCCATTTTTAGGGTATGTTTGAGGAGTACTGGTAAAGTTATACACCCACGCATAACCTCCATTGTAACCTCGATATAGACTATTTCCAGTACCACAGCCCAAGTTTTAAAAGAACTGAAGGAAGGACTCTGGAGAAGTACCTGCCTCTGTAAACCAGTCACCAGGAGGTTGAGAACCAACCAAGGTGGACAGCCCCCACTGAAACCAAAATGCTAGGAGTGGAGGAAGAGCAAAGGGCCAGAGTTTGTAGCTCACAGACAGCACCTAGAAAAATCATTATGAGTTTGAAGCAGGAAAAACATACCAGGAGACGACAATTACAGAGTAATTTTAACAGGGAATTTTTAATATAAAAACATATTAACTGTAACAAGGGGTGAGAGTAACAAGGGATCAGCACCCAGGAGAGAGGCTTAGACTGAGATCTGTGGCTCACTGAATGGCAGGTGGCATCATGCTGATGGAACCTGATGGAAAGCCTCCCTCGGGAACTTTCCAGAAATTCACTGTTTAGAGAACCAGGAAAAGCTGTTCACCCACAGAGGTCTCACTGGAGGGGATCCCTGACAAAACCACCTGAGGCATGTGACAGGAGGAGCTGCTGGTCAATGGCACTACTGGCTGCCCTGTGCTGAAGGAGCTGGGACTGGAGAAGCCAGACCCTGGGGAGAAGGTGAGGAGGACTGCCAAGCCAGCAAACAAGAACCAGGGAGCAAAACCCTTTCCTTCTATAATGACACAGCTTAACATCATGCCCACAAGGCAAAAATATGAAAGGGCCCAGATCCATTTTCACAGATCAAGCAAAAGGTATGTATTTGGAACTGAGAGGCAATATATTATGAGCCCACACCTCAATTTGATTCTGTTAACCATCTTCTGAATTCCTAGAGTTTCCACCACCCAATCCAACATTGATTACATGCCTTCCTAGCTATTTCTTATAAATATAAATAAAATATATATATATGTGTGTGTATATATATATTTATAAATATATAAATATAAATATATATATAAATATATATATAAATATATATATAAATATATATATATATATATATTATATAATTTGTGCATAGATACATATATTGGTCTTCCCAACTGATTTAGGAATTCCCAGAAGGTAAGAAATGTGCCATACATTACTGGAGGTTTCCCTTCTCCCCATCCCCATAGTGCTTCCTACAATACCAGGCCCACAGGAATTTCTTAGTGAACATCATATTAACAGAGATTACAAAATAATCCCAAACCTCCACATCAGAGTTGCAAAGAGGAAACCTTGGGCCAAATCCATCCCACAGACGTGTTCACTGTTTTAAATTTTACTTGCACATGTTTTGTCTATACAATTTTTTAAAATTCTACCTTAGTGACCAACGAACAAAACTGAAGACTTCATATAGAAATCCAACATTCTGGAAAGCTGTAAGACGGTGCCACAGTGAGCCGAAGTAGGCTGGCTGAGGCTGACTCTCAGACCCTGCCTCTCGCCAGCACACACACGCTCTGAGTGGCCGTTGTCCTCCTATGGCCTGTTCATTTTTACCAAGGCTTTGAATCCTGGGACTGATTCCTCAACCCCTGCTCAATAGGACAGATCCCCTTAACTTCTTTTGTTGATCAAGGAATGTGGAAAATGAGCCCTAAATAGACATAACTATGTTGCCCATGCTGATGATTTCTTAGTTCTTTCTTTTCACATACATATCAGAACTGCTGAGTGTCTTTAAAATGAATGGTCCAAATGAGTTCATAAGAAAATACAGGTCATAAACTTAGAATCATGGATAGGGTATTGGAAGAAAACTCACAAGGAATCTTGTTCAAGAACCATCACTGCTCTTATCTAACGAGTGACCTGGTACAATCTTAGAGTCTCCATGACCCTCAGTTTCCTGCTCTGAAAGTAACAGCCATAGTCTTGACCTTCGGTGAGTCAAGGAGGTTGTTACAGACAGAAGCTCTATTCATTAGGAATGACATGAGGACCCGGCCTGGCTAAAGAACACTTATTAAGCAAATGTTCTAATTAATCATTCCTTTTTAAAGACTTTACTCTTTGCTGGACTCTTTGCTGGTTTAAGAAATCCGTTTGTTATCACCTGCTGCTTCTGCAGTTTGACAACTTTACCGTGGCTCTTATATTGCCAGGAAAACAACTAGGACGGCCTCTAAGAGAGGCATGTATATTATGATCTCATCCATGACAGCAGGAATCTCCTGGAAAAAAAATAAACTTTAAAAATGCAACAGGATTTATTTAATTAACAAATATTTACTGAATGCCCAGGACAGTCCTAGCGCTCTCCTCTATGCTGTGTATACATCTGGACCACTCCTGCATTATTATAAATTATGCATCTCGTCTACAATCAACACACATATTAAACTTGGACACATACTGTTAATTATACTTTTACAAAATCAAAATTATATTTAATCAAGTGCATTAAAAATAGACCCTTCAGAGTGTGACTATTTATTAATGAGGTAAGGTCACTTAATTACTTATCACACATTCAGATGTGTAAAGAAAATGCAGCTTTGTTTACTTAGTTATTTGATACCTCATCTTCCCTCTGAGCTTCTTCCTGCTGGGCAGACCCTTTGAGTCCAACAGGTAAAGTTATTCCAATGAAATGATTTCAATAGTCCCTTTAGCTAAATGTTGTCTTGGTATTTTGGATCTGCTCAGCCAGCCATGCTCCTTCCAAGGGGTGAATGGATAAGTGAAGTTCAGAGGGGGTTTTATGTGACCCGTGGGGAGATGACAAGAGTCATGGATACACACAGTGTCCTCTGGATCCTTGTCAGTCTCTGTTCCAAAGTGGCTGGCCGGTGCTGATCTCTGTTCCCTGGACCATCAGCAACATTTGACATAATTGATTACTCTCTTCTCCTTTGAACACTCTTCCTTTGGCTTCTGGTCGCCTGTCTTAGTCAGGTCCGGCTCTCTAACAGAATACCCTGGAGACTGCCCCAGCCCACCCTAGACCATCCAGCCACAACCAAACCAGCTTGGACCCAAAGAATCACCTAGCCAACCCACAGAATACAGAGAAATAATAAATGTTTGTTGTTTTAAGCCACCATGCTTGGGTTTGTTGTTGTTGTTGTTGTTATGCAACAAAAATGAAACAAAAATAATAAAGCTTGTATTGACAGTTAAAAATGTATGTTAATATATTAATACTATATAGTAGCATTCTAAAATAAGCAACTTAATTAACAAACAAAAAAAAATCTTTGTTTACCCTGAAGAACAGGTGTGTTTGTTCCTTAGAGATCATCATTTGTCTTATGGAATTGATCCTGTTTGAATATGTAAACTATGAAATGATTGTTTTAGGTGGATTGGAGGATTACTGGTGTGTGACTTTTTTGTCACTGATTCATTTATTCACTTATTCAATCTATCTGAGTACAATCTAAGCTACCCTGATGCTGACCCAGTGTCTTAGTTGGTTCAGCTGCTATAAGAAAATATCTTGGACTGGGTGGCTTCTCACAGTTCTGGTGGCTGGAAGTCTGAGATGAGGGTGTCAGCAGGGTTGGGTTCTGGTGAGGACCCTCTTCCTTGGGACACATGAACATTTCTGCCATGACAAGAACATCACACTCAAAGCATGAGGCTGGACTCATCAATGTGCCACTCTCTGCTGATACCCCAACGCCCACGTGGGAACGGCGTGCATGTAATTTCACTAAGGACCTGCAATCTCCCCCAGCAGCCAGGGGAAGGACGCTTAGACTGGGTGTTCCCTGTACTACCTGGGCACTTTGAAAGATTTATCTTTTTTTAAGATTTTATTTATTTATTTTTGCAAGAGAGAGTGAGACAGCGAGCATGAGCTAGGGGAGAGGCAAATGGAGAGGGAGAGGCAGACTCCCCGCTGAGCAGGCAGCCCGATGTGGGGGCTCAACTCCAGGACCCTGGGATCATGACCTGAGCCGAAGGCAGATGCTGGAGCCACCCAGGTGCCCAAAAGATTTATTTTATGAAATAAATGAAACTTTTAAACATCCAGCAGAGCTGGGAGAATTTTACAGTGACTACCTTTTTACTCACCACCTAGTTTCTACCATCAACATTTAAATATACTTTCTTTTTATCACCTATCTATTCGTCTATCCATCTGCATACTTATTAACTAGCTTGTTTGTATTTTCTCTTCTGATGTAAAATGTACATGTAATGAATTATACAAATATGAAGTGTACATTTGCAGATGTTGACAAATGCATATACATACTTCTCTCTTATTCCAAACTTTTATCAAGATATCAGACCATGAGGACCACCCAGAGAAACTCCCTCAGGTCTTCCCACTCAATCACCACCCCTACTTCTCCAGAGGCGGCCAGCATTCTCATTTTTAGCTACCATAGATTAGATTTTCCTCTTTTAGAACTTCACATGGAAAAATACTATATGTGTTCTTTTTCATAAGGTTGCTTTCACCTAACTGTGAGTAACTAGAACTACTTAATAATAAATATGCTGAAATATTTAGCAGGAAGTGTACAGATAACTTCAATTTACTTTTAAATACATCAAAAAATAAGATGGAGGGATGATGGGATGTCTAGAAGATTCACCCATGTCACTGTATGTATTAATAGTCATCTTTTTTATTACTAAATAGTATTTCACTGTATGAATATACCACATCTTATTAATTTTCCTACTGAGGGATACTCGCACTATTTCCAGTTTAGGTCTATTATGAAAAAAGCTGAACATTCCTGTGTAAATATTTTGTAGATACATGTTTTCATCTCTCTTGGGTAGATTCCTAGAATTGAAAGCTCTGGGTCAGAGGATATTCATATTTTTAGTTTCATTTAAAAGAAAAATAACAGTGCCAGACATTTGTCAGAGTTTGTGCCATTATACACGCTCACCAGCAATGCATGAGAATTCCAGTTACTCTGCATTGACTGAGCACCTTAATGTCCAAAATACACATCCCTAGCTTCCACCCTGGGGGCAAAGAAGAGAAACAATGAGCTCCTTCTACCTCCATTTCCCTTCTTTCCACAACTTTTTCCTTTTCTTGCCCTTCCTATCTCCCTGATTTGTGCATTTGTTCACCAAGATCAGGGAGGGAGGTCTTCGGTGCTCCCATTGGCTCTCCATCACGCCTGTAAGTCGTCTGGGTCCAACAAAGAGAAAGAAACCACATGGTACGTTAAGCAGGAGGAGTTTAATATCAGAGTTATTATCCTTGATTAAAAAGCAACTATAAGATAAAGGAAACTTTATATGGTACCCCAGGGTAGATGGAGAATAACCAAGAAAGAAGAAACTTGGGAGGGATTCAGGCCTTACTAGAGAAAAGGTGGTTTGGCCACCGAAACAGATGGAACAGAAGATCAGCAACCCATGCCATGGGTGTGCAGCAGGAGTCTGGGTGCTGGACGGGGGCAGGGCCAGCAGAGTGTCCAGGCTACACAGGGAGGAGAAGCTGATGCTTGCAGAGGAAGGAACGCTGAATGTGTGACTCTCCAGACTGTAGGCAGTTGCTTGCACATTGTACATGGTTCTGGTTTCCATATGGAAAGGACTACATACAGAAAGGTTATCTAACACCAGGCCGAGGCTGCAAAGTCACAGAGGGACCCTGGGCCTCTGGCTGGGCCAGGCTCTATGGGGTGTCCTCACACCCACGTTGCTGACCTCTGGGCCCCGCAGAAACTGCAGGAAGTCTCTTCCTTTTACAACATCCCTCCAGTGACCTCTACTGAGAAAGTTTACTGTATACAGTGCTCCCTTTAAGGAGAAAAGTGTAAAGGAATTCCATGTATGTATGTGTGTGTGTGTGTGTGTGTGTGTGTGTATAGTGGGGTGCAGTCTGAGCTGACAGGCGACAAGTTAATAGCAGACACATGTCATTCTTTTCTACTCCAGGCTTAGATTAAGCCTAAATGATCAATGGGGAGTAGTAAAGAGAAGTCTGGCTTCCCAGTTGTGGTAGATTGTTTACAAAAAAAGCTACAAGAATTCCTCTCTTACCTGCATTCAGGCCCCTTTGCAATGGGCCTTTGCAGCTCTTACCCTCAAGAGGGACAGTCTCTTTCTCTATTCCTTGAATCGAGGTTGGCCATATGATTTGTTTTGGCTAATGGAAGGTTAGCAACCTTGATATAAACAGATTTGATAACGTACTCACTCATTGGAGCTTATCTCTCTACCGGGAACCTTTCTGCCACCATATGAACAACTTGATTAGCCTTCTGGAAGGTGAGGGAGCATGAAGAGACAGAACTCAGCCATCCCAGAATTCCTAGCTCAGACCACCCTAGACCATCCAGCCACATACAAACCAGCTCAGACCCAAAGAACCACCTCACCAACCCACAGAATACAGAGAAATAATAAACGTTTGTTGCTTTAAGCTACCATGCTTGGATTTTATTATGGAGCAAAAATGACACAAAAATAATAAAAATGATTTCAAAAAATGTATACTAATATATTAATATTCATAAAGTAACATGCTAATATAAGCAACCTAATTACCAGAAAAAAAGCCTTGTTTACCCTGAGGAACAAATATGTTTGCTCCTTATATATCATTTGTCTTACGGAATTGATCCTGTTTCCCTTTTCATTTAGATACCAAGAAACACAGAGCCAATTCATGGCTCATCTTTAGTTACTGTGTCCTCCCCTTTGTGTTTACACTCTTCCTCAAGTTTTGACTTTCTATTCTGTCTATAGTTCTCTGTTCCTGATTTCTAATTCATTTATAACTTGCCAATTTTGGTTTATGCATTTGTATACGCTGTCTCAAACGATTTTTTGAAATGAGATTAGATATAAACATATAAAACTAATGTAACCATTTATGGATATAATGCTCGAACCATAAAATGCATAGTATTTTCCTCTGTAATAAAGTTAGTGTGCTTCATTGGATGAAGCTCACTTTTTGCAAAAGATCAAATTAAAATTGATAAGTGCTGGATTAGAGGCAATAATTATCTTAAACTAAAAAGCAAACAAACAAGAAATTTCCATTTTTATAAAATTTCAAATTTTTATGAAATTAAAAAGGACAGCTCTGGGTTGTGTAGCATAAATTAGAATATAAGTCCAAAATAAAACAAAATTAAGTTTTATGAAGTCTTTAGACACAAAGTAAAACAAGCCTCTAGTCTAGCTTTCAAATATTCTGGTGCTCCTATTACTGTTGACCTAAGCTTTAAAGAACTTAGCTGTTTCTGCTTTACTATATATAAATGTATATGTAACATTTTAAACCAGACATTTGGATAATGTTAAACCATTTTGCCGTGTTGATCCATTCCTCTCCCCATCAAACCTTTCTTGAAAGAAATATGAAAAAGTTAATAGACCAAAACAAGTTACAGATCTTGAATTAACCAGAAGTGATCTTTTTAAAATGACAAGATTGCCCTTTTATGATAACAAATGTGGATCTCCTATTTGAAAGTGGACCAGAATCCCAGATTGGGAGGGGGAGGCCAGTCAACTGTGAAATAGGTTGTCAAAAATATAAGTCTAAAATATGATTCAACCAGGAAAAAAAAATCCCAATTGTGCCGAAAAGTCTGGGATGTTCATTTACTTAGAAGAACAAAATCAGCTGAGGCTCACTGCGGATAAGGTTGGAATTCCACAGATAAAAAAGTTTGCCGCAGTGACAAATCTCTCCGTAATTGGAATACTTCAAAATATTAAACTTGGAATCCAAGAGTAATTGGAAGGCAGTGCATGTTTCCATAATTAGTCCATCACTTTTATTTACCTCATGTATAATACATGGCAGCCCAAATCGTAAAATAAATTAATAGCTAAATGTCAAATCTCCCCTCTTATTTAGGCCATCTGCTTAGGTGTTCCGACTGACACCCACTTGCATGAGAAATCATAAAGACCGGGGAATCCAACCATCAGAAAAGAGCTATTGGAAAATGCATCAATCATCAGGACTTGTTCTTTCTTGCTTCCCCTTCCAACTGTCATCCCCACCACCAACTTTCAAAGTCTAAAGATTTTGTGATCTAAATTACTATTGGTGCAAGTCTTGAGCACATTTCGGGACACAAGAAACTGAATCAGATATACAAGAATGTGATGTTCCCAGACTTTCAATTTAAAGTCACTGAAGAGAGAAAGCCTGTGGGCTCAGGGCCCATCGCTGCCTGAAGTCCATTCATAAACCTGGAGAATCCCAACCAAGATCAGGTTGGGATTTCTTCATAAAAACCAGTTGTACTAGTATTCTCTCTTTTCTGAAATCAATGTTGGAAACTCTGATTGGTCCTCCAAGATGAGAGGGCAGTAGGGAAAACCCCACCAGCTCTTGGAAGGCACAGAGGAGAAGAGTAAACTCCGTGGTCACAGCTCTTGGGTCATTCCCCTCCCCGCCCAGCCCTCTCTCTGAACCCCAGGATCCCTAATGCTACGGCTCATGAAAGCCAAGCCAAGCCAAAGAAGAGGTTTTTACTTCACTACTTTCCCATCTGCCCAAGCAAGAGTGGTATCATCATTTCACCAATTAGACTCTTAGATTTCAAAAGCAAATTATAATCCAACCATATTTGCCCAATATGGAGTGCTGCCTCCTGCTGTTGCCCAACCTTGTCTCTCATAATTTGGAGGCTCTTCTGAAATATTTTCAAACTTCTCATCAGATTGATTTCAATAAGTGCCATCATTCAAAACAGAAAGAAGGGAAGAAAGTGACTTCGAGTGCCAATATTGCTGCTCCCCAGGCAGAGTGGGAAGGGGAGCTGGCTGGTTTCACTCCCATAACACTCTCTTTGGGAGCAAGCCAGATCAGAACCAATAACATGTCCTGTGATATAACTAACTTTATCAGATTAGACTTCAACTGTAGGTTTCAACTATAATGCAAATGTCTTCTGTGGTTTGGGACAAATTACATAACCACCTCTTCCTCCTCCAAAGAATAATAAAAAATAATTTATTGTACTCGTAACACACCTTTCATCACCATAGTACAAATGCTTAGATTAGCTCCCTACCTACCTATCATGCTGTGATGTGAAAATTAATTAGCTAATGTCTGTAAAGTGCTTTCAAGATGAAAAGTGCCATATGAATGCTAAATGCCACCTATGAGTACCAATAAAGACAACCTCATAGAGAACATAATAGAGTGACAGGGGAATGAGTGAACAGCCAGTTTGAAAAAGAAAGGTGACAAAAAATAAATAAAAACAGTAACCATACAGAACACACTTCCCAAGTCGTAGACTTTATTATTCAAGAAAAGAAAAAGGCACGCAAATATGGAAACATGCTTTGGGATCAGGGCTAGAGCCAATGGTATACTCAGTGAAGTACCGTTAAATCCAGTGTGCTCTTGAGTGATACTAGTACAATCAAATGTTCTCAGAAGAGGTATAATGAAATGGGTGATATTATGGACTATTTTCCTTAAGACCATCACCCTTGTCTGTTGGGAAGGGATAAATGAATGACTTAAATTTATTCATAACGTCATGATTTTCAAAGTTCTTGGCCCATGGCCCACCTCCCTTCACCTGCATAATAACCTTATATAAGATGTAGCCTGAATATTATTTCCATTTTACAGATGAGAACATTGAAGGTTAGAAATATTGATTTGATAAAAACTATAGAGCCAGCAAGCAATGAAAGAGGAGCTCCCGCCAAACTTTCTGGGAAAAAATGGTTTTTTTTCCATTACACTTTATTAGTTAATGGGCATTTTACAATTAGAAGGCATTGTCAATACATTTCAAAATATTTCCATATGTGTGTATGCTCTACCCAAATAATTTCACTTCTAGCAACTTATCCATTTAATTAAGAAAATGCTCAAAGGTCTAGCTACATAGATGCTCACTGAGGCATTAGTCATAAAAATGACTGAAAAATGGAAACAACCTAAATGTTTAGCAGAAATGATGAATAAATACCGGTATACCCACATGATGAAATATTAAAAGGCAGCCGTTTAAAATATCCTAGAAATATTTTTATTGACATAAAAATGTTCACAATATATTGTTAAATGTTGTGCAACATCCTTTAAAAGCTGTGGGCACATATCATAAAATGATATCTAGAAGGATATACAACCCAATATTCATGGTGGTTACCCCCGGATGACAGGATTGTGGTGATTTTCATTCTCGTCTATTGGATCATCTGTACTTTCAGATTTTATTCCACTTACTTGTATTATAAATCACTATAAAAAGCATTGCCTAAGTCTCTTGAAATCACCACAAAGGGGCTGGACTGAAGAAAGGTCAACTTCATTTTATTTTTCTTTATTATTTTTTATCATTTTTACTTATTTTTTTACATTTATAAATACTTTTTTGTTTATTTTATTATTATTATTTTCAATTAGCCAGCATATAGTCCATCATTAGTTTTTGATGTAGTGTTCAACGATTCATTAGTTGCATATATCACCCAGTGCTCAACTTCATTTTAAATGGCTCCTTTACAAACGCCCTGAACTGAGGCTGCTAGTAGGGCTATGAAGGCAGGATTGCTTCATCCCTCTGCTTCCCCCCTCCTCGTCACTGATAAGTGCGTAAGAAAGTGTTACTGCTCTTTCTTAAACAGCAATCCATCCCAGCACCTGTTAGGGTTGGTAGAATCCTGGCTCTCCATTGCCCCACATCAGTCTCTTCTGTTTACACTGCTGAGAAAATGCTAGTACTGCACTGAGATGACCAACAGGTTCTAGAAGTATCTCATTGTCTCCTGGCACTGAGATGAAACCTGATTTTAGGAGAATACAGACAGAACTGAAAGCAGTGAGTTTAAATTGCAGCAAGAGAAACTAACAATAGATCCCAGGAAAGGATTGCCAGAGGAAGAGAGAGAAGCAAAGAACTTGAGAGAAAGGTATTCCTCTTGGCTTCAAAGACAGAGAATCAAAGATTTTTAGAGTTGGTATGGTATGCAGGGTTACAAAGTAGTTTCCTAAAATATTCCTAATTCCTTCAACTGTGAATATGAGGAGTTGTTATGTCCTTGATACATGGCAAAAGGTATTTTGAAGATATTCTTAGGATTACTAATCCGTTGATTTGGAGTTCATCAAAAGGGGAAGTATCTCAGGGGCCCAATTTAATCAATTGAGTCTTTTAAAAGCAGAACGTTTTCTCAGGCTGATAACAGGAGAAGTCAGAGAAATTAGAAGCATAAGAAGGATCTGAGATGCTGTTGAAGATGAATTTGGCCATGTGATGAAGAAAGTGGGTGGCCTCTAGAAGCTAATAGTGACCCGACTGACCGACTGATAGCCAGTAAAATAAAACAAAACAAAACAAAACAAAACAAAAAACACCTAATCCTGCCAACAACCTGAATGAACTTGGAAGTAAATTCTTCTCCAGTGTCTTCAAATAAGAGCCCAGCTTAGCCAGTACTTTGATTTTGGCCTTGTGGAACCCTTAGCAGAGAACCCAGGTGAACCCTCCAGGACTTGTGACCTATAAAGTTGTGAAAAAATTAATGGGTACTGATGTTTGGGTTTTTAAAATTTATTTTCTATTAAGATATAATTGACATATAATACTGCATAAGTTTAAGGTATATAACATATTGGTTTGATACATGTATATGTTGTAATATGATTACCATGACAGAATTAGCTAACACCTCTATCACATCATATGATTATCATTTATTTTATGGGGAGAAAAATTAAGATCTATTCTCTTAGCAACTTAGAAGTTTATAATACAATATTGTTGTCTATAATCATTATGCTAGGCATTAGATCTCCAGAACCTATTTATCTACTAGTTGCAAGTTTGTACCCTTGAAAAATATCTCTCCAATTCTCCCACTACTCCCCCTATAATACCCAGTAACCACCATTCTACCCACTGTTTTTATGGGTTAGGCTTTTTAAGGCTCCATACATAGGTGAGCTTGTACAGTATTTGTCTTTCTCTATCCAACTAGTTTCACTTAGCATAATGCCCTCAAGGTCCACCCTATATTTTTGCAAGTGTCAGGATTTTCTTCTTTTTCATGGCTGAATAATATTCCACTGTATATATGTAGATACCACATCTTCTTTATCCATTCATCTGTTGATGGATCCTTCAGTTGTTTCCATACGTTGGCTATTGTGAATAATGCTGCAATAGATTTGAGTGTGCAGATATCTCTTCAAGATACTGATTTCAATTCCTCCAGATATATACCCAGAAGTGAGGTTACTGGGTCAATTTTTCAAGTTTGGGGGGAACTGGCATACTGTTCTCTGTATGGCTACACGGATTTGCATTACCACCAGGATTCCCTTTCCTCCATACCTGTGCCACTATGCTATCTCTTATCTTTTTTATAAAAGCCATCCTAACAGGTATGATGGGATATCTCATTAGTTTTGATTTGCATTTCCCTGATGATTTGTAATGTTGAGTACCTTTTCATATACCTGTTGACCATTTGGATGTCTTCTTTGGAAACAAGCCTGTTCAGGTCCTTTGCCCTAAATGGGCATTGTTTTAAACCACTAAGTTTGTGGTAATTTGTAATGCAGCAACAGGAAACTAACATAGTTAGAAAATACTATAGAAACTGATTTTGTCCATTTCCCTCATTTTATCAATAAGAAAACTGAGACCCAGGGAAACTGCTGGATTTGGTGGAAAACTGTGGCAAAGCTGGGACCAGAGTACAGGTTACACATAGTACTCTTTCCATCATCCCGTTCTTGTGCACCCAGAAGCTTCTGAAAACCACTTTCATCTGGCCTGGCTTAGAGTCTACAAGGAAAGATACGATTGTTGGCTGAGATCCCTGCCAGCATTATGATCCCAATGTATTTCTTGATTTCTAAGAAATGAACTAAAATTGATATTGAACGCACAGACACTTCTCTAATTTAAAAACAATCAATAATATTTATAACTTTCACCCAAGATTTAATATGCTGACAATACCATACAACCCACTGCATTCTCCAATAAATGACAATTTCAGTTTTTAATTCAGTGAAGTTCAGCAAAATTTATCGTATTCAAATTCCCTAGGAGGTTACATGTGGTGAAATCTTCCAAGGCAGAGTTCTGCAATTTTCCCTAACTGAAATGACTTACATTGTTTGAAAAAATAGGAAGAAAGTTTGAAACTTTTATGGAGAAAACTTTATAACCTTTTAAAAGGCACTTATAGTTTTACGTTGTTTCTGTGACATTAATGTCCACATATGATCACACATATTTAATTCTAGTCACTTTTCCTGAAGGCAGTGCTTTTGGTTGCATTTCTAGTAATTATCAAGAGTAAGACAGACATTAGCTCCTGCCTCTCTCGGGACTGATCATCATTAATAAACATAGCACAGTTCCTGATGATACGATGGATAACTGAGAACTTAAATAAGAATGAGTAACCAGCACTGATTCTGCTCACCTTCTAAGCATGATAAATTCGGGTACATTAAAGAAATCACCAGGTCACATTGTATTTGAAAAGGCCACTTTTGACATGACCCATATGGTTCCAGATTCATTTTGTCACAAATTATTTTTCTCTTGGATAATGCCACTTGGGGTTTTGGTTTAGGCTTAGTTTTCCTCCCATTGCAGCTTCTCAGTACTCATGGCTCCCCCCATGGGATGCTGGGGGGTGATGCTGAATGGTTACTGATGATGCTCCCTCTTCACCTGCACATTTCCAGCAGCCATGTGAGAATCACTCAAGAGAAGGCCTTTAAACTACATCTGCATGGTACAACCTGTTTTTCTTCGGTTCCTGGTTAATTGATTTCCACAAACAGGTCTGATATTCACTGGATTGCACAGGTTTTTTTCCCCTGTATTTGCAGACCTGAGGTTATAAATCCCAGGTTCTTCACAGAATTTACCCTAGAGCAGTGGTGCCTAATACAACACATGGTGGTGATAATGGAAATGTTCTCTGTGGTGTCCAGTATGGTAACCACTAGCCACATGTGGCTACTGAGCACTTAGAATGCTCAGTGGCTCATATGACTGGAGAACTAAACTTTTTATTTTATTGAATTTTAATTAATTTAAATTTAAATAACCACATAAGGCTAGTGGCTGCTGCAACAACCACAGAGATTTAAGTCAAGATTGATGTGAACTATTTAAAAGCCAAACCAGCAAGCTCTGGGAGGACTGTGCTGACTCCTTAGGTATGTGTTTCTTTAGCAATTCTCATTTACTCTAGTTGTCTTGCTTTGGTCCCAATTATCTGGCCGTTCAACACATAAATGTACATGTAACTATATTCCCTTTTTTGCCTATAATATCAATAACAATAGTAATAATAATAATGGCTCCTACTTACAGAATGCCTATTGTGTGCCAGGTATTGTATCCAATATAATTGTATGAGATCTTCTAAGAAAGGGTTTCTGCATACATTGTTTCTTTCATTTTACATGTATACAGGTTGAAACTAAATAAATGAATCCACTGTGGTTTAGATCTGTTATCTGCAGCATTTAATGTTTCCTTTATATCCATATATTTTACCTTGCAATATACCCTAATAATCAAAATCAGATAAACTATCAGCATTATATTTCTTTCCATAAAGGTAGAACATGTTACATATGATATTTTATCATAAAAAAGATATCTCACTGCTTTCCTGCCAAGATGTGGCTCTACGACTGTCAATTTCTCCTGGTTTCTTTATAGCAAAGCATCAAAAGCAATTGTGGGTACAAGAAAAAATTTCAATCTAGAAGAGAGGGATGTCAAATAAATTCCCTTATATATTTTGGATCAATATGCATCCAGAAACAGACAGCTTATTAGTTTTGAGAGATGACACGTTTCTTGGCAGAAGGGCATAGGGCTGGAGGGTTTGACAATACGGTGGCTAGGTCTAGAAAATCGGGAGTTACAGGATGGAGAAGACATCCAAGTTTTACATGAGGGAGTCTCCTCCTTCATTTTGGGGGGACCCAGAACAGAGAGACTTTCGAGTAGGACACCGCTTTCTCTGTAGTGATGAAGAGCGTCACTCCCCACCAGCAACACACCAGTACTCGCTGCAGAGCTGCTTTGCTCTTTTATACCCAATGAAACATTAAGGTGTTTATGATCAAGTGTAATTCAACCACATTGGTAAAGTACTTCTTCAGACTGAAGACTTAATAACAACTCGGTTTAGAGACTGGCTGACTGGCTGTCACCAGCAGGCAGAGAGCTATGGTACACAAAAACACCAGTTTGTGTGATAAAAGCTTGACAGCCTTGCCTACATATAAACCAAAGAAAATGACATGCCTGTGACAGCTACAACAGCAGCAATTTTAAACTTCTCACTGATGAAATGCACTTTGAAGTCATAACTCTTGCATAAATCTGGATGTCACTTTTTTCATGTTATAATTTTGCGATCCAATGGATCATTGTGTAGACCCTCTACCTGCAAATGAGCTCGATAATGCAGCATGTGCACAAATCACTGAGCTATCAGTGACATCAGGGGTTTGGCTGCTGGGGTTATTAACACATATTTTTTCACCTAGAAGCACAGACTAAAATCAATCATTCTGATAACTAGGCATGGCATGAGCTGTCTGCACTTTCATTTCAATCTGATTAATCACATATACACAGACCTTTAACTTAAAGGAGCAATTGTTCACATTTAATCACAAAGAAACATTCAAGCATACCATCAGACATTACTAAATTTAACTACAATTTATGCTTCCTGTTTTAGCAAATATGTTTATGATAATATGGGTTTCTGAATATAAATACATTGTTTCATTCATTTGACAAATATTAAAATCGAAGCTAAGTAAAATAATCCACTGTGTTTTTTATCATTTATCATCTATTTCACGCTTTTGAAGTTTCCATTATACCCATTCATTTTATTGCACAATTTATGCTGATAATCACAGTACAGGTAAATTATTAGCATTATGTATTTTTCAGTAAAGTAGAACAGGCTAGATATCAAATTTCATCATGTTACATGTCCTACTTCTTGCCAAGATTTGGTTCTATTACCCTGTCAATTTCTCCTGGCTTCTATATTGCAAGAAAACAAATACAGTTGTGGATACAGGGTTCTTTTTTTTTTTTTTTTTTTTGGTCTTAAATAGAGTTGGGACCAAGCAAATCCCTCTTATGATACTCACAACAGTGTTCCCAGGAAACACAACATTCCAGAAGGCACATCTGCCGTTACTATAACAACAGAAAGGCAGAGTCTAAAGAGAATCATCTGCACTAGAGGGCAGTCCACAAGCCAGGAGGATTCTTGAGTTCCTCTCCAAGAAGCCAAAGGTGACTTTTCATTAAAAGAAGCAGAACTTGAAGAGAGTTTTGATGTTTAAGAAGGGCACGGGGTGGTCAGAATTTGGGAAAGGTAGAAGGGCAGCTCAAGATTTATAGACCTAAGGTCCAAAACTGCTCTCAGAGAAGTCAGCTATCAGAGCTGTAGGAAAACATCCCATGGCTGGGATGTGTGCACAGAGTTAAGAACTGGTCCAGGGTGATACCAGATAGAAGAAAGAATTACTCTTCAGTAGTCTGACCAAGGACAAATAGCACCCCCCTGAGAGGAAGGTGAAGTCACTGGCCCCCCACAATCATCCAAGCCCTTAGAGATACTGAGAATGGTCTTGGACTGGCTATCCAGGGAAGCATTGACATGCTCTGTTGAAGAGCTGGACATGGCAGTGAGTCTCAATCAGTCCATTTGAGACGTTGCCTCTTCCCTGCCTTAGTTTCCTGCTTTATTGGCTTCTTCACAGGTCCTTGACCTTTTCAGTCTTCTTGTCCAACTTCCCATGTGAGCTTGATCTCCATTTTCAAGTACACCCCAGCCTGTCTGCCATCCCCAGGAAAGCCTATCAGAGGTAATTAATCCCACTCTCCATTCCTAGTCTCTTGGTTTTAATTTCCCCCTACCTAAACTCTAGCTTGACCTCAACATGGAGTTTTCAGATGCTCCCCAGATTGACCTCTGCCCTTTTTATAGTCAAAATGGATCATTAAGCCAATTAAGTCACTGTCCAGTGAGGGAGATTGATGCCCAGCAGAGAGTAAATAAGGAGACACGTAAATAAAATACATGGTAATTTCTGTAAGTGCTTTGAAAGAAATAAAATGAATAGAAGAAGAAATGGAGCGGAATGATCCTGCTTTGGAAGGGTGGCCCAAAAAGACATCTCTAAGAGGGTGATTTTTAAATGGAGACCCAAGAAGAGGGAAAGTAGCTAGTCACATTAGCAGCAATGTGCAGATGCCTGCGGCATATGATAGACGTGGTTGTTTTAAAACAGAAAGACCAAGTGGGGCTTCTCAGCAGTGAGTCAATGTTGCAGGGTCTTGAGAAGAGGGCGAGAAGTAGGTATGGGCCCGATCATGGAGAGATTTACAAGTCATGGTTAAAGAGTTTGGATTTCATTTTAAGTTTCTTGCATGGCATATTGTCACAAGGCCTGAAGAGACCTTTGGGACTCATCCCATCTGTCAGGTAGAAGGTAATTCTTTTGCTTTTTAATCCATGCACCAACTTTTATAAGTCAACTTGACTAATGTTTGTTTATAATCAGTGAGTAAGCTGCTACTTTAATACTGCTACCCTGGAAGAGGCCCCTTCAAGGCATGTTAAATTAACTGATGTGAATAAAAACAATGAATAAAAATACCTCTTTCCTTTAACGAGAACAGCAACTTCTGTTTCCCTGGGCTTTTTCGGTCCCATAAGACCTTTTAAAGCAGAGTGAGCATGTTATGGTTCAAATGCTAAAAACATAATCTCATCTCTCTCTTGTTGGGTTATGTTTTGAGAAGCCATTTTAGATCAATCTTTTTGAGCACAGAAGCTCTCAGAAGCTGTGGCTAAAACATACCCAGGACCACTGTGAGGTTGCCCATCTTTCCCTGAAGCTGTTCTCACAAGGAACCAAAAGAGGTTGCAATCTTTTATCTGACACATGGACCCTTGAGCTTGTGGGCTGTTGATAAAAGAAGCCCCAGAGTGTGTGTTCTCCAAGGGCCTGGTTATCCACCTTGATCTCAGTGTAGAAGGTTAGGTAAAATGCCACTTCCCTAACTTGCCATTTCTAGAGGGGTTATAAACAGTTCACACAAGCACTTTCTGAATCTATTCATATGTTGTGCATGTACCATCTCTCAGGTACTTGATTCCATAATGTTTATTACTCACCTTTCAAAGGGGTAAAGCTGTATAATGAAAACTGGATTTTATTCCAGTTCTGTGACTAATTTGTTTTGTGACCAAGTAAAAATTGTTTCCTCTCCTAGCATTATTTTTATTTGCAGGATGACCTCTATGGCCCTTTCCAGCTCTATTACTCTATGAACTTCTATCAATGTGGGACTCAAAAATAATGCGGGTATTAGTTACAGTACACTAAACTGCTGTTACAAATAGACCCAAAAGTGCAAAAGTGCAAACAAAATAGAATTCATCTCTCTTCACACAGTGGTCCAGGACAGTGTTCTAGATCAGCTGATAGCTCTGCCCCCTTTTTGATTCAGGAAACTGTTGTGACCATACATGGTCTCCAAGGTCGCTCGGCAAATAATGCTTCCAGCCCATCAGAAAGGGGGCAAGCTGAAGTCCAGGGCCAGAGATATCTGCAAGGCAAATGGAGCAAAGATGATACATGTCTCTCCCTCTTTCATTCCTCTGGCAAGAGTTTAAACACAGGGCCACACCTAGCTACAAGGGGGTCTGGAACGTCCAGTCCCAGGCTAGAACCAGACAGAGCTTCATGACCAAGAAGAAGAGGAGAGAATGGATTTGAGTGGAGAGATAACAGTCTCTGCTACATGCCCAACACACACTGTATGGTACTTCACAGTCTACAAAGCTTCTTGTTGACTGCATGTTCACCACAGTTCTCCATCCTATTGAGGTGAAAACTATGTCCCAGAGAGATTAAGTATGATTATATGAGGTCTCACAGTTAAGAGCTGAGCTAAGCTTCAATTTTAGGGCTATGGGTCAGTGTCTCCCCTATTATATATACTAAATTAAATACCATCTGCACAGGAAATAATAATTAGTATAAAGCTGCATGAATATGATGGGGTTGGAAGAACAAAGAGGCATTACTACAAAAAGTAATGGGAGCAGCTAAAGCATGCCACAGACCCAGCCCAATCTCCCAAGTGTTAAGGGGTCTCTAGATAGCCCAGGAAGAATTTAAGAAGTGGAATTAGAATAATTTGGTTTTTTTAAGAGGCTGAAGAAGTTTACAATTGAGGCATTTACTTATTTTGATCTCAATCTCAGCTGGCCTACGAAGCATATCTAAGGACAAAAGAATTGCAAGAAACACTGACTGGAGGTAAACACAAATCATATAAGAAGGCCAGAATCTAAAAATATTCAAAATAAAAGATATAGAAGGTCATCCCACACACAGAGAAGCGGTTTTGTACTGGCCATAGACTTGCAGATTGCTAGAGAGAACAATATATCCCTCCCTACCCCCACCCATCATCCATACTTACAAATCATTTGCTGCTTCAACTATTTTATGCTTGCTATGAAAATGCAACCATAAACTGCCACTAAACCAACCTCATGACTTTTGAAGGATCAGTCAAGCAATCCCTAAGCACAACCTTGAAAAATTCTACCTGGGTTCTTCCTTAGCTGAAGCCAAATTCCTATGAAAATAAAGAATTCCTAAATAATGTGTTAGGTATAATTATTCTTAGTTTTAGTCTTCAAAAGAAATTGAGATAATGTTTCAGGATGATTTCTCTTACAAATCTCTCCCTACTCCCATTCATATGATTTCACAGTTTAAAAGTAAAGGTCCTCTTTCTCACAACTCTGTTCAAAAGGGGTCATTTTTTTAAGGGGACAGTAGTTTCATGGATTACCAACGCTATGTAACTAAGGTTGTGATGAGTCTCAAAGTCCGGTCGTCATTCATAAAGTACTCAGGGTGAGTTTTTGGAGAAGGAACATCGGTAAAGCCCACCAGGTCAGGGATCTGCTGCCAGATGTGACAAGGTAATGCATTATTTCATAAGGCCAGTTACTACCGTTCTAACTTGTGCCCTTTCTGAAAAGTGTAGGAAAGCTTACCAATGGATACGATTCCTCATGGAGAATTTTAAGAATTATGCCACCCCACACCCTATCATGACAAAGCTCTCCTAGACCCTTTCTTCTAATTCATTTTTATTTTAGACACCCACGGGCCTCACAGAGACAGCAGTGGCTACCTTTTGTCACCATTTAAGAGAAGCTAGGGATTCTACCAAATTATCCCACCATGGCATTTAAAAAATCTAACTACACCCAACTTACTTTAGCAATTTTGAGCACTGTTTTGCTTTTATATCCAAGTCTGTCATCGTCGGGTTTTATTTATTGAGCACTTTTGTGTTTATAGCATTGAATTCAGCAGATAACGGAGCAGAGAAGAAACAGAAGCGGAGGATTTTTACAATCTAGAGAAAAGAATCTAAATCTACCTCAAAAGCTAATAGCGTGTTATAAATGCAGTTCGTCCTAATGCTAATTTCTCTGGTCTTTTGTTTACACAAGAAAGCTCCAGGCTGGTTTATGGTGTCACATTTATCAGCCAGTAGAATATAAGCAAATCCCATTATACCTAAATTCAACCACCCAAATGAACCAAAATGTGTATTATGGTATCTCTTTATGCTGCAATTTCTACTTAAAAACAGAAACATAATTCTAATGCTCAGCAAATACAAAAGAAAAGCAAAGTGTTTTTCTCACAATTCCTGTTTTGACTTTCTCATTATTGTCTAAGCCCTTAGGCTCATCAGTAACTATGTAGAGAGGAAAAAAAAATTTTAATGTAGTCAAGAAACTACCCGAAGCCAAGAACGCCCAGAACGGGTGTGAAGGCAGCACACGGATGGGCTACTTCGGCTACCTTTTTGGCAGCACACCCTTCAGGTATTCAGACCAGCAATCTCTCAAAACTTCGGGTTCTCACATGCTCCCCTCATTGTCTAGCCTAGAAAACGCCCCCCTCTTTATCACAACATCCACTATTTTTCATAACACCCAGCTCCTTCATTCCTTTCCTCCTCCCAAGGACAGAGCAGAGTCACAGCTCCAGTTTCAGAACAGACCAACTTCTAGGTGAAGGTGGCAGAAAAGAACGGTAACCATATTTATCACACTTTTCAGGGACTTTTAAGAACAGAGGTCTGATACATCAAGTGAAACTTTCGAAAACATCAAAGACCAAGGGTGTGATTTTCCCACTGGGATGGATCTGGATAGGTATGTGAAAAAGTTACCTATAGCAACTTTGTTTAAAGGAGCCACCCTTTCCAACTTAAATGCTACAGGGTGACTGTGTCGATGAAAATAAAATTTCACCCCTCCGAATGAAAAAATCTGGCTCTATGCAACTATCCCTTCCTTGGTCTCTTTTTCTTAGTGTATCTTCTGTAGTGAGCTTTGCTTACTCTTATCAAAATTGCATTATCCCTTCTGCTAAACTGAAGTTCCAAAAGATCTCAAGATCAATTATAAGAGCACAAACTCAACTGTCCCCCATCCATCCATTCATTCATTCACAGACTATTCTATGGATAATGCAACACACACACACACACACACACACACACACACACACACACACACAATCCTGGGGTTTGAGGATTCCTAATACATAGCACTTCTCTTCCTCACCCAGCTCTCTATCAACTGAGAAGAAAGACAAAAGGACTAATAAATGTAGATCACTTTTTGTTTTCTGAGAAAACCGCTAGAGGAGACTGTCATATATGCAGACAAGGGGATTTCTTAATACCAAATACCAGACTTAGGGAGATTTATCACACAGTTAACAGGGAGCTCCAAATGACCACAGCCCTCCCTTGTGAGTTGTAAAGTTTACCACATGACCAAGGGCAATCCAGAGCACACATTCACCGACCAGATCCTCGGAAAGAATGAGAAGTAAAGGGCAGAGCAATGCACACCCAGTTCCTTATACTCCAATCCAGACCAATCCCGTTCATCACTCCTTTTCCCCAGGTACATGAAGGGCAGAGCAAGGCCAGGGCTGTCAGATTTGGCAATGCCCCTTGAAGTGGACTGAAGTATAGGAGTGGAGCCTAAATGCCTCCATCCACAAAAACAGATCTCAGAGGTTTGCTCTCTTGACCCACAGGGCTTCAGTGCTAACCAGGGGTGTGGGTCTCCTCCTGAGAGAAAGAAATGTCACCGTCAGGATATGTTGTCCCTGCATCATGACCTCCTCCATCCCCAGCACACACTGCTCCTTTGCAGATACTCATAGGGCCACTGATCTCTTTCTTTCATCTATGGAACATAAGAACTAGGAAGATCGGTAGGAGAAGAAAGGGATAAAGAAAGTGGGGGTAATCAGAAGGGGGAATGAAGCATGAGAGACTATGGACTATGAGAAACAAACTGAGGGCTTCGGGGGGGGGAATGGGATAGGCTGGTGATGGGTAGTAAGGAGGGCACGTATTGCATGGCGCACTGGCTGTTATACGCAACTAATGAATCATCGAACTTTACATCAAAAAAAATAAATAAATAAAAATTAAAAATTAAAAAAAAAAAAAAAGATTCCAAAATGGGCAAAGCCATATACTAACTAAGCTCACACCTGCTGTTGCCCCAGATTTTGACGTGGCCCACTCCCTGAATACCTTCAGGTCTTCACTCAAATGTCACCTTATCAAAAATGCTTCTCCTGACCACCCTATTTAAAATTGAAAGCCATCATCTCCCTCAGGACTCCCTACCCTCTTTCCCTGTTTCTGTTTTGTTTTTCTCCAAGTCATTGATTCTTACTTGACATGTCAATTTGCAATTATAAGAAAAAGGTAAATATAATTGTTTATTGACTCTCTCCTCAACGGCAATGTAAGCTCTATGAGGGCCAGACTTTTTGATTGCTTTGGTCACTGCAATATTCCCAGTGCCCGGAACACTACTGGCAGCTGGCAAACACTAAGTAAGAATTTGTCAGATGAACGAATGACTAGAAATAGTCCCTCATCTGGGTACAAAGCACCACAGGCTGCTGAAACTTTTGAGGTCAAGATTCCTAGGAATCTAGTCTCTTCCCCAAAGCTTAAAGCAATCGATCCCAGCCACTCTTTATAGATACTCCTCCTCCAGCTTAATCACTTGGGTTTTTTTCCTCAATATTCCTTGCCAGTATACCAGGTGTTGATACCCCTGAACTGAATTCATTCCCCAAACTTTAAAACTTTTATTTAGAGGAACAGGGCAGAATATATGGTCTTTGGGGACAGGACTTCCTGGAGAGGGAAGAGAGGAAGGGGTACAGTTTCTCATGTTGACTTCCTCACCCTAATTCTTCCCAGTTAAGTCATTCATCTCCCATCCCCAACCTTATTCCAAAAGGTGGAGAAAGTCCAGAAGAATTATATTGATGGCTTTCCTCCTACATGAAAGGAAAAATCGGTGAGGGGGAATAAATTGACCTGCACCAAAACCATGATTTATAGTCTAGAGAATTTATGGTCTAGAGAAACAGAGACATAAACGATTAATAGGAAAAGTAAGTTATATAATGCTATTGGTATAAAGTATTATGAGAATATAAACAAGGAATTGCCTATAGCCAATTTAGTTTGAATATTAGGTGTCAAGGTATTGAAAACTCAGGTTAGTTTTAAAGAATATATTAAATACATAACCCTGAAAATACATATTTGTCCTGGAATAATTCCTTAATTCTATTGAATCCTTTATCCATTGGCAAAGTAACTTCTTACATATCTTATTCAATCTTCACCTGTGCCTCTCACACCTGTACGGGCATAAACACGCATGAGTATGCGCGCACACGCACACGCACACACACACGCACACACACACACGCTGTCAGTGTCCCCCAGAGATCATTCTTTCTGGCTTTAGTCACAGCAATCACCATTTTATCTGTGCACATGGCTACCCAGAATAAAGACTGTATTTTTACATCATCCTTCCATTCAGACGTGGTCCCAGAAGGTAAGTATAATTGGTGTATGTAACTATCACAGGGATTGGGAAGAGTGATTTCCTTCCTTTGCTCCTACTTGCCTTTGGGAATGTGGTTCTTGTGTTTGGAGGTAAAGCAGCCATCCTGGACCATAAGGTGATTTTGAGAATGAAGCCACGTGAAAGAGATGGAAGAAACCTGTGTCCTTGACACCATGAAATGACATACTACCCCTAAGCCCTACTTTCAGCTGTTATATGAGAAAGAAATGAACCCCCATCTTGTTTAAGCCTCTGCTATTTTATGTTTTTAGGCATTCACAAATAAAACTAATTCTAGCCCATTCTCAATCCATTTCTCTCTTCTCCACTCCTCACCTCTCTCCCTTAGTCTCTCTCTTTCCCTCCTTTCCCCTCTTTTTTTCCTTCCCTCCCCCACTCTCTCTCTCTGTCTCACACATACACTCTTAATACTACACTCATCGTAGAACTCTTTGTGCTTTCCTTTGTTTCTTGTTGATGTGCCTTTCTCCCACTTATTTCTAACCTCCTTGAATAATCACTTCAAATGTCACTTCATCCCAAAAGCTTTCTTATTCACATCCCTGGTTGCTTCCTCAAATTTGCAGAGCATCTTCTGCAACTTCAGCAGCCTACAGTGTAATTCTTGATTGACTTATCTTCTTCTCAAAAACTCCCTAAGTCTCTAAGGGCAGGTATCAAAACTATTTTACTCTATATCCCCAGAATCTAGCAGAGTGCCTGATGCCAAGACACAGCCTGCCCCACATACTGAATGAAGTAGTCAGGGTAAGTATTAATAGTCCCATTTTACAGATGGAGAAACTGAAGTTAGTGATTTACATAACGCCACATAAGTTAATATCCAACTGTATTTTCCTATGGTACTAGGATGCATTCCAATTAGAAAAGAACTACGATTTTAGGCACTTGAATATATCCTTCTGTTCCAGGCTGAAGTTTGTTCACAAATAGACCCAGACTTGTAGGAACAGTTCATGGAAGCCTGCTATGTTAGTTTCCTTCACTTAATTTAGGCTCTAGCACATATTCCAAAATCCTAGAGAGTAGCTAAAGTACCCACTGAGTTAAGGAAAGGGCAATCCCAGTCTCTTTAATGTTAAACCACAGTCAGGTTTCTTCCTTTATGTTTATTCTTCTACTTCTTAGCTAAGCAATTTTTGGCAAGTTTTTATGGAGGTGATAGGTAAGTATTAGATAATGACATTTATCCAACTATAACATTTAATGTAATAAGCAAATTTTAACTTTTTCTGCATAGTTAAGAGCCCAGTGATCCAACCTATAGATTTATTTAAATGATATGCAAGTGGTTCATTACCAGATGAACTGGGAATTATGATAATATTTTATAATATGTTATGCTATCCTAACAATAAACTAAAGACACAAAATGTTGTATGAAAACTGGAAAGAAAATTATAAATCTCAAGGTCCACACCACCTAGGAAGGGAGTTAGCAGATTTCCCAGAAAATGTCTACCTCCTCCTTCTCTTTCTGCTCCTCTGACTCAGAAGAACCTGACCACATGAGTATTAATGCAACCAGGTATTTAATAGCACTCCTTAGGGTCTGCTGAGCTACTCTCTGACTCTTGGTATTCATCCATCCATTCCCTTAGAAGTGGATGCTTCCCACAACCAGCCTGAGCCTTTGCAGGTAAGTCCTGCACTTGCAGGTAAGTCACTCCACTGTTCAAAGCATGACCTGCATAGCCCTACATTATCTGTTATCTGGTCTTTGGTTATTCCCATCCTGTTCTCCTACCTATGCTCCCCTCAGCTCATATCAACCCAGTCTCACTACTCTTCAGGGTCACTGCATTTGCCATTGCCTCTACTAGGAACACTCTTTTACAGGTATACCATGTGTCACTCCCATGATTCAATTGGTCTCTTATGAACAATCATCTCAGAGAGGTCAACCCTGATCACAAATCTAAGACAGCAGCCTCCATCACTCTCTCCCTACTTGCTCTGCCTGTTTTTCTTCACAGCAATCATCACCATCTGACATTACATTAAACACTTATCCATCCATCCATCCATCCATCCATCCATCCATCCATCCATCCATCCATTATCTGCTTGTTCAACAAACTTCTCTTATTTGTTTGTTTGTTTAACTATTAATTTACTTGTTTGTTTATTATCTATCTTCCCACTGGAACATAAGCTTCATGAGGGAATGTACTTTAGTTCTCTTTTTCACTACTGAACACTACCTGGCACGTAATAGGCCCTCAATAAATACTGATCGAGAGAAAAACAATTCATCCAACAACTATATATTCTATCTTAGGCCTGTATGAGGTCTCTCCATACTGCCCCCAGGTTCACAATATTGACAGTTTAATTGGAAAAGAAGCTGCTACTATTTTTAAACATTCTGGGGGAAAAATCACTTTGCCCCTGTTGTCAAAGGCTCCCTTACCAACATCAGAGGAATTATACATCTTACGTTTTACTTGCTCTATTCTGTAGAAGGTTAAAAGAGCAAAATACCCTTTAGTAAGTTTATTTCAGCTTTCTGTTGATTCTTTTCCCTTTATGGCTTCAGGTATCAGGCTATTAGGTAGGCAGAGACAACTAAGTCGTCAGGTGGCTTCTCTTCCAGTTGAAATAAAAGAATGTGATTAATTTTAGCATCTAGTTTTAGAGTTATCTTAGCTGATTAATATTATCAACCAAATAACTGAGTATCTATAGAACACATAGAGAAAGTATAAACCAATATAAGTAGCAAAGATGACATAGGAATCTTTTATAATAATAAATGTAATAAAAATGACACCTATTGAGTTCTAAGAGCTACAAAAATAAATGCATTTACGATATCACAATAATCTTAGGAGTTACAGAGCAGGAAACTGAGGCACAAAAGAATTAATAACTTGCCCAGTGTCACATAGTACTTATTATATTACGTAGAGGGGCAGGAATGGCACCACTGTCTGGCTTCTGTTTGTTAAAGTTGATGTATTTGTAGCTCTTCTGCCGATCTTGGCTCCTTCAACAGTGGACATGCTCCCATCTTAAGGTAAAACCTTTGTTTCCTGTTCTCTTTCATGAGTCTGGAGACTTTTCTGCTATTCTCAGCTCTGCAGTTCATCACTTGGCTGCTCTCCTTAGGTGCCTGCTTGACTCTACATGACATTGCCTTTCCCTCTGAAACACTGATAAAGAGAAGAATCCCTCTCTGAGTCCGTTCCAACCTGATTGCAACCCCACCTTGGATTACACTTGAAAGTAAGACCTTTATAGCTGTTAGTCTCTGTTACAACAACCCAATTTTTCCATATTGGTGAGAACTGGCAGGGGATGAAAGTATGGGGCCTTCTAAATCATGCCTTCCCCTCACCCCTACCCTGTGCCCTGTTTCTATTCTGCTGCTTTAGGATATGGATCAACCCATAGCTCCCCACTGGCTGTTCAACACACCACACTGAGAGAACTATTTATATCCATTGTTTTTGGCGAAGGATATGGAATAGCTGGCCACCTTGCTTGCTTTGACAAAAATTGTTTACTGCGGTAACTAGGCACATTTTTAAAGGTCAACCTAACAAGCAATTAAACTATTATTCTTGGTAGTGCTGCTTCTACCTACTTGTTTGAGGGGAAGACCAGAAAAGAGAAAGCAGAATTCTACATCTTCCCCACATTCTAAGAGGACCATCTTGCCATCAGTTGGGGAAATGAAACTTGCTGATTTTTGAAGTGCACAGATCAGTCACCAAACCAAACATGTGAAGTTCTCCCTCTTTCTTTCTCTTATACACAAGTGGATAAAAACCACATTTGAGAAATAGGAAAATACATGGAAACAAGTGAAAATCAAAACACAACAGTCCAAAACCTTTGGGATACAGCAAAAGCAGTTCTAAGAGGGAAGTTTATAGCAATACAGGTCTACCTCAGGAAGCAAGAAAAGTCTCAAATATACAACTTAACCTTACACCTAAAGGATCTAGAAAAAGAACAACAAACTAAGTCTAAAGCTAACAGAAGAAGGGAAGCAATAAAGATTAGAGCAGAAATAAATGATATAGAAACTAAAAAAAAAAAAACAGATCAATGAAACCATGAGGTGGTTCTTTGAAAAAAATTAATGAAATTGACAAATCTCTAGCCAGACTTATGAAAAAAAGAGAAAGGACCCCAATAAATAAAATCACAAATAAGAGAGGAAAAATAACAACCAACACCACAGAAACACAAACAACTGAAAGAGAAGATTATGGAAAACAATATGTTAACAAGTTGGACAACCTAGAAGAAACTAATAAACCCCTAGAAACACACAAATTACCCCAAACAGTTACCAAACAGGAAGAAATAGAAAATTTAAAGAGACCAATAACCAGCAAAGAAATGGAATCAGTTAATGAAAAAATTCCCAACAAACAAAAATCCAGGACCAGACAGATTCACAGGTGAATTCTGTAAAACTTTTAAAGAAGAATTAATACTTACTCTTCTCAAACTATTCCAAAAAATAGAAAAGGAAGGAAAACATCCAAACTCATTCTATGAGACCAGCATTATCCTGATATCAAAACCAGATAAAGATACCACCAAAAAAGAGAACTAGAGACCAATACCTCTGATGAACACAGATGCAAATTCCTTAACAAAATACTAGCAAATCGCATCCAACAATACATTAAAAATATCATTCACCATGATCAAGTGGGATTTATTCCTAGGTTGCAAGGATGGTTCAATATTCACAAATCAATCAAAGTGATACATCACATTAATAAAAGAAAGGATAAGAACCATATGATCGTTTCAATTAGATACAGAAAAAGCATTTGACAAAGTACAACATCGATTCATGATAAAAACCCTCAAAACAAAGTAAGTTTAGAGGGAATATACCTCAACATAATAAAGGCCATATAAGAAAAACCCACAGCTAATATCATTCTAAATGGGGAAAAAATTGAGAGCTTTCCTCTATGGTCAGGAACAAGACAGGGATGTCCATTCACACCTCTTGTATTCAACATAGTACTGTAAGTCCTAGCCACAGCAATGAGACAACAAAAAGACATAAAAGGTATCCAAATTGGCAAGGAGGAAGTAAAACTTTCACTAATTACAGGTTACATGATACTCTATATAGAAAACCCAAAAGACTTTACCGAAGAACTGCTGGAACTGATACATAAATTCAGTAAAGTTGTGGGACACAAAATCATTGTAGAGAAATCTGTTGCATTTCTATACACCAATAATGAAGCAGCAGAAAGAGAAATTAAGAAAACAATCTCATTTACAAATGCACCAAAAATAATGAGATACCTAGGAATAAACCGAACCAAAAAGGTGAAAGGCCTTACACTGAAAACTATAACACACCAATAAAAGAAGTTGAACATGACACAAAGAGATGGAAAGACGTTCCATGCTCATGGAGTGGAAGAACAAATATTGTTAAAATATATATACTAACCAAAGCAATCTACACATTTAATGCAATCCCTATCAAAATACCAATACCATTTTTCACAGAACTAGAACAAACAGTCTTAAAATTTGTATTGAACCACAAAATATCCCAAATAGCCAAAGCAATCTTGAAAAAGAAAAGCAAATCTGGAGGCATCACAATTCCAGACTTCAAGTTATATTGCCAAGTTGTAGTAATCAAAATATTATGGTACTGGCACAAAAATAGACACATAGATCAATAGAACAAAGAAGAAAACCCAGAAATGAACCCACAACAATATGGTCAATTAATCCTTGACAAAGCAGGAAAGAATATCCAATAGGGAAAAGACTGTCTCTTCAACAAATGGTGTTGAGAAAACTGGACAGCCATGTGCAAAAGAATGATACTCGACCACTTTCTTATACTATATACAAAAATAAATTCAAAATGGATTAAAGACCTAAAAGTGAGACCTGAAACCATGAAAATCCTAGAAGAGAACACAGGCAGCAACCTCTCTCACATTAGCCGTAGGAACTTCTTCTAGATATGCCTCCTGAGGCAAGGGAAACAAAAGCAAAAATAAACTATTGAGCCTACAACAAAATAAAAAGCTTCTGCACAGCAAAGAAAACAATCCACAAAACTGAAAAGCAACCTGCGGAATGAGAGAAGATATTTGCAAAAACATATCTGATAAAAAGTTTTTATCCAAAATATATAAAGAACTTATAAAACTCAACATCCAAAAAATGAATAATCCAATTAAACAATGGGCAGAAGACATGAATAGACATCTTCCCAAGGAAGACATACAGATGGCCAACAGACACATGAAAAGATGCTCAACATTGCTTATCATCAGGGAAATGTAATCAAAACCACAATAAGATACCACATCACACCTGTCAGAATGGCTAAAATCAACAACAGAAGAAACAACAGGTGTTGATGAGGATGTGGAGCAAGGGGAACCCTCTTGCACTGTTGGTGGGAATGCAAACTGGTGCAGCCATTCTGGAAAACAGTATGGAAGTTCCTCAAAAAGTTAAAAGGTAAAAATAGAACTACTCTATAATCCAGCAATCACATTACTAGGTATTTATTCAGAGAATATAAAATATAAAAATACTAATTCAAAGGGATATATGTACCCCAATGTTTATAGCAGCATTACTTATAATAGCCAAGTTATGGAAACAGCTGAAGTGTCCACTGACTGATAAAAGAAGTGAGATTATACATATATAATGGAATATTACTCAGCCATAAAAAAGAATGAAATCTTGCCATTTGCAACAACATGGATGGAACTAGACAGTATTATGGTAAGCAAAATAAGTCAGAGAAAGACAAATACCATTTGATTTCATTCATATGTGTAATTTAAGAAACAAAATAAATGAGCAAAAGAAAAAGAAAAAAGAAAGTGAAGCAAACCAAGAAACAGACTCTTATCTATAGAGAAGAATCTGATGGTTACCAGGGAGGAGGTGGTGGTGGGGGGATGGGTGAACAGGTGACAGGGATTAAAGAGTGCATTCATCATTATGAGCACTGGGTGATGTATGGAACTGCTGAATCACCATACTGTACACCTGAAATTTATATTTTACTGCATGTTAAGTAACTGGAATTTAAATAAAAACTTTAAAAAAAATAACAAATTTTTTAGGGGTGCCTGGGTGGCTCAGTTGGTTAAACATCTGCCTTCAGCTCAGGTCATGATCCCACGGTCCTGAGATCGAGCCCCGCGCTGGGCTCCCTGATCAGCAGGGAGTCTGCTTCTCCCTCTCCCTCTGTTTCTCCCCCCTGTTTGTGTGCTCTCTCTCTCTCTAATAGATAAATAAAATCTTTAAAAAAAACAAGATTTTAAAAACCACATTTGAGCAACAATTAAATATGCTAGAAGTGAAAAACTGCAGATAGAGTTTGGAAATATTCACAGAGAATAAAAATTAGAGTGGACTACAAAATACAAGAAAGGAAATCAATATAGTGATAAACATTGATTATAGTTGGAAGAAACTCATATTTACAGTACTTTACAAAAAATAAAACATGTTCCCAAACAATGAAATTCTTCCAATATATATCAAAAACATGATTCAAGTATTTATTTTGTGATCAAATTATGCTGATAGTTTACGGGTTTCAAGGCTGTGACTGGTTCTGTGCATCTGAATCTATTATAGAAACTCCTGGCAGAAAGGAATCGCTAAAGGTTGTCTAATTCAGGCCCTCTGATTCTGGCATGAGGAATTGTTATTGGACCACCCATCCAATAGATTACCTATTGCTTATCTTATTTTAAGGTCCTCCAGGGATGTAGAATTGCCAACATTTTTTTAAATAGCCTGTTCAAATACTCATTACCACTTTGGTTCCTGGATAATTCTATGGAGCCACGTTGAAGAGAAAGGCAAGAAGATTCAGGGATTACTGAAGTCGGTAACAATGACACAACAGGGGTGGGAGTGTCATGGGATAGAAGAAAAGGATGGGAATGATAAGGCTACAAAAGGTTGGAAAATTTAGAAAACAAGTTAGTCTGAGAGTTCATTATCTGAGAAAGGGATAAAATTTATGCCTTACCAGGGATAGGGAAAAGGAACCTGTGGAAGTAAATTTATTCTATAATTTAAGGATTCAGAGCAGAGATCCTTCTATATTTGACTTAGCTGATAATGGTGCTGAGCAATCAATCAGAGGTGGGGAGGAGGCTGTGTTCAAGTCATCTACTGTTGTATAACCACTCTAGAACTTAGTGGCTTAAAATAACATCCATTTTATTATTTGTGCATATATTTGTAAGCCCAGAATTTAGGCAGGGCTCAGCTGAGTGATTCTTCTATGTGGTATTAACAGAGGTCACCAGGTAGTATTCATTCAGTTGACAGATGAAGTGGTCTCGAGGATCCAAGAAGGATTAATTCACAAGTTAGTCCCTAAGCAGGGATGGTTCCAAGGATGGGGCTCTGCTGGGTTCATCAGTCAGGCACCTATATGTTGGCTCTCCAAAATGATGGTCTCAGGGTTGGTAAGCATCTTACATAACAGCTCAGGGTTCTTAAAATGTTTGAAGGGGTTCAGAAGGAAGCTTCAAGGCATGATTGAGCTGTAGAAACTCCAGAATATAATTTCTTCTATATTCTGTTAGTCAAAAATGCCTCGATGGACAGCCCACATTCAAGGGGAGAAGAATTAGACTCTCCCTCTCAATAGGAGAAGTGGTAAATAGCGTGTTTCTTTAATTCACCATTGTCTATAAACATTTTTCTAGAAAAGCTTTTTGTGAAATAATTTGGTAAAAGCAATGATATATACCCAGTTAGGACTTTAGGACTTCGAGTTCAATAAGACCTGCTATGGCTATGTTGATATCCCAGTGGAATTGCAAATAAGCTAATGGACTTGTGTAAGAAATGTCTGTTCACCTGTGATCCCGCGGGCTCACCCAGGGTGAGAGAATAGAATGAGTGAGGGTGAACGGAAATAATACACTCCAGTCCCTTAGCTGCTATTGAACAATTACTGAGTGCCTCTTCATGCTGGCCCATGGTATGTACTGAAGATCCTCTAAAAAGCAAAATGGTCCTTGTCCCTAATAGTCCTCACCCTCTGTGGTATTAGAACATGGCTGAAAATCATACAGAGGAACTTATGAAATTTTAGAAATTCAAAAGCCTTACTGATTTAGAGTATGATTAATCCTGAGTTAGGGTTTAGAGAAAACTTCGCAGAGAGACAACACTTACACAAGGTCTTCATGGAGGAAGAGAAGTTTGTCATATGAACCAGAAAAAGCAAATAGTATACGCAGAGGCAGTAGAGCCTGAAGAACAAGGACGTGTATGTCCACGTGTCTGTGTGTGTGCGTGCAGGTGTGCATGTGTGTCTGTGTGCACTGCAAGTAGTTTAATGTGTTAAGAAAAGAGAAGGAAAGGAGAGGAAGGCAGAGGGTTTATATTTTAAGAATAATCTTGCATTTTATGTACTTGATTTGAAAAATTAGGGAAAGTCATTGTAGGGTTTTAAGCAGAGGTCTGACATCATCAGGTTTTATGTTCTAGGAAGACTTCTCTGGGCCTTGGTATAGAAGTTGAGAGTCTGACCTGACCAGGCCATCTCTCATTTGAAGTAAAAAGGAAGTTAAAGGCTTAGCAATTATTCAGAGATCCCTTCTTACAACTAACTAAAATTCCCCTTGCTTGTGCCCACCTTTTCTTGTTGGATTCTTGGAATACTTGCTGTTGATGCATCAAATTATACTTCTGGCTTTTCTTTACCCCCTCAGATTGAGAAGCCTTTCCATCCCAATTGGCTAAGAATGTACTTTGCAGTCCTATTTCCTCTTCCAAGAAATATATGTCTGATGGGAGATGCTCTCATTACGCTTTAAGACCCCCTCCTGCCCAGAGAGTTTTGAAAGATCAAAACAGAAAGAAATGCTTTGGCTCTGGCACAGAGCAAGTTCAAATGCTTGTCTGTTTTTTGTTTTTTTTTATTATAGAATTTATTTCAGTTTGACATTCTTTATGTTGTTGTTTCCTTCTACCATGTTATAAATCCTTCTTGGGCTGGAAACCACTTCCAAACCCTTCAGTGGCTAAGCTGCTCAGCCGTAAGCCTATGGAATCTGGCCATTGTGGGCCAGATTCACATCTGAGGGAAGTTCTTTATATTAAAGATTACTTTCTAGGATTAGAGAGGACTGTGTACATACAACATAAATTCTTAAATGTACATATAAAAATGCTTTTATTCATAAATGTGGTTTTAAGTGGAATAACTGGAAATTCAGTAGGCATGTAGAATATTCTCAATTTATTTAAAAAAAACAGCTCTAAGAAAATATACAGATTAAGCCTATATTCAGGCAGCATCAAATAATACTCTTGAAAGCATTAAATATCTCACTTACAAACAAGTTATTTCTAATGTTATGTCATCATCATAAAAATATTATATTTATTCTTCAAATTAGCCACTTCAGGAAAAATAAGAATATTTATATATATGTATATATATGTGTGTGTGTGTATATATATATACATATATATATATACATATATATATATAAAATATATATTCAGTGTAGACAGATCAAGCAGGCAGATATTAATCCTCTGTAATGCACAATCCACCTCGATAGGAGATGGGAGAACAGCAGTCAGGTGGGAGCCCGGCCCAGCCCACAGGTTACCTGAACCACAGTAAGAAAACGTGGGTGTCTGATGAACTAGAATAGATTTATCATGCTGGACACTTTTCTGTCTGAAATATTCTTGTAATTGACCCCCTTCAAGACACCTTTTATTATATGGAAAAAAATTGCATTTGCCTTCAAGTACAATGGAGGATGCTTGGTAGAAAATTAATTTTATTTTTAATTAGGAGCTGTTCACATCGTCTGGTTCATATCTCACCCTGTCAGCACACCGCGGTCTGCATTCTTCATGAGCAGGAATTTTTACCAGAAGAGTTACTTTCTAGCAAAGATATATTTTACATAATGCCTATTGTGCTATGCGTGTGCAACACATTTCCTGAATATCCTATCCTTACATTTCATTCAAAAGAGTCCAAGGAGAACTAGAATATTTTGACATTTAAGCAAAAAAAAAATAAGAAATAGAAAATATAAGGAATTTCAACTCATTAGAACAGTGGATATCAATTTCTGGCTCAGTGTTAGAATCACCTGGAGAGCTTTCAAAAAAAATATCATTGCCCATATTGCACCCATTGGTATTTTTCTAAAAGTATCCCAGGAGATTCTAGTGTGCAGCAAGATTTGACAGATCACAGCACCAGAAGATTCTTTATAGATATAAAAGTTATAGAGAAAAAGGTTTGAATAATAATATTTGAGAAATATTTTCTTCATGGCTTTTTTATTTGAGGATCTCAAATAACATGTACAATACTATGTAAAATAGTTCTCCCCAAATCAACTTAAAATGAACAACTATTAGGAGCCCACTGTAAGCGTGACACTTCACCAGATGTTTCAAGTTTATGTGAAATGGAGAAAAGCTTATCTCAAGCACAGCAGGATTTACCAGAAAGCTGATGAGTTAAATTTCACAGCCTTCATTTGCACAGACCCCTTCCAAAGCCACGGAAGGGCTCTAGCAATGTGTTAACATGTTCATATATTTTTATAAAATGTGCAAAAATCAAAAGTCATAGATTTTTACCGCTACGATCTTATTCCCCTCTAATTTCCCATCATAATTCTCCCGGTGCCTGGTGGTGTCAGAGGTAGGAGATAACTTGCAGAAAAGGGAAGTTGAGTTGAGGATACACTTAGTTTGGTTTAGTAAAATATATTTATATGGTTTACTATCATATCTGTGTGCACTTAAGTTATTCCTAGCTGTCCTAATACAGGAATGACTTGCAGAAATACTCCTATTGCCTATGCACTGATTCACCCAACCTAGTGATAAAAAATTTCAGGGCCGACAAAAAACTCATCACGACATTGATGAAAAACTGGCTAATGACTGTTGTCAATTCCAAGGGAATTTGTGATTAGTCACTGCACTGAAAAACTTGAAATGACCTAAAGTCTTACAGCTCGTCTCTGAAAGAAACTTAATAGAAGCTTTCACAAATTTAGCAATAATTCTAGTAATGTATCTGATTATCAATAACAAACTTTTAAAATTAGAGAAGCTCTAGGAAACTTTCAATAATGAACACTAGAGAAAAGATGGGATTACTTTTTATTTTTTCCATAGGAAATATTGTACAAAATTGTCAGATTAAAAGTTAAAGAATACAGCCAAAAAAATGTGTGGGAAAAAGTATTATAGGTATATGTCAGGAAGTTAGAAGTGTTTTTTAGTGAAATTATTTATTTTGTTGGGTCTTATGATGTTTATGGACTTTGGCAAATTTTTTTTAACTTTAATTTGTGATTTATTTTCTCATTCTAAATAAATATTCATTTTCCTATGTATTTTTATATCTGTAATTATGAATTATTTTTCTTTAAAAAAGCCCCTCATAACTTCAGTCCCCACCTGGACACACCCTTGCCTCAGGAAACTCTCAAGCCTTAGCTCATGATGACTTGTCCTAGAAATCAGCTATATGGTTAAGATTCCACCCTCCTCCAGAATTTAAGCATTTGGTTTCTATGGAAAAGAAGACAAAATGGGATACTGATGGCATGGGGTAGATAGGTCAGTGGAAATAGGATACAAACACAGGCACTCTCTGGTCTGACATGGTGAGGGACTATACTATTAAAATAGTGTTCCTCATATATATACACAGTGGAGAGCAGTTTCCAAAAATAACATATTAGAGTTGTATCATGCATGTATTGAATCCATAGGCGAGCCAACTGTGCCAGCTAGGCAAAACGAATTACAAAGAGAGAAATTAGCAATTTGTACAGTATAAGGACCCTTGTCCTCCCTTTCACTCCCTGAGCATCGGCCTCCACAGTGAGCATGATGTGGGATGCCCAACCAGATCTGCTGGTCCCTGGTTCCCAGGTGCCCAAGGGCCTCAAAGAGTGTTAGTTTCCCTCTGCCTAGTAGGAGTCTAGTGTTTAAAGGTACATGGTTTCATACAACCTGGAGCCTAAACAGAAACCAACTTCCTCACTTCATACTGATGATACTCGATTTTTGCCTTTTGTGCTGACTTTTCAACCTAAAACTTTCGAGTATATGAAAAAAGTTGAAAGAATACAGCAATGAAAACTCATGTATCCAGTGTCTACAGCAAGTGTTCCCATTTTGCCATATTTGCTTCCTCTCTCAATCTCTCCATCTCTACATCTTATTTTGATAGAACCATTACAGAATTACAGACATCACATCACTCATTCCTAATACTTCAAAATGCAGCTCCTGAAATAAGGACACACCCTTACATAACGATGACACCATTATCACACCGTACGAAACTAAGTGTAACTCCCTAATATAATCCACATCATCCACATTCAAATTTCCCCAATTGTCTCTAGCATAACTTTTGGTTTTGCAAATCAAGATCTAATCAAGTTTTAATACGCCACATTTAATTGATGTGTCTCTTCTTTTTTTTCCTCCCATGATATTGACTGTTTAAGAGACCAGGCTCAATATCTTACAGAATATCCCACATGCTGAACTTATCTGATCGTTTCTTAACACTAATTAATTTGTTCTGTTGTCTCTTGACTTTCCTGCTACCAGGAGATTAGATCTATACACTTGATTGGATGCAAGAATACTTCATAAGTGATTCTAAGTACTGAGTTTGGAGTATAATCTCATAAAATGCAACTTTACCATGTTATTGTACTAGTGCACCCTCAACAGAACCCTGAAATTTCTACCCATGGATTTCTATCTTTACAGATAAAAATACTAAGGTTGGAGTGATTAAATGACTTGCCTAAGGTCACACAACAATGAAATAACTTAGATCACAAAGAATTGGAATAACATGACTCAAGGCTTGTTTTAATGAGTCTTAGTTAAAATGGGTACTTTCCTGAAGCTTGAAAGAGAACATACTGGAAGAAACAGATCAATATTCCTTTATTAAGACATAATTCGGACAGAAAATACAACTGAATTCAAAAAGTATATTCATAAATAATAAATTAATACAGTAAGGATATCATACTACAATAGGGTGATGGTGTATCAAAGTATTATCTAGGTCATTTGAATTCAGTGAAGACAGGACCCTGAGAGTCATCTATGACAGCACCCTCTCTCTTATGTCCAAGTGTGTGAACCAGACTAACACCATCTTGAACAAATCTGCCATGGTGACCATTCTGTGACCTGAAGCCTTCTTGAGCCCAACCCCCCACCTCCCACATTCTTTTTGTTTAACCACACCCTTACATACACGCCCAGGGCATAACAAACTAGATCTGCTCTGGAGATACGACTGATTCTCAAACATTTCCTCCTGGGTAGCCTCCTAGCAGTACATTCTAGCCTCTAGGGCAAAAAGGCAGGTCTTATGGGAGGGTTGAGGAGATCTCCTCATCTTGTGGCCACCCAAGACACACTTCTCTCCATAAGCCCCCTTAACAAGCTATTTCTTGTCAAGCTGGACTTGGCCTTTTTCTTCTGTTTTACAGCTTCTTTGACTTTTTTGGGTCACTTTGCATATACCTTTCTTTCATGAATACCGTGTCTAAACCTGGTTGATTCTACCTCCAAAAACAGATCTGAAGTCAGTCCTCTTTTCTCCACAGCCCCTGTCACCATCCTCATCCAATACACATCCTCTTACTGGGATAATCATGGTGTCTCTTACAGGTCTCCCTTCTTCTCCTTCTACTCTTGGTTCCCTTCCGCGGTTCTCCACAAGACTACAAAAGCGATCTTTTTTAAAAAAGCAAATATGAACATGTTACCCTTATCCTTAGCCCCATATACAGCTTTAAATTCCTTGACCACCTCTCACTGTACTCACCACAAAGTTCATAAGCGTTAATATGGCTAACAAGGCTAAGCATGGTCTGTCTGCCCCCTGTGTCTGCTTCTCTCAACCAATTTCATGCCCTTTTATTGCACCATCTTCTGCTCAAATGACTGACCTTTAAGAAAAAAGCCTCACGCTCTCTGTTGACTTTGGACAACTGTTCAACTTGTTCTCTCTGCCTGGGATGCATTCCTTCAGGTCCTCCACACAGCTTCACCTACCCAGCAATTTCCTAGGCCTCTTTGGTTCTCCAGTCAAAGGTCTCTTCCTTGGGGAGAAAATCTTTCCTGACTTTGCAGACCCCTCTGAGGCCCCCTGTAGTCTCCTGTCATCATACTGCATGCTTCACTTCCACAGGCCTTACCACTGTCGGTAAAGTGCATTTAGCTTTGTTATTACCTTCCCCAGACTGAAAGCTCCATGAAAATTGAGACTATGTGATTCCAGTACACCAACTTAACCCCAAGAAGGGGCTAATAAGTTGCTGCTGAATGGATGCTGTTCTTGGAAGACCAATGGAGCTTTCAGCCCTAAATATTCAAGGTTGGCCACAGAAAAACAAAACAGGCGAAGGATGCAGAAACCATAGCTTGGAAGACTGGGCCATAGCATGGTGGGACACAGCCATCATGAAGGCCTCCCTTGGGCAGGACACACGCAATATGAGCAAGGAGCCCAGAACTAAGAAAATACCATAGAACCCTCAAAATCCTACAAATATGAAAACCCTCCAATTATAGTATTCCGAAACTTCACCACATCTTGAGGGGTGAAGATAAAACAAGCAATTAGCGGGGCGCCTGGGTGGCACAGCGGTTAAGCATCTGCCTTTGGCTCAGGGCGTGATCCCGGCATTGTGGGATCGAGCCCCACATCGGGCTCTTCCGCTGTGAGCCTGCTTCTTCCTCTCCCACTCCCCCTGCTTGTGTTCCCTCTCTCGCTGGCTCTCTCTATCTCTGTCAAATAAATAAAATCTTAAAAAAAAAAAAAAAAAACAAGCAATTAGCAGTAATAGCACCCTTTTCCATCTAAAACCTCTCTGCCTGCACACCTTTCCTCTGATCCCAGAGGACAAAGTACCCTCACCCCTTGTTCGGAGCCAACCTCTCATCCTGTGCACCTAATCCTATTTTCTCCCATGTCCCTCAATTTCTCATCAAACTGCTCTCCTTTTCTTATGTCTTCAACCTCCTCTTCTCCCTTTAGTTTCCCTCCCCTCTGAGCGCACTCAAGCCTCTGTCTTTTCAATTACAGAATTCACCGTTGACCCTGCCTCCTCTTCCAGCCAGGACCCTCTCTGCTGAGAGAGGAGTTGACACTCACTGTCTCTGCTTCCTCATCTTCCCTTCTTTCCAGTGTTCTGGATTCTGTCCGGGCTGTTTCGTTAGAAATGCTTCCATCAAGTTCACCAATGAGTTCCAAATCTTAAAAAACTTTAAGGGGCACTTTCTACCATGCTATTAAGCTGCTCTGCTGCACCTGGCAATGGGGACAGCTCTGGGCTGTTTGAAGTACTTGTGCCACAGTGTCTCAGTCCCCGAGAGTGTGTCATTCTCAGACTGGCCTCATGGAACTCCCCGGGGTTCAAGGAGTGACCTTCACTCTCTTCAACAACCACCAGAGATATGCTAGTAACATCCAAATTGATACCTCTCCAGAAGTTTTGGCTGCTAGTTCTCCCCATAAAGGTCTCAGAGGCATTTTGAAATTAACATGCCCCAAACTGAAGTCACCTTCTGCCCCCAGGTCCTAATTCTCCTTTGATTTCCCTCACCTCAGGTCCTTGTTACCACACCACAAAACTGAGATAAAAATACCTATCGAATAGTATTGTTCACTCAAAACTGAACTGGAGGAGGGGAGTAATCCAAGGTGCAAAACGGAATGCAACTATGGAAAGCCCTAGAATTTGCTGAGGCTCTGGATGGGCAGTGTTCATGGATGATCTCATTGAATCCTCACAGCTCTACAAAGGTATAATTATCCTCTATTTTCCATATGAGGAAGCCACTGCTCAGAGAAGTTAAGGTGCAGGCCAAGGTCACCAGCCAGTAAGTGACAGAGCAGAATTTAAATCCAGCCCTGTCTCCTTAAACGCCCTTGAGCATTCCACTTATGCTACTGCCACCTAATTATAAACGGAAACCTTGTGCCCTGCTGTCTGCGTGGTGCCCACTGCCCTATCCTTCACTACTTCCCACACAGTCCCAAGGCGCCCGTCTCTTTTTAAGTTGGGAAGGGATGCAGCATTTTCATCTTATTTGGTTTCAAGGATCAGTGTGTGGTCTGCAAAACAGAAAACTCCTCTCAAAAGGGGAAGATTGGAAGGCTTCCTGACCTGTCCCGGGTAGCTAAGGGGAAGATTTCAATGGTCTGAATCACATCAACAAATAGGGCCAGAGACAGCGTGTACTCCAGTTTTCTTCTAGGCAATGCCAAGTTCATTCTGCACGTGGGGGTAAGCTAGACAGAGAGTGAGAGACAGATGAGAGGTTTGAGAGAGGAGAAAGAGAACATATAAAGCTTCCATTTTAAGAATTTCACCCAGGACCTTCCACCTTGTTAAAATTAGTATTAACGATTTCTAATTTGAAAATTACCAAGCTGAGAAGCCAGGATGGTGAGAAAAACTGTATTGCATGCTTACTTCGAGAGCCTTTGCATGCTCAAGAGAGACTTCTGTTTTGTTTTATGTGCCTTTAGGTCTATTACTTGTTCAATGCAATCCAAATCCACACACGCATACTTTTTCAATGACGTCCCTATTTTTTCCTCACTTTTCAACATGAATTTAAGACTTTCTTATGTGAGATATGTCTTAGCATTATCCAGCTTCCAAATAGGATTGTTTCAAAGAGGAAAGTTTCCTAAATATTTAGACCGTTTCTCTAGCCTGGGCCCTGCCCCATGGGTCTGACATCAACTGAAGAACATAGACAAAAATAAGGAAACAAAGATAAGTAAATGAAGGTTATAAATGCTTTGAAAGCAAAAATGCACACAAACGGTCTCTCCAGAAAAGGCAAGGTTTATCTGAATATGGGTTGTTTGACTTCATGGAAAATGAACAGATGATATTTAACATCAGGCTGAAACTCTCAGTTTGCTGTGTCCTAAATGTCACCCTCAACTCCTGCTAATTTTGAGAATGCAAACCCACCCCTCCTCAACTCAGGGCCTTGAGCTCTTGATGATCTACTCCTTTCTCATATCCTCAGCCTCTCTTCTCTGCTGGGGACTTCTCGACAGCACTTAATCTTATGTGGTTCTCTCTCATCTGAAAAACAAACAAGCACAGCCCATATCGATCTTGAATTATCTCCCCCTTTCCTCTTCAACCAAACATCCAACTGGGTTCACTGTGTCTCCTTTCTCACTTCCCATTTGCTTCTCAAGCTACTGAAATCTGGCTAATCATATGGTTCCCTTCAAGGTCATCCAACACCACCTTACTCCCATGTTGCCAGATCCTTAGGACAGTGCCAACTGGGACACTTTTGATCCTATCTCTTGTAGTATATTAGACTTTCTGGGTCATTCCTATCTTTTGAAACTCTCCTCCCTCTGCTTCTGTGATACCATGCTTTCGCCCCTCCTTCTCCCCAACCTGTCTCCACTGCTCATTCTTAGTCTCCCTTGTCAGGCTATATTCCTCTGCCTGGATTTAAACACTGTCTACTAGATTCTTTCCCAGGTTCCTTTCTCTCCTCACGCTATACAATTTACCTGATGGACTCTTCTACTGCCATGGCTTCAGGCACTAGATAAATGTTGATGTCTCCCCAATCTGCATCTCTGCATCTTGAACTGTGAGTCAGGGGAAGACATGGGGTTGATTCCTGGATATGCCACTTATCAGCTGTCTGGCTTGAGCATGTCACAAACTCTTAGTGCTCCTATCCTCTAGTCTTAAGATTAGACATAAGAAAACGTCGCTTGTAAGGGAGTTGTAAGACCTATCTGAATCAGTTTACCTAGCCCTTTCTCGGTCATCTCATTCATAAAGAGAGGAGGTCTGACAGTATTATCTGCCTGGACCTTCCTCCACTTTAAATGCAGTAATTCAATGGTAAGAGTCAAATAAAAAAATCAATACTTGTGTTGCTGCCCTCTTTATTATTCAAGGGATCATTGGCTAGTGTCTACTCACATGGAGGCACCAGCCATGTCAAATGTCTAAATAAGTCTTATATAAATCTACTCCAGAGGAGGAAAGGATTTCCCATCCTACTGATTTGGTAAGACAGGTCCATGAATTATGCTTGTACCACAATAGTAGGTAAGATGAAAACCCCTGCAAATGCCAGTCCCTCTCAAGGTGCTTCTAGAATAGAAAGGACCACCATTTCCTTTCAAACGGTGTTGAAATAAAGTACGTGCCTTAGAAAGAGATGATGTTGGAGAAAAGGCAAGAGTAAGAGCTACTAACCATAACCTTTGGGTCTACTTTAGTCATATCTTAGGCAAAAATATTCTGATCTCAATATCACCCAAGGAATACCACATGGCAGAGTGTCATTCTCCACTGTCCAGGAGGCAACTGGTCATTCTTTCAGAAGCTTGCAGAAATTATTTGTTGAGTGACTGCTAAGTTCCAAGCACTATGCTAAACGTTTGCATGAAAGGGTAAAAGCAAGACGGATATGATCCCCATTCTCCAGAAACTTCATTTTGATGCAGAGAGAAACAAAATGTACAGGTAAGACCTGACTGCTAGGAAGGAGCTAGCCATGCCCACAACCAGGAGAGGCACATCCAGACAGCCAGCCAGAGCCAGAGAAAGTAAGGATCATGAAAAAGGCAGTGTACCTGCAGCAGACTGAAAAAAAAGGAAAGGAAGGAAATAGCAGGAAATAAAAAAAGGGCAGGCAGGGGCCAGATCATAAAGTTCTTAGGACTTATTAAGCATGTACTACCATGCAGCGCACTTTTCAAGGAGTAGAGAATTTTGTACTGTTTCTGTCACATTTCACAGTATTTTTCAAATGGTGGGTCAACAAATCAGTTTAGTGGACTGTGATCAACATTATTTAATGACATGATAGAATAACCTTGAATACAAAAATCAGAGTGCGTCACACAGAGTAAGGACGGATCGGCGTCCTTCATCTCACGTACGGGCGCACGCATGTGTATATACGCACTAGTTCAGCGTTTCTCACCCTCAGCACTACTGACATTCTGGGCCTGATGAGCCTTTGTTGTGAGGGATGGGCCGTGCTTTATGAGATATTTAGCAGCCGCATCCCTGGCCCCCACCAGCTGCTCACAGTCCCCGCACACCTACCGGGGGCAACCCCAAATGTCTGCAGACATTGCCAAATATCTCCTGGTGAGCAAAATCCCCCCCAGGGCAGCACTACTGTACTAGCTGTATAACATTTCTGATGATGGATCATGGTCTCTACATTCTCAAAGCAAACTACAGAATGAGTCTATATGTTCTGTATTCATACTCCTTCTCTACTCTGACACCTGTCTTTGTGCCCCTCGATTTTCTCCCTTCTAGAACGAAGCCTTCTTCTTTGTCCCACACTTCCTCTCCTTCATCTCATCCAGCATGTCCTTCTATTCCTGCTTCATGTTCTCTACCTCTCATTTCTTCTTGCTTACCTCTTCTCCCCCAGAAGCAAGACCGAACTCACTCTCTAAATAACATGGAGACGTGTGGATCATTACCTTTGGGGACGAGGCTGTTGGGAGAGGCAGCGGCACCTTGCTGAGGCAGCCCACACCTGTGAACCCACGGCACTCACTGAGTGAGTGCCACACAGGTGTGTGCTTCCGCATCCAAGACCTGTCTCTCTCTCTCTCTCTCTCTCTTTTATTTTTCTCCTGGTCTGTCTTTATGTGTTCTGTATGTATATTCAGAAACTACAGGCTGTGGAAAGAAACCTCATCCCCTGTCAAGGGTTTGGAGGGGAAGGAGTGGGTGTAGTAATCTAGGAGACATTTCAAAATATACGCTAGACAAAAGAACCTGAGAGGCACAGGCAGCTGTGGGGGGGGGGGGGGGCGGAGAGCAGGGAATGACCTCCCAGGTCTTTTCAATCCCTTATTTCTGTGTTTCCCCTGCTCTGCAAAGCCTCTCTTCTCCCCGCTGTGTGCATCTGCTGTCTGTCGAACACTCGGCCCCCTCCCCCTGCAGAGGACGTCTCCGGTCCTGACACCAGCTCCCACTGCCCACGAGGCCCCCCGCTGTGTGCATCCACCATGCCTTTCTCTCTCCTCGCCTGCTGTTCCTGTGTCCACCATGGCTGTCTCTGAGTCCTCAGCTTGGCTCCCTTTATGTAAGCTGGATCCTTTCCGTTTTCCCGTCTCCATGCCTGACCTCACGCTCAGCTTTCCAGTTCTTCCTTCCAGCCCCACAGCCTCTGGTCAGGATTTTCTCCTTGCTTCTCCCTGGAATGAAGCTTTCTCCTCCCTTCTCCTTCTCCTGCACAAACATGCACAAACACATGCTGACACGACTTGCTCACCCTGAATATTCTATAAACCTACAAGTGGCGCACAGACCCAAATGAATAGCTATTCTTCCAAGAGCTTTTGAAAAATGCAACTCTGTTCAAACTCGCTTGTTCTCCATGTGCTTGCTGGTTCATCTCTAGCTGAGCATAGATTTCTAGAGAGGATGCAAGTCATACCTCTGTTGTCCTGGATGCTCAAGATGGCCAATCAAATCTTTTTTCAAAGGAAGTATCACTGGCAATTCGGGTGGCACAGGCATCTGAGACTCTAGCTAAACTCGAACATTTGTACACGCCGAGTTTCCCTTCTCTTTCTCCCACCTGCTCTGCCCAAAGTACTACTAGGCAGACTTCATTGTGTTTCCCTTGCTCGTTTGCCCGTGGGAAAATGGGAAGTCTTTCAAATGGGCCATACGTGCAGCCACTGCGTTTCCACCTTTGTCCACCAGGACCCACCAGACAACGATAAAACCACAGTGTTTTTGTGTAGGTTTTGCAGAACATTTGCACCCATTATTCCCTTAGCAGATTATAACAAGCCCAGGAGGAGGAAAAAGAAGCAAAGGGGAAAAAAAAACAGAACCAATTTAAATGACTGTTACAGGTAGGCACCCATAGGGGTTTCTATATACATAATCTTCTCTAACTGTCCACAGCAGACATATAGAGTTGCTACGATGATCTATGTTCATAAAGACAAGGAAATTGGGGCTTATCCAGCTAGTGCCCAGTGGAGTTAGGCTCATTCTCTCACCCATTCAATGGTATTTATTTTGAGGCTTAACCGTGAGCCAGGGACTGTTCTAGGCCCTGAATTCCATGGGATCTCTTTGCTAAGGGAGCAAAAAGTTGCATACAGATAGGTCCAACCTGTGTTATAAGCAATGACAAGAAGAAAGAAAACCAAGATCACCCTCAGTAGTGTCCAAAGAACCCAGACCTATAATATGACACGTATAAAGAAATATGTACCGTGGTCACCAAGGATTCCGTCAGAAATCCATGTTTTGAATTTCCAGCCTTATGTGCCAGGTATAGCCTCCTTCATGAAAGAATACCTTTCTGAGTTTAACGAGTCTCAGAGAAGAGACGGTTTAAAATAATGACCACAGCTCCAAGTATAAATACAAAATCGCCTGCCTGACCTGCTCAGCTGGGCCACTTGGCCCTCTCATACACACGCACCTGGGAAGCCATCCTGGGTGGCATCTGGCCCCCGAAGGTTGCACACGATCTGTAATAACCTTTCCTGGTAGGACACACACAGCCCTTGTCTGTGCCTTCTATTTCCCAGTGTTTATGCCTTTCTTTTCTGGTCTGGAAAGAAAAGGACCGAGATAGTTGTCTTTCTATTACGGGGAAGGAAATGTCCCTCCAGCTGGGAGAGACAGGTGAGTGGAGCATTCCACGTTAAACCACTTTGGAAACCCGGGGGCTGTGCTCCTGCGCGTCCACCCACTGGGTCCACAATCAGAAGCACTGCCAAAGGGAGTCAACAGCATTTGGATCCTATAAAGCAGCTACTTATAACTGCTAATGTGGAGCAAGATAATGAAGGGAGGCCAGGAAGCGCTCAGCAAAGTGATAATAGGGAAGTTATGACATCTGTGGCCCCATTTGGTCTCTAGTCAATAAAGCACACAGCCCAATAACTCTCCCATTTCCCCAGAACTGTAGGAAAAGGAGCTGGTCCCACTAATAGGAAAGATTTGGAAAATTACGTATAAGAATCCATGTTCCAGCCCAGACTCACGTCAATCTGCCATCATCTCCCCTCACCCCATACAGCAGAAGCCCTGACACAATTACAGACCATCATGCTGCAGCCCTCAGGCTTCCCACATGCACCTGCTTCTGGGACCCTTTTACAGCATATCTGATGCAATGCAGTATTTTCTTTTCTTCCCCTCTAAGACCTGACATAAAAGAAGAGGGTTGCTCTCTTTAAAATCATATTGCGAATGCTCATCTGAGATTTTCAAGAGTCTAATGTTTGTATCTCCCCTTTCTGACCTAGCCCAAGAATGTGGTGGCTTTCCTCTACTGCAGGAGGAGAGGAGCTTCTTATCTCAGGAGGAGCAAGTTAAATACAGACAACAGATATCGCCTTTAGAGAGTACTGCGGGGGGAGCCTCACACACTGGAAGCAATCTTATTTTTTCAGTCTTGTGGAACTGAAATGAAAGCCTTTTTTTTTAATTTTTTTTTTTTTTTTTTTAAGAACAGAACTCCAACACAAAGACTTGAGATGTTGGGGTGGAGGGGTGGTGAATAAGCCAATCAATTTAGCATGAACATGTGGGACTAATTCTTTGTTAATAAAGATCAAAACATGAGTAATACAGAGTGAGTAGTCATCCACCATCATGACATCCCTTCAAATGCACCCTGGGAACAAGTTTCTTGCATTAATGAGAATCAGGATTGTTGTCATATAATTTCTAATTTCAGTCATGTCTAAATATGTAACTAATCAGCTAACACAATCATAATATTTCCTCAACTACAACCTGAATTTTATTTTAACCAGCCACGTTAAGGTGATGTGCCTTTAATACAAAATTCAAATATCGAATGGTCTGTCCCACAAATCGACAGGAGGCGTCACTTGAAGAGTGACATGAGCTTCAGAACACAAATGCACTCACTCTCAGATTCAATATAAAATGTAGTTCTCCACAGGAACACTGTCCAGAAAGCTAATAGGGGGACATCTAGGAAGAGGACTTTATTGTGCACATGCGTGCACATGCGCGCACACACACGCACACACACACGTGCACACGCGCACACACACACACACACACACACACACACACACCTCCTTTATTTATAAGCTATTCTACCACAGATGCTGGGATATTTTTTATAAACCAAACAAAGAATGCATGGAGAAAAGATTTACTGAGCAGAACACATAAAAAAAGGACATATTTCTAAACTAGGAAAAGGAACACAAATATATACAACTCACACACATCTAATAAAAGCTTGATAGCCAACAGAAGAAGGGAGAGAGCATAAGAAAGAGAGGAAGCAGGAGGACAAGGTATGAAGTGTCTGAATTGTCTGAATGACAACAGCCATTTTATCTAAAGTGGCTATTAGGAACAATTTTATAACTGATAACACATTTTAGTGATGCCCCCTCACCTTGCAAAAGGATTCTGGGGATTATTGAGAGAAGCATTCAGATGATGATAACCCTATCTATCCACACAGTTTTCCATTCCAGCTGTTACTTAAAAAATAGTGACATCTATGGTCTCCGAATGCTCAGCCTCAGAGATTGATGGGAAGATGGAAAGCAGGGGGCTGGATTTGGAAGGCAAGTCCTGCATTACAGTAAGCACTGCTCTGTTCAGTTCAGTGGACTAGAGATTCAATAACCAGAGACAATGTCAGATTAGGAAACAACAAAGGAAAGGCCAGTTGCAGTGGGAGCAGGAGAACAAGAACAGTGACCACGGAGTAGCTCTAAAGTGATCATTTCCTAAGATAAAGGAAGAATGACAAACTGTCAGTCTAACTAGATTCTAGCCAGGTCTGTAGACAGCTTAGGGAAAATATGCAAGGGCAGGTCATAGATACAAACTGACCACCTGAGGGCTGGATTCCGTCTGCAGATATGTTCTGTCTGGCCTGCATGATTTCTTTAGTGCATAATTTTGCAGACAGGCAATTTGGGCTGTGCTCAGCTGGGTGGTTCTTCTAGCTCTGGCTGGGCTTCCTTCTAGTCATCTGCAGGTTGGCAGGTGGTTCTGTTGATCTTGGCTGGGCACTATCACATCTCTAGACAAGGACTGACTCAACTCCGGTCCACATGGCCTTTTATCCTCAAGTAGGTTGGCTGGGGCTTATTCATATGGCAGTTGGGCAGAGTTTCAAGAGAGTGAGAGAGTACTCAAGAACTGGCACCTTGGTACTTCCACAGCATTCTATTTCCAAAGGAGTTCACAAGGCCGGTTTGGGATTTAAGGGTATATATACAGAAACAGATTTCACCTCTTGATGGAAGGACATGCAAAAGGGTGGCATGAACTGCAGCCATTTTTGCATGTTCTCTCCCAAATCTGGTGACTAAGTCCAGATCCAAGTTACGGTTGTAGTTGCTAGATGACTGCCCACCAAGGTTCCTGGAACTCCTGATTATTCCCCTCTTGTTACAACCAGCCAACCTGACACATTTCTTGCTTGTCTCCTATTATCTTCTCATTTTATTAAGGCAACAGAAGGGAAGAGAGTGAGCTAATAAATCCTTCCCCGGGTATTAAGGGATCTAACCTTTCTGTAATCTCTTGTTCTTTTTCCCTAACAAAATCTTTCTTTCCTTTCATGATCATCTCTCTTGACCCAACTTATTTAAATACTGCTTATAAATTCTGACATTTAGTAAAAACTGATACTATTTCTAAGTATTACCCATGAAGATTCCTTTAAGGTATCACAGACTAGGTGTGGCATGTAGGAACCCCAAAACCAAAAAGGTAAGGCTGATTATCCCTACAACAGCACATAGCTGTCTACTGATAAGGAACAGAAAGGCTAAGTATATTTCAAAACACTTTTCAAAGTCCTTGGACTAGAAAAAGAAATTATTCAGATCATCAAGTTCCTAACCACCCTCTCCTTCTTCTACTGCTAGTTGTTTCATCAGTGACTCCAGGCAAGGGAAATCATTTCTGCTGTATCTGTGGTCTTGCCATGGAATTCCGCCCCCAATTTAATTCCTTTCTCCTCTGCCCCTCTCACCTCCAAGTACAGGAATCTCATTCACCTTTTGAATTCAATTCCAAGACCATCTGAACCTTCTCAGATTTCTCCCTCTCTCCTATACCTTGTGCCTTATATTTTCAGAAGATATGCTGTGAATATGCCTGTATTTGTACTTTTTACGTACCAACCTCCTCTCTCTCTGCTTACCACCATTGCTTAAACAGCAATGGTCCTTGTAACTTGCTAATGTCTACAACAACATTTTTCATATTGCAGACTCTGAAAGATTTGTCAGAGCAATAAGTGAATACATGATTTCTATCTTGGTTTAACAACAAGGAACATCTCCAACTTTACATTAATTTACATGGTACTTTTATCTGTTTCAAAATGTTGACATGTATATTATCTCAACACCCCCCCCCACCCGCAACCATGAAGTTTGATAAGAGGATTATGAATTATGATCCCTTGTTTGGATTATGAAATGAAGGACTAGAGTAGTTAAATGATTTGTCTAAGGTCATCCAAGTAATGAATGATTGGCTAGGATAAAAACCCAGATCTCTTGGTTTTTAGTTCAGTGTTCTTTTTGTGGTCATGGACTCAATGACAGCACTCTAATTTAAAAATTAAATATAAACTATATGGCATTGAAGGGGGAGAGCTCTTAAGAAGTCAAAGGTCACAAGGAGACCACCATGCCTTAATTATGGGATATTCCTTGGGCTGGCTGCCACAGGCATCCACATCAGCTAGAAGTGAATATAGTCAAAGCTCCTCCCCACATGGAGATTCCCACTGATAGTTAATCTTTAATGGGCTGCAAATGGAAAGCTGCCAGTTCCCAAACTAGGTTTCTTCTGGTCTCCATTAATCTAATGATTTTTCCCAGCTAAAATAGATAACAAAACAATGGAAACTTGCAAATAGCCCTTGACCATACTTTCATTTGAATGGAGTCTCAGAATAACCAGGAGGGGTGGGTTATTGTCCCTTCCATTTTACAGATGAAGTCAAGGCTCAAAGGTTAACGACTTGGCCCAAAATCACATGGAGAACAGCAGAGTCAGGCCTTGAACCCAAGTATCACTGTGTCCTGTGCTGTCCACCCACCAGCCTTGGAATACTTTCTAATATTCACCTCCATGAAGATCTCAAGGCAGTTCTAGAATAGTCTTCAGGGAATGAGATCACTCTTTTCTGCTCGTTCTCCCCTTACTGCCTCTCCTGCCGTCATTGGTTGCTTGATGCCAACATTACTTCCTTGGCCAAGCAACACATCTTCCTTCAGAGTTCAGTGAGGTAGTCAGAAACACTGTCTTTTCTAAGTATCAGTGCTTCCTGGGGTGGTTGTGGGATTAAACGAAATGGTTTTCATAAATGGTGTGGTACAGTGCCTGGCATATAGTAAGTTCTCAATAATGTCCTAAAGGGGAGCAGAATTTGCCACTCCAAAATATGCCTCTGACACGAAGATTATTTTAGGCTGATCATTTTTTCAAAGAAATAGCAGACATGGGGGTGCCCTGGTGGTTCAGTCGGTTGGCCGTCTGCCTTTGGCTCAGGTCATGATCCCAGGGTCCTGGAATCGAGCCCCACGTTGGGCTCCTTGCTCAGCAGGGGTCTGCTTCTCCCTCTCTATCTGCCTCTCCTTCCTGCTTATGTTCTCTCTCTCAAATAAATGAATAAATTCTAAAAGAAAGAAAGAAAGAAAGAAAGAGAGAGAGAGAGAGAGAGAGAGAGAGAGAAAGAAAGAAAGAAAGAAAGAAAGAAAGAAAGAAAGAAAGAAAGAAAGAAAGAAAGAAAAGCCTCGCAAATGAGGTAGAAGTTACCTTTTTGCAAGAGATATTTTTACATTTCTAAGGGAAATCTCTACTTGTAAGGGTGTCTCCCTCTCTGGACTAGGAAGAGAAAGACTCTAAATCTCTAGAAACTTCTTATCAATGGAGAAGTCAATGACTTAAATTTGCATTAACAACCTTGTTTATTGTGCTTTTCCTGGTAACCTCACATAACTGGCCTCCAGGCATCGCCTATTTCTTTTGTCTTTTGCTGGAGAGGTTATTTGAAGTGGTAGCTTGGGCCATTTTATGGAGTCACATGGTTTTCCTGGGTTTCTCTTTTGTATATAGGACATGTACATGTTGTTAAACTTCTGTTTGTTTTTCTTCTGTTTATCTTTTTATTACAGGGAGCATTAGGTAAGAATCTAGAAGGGTAGACAGAAAATTATTTATCCTCCCCTACAGTTGATAATGATGACAATGATGATTATATTGTTGATGCATTCATAAAAAGCTACTAACCTGGAAGCTTTAACACTAAACAATCTAAATGAAAAACATTTCATGAAAAATAGATAAATCAGTCATTCCATTTGTCTGAGAGTCAGTAATCACAGAATGAATGTGTAAACCACAAAATGATCGTTTTAGGTAGAGTGTAAGATTAATGGTGGATTGCTGACTCATTTATTTGGTATATATATTAGGAGCTGGTGATGCAAACATGAGCAAGATAGAGACCTGATTTCAAATAGAAAATATTTGGCACAGGGTAATAGATAACATTTATTAAACACACACTGTTCCAAGAACTTTATGCATATTATTACACCACTTAACACACGTTAATCCTTTGGATTAGGTCTATTATTATCCCACATTTTACAGAAGAGGAAACTGAGACAGATAAAGCAACTTACTTGGGATCACACAGCTAATAAGTAATGAAAGTGAGACCTAAACCCAAGGAGTCTGAATGCAAAGCCAGAATGCTCTTACCTACTACAGTAGCCCCTTTATCCATGGAGGACACATTCCAAGACTCCCAGTGGATGCTTGAAGCTGTGAATAGTCCCCAACCCTATATATACACCATTTTTTCCTATACTTACACACCTATGATGAAATTTAATTTATAAATTAAACACAGTATGAGACTAACAACGACTAATAATAAAATAGAACAATGTATTATAATATAGGTCATGTGAATGTGATCTTTCTCTCTCAAAATACCTTATCTATACTGTATGATGATGTGACATGATCAAATGCCTACATAATGAGACGAGGTGAAGGGAATGACATAAGTACTGTGCTGTAGCATGAGACTAGTACTGACCTTCTAACAACTCCTCAGAAGAACCTTCAATCATCTGTTCCAGGCTGTGGGAGACCGTGGTAACTAAAACTGTGGCAAACAAAACAGCAGATAAGGAGTGGGGGAATTCTGTACTCTACAGTATCTCCCAGTAGGGGCTCAATAAACATATTTTGAAATAAACCAGGAATTGCAATGAGACAACTAAGTGTTTGAGAAGATGTGTCCCCAAAGTGTGAAGACACTGTAAAGTCAGTAAATATAGCTTTCTCGGTCTTGAGATTTGGATGGGGAAGCCCTGACACACAGTGGAGAAGGCATCAAAGGAAGGCCTTAGGAACGTTCCAGGTGATCAAGAAGGGAAAGGGCATCTCAGAGGTAAGCTACAGAGTCTGCAAAGATTCAAAGTACCCATGGATTCCAACTTAGAAGGCCTGTAACTTCTTCCTTTACTTAAAAGGGGGTTAGAAGTTCCCCTTCTAGAATGAGGTTCCCCTTCCATCAAAAGGAGGAGGGCCAAGGATCCTTCCACCTGTCCCACTCGCTATAGCTAACAAGACCTCTTGCTCTGTGCTCAATGTGATTAATATGTGCTGAATGAACGAAGAAGCCGCCTCTCCCAATTGGACAGGGGCTAGGAACGAAGTGGGAACAGAACCTGTGAGGTTAGAATGTGTGCCAAAAGTAGCTACTTGTAGACACAGGGGATGGAGAAGGAGTGATAGGAAAAAAAACTGGAAACTCTAGTAGCCAGAATCCCCTTTATCCAAAGTGTTACTAGAACATGTTTTTCTCCCAAGCATCTCTCCCAGTCCTAGGGAAGCCAACTTACTTTACCTTCTTTATTCTACCCCATTTGCTTCTAATGATTTTTTTTTTTAATCTGTTACACTGAAGGGCCTGGACAGTGGAAAAAAAAAAATAAAAGCCCTACATTCTCCAAAGCACAGTCTACCCCCACCTAAGCCATTTGCACCAGTGCCCAGTGACCCTTCACTTTTAAATGCAAAAGAGCAAACAAAGGCACTCTGAGATGCTGATCCTAAATCTTTGAGTTCTCAAAGGACTGCTGAGAGATGTATCTAACATTTCAAAGGAAAATGAGACTCCAACTCCCAGAGTATTTGTAGGAAGATCTCAGCTAAGAATGTTAGGGCGATCTGGATTACTGGGAGAATGAGTTCAATCCATTGAAAGGATGGGAGATGGACAGCTGGTCAAGAAAAAATTTGGGAAATATGGAAAGTAGCTCAGCAGCCTCTGTGACTATGTTTGTGGACCCCTAGTCGTTAAGAAAACCAAAATGGAAAACACCTTTCTAGTGAGATTGTTTTAGCAGATGCCACCCTGGGCAAATAATGACACCAGTGAAAATTCAGCCCCATCTGTAGCCACTGCTTGCCACGGCTCCTAGAATCTCAGTGAGTACACCCAGGGCAGACAGACAGCCAGGGTGGCTGTGAAGCTTGTAGCTTTACGGGTAGCACCAGACAACCCTGAGGTATCTCTTATTGTCAGGGATTATATTACTTCTGCCTCCTGGAAGACAGACAGCTCCAAATAGAAATTGAGTTCAGTTAGAGAGAAATAAACACAAGTTCCTTGCACACGGGAAATTTTGCACCGAGATTCATACCTGTTAACTCCTCCTCCCTAATCCAACAGCCAGTCTATTGGACTACAGGATTCATCCTCTTTCGGTCCTAATATCCTGTCACTGAATATTGTCACTTTTGAAATGTTTGTTTGGAGTCCCCTTACATCTCCTTTCACTCTGCTAAATTATATTGCCCTTAAACTGTTATAATCCATGTCATTGGAGATATTTGTTTAAAATGCAGATTCCTGGCCTTAGGGATCAGCCTCATCAGGTGCAAGTCCCTGAGCAACTTCCTGCAGCCCCTGATCTCCCTCCTAGAAGCTCCGCCCTCCGAGTGGGTACTTCACAGCTTAGTTCATAAGCATCCTCCTATTATCTCTTAGGTGATCATTTTGTTTTCTAGCTAGAGTTTTACTGCCTCAAGGGCAAGAACAACATGTAAACATTTTTAACCCAGGAAAGAGAAAAAGAAATAAGCAGATTATGTGTCAACCACTGTGCTAGGAGGGTTCCCACATGTGTTCTCATTTCAATTCTGACAAAAACTCTTCAAGGTAATATGTCAAAATGTAATTTTCTGAATGTTAAAAACATAATTTTTACACAAATATATAGTGAGAATGTGTCAAATTTTATTTAGCTCATTATCAAGGAAACTAGAAGGATGGCAAACCAGTTCACAAGAATTATGAGAAACAAGAATTGTAGTAGGCGGGGGAGGGGAGAGAGAGTAGAGGAGGAAAGAAATATACTGAGAAAGCACTGCTTAGTTGCAAAACTAGTTAATGTCCTACAGGGCAATCCAACCGTAACTCTGGTATTGGACAGAAAAGTATGTCATCACGTCTCATCAGTTTTATAGAATTGGAAAATATCTGAACCCTAATCCACTGTGCAAATGTACGTTTCCCTAACAAGTGAGACGTCCTTCAGCTGTACTTTTTAGAAAATGTTCTTAACATGGCACCAAAAGATCATTTTATGTCCTTTCTGCTTGACTTGCTGTTCTGGAAGTTTTTCTTAACAATAAGTATAATTTGGGGTGCCTGTGTGGCTCAACCATTAAGCGTCTGCCTTCGGCTCAGGTCATGACCCAGGGTCCTGGGATCAACCCCCACATCGGGCTCCCTGCTTGGCGGGAAGCCTGCTTCTCCCTCTCACACTCCCTTTCTTGTGTTCCCTCTCTCACTGTCTCTCTCTGTCAAATAAATAAATAAAATCTTAAAAAAAAATAAGTATAATTTATCCCCATTTTATAGATGTGAAAACCAAGGTTCAGAGTAGTGAAGTCCCTTGCCTGAGACCACAAATAAGGAGAAGAACCATGTATTGGTGCTAAAATTGGTCTAATTTCAAAGTCCGACCTTCTTCTACAATCTTACTCTACCATTAGGTACATAAAAGGTATCCAACAAATCTTCTAAATTGGTTGACATAAGAGTAGCATCCAAAGGCTTAATTTATAAAATATTAGCTAAGTAACCTAGAATAGTTGATACTTGTCCCAAAGTGCTTAAATTACTCATTGGAAAAGTTGACACACAGGGAAAGGGGAATTTCAATGATGGTCTTTCAATTCCAACTCAGAGCCTACATTTCAAAGAGACATGCAACCATCTTGATAATCTCTCTACCATAAGCAGGATTGTCTTAGATGCTGCAGATGTAGCCCCTAACTCTGTGGCACTTGTCTTTAGATAACCATTCAACAAATATTTTTTATCACCTACCGGATACCAGGAACCCTAGTTCCACCAATACCACAATTCACGTTAAGATACTTCAAGGCATTTAAAAATAATTATTTTATTTTACTTTGAGAGTTGTAAGATTTTATTTCAGATCAGAAATAATGACCTAATGATAAGTAATGATGGCACATGTTAAAGACCAAGAACTTTCTTGGTAGTTAGGAAATCATGTGGACCTCCTTTTTTAATTGTAGCAATTTTCTATTCTATTGAGGAATGCCTTCAAAGGTGACATTTGGTGTCTTGGAATGAAAGAGAAACAGTACCATTTTTCTTTTCAAGACAGATGCAATGCATTTTAATTTGGGAGGAGCCAAATAATTTTTGCAGTAGGCCATGTCACTTTCCTTTTCTATACAACTTCAGGAAATCCATTACTTTCCTCTTACTAAACAATAACTAATTTCTATGCGGATTTGTGTGGTCGCAGTACTGCTTCTGGACAGCAGAGGTCACTATTAACAGGTACTCTGGATTACCAAATTTTAATAAATGCAAAAGAACTAGAGGAAGAAGCAGTTTTACCCAAACTGTCTACTCTGTGGTCACTGTACAAATGACCAATAACAAAAACTGAATAAAAAATCCTCACTTTTTCCTGATAATATAACTACCAAAATCAGAATCCTATTTTCTAAGAGCCACCTACCCCATCATTGACTTAGAAGTCACCCATTAGCCAGTTAATATAACCAAGAGAAGTCTGGTGTTTGAGGTTCCCCACCTTTCGTTTGACCAACGCTGGTAATAAATCATTCAAATCATAAATAAGAGATCAACTCAAGGGTACTAAATTCTAAGTATCTCTTAACATCTTAAGATTAAAATGTTGTGTCCAGGCCCTAGGCCAGCAGTTCTCAAGCTTTAGTCTGCATTAAAATCATCTGGAAGTTCTTGTTAAAACACAGATGGCACGTCCCCTCCTCAAAGTTTCTGATCCAGGAAGTCAGAAGTGGGACCCGGTAATCCCAGTAATTTGCAATTCTAACTGGTTCTCAGGTGCCGCTGTGGCTGCTGCTTTAGGGACCCTACTCTGAGAACTACAGGTCTCTATCAAAGCTTGAACTACACAACCAACACAACACCATGGCCAGATTTGGGGGGGGGGGGGTGGGAGGAGGTGGGAAGAGCTTTATTTTAGAGCTCAATAAACCACACTCTGGGTAGCTGGAATTCAATCTAATAATGTTATTCTGCTGATATTTTAATCACATCCCATGTCATCCCGTTATTTTTCTTCTGCCCTTATCTTCATGTTATTAAATGTTTTACTGGTTATGTCACTGTTTCCTATCAACCTACCCAGCACCTCAATGTTTGTGCTGAATTCTTTATCTCAAGTTAACCAGCTTTATAACAGAGTTAAATTTTCTGGAACACTGAGTTTAAAGCAATGGACAAAAATCATAAAGAGACAAAGGGAGTAAGTCAAGCAGCAATCGAATGAGAAGAGTTTCAGTGAGAACAGCTGAAAAGGCCTCACTAACCAGATTTTCTAATCCACCCCCACCCCCGGCCCCCGCTTTGGCCTGTTGTTTTGCTCAATCATTAGCAGGCAGGTCGGATCTTGACTGGGCATTAAATGGGATGCTGTAATATGACATAAACTTTCATGCTAATAGAGAGACCTATCAGCAGTAAAAATATGGAGAGTGAATATAATGCAAAATAGCAAAATATCACTGACTCATGAATTCATCTCTCAGTCTCCTGGAAATATGTATTAGTGCCTTTCCAGTTACATTCATTGGGTCAGATGGAGCTAGGTGAATAGCCACAGTACAACTAAAGGGACTTTTAGTGCCCTCATGAAAGAATTCACCTCATTTCTCAGGGCTATGAGTGAATGAAAATAAGAAATTACAATGGAAATCACACTGCAATCTTCACTCTAGGCTAGGTTACAATGAAGGCTGTAATAACACATAATAAATATGCAGCAAACCATGCCTGTTAAAGGGGATGCTCCTGCTACTGGCATAGGGTACACATCCATCATGGCTCGTACAACAGGCCAACTGCTCCACATTGCAGGAGGAACGCTACCAGCCGGGAATGACAGGCTCAAGAATTTCCTGTGCGCACCGAAAAAGGAAGTAGAAGTGTCTTGAACGATATAGGCCCATACATACTTGTTTTGTATGCAAAACTGTCCTGTTATAACACTGTCACCCTTGGCTTTTGAAATGAATATTTATAAAGAAGCTTTTGGAATAACAACTTCATTTTAGACCCAGGCTGCCATCAAATAGGTTAGGTTTATGGGGCCAAGACTGCAGAATGTTAGGGTGTCCAGGGCTCTGGAGACAGAGAGGCAAGATGAATTCTAACCATCACTTCAACGCAGTACTTTAAAAATAATATTTTATTAATTCAGTCCACATACAGACTTCTTGAGGCAGAGAGAAATTTGCATTTTAACTAATTCACTTTGTGATAAAGATCAGAAATGGAGGAGTGTGCCTCCATTAGTGATGAAAAAGCCTGAAGAAACTCCTGTCCGCTGGATTTTGGGGTGGCACAGCACCTCAGCTCTGTGACTGTCATGTACTGTCAGCAGCCTGCTGCAAAGCACCGAGCATATGGCATCCTCCAAGGATTCGCTAACCATTTTTTTTTTTTAACGTGTGAGTCAGTCGGTCACTCTAGCTCCTCTGTGGGATAATTCAAACAGCTGATCCCAACCAACTTGAAGGTGGGAAAAGCTCTTTGTCTGACTTTCGATTACACCGGCTTGCGTGGGGTTGCAGCATTTTGTCTGTGGCTAATTTAATAGTGCCCCGCTAATTGGCCTCACTACTTCTGCAATAAAGAATGGAACAATTTGCTCTGTCCACATCAGAACCAAACAGGTCGAGCTATATTTTTATGTAACCCAAAATTAACTTTTATTGGATGGTATCTTAAATGAAAATAAATGGCAAATTTGTTTTTATTTCATGAACACTGAGAGATATTGGGAATGTCATCAACTCAAGATCAGCTCTGTTCAGAGAAAGACAGAAAAATCGAACGGACTTTTAGTTTTAGTCTCGGTCAAAATCTTGTAATCCAATTATTCTATAATATTTTCCTTCAATATACTTTTTTGTTTTGTTTTGTTTTGACCAGAACAGAACAGGAGGCTGTCTATTGTAGTTTTACTAACTATGATACTCCAGACACTTAACATAGATCAAGGTCATGAATATCAGACTTCTTTGAGTTCTTATCTTTCATGGTTCAGAGACCTCATCTCTTCTTTGATCATCAGGGTTGCTCCCAAATTGAATCTGTTTTTCTCTCCCTTCTCTCTCTGCAGCCAACTATTGCATTCTGGACCAAGAGATTAATGGAATCATGGTTAGAGTGAAAAAGAACCTAGTGAACCAAAGGATGATAAATGAGTAAATAAATATCAAAGAAAAAAATTTAAAGAGAGAAAAAATATGCCTGAAAAGGAAGGTGACTAGAAATATAGACCTGGCAATCAAATTTGAGCATCATATACACTTATGGATAATAAAAAAAAACAAAAGAAAAGAAAACCTTCCAAAGACATAGTTTAACCCCAAAGGGAATCTTTCAAACAGGAAGATCTTTTCACAGCATTTTACTGACACAGTTTTCAAGTTTATATTGAATGGCAATTAAAACGCTAAACGAATTCTAGGTTAGACTCAAAGGAAGTATGAGTTGAGTCAGGTATGGCGAAGACAACTGAGTTCAGAGATGAGTAACGTTCCACTCTTTCTAAACAAGGGCTGCTGTTTCATTATATGATAATGATAATAACAAATAAATAACAAATAAATGATATGATATAGAGTGACACCAAGGAGAAAATCATGACACTCTTCTTAATTATCCAGCTGCCTCCAAAAAAGTACATGCTGACCAAGTGCTTTCCAGATTTCAGTGGCTGCCCCAGATTTCTTGGGGGATCAGGACACCCAGTGTACGAACACGATTTCTCAGGGTTTTATGTGACATCACCAAGTATCCAGCCACCCTGCTCCCATTAAGGGGGAAAAAGCAAAAAGAATGGAGTCTGTGTCCTGTTTTACTGTCCTGGCCTTATTCGGGGCAAGGTTTCCCTGTGCTTCCAGCTGCTGTATCCCCCACCCAATGCCTCATCAGCCATCTCCCAGCTCTCAGAAAAGCAAAGGAGACATTTGCTCCAGCTGAGGAGTGAAGGGAAATTTGTAAGAGAAAGGATGGCAAGGCAGCAGAGGGAAATTACAATGACTAAGGAGAAAGGAAGGTAAGAGGAGGAAAAAAAGAAAGGTAAGAGAAGCAAAAGGATGCCTAGCTACAGAACAACTAGGAAAGAGTGGCTCCCCAGAGCCAGTCCCAGGTTTACTGAACCTAAGAACAAAATGCAACAGCAAGTTGCCATCACTGGGATTGTCACAGGTACTGGAGCCCAATCTTTCTTTAAGCAGCTAGACTAGGTCAGGAGTTTCCAGCTTGAACACATCCAGAAACATCAGCCTTGGGACTAAAATCCAATGTCCAAAGGCCTCCATTAATGTGCCTTGTGTGCGATTCATGGGAGAGTGACACCACCAACTGTGCTCAAATGTTCTCCTCCGTCATACTATACGCGCAGTACTTACTAAAATAGACAGCATTCCATGTGAAAACAGATGGTTGTTCTTCTTTTTTAAGTTGAACAAGTACAAGGTATTACTATCACAATATTTAATAAGATGACTGTCATTTTCCTGAGTTTGATTTATTAAGAAATATGCAATCAATATTTGAAAGCAGCTGTCACTAAAAAATCTTGCTCCAAAGAAAAGAGTGATCTTTGCAAAATGCAAATTGTATTAAAATCCATCCCTTTCCACTTCTCTGATACTAGCATTTCCCTGCTTACCTTTCATTAGTCTTCCATTGTTCCCAGGAGACAGAAAACTCCTTGAAGGCTCTCTACCAGACCCGTGCCTCCTCCTGCAGCCCCATCTCACACCCTTTCTCAGCCAATAGAACTGAAAGTAGTGTAGTTGGTTCTTCACTCCTCTCCTAACTGGTCAACTAATCCTTACTCTTCCCTCAGATTTTAGTTTCATAGTCACTTTGTCAGAGAGCCTTCCTTGAACTCCCTAATGGAACTAATCCCACTGGTACAGGCTCTCAGGATCCCATGTACCCCTCTCTCCCTGCTATAATCAACACAATATATATGACATTTGAATGATGTTTGTCTCCCTCAGAAGACTCAAAGATTCATGAGAGTAGCAATCATGTCAGCTTTACTCATCATTTGTCTCGACACCAAGAACAGTGTCTGACACTTAGTAGATGCTCAAGAATTCATTAATTAGTTAATTAATTAATGAAAATAGACCCATCATCAGAAAGTTAGCTGTCATGGTTCATCTCAGAGAAAGAGAGAAAGAGAGATTAAAAAAGAAAGAGAGAAAGAAAAGGACACGTGTTTGGATGCAGCTCCTCATCCAATATTGATCCATTGATTAATTTATTCAAAAGGCCTTTATTGTGCTTCCTACTAAGTAAACTAGATATAAAAGTAAACAAAGCACAATTCCTGCCCTCAGAATAGTTATTCTCTGAATTCTGTGAAGTGCCAGATTGTAAATACTTTCAGTTGATAAGCCAGGCAATCTTGGTTGCAACTATTCAACTCTATAGTATAAAAGAAGCTATCAGCATATGTAAATGAATGAATGTGGCTGTATTTCTGTAAAACTTTATTTATAAAAATCGGTTGTTGGTTGTTTTGGCTGTAGTTGGTTGGGTGACTATAATTTGCTATCCCCTGCTCTAGAAGAAGTAACGACATATGTAGATATATATAACATATATATAATATTTTAATTCACAATACATATTTTGATTCTGCAGTCAAATGATGGGTCCCTACTATGCACCTTGCACTGGGCTTGGGTTTTTTTTTGTCACACAAGAAGAAGGCTGGCCATGCTGGCCATGCTCCAGGGGAAGCTCTTCATGTAAGGAAAGAGATTCTCATGTTCATTCATTTAATAAAACAACCTGAAAAGGATGCAACAGGAAATTCTCTATGTAACACAGTAAAAACAAAGTTTTCTAAAAGCTCAGAGGAGGCAGAGATGCAGGTACTGGTCTCCTGAAGATTCATCATTGTAAATGGCACACGGAAAGCCATGCTTGAGAAAGAGAATCTGAATGCCTTGGGTTGAGTGGATGCCAGGGAAAAGTGCAGGGGGCAGGGGCCATGCAAGAGCCCATGAGTATAGCTAGATAGAAGGTTCTATGGTGGCTGTTGAAATGGGGAGGAAAAAAACAGATCCCAGGACACTGCAGAGGTTTCATCTGTGAGATCGATCTGCTAATTGGTTTCCGCTGTAGTGATACAGGAGGACTGTCCTTTAACTCACAGAAGAGTGCCACAGACATGCAGTAAGAACATAAGTGCAGTTTACCCACCAGTGGTGATGACAGGGTCCCTGAGACATTAAAACTCCAGCTACCGAGTTTCCCTATGACCTACACACATTTATCAATAAAAGACCAAGTTTAGAAACCGTGGAAACATGGGGCGCCTGGGTGGCTCAGTTGTTAAGCTTCTGCCTTCTGCTCAGGGCGTGATCCCAGAGTCCTGGGATCGAGCCCCATATCAGGCTCCTCTGCTGGGAGCCTGCTTCTTCCTCTCCCACTCCCCCTGCTTGTGTTCCTTCTCTCACTGGCTGTCTCTGTCTCTGTCATATAAATAAATAAATAATCTTTAAAAAAAAAAAAAAGTAACCGTGGAAACAGTTAAGAAACACAGTTTGCCTGAGTTTATGCTCACAGGCTAACTACCCTACCATCAAATCATCATTGATGGACAAGGCCTCTTCTATATAAGATCCCACCTTTGATTCCCAGGCTAACAGGAACCATCTCTTGGTCACTGCTGTTAAAAACCAGGCCTTCACTGGGAAGACCCAGTTCTAAGCTTTCAAATCAGAGCCTGATTTGCAACTTGGTTCTCCCAGGGTCTGGGAGCTCTTCCTGGGGATGATGGGTTATGACTCGAGAGGCCTGAGGAAGAACTCCTTGGTACTCCAGAATGCACCTGCTTCAAGCAAGGGAGCCAACAGCTCCAGCATTCATTTCCTCTGACACCCTTTGCTGGAAGTGCTATGAGCAGTGAAAACCTGGACGAGAAGGCAGGCCCCAGGGGAGGCAGAGAACCAAGGGGGGAGCTGGTGGAAAGCACCAGTGACTAATCATCCCCTGACTCATCCGGATCTCTTGGACCATCTTTCACATCTCAATTGTTTTATAGAGCTCTGTGGGAACCTACATCAAGGCTGTTCCATCTTAGAGCCCACTTCCTGCCCCCGTCAGGCTGTTCTTTACAGCCTAACAGTCACTGAGAAAGGGACTGGGCCTGGGGGCTCTAAGCTCCAATTCCAGCCCCACTGAGTAACTTATAACAGGTTATTTTCTTTCTTGAAATTTCCCCTCATCCTCAGAGTCTCACAGAAGAGGTAGCGCCATTCATCACCCTTAAGCATGATTTCATTGGCACAATCCCCGAATAACATTAGAGAAATCACACATAAAACTGGAGTATTCTTTTCTGTAGTTGTGAACAAAATAAGAGGTGTGGAGGGAGAACCTGTGGGTTCTGATCCCACCATCCCACCCCTACCTGAAGGTCCGACATAGGACAAGTCACTCAAATACAACACTCTTTTGTATCTAGCTCTGAGATGGGAACAGCATCTGGGAGTATGGAAAAGGACTTTGGAAACAATAAAACTCTTTTGGCTCCTACAAGAGAAGGCCTGGCTTACAGAAAACAGAATGTGGAGCGAGATTCAAATCCATGCTCTATTCCTTAGGGGGAAATACCCAAATGACCTCTTAGAATTTCTATTTCTTCTTCTGCATATTGTGGAGAGCGCCACCTCCAGGGGCGGTTGGGAGCCTGCCGTGCTGTAACGTGTTGAGAGGGCTGTGTACACTCTGAAGCCCTAGGCAGATGTGAGTTGCTGTTGTTCTCACAACAGGATTTGATAAATCACTAGCCAAGTTCAACTCTATCTGTGTTTTGAGAAAAGTACAGAAAGGACATATAAAGGAGACAGAGACAACAGTGCTAGATGCTGGGGAGATTATGAAGATTATATTTCTCTATGCCAGTAAATTAATTCTTAATGGAGAGCTCCCGAGGAGAGAAATAGGCTAAACCTGAGAGGCCAACCGTAGCACTTTCCAAAGAGAAAGTCATTTTCCTCAGATCAAGTCTGAACTTTGCCAGGCGTGGTTCACTGGATATTTGAGCCTTGAAGTGCTCCAGTCTCAGTGTTTGGTTGTAATTTGCCTCAAAAGAAGAAAGAAAAGAAAAGAAAAGAAAAGAAAAGAAAAGAAAAGAAAAGAAAAGAAAAGAAAAGAAAAGAAAAGAAAAGAAAAGAAAAGAAAAGAAAAGAAAAGAAGGAAAAACACCTGTTTTTTTCTGTCAGCAACATAAGGACTCTAAACTCCAAGAGTTGCAACTGCTTTTGTACAACATTCTGCAGACACTCGAACTAAATCAGACAGCAAAGAAAGAATGTAATTGTTAGAGTTAGATCAAATTTAATTCCAGGCCACTGAGAACTTGCACAACCATGGACGCACTGCTCAACCTCTCTGCACCTCTTCCCTCAGCTACACAATAAGACTCTGATACATTCACTCCTCACAGGTCTGCAGTGAGGGTCGTCGTGCCAGCCAAGCCCTCAAGGGAGTGCTAATCAGTCTCAGTAAAAGAGTCCCCTCAAAAAGAGTCATTTACTGGATGAAATTAAGAATGGGGATCAGAGGGACGCCTGGGTGGCACAGCGGTTAAGCGTCTGCCTTCGGCTCAGGGCGTGATCCCGGCGTTGTGAGATCGAGCCCCACATCAGGCTCCTCTGCTATGAGTCTGCTTCTTCCTCTCCCACTCCCCCTGCTTGTGTTCCTCTCTCGCTGGCTGTCTCTATCTCTGTCGAATAAATAAAATAAAATCTTAAAAAAAAAAAAAAAAAGAATGGGGATCAGAAAGAAGTCTCTATGTGACTCTAAGTAACAGGTATTATTAGTGGCTCATGGATTAATAATTTATAGCTATGAACTGATTTTACAGCTAATCTCTTATTTGTTTTCCTTTACCTTCTCTTTTAAGATCTCCGATACATTGGGGTGCCTGGGTGGCTCAGTCATTAAGCGTCTGCCTTCGGCTCAGGGCGTGATCCCAGGTTCTGGGATTGAGCCCCGCATTGGGCTCCTCCGCTAGGAGCCTGCTTCTTCCTCTCCCACTCCCCCTCCTTATGTTCCCTCTCTCGCTGGCTCTCTCTCTGTCAAATAAATAAATAAAATCTTCAAAAAAAACATCTCTGATACATAAAGTTTAGTTAACTATACTCATTTCCCCCTCACCTCTATGCTAAAGGATTCAACATATATCATTCCATTTCACCTTCCACACATGTGTGCCAGAGACAGAGACTGAGATTCAGCTTTTTTGCCTTCGTTTTACTTATTGATTCCTCTCATGACAGACATATCAGGGCTTACCCAGGGCTTGACAGTCCACAAACATCATTGCATTGAACCTCCATATAGCCCTGAGCCCACTTGTCCGAAGTCTGTTCTTAGGGGCTGGATTTCTAGGTTATGAGACATGCATATGCTTAATTGCTTTACATACTTCACACATTGTCTCTAGAATGGCTATTCTAATTATGCTTCACTCTGAAGTGCATGAAAGGTGCCTGCATCCCTACAACTTTCCCAGCACTTGATATGATTTGGCTGTCTAATTTTTGCCCATATATTGGGTCTGAAGTGGTATCTCATTTTAATTTGCATTTCTATTTACTAGCAAGGTTGAATACTTTGTCATTTATTTATTAGTCAATCAGATTTCCACTTTGGAAGTTACCTATTTATCTCCATTTTCCATTTTTCTATTTTTTTATTGCCGATTTTCCATAATTTCTTGCTTAATTCTAAATAATTAACCTCCTGTTGTTTTTAGACAGCACAGATATCTCTTCTATTGTCAACTTTGCCCATATGTCCTGAGTTAAGCAGAAATGTTTGGTTTGGATATAGTCAAATCCATCAGTATTAGGATTTTTGTTTAGAGTTCTTGTTTAAGAATCCCCTGCTTACTCTGAGATCACAACAATAACCCTTTACTTCCTTCCAGAGTCCTGAACCAACAGTTGGTGACACTTAACTGCTATGTGAGCTGCCAGCCTCTCTTCTTGTTGTCTTTTTATGTCCTATAGTGTGAATGCTTCTATTTCCCCTTAGTTATTAAGCACTGGCCTGTCTTTTTCTCCTACTGTTTCAATACTTGTTCTCAATTGTTTTCAGAACAGCATGGATAAATATATTTATATATTATTGGCTAAGATTTAAGTGCATAACACTTCTCAAGGACGTCTTCAGTTTGAACAGAGAACATTTTAATGAAGTACTCCAGTATACAGAAGAGTGTGGTATTACAAAGAAAAAAAAAAAAGAGGGGGGGGGCAGGGTATGAGGCTCTATGTTTAGGCAGACCTGAGTTTGAATGAATCCTAGCTTTGACTGTGACTTTGTAATGTTAATCAACTCGCTTAACTTTTCTGTTGGAAATAGTAATAGCTGCCATATAAAACACATTGGTTAGAAATACTAATGGACATAGTGACTACTATATAGGATCTACTGGCTGGAAAAGGCTAGCTTATACTAAGGCTGTACATGAATGCTAAAATCTCAAGGGCTTAACAAAGCAAAGGTTTCTTTCTCTCTCACGGAGGAACATGTCCAGCGTGGGTTATCTACACGTGGTGGCTCACATTGACAGACTGGCCGATACAGAAGCTCCGAGTCTAGAATGGTACTGGTCACACAGCTAACTGTCAAAGATGCTGGGGTGCACCTCCCAGATTCCTCACTCAGGATGGAGATGCTCGCCCCCCCCAGAGGCCAGGAATGTTGTTTGCTGGCAGCTTAAGCTTCCACAGCCTTCATGAAAGAGATGCCACTCCCAAGGCCTGTCCCTCCCCCAGGGCAGCCTGCATGGATAATGACTGGCTAATTTAGGCTAGAAAGGCCCAGGTCCCTTTCCTTAGGTGAGGAAAACTCTGAGAGCCATCCCCATGCCAGAGCTCGTAAAGGACTGGCCAAGTCTTCCGCTGCAACACAACTTCAGCTTCTCTCTTTCTCCAACCCTGCTTACATCTTCGCAGGGGTGGTTCCTGAGAACGCCCACCAAAGAAATGGCCGCGTGCGAATCCCTGCCTCAGAGTCAGCCTCCTGGGAAATGAGACCCAAGACAGCTGGTACTGGGAGGGATCCTAGGAAGCTGACTCTGACTTGGGACTTGGGAGACAGATCACCTGCCCCAGGAAAGCCCATCACTTCCAGTAAGTGAAGGACGGATATAGCCGGACATGCTGTAGTGGTACAATTTTTAAAACTTTCATTGATGGTGGAACAGAATGGAATAGAGTGGAAGTAAAATCCACTGGCAGAGGCACTAGCTGAGGAGTGTGAGAGGTTTGGGGAAAGACTATGGAACTGAGTGGCTCTTACTGGGTGCTATCAATGAAATGGAAAAAGACAATGACAGTCTGAGGACGGTTTATCTCTAATTGAAGGTGAATTGTGAAAGCCAGAGGGCTTTCTTGGCAGCACCGGCAAAGGCTCTTATCTCCTGTAGGCAGAAGGAGCTGAGTGAGGATCAGGCCGGGATAGGGCGATAAAGAGATAAGAGCTTCAGTAAAGGTTGAATTCTCAACCCCAGCAAGTCTCCAGTACCAAGGTCAGGGACCTAACTGGGAAGAAGTAGGACCCAAAAACCTGAGATGGGGACATTTGGATCAATGCACTTGAAAACCTTGAGTTGTCAGATTTCCCTAAACCTCTCAAGCCTGCAGAAATGCCCAGAAGTGATGTCTTTGCTACAGCAGGTCAACAAAGCTTTGGATTCAGTATTTCCAATCCTAACAGGAAATCAGATCTGAAGCAGTATTCAGTTCACATGGGACAAAAAAACAGTGTATGTTTATGATCTTACCTCAGGGCTATGTAAACTCTCCCACCCTCTGCTATTACAGTTTGAAGGGGCCTGGACCATCTGGACATTCTTCATAACATCATATTGGTGAGTTACATCCATGACATTATGTTAATTGGTTATGATGAACACAATATGGCAAGCTGAGAAGGTATTAGTAACTATGAGGATTCAAGGGCTCCCTGCCTTAATGAAATTTTAAGAGCCTAGTGGCCTGAAACATGCCAGGGCATCTCCTTCAAAATAAAGGGCAAATTATGGCATATCCTACCCTCACCCCTAAGAAGGAAGTATTTTGGAGATGGATCAACTGAACGCCAGCTGTCAAGGAAAACCCCAGGGTTTTGGGTTCTAGAGGTAACATAATCTATGCTTGGATATTCTGTTCCACCACACTCACCAAGTGACATGGAAGGCCGTCTAAGCTGGTTCGGGCTGCAGTGCAAGGAGTCATACAACCTGTTGTTTGGGTCATACAACCTGCCAGTCCCTGTGGTAACAGGGATATCTGTGGTGGGGAAAAACACTGTGTGGAGTGTATAGTAAAGAAATTAAATTAATTAAAGAGAGGTTTGGCCTTTGCCCTGGCCTCCTGGAAGGTAATCCCTGTTTGTCTGGGGGTCTCAGGGCCACCAGGCAATAACAATGTGATTTCAAGTGAGGGCTTTGAGTCATGCAGTATCAGTTGACCTGGAGACAGACAGAGCATGTGGACAATCAATCGGTCTTGTCTTTCCAATGGATCCCAAGAAAAATTCTGAAGACCAAGGTCTGGACAACTTCCCCAGCTGGCAATACTGTGTGTGTACTGTTACACAGCAATACTGGGAAAGTAATGTGTCTGGGCTCCTCAGAATGAGAACAAACTAAGTTCTATTTGGTACTTCCCCAAACTCTGCCCTGTGTACTTTTTTCCTTGGCTGATTTGAATCTGTATCCTTTCTCTGTAAAAAAGTCATAACTGTGAGTATAATAGCTTTCAGTAAGTTCTGGAAGTCCTTCTAACAAATTATCAACACTGAGAGTGGTTTTAGAACCCCCCCACCCCAAAGAAGACATGAAATTGAAGTCAAAATTAAAGGTAGTTTTTTGGGTGAGCTATTCCCTCTAACTTTGTAGTAGGCCTACACTCCTCACATGGAGGTTTGGGGCAAGCCCAGTAGGAGAACCATAATGTAGACCCCTTAGGATTCTGGAGCAAAGCCATGACATCTGCATCAGAGAATTATATGATATCCAAAAATAGTTCTTGGCATGTTACTGGGCCTTAGAGATGAGCCTCCAAACACAGGGATCATGTGTCCACACATCCAGAACTACTGGTCATGAGCTGGCCCAGACCATAAGGTTAAAGAGCCCAGTAACAATCCATCACAAGACAGAAACAGTACTTCAGAGGTCAGTCACAAGAAGGGTCATAGAGCACAAGTGAGGTGTACTAGCAAGTGGTCCAGACCCCCATGTCACTGCTGTTGCACCATTACCTCCCCTCACACCAATGGTCCCACAGTAGGGTCCCTTACAACCAGATGGTAGAAAAAGAAAAAAGACAGAGCTTGGTTTACAAATGAGTTTTGGTTTGTGTAAATACAAATCAAAAACAGACTTCCACTGTCCTGAAAGACAGTAGTGAGAGAAAATCCTCCCATTGGACAAAACTTTGGGTGGCTTATTGGGCCACCTGCTCTGTGTGATAAAAGCATACATAGAAACCTGGACAGTTGTGAATGGTTACGTTGGTTGTTTAAGGGCCTGGGAGTAAAAAGATTGGAAGGTCAAGGAAAAAAGGTCTTGGAAAAAGTCTTGTACATGGGCCTCTGGGGACATATACAATATAGAAGGCATTTATTGAGCCACCCACCTGGCAAGAGAAACAGAGAAGATAGGATGGCAGAGTAGGTATAAAAGGCAGAGAGAGATCTGGGGATGCCTGGGTGGCTCAGTCGGTTAAGAGTTTAACTCTTGATTTTGGCTCAGATCATGACCTCAGGGTCATGATCTCAAGGTTGTGAGATCAAGCCCTACATCAAGCTCCATGCTCAGCGGAGAGTATGCTTAAGATTCTCTCCGTCTCCCTCTGCTCCTCCCCTCAACTCATGCATGCTCTCTCTCTCTAAAATAAATAAATAAACCTTAAAAAAAGTCAGAGAGAGATTTGAAGACGCTATACTGTTGGCTTTGAGGATGGAGGAAGGGACCATCAGCCAAGGTATGCAGGCAGCCTCTAGATGCTGGAAAAGTCAAGGAAACAGCTATTTCTTAGTGCTTAATAGGAATTTCCATCAGGGCAATGAACTCTTCATTTACAAGGCATCACTAGCATGTAGCATGAGGTTTTGCACAAAGTAGACACTTAATAAATATTAATGGATGAGTGAATGAATCACTGAATTAAATCTTCACATTCATGATTCTCCGCAATTGTGAATTATGCATGAGCTCTTTTCTGTCTCTGGAATGACCTTCCTCCAACCTGATAAATCTATAAAAGTTCAACCCATCCAAAGTAAAGTCATCTCTACTGTAAAACCCTCCTACTCTACAACACAGTTAACTTCCAAATGCACTCCCTTTACTGTTTGTACATACCTCCTGCACAGCATTTAATACAGTGAACTGTATTTATGTATATACATGTATATCTCTTAAGATTGTGAGTAGCTTAGAGAAAAAGGGTGATGAATTATTTATTCTAATATCCCCTAGAGTCTTAGCATCGTGCCTAGCACATAATAAATTGTTAAACATTTGTTGAATGAATAAATGAATGAAGAACAAAGGAGAGACAATTTCAAGTCTACACAGAATGAGTTCAAAACCCAGGGGAGGAAATCCGTATAAACCAGATAGAGAAGGGATTTCCCTGAGAACCTGGGACAAGATCTGGATTTCTGGGGCCAGCCAGAGGAAGGTCAGAGAGGCATCTTTACAACAGCCTAAAATCCACGAGAGTAATGTCTAAGGGTAGAAATGACAACTTGAGCCTGACTGGTCCATCTTTGGACCATGAGATTTAGAAAGGAACCATGGATTGCATCAAACATCACAAAGCTCCCTGGCCTCAGCCCTCCAGGAGCTATGCCTGAGCAGTGGTCACTCTAAAAGACAGGAAGACACAGGCTCTAAGACCAGGCTGCCTAGGTTCAAATCTCACCTTTGCCACCTCCTAGTTGTGACCTGGTGCTCAGTGTTTACATTTTCTATGCCTCAATTTCCTCATCTGTATATGGAGGTAATAACAGTGTATATAATAGTATAGTATATAATTAATTCTTCATTATAGTATATAATAGTATATTTTATATTATTATATATATCATAATGATGTTATATAGTGTATATATATCATATATACATGTATATATCTATATTTATGTACAGGGTAGGTTTTTTTTTTTAGGTTAAATATGTCCTGTGTTCAGAATATCGTCTGGCACATTATAAGCACACAGCCAGGATTAGTTACATATATAAAAATTTAGACTGTCATTTAGAATCATCTAAGAAAGGCTCTTAGGATGATATGAAAGAGACTTCTGAATACTATCTAAAAAACGCAGAAATGCTGACTTGGACTGTTACAGAACTTGGTAAGATTTCTGCAAATTTTATAACTCCCCAAGTACTTTTAATTTTTGCTAACCTTTTATATAGTCCCACAGAGGTCAGCAGTAAAGTCTCTAAACAGTCTCTATGCGTTTATTTGGGGGGACACTAATAAAGAGAGGGGTGAAAAGGAATCATTTGGCTACCAAATCTGTTTTGGAAGAAGAGCAGCCCCCTAACTTAAAGCAGATGCTGGCACTTGAGAGAAGAAAGGAAGTAAGTCAACCCCCTAGGCCATGGAGCCCAGGTGCAAAGGGAACAAGGGACTCCCCAGGATGGAGACGTGGCCATAAGACTTTAAGCTGCAGTCACATGGCTCCCTGAAAATTCCAAAATTAACCTCATCTCTGCCTCCAAGTGTCCCACGTCTGGCAGGCAGTATATCACACTAATAACCCTTGAAGTTGTTTTGTTATATTATCCTTCTCTTTTATCCTTCATATCAAGTCTGTCACCAAATGTTACCTATTTTTTCTATTTCTGTTTTTTTCCCATTTTATTATTGAAGTATAAAATATAGAAAAGTGTATGTTCAGTTTAAAGAACAATAGCAAACAAGCACCCATTTAATCCTCCATCCAGGTTAAGACACGGAATATTGGCAGGGCTTTTAATGTCCTTTATGGGCTCCACCTGGATAATTCTTTGTTACTTCACCGTTTTCCATGGATTCACCTTCACTGGTGTAGCCTCACTGTTGTCACCAGACCATCATTACCTCAGACCAAGATCAAAGTTGTAACTACTTCATTCATTCATTCAAAATATTATTAGCATCTCCTACTAGATGAGCAGTATGCTGGACCTTACTGAAACCAAAAGTGGAGCCCTGCCTTCCAGGAGCTCAGAGTTGAAGGAACAGACAGACCAGAGATGGACAAGTACAACTGAATGTCATGAGCACATGACAGGGGTAACCGAGGTGCTTTGATGGCTGGGGAGAAGCCTGGTTCCTCTCCCTGTCTCCTCTTTCAAACTCTCCTGTACTCCACTTTTTATTATATTATATATGTAGTCTGGGATTAACAATAATTCCCCTCTGCTTAGTTTTATAACCTTCCAAAATCTGGCACAAAGGAACATGCATCAGGCATGAATCTGAGTCTAAGCTCTATCCCTTACAAGCTGTGTCACCTGAGAAAGTCTGCTTAACCTCTCTGAGCTTCAGGATCCTCATCAATAAAACGAGAATCACAGTAACATTTCCTGCTGAGTTATTGGGGGTATTGATCTCATGAACGTCAAAGTACTTTGCCAGCTAAAAAGCACTGTGCAAATATTGTGTGGGATGTTCTCTTTCCTCTCCTCTTGTCCTTATTGAAATTTACCCACCATTTAAGATTCAACAATTATGTCTTCCATGGACCCTGAAGCTTGCAGTCAATCTCTCTGCACCCTTGACTCCTCCAGCTATTTTGGTCAGCACCACATATTTTGGGCTGTGATGACTTTGCAGAAGTAAGTTTAATTTCTCAAAGCAAACTCTGAGCGTTTTGAAGGTAAGATCACATCTCATATTTTCCTAGTGTCCTCCGAGGACCCAACACTCTGCTTGACGTCATTTAGAATATTCTCACATATTCATTGCTTATTGAGCAGAGTATGACTAGCACCGTGTTAGAATTCAATTATAGAAATGCTGTCTTGATGGTATTTCTATATATTTCTGTCAGAAATTTGCTATGAAATTAAAATGGTTGCAAAATACCAGCAACACCTGAACATCTAATGTGTTGTTAAATTGACGTCAAATGAGGAATTAGAGGTTCCAGATTTTGACTTATATTCCCTATCACTGACTGCATTCCCTCAGACAAATGTGGCCAGATGCCTCAGTCTTGACACATGCAAAATGAAGTCATTAAGTGCTGCCTATCAATTCTGAAAAAAACTGTCAATATGTTCTGTGAAGAAGGCTTTGGAATGCCATGATCTCCTAGAAATAAAGAAAGCAGTCAAACATTGGTCTGGGAAGACTTTTTTGGATATGACACCAAAAGCAAAAGCAACAAAAGCAAAAAGAGGAAAACCAGACAAGTGCAATTGCATAAAGCTAAGGAGCTTCTGCACCATAAAGGAGACCATCACCAGACTAAAATGCAAACTATGGATGGCAGAAATATTTGCAAACCATATACCTGATAAGAGGTTAATGTCCAAAATATATAAAGAAACTCACCTCAGTACTAAAATAATATTAGTTATAATAATCTAATTTTTAAAATGGGCAAAGGGCCTGAATAAACATTTCTCAAAAGAAGACAAACAAAAAGCCAACAGATATATGAAAAGATACTCAACACTACTAATCACCAGGGAAATGCAAATCAAGACCTCAGTGAAATACCACTTCACACTTGTTAGAATGGCTATCACCAAAAAAGATGAAAGATAGGAGGTTTTGGCAAGGATGTGGAGAAAAGGGAACCCCTATACACTATTTATGGGAATGTAAATTGGTACAGCCATTATCAGAAACCATATGGAGGTTCCTCAAAAAATTAAAAATAAAACTGCCATATGATCCAGTAATTCCACTTCTTGTTATAGATCCAAAAGAAGTGAAATCAATATCTCAAAGACATATCTGCCCTCCCCTGTTCATTGCAGCATTATTCATAACAGCCAAGATCCGGAAACAACCAAATGTCCATTGATAGATGAGTGTATGTGTGTGTGTATATATACATACACACACACACACACACACACACACACACACACACATAAATAGGATGCTATTCGGCCATAAAAAAAAAAAGAGAAGGAAATCCTGCCATTTGAGAGAACATGCATGAACCCGGAGGACATTACTCAAAGGGAAATAAGCCAGATACAGAAAGACAAATACTGCATAGCCTCACTTATATTTGTAATCTAAAGAAGTTGAACTCATAGTAACAGAGCAGAATGCTGGTTTCCAGGGGTTGGGGGGAAAGGGAAGATGGAGTGATGTTGGTCAAAAGGGTATGTAATCTTTCAATTATACAAGATGAATAAATTCTGGAAATCGAATAGACAGTAATGTGACTACAGTTAGTAATACTATAGGGTATACCTTAAATATACTAAGAGGATAGATTCTCAAGTGTTCTCACCACCACTACAACAAAAATGGTAACTGTGTGAGGTGATAGATACATTAATTAGCTTGATGGCAGGGATCATTTCACAATGTATAACAATATCAAAACATCAAGTTGTATACCTTAAGTATATACATATATTATTTGTCAATTATTTATTATACCTTAATAAAGCTAAAAAAAGGAAAGGAGTCAAAGATATTCAAGATATCCTTATAATAATCACTGTTTCTGCATTACCCCAAATTAGCTGCATATATCATCATGGGCATCCACCAACTCCATGGACAAGGTGAATTCTTAAATCTGTTTTACTTAGTCTAATTTAGTCAAAAAAAGTGAAAAGGTTTGGGGGGCACACATGGAACTGGGAAGAGGGTAGCGAATGCCGGCTGAACAAAGAAAACTTGTGAATCTCCCACAGGAAGCCTCATTTTCTCCAATCCAAATTCCTTCCTATGCCCCCTAACAGCGAAGCTTTAAAGTCAGGAAGAACAAATCTCCTAATGCCAGGAAAATTATGATACCTTTCTCATCATTTTCCTTTGATTTTATGACTAGAGTTGGTAATCTAAAATATACCCTATAAATCAGAGTCAGAATACCGACTTTTAATATTTTTAAGTTGTTCTGCTTTCAGTATCCATAGTTTGTCTATATTTTGAACAGGTCACATTGACTATTGGTGTAATTCCAACCATGCACGGATTATTGTTAAAAGTAAATAAATAAAACACTACTGTTAATTACTGTGATTTACCATTTCTTAAAGGGAAGGTGCAGAGTGGAGCAGAAAAAAGATAATATTTAGCACCAGAAAGTCCCAATCTGAAATCCATTTACTTACTATCTTGATCATGGGCAAGTTACCTTCTCCAAGACTCAATTTTCCCACCTATAAAATTTACCTTACAAGACTGATGTAAGAATTAGAGTGAATGTCAGTAAAACATCAATCACAGTATTTTCTGTGAATAGTTACACAATGACTGTTAAACGCCTAGAATGCATGCTGGCAATTTACGTTAAATTGTCTTTAATTCCGTTTTCTATACTCCTATCTTAACTGGCCTTGACCTGTGCCTGGGGGATGGAGGGGTAATCCGAATACCCTGGGAAAGGAAAAAAGCATATTCAATATCACCATGATTTTGAATCGGATTATGTGCATTATTAGGGACATGTTGCCAGGTTCTCTAGGAGCCATGGAATATCATCCTAGTAGTTTAGATTTTGTTTCAGGTGGGCTGTGGGTTTTGTTGTTTTTGTCACTGTTGTTTTAATGAATGCCAGCATTGATCATTGTCACTGTAGAATAACTTCCAAACAGACATACTTTTAACAACCAGCATTAACTGTGGTGATAGATTTCCTGGTTGTGTCTATGCTGCGGCTGCTTATAACGCTAGAGTTCATGAAGGTGAAGAGTGTCTGACAGCATACTTCTGGCATTTGAAGATTTCATTTGACAGTATCGACTGCAGCGAACTGAACACCCACCAAACAACATTGATAAGAGTATCTCGTGTGGTTTTGAGAGGCAGTCTGATACAATGAAAAGAGATTTGGGCTCAAAATTCACAACAGCTGGTCCCACCCCTGATTCTACATTGGATTTGTGCCGTGACCTTGAGCATTTTATTAAAGCTCTTTGGTACTGGGCAGCATCTGTAAAATTGGGGCAGTATCATTGTAATACAGCTTCAACTCACAGTTCGGTGGCATGGCATTTCTATTACAATCTAGTGCGCACCAACAATGGGATAGAAGCTCTACTGAATGCAGAATAAATCTTTGGCTGACAAACTGAGCAGGGAAGGCAGGTCACACACCCAGGGGAACGATGGGGAAATAAACTCAGTGGAATTACCATGCATTACAAAGAATTTCATAAATATAGTTTTAGATAGACTTGTGCAATGATAATAATTAAGAGACAGGAGGATGCTGTACTCAAATCAGAATAGGGGACAAGGAGATTGGGTACTATCGCTAGCCTCCATTTTAATGTTTAAAGCTACAATTATGGTGCTTGTGCTGGACATCACAGCCAGTTCATTTGTGTTTTCCTGTCTGATTGGCTGAACCCAGGCTTTGCCACATGGCTTTTGGCTGGAATGGAAGGTGCATACCGTGCTATCAAGACAAGTCACATATGCAAATAACCCTCAGATTCTGGCTCTTATCAGCTACAAACATGGTGGGGGGTGGGAAGAAGACTGGTGGGTGTCTGTTTATGAATTCAATGGCTTAGAGCCTAGGGAAATATGAGGATGCTTTATTGCCACAGCTACCACCTCTTGATAAAGAGAAGAGAGACTGTGACCATGACAAAGAGAGCAAAGTTACTGCAATAAGCAAGCGCATCTCCCAGAAGTGACACTCAGTAGGAGCATGTGCTGGAGAAAGCACACGGACAGGACCAGAGGATGGATGAGAATCTTGTCATTGTCTCCGTGAAATAGGAGAGCAAACCCCAAAATGCAAGCAAGGTGCAATGAGAGGATGAGAGGTGAAAATCTAAGTACGGAACATAGTATTACTCCTGGCAATGGTGCATGGCCCAGGTCTGTGCTGTTCAAGGTGTGCTCTCTACACTATGGCAACACACCTATAAAAATTGAGGCTGAGTATTTAGAAATCTTCAAAGCAGTTTCATAGAGTAATTATGTCTACTGAACTCAATACTAAAAAAATTTAGGCTTAGATTTTGTATGCCTTTTAGAAAATTTTATATTTCTGGTACTTCATTTTTATGTACTTCACCAAAGTCTTGGTTTATGACAGATTTGGAAATGGTTAGAAATGGTTCTCTACCACATATAGCATGTTGAGAAGGAACAGTCTAGTTCACAGCCCACATTAGTCTCTTTGGGTTAAGGGGTTCTGCAAAGACGCATTGATCCAGGGATATGAGATCTCATTAAGTACCTCTTAAGCACCCAAGAATATGCTGGTAGCAGATATAGATGCAACAGTATGTTGGTAGTAAAGGAAACAGATACAGTGTCAGTAGATCCAGAGAAACCCTCTAAGCAGAATGTCTGAATTATTAAGGGGCAGGTTTAGACTCAACATATACATCAGTCTGGGTTCGATCAGGAGACAGAAATCACACAGCAATTTAAACAGGGGCAGTTTAATAAAAAGAATTCTTAAACAGTTACAGGGGAGTCAATAAAGAGATGTAAAGAGCACTCTAAAGAGTACCCAAAGGCTAAGTGAGAGTCCCTACGGCTGGGGATCAGACCTCACTGCAGGAAATGGGGAGCGAGACGTGTGCTGGGTTGCCTGAGCCAGAGCTGGCCTACAGTAGCAGAGCGAGCAGGAACCAGGCCTTCGGGGCAGGTGAGTTAGTGCTGGGGGAGGGCACAGGGACGGAAATGGGCGCTGCTATAGGCACAGGCCTGAAGTAGGCAGTGTCTGCATCTTGAGGGGGAATCACCTGGATCACCTGCATGACCTCTGCAAGGTGGTCACCAGGCCCATGCAGGCCAGCAAGTTGGCCAAGAGACTGCACACTCTGGGCACACAGCCCGGGCAGAGTAGCACCAGAGCGCACGCACACACCCACACAGACACACGAAGACACACCACCACCACTACCACCACCACCACAACCACACCCATTCCCTTACCCCTCATCACCCAGGCAGTAGGCACAAGAAGGAAAAGGCATCACACGAAGCCAGGAAGAGAAGCCCCTCCTCCTCCCGCAGTGCTCCTCTAGCGCCCTCTACTGGTAATGGAGCAGTATGCTCTCTGTAAAGGAAAAACACTCCGGGTGCATCATTGCACCCCAGGACCTGAAGACTGAATTTGGAGCTGAGAGCTGAACACTGATAACTGGTGCAAGATTAGAAAGAACGGTGCCACACCTGAGCTGAGGAAAAATGACTCAGGAGGCAAGTCCCCATCATAACTCACTGAGTCTGATTATCCCCATCTTACAGATGAGAAAACTAAGGCACAGGTTTAGTAACTTGCCCAAAGCCACATAGCTAGAAAGAGGGAGAGTAGGGATTTTCACCCTGGAAATTAGACTCTAGAATCTTCGCTTTTTAATAACCATGTGATGATGCTCACAGTTGTGGAATAATTAAGTAATAATAGCCAACGTTCATGGGGAATTTACTGTATGTCAGACATTATGTTGAATACTTTCTATACCTATTCTCTTTCGTCTTCATCACACACTTACGAAACAGAGCCTATGGCTACCCCCTCTCTTCTGGAGATGAGGAAATAGAGCTTCTAGGGGTTTATCACCTGGCCCCAGACGGCACAGCTAGTAGGTAGTTTTGTTTCCAGGCATTCTGCTTCTGGACCCTGGATACATACATAACTATCCGGGTCTCTTTATACAGGAAGACCCAGAGAGGAAAGAACACAGCAATGCAAATCATCAAAGAAGGCTTCAGAAGAGAGAGGTAGTCTAGGAAGGACTGTAAGGTTTGGTAGGATCTGAATAAACAAAATGTGCAGAGCAGGTTTGCTTATTCGGCACACATACAAAAATTTTTTAAATTTTGTTTTAGTGTATGTCCACACCTTTAAAAAATCTAGAGATTTCATACAAAATCTGAATTTCTACCTTCTAAAAATGTAGAAGATATGTCAATACTGAGCTACATTATGACATGGCATCCACTTGCTAGGGCCTACTAGCAACAGGGCCCTTTCGACCTGCTGTGCCCTCCCCAGTTTGCCATGCTCCCCACCACTCCCTGCTTCACTCATTTACATTGCAGAGCCCCTGTGGGAAACTGAGACTGCACATGGAGGCAGAGATTCTCAGGCTGGGGAGAAAGCATGATGCAAGGTATGGAAGCAGAGACTGTCACGGGTGTGCGTATGTGTGCACGCACACGCACGTGTGTGCAGTCCAACTCAGGAAGAGAAAAAGTAGAGGAGTAAGAATGATGGCACTGTTTAGAGCAGAATGGAGAGATCAGGTGGGAGTTGAGCAATGGAATACAGGAAGGACAGTGAAGGATTTCATCAGGGAGATCCTATGAATGACTCCTCTCAGAGCTGTGGTCCTGGGGGTGTGGCATTTCCAAAGTTGAGTTTGGTAGGAGAGATTATACAGGGCAGAAACAACTGGGACAAGATGTGAGGGGACACCGCACTGAGCCACATGAAAAGCAGGGAGAGTCTTAGACCAAGAAGGAGCCCCTGTTCCTGCCTGGTGCAGCCAGGAAATATTTAGCACCTTGTCTGGCTTTGTTTACTTAAGTAGTCCCTGGTGTAGTAAACGGAGTGGGAAAAGGTGATGTTTGGGCTAGAGGGTGATATGGGAAAGAGATGATTTTTCACTACGAAACAGATGGGGGAGACTGAACAGGAGAGTGTTGGCAAATAGAGAAATGTCACAAAAAGAGTCTGCAATAACAGCCTTGAGCCATAAGTGTCTCTTTTCTCTTTTCCTTCCACACAGTCTACACCCACTCCTTGTAAATTCATATACACTTAATAAAAATAGTATATGTGAAAGCAGTTTGCACAGAGCAGGGCACATAGCAGGTGCTCAATAAATAAATATAAGTCTGAATCAAGACAGACATTTCAGTTTGCCAATCTGCATTTCTGTCAGGTCTGCGAAGACCAACTTCAGCTGTAATAGATTCAGTACTTTGAGGGCATTACTGCAGCTCAAGAGGAAGGAAACCACTAATGAGGAGAAACTGCAGCGAGAGGAACAGGATGAAAGAGTAACACATATTTTTATTCCTACAGGAAATAATTGCCTAGAAATCGCATAAACTTTCCCAAGTTGAAAAAGAATACTGTACTTTAAATTCCTTCTAATGCCCATGATCTAGTGACCCCATTTTTTCCCTCAGCTGAGACATATGGCACAGTAAATACAATTACAACCAAAGTCAATATACTCTTTCCATTGTGTATTTCCTCTCATCAGTGGGTTTTCAATGGGTGACGTCAGTATAGCATTAAAGTACTTCAGCCCAAAGCATCTCAGTTATGGGGACATGAAGGATTTCTTCCATATTAAATTTTTTATGGGAATAGTATGGTACAGTAGAATGAGTATTAATATAGCATACCAAGGATTCTAATACTAACCTTGCCAGGTACTGAGACTTTGGGCAAGTCACTTTACCTTTCTGGGTCTTAGCATCTCCCTCTAGGAGATGAGATCAGAGAGCAGTGGTTCCTAAATCCAGCTGAATAACAGAATCACATGGGGGTGGGGGGAATTTTAGAAACACACATTCCTGGACTCCCCAGTCTATTACTCAGAATATCTGAGCCAAAATCAGATAGAGCCAAAATCAGGCCCTTGACAAAGAACCACAACGTCTCAGTGGCTTATGTCAATAAATATTTGGGTCACACGTCCACAGGTGAGTCTTGGCTGGGCTCAGCTGCATGGCCCTGCTGATCGGCGCTGGCTCAGTCACATATTGGGGTCAGTGGATGGTTGCCTGATGAGGGCTGGGCTCCGCTGGGGCAGCCGAGTTCTGATCCATGTGCATGCATGTTATCCCTACCCCAGGGACCATGGTCCTACATTATGCATGTCTTCTCATGGCAACACCAGAAGCACAAAGGAGCCAGCTTGACTTCACAAGCTCATTTCAAGCCTTTACTACCTCATGTCTGTAGAATATCCAATTGACCACAACAAAATCTAGCCAAACATTGAAGGGGAAAAGTATGTTCTTCCCGTGGAAATTAGGAGGAAAGATGGATACTTTTGAAGAATAATCCAACCTGTCACAGAATGCCAGGAAAGTGGTGTTTTTTTGTTTTTTTAAATCCCGAGGTGACTTGGATACACAGTCAGGAATAAATGATCCAAAGTATTTTCTAGTTCTATCATTCTAAGATGTTGTAAACTGATAAAGAGAAAGTGAAATTGGGTTGAGAATAAGGTGATCTAGGTGGAGAGAAATGAACACTTACCACTATGAAGCAAAAGCCATTACTGGTGGCACAGCAAGAGGAGGGCCAGTGACTTGTGGAAAATATGAGAGACTATCCTTCATGGGCATCTGTTCTCTTCCAAGCACTTCAGATAAGCTTCCTCACTTTGTTCCCGACAAACCCTTACCAGTAAGCTGTTACGAGTCTCATCCTTTTTTCATCTTCTTTTAGACAAAGAAAATGTCCCAGAAAGATGAATCGTCTTGCTTCAGGCCGCACAGCTCAAATATGGCAGCGTTAGGATTCTAACCCTACTTGGGCTCCAGGGTCTCGACCCCTTCCACTGTGGCTTTACTGCCTTCACACAGGGTTACAGCGAGGACCCAGCCAAGCACTACAGAGTCTGGAGACTGAAAAACTTCCTGAGAAGTTTCTCATCTGTAAAGTCGGCATCACAAAACCTGCCTCACAGGGTCTCTATAGAAGTAAATGGGTCAAAGTTTGTACTACTACGCATCGTGTGTATATACGAAGTCTGGCACATGGCAAAGGCTAATTAGGTGTTTGTTAAATAATGGTCTCATTTGGACACATGTCTCGTGTATAGGATAGGGAACAGTGATTCTCAGAGTATGTTCCACAGACCATACCCCACACTGACCGGGACAGGACCCAGCAACCTGCATGTTAACAAGTCCTCTGAGGGATTCCGATGCATGCGGAAGTATCTCAAGAACTTGCTGTCCTCTGCCTCTTATTAGAAAACTCCGTAAGTCAATGTCAAAATGATGGTATTTGCCATTTACTGAATCCACCAAAGTATTAGGCACTACACCAGGCACTTTTAATCCTCCCAACCGCCCTAGGGGGCCATCACTATTATTGCTCCCAGTTTGTAAATAAGAAAATTGAGGCACAGAGCTAGGAGATATAAATAGCAAACTGGCCACTCTAGGATTTGAACGCATTCTGTCTAAAACCAGGATCTACGCTCTTCAATCTCACACCACACGACTGAAAGAAGGCAGTTGGATACATCAGGAACACCTATTAGACACAAAGCTCCGGCTTTGGGCACAAACCTGCCACCCATGAGCACCCACCCTCCAGGGGGATGTCAGAAAGGCGAAGAGCAGTTGCTCTCTCCTGGGATGGGAAATCGCACAGCATCTCCTACCTGCCTGCCGGTGCCTCGGTCTCTGCCTTGCTGCATGCCAGACCCCACCTGCCAAAATCTCCCCAAAGGGGTGTAACCCTTCCTGCCTCTACTGCCTTTCTAGACTCACTCTGTTTTTAGACCTTAGATGTTCTGGATTCTACCAGACTTGCCTGTTTCTTTGATCTTGAACTAGACCTGAGTTTCCTACCGGCTCCTCCCACATCTCTGATCCGTGGCCCAGCCAGCCCAGCACACACCCATCAGAACACACATAAACCGTTTCCTGACCGCTAGGAAAGGCACACACTCCTACGCGTATCAAGAGTTTTATAAGAGATTCACTTGGGCCGGCTCATTTAGCAAATTTTAAAAACCGCACTATCTATGCCATTTGTGCCTTGTTCTTAAAACAGAAAATGAAATATCCTGGTTTTTAGGATAGAGACCATCTCCTAAGGGCAGCTGCCAAATCTCGGAATGTGTATGTCTTCAGGGACAGTGACAAGAGATTAACTTTCTCTTGATTCCCTGCCATTTGCATCTCAGCTATTTCAGCTTTCACCTGGATTCCGAGTGCCTCGGTGCAGCTGTCTAGAGCACAGTTATTTGTAAAGCGCCTACTGCCAAATCCATGTGCCGGGTGGAGAGTAATAAAGGGAACTTTGATCTCACCTGGGACAGAGGCCAGCTATGCTAGCCAAAGAAGCAGACAAGAGAAAAAGCAGGGCTCAAAAGGGGTACCACCCACCCTCCAAAAGAGGACGCAGACAGAGGGAGGGAGACAGACAGAGAATGCCTGTGCACATATGTTGTCAGGAAGGGCTGGAGAGTTCGTAGAAAGCCCCAGAGGAGAAAGCAGCTGCTTTTGTTTCCTTGGAGGCAGAGCCCAGTAGGGAGTGGGTAAGACAGGAGTCCGGGAGACAATTACTAGAAAGGCCTTCCCTGGTGTTCTAATGAGGCAATTAGAGCCACTGAGGTTTCCACTGTCAGAGCAGGACAAGGCTCCGAAGACCCCAGCCCAACCCCCTCGTTTTAAAAAAGAGGTAACTGAGGCCCAGAGGAGGAGAATGACTTGCCCAAAGTCACAGTGCCAATTAGGGCTGGGAGAAGAACCAGGTATGCAGACACCATGTGCTCTGCACCTGTTGGAATCAAAACCTCACCCACTGGAGGGCTGCACCTGAGGGTGGAGGGAGGGGCGAGGGGAGGAGGAGAAAAATGTTCATGGAAGCAAGAGGGTTTTCACTCTTTGCAGCCTGGGTGGGTTTCCTTCAGGGGGCACAGTCGGTTCAGGAGGAGGCCTGTTGCTGAAAAGAAGCCTGGGTCAGGGTGGGGAGGGACAGAGGACCAGATCAGGGATGGGGGTGAAGTGGGCCCCCCCCCCCCCCGGGCAGCCCCCAGGAGGCTGTGACTTTTACCTGCCTGAGTCAGATACTGTGTCGTATTCCTGCCACCTTGAGCAAACACATGACTCATCTCTGCATTTCTAAACAGCCCATTCCCAGGGCTCTCAGGGGGTCCTAAAAGGCAGAGAGCCCTGAGATGCCTGGAGTTTCGAATTCTGAAGGGCCTCCCAAGCCCAGAGGCCACCAAGTGTTTCCTTAGTCCTTAACAAGCCCAATAAATCCGCTAACAAAAGGCAGAAGAAAGAACCTGAAGAATGCGCCCTGCCTTCGCCTCCCTCCTCTGCCCCCATCTGCTCCCCTCCCCGCACACTTGTCCTCATGAATTGGCTCTTTGTCTGCCCATCTCCCTGAGCAGGCTCAGCAATTTGCATCTTCGCTCTTCTCCTTTTTTAAAATGACAGAAAAACATTCAGCAGAGTGGAGCCTGCCCTAGCAGGGCTTCTGCCCACAGAAACAGAGGCACAGAAGTCAACTTGACATTTAGCCAAGTGTGCCCCCTCCCATCCCCTCGCACATACCCCAAAGTAGACTTTAATAAAGGAGGCTCTGAGAACAGGGAGTGAGGGACTAAAGGGAAAAGAGGCACAATCTTTTCGCCGTGCACAATTTAGTAAGCATCTCTGTGCACAGATTTCTGTGTATGAGTCACTGGAGATGATGGGGTTCAGGACACACTATCCCCAAATATGGCACGTTGGCATACGGAATATTCTAAGCTGAGGGTCACTCTGACCTCCTCTCCTGCCTCACCCCTTTCCCCTGAAACGGGTCATGGAACCCTCACCAACACCTGGGGGAAAAGGAGAATCTGAACAAACAGGCCCTTGCTAAGTTCCCTCCAGTTTATTAGTTTACTAGACTTACTCGTAACCCTTAACCTATCACAGTCCTCCACGGCTGCTCACTCTCCATCAAATCTAGCACAAACATACACAGGTCTGTTTCTCTGTTCTTCATTTCCTTATGAAGTCTCCTGTGTCAAACAAAACAAATTTGTTTGCTTTCCTCCTGTTAATCTGTCTTTGTCAGTTTAATTTTCAGACCCAGCCAGGGAGAGGTCCAGGAAAACTTTTTCCTCCCGTATAGAGATCAATGGTAAACCCTCAGTTGTGGGTTTTCTACCCCTCTTCTCCTAGCCTTTAAAGGGGAAAGAAGGAAGGGAACCTGTATCTTCTGAACTGTTTGCTTTATCACAGTTAATTCTGCAAAAGCCCGACGTTCCCATGCTACAGACAGGGCTGCCGTGGACCAGAGGTTAAACATCTCACCCAAGGACACCTGAGATTCAACACCCGCACACTTTCCATATACCTGGTGGCCCTCTGTTTTTGTTTTTTTAAGTGCTGCATTTAGGGAAATGTAGCAAATATTGTCATCAAAGGCCTATATTTTCTTCCAATTAAAAAGATGCGCCAAAAGGGCCTCTTCTCTTTGTCTTTCTTATCTAACATAGCCTCGAGCGCCTCCCACTGTCAGGTACACTGTTGGCTATCCATTCACAGACAGAAGGGAGGAATTCACCCGAAGGGAGAAACACTGCACAGCCACCTTAGGAGAACCCCTACCGTGGAACCGAGGACTTCATCCACGTTAATGAGGCAGGCATGGAAGGGGCATGACTATCGGGAGGGTGGCTGAAAGAAAAGCATCCTTCACTTGGAGCTGCATGCGAAATACTGTCGCGAGGCCTGCGGGTACACCTGATGGTTTGTTCTTCAGGGTTCTCAAGCCCACCAACATAACGTTACAGACTATAAAAGGGATAGATTCGACGCGGTTCAGGTGGAATCAGGCTCCCTCCCGTTTACAGTGTTGAGCCCCCCTGTCCATTCTGCTCTCACCCGGGCTTCCCCATCCCCCTTCTGCCGGGTGCGTCTGCATTTGTACTTGGGAGCAGGAACCCCAGGCATTATGGTGACTGACACTAACAACCAGAGACTGGACACGTGTATTGGGGTGTCACCTGGCCTGCTCTTCAAGGTCTGTGGGAGATGCTGGGAGCAAGATTGGGAGGAAGGTACAGAGAGTTCCCGCAGAAACCCTGCCCCCACATGCACACCCTCCCCCACCTATACATCAATTGCAATAAATGCATTATTCTGGTGAGGCATGTTAATGTGGATAATGGGGGACGGCTTTCTTGATTTTTCATTCTGTCAAGTGGGAAATGGTAGTGCATGAGCCAGTGCTAAATTCTGATAGGACCTGACACTTACAGATGCAAAATATTATATATATATATATATACATATATATATATGGCATATATATATGGTATGTGTATATATATAAAATATATATGGTATGCATATATCATGTGTGTGTGTGTGTGTATGTATGTGTGTGTGTGTGTGTATCCCATTGCCATATCATAAGGTTGAGTTTCTATTCCTAGCAATGTTCCTGGACAAGTTTTCTTCTCACATGGATGACCACCCAGAAGGATGCTCACAGCATAAAGTGAGGCAAATCTTGTCCAAAAATCTTAAAGTCTTTGACACAGTATCATCAGGAAAACCTGTATTTCAAACCTTCCTTTGTTTTGTAAGATACGGAGGCTATTTTTTAAAGAAATTTTTAAGAAAGTGAGGGCATGAACCAAGCTGCTTTAAAGTGCTGGTATCCGGGCGCCTGGGTGGCTCAGATGGTTAAGCGTCTGCCTTCGGCTCAGGTCATGATCTCCGGGTCCTGAGATCGAGCCCACATCAGGTTCCCAGCTCAGCAGGGAGTCTGCTTCTCCCTCTGCCATCCCCCCCACTTGTGATCTCTCTGTCTCTCTCTCAAATGAATAAATAAAATCTTAAAAAATAATAATAATAAAGTGCTTGTGCCAACAGGTGCCAGTGGGGAGAGGGCACTTTGCCCCCCTCTAGGGACTGCAGCTCCACTGTTGTAACTTTACAAAGATAAACTTCTGGTAAGTGTATGGAAATAACAATGGGCAAAGATACTGGATTTTCATGAATCTCTAACATAGCACTTGGCACATGTAACTACTCAACTAATGTTTGTCGTAAGAATAAATGGTTGGGATTCTTAGAAATAGCAGCTGGGAGCATTCGTCCCAGGTATAGGCAAGTAAATCTGAAAACAGAGAGGAAAACAGACCATGATGAAAGCAACTGACAGGCGGGAGGGTAAGCCTATGTGAGGCATTCCTTTAAGGCCTGCATAAACAATGAAGGCACATTTTAAGGGAGTGATCTGCTTGGTTGAGGGAAAGAAGCTCAAACACTGGTGACTATGCCAGATAAAATACAAGAGCGTCACACACACACACACACACACACACACACACACACACACCTTTCTCACGTTTCGAAGAGTGACTGTCCCTGAGTCCTACCTTTTCAAATTAAAAAAAAAAAAAAAAAGTACAAGCTCGACCTTGCCAAAAATATATTTCAGATCCATCAGGACAGCAATTTTCTTTCTCCAGGAATACTAAAGCTTCCGAATATCAAATTACCAAAACCATTAAAATATTTTAAATTGTATCTGGCACCAAAGTATGAAGGACTAATTGAGACTAAAGTTTCTAAAACATCAAACCTGAAAGTGAAATAACAATAACAATAATAATAATAAAGTGAAAGTAAAAAGTGTTTTTCAACTACTCCATAAATTATTTTCTTTCATCTCTAGACTGATGGGAACTTCTTTAAAAAGCCAAGAACCAGCATATCATCCCAAGACATCTGGTCCTCTCATCCTTTAGTGAAGTGCAGATGGAGACTCCTATGTGGTCTTGGTAAGAGGAATTGGTCACGCTCATTAGCCTGGGCAGATTTAGCTTTCAAATAATAAGCTAAATTGAGAACTACCCAGAGACCAACTCTTGCAAAAGCTGCACTGTAGCCTGAAGGGGGACATGCCAATTTTGGATTAATTAAAAAGGTTATTAAATTGTTCAGATGGCATGTTAATGAGCAATCTGCAGGGCACTCAGTCAAAACCACGCCTCCCAGCCTTAATTACAGGACCCTGATATTGAAAAGAATATGGGCGAGCCTGCAAAGGAGCTCCAAGTGCATCAGTCTTGAATATAATACGAATATGGTCAACCCAGGACAAATCCCATGAAGAAAGATGGTAGTTAAGCAGATAATATAAACTCTTCCAGAAGACAGCTGATGCGGATTCCAGCCAGCTTGGAGACACTGAGACGTTAGAGTTAATTAGAGATATAATAGATAATGTGCCTTTTTATACATTTTGGACCCAAGAGGTCCAAGTGCTTGATATATTTTATTAACTCACATTTTCCCCAATTCCTGGTGATAAAATTAGAAGCCTTAAAGTATTGTTTCTATTTCATAAAGTTTAACTGAATTTATAGATTGAGACATTGTAATGTCTACCATCGACTTTACAGTTTGAATGCTAGAGAAAGTACGGATCAGTACTTCTCAAAGTGTGGGCCACATGGTGCCACCTAATAACTCCCAGCCTGATCTACAATTGCAGGTTTCCGCTTCAGTCGTTTTGGGTGAATTACCCGTAATTCCATAGGCTTTACCAAGGTTTATTTTCTAGTAAATTCTTAAGTCAGTTAGCAGCCACTAAAATTTGGCATTCATAAACTAAATCTAGGCAGTTCCTAGAGTTTACTGAGTAATACAATTGAATATTCTTCTAAGACACCTGACTGCCACACAGCTTTTGACAGGGATGAAAACCTATTGTATATGATCACTTGCAGATTACTGGAAATCCCACAAAATTCAGGAAGGATGACTTGTTTTCCTTGCATCACAAATTTTCTTGGGTTGGTCATGATTTAAATAACTGTCAGGATTCCTTCTAGAACTTAGCATTTCTATGTATTCTTATCTTTATCAAGCTAGTTTGTTGTGGGTTAACTCTATAGTGCTCTTCCTATGCACTGACATGGTATCATTGTTTTAAAATTATAAAGTGGAAATGGGTGGAGTAAATGGACTGTGGGTTTTTTACACTCCCTTGTGGGGTACAGTAAAGAATGATGGAGAGCCACCAGTCAAACCAAAGAATACTGGGAAAGCAGCTGAACAATAGCTTCAGTTTTGACCATTCCTTATAACTAATACATGAAAAAATAACAGAAACCAATACTTTTGCACTGTTCTAAAGTTATATCCTTAGAACAAATGAACTCATTGGATAAAGAAACATTTATTAAGCATTTATCATGGACTGGTCCCATGCTGTGGGCTTTTTCAACTTATGTTACTTCAATGAATTCCCTCAAATGAGAATTGCTAGATTTTGTAAGTAACTAGTTAAATATGAATTTCACCTTGACAAGAAATAACTTTTTAGTGTAAGTATGTCTCAAATATTGCATGGGACATAGTTAACACTAAAAAATTGTATATTTGAAATTCAAATTTAATTGGGTGTCCTGTATTTTATCTGGTAACTTTATTCCAAACAATTCTATAGTTTTATTAAGAAAGGCAAAAGAATTCGGTAAAATAGCCCTGATGGGTATTGGCTGTCTGGAATGTTCTGAGACTATGAAGACTGGGACAAACACGCCCATTATCGATTAGTGATGCCTGCCATGGATAAGGCAAAGGATTTACTGATATAGATGCTGAACTTCTGCTATCTCTGCCCTAGGGGCTAGAGTAGAAGCTCTATCTTGCAACGTCCTATTGATTATGTTACTCCCTTGTGTAAAACCTTAAAATCTTTTACTGCTTCCATTGCTCTTAAGATAAAAATAGCACAGAGTTCTTACTGTGGTTTTCAAGGTACTAGGCTCCTGCCAACTTCTACAGCATTGTCTTTGCCATGAGCCCCTCACCTTCTATGTTCCAGCGTTCCTGGCCTTGCTCAGGCTCCTCAAGCAGGTTATTTCCTCAGCCTGGAAATCTCTTCCTCCTTTTCCTGACCCAAATAATTTCTGCCCATTCTTTAGATCCCAACTTAAACACCTGTCCTCAGATAAACTTTCTGGCATCCCAGAGAAGGTCAGGAGATATAGACTCATAGAAACTATCACAGTTCGTGAGAATTATTTGTGTCAATACTTGATTAATATATATTTGTATTCCCTGACTACTAAACTATAGAATTCTTGAAGGCAGGGTCAGCCTTTGTTTTATTCACCATTTTATCCACAGAATCAGTGTCTGCCATATACTGTGTTTACATTACATATGTGTTGAATGAGTGAATTTATTGACTTAATGAGTTCTATATTATGAAAAATCTTAGTGGTCCATTAAAAATAAATTAGTCATATTTTTTTTCTTTCTCAGGCATCATAACAAATTTAGACAGAACTCTGGAATGTAATAAATACAATAAGCATTCGTTTTGCCAGTACAAATCATAATAACTCTTTAATTTATATACTTGCCGTCAGTATTTTTAAATGCTTCCTTAGAAAAAACACTTCAGGGGGCACCTGGGTGGCTCAGTCGGTTGAGTGTCTGACTCCTGGTTTCATCTCAGGTCATGATCTCAGGGTCGTGGGATCAAGCCCCATGTCAGGTTCTGCACTCAGTGGGGAATCTGCTTGAGATTCTCTCTTTCTCCCTCTGCTCCTCCCTGCTGCTCCTGTGCAAGCCTGTTCTCTCTCTCGCTCTCTTGCAAATAAATAAATAAATAAATAAATAAATAAATAAATAAAATCTTTAAAAAAGAAGAAGACAAAAATGATTTGGTGGAGAGTTAAATATAGTAGAAGGAGATTTCTTAGGTATGTATGTTTCCTTTTTTTGTCATAATTTAACTATTAAAATTTTGTTAAAATACATTCTAACCATCATCCCTTGGTAAACATTTTATTTGGTTTATTCATCTACAATGACTATTTTTTAATATGGCAACTTATATAAGGTTACAGTCCCCAGTTATTCCACCAAACACTAATTTACGTGTTTCTGTGAAGGTACTTTGCAGATGTAATTAAAGCTCCTAACCAATTGACTTTACATAAAATCTAAAAAACATTCAGGATTTAGTCCTGAATAATATGGGTAGAACTCTTCCATTTCTTTTTTTTTTTTTTTAATCAGGGCTGAAGTTTCTCCCAAAAAGAGAAGAAATTCTGTCTGTGAACAGCATCTTCAGTCCTTGCCAAGAGTTTCAGCCTGCCTATGACCTTCCTATTTTATAGAGTTCATATGTGCTTAGCCAGCCTCCACATTCATGTAAGCCAATTCTCTGTAATAAATCCTTTATTTATTATACACACACACACACACACACACACACACACGCACTATACTTCTCTGGTTAAACCTTGGCCAATACACTATTCATTGGTCCTCACAACCAGTTGTGTCAAGCATATTAAATAACTAAGTAGATACTAAAATGAATAAGATAGAGCTAAAAGCATTGCTGATTGCAGAGCTTTTATAGTCCAGGTCACACCTTACCTTTGCCCCACCTCAAACCAAGCACAATTATAAAAAAAATCCAAAGAATCATTAAATATATCTTTAAACAAAACTAACACAAACTAGTTTTAAAAATATTAAGAGTAGTAACAATTTGGGGGAAAATGTAGCTGCTGGCTCTAGAGCTCATTTCAAGAAAAGCCTTATCTTTGTGGGGGAGAGATTTTGATAAGCCAACTAAGAGTAGATACTGAACTCTGAATGTAGATAGAACTTTTCTGTATGTGGGAAATGGAAAAACTGTTATACTGAAGGATATAGCAGAGGAAGATGAGTTATAAGAGGAAGGCAACAAGAAGGCCAACTTTCACATCCTGTATGACCAAACCCTATTTCATCCCCTACCCCATTTCCTGACTCTTTAATGAAGTCACTAAACTCAGGTTCAAGTGAATTTTTAAAGAAGCCAAGGAAGGAGCTGGGCTTCATGAATTGATATGGCAGCATGGCAGCTCAGCAGAAGGAAAAGGAAGTGGGGCAGGGAAGAGACAGAGAGTGAGAGAAAGAGAGAGAGTGAGAAGGAGAGAGAGGGAATGGAAGGTAGAGGGAGGTAGAAGGGAGAAAGAATATACAGGAGGAAGAAAGCTCACCCCCTTCAACACCCCCCACTGCCCCCCCCCATTACTACACCCAGACACATGAGGAGGACTATGAATGCTCCCTGAACACAGAATTGTGATTCTTGGGAAGTTTATCAAGATCTCCTAGGTGGGAATGAGGAGGATACTGGTTAACCAAAGTTACCCAAATATGATGTCATCATTTCCTTCCATCACATACTTACGCATTTTCAGAAAGCTGAATATTTTACCTAATTGGCCTAGTGTTAAATTGTTAATAGGTCATTGTAAATTCCCCAAGGCAGCAGCCAAATATCAAATTGGCTAATTAGGAATAAAATATTTCAAATATTGTTAAAATTCATAGCAGGTTGTCAGAAGGGCAAATTTTGCATTTCTTCAGCATACACATTCAGATTCAACAACTTGTGTTTTCATATGCTTAAAAAATAAATATTTACAAACCACTAAATACACTGAAAATTTCCCACTTTGGTGCAAACCCTTGGAAATTGTTGCCTGTTAAAATTTCCTGGTAAATATTCATCAAAAGAAGCAAGAAAGAGTCTTCTCTCTTCCAACAGTTGTGGCTACAGTCACCGGAATTTTCCAAATGAGTTTTCTCTTACCTGGTTCCCTTCCCAGTTTTGTATATGGTGGTTGGAGACAAGGTAAAGAATAGACAAATACATTCCTATCTGTGATTCCTGGCAGTGTTTTGTTGTTGCTGTTTTGCTTTGTTTTGTTTTGGTGCCTATTCAGTCCAATTCAACTAATATTTATGATTCAGACTCTGTGCTATGCGATAGCAACACAGAGATAATTAATATATAGCTCCTGTGCTCTGTGAGTTCAACATCTAAATAATTAAATGCCATTCATGCAATAAGAGTATAATAGAGGCAGAGAATAGTGGAAAGAGTGGTTGGCTTGATCTAGGGTGGGTGGGAGGTCAGGGAAAGTTTCACAGAGGTAGCCCCATAAGATGACAGAATTTGAACTCGATAAATTAGAAATTTAAAAGGAAGGTGCATTTTAACTAGTATTAGAAGGCCAGGGATGGGATGCACAAGGAAACCTTAAACTAGAGAATATTAATGGATGACTAACTGCTATTTAAGCTCAATAACAGTCATGAGGAATGGGAAGTAGCATGAATAAACAAGAAATGGATAAAGTACCTGAGTCCTTTGGGTGGCTGACCATTTTAAAACTTCTATTATGACAAGACATAGCACTGCACAATCAACTGTAGGTCCCAGGGACAGCCAGATGCCTTGAAAGTCAGCATGAGAGATGAGTGAGAATCTAGTATGTGTGCCTTGAGGGAACAGCATTTCTGTGTTGTTCTCAGACCTAAACCAGTGTTGTTGTATCTAGCACTGCTGTTCCCTGCTGCATTGCCACCACCTCACACATAGAATGTACTCAATACATAATCATAATAAGAGCTATTATTTACTGGATTCAGCTTTCTATGTGTCAGGACTGCTCTCTCTTGATATCAACAAATCTGGCTAGGTGAAAAAAGTCTTGAACTAGGAGTCTTATAGAGAATTTACATTCCCAGAACTTAATTTCAACATGCAAGTACACACTCTCTGTGGGCAACTTCACCCACTGTCATGGTTTTAAGTATAATATAGTTAAAATAGCCGTCAAATGCTTCTATCCCAAGCAAAATTATACAGGAATACCACTTATGAGCTCTACTTTTCAAAGATTTATGCAAGCCCAAAATGATGAAAATAAAATTAATTCCAGTGTCAATGGCAACCCACATTATGGGGGCTTTGCCTGGCGGATTTTGTAGGTCTTGTTATAGAGCACCGAGTTTTCCTCTAGGACATAGAAATCAGATGCATAAACATTTTAGTATCCTACCAGGAACTGTTTCTCTCCCTCTCTCCCCACACCACCCTGAGACAAGACACATATGAAAAGTTAAATGACCTAAATCGTGTTAGAAACCTTGCAAATGAAGCATAAACATGACATGACATGGACATATAAAACATTTTCTACTTTGACACTGACCTTGCAAACAAAAGAGCACATTTTGAATGATAAAAGCAGGTGAGAATATGTTTACTAAAGTAGGTTGATTCAACACCTCTGGCCAATACTGATCTATTTACAAACCCCACCTCTTAGCTTGCTTCTTTTAGCTTGCTAGAGCCAGTAATCTGGAATCCATATTTAGGAAAACAGCTCAAAGGAGGTTTCCGTTTGTTTGTTTGTTTGTTTGTTTTTTTAAAAAAAAATACATTTCAAATTGTGAGTTAAAAGGGTTACTTGCTCTTCCTATGGAACCTTCTAAGAAACAAAGTTCACGGAGTAGAAAAAAATATAAATTAATGGAGAAGAAAAACAACAGAAAGATATGGAGGGAACTGAGACGTAAAGTAACTTATCCAAAGTCCCATAACAGGAAAATGATGCAGGTAGGGTTTAAACCCAGGTCTGCCTGTTGAATAAGAGTAGAGGGAAAAATCAAAGGATCTTTGAAAACGGAGTAACTGGACATCTCGGGCAGGTAGAAACCTCAGTTTGAATCATTTCCCTTCCTAGGCCTTTTTCTCAAAACACTTGTAAGAAACACCAAGCAAAGGAGTGACTTTTGCCTCCTCCCTCCCTCCCTGCCTTCATTGTTCTTTCCTTTCTTTTCCAATTTCTGGCATAGGTACTGTTGGAAAAGAAATAGCTTTAAAATGCAGCTATATAAAATACCGAAGGAAGTTAAAGCAGGAAGAAACCTAATGACCTATAAGCCAAAAAATTAATTCCTAAAAAGCTGTTGACTTCACTAAGACGTTAACTTGACATCTACTCAAGTGCGTTGGGCAGAATATTAGTCCTAAAGATGATGCACGTGTACACTGCACACATGTACACACACATTGCAAACATGTACACACACACACACACACACAGACACGATTCCACTGGCAAAGAAGACTTTTGATTACAGCTCTTCCCACATTCCTCCTGGTTGTTCATTAACATTAGACCTTTTGAAGTTTTTGAACCTTAACTCAGGGTTTCCCAAACTTACTTGACCATGGATGGGGCCTTTCCATAACACACACACATGGTTGTGGCTGTTTTTTGTTTGTTTTCGGAAAACCTATTAAGCTGTGGAAACCACGGTTTGTGAACACCTTAAAAAGCACTGTTATAGCCTGCATGTCATCACACACACACAATCTGATTTGAGGAACATATGAAAGTCCCTCCTGACCCCCTGTTATAACTCCTGTAATGACAACGGCACTTAGAAGCTGTTGGACTTTTGTGTCCTTCTTTAATAAACAAATGTCCAAGGAATCAAAGCCAAGAGATACCAACTTGTTAGTGCAACCAACTGATCAACGGGAATCCTAATTAGGCCCTGAGCTGCCTAAATGCTATCCATTTCAAATTAAGAGAAGGGGTTGGCCAAGGGTGGAGGCGAGCACAGACTCTGCTGCTATTAGTATATCTACTCAGTTTCTGCAAACTGTGGATTTCCTCAAAAATATCACTCTAATTTAGCATTTCCACTGCTCCCCGTCTAGCCCAGATTTTTGTCACCCCATGCCTCTCTTCCAGACTCTCTTTATATGACCTATCATGCACATACCCCCCAAACAGACTCCCCCAAATACTACTTCTATCCTCTGCTGAAGAATCTAGAATGATTCTCCATTGCATGTCAAGTCATTATCTGCACTGCATCCTTCAACAACCTTCAGAAGCAAAACTATCCATTATCCCTTTTCCTTTATTTTTCCTCGCTCCCCATTCCTTTCACTGCAGACGGGTTCTTCAGTCTGTTCTGTGAGCTCCAAGCTCTTGCTACCTTCTTTGATTTTCTCTTTATATTTTTCTTTCTTTCCTACTTCCTATCCAAACTCCATTCACCTTTCAAGTTCTACTTCCCCCAAGAAGGCTTTTAGTAACTTTACCTAGTATTGATCCCTCTGTTTCCTGCACCACAGAGTTGGGGGTGTTATTAAACGTATTTAGTACTGGCTTCTACAATTGTATTTTGTTCTCTGTTATAATTGTGTGTGTTTGGTTCCCTCTCACCACCCCTTGCTTCTAAATACAAATCTCTTAAGAGAGCAAACCTCGTCATAATCTTAATTTGTATTCCCTACCACATTTATCATGAATAAAGAACACAAGAAACACTTCCTCAGTTACTGACTGGAATGAAAACAAAATGATAATCATAAATGAATACCATCCGGTTATTAAAGACTGCCAGATAGGAAATTTTCTTGATAATACTTTATTTGCATTAATTTTAAGATATTCTTTACCATAAGTAGCAAAATTATATGCCATTATACTATTCTATAATTCAGACCTTTCAGACTAACTTCCTCCAAATGAACTTAAATACTTTTTTTTCTCTAAGAATGGATGGAAACAAAGAATGAAGTATGGCTCTTAGGTTTCATACCTCCAAAGTCCAGTGGCAGACAGACTAAGATGGCCGCCAATTATCCCTGCCTCTTGATATTCATGCCTTTATGTAATCCCTTTCCCTTGAATATAGGTGGGACCTGTGACATGTTTTTAACAAATAAACTGTGGCACAGGAATGGGATGCCACTTTCACGATTATGTTACTGAGATTGTAACTCTATCTTGCTAGTTGACTCTTTTTTGCCTTCTCAGTTTGCATGCTTTGACGAAGCTAGTAGCCATTCTGGGGAGGCTCACATAGTAAAGAACAGTAAGCTAGGAACTGAGGCCGTGTTCTAACAACTCTTCAGAAACAGAACTTTGCCAACAATGTGAGCCTTCAAATGAGACCCAGCCCTGACCAACACCTTGATGGCTGCCCACGAAAGACCCTGATGCAGAGGACCCAGTGAGGCTGTGCCAGATCCCTGACACACAGAAATTCTGAAATGAAAAATGTGTGTTATTTTAAGTCACTAAGTTTGTTGTAACTTGTTATGCAGCAATAGATACAAAATAGCAAGTGTTAAAGTATATCTCAGTGAATCTTTCCAATGGCTGACTTTAAGATATATCTGTCAAAAGAACGAGCTTTGTGATTCAAATATTCTGTATGGAATCTCACATCATACATAGAAGCTCATGTAATCATGCTGGGCAGATTAAGAGTGTCTTCTATATCTAGTTATAAATTTAACCAAGGGGGAGCACCAGGGTAGCTCAGTTGTTAAACATCTGAATCTTGATTTTGGCTCAGGTCGCGATCTCAGAGTTGTGAGATTGAGCCCTGTGTCAGGCTCTGTACTGGGTGTGGAGCCTGCTTAACATTCTCTCTCTCCCCCTGCCCTTCCCCACTCCCTCTCTAAAATAAATAAATAAGTAAGAAAATAAAATAAATTTAATCAAGGAACTGAAAGATCTATAGACTAAAAACTATAAGACATTAAGGAAAGAAATTGAAGACAAAAATAAATGGAAAGATATTCCATGCTCATGTGTTGAAAGAATTAATATTGTTAAAATGTCCATACTACCCAAAGCAATCTACAGATTCAATGCAATTTCTATCAAAATTCCAAATGTCATTTTTCACAGAAATAGAACAAACAATCCTACCATGTATATAGAACTACAAAAGATCCCAAATAACTAAAGCAATCTTGAGAAAGAAGAACAAAGTTGGAAGCATAACCTGGAAACCTCCCTGGTTTTAACAGCTATTACAAAGGTATAGTAGTTAAATCAGTATGGTATTAGCATAAAAAGAGACACATAGATCAATGGAACAGAATTAAGATCCCAGAAACAAACCCACACGTATGTGGTCAATTAATTTATGATGAAGGAATCATGAATATACAATAGGAAAAGAACAGTCTCTTCAATAAATGGTGATGGGAAAACTGGACAGCCACATGCAAAAGAATGAAACTAGACCACTGTCCTACACCATACACAAAAATTAACTCAAAATGGATTTCAGACTTGAACTTAAGTCCTGGAACCATAAAACCTCTAGAAGAACATATAGGTAGTAAGCTCCTTCACATACATCTTGGTGATGATTTTTTAAATCTGACACCAAAAGTAAAAGCAACAAAAGCAAAAATAACTAAGTAGGACTGCATCAAACGAAAAAGCTTCTGCACAGCAAAGGAAAGCATCAACACAATAAAAAGGCAATCTACTGAATGGGAAAAATATTTGCAAATCACATATCTGATAAGAGGTTAATATCCAAAACCTCTAAAGAACACAACAGTTAAAAAAACCAAGCAATCTCAGTAAAAAATGGGCAGAAAACTGGACAGCCAGAAATTTTTCCAGAAAAGACATGCAGATAACCAACAGGTACATGAAAAGATGTTTGACATCATTAATTATAATGGAAATACAAATTAAAACCACAATGAGATATCACCTCATATCTGTTAGAATGCTAGCATCAAAAAGACAAGAAATAAAAAGTGTTGGCGAGGATGTGGAGAAAAAGGAATGCTGAGGCACTGTTGGTGGGACAGCATGGAGATCCCTCAAAAAATTAAAAATAGAACTACCGTATGATCCAGCAACTCCAATTCTGGATACTTATGTGAAGAAAATGAAAACACTAACTCTAAAATATATATGTACCCCCATGTTCATTGTAGCTCTATTTATAACAGCTAAAATATGGAAACAACCTAAGTGTCCATTGATGGATAAATGGATAAAGGAATTAAAACACACACACACACACACACACACACACACACACACACACACACAGAGGAATATTATTTGGCCATAAAAAAGAATGAAATCTTGCCATTTGCCACAACATGGGTGGACCTGGAGGGCATTATCCTAAATGAAATAAGTCAGAGAAATACTGTATGATCTCTCTCGTATATGTGAAATATTAAAAACAACAACAACAGTAGCAAAAAACAAGCTCATAGATACAAAGAAAGGACTGGTGGTTGCCAGAAGTGGGGGAGGGGGGCTGGCAGATGAGAGAAATGGGTGAAGAGGGGCAAAAAATAAATTAATGTCTTATGTAATACTGGGTAGAAGCTTGAAAGTATAGACACCATTATTAAGAAATCACATTATAACTTCAAAACCTTGGCCACAATGTTCAGAAAGTAAAGTTTAGAATAGGCTAAGGACTTGGTCACTTTAAGAATATGTCAGATGTCTCCATCAAAGTTCATACATTTATAAAGGTACTAAAGCTACATATACACAAATGCAAGCATTTAATGACAAAGTATAAGAATTGTATTTGATGTACATTAACTAGTAAACATCTATTAGCTAGATATTTGATGGGTGAGAGAACAGCAAGGATAGAGAAGCTACTGAGTAGAGAATTGCTAATTAGAAAAAAAAACAATGTAACTCTTAACAGATTTTCATCTTGCATCACTACAAAATTGGCTCTATGTTTTGGTTTGGTTTGTTATCATTTGGCTGTGGGAAGAACCCACAGACAGTTTGAACTTTTCTTCTAAAAATTTGTGATTCATTTGGTAAAACAGTGGTTCCTAAACTTCTGGATTTCAAGAACCAGGAAAAAAAACAAAAACAAAAACCCACATAGTTGGCTGAGTAGATGGATCGAGTAAACTCCACAGAGAGTAAAGTTCATTTTACCAAGTTAGAACATTTAAAAAATAAATCACCACGGGTTGCCATCATCATTTCATAAAGAAAGGACAGTTCAACCACAAGTAGTAACCTTATAATCTCAAAATAAAGAACAGAACTTTAGTTTCAGTAAATCTATCTTTAAGAAAAATTCACCACGTTGTCCATATTTTTCTCTTTTCCTTGTAGATCATCACAGCATGTGGGAACCCTGGGCTAAAGAGATGTCCTTATCGAGCAAGAGCTAAGAGACTTTTGATATATGACTGCCTAGAACACCTCCAAAGATGTTCAACTCATTTAGGAAATTCAAGGTAATTTTTTAAAAAAAGGTTTTGATAGATAAGTGACAACAACTGGAGATTAGCAAGAAGTTTACCCAAGTAGGTATGTTTCTTTAAGTCTTATTTTGAAGTACATTCAGACCTTTTAAATTGCAGTGATTATCAGATTCAGACAGTTTGATAAAAATTTTCACCATTCCCCCAATGACGGGGCTAGAAATGTCGGTTGGATAGAAATGTTCACTGACTCCGTTCTCTCCTTCAGGGAAGACAGGTTACTGTGACCCAGAAGCACTAATCCAGCCACCACAGTGCCCAGGTAACAGCCATCTTGAATCAAGGTATGGAAGCTCAAAGGAAATAATTTCCCGGGGCCTCCACACCCAAGCGTAAAACGTCAAGTGAGGGCAAACAGCACATTCACATTTTACCCCTCCCTGAGGAACAAAATTAAGTCCTCACAGGACCTACAAGTCCCCAAAGATCAAGAGACTCTTGGGTGAACTCTGACAGGAGAAGTTCACTGTGGTTAGATAGGTATCTCAGCATCTGATCTCCAAATATACCAGCGAACGTGCAGATTGCTCAGCCACCAATGTTGACAGGACTTGATATGTATCACAGAACTTAATTGGAAAAAGCTCAACCATCCCACGGACTTAGTTCCTTTCTATTTCTTGGGAGGTGACCTCTCACAGTGCCTAGCCGCCCTCTCAGAAACCTTCGGGAACTGCAGCTGAAGGAAGCACGCAGGCATTGGTTGTGGAAAAGAGCAGTACCTGAGACGAATGTCAGGGCCAGAATTTAGCTGATTGGCACACATTAAAATGCAACATAATAGCGTATTTGTCGCTGGTGGCCCTCTCCTGCAGTTGGCTCATGAGGAATAATGATGGCTTACTGACAGAAGCAGGAACTCAGCCGCTTGATAACATTGTCGAGCTGATGGTTTGAAGTGGTCCCAACGTCGCCTGGATTTGGCTGGAAAGAGCAGCCATTCACTGTCTCAGGCAGGGTGCTGAAAACAGACCCACAGCCATGCACAACACTGTCCATTTTGAAAGGCTTAAGTAAAGCATTCTCTGCCATAATTTCCATTGTCATTCTTCTCCCACTGTTTATATAATATGGCCAGGAGTGGGACTGTAAACTAATATTATATTCAAGAGCCTCAAACAACAAACACCAGAGCTGAGTTTTCCGGGGAGAGGATTACCAAGCTTCCTACAGAGGCAGGCACCACGGCACACACACAACCACCTGTCTTATTAAAGCAGCCCTTTCCTGGGAAAAGAACATTGCCACGGAAATAATGAATTAATTTGGCATTTCCTTCAGTCTCACTCAGCACGCAGTGTGCTTCTCTAAGCATGAAAACAGCACATCTTCACGGAAACATTTCTAAAATGATGTGCCTACTCATAGAAAAGATCAATTTGAATAGATTCAGTCCCCAAGAGGGCAATTCGATATGAAAAGTTTTCGAGTAAAGTCAGGACAGATTGTCCAACTAGTTTTTGAGCCCAGCGCAGACCTTTATCTTTGTCCGTATCTCAGCTTACAGACCCTCTCTCTCTTTCCCTCTCTTGCGACGTATATACACACACAGACACATTTATTTGTAGCTCTCTGTATACTGAGAACAAAGCTCTTGCTATGTCAGCATAAAAGCTGTTGCTGTTGAAGTGAGAAAAAAAGCGTACTCTAATATAGGGAATGGAAACATAAAGTTATTGAATGTGACTTTTGCCTGAGAGGCTGTATTTGGGTTGTTGAAAGTCAGAAAAAGAGAGATGAAATAGGATTATAAGGGGAGGGAGGAGGGATTGGGAGAGAAAGGGAGAGGCAGAGATGGGTTGATTAAAATGCTAGCTGGTGGGGACTGTGTTGAAAACCCAGATTTGAGAGGTGAGAGGCCAGAGCCAGTGCAGAACAGTCAAAATGAAATTAGAGCTTAAAAGTACAATTAGCAGATTGAGGGCCAGAAGCTACGCGTTGCAACAAGGAAGTGATAATTATAAACAGCTAAGGAGAGGATGGAAATCCAGAAGTGATAATGTGCTGCTGGGAAGGGAGAATGAACTCCCTGGATCAAGTATAAGAAGACACAACATGCAATCCACCAAAACTAGGGCACATTAAGTGAAAAATCTGACAGCTGTGGGTTTTTTTTTTTTTCTTCTTTTTCTTTCATTCTCAGGGCAAGTGTTGTTGCCACTGAATTTACCAGGTTGGTTTTTGCCTGGCATCCACTGCAGAGACCTGTTAAGAAAGCAGAGAGCTAAAATTCCTCTATGACATTAATCCAGTATTCTCGGCATGCCTATAACTTATGATACCATAGATCCAGAACTTACCATTGTCATCCTCCATCTTCTGAGATGGGCCTGAGCATAGTTTATCCCATGTTAACTTCAATACTTACAACTGGAACCATGGCTGGGTAGCTCAGTAAGTAAGAGCTCCATACTAACGAGCAAAGAATACAAAAAGCAGTGGTTTCCAAACGTGGCTGCCCATTAGAATCACCTGGACAGGTTGTTAAAAGTCCCCATTCCAGTGATGTAGGTCAAAGGGCACACATTTTCAGTTATTCTGATCTTGGTAATCATTCTACAATGTATATGTATATCAAATCATTGGGGTGTACACTTTAAATATATACAATTACATTCATGAATCATTCCTCAATAAAGTTAAAAAAAAAGATTTAAAAAATCAACAACAGACACAAACACACAAAATTTCCCATTCCAAGACTGCATCCAAGACCAATTAAATGAAAATTTCTGGGGTGAGATATATGCATTCTTTTTTAAGTATGAGAAGTGCCCGAATTGAGGAATCCCTGCAGCCCAGTTGACTTTGATGAGTTCCACATCCCTAGACATAGATGGCACTCCAACCCTATGCCGTCCCATCTCTCAAATATTGGCCAATAGATCTTAGAAAGCTCTAGTGCAAATGTGGACAGCTCAGCATCAATCCATCCCCTCCTCTGTCAGAGCCACTCTTCAGTACTGAGAGAGTTAAGGCTTGATGATAAAGGCCAGGGGAGGTGGCTTCAAGAAGCAAGAAGCAGATTCAAGTTTGCAGAAGAAATTTCGTCCCTGAAATAGACATGACTTTAAGCCCTCCCACTTCATCACTTGTACATATCCTCTCAATGTTATTACAGGTATCATTTTAGGGCCCAAAACAGAGAGGTCTTCTACTCAATTTTATGGGTTGATAAACAGAAATTGGACCATTACCAATGGTTTTCTGCCCTCTGGGATTTTGCTGTAGGTTTAACATTGTCTTTAGTGAAAGTAACCTGCTAACGTTCAAGGTTTGCTCTGACCCCATGGGCTTCTTCTCTATTCTTAGAGACCCAAATCAGAAGATTTTAGTCTTAGACTCATTATCCTTTACAGCCACACTCAAGAACTCTATTAAATCTGAGTAGAAAGCAATTCCCAAAATTCCCTGCTTGTTTTTCTTTCTTTCTTTTTTTTAAATAAATATCAATTGAGGCCATAAAGGTTGACTGAGCTCTTTGTTAATCCAATCACACAAACAATACTAGGTATATAATGCTTTCTATATTGTTACATATTTGCTACTTCGTGTGCTACAAAATTCTTTTCTACAGTAAATTTTTATTTCTCCATTCTTTATTAGGTGATTTTGTTAGTCCTGACTTTAAATCTGATTCTGAGTCAAAACTCTACAACCTTAAAAAGCTCAACATAATTCCCTCTACACCATTCTCCTTGTTTCTTAATTCTTGTAATTCTCCTAAATTATTTCAGCATTTGTGCTTGTTATACCAGTTTAAAAAACAAAAAACAAAAAACAAGCACAACTTGCAATGGCTCCCCAGTGCCTAGTGAATGAAGTTCAAGCTCCACAGGCAGTCTTTAAAAATATTCCATAATCTGACTCCAACCTTAACTCCTAGTCTTTCAGTTAACTGATCTCTCCTTCTCCCTGGAATATGCCATGCATGGTCTCTCACCAATGTTTTTGAATGTGTGCAATTCCTTTTACAGTAAGAATTATCCCCCATCTTCTCTACACTAAACTGACTGCGTAAAAGGGTTCTCTTCTTGATCCTGTCTCATGAAATTCTTAACCTACCTCTTGAGGGCTTTATGTGGATTTGTGGGATGTGCCTACTGCTTGAAATTATTATACAAAAATTATTATATTAAATAATATACAAAATTATTATTCAAAATTGTGTGTGCACAGAGTAGGCTGTAACTTTGGTGGCTTGCAATGAACTATGCCTCCCAATATTCATGCCCTTGTGCAGTTTCCTCCCATGAATCTGGACAAGCTCTGCAATCAGTTTCAATAAACAGAATTTAGAGAAAGTGACTCTGTGTCAGTTCTGAGATCTGGTCTTAGATTTTAGGTTCTTAAGGAAGGTAGCTGCCTCATAAAAATTCCAGCTACTCTGAGACGACCAGACCATTGGAAGTCCAAGCAGCAACATGGAGAGGCCCGTGAGAAGGAGAATTGAAGGCCCTGGCCAAAAGCCAGTAGCTGGTACCAGCTGCCAGGAATGTGAGTGAGGCTTTTTTGGAATTTCCAGCTGCCTCAGTGTCCCAGATGAGACCAGATGAAGCAAAAGAAACACCTGCCAATGCATGCAATCATGAGAAGTTTAAAAAAACCCAAACTGTTGTTTTGGGATGGTATACTTCTCATTAATAGATAACAAATCAGAGAGTATGTGGGTGCTCCTGACTGTAAACTTTTCTAAAAAAAAGATCCTGATTCTCTAAGGAATTAGTGATACAAGACAAGTTAAGTATCTTTAATGAGGACGTCCCTGTAGAGCACTCAAAATAGGACCTGCCATATGGCAAGCACTCAGTGTTAGCTATTAGTATTATGTATCCAACATAATACTGTATGCCCCATCTAGAGGGTTATCCAGTATAGGTATTCTAAGGCAGAATTTTTAGAAGGCAAGTCATCGCTATGGTTGAGAGAGAAGCCAGAATTAGAAAAAAGTAAAAGAACTAAAAGTCTGTGCATCAAATCTGAAGGATAAGTGAAAAATAGGATAAATAGCCTTGAATCAGGAAATTCAAAAATATGGTGGGCAATGTTTGAAAAGACCGTATTGGGAAGATCAAGACTTAGCCTGAACAGAAAGTAAGCACAAAGAATCCTCCCTTTTCCCCTTCATGCAAAATACGTAACTACATCCACTGCCCTGAACTGATGAGTTTAGAATAAAGGCCCTAGAGGTCACCAAGGATGGAAGGAAGGAAAGGTGAAGACAAGGGTGACTTTGGGAGGAGCAGGACGTAGGCTGTGTGAGTGCACACCCACTTGCCCTTACTTCTTCGGTGAGGCAGCCAATGAAATCATTGTCCCTGAGTGCCTAGAAATGGGGGGGGGGACTTGAGGAACATGGTAAAGGGTGAAAGCACCCACTGAAGGAATGGGGAAAGCTGACAGCCAAGGCTGAGTGAAATGTTGGCCAAGTAGCATGGAGGGCCCAGCTGCAGCTGGAGGGTGTAGAATGAAATGTAGGTCACACTCACAAACAGACGTCTCAGCAGGATCCTTCCTTGATTTCTGAAAATGATAGGCAGCAATCTGTCTCTGGAGATGTTGGGTGGAAGTAGGATGACCATCTGCCAGGGCTGTTGTCAGGAGGCACTGGGTTCAACAGCAACCCACAGGACGAGTAAAGTCCTCCTTACTCAAGGACTTCCTAGTACTTTTTAGCTTCCTGACCTGGGCCAGGTTATTAGCCATTCTGTGGTTGGTCTCCTCACTTTGAAACTGAAAATGGCTGTTTTGAGGATTATATGACTATCATGCATGTAAAGCACTTGGCACAATGTTAGCCATTATTATTATTAATAGTAGTAGTAGTAGCATAACTTTATAAACCAATGATAATAGTGTCTTTTTCTTTTGGAGGCTCAAGTCCCATTCTTTGGGATATCTTGTGAATTTTACAATGTTCCATTATTATACATTCCTGAAGATTATTCCTTTAAAATGAAAATTTATTATTGGGCTTCCCATATATACCAATAAAAAGCTAAATTCTTGTATTGATTTCCCTAGTCAGCCAATGATGTTTCCCTTGCCTTTAGGCATAAAGTAATCACACACACACACACACACACACACACACACACACACCCCTTATAGATCTTATATAAGATAATTCAGATAGTGGAAAAGTTAATAAATATAAAATCTCACCAGCCTAGCTGTGATAGTTAATATTATGTGTCAACTTGGCTAGGCCACAGAGCCCAGTTATTTGGTAGAACATTATTCTAAATGGTTCTGTGAAGGTGTTGATAGATGATATTTACATTTAAATTGGTGGACTTTGATAAAGTAGATTGCCTTCCCTAAGGTGGATGGGCCTCATCCAATCCACTGAACTCCTCTGAGCAGGAGGGCATTCACTGCCAGCAGACGACCTTCAGGCTTCGCCTGCAACATCCACTCCTGGGTGTAAACCCTACCAGCCCAGCCTGCAGATTTGGGACTTGCCACCCTCCATTATTACCTGAGCCAACTCCTTAAACTAAATCTCTATGTATATATACACATCCTATGGTTTAGTTTCTCTAGGAAGATCTGAGTAGTTATTTCTGATGTTCTCCTGATGGGCCACTTGAGGGCCTACGATGATGGAAGCTTACTTAATGGAGACCTAACAGGTAGCAATATATAGCATACCCTCAGCCCCATTTTTTTTTATTGTGAATTTATGAAAATATTCCTGAGGAAAGCATTAGGAGATTAAGAAAGGCATTAGATCCAGCCTGATGCCCTTTGAGTTTGTGACGTTTAATCCTCTATGGCGGCCCCACACTGCCTATCAGACCGCAAGATGCGTCACCCAGAGAACAATAGTCTCAGGTTCTTGTAAGATCTACATTTTGCCCAAGGCTTTTTATAAGCGAAGCAAAATCTGCTGTCTCGGAGATAATACTCTTCCCACATCACCCATATCGAAGGGTTTCTGGGTTCCATGCTAACTAGCATTTCTCCCATATTTCAGGCAACACAACTCTCTGTCTTATTTGTCAGAAAGGCTTTGTCATACATATTCAGGAAACATTTGCCTGGGAGACAAACGCAGTGAACACTATGCTGTAGGTAGAAGAGGCTCCTACCCATTCTTTCTGTTCCATTTCAGATAATGACTTTCTGTCTCTCCTTTAAATGAGTATTTCTGGACCACTGAAACGTTAAAAAAAAATCACTAGACACCAAACTTATTATTCATCAAATTCTAATTTCCCATCTTGCCTTAGTTTAATGACAGACTTCTTTTTCACTGCATTTGCTCATTATTTTTCACTTTCTTCTGTCCTTCCCTGTCTATCCCCTGTTATTGTTCTTTGTGGTCCCTGTTCCTACACTTGCTCTTTCCTTCTCCTTCCTTCTATCAGACCTCTTTTCTGCTGAACTACAAATAGTGTTTGCTTCACTGTCCTTTAAGTCAGCTTTTGCCTACTGAAGCTCTTTTCCCCTTGCTGTGAAAATATAACCTCTCCGAATTTATATTCTGCCCTAATAATTTTATTCCCCATCCCTCACACAACAGTTTCCCTTTCCCTTATCTTCCTTCTTCATAGCCGTTTTCTTAGGAGCTGAGAAAATTAGGAAAATAATGATAAATAATGATCATTTCTGGCCATTCATTACCAGAAAAAATTATTAACCATAGGAGATGTGAATACCGGGTGATATGGTACATTTCTCCTGTAGGATCCTCAAGTCTCACTCTAACTTCTCTGCCTTCAGGTTGTTCATCTGTAAAGGGAGTTTTATAACAATAATAGTATGTGCCTCCGAGGACTGGTGCTAGGATTACATAAGATTAGCATATTAAAGCATGTTATAAACTATGAGTGATCCTATAAAGGTTAGTATCCAGTCATCCAGGTGTGCACTCACCCAGAGATTTCCTGTGGATTAAAAATTAAATTAAAAACTCTTCCATAACAAGTAAATAAAGAAACTAAACAGCACACAATTAACAAACTTAGTCTCAATTGTGCTACATTCTTTCTGTCACCTAGAAACTAATTAGTACGACATAATCACATACTTCCTGCCCAGTAAACATACAAGTCCCAGAGGAACAAATGATTTGTATCACGAATCACTGGCCACTGCTTACTGGTAATTATCATATAAATGAGGTGCTTCAAGTTGACCTCTGATTCCCTAGTCCTTTTCTGAGACAGCAAAGATACACCAGTTATGTAAAAACTTGATAAATTTTAAATTACTTTTCTAGCCTTGCCTTCTGGATTTTCTTTGTTTTGGGGGGGAAAAAAAGATCACCACCCCAACAAAAAACCTATCAAAATACTAAAACACTAGTTTATGTTTAGAAATGGCTCTGGCAATTAAAAAGAAAATTCAAGAAAATTTATAAAACTCCAAGAGTAATCATTCATATTAGCTATATGGAAGTGACTGTATTCAAGCCTTTCCTGAGGAGGCAACCAGTCAATTAAAGGAAGGCATCCAGCTCTTCCCCTGATTAACTGTATGAATTTAGTCAGTCACCTTACTTATCTCACCCACGGTTTCCTCCTTTCACAATGTAACAATTAGATTAGGTGATTTTAGCATTCCTTCCTGCCCTAACATTCCTTCATCTAAATCTTGAAAAAAGAAATACAAATGCCATATACCTTGAATATCATTTAATATACTGATTCTCAACATTTGCCGCACACTGACGTCACCCCAGGAGCTTTAAAAAATACAGACGCTGAGGCTCCACCCCCAGAGAGTGGGAATTAATTGGTCTGGATGTAGCCTGGACACCAAGGATCATAAAAGCTCTAATGTGTCCCCAAGATCAAGAAGCATTCATTAATTACTACATACTTTTTGGATGTGGGTCTTTCCTCTTCTTTTCCTTCTTCATTTGAAGAAGTTAAGTTATCTCTGTGAGGCTACCTAGCCATCGAAGCATGGAGAACCTCCCCCGCATGACCATGGGAACCCTGAGCAAGATGGCAGCAGAGGAGACACGGGCAGGGTGCTGGCTCAGAGCAGGGATGCAAGAAAAGAGTCATTTCTTTCTTTCTCCCCACTTCCTGGCCCTCAAGACCTCCAAATACCAGACCTTCATCCACTACTAATCAAATATTGAAATATCACTGGAAGAACTTAAATTAATTCCCTGAATTAGAATTTTTAAAACTCAGTGAAAACATAATGAAGGCAGGGACTCTGTCACCATTATTTCCACAATACTCAGAACAAATATTTATTCAATGAAAAGACGAACTGGTCACTGTTTCCATAGGCCTTTGGTCTCTATCCCTCCTGTTCATCCCTAATACACATACACATACACGCATGCACGCACACACACACACACACACACTTTGCCATCTTTCTATGACTCTGCTTTTCACTGATGTAAAGGACCTAAGTCTCGAGGACCAGGCCTTTTTCTTTCCCTTCATTATAGTATCCCTACTACTTATCACTGGAGACTTTATCCCATAGATAGGGTCGTACAGATACTGTCATATAGAAATTCTCAATAAAATACTGGTAGTAGACTCATATTTCCTCACTCATCGTTTTGAAATATGATAAGAGAAGTGTCAAGAAATGATAGAATTAAAGGAAACATACCTAAGAGCTGACTTTGTGGGTATGCAAAGCCACCTGGGTTTGGTTTTGTAGCCCCTAGTGAGAGCCTTGGGCCAACTACAGGTGGGCCCTCAAATCAATGAAAAGATGAAGACAAAAATTTTTTATCACACTGAGCCTCCAACCAGTAGAATCTCAGCTTATAGTGTTTGCCAGCCCAGTCCTTGATTTCAGAGATCATTATGTGATGGGCAGGCAGGGCCAGAAATAGAAGAGGAGAACAATATTCTATCAGCCAATGTTCCTAGTCAATCAGAATAATTCATGTGTTTTCTCTTTCAAGAGGAGAATATGGAATGGAGTATGGTTGAAGCCTGAACTTATCAGTGAACAGGGAAAAATATAAAAAAGACAAATTGCTAATGTTCCAGTCTTTCCATCCATCAGCTCCAATATAATAAGTGTCTACTTCATCATTTTGTTCACACAGTCAAATATTCACTGAGGATTCTGACCAGGCCTCTTCAACTACCCGCCTGATTACTGAACAAGTCAGGCTGTCTTTGGCGTTTTGTGCCTAGTGCACACTGATGACTTGAGAAACAAGGAGGTTATAAAATACTTGACGGTGGGTAATATCATCGGACCATCTTGCATGCCACTCTTATATGCCCTTATAAATCAATTCAGCACAAAACAGTGTTTATCCTGACTAATCATATCTGAAAATTACAGGGTGAATAATCACTCACGATTACAAAACATCAAGGGGGCTCATCTTAATGTAGCTTTAGGTGGGCCGGCTTATAACCCCCCATGTTCACAAGTCTAGAATGAACTGGAAGAAAATAATCAGAATAAACCAGATGGCTTTACAGAAGCAAAGCTCTCTCTCTCTCTCTCTCTTTTTTTTTTTTGGAGTAGGCTCCATGCCCAGTGTGGAGTCCAATGTGGGGCTTGAACTCACAACCCTGAGATCATGACCTGAGCTGATATCAAGAGTCAGACGCTTAACCGACTGAGCCACCTAGGCGCTCCAAAAGCTCTTTTTGAAGATTAGGTAAATAGGTCGATGTTCTTCATAAGGAAACCAAACTGTTAGTCCTGGGCACCCGTAGAAAAGGAGGTGGAAGTAAAGCAAAGCTCTTCCCCAGGAAAATGGGGGTGACTCATTCACCTTGAGGAGGGCCGTGTGCCCATTAAGCCTGCCAGGCAAACAGCTAGTGAGCTTGAGCAGCAATTTTCTAAATGAGTGGCAATTTCCTTAATGAGTCTTCCCCCCGCCCCCAAACCTTTGTGAAGATAATTAATGTATATAATTTCAGAGACAAAAAACAGACCCCAAAGTGCCAGAAATGACTTGCCCACAGTCACACCATGAACTTCAGAAACTCACATTTGCTTCTTACTCCATGAAACCACATTCCTGACTCTAAGAAGAGATGAAGAACTGGGGCCTAGGCCTAAATAAATCATCAGGGCCAATGCCACATGCTTACTTCTAGAACCATCCAAGTCATTAACAGGAACCAGGCTGATAGAGTCACATTTTCTCTCTGCCCTTTATGTACTGCTGTTGGTTATTCAGAAATGTTGAATAATCAAGAGAAATCGTACTTTTTAACTTCTCAAAATGAGAGACTAAATTAATCACATTCTACTCAAAAGGGAATTTGCTGAATATGTAGATTTCAAATGAAAGACAGAAAGGTTTCATTTTCCTTGTCCTTCATATATTTTTAAATAGCGAACAGGTTTAAAAGCAGTGCAAACCGTTTCCTTGGCAGTATTGTTTGTTTCTCTATGGAGTAGGGTCTGATTTTTTTCTACGGCCTCATCTTTTCACATCATTTCTCATGATCCCTCTGAAGCGTATGGCAATGCTGATAATAGGAATTAAGTGGTTCTTTATAAGCATGGGAAATAGAATTGTGTGGGAGGAAGTGGACAGGCATTAGAATTACAAATCTGGGTTCAAATCTCAGCTCTCCCACCAACCTTGACTAGATTCTTTCACAATATATTTCTTCATCTCTTCACAAAATGGGAAGAATGATACCCACATGGCCGGTGTGCACGTCAGCAACAATGATCACCACACACTGTGCCTGGATCATCGATGTTTCTCTAAGTCATGAGCCCTCCCTTTCCCTTAAAAGGGTCATCAGTCCAAATCCTGGTACAGTACCAGCAAGTTTTCACTTTGTGGAGATGTTTGCAGACTTAGCCAACCATACTATGAAAGTGTTGTTAGCAAGAATGCCAAAAAAAGCAAGATTCAAAAGGCAGCTGGGGACAGGAATAACGAGTTGGAACCATCCTCACCTGGCCCACTTACAGGGACCCTCAGGCAAGTTCTGCTCTGTGTCAGTTTCTTCACCAGTGAAAACAGTACTTGCTATTCTGACTTCACACATTTGTGGGGAGAATGAAATGATGTGCTTATAAGTGATGCAAGTGGAAAGTGTAATTCTTAAACATAACAATAAGCACGGTAATTTTGTTTCACCTTCTTTCAACTATATGCATTCCAAACTTATTTCTTTGTACAAGAATGTCATACTTTATTTCGAATATTTTCGAATATTTATATTCGAATATTAAAAATCTCTATGATTTTTAAATATGATCTGTAAAAAATATTTGTGTATGTAGGTGTGTATGCACATACACAGATATGAAGAACATGGGAGGATAAGAGATGCCTCTGAGGCAGAAAGCATTTCAAATCTATTTTAGAATTCTGTTTGGAACCATTCAGGGTCAGAAACCACTGAAGAAGGAATTTTAAAACTCTAAAGCTGGATGAAAAGTTAATCAAATTAACCACAGATTAATAACAATAGCTAATGTTTATTGAACAACTGCCACATATCAGGTAGTGATCTAAACTCTTTTTTTAATATCTTTGATCCTCATGATGACCTTCTGGATAAAATGAAGAAACAGGTCCAGAGAGGCTAAATAATCTGCCCTAGGTCACAGAGCCAATATGTGGCAGGGTCAGGATTTGAACTCCTATCGTCTACTTCCAGAGTGTGCCTTCTTCACCACTACACACTTTTGTTTACCTTTTGTATTCCAAGTGATCAACCTGTTACTGAATTGAGCTCAAAACTTTACCAGGCATGGAGGAAAGCAGAATACAGAATAAATACAAGATCAAGTTGCCCATCTCAAGGATGTTTCAGTAAATCTGTAACAATTAAGGTAATTTACAAGACAACATACAAGTACATCTTAATATGGTGCCAATGGCCTATAAGAGATGAGAGGAAAAGAGTAATTACAGATAGGGTAAGCAAGCCCACTCTGACAGGTAATTAGTGGGAAAGGCCGGTGAATGGGTTGTTAAGAAGATGGGAGTGTGCTGTGGGTGGGGGATATTTTCAGGAGACTACACATCCTGAAGCATGGTACTGTGTCCTCTTGAGGAAAGTTGCTTATTTTTAAGAGGAAAAATGCATAGATGAAATAAGTGGGTGGCAGTTGGTAGAAGACCCTTTTTTCTTGACTAATTCAAATGCAAACTGTAAAATTAACATAGAGAAATGGGTCACATCTTGGGGTGAGGATTCTTCATCAAGAGCTGTCAGCAACCAATTAGTCGTCAACCTCCATGTGCTCTCTATTACACCAGTTGTGGACAGGAAAAAAAGGAAATTATATCTTCCTGTAGGGATATCTCACTATCTAAAAAGTTTTATAATCATAGATAGACACATAAAGTGGCTGAAGAACTCTGGTGAGCAGGATTATCAGCAAGGACAAAACAATAAAATATATTTCCAAATTACTTAAGTATGGGAGAAATACCCCACCAGTCTGTTCTTATCTTTAGACTAGAAGCAAGAGGTAATTTTAGCTTCAGGTGTAGCTGGATGGAGGGGCCAAATCACTGGCACCATGACCCACCTGCTTCGGTTTCTTTGTTCAGCTCTGCGCTTCTCCATGTATTGGTTATGTACTTAGGTCGTGTGATGGCTGTAGAACCTCGACTTTTCATCAGCTCAAAAGAACTGGAGAAGAAGATTAACTTTCTTCTAATCTCAGAAAAAATTTAAAAAATTTAAAAACAGGATTGAGTATCATGGGCTCTTAATGGCTTGACTTAATTGCTCTTAATTGCTGAGGTAGAGCTTAAGTCAAGTATTCCATCCTGGAGTTAGGATGCTGGAGTTAGCTTCACATGAGCTAATAATGAGACAGGTTCACCACTCCAAGTAAAAATAGGAAATTGTTGCCCCAAGAAGGAAGATGGCTGCTACATGGTAAACAAACATGGGACCACTACTGTCCGTCAAGCACTGAGACCAGGAACATGACCACCACGGCACTAACATACAGCAGCTAGTAGTAATATCCGTAAAAGTAGCAAAAGTCACACTAGATGGTTTTTGAAGCATGTGTATAAACAGCATCAGCATCACTTGGAGGTTTGTTAGAAATTCAGAATCTTGGGCTCACCCCAGACCAGCTCCAGGTGATTTATATGGAATATACCATTTCAAACTTGCCTCTGTGGTGTTCTGGTCCTGGTTCTTTTCCCCCTAACAATGAAAGGCAGGAAACACTTCTTTTTTAAACTGTGAAAAGTGCTAATGTTTATGTTATCTAGTCAATTCCCCATATACTGACCCAAAATGTGGACATCTTGTCATATCTATATTTCAAAGGGGAAGTGCTAGCATACTGACCAGGATATCCACTGTGACTCTGAACAAGTCAGTTAAGTTCTCTATGCCTCAGTTTCCTCAGCTGTCATTTAGCACAATTGTGAAGATTAAACAAAATCTTGGTTATAACGTTTCTAACACACACCTTACAGGATGCTCAAAATGGTGGCTATTACAGTGTTACTGTAGAATAGTTATCTAACCCAAACTGCTCTTCACAACTGTAGACCTCCATGGATTTGCTTTAAGAGTTCTCCAAACTATGAGGTAATCCCTCCCACTGGTGAGGATCTAAACTGCTAGAGGAACATGTTTATAGTTTGCATTTATTTTATATCTTGGGGTTCCACGTAAGATTCTTTCAAGAAAATAGTTTTATTAAAAATGTTCTAAGCTTTTCTCTAAAAAAAAAAAAAATGCACCACAGAAGTCCCATAAGTTCTCCTCCTGCCTACTGTCACTCTTCTTGTAACACGTTAGGAGGTCAGGAGAACATCTGAACTAATAAAGGATTGTGAGTTTAGTCTCTGTGTGGACAATTAGGTTTATTCTTTGCTGTAGGCACAGAATTAACCTCAGTCTGCCATCTTGAAATCTGCAATAAGCAAGTAAACCCAAAAGATGAAACAGGATGGATCAACCCAAATGCCATTTGATTTTTGAAAAATACCATAAGGCACAAGACCTTCTAAGTGTGTTAGTAGTCATCATTAGATCTGAATCCCCATATTGTATTCCATCTACTTGTGAAATAACAATATTTTTTTTAATTCCCAAAGAAAATAGCAGCTATATTCCTTTAATACTACATAAGATTTGTAAGTTAAAAGATTTTCTTTCTTACTTTAGGGAACCCAAATATACATATTTAGCTAAATATACAAACACACATATATATCTACCTCATTGTTGGAACAATTTCAGATCACTTACAACTGTTAGACCCCTTGTAGTTTTGAAGCTCAATGTTGAGTATAAGATTATTTTTTAATATGAATAAACATTATGGATTTCATCATTTACCCCAAAACTAGCATGGGGTTGATTTGTCATTATAGTGATTTAAAATTCTTGGATAAATTTGGTAATTCTATTAAATATTATAGATTTAATGACATTTTCTTTCCTGATTTAAAAAAAAAAAAAAGTAAAATGACCTTCGGGTAAAATAGAAAAAATCATTCACTGAAAATTGGACTTGCCTTCATTAGTATCCCAGGGCTGCTCTAGCAGAGTACCACAGACTTGGATGACTTAAGACAACAGAAATCTTTCTCTCACAGTTCAGGAGGTCAGAGTCTAAAGCCAAGGTTGATTCCTTCTTGGGGGCTTAGAGGGAGCATCTGTTCCATGCCACTCTCTTAGCTTCTGATGGCTCCGGGAATCCTTGGGGTTCCTTGGCTTGCAGACACGTATCTGCAGACTCTCTTTCATCATGTGGCCATTTTCCCTCTATGTGTGTCTTCACGTGATGCTTTCCTCTCTGTGTGCATCTATCTTCCTGTCTCCTTCTCTCTTCTTATAAGGACATCAGTCATATTGGATTAAGGGCCCACCCTACTCCAGTAGGATCTCACCTAACTTGCATCTTAATTACATGTGTTAAGACCCTATTTCCAAATAGGGTCACATTCAGGTGCAAAAATCTAGGACTTCAACATATCTTTTTAGGGAACACAATTCCATCCACAGGAGTTTCTCACCAGTACATTGAAGACAGGGTACTGGACTCTAAGACCTGAGATCCAACAAGTGACAGCTATTTCCAAGAAGGCTTATTTTCAACTCTTGGCGTTGTTCTTTCATTAGCTGACACTGCATGTAGAATTTTACGCTCAAGGCCCTCAACACTAATAGCCCATCTTGCCTTTTCAATCTCTTTTTCTCTACAAATACAAACACACCAACGCCCCAACTTACAGTAAACGATTCATTGTTCCCAATGTTTACCCTGACTTTTCTCACCTCTGTGCCTTTTCTCTTACACTCAGCCTGAAATGCTGTGTTTTGTGTTAATTTAGATTACTGTTCAGCAAACACTGACTATAGTTCTCCTACCACCATGGGCAGAGGACCTGTCCCTACATATATACGCTTGGTTCACACATGGAAATTGCTTTGACTAATGGGAAATAAGTGAATATGACATTAGAGAAAGTTTAAATGTGCTTGCATAGCAGGGCTTGTGATTTGTCCTCTGCCATCACTATGAAAAATGTGTGCTTCTGAGTGGTCTGCTTATCTATGTAGGATGTGAGATACATGCAGTAGACTTGAACCTAGTCTTAGCCAGATCAAGGCTAGATCACCAATCCCCAGCCAACCCACAGATACATGAGTGAGAGTAAATGTTCTGAGGTAGTTTATTATATAGCACTGTTACGGCATTAAGTTGACTGTTATATCGTTTCCTCATGTTCAATCTTACCTTCTTTCAAAACCCAGTTTAGCTCTTTCTCTTTGTTACTTTCTTTGATTTCTTCCTCTTGAAAGCATTGCCTCTGCCCTCTGAACTCTCCTTTTTGTTTTATCTATACTTCTCTGAAAGCACTCATCTCCTTCCCCATCTCCTGCATTTTATTTTGTATTTGTGCTTTATTTCCCCAATTAGACTATCCACTACTTGAGAGCAAAGCATATATTTAATTTATATGTGACCCCATCATAACATTTTGAATGGAATATTCAAAAACTTCTGTTTAAGCTCTTAAAAAAAATTTGGCTCTGGGTACTGCAAGATAGAGGAAATTGCCTGTAATTCAAATATCTGCAAAAAATCAATATAAGAAAAAAACTGAAAGCAGGAACCTATCACAGATACATTAGAGTAATGAAAGTGAATAGCCTCTGCCTGAAAGTGGATTAATAAAGAGCAGGCATTTTATGACCCTCCAGATCTGGAAGGCTGCCTCCCCCAACCACTACCAGCCTTGGCCAAACCGTCATCTCTTCTTGGACCACTAAGTTAGCCTTCTGCTTAATGTCCCTACTTCTACCCTGGGCAGTCTGCAATCTCTTCTCCACATAGTGGTCAGAAGAATCTTTCCAAAATATAAAGCAGTTGCTTTCACAACCGTGCTTAAAACTCTTTATTCTACTGAGAATAAAATCTAAACTCTAATTGGCTTCCAGAGTCTGGGCTCTGCTCACCCCTCTTATCTCATTTTATACAGTCTCATCCTCTCCATACTCTAGTAACTGCAGCCTCCTTTCTGTTTTTTCAACATGTCAACTTTGTTCATACCTTATAGATACCACTCTTGCTGCTCTTCCTCCAAGCCTCTGTAGGGCTGGCTTCTTCCAGTCACTCAGGTCTCAACTCAAATGCTAACTTCTCAAAGAATTCTTCCCTGAACACATAAGCTCATATTGTCCCTGTTTTCCCTGCAAGACAGTCTCTTGAAGTTAGTGTATTCATTTATTTGTTCACTCTAGTTCAAGCTGGAACATGACTTATAGTCCTTCAGTTTATATTCCTGCAAGCGGTAAGGTTCTGTGGTTAAGGAATGGGTTATGGAGTCAGACTGTTTGGACTTGACCTTGGGCAAGTTACTTAGGTGAGGCAATTTTTCTTATCTCAATTTTCTCATTTGCGAAATGGGGATAATACAGGAAACAACCTCATAGGTTTGTTGTTAGTTAATAAGTACAAAGCAATTAGAATGATCTCAGGTACACAGCAAACACTATAAATGCTCACCCTTATTATTACTGTTGTATTATTCACTATTGTATCCCAATGCCTAGGACGCTATTGGTCATGTAGTCAATACTCAATAAATACTTGTTGAGTGACTGACTGAATAAATAAATGAATAAATAATGGAGTTGCCTATCAGATCAAATAATCTGATTTCAAGGTGAAAAATACATCTGATTCTATTTCCCGTGACCTAGACGAACTATATTATTAACTTAGAACCAAAAGAGAAACCACTGTATAAATTAATTACATAAAGGCAAGTCTGATTATTTCTTAAAATTTATTTAGGAAACCAAAATTTGCCCCAAAGTGAAAACTCAGAGGAAACCCAATTTCAGAGAATGAAAGAAAAATTTCAGACTTTTCAAGTCCCGAGAGCTAGCTGGGGCTAACCTAGTGAGGCTAATTCAAATCAGAACATCTCCCCAGAGTGGCTCAACATTGTCTGGGAGATCAATGTGGCACTTCCAGAGATGGCTTGACTCTGTAATGACCTCAGGGCATCAGCAATCTGGCCCCCTGCTCTGGTTTACGTTTAGAATGATAGCGAGGAGGGTGGGATGAATAATCAAGTCTATATTTGCTTTTCCTGATTGTCCTCAAGAGTGAGCCTTCCTGACTGGCATTGCTTCTTTGTTTCCTAACTCCCATTCATCACTTTGAATACATTCCCATTAATACCAAACACAAAAACAGCCTAACCAGAAATAAACACCAACAGGACTCATATTTCTCAGCAAGCAAGGTCCTGGTGGCAAACTCTAGCCCAGCTCCCCTCAGGCCAGCTCCACCAATGGCAGCAAACAGAATTCAACATGCTCTCAAAGTTTACATGGTGACAGATACATGTCAATAACCACAAAGAAAAAACTAAAATATAATTAAATTTGTAAATAATATTACACTATCTCCCTTCATATTATGCCTTCTCGATTGTTTTTTTCTATTAAAAAAAATAGATTTGGCCCTGGGCCCTGCAATTAGGGGAAACAGCACTTACTTCAAATATTTGTAAAAATAAATAGAAAGGAAAAACCGAAAGCAGGAACCTATCACAAATATAAACTGATTTCAGTTTTAAATACCCTGGAAAGAAGGCAATATTAAAACCAAAATAACCTCAGGTTTGTACCTATTTTAATGTTCAGCTACTGCAGAAATCTTATTAAGTAATACAGTTGACCTCGAACAATGTGGGCGGTGAGGGTGCCAGCCCCTCGGGGCAGGCAAAAATCCACAGATAACTTTTGACTCTCTCAAAACTTAACTACTAATAGCCAATTGTTGATCAGAAGCCTTACCCGTAACATAAACAGTCGATTGATACCTACTTTGTATGTTATGTGTTACATAAACTGTATTTTTACAGTAGAGTAAGCTAGAAGAAAAAGAGTGTTATTAAGAAAATCATAAGAAAGAGAAAGTAACTTTACAGTACTGTTCTGTATTTATTGAAAAAAAAAAATCCACGTAAAAGTGGACCCAGGAAGTTCAAACCCATGTTGTTCAAGAGTCAACTGTTTTTCAATGTTATTTCCAGTGTCTATTTGGAACGCATTTTTTTTTTTTTTAAGTTATTGCTAATGCTTACAATCAGGAACCAGGTAACAATTCACCACTACTGGAAACAGCACTGAGTGCAGCCTGGCCTCACAATAACTCAGAGTTATAGTACTTTTAACAAAGGATGGAATCTTTCCCTAAGCAGGGTAGCTGCATTTCTAGTATATAACAAAGACGGTGGGGAAAGGATGGCACAGTTCACCTCCAGCCCCACCGGATGATTACAAGCACAGGGTCACCTCCGCAATTTCATTATGTGGATTAAGGCGAAGAGACTTCATCTGCAGCATGACCTGACTGCACTGAGCCGACAAAATCACAGTCTTGTCAGTCCTTCCCTTGGTGGCTTGTTTCATAACCACCAGCAGATCGCCTACTTCCTCTGCTCCTGCCCTAGCTTCTCCAAACATCTACTGCCCACCATGACTTAAATCTTCATTAACTTTTGAATGCTCCATACATAACATACTTAACAGGCAAAAAAAGGCAGCATTTTAGAGACTCCTTTTGGTGTATATTTAAAGAGTTTAATAAGGATGGTCACGGTTTGAATTCTAGCTCTACCCCTCACTCGTAGAAACTTAGGTGAGTACCTGAACCCATCTGAGGCTTGGTTTGCTCCTCTCTGAAAAAAAAAATTTTTTTTTTTAATTCCTATCCTTTCTTGCAGAGCTTTGGTGATAATCAGGTAAGGTTACACATATGAAAGAAATGAAAAAATATAAAAAGTATTATGAAAATTTACAAGCAGGAATAGGAATACAACCAAAATTCCTAAGTGCACCTTGATCTCTCTCTTGGTTGTGATGTTGTAAGAACTCAACTTCTGTTTTCTGAATCACAAAATACCAAGACATGATTCTGTCCTTTAGAAACCGCTGCTTCAAGCCCGTAACCAAGAATGTCTGTTTTCTTTTGCCTCCCACAAAACCCATAATAAAAAAAACAGTTCAGCTTCTGGAGAATATGCCCTTATCAAAAATCAAAATGAAACTCAAAGGAAAATAGAAGAAATAGCAACACTTCCCGTCGGCAGGTGAATAAGTCTTCCACAGATCAGAACCGGGAACAACAGTCTGAAGGAGGAACATTCTAGCAGGTATTGTTCTCAGTAAACAAGAAAGCAGATGCCACCCCATATTTTGTGAAATATTTATGACTCCACCACACACCCTTTTGGGGGAGCAAATTGATGACTCTTGTACCCAACACAATCACCTGGGGTGTGCCAGGCACAGCCTCTATCAATCACACTGACATGATTTGTTTCTCCTTATTCAGAGGCTGCCTTCCCTTCAATCCAACGTCCAAGATGGAGAGGGTGAAAAAGATGGAATAGCCAAGGCTTCTCTCGTCAGTTTCTTTTTAAATGCCAAGAGTTATAGTGTTTGGGGGTATTGCTGCTGGACACAAAACTGTTCTGTCTCCTTCAAATTGGCCAAACAAATGGGGGACTGTGTTAATCCCATTTTAGTTGAGTGCCACGTATTCCATATTTACGGCTATGTGCATAACGCTGTGTCACAAGGTAATGTTCCATTCCGCATAAGATTAAAAAATCAGAACACATACTGCCTAAAACTGAATTAATGGTGGAAATTCACCCTGACAATGGATGGGAGTGACTATTGCCAAGATAAACTCGAGCACACAACCAGACTGGCATAACTCTTTCTGTTACAGAGAACTGGATGTTTACTCAGAAACATACATTGGGAATCTACTGAGTGCTGGGCAATGCATTACGGAACAATGTTTCCCTACCTTATAGGGGTCTCAGACTCAAGTAAGCAAGTGATCAAAATGTACCAAGTTTTCCATGATTGGACCCCAAATTTATCTCCTACTCTAGCCTCTGATTTCTTCTATTCTAGCCATCTGAAAGTAGTCACTTTGCACAACCTGAATTATCCTGACTTTACCCAAGCTTTACCTCATCTCATGCATCCCACTTTCCTCTTGTCAAAGGCCTATGCATTTTTAAAGGTCCAGTTCACATAGCTCCTCTACCATGAGATCTTCCTAGATTACCTATCCCTGAGTGTGAACGATCCTTCTCTTTTTCCTTTCAATTTCACATAACTTATATACCTTATAATAGCTCTTACATTGATCTGACTTATTCTAGACTTAATTCTGGGGATGCTTATTTTCACAATCAATTGATTCTGTATCCTGGAGAGCAGGGGCTGTGTCTTCTTCCACTTTGTTCACCCTCTATGTCTAGTAGGTAAGGGATCATTATGGTTCAGTAGGATAAATTGTTACCAAAGATATCACTCTCACTTAGAGAGAACCCCATGGCATATTTGTTAATACAATTGTGTGGATTCTTGCTCCAGCTAGTTACATTATTTGATTTTATTTCTAGAGAAGCACTAAGTTAAGACTAGCAGATCCTACCCTCCCTGTCCCCTATTATACTAGGTGCCATCACGAAGAATTTTCCTTTAGGGAGCTTGACCCCACAGCTGTCTGCCCTATCACAGCCATCCCTAGGACTGAAAGACTCCACCACCTCCCCCTCATTTATTCTCAGCTCTGAGAGCCTCAACTGTCAGAAATCTTCTTGCTTGAAGATCTTCACACTTAAATATTTTTTCACCTTGTCAATACAAATGTTTGTTCATCAAAAACAGTAGATAAGTTGTTACAGTTTTTCATGTTTTGAATTCTCTCTTCCTCGGGGCAAAAAAAAAAAAAAAAAGAGGGCGAGGGGGCGGTACTCAGCATCCTAAAACTGGGCTTTATACCCAGCATTTCACTTTAGGATGTGTGGCTTATGTGCTGTGATAAATCTATGCAATAAAAGGAGAAGGGAAAAATACTCAGTAGTGACAAGAAAACTTAGATACAAAATTGACCCCCCACAGCCAGTCATCTAGTGGTAGGCTTTTTGGCTGAAGAATTGTATAGGAACATGGAAATCATAAAAGGGAGGGGGTACGGACATCAAGGACTGGAACTGCAAAGGCAGAAAGATCTGCAAAATGTGTCCTTCTCAATATAACACTCCCAGCAGAGAGAGAATTAAACCTCAAATGTGAGAAAGCACTCTCAAACTATTTATTTTTATTCATCTAATAACCTACATTCCGTGATGCATTGGTGTCACAATTCAGTTGGATATATACATGAGATATTAAATGATAATAGAACTGCATTCATTATAACCATAGACACAAGATCACCAGGCCAAAAAAGCTGGATGATGGTCCAAACAGTTTAAACTTTCAATATTTTTATTTATAGGAGATTGTGTTGCATATAAACTGATCTCCAAGGCAATTAATGGAATATATGCATACATACATACTCATCCTAAGGAAGAGAAGAAATTGAAGGAAATTACATTAGTTATTTATTCACTGAGCCAAAATAAACACCATTATTTAAAACTGTGTGCAGTTCCTAGCAAAACACCAAATGTGAATGCCCACAGTACATGCTATCAAGTCTCAATCCATAATGGTCCTCTTTACCAAATTATCTATTACCTAAGCTAAGAAGTTGCTGAATTATGATGTGCTGGATTTTTACAAGATCTTTCTCAGAAGAAAATAATTAAGAGTCTTCAATTCCCACAGTCCTGAATTTCCACCACACTTTCACTGTCCCTGAGATCACTTTTTCTTAGCCAGAATTCTGGCTATGTCACATAGAAGCTGTGTGACTTTGGGCAAGCTGTCTAACCTTTCTGTATCTGTTGTCTTATGTATAAGATGAAGATAAAAATAACACAGTCTTATTAGGTTGTCATGAAAATTAAAATAGTTAATACAAACTGATAAACTGATTGGACGATGGTCAAAACATAATATGTACTTCGTAATGTTGGCAGATTTTGTGGGGGAGAGAATGAACAGAGTAACAGGGTCAGTCAAATAACTTTCCTGTTGTGATTTCAGTGTCCATTATAACCAAAGTCTGAAGAGGGTGTTGATCCTTACATTTCTTCACTGTTCTTTTCATTTCTGGATGGTAACTAGTGCCATATTTTAACCATAATTTATACATCAAAGTGTTCACATGTAATTTTCAAGGAAAGAAAGTAATTCACCACTATCCTCAAAATGTAAAACAATCAAGTTACACCTTCAACAACTTCTGTTATTGAACCACGAAAACTATCCATAAGGAGAGATAATATGAGATTCAGGAAAGGTTCCTAACCTTTGAGGCTGACATCAAGGGAAACAAGTGCCCTTTCTTCAACAGGTCCCTGGGCAGCTCCAAAGTGACCCCTAGGTCTAAACTAAGGAGCAGCTCTGAAGTTCCCAATTGCTCCTCTTCATTATATGCTATCCTTATATGATATCACATTAAGATTTTCTTTTTTTTTACATTAATATTTTCTTAATATGGGCAATTTATCATATGGAATCTATATCATATTAGAAATGATAGAATAAAATATTTGCCATGTATACAAAAAATTCATAAATACTCACATTATAACACCTTAAATTTCAGCATTATTTACTGACCAAAGCAACAACAACACACAAAAAACCCAACCAAAACCCAATATCATTCTTGTAATTGTACTAGCTGAGGTGTAAATTTCCCTGAGGTTCACAAGACAATGATACTAAACATAAAATAGTCACTGAAGAGTGATATGAACTTTTCTTAAGGTTTTCTTTGTTAAATAGTTTGTAAATTACAAAAGCAGTATTAAAATTTAACTGGATAGAAAGGCAACTATAAAAAGGGAGAAGTTAATAACCTCCAGCCACCCTCATTTTTATCTCCTCCAATGAAATAACCAAGCTAAAACGCTGCTAAGTAGTCTTCCATATGCTCACTAAAAATATACAAATGTATAGAAAGTACTTGCTGGGTTTTTTGTTTTTGTTTTTGTTTTACAAAATGAGCTCAGAATAGACATGTTACCATAAAACTTGACTTTTCTTATCTAATAAAATATCATGGATATCCTTCTTGGTCATTAGGTATAAACCTAACATATAATTTTTAATAAGTGCATAATACTCCATATTATAGATGTCTTCTAAATTATCTCCCTATTTATTAATATTCAGGTTTTTTTCCAGTACTTTTTAATCATAACATAAGGCTGAATTTTTGTATATTGATATTATCAAATGAGGGGTTGCTGAGTGAAAGGAAAATTGTGCTTTTACTGTTAATAGATACTGCCAGATTACTCCCACCAGCAATGGATGAGTGTATTTGCTTCCCACCATGTTTGCCAGAACTGGGTGTTATCATTTCCTTTGATTTTTGTTATTCAGGTGGGTGAAAAAGGCATCATTAGTTTAATTTGTATTTCCTAATGTGAAATTTTAGTGTTGAGTCAATCTTACCATTAAACAACATTGAATCATATTTCTCTAAATTAGGATTTCTCAAACTTGCACTATTAATTTTGGGCCAGATTATTCTTTGTTTGGGGGGCTGTCTTATGCTTTGTAGGATGATTAGTAGCATTCTTTGGCCTCTACTGACTGGATGCCAAAACACCTTCATCCCCTTCTGTAACAACCAAAATATCTCCAGACATTACCAGAATCACTTGCAGTTGAGAACCTCTATTCTAAATGTTTAAAAAGGAAAGATTTTGATTTTCAAATTTACATACTAAATTTAATAAACGTGATTATGGAAATCACCTCCAAGATATTTTTTCTGGGTTGATAAATTCAAAACCTGCTCAAAATCTACGAACATGAGTGAATATATAGCAGCCACACAGCATAATGAATAGCTCTGAGGCACACAACTAATTTAACCCCAAGTCTGAAAGCAGAACCTTTTGATAGACAGAAGGGAAGTTATTCAAAACCTGGGCATAATACCTACTTTAATTTCAAAGTTAATAGGCAGCTTTTTTTCATTTCATTCCAACTCCCTGTTTATAACTTGTGAACAGGTAAAGATAAAAAGAGTTGTTAAATATTTAAATATCTATTCACTGTGGCAAAATCTCAAGTGAGGCTGTTTCTTTTGATTATTTCTTTTGATTATTACAGTATTTTGATTCACTTTGATTTTCTAATCCAAAATAGACAAATTCTTTTCCTAAACTTCCTAGAATTGTAGAAAGACTTTCTCTTTTGTTAAGAAATAGGGCTCCAAAGTATTTTTGCCATTTTTATTTCTCTTAGACCAAAAAAATACACATTATACCTTTCTTAAGAAAAAAAAAAGGAACTCTCTAATTGCATTTAGTACAGAGCCATTTTCCCCACCCTTAGAAGAGAAACATACCAAGAACAGGAAAAGCATTAGAAGAGTTTAATTGAAATTCAATACCAAAAGCAAGAACTAATATAACAATTAGTCATCTCCACCTATTTTCATAAATAGGTTGAATGCTGCCTTATTTATAATGGTGATAACACAAGACACATAGAGACACACAGCGAGTTCTTTGCAAAGAAACTGACCTTTAGCAATTTATTCCAGGAGTAATTTTCTGCCTTTAATTAGAGGCCAATATTCCTTTCTGATGAATTCATAAATAATAATAAAAAGGCGACCAGCCATTCCCAACAGGTTTCAAGTTTCCAGTTCTCTATCACAGCAAAGGGGTGGTTTTAAAAAGGCAAAATGCCAGTCATGAGATCTATGTGACTATTGATAAAATACTGACAACAGCACTATGGTGAATCAATCAACAATGCAAAGAGCTGACGGAAACAGAAACATGGAAACCTGCCCTCCTTTGCAGGACATGGGCTTTTGTGATAAAATCGCATGACCTGACAAAATCTCTCTGCATTGTTACAACACAGGCTTCCAGCACATGCCACTTTTATCGAAATCCATTTCTGAATTTTAGATTTTTTGAACCTAAAACATTTCACAAACTTTATGTAGGAAAAGAAAATTAAAGTTGCTTACCCATGGCTTATGACCACCCTTTACCCTCTTCCTCCAAGATAACTTTTTCCAAATTCCTAAAAATATGTTAACTTAACAGTTTGTATCATGAGTTGATGAGTCAATTAATAGCTTATATTTTCATATTGTTTCATCTCATTACCAGCTATTTCAGGTAGCTGTGTTTAATTATTAGAGTCCAAAAATGAATTGAGAAATGAAAGTCCCAACTAATGCTAATTGGTTTCCTATTACATGCATTTATAAAAATCTGTATAAATCGCTAGATTAAATAACAAGCAATTGGTGGTGTTCTTCCAATTACAACACCTCTAGCAAAAATTCCATTACACAGAGGCAAGTTGAATTATGGTTAATTTATTAATGGATTTGATATAGAGCATAATGAGGTTGTCGATATTGAATCCACTTATATTCATTTAAATAATCAGTGTTCAGAGACTTTAAAAAATTAAGCTAACTTTTAGCTAAGAGAACTCAAAATCAAAATTGTGGAGAAGGAAGTAATCAGACAAGTTGTAGGTGGCCAGCCCACTGAAGTATTCAAGATAATCACACAGCTCTGGGAAATAGCCTATCCCACCACAGCTACCTCTGTCGTCTACATTTAGTAGTGCTTATCTCTGCCCGACACAACTGGAGATCTGGTGCAATCATTCTAAAGTGGTACGCCAAAATGAGGAGTTCAGAGAGGCTCCTGGAGATTTAGACATTTTCTTAAGTAGGGAGGACTGACTTTTTGTGGCCAACTCTGCTTTTTCCATCTCTAATGTCTATAATCCAGTTCTAAGTGAAATACAAAGTGTCTCTTCTTGTGATAAAATTGAGTACTAAACAGGTTAATATTATTTTTTTCTAAGAAAAGTTATCATTATTGGCATATCCATTGTGGTCTATTTCTGAACATTTAAATGGCTTCTTAATATATTTTATTCATAAAGAGAAAGAGTGACATGTTGAAAAATTATATGTAAGTTGCACATTATGTAAAGCCACAGAGAGACAAACATGTACACTATTATTTTTTTGTCAGCTCCAGATTTAAATAATTAATAAAGCTTAAAGTCTGATTTTAATCTTGAGCAGTCATTCTGAATCTCATTCCCTTATATATTATCCTTTGTATGATTATATATATTTGCAAGAAATTAATTGTTTAATTATTTTTTAATATCCGTATATGTAAAAGAACACATAAACTCCCTGAAGTCACACTGTCTTATTTATACCTTTATTGCCAGGGCCAAGCACAGTGCCTGCCCAGTAGGAACTTGGTGAGTTCCTCCCCTCCAATCAATGACAGAGATTGGCAGAATGGATAAAAACACATGATCCACCAATATGCTGTCTACAAGAGACTCACTTGAGATCCAAGGTCACAAATAGGTTGAAAGTGAAGGCATGGAAAAAAGATATTCCACAAAGATTGAAACCAAAAGACAGCAAGGGTGGCAATACTAATATAAGACAAAAGAGACTTTAAATCAAAAAAGATTACACGAGACAAAGAAGGACATTGTATATTAATACAAATTTCAATATGCAGGAAGATATAACAATTATAAACATTTATATGCCTAATGACAGACCAGAAAATATATGAAGCAAAAACTGACATAATTTAAGGAGGAAATAGACAGTTCTACAATAACAGTTGGAGACTTTAATACCCCACTCACAATAATGGAAAGAACAACCAGACAGAAGGTAAGTAAGAAAACAGAGGACCTATAACAACACAATAAGCCAACTAAGTCTAATAGATATGCACAGCCAACAATACCCAACAACAAAAGAATATACATTCTTTTCAAATACACATGGGACATTTTTCAGCATAAAACATATGGTAGCCCACAAGTTAAGCACCAAGAGATAGATAAGAAGAAAGAAGGAAAGAAGGAAGAAAGGAATGAAGGAGGCAAGAAGGCAAGAAAGACCAACCAATCTCACACAAAGTATCTTCTCTGACCACAGAGGGTGAAGTTAGAAATCAGTAACAAAAGAAAGAAAGTTCACAAAACAGTGGACATTAAACAACATACTTTTAAGCAACCAATGGATCAAAGAAGAAATCACAAGGGAAATTGGAAAATACAAACAAAAAGAATACAACATAGCAAAATGCATGAAATGCAGTGAAAGCAGTGCTAAGGGAAAAATTTATGGCTATAAATGCTTACATTAAAAAATAAGAAAGATCACAAATCAATAATCTAAATTTACAACTTAAAAAAATAGAGAAATAAGAACAAACTAAACCCAAAGCTGGCAGAAGGGAGAAAATAATAAATACTGGAGCAAAGATAAATGAAAAAAAGAATAGAAAAAAACAGAAAATATTAATGAAACCAAAAGTTGATTCTTCAAAAAGATCAAAAAAATTGACAAGACTCTAGATGGGCTAAGAAAAGAAGAAAGAAGACTGAAATTACTAAAATCAGAACTGAAAGGGGGGATATTATTACTGATTCTACAGAATTAAAAAGGATTATGAGAGAACTGTGCATAATTGTACACAACAAATTGGATAACCTAGATAAAATGGACAAATTCATAGAAACATAAAACCAACAAAGACTAATTCACAAAGAAATAGAAAATCTGAATAGAACTATAACTAGTAAGGGGATTGATTTAAAAATTTCCCAACCAAAAAAAAAGCCCTGGACCTGTTGGTTTCACTGGTGAATTTTACCAACCATTTAAAGAAGAACGAAAACCAATCCTTCTCAAATTTCTCCAAAAAAATTGAAGAGGAAGGAATATTTCCTAACTCGTTCTATGAGGACAGCATTACACTGATACCAAAGCCAAAGACACTCACTACAAGAAAACTATCCCTATGAACAATGATGCAAGAATACTCAATGAAATATTAGCAAACGGAATTCAGCAGCATATTAAAAGGGATTATAGACCATGACCAAGTGGAATTCCTGGAATGCAAGGCTGGTTCAACATACAAAAATTCAATCAATGTAATATACCACATCATAAAATTAAGGAAAGCAACACAAGATCATCTCAATAACACAGAAAAAGCATTTGAAAAAATTCAAAACCCTTTCATGATAAAACACTCAATAAATTAGGAACAGAAACTACCTGAACATGTGAAATGCTGTTTATTAAATAAAAACCAGTAAACATCATACTCAATGGTGAAAGGACTGAAAGCTTTTCTTTTCTTCTTTTTTTTTTTCTTTTTTAGATTTTATTTGTTTGGGATAGAGAGAGAGGGAGAGAGCATGTGCAGGTGGAGGGGCAGAAGAAGAGGGAGAAGCAGGCTCCCCGCCCAGTAGGGAGCTTAACGCAGGACTTGATTCCAGGACCTGGAGATCCCAGGACCTGAGCTGAAGGCAGACACTGAACCAAATGAGCCACCCACGTACCCAGGACTGAAAGCTTTACCTCTAAGACTAGAAACAAGGCAAGGATGCCCACTTTCAAGACTTGTATTCAAAATAGTATTGGGAGTTCTAGTCAGAGCAAGTAGGAAATAAAAACAAAAGGCTTCCAAAGTAAAGAGGAAGAAGTAAAACTATCTGTTTGCAAATGATATGATCTGATGTGTATAAAACCCTGAAGATTCTTTTTTTGTTTCTAGTGACTCATCACTTACATACAACACCCATTGGTCATCACAAGTGCCCTCCTTAATACCCATCAACTATTTAACCCACTCCCCACCCACTTCCCTTGAAACATCAGTTTGTTCTCTATAGTTAAGAGTCTGTTTCCCAGTTTGCCTCTCTTCCCCCACCCCCAAGCCCCAGCCATGTTCACCTGTTTTGCTTCTTAACTTCCACATATGAGTGAAATCATATGGTATTTATCTTTCTCTGACTTATTTGGCTTCATATAATACTCTCTAGCTTCATCCACATTATTGCAAATGGCAATATTTAATTCTTTTTTATGGCTTAGTAATATTTCATTGTATACATACACCACTTCTTCTTTATCCAGTCATCAGTCAAGGGACATTTGGGCTCTTTCCATAACTTGGCTATTTTTTATAATGCTGCTATAAACATCCGGATGCATGTATCCTTTTGAATCAGTATTTTTGTATCCTTTGGGTAAGTACCCTAGTAGTGCAACTGCTGGATGATAGGGTAGTTCTATTTTTAACTTTTTGAGGAATCTCTGTACTGTTTACCAGAATGGCCACGCCAGTTCACATTTCCATCAACAGTGGAAGATGGTTCCCCTTTCTCTGTTTCCTCACCAACACCTGTTTTTCCTGTATTGCTAATTTTAGCAATTCTGACTGGTGTGAGGTGATATCTCATTGTAGTTCTGACCTGTATTTCCCTGATGATAAGTGATGTTGAGTATCATTTCATGTGTCTGTTAGCCATCTGTATGTCTTCTTTGGAAAAATGTCTGTTCATTTCTTCTGCCCACTTTTTAACTGGATTATTTATTTTTTGTGTGTTCAGTTTTATATGCTCTTTATATATTTTGGATACTAACAATCAGATATGTCGTTTTGCAAATATCTTCTCCCATTTGGAAGGTTGCTTTTTATTTATTTATTTTTATTTTTATTTTTTTAAGATTTTATTTATTCATTTGAGAGAGAGACAGCCAGTGAGAGAGGAAACACAAGCAGGGGGAGTGGGAGAGGAAGAAGCAGGCTCCCAGCGGAGGAGCCTGATGTGGGGCTCAATCCCAGAACGCCAGGATCACGCCCTGAGCTGAAGACAGACGCTTAACAACTGAGCCACGCAGGCGCCCCATGGAAGGTTGCTTTTTAGTTTTATTGACTGTTTCCTTTGCTGTGCAGAAGCTCTTTATCTTGATGTAAATGGTATTGATTCCTTGATTTCTCTTTCTGCTGCTTCATTATTGCTGTACAAAAACGTTAACATATTTCTGTACACTGATTTTTTATCCTGTGACTTTACTGAATTCATGTATCAGTTCTACCAATTTTTTGGTGGAGTCTTTTGTGTTTTCTATGTCAAGCATCATGTAATCTGGATATAGTGAAAGTTTTACTTCTTCCTTGCCAATTTGGATACTTTTATTTCTTTTTGTTGTCTGATTGCTGAGGCTAGGACTTCCACTACTATGTTAAATAACAATGGAGAGGGTAGACATCCCTGCCTTGTTCCTGACCTTAGAGGAAAAGCTCTCAGTTTTTTCCCATTGAGATGGATATTAATTGTGGGTGTTTTGTATATGGCTTTTATGACGTTGAGGTATATTCTCTCTATCCCTTCTTTGTTGAGTGTTTTTTATCATGAATGGATGTTGCACTTTGTCAAATGCTTTTTCTGCATCTTTTGAGAGGATCATATGGTTCTTATTCTTTCTTTTATTAATATGAATTAATAAAAGAATGCTTTTATTCTTGTCCTTCTCCCTCTGCCCCTCCCCCTGCTCATTCTCTCTCTCTCTCTCTCTCTCAAGTGAATAAATAAAATCTTTTTTTAAAAAAAGCCATTGTTTCCTTGTTGATTTTCTCCTTAGATGATCTGTCCATTGATGTAACTGGGGTATTAAAGTACTCTACTACTATTGTATTACTATCAATGAGCTCCTTTATGTTTGTTATTAATTATTTTATATATTTGGGTGCTCCCAAGTTACAATTATTAGATCTTCTTGTTGGATAGTCCCCTTTATTATGATATAGTGCCCTTCTTCATCTCTTATTATAGTCTGTGGTTTAAAATCTAGTTTGTCTGATATAAGTATTGCTACTCTGGCTTTCTTTTAGTGTCCATTTGCATGATAGATGTTTCTCCATCCCTCATTTTCAATCTGCAGGTGTCTTTAGGTCTAAAGTGAGTCTCTTGTAGGCAGCACATAGATGGTTGTTTTTTTATCCTTTCTGTCACCCTATGTTTTTTGTTTGGAACATTTAGTCTATTTACATTCAGAGTAATTATTGATAGATCTGTATTTAGTGCCATTTTACTACTTGTTTTCTCCTTGTTTTCAGAGATTTTATCTGTTCCTTTCTAGTGTATGTCACTTTTGGTCTTTTGTACCCACTCAAATAGTTCCCTTCAATATTTCTTGCAGGGCTGGTTTAGTGGTCACAAACTCCTTTAGTTTTTGTTTGTCTGGGAAACTCTTTATTTCTCCTTCTATTCTGAATGATAGCCTTGCTGTATAGAGTATTCCTACTGCAGATTTTTCCCATTCAACACACTGACTATATCATGCCACTTTCTTCTGCCTTGCCAAGTTTCTGTGGAGAGATCTGCAGTTAAACTTATGGGTCTTTTCTTATAAGTTATGGACTTCTTCTGTCTTGCTCCTTTTAGGATTTTTTCTTTATCATTATATTTTGCAAATTTAACTATAATATGCCTTGTTGTTTGCCTGCTTTTGTTGATTTTGATGGGAGTTCTCTGTGCCTCCTGGATTTGGACGTCTGTTTCCTTCCCCACATTAGGAAAGCGTTCAGCTATTATTTGCTCAAATAAAACTTCTGCCCCCTTTTCTCTCTTCTTCTTCTTCTGGGATTCCCATGATATGAATGTTATTACATTTGATAGAGTCACTGAGTTCCCTAAGTCTCTTGTGATCTATCATTCTTCTTTCTCGCTTTTGTTCAGCTTATTTTCCATAATTCTATCTTCTATATCACTTATTCATTCCTCTGATTCTTCCATCCTTGTGGTCATTACATCCAGTTGGTTTCAAATCTCAGTTATTGTATTTTTCATTTCTGTGAATATTCTTATGATTGTTGTTTTAAATTCTCCATCAAGCATATTACTTATATCTGCTTTGATTAGATCTCTAGCTGTGATCTTTTCTTATTCTCTCTTTTGGGATGAATTCCTCTGTCTTGGCATTTTGTCTAGGTTTCTGTTTCTTCTCCATGTTAGAAAACCTTGTTATATTTCCTGGTCAAGAGGGTAATGGCTTTATGAAGAAGAGGTCATATGGTGTCCAGGGACTGGCACTTCAGGAAGTATCTCTGGTATGTGCTGCATACACTCGGTTGCTGTGTTTTGGCTGCTCTATTCCTCAGGTCAGTCATCTGCAGTGGGCAATGTTTGGACTTTGGCCAAAGTATGGCGAGTTTTAACTAGGGTGCTGTGGTCTTTAGAGTGCTGTGGTCTGGTTGTTAAATGAGCCCTGCTGCTATTTCCACTAGAACTGAAGACTTGCAGAACTCTAATGTCAGTAGATATGGTGTGTGTGGAGGTTTCTGGGGAAAGGGCCCAATGTGCTGGTCCTTAAGCACATTTACCCAAGAAAAGCACTACCAGCAGAGTGCAGAGAGGTGGGACTTGGTGCAAGCAGGTCAGGCAGCCAGTGTTGGCGTTGTGCTATTTACTGAAGTTGGTTTATGGTGAAGAGTGGGAAAGGGAAAGTCTCCCTAGAGAGCAGAGTCTGTGCTTGCTGCTCTCAGGAAAGTACTCCCAGAAAAGCAAATCATTTCCCTGTGTGAATCCTAGGCATTTTTCAGATCACCGTTGTCACACTGCCTGTCCCCGAGTTGCTTGCCTGCCTGGAACAGCACAGTGCACTTTGGGATCTATTCCAGACAAGCCTACTGATTTTTAAAACTACAAACATCCAAGACATACTGTGGTAGAAGCCTGCACTGGTCTTCTGGGGGAGGTCTTGCTGTCCTGGGACTGATGTAGGTTTGACCCAGAAGGGTAATCATGCCAGAGTGCAGGGGCATAGGATTTGGAGCAAAGCAGGCTAAGCAGTCTTAGCGTCAACAGATGACTCTGTGCCTATGCTGAGAGGCAGGGGAGTGAAAAGGCACCTGCCAGCTTTTTTGTACCCTGAGAAGCAATGCCAACTCTCACAGATGCACTCCAAGAAGAGCAAACAATCTCTCCTCGTGTACCTTAGGTGATCTTCATATCATGCTGTATGCCCTGGGATTGCTTGCCTGCCTTCTCTCCAGGAGAAGGGCAGCACCCTCAGGGCTTTATCCCAGCCAAGTCATGAACTTTGTTGATCCCTACTGGTTGCAAAAACTCACAAAAATCAGCCCCTCTCATTTTCCCAGCTAATGGCTTTGGAGAAGTGCTTTCCTTGTCCATATCCTTGTGTACTCCATTCTTGTTCACCTTTCTCCATGTCAGGGCTCCCTCCCCTCCACAGTACCCGAGATTTGTCCCCCCCTCAAACCATGTCTCTGCACTTCCTACCTTCCTCAATGTGGCCTCTTCTCTCCCTTTAGTTGTGCAATTTGTTCTATCAGTTCTCAGGTTAATTTCTTGGGTATTCAGAATGATTGGATAGTTATCTAGCTGTGTTCGAGGAAGACGCAAGCCTATGGTTTTCTACCTTGCCACCATCTTAGCGCCCTGCAAAACCCTAAAGATTCTATGAAAAACTGTTAGCCTAATAAATGAATTCAGCAAGGTAGCAGGATACAAAGTCACATTCAAAAATCAGTTGCATTTCTCTATACTAACGAACAATCTGAAAAAGAAATTTTAAAAAATTTTAATTTACTATAGCATCTAAAAGAATAATATACTAAGAAATTAACTTAACCAAAGAGATGAAAGACATGAAGAATGAAAACAGAAACATGGTTGAAAGAAATTAGAGAAGACAGAAATAAATGGAAATACACTCCATATTCATGAACTGGAAGACTTAATATTGGGTAAGATGTAAATACTACCCAAAGTGATCAACAGATTCAACTCAATATCTATCAAAATCCCAGTAATAGTTTTTGAAGAAAAAGAAAAAAGTATAAAATTCATATGGAATTTCAAGTGTCCCAGAACAGCCTAAACAATCCTGAAAATGAGAGAAAAACTGCAGGACTCACACTTCTTGATTTCAAAACTTACTATAATGCTACAGTAACCAAAACAGTGTGTTACTGGCATAAAGACAGACATATATACCAATGGAATAGAAGGGAGAGCTCGGAAATAAACCCCTGGTATAATTCTTGACAAGGGTGCCAAAGACCATTTAATTGAGAAAGAACAGTATTTTTAACAAATGGTGCTAGAAAAGTGAATATCCACATGCAAAAAAATGAGGTTGGACCCTTACCTAAAACTATATACAAAAATTAACTTAAAATGGATAAGACCTGAAGTAATGAAACTCTTAGAAGAAAACACAGGACAAGAGCCCCATGACATTGGATTTGGCAAGATTTCTTGTATATAACACCAAAGGCACAGGCAACAAAAGAAAAACAGACAAACTCAATTTCATGACAATTTTAAAATTTTGTGCATCAAAAGATATGATCAAGATAGTAATATGTTAAGCCACAGAATGGGAGGAAATATTTTCAAATAATTTGTCTGACAAAAGATTAATATCCAAAATACATAGATATCTCCTAAAGTTCAACAACAACAAAAAATCTGATTCAAAATGAGAAAAGAATTTGAACAGACATTTTTTTCCAAATAAGATCTAGGAATGACCAATAAGCACATGAAAAGACGCTCAACATTACTAATCATTAGGGAAATGCAAATGAAAACTACAGTGAGATTCTACCTCACACCTATTAAGATGGCTACTATCTAAAAAACAGTAAACAATAAGTACTGGCAAGGATGTGGAGAAATTGGAACCCTTGTGCATTGTTGGTGGGCATGTAAAATGGTACAGCCTCTGTGAAAAACAGTACGGCATTTCCTCAAAAAAACAGAAATGTCATTACCAGCCACAGCAATCAGGCAAGAGGAAAGGAAAAAAAAAGGCATCTAAATTGGTAAGGAAGAAGTAAAACTTTCACTGTTTGCAGTTGACATGATACTCTATATAGAAAACCTTAAAGACAACACCAAAAACTACTAGAACTGATAAATAAATTCAGCAACGTTGCAGGATTAAAAAATCAACATATAAAATCCATAACATTTTATATACTAATAACAAAACAACAGAAAGAAAAATTAAGGAAGCAGTCCTAAGTACAGTTGCCCCAAAGATGATAAAATACCTAGGAATAAACTTAACCAAGGAGGTGAAATATCTGTACTCTGAAATTTTTAAAATAGTGATGAAACATACTGAAAATGATACAAACAAGTGGAAAGATATTTTATGTTCATAGACTGGAAGAACAAATATTGTTAAAATGTCCATACTACCGAATGCAATCTACAGATTTAATGCAATCCTTACCAAATTACCAACATTTTTCACAGAACTAGAACAATCCCAAAATTTATATGGAACCACAGAAGACCCCAAATAGCCAAAACAATCTTGAAAAAGAAAAACAAAGCTGGAGGTATCACAATTCCAGATTTCAAGTTACACTACAAAGCTGTAGTAATCAAAACAGTATGGTACTGAGACAAAACCTGACACATCGATCAATGTAATAGAATAGAAAGCCCATAAACAAACCCACATTTATATGGTCAATTAATCTTTGACAGAGCAGAAAAGAATATGCAATGGGAAAAAGACAGTCTCTTCAAAAAATGGTGTTGGGAAAACTGGACAGCAACCTGCAGAAGAATGAAACTAGACCACTGGTTTATACCATACACAAAAATAAATTCAAAATGGATTAAGGACCTAAATGTGAGATCCAAAACTATAAAAATCCTAGAAGAGTGCACAGGCAGTAACTTCTTCAACAGCAGATGTAGCAACTTTTTTCTAGATATGTCTCCTGAGGCAAAGGAAGCAAAAGCAAAAATAAACTATTGGGACTACATCAAAATAAAATGTTTCTGTACAGCAAAGGAAACAATTAACAAAACTAAAAGACAACCTACTGAATGGGACAAGATATTTGCAAATGAAAAATCTGATAAAGGGTTAGTATTCACAATATATAAAGAACTTATAAAACTGAATACACAAAAACCAAATAATCCAGTTAAAAAATGGGCAGAAGAAATGAACAGACATTTCTCCAAAGAAGACATACAGATGGCCAAGAGACACATGAAAAAATGCTCGACATCACTCATCATCAGGGAAATATAAATCAAAACTACAATGAAATATCACATCACACCTGTCAGAATGGCTAAAATCAACAACACAAGAAACAACTGGTGTTGGAGAGGATGTGGAGAAATAGGAACATTTATGCACTACTGGTGCAAGGGCAAACTGGTGAAGTCACTGTGGAAAATAGTACAGGGTTTCCTCAAAAACTTAAAAATGGAACTGCCCTACAATCCAGTAATCACGCTACTGGGCATTTACCAAATAAATAAATAAATACAGAAACACTAATTCAAAGGGATACATGCACCCCTATGTTTACTGCAGCATTATTCACAATAGCCAAATTATGGAAGTAGCCCAACTGCCCATCAATAGATGAATGGATAAAGAAGTTGTGGTATACATATATAATGGAATATTATTCAGCCATAAAAAAGAATGAAATCTTGCCCCCTGCAAAACATGGAGCTAGAGAGTATAATGCTAAGCTAAATGAGCCAGTCAGAGAAAGACAAATACCATATGATTTCACTCATATGTGAAATTTAAGAAACAAAACAAATAAACAAAGGGGAAAAAAATAAAAGACAGAGAGACAAACCAAGAAACAGACTCTTAAGTATAGAGAACAAACTGAAAGATTACCAGAGGGGAGTTGGGTAGGGGGATGAATGAAATAGGTGATGGGGATCAAAGAGTACACTTATCATGAAAGCACTGAGTAATGAATAGGATTGCTGAATCACTATTTGTACACCTGAAACTAACATAACACTGTATGTTAACTATACTGAAATTTTAAAAAACTTAATAAAAAATTAATGAATAAAAAATATATGCAATTACCAAATAGTCCAGTAATTCTACATCTGGGTATATACCCAAAAGAATAGAAAGCAGGGTCTTGAGATGATATTTGTACACCCATTTTCATAGCAGCATTATTCACAGTAGCTAAAATTTGAATGCAACCCAAGTGTCCACCCACAAATGAATGGACAAGAAAATGTGATATATTCATGCAATGGAATAGTATTCAGGAAGGAAATTCTGACATATGCTACAATATGGATGAACCTTGAGGCCATTACACTACATGAAATAATCTAGTCACAAAAAGATTATATGATTCTACTTATATAAAGTACTTTGAGTAATCAAAATCATAAAGATGAAATATAATAGCAGTTGCCAGGAGCTTGTGGGGGAAGGGAAAAAGGGGGGTTATTTTTAAATGAGCATAGCTTCAATTTTAAAGATGAGAAGAGTTACAGTGATAGATGGTAATGATAGTTGCAGAACAATGTGAATATATTTAGTACTACTGAGCTGTACACTCAAAAATGATTGAGATGGTATTTACAGTATGTGTATTTTACCACAATAAAAAAAGTAAAATCTAGGCCCAGGTGGATCTAAGAAAGAAATTATACCAATTTCTCAAAACTTGTTAAAAAAAATAGAAGAAGAGGGAACCTATCCCAACTCATTCTATGAGGCGTGTATTCACTAAGTCCAAATTCAAAGACAGTATAAGAAAAGAATTCTACAAACCAATTTCCCTCATGAACATAGAAGCAAAAATCATTAATAAAATATTAGCAAATTGATCCCAGCAATATTTTAAAAGGATGTATCAAGGGGGATTTGTTACTGGAAAGCAAGATTGGCTTAATATTTGAAAATTAATCAATGTAATTCACCACATTAACAGAATAAAAGGAAAAAATCATATAATCACATAACTACAGAAAAAAACTAGAAAAAATTCACACATTCATGATAAAAATTTTCAATATGCTAGAAATAGAAGGAAACTTTCTCAATCCAATAAAGATAATATACAGAAAACCTATAGCTGAGATTATATGGAGTGGTGAGGGACTGAACCATTTTCATCTATTATGAAAAATTAAGTAAGCCTCACTGCTTCTATGCAATATTGTATTGGCAATAAGGCCAAAAACATAAAAGCCATGTAAAGAATAGTAACAAATTTTTTTTTCCAATGTCAAGACTATGTAGACAATCTCAGGGAATCTACAAAAATATAAACTATTAGAATAACTGAATTTAACAAGATTTCAGAATATAAGGTTAATTTAAAAATATATACAGTAACTAACAAAGATGAAATTTTCAAATATCATTTAAAATAGCATCAAAAACATAAAACACTTAGGAAAAATTTAACAAAATTAGTTCAAGATATTACAAAATGCTTCTGGAAAAAAATAAAGAAGTTCAAAATAAAGAATTTACCGTGTTCACGATTAGAAGATTCAATATTGTTACATGACACTTAACACAATCCAAATAAAAATCCTAGCAGACTTTTCCACAGATATTGACAACTGATTCTAAAATTTTTATGGAAATGCAAAGGACTTAGAATAACCAAAAATCTTTAACAGAAACAATGCTGAAAGCCTTACACTTTCTGATTTTCAGATTAACTAAAAAGCTATGATAATCTGGACAATGAGATTTGGGTGTAAAGATAGTTAAACAGATCAATAGAACAAAATACAGAATCCAGAAATAGAACCACATTTATATGTTCAACTGATTTTCAACCAAGGCAATAAAGCAGTTTAATGGAAAAAAAGTCTTCAACAAATGGTACTGGGAAAAATGGCTGTCTATTTGGAAAAAAAATAAATCTTGACCCACACCTCATACCATCTTCAAATATAGATTTGAGTGGATATAAAAGCTAAAATCATAAAGCTTCTAGAAAAAGATGGGAGAATATTTTTGTGACATTAAGACAGGCAAATATTTCTTAGACAAAAACTTGAAAGCACTAAGCATAGAAAAAAGTACATAATGGACATCATTAAAATTAAAATCTTTTCATCAAAAGATACATTATGAAAACTAATAAGCAAATTACAGGCCAGCAGGACCCTGATGCCAAAACTAGACAAAGACATTAAATGAAAGATTACAGACCAACTTCCCTATGACCACAGAAGAAAAAATCATTAATAAATACTAGCAACATAACCCAATAAAAATGGGCAAAAGTCTTAAATAGAAACCTTATAAAGGAAAACGTATGAATGGGCAATGATCACATGAAAAAGCACTCAACAGCATAAGCCATCAAGAAAATGCAAACTAAAATCACAGCAAAATTGTGTTTAAATGTCTAACAGATACCTCAAGTCTAATATATCCATTATGGACCAACTTCTACCCTAATTCAGTTGGTAGTTCCAGTTCCTGTTGTTCAAACCTCCCAGTTACTCAATTCAAAAAATTTAAGACTCAGCCTATCCTTCTAGCATTTCTCCACTCTCAACTAATCCATTAGCAAGTCTCCAAAACAGATCCCCATCCTTCCACACCCTTCCCTCTCTAATTCTTGGTCCAAGCCACCATCTCTTCTTGCTGGAATTACTGCTATAACCTCCTAATTTAACTCCTTGCTGTATATATGCCCTACTTCAATCCAGTAATGTGAGTCAAATCATGTGTCTTACTCTTCTTAAAATTCTTCAATGATTTTCCATGACACATAGAATAAAATTCAACTTCCTTTGCAATACCTACAGGGCACCACATAACCTGTCCCTTGCCTATTCTTTTCACTGGTCACAAGTCATCTCTATCCTCCAGGTCACCCCTACAGTAAGCTCCAGCCACCCTGCTTTTCTTCCCCTTGTGTCTGCCACACCTATTTATGCCCTCTCTGGACACCTATTTATCCCCTCTCTGGGCTTCTGCCCTTGACTTTCCTCCCCCTTACTCTTCCACTCATCCTTCATGTTTCAACTGTAATGTCAACTCCCCACCAAACTTAGAGATTCTTGACTATTCACTCCTCTTCTCTACTGGAATATAAACTCTATCAGGCAGGGGCCTTGACCGTCTTATTCATTTTAATGACTCCAGGACAGAGCACTAGCCAGGCACAAAATAGGCCCTCAATAAATGCTGCTAAATGAATAAATACACAGGTCATTTAAAATCAATAAGCAGTAGTGTCTAGGTTTCCAGGACATTTAAAATTTGCTTGGCTAGATTTTCTACTTTGTATTTTTTGGTTCCATTATTCCTGATTTGCTTCATATTTTTAACTTCTCTAAATACATTTATGCTACAGCAATACTCTCACTGGTGTTTTCAGCACCTCTTAATTTTGTATCATCTGCAGATTTCATTAATTTATTGCTTACTGCCTGTTGAAAATCATTAATGAAGATGTTAAATAAGAAAAAAGCAACATCATTCCCTATGTACTGCAGCAGAATTACTAATCACTTAGCAAATGCTGAGAAAAGCATTTAAAAAAATGTTTCCCCACATATATAGAGCCTGTACTGAAAACATTAAGCAAAATATATTTCATTCAATTGTTTCCTTCCTTTCTTTCTTCATACAAATATTTAAATTTTCATTTAAGCTCTAAGGCCATGAAAATAAGATGAAGAAAACAAATTAACTAGTTTACAAGGACCTAGGTGTCCATTCTGTTAATTCTATTATGGAGATACAGACAATTCTCTTTACTGACCAATTCTGTAATTGTGAATTTCCGTATTTACTAAAATGTACATATAACTCCAAAATCAATACTCATGGTGCTCTTGTGGTCTTCACAGACATGTGCAGAGCTATGAAAAATCTGAGTTGCCTGATGTGCACATTTGTAGCTAAAGCTCTCTGTCTTCTTGTTTCCACCCTCACACTCCAAGTAATCGTCTTTTTGTGTGTGTGAGAGAGAGCAATTTAGTGCCACATTTTTCACATTTTTGTGTTTTTCTTGGTGATGTTGATGGTTAAAATGTCCCCTAAGTGTAGTGCTATCATGCTACCTAGTGTTCCTAAGTGCAAGAAGGCTGTGATGTGCCTCACAGAAAAAATAGGTATGTCAGATGAGGTTCATTTAGGCATAAGCTGTACTGCTGTTGGCCATGAGTTCAATGTTAATGAACCAACGTCATATATTAAATAAGGTGTCTTTAGGCAGAAACACCCATAAAACAAAGTTATATACTGACTGGTTGGTGAAAATGTGACCACAGGCTTGCAGGAACTTAACCCTGTATTTTCCTTAGGAGCAATGGTTCAGAATTCTCTAATTCAATGTTTGAGGCAACTTCATAGAATATAACAACCATGAATAATGAATGTCAACCATGTGCATAACATGCTCTAGGAGTGAGCATTATTCAGGATGGCTTCATATAGAAGAATGCTTAAGTAAACACTGAAAAATTAGACACTAAAAATGGCAATAAAGGTGTAGACAATGAGGTGTACAATGAGAATAAAGGACAGGCCAGGCAGAAGGAACAACAAATAAAAAGGCACAGAGCAGAAGTCAACAAATTACAGCCCCTGGGTCAAATCCAGCCCCTGTCTACTTTTTATAAATAAAGTTTTATTGGAACACATCCATGTCCATTTTTTTATTTATTGTCTGTGTCTGTTTCTAGCCCTGGCATGGAGGCACCAGAGGCACAGTATATTTAGGGGAAGGGAAATAGTTTGTTATAAATTTTCATGTGGGAGATGGACAGCAAATGAAGACAGAGAGTTGGCAGGAGTCAGATGATAAACAGTCTTATAGGCCAGACAAAGGGTTTACATGGGGGAGGGTATGCTGGTAACTGGATGCACTACAGACTGGAGAGGAGAAAGACTAGAAGCTGGAGGCCAGTGAAGAGGCTTTAGGAATAGTCTAGCTGAAGGAAAATGGGCACTTGGTTCCTACTGTGATTTAAAGGGAAAGGAGACAATCTGAAACACTTTAAAGGAGATGAAAGTCATTATAACTTTGTGAACATTTTGGCTTGGAAGAGCATGAAAAAAGGAAGGAACAGATAATGACTCCTGGGCGTGAATTCAATGAACCAGTGAATAATGGTGCCATTTTCCAAGACTTCCAAGAACCCAGAGGAAGAGTTTTGAGAAAGGGAATAATAAGATTTTAGTCCTGGACAATTTGAACTTGAGATATACTAAGATATCTAAATGGAGATGTTGTGTAAGCATTTGCATATACAGATCTGCAGAAATAGGGAGAAAGGTCTGGATTGAACAAACAGCTTTGGAAGTCATCAGATGATAACCAAAACTATCATTGTGGTTAGCTCAATAAGAGAAGGCACAAATGATGAAAGACATAGGGAAGAAATGGCTTCACAGGACAAAGGATGAAAGAGTTGACCCATTAGACACAACAGCCAGGCATGGGTAGTGTAAGATTTTACCAATAGTTTGTAGTAGTGGTTAAACAGGGAAAGAATCACTGATATATCATATGGATTTGAATTCTTGTCTTATATGGGTGCATCAAACGCTTTACATTTATGTCGTCTGATTCCTCCTTAATTTGAATGAAAGGCAGCTAGATCCATTCCACAACTTCAAGCCAGAATTAAGGAAGCTCTGCAAGATCATACTTTATGCAAGTGCTCAAATTCAAGGGTCAACTGAAACAAACTGGAGTGTTATCATACTGCAGGGGCAGGTAGAGAGGAAGTACCAAAACATGGCTCATGTTACTGCTGCTCAGATTAAATGACCAAGTAAGAATTAATATCTCTCCTTCCAAGATAAAGGGAACTTGAAGTATTTATTGAGTGCTTCCTGTGTATCACACACAGTGCTTGGTATAATTAGAGAACATTCAAGCTGAAGGAGCTGAGGTACACCTTGCTTCAGAGGCGACAAATTGTGCTCTTCAGAGTCCTAAGCAAGCCTTCCTGGGTGCCAATCCCCATTCCTTGTGGCAGAGCCCAGCTATCTGCTAAATGAACCCACCTCTTACTGCTTGTCCTTGGGAAAGAAGAAGATCACATTTCCCAGCCTCCCTTTCATTAAGTGTGATGGAATTGATAGACCCAGTTCCAGGCCTGGACCATGAAAAACCTCCCATAGGTAATCCTCTCTCTCTGTTTCCATTTCTAGTTGGGGTCATAAACTTGAGCTGCCTTGGAGCCCTCACGTTGAAGGTGACAAAGACTCTGTCTACTGGGGTCTCTAAGTGATGATCTAGAGAGAGGCTTAACCCTTCAACCGTCACTCTTGGCTACAGACTGACTTTATGTGAGTGAGAAATAAAATCATTTTGTTACAACACTGAGATTCAGGGTCATTTGTTACAGTACTAATGATAATTAACTAATACATTCTTCCTTAAATCTAAACAGTACTGTATTTACCATTTTCACCTAAAGGGTTCCATATAAGTATGTGTTTAAAAATAGGAAAGATTTCATCACTATTAATAATATCAGTTCCCCAATAAATCAATGGTACACAAGGTGTCATTTGATCTAAACACTAAGAGACAGTAAATTGCAATGAAATAAAATTATGTTTAATTGATCTACTTATCCCTGCTAGAAACAGAAGTAAGAAAAATCTGACCTAATTAGTAAATGTTCTAGCCTGCTTCTCTTGACTTAACATGTTCTAAATACCTGAGGTTCTCCTAGCTTCTTTTCTAAGCTTCACCATAGACTTTGCAGAAGGCTTTTGTTTTTAGGACTGTATTTCAAAAAATGTAGCAGTTATTTGAAAACAGTTGAACTTATTTAATATTCAAGAGACATTCAATCACGTGCCAACTAAAAACACACTAAGCACTGTTATTATGTCTGGGGAATGTAAGGAACTCATGCCTAGGAAGTGAGACAGACACATGACCCAAAAAATGCAAAATAGTGAGATAAATGTTAATAGGTATATGAACAAATATAGGAGAACCAAAAATAGAGCCACAACTATTTCACATTCCATAGGTTTCATATAATTTAATATCCTCGAGGATCTTATATAATCTCAAAGGTTATTCATCAGCAGCTAGGAATAAGACCCAACAGAATAGTAATGCATCTATTATTTCCCATCGCCACTCAGTACCTTCATATTGATTGTAACCACTATTATTGATGAATTTCTACTTCTGAATCATAAAAAAATTAAGGTTGTAAAAGGTGCTTCACCAGTGAAATATAAAAGAAAGACCCAAACTTTGGGGTTAAAATACTTGTGGATTCTACTAGTTTCTATTACCCCAGAGAGATGTGATGAATTTCTGTACTTTGTCTATCATTGGGATAGAAAAGAATAATAGAATTTTAGAGATGGAAAGGACCTTAGAGATCACGTAATCCAACAAGATGAATAAACTTTTCTTTTCCATTGCCTATAAGCTGGCAAAATCTGATGAATACAACTCTTTTGAGTTATAGGTGGCCTGATGAATTGAGACGGCCATGGTTCAGCTTAAGACACTAGAGTTTCTCCACACCACAAAAAATAAACTTTCTTCATAAACAAAGTCAATTTAAGTTAGGTAGCTTTCATCACTTCTATAAATATACTATAAATGTGGAAGCAAAAAAAATGTACCCTGAAAGAAAAACAGATAAACTTTTGCTTGGTTTCCCTTTTGAGGCTTTGACAGAAAATGCTGCAATGCCCTACTTACTCTTTTTTTAAAGAAATTCTTTTTGAAGACGACTGTAGCATATTTTCAAGAAGCTGCTATGAAATGCATTTAAGAACAAGGGTTTCTCAATAGTTGATGATCATTATCTGATAATAATTAGAGACAATCAGATATTTTAAAAAGTATTTCTACCTTCATCAACGACTCTGAGGCCATGTTAAAAGAGAAGGTTGTGGTTCCAGATATCCTTGTCCCCGGCACTTGCTGTTAATTCCCAGGCTCCTAGTTCTCCTAATACTGGGAAGTCTTCCTGGGTCACCATCATTCCTTCGTCAAAGATAATTTTAAAAACATATAGTTCATAAAGAAAGCAGTTGTTTAAAAGCTGAGTGGAGGGGCGCCTGGGTGGCACAGCGGTTAAGCGTCTGCCTTCGGCTCAGGGCGTGATCCCAGCGTTATGGGATCGAGCCCCGCATCAGGCTCCTCCGCTATGAGCCTGCTTCTTCCTCTCCCACTCCCCCTGCTTGTGTTCCCTCTCTCGCTGGCTGTCTCTATCTCTGTCGAATAAATAAATAAAATCTTAAAAAAAAAAAAAAAGCTGAGTGGAGTTCATCAGAAGTTCTCAAGCTTGGCTGTACATCACAACCACCAGATGGGATTTCTAAAATAAAGAGATTACCAGATCTTACCCCCAACTACTGATTAAGTAGATCATGTATGGGACCTGGGAACATGGAATGTTTTTAAGTTTCCCAGGTGATTCCTGTATACAGTTGAGTTTGGGATCTGGTAATGCAAATTATCAAATCTTTCAATAACAAAAATGTTATTTGCATCCTTAACTATTCGATGCAATGTTTAGGATGATATAATTAATCAAAGAAAATGCCTTTTGCCTTCTTATAATTAAGAGGACTTGGGCTCCAATTGACTCTAGGATATAGGATGCAAAAACAAATATGTCATTACCCCCAAACACTCTCTGATACAATACTATAATTTGATAGCTCACTAAGTTCGGCAAAACTAAGTTAAAAGGACTCATCTACATTATATTTTGGCTGTGTCAGTAATCATTTTATTTTTCTTTGCTTCTAAGGGTGACCTTTAGCTTTCTGCAGCAGGCATGATGGTTTGTTTTCTTTTCTTCCAGTGAACACTACTGCTTATTTTATTTTTGGTGCATTGCACTATTTTTCCAGCCACAGGCACAATTACAAATCACCCTATAAGTTGCTTTCATAACTAGAGCTCCAATGGGGATTCAACAAGATTCTCTGTAGGTAATTACCCAATTGGAAGTTAGCCAGATTCCCAGGACTGCAGCCCTCACACTCGTGAACAGGACTCTTTGATTGTTAATAATCACGCCCAGTCAGCAACCCGGTATTTGGAAATCCTTAGAAAGCAACTTAATGCTCTATGAAAAACATGGGACAGATCACAAGAAGAGGAGTATTTTCACACAGTTGCCTGTTGCGGGTAGGTCCAACCAGCTGACAATGTAGCCAACTGATATTCAAAGTCATCTGTTTTTGCATTCAAGGTGTTTAATAATTGAATGCTGAAACAGAGGTATTTGATTTTTCTCCAAATTCATTTTTCTGAGAAATTCCACACCTTTCACATGGTTTTATTTTTATCTGTTATGTGTGTCATTTTTCTTCCTTTTCAATGACAATGTTGTTAACAATACAGCTATTTGTGAGCACAAGAATGGCCCAAGATGTCAAAATGTACTCTAACGATTTTTCACATCGAATGCATTTGATTAGTTGCAAGGGGCATCTATTGACACTGCTTGCTGTCATTTGCCACTCCAATTTTTTTTTTTTCTATAGAATGAATCTCTCCCTTTTTTTTTTTTTTACTCTGGTCACGTTATAAGAACTGGGCTTCAGTGAGATCTGGTGCTATTTCCTCGAGCACATTGTGGTTTGTGGTTCAGCTGGTTTATATATAGTACAGGTATGAAGGTATAATGCTATCAGAGTCCGCACCCTTTTCCTCTAACTGAAAGTACAGATCCTTCAGCAAAACTCTTCTTCTCAGTGTGGCCCCAAACAAGTCCTAAACATTTCTCATGTAGTGGGCCTCCTTCCCTCCTCTTTATCTAGAAGTTTCCCAGGAGACCTGGGCAGTAAAGAATTTGAACTCCAGAGTCACACTCACAGAGTTCAAATCCTGGCTTAGCCACTTACAAGCTGTGTGTCCTTGGACAACTTGCTTCGCCTCTCAGTACCTTCCACTGTCTTATCCGAGGCATGAATATACTCTAAATACTTAACTCACTGTGTTGTGGGAAGAATTAAGTGGATTTATAATGTTATATATACTCTATTATTACCCTTCAGGTCCTTTCTGTTCTATGAAACTTCTCTTACTGCTCCAGCTCACATCTATTCTCCCCCAGCCACCTGTGACTCCTCATGAATAAACACACATTCGACGCTTAATCTGTATGTCAGTATATGCAGCTGCACATATTATAATATCTCTAAGAGACTGAGGGACCAGATTCATAGACTTCTGTACCAAACATAGTTGCTCGACCAACTTACATATCTACACCTTTTTTTGGCTGGTGATGCTGTGACTATAAATTGCTGAAAAGGAGATTACTCAAGAAAAGTAGAAAGTTTTCATACAAAAAAAAAAGTAATTCTGACATACAATTGCAAATAAATCCCATCAGGAAGAAAAGGAGCATCTAAAGAAACCAATTCTCTGAGACACTTAGGTTTTAAAATGGAAATATTCAAAAGATGGTAAGAAGGGCTCTTAACCAGATGAAAGAGGCATGGACTTATAAGAACTATGTCAGAAAGGCGAAGGCCCCAAGTGAACTGAGGCTTGATGAGAAAAATGTGAGGGACAACAAAGGAAGCTTTTACAGTTTTATTCAGAACATGAAGTTGACAGGGATAAGCAGCTTTCTGCCTTGGGCTGGTGGTCTAATTCAATGGATAACCAAGAGGAAAAACACAGCAGCAATGTAAAAGTGAGGGATTTCCACACTGAAAGGGGTGGAGCACAGATCAGTAAAAAAGAACAGTAGGAGGGAGTAAAAGAGCTCTGAGATCAAAGGCATAGAATGGAGGCAGGATAGCCCAGTGGTGAAAGAATATGAGCCTTGGGTTTGAGCTTGGCTCTGATAGTCACTGGCTATGTAACCTTGGGCAAATTGCTTAACCCCTCGCTGTCACAGCTTCTTGTTCTATAAAGTAGAGGTAAAACGCTTCCTTCATAGGTGAAATTTGTGAGGATTAAAAAAAGATAGTATTTGTTAAGCACTTAGCCCAGTGGAGTGCTAAATAAATTACAGCTGTGGTTGTTGTCTTTAAAATAATACTTATATTAGTGATATAATAAAGGGCATCCAGATTCTCTTAAGCTGTTCGGGTCTGCTGACTTGCATCAATTGTACCTTAAAGGATCAAAAGAAATTTCCAAGGGGACTGACAAACCTCCACAGAATCTGAAAAATCAGAGACCAAATAGACACTCTAAGACAGGAGGCCAATAAATCCACTTCAAATTTTTAAAAAAGGTAAGGAAAAAGATGGAATCCAGAACAAAGCAGCTAAATGGGATGGTTTGAAACAAAGAAAAGGAACAGTGATGGCTAGAATGAGCTGCAAAGGTCATGACTAGCTGACTTCATTTCCAGTCTCCTTCACCCAGTATCACACAGTTTTTATTCTAAATCAAGTTACTAAATCAGGATATGAGTGACAATGGGCTCCATTAAAATAGAGACAGTGTCTCTTTTGTTCCCTGCCAACCCCTCAATGCCTGGCATCTAGTAGGCATTCAATGACACCTAGTTGAATAAGTGGATGAGTAAATCAACGAATAAATGAAATGCAATAGGTCAGCTATCTCTATATTTCTCTAAGCCATTCAACAGAGTATCATAAATTACTGTAGATAATATGGAGAAATTGAAAGATGGAAGTACATTGAAGGAGATTCACAACTGGCAAAGCCCTAGACCCAAAAGGTACTGATCAGACCTCACTGCTCTCTCCATGGCTCTGCTCTATTCAATATGTCTTGTAAATCAATAACTGAGATGAGTATATAGAAGACATGTTTAGCAATTTTACTAATGATCTGGAGTCAGGAAGGGCAATGAATACCCTGGAAGGTAGAGTTAGCATTTAAACATATTTCAATAGACTGGGATAGTAGATCAGATCTGAGAGGATGAAATGTTTTAACATAATGACTCACTTCTGAGCACTACATTAAATTATACAAAGAGCTCCCTTAAAACTTATTTTCTGTAGTTCTCATGATGGTGCTGTAATGGACCGAATGGTGGCTCCCAAATAGATATGTTCACCCACAACTTGTTAACGTGACTTTATTTGGAAAAGAAGGTCTTTGCAGATATAATTAAGTTAAAGATCTTGAGACAAGATCATCTTGGAGTAGGATGAATCCTAACTCCAACAACAAAAGTGTCCTCAGAAGAGAAGGGGTAAGTCTCAGGGACGGTGATGTGAAGATGGAGGCAAAGATTGGAGTGATGCACCTAAAAGCCAAGGAACACCAAGGGTTGTCAGCAGCCACTAGAAGCTAGTGAAACATGGAAAGGATTCTCCTTCAGAGCCTCCAGAAGGAACCAACCCTCCTGACACCTTGATTTTTGGACTTCTGGTTTCAAGACCTGCGAGAGAATAAATTTCTATTGTTTTAAGCCACCAAGTTTGTGGTACTTTGTTACCACAGTCCTAGGAAACTAATACACTTTTTTTTTAAACAAAGGAGGAAACCAAAGTCAGAAAGGTAACAATATTCCTAAATATTTTTCATTTGACAGGTATTTGCTGTGTGCCTGTTATGTACCAAGAATTATACTAGATGTTTGGCTTCAATGGTAAACAAAACAGACTTGGTCATAAGGAACTTCCATTCTAATTGAGGAAGACAGAGAGTAAGTAATGAAACCAAGCTAATATGTTGTTAAATTAATTAAACAAGGAAGCCATTAGACTGAGGTGGCTGTAATTAGCTGGGGCCACTGATGTCAACAACCTGAAAGCTAAGCCTGTAAATGTCTCAAAGTTAAGAAATCAAAACCTGAGGACAACCAGTCAAGAACAGCCAGCTAGACTCAAAGCTACAGAAAATCAAAAGCATCTTCTTTGCAGCCACACCTTCTCTGTAGGTCTTTCCCTCAGCACCTGCCCGTAAAGCACCCCTACCTGCTTTCAGTTAGGCGTTACCCCAAGCAAATTAAATTTTGCTCAAATAAACTCTTAAAATTTTTAATATGCCTCCGTTTATCTTTTAACAATGTAATGTGGCAGGCTGGGGTAAGTGCTACAGAGGAAAATAAAGCAGGCTATGGAGAACTTGGGGTGCTGTTCTATACAGCTAGGTCTGGGAAGGGTCCTCTGATACAGGGGCATTTGAGCAGAGATCCGAAAGCAGAAACCTGGTAGAAGAGGGTTTTGTGTAGAGGCAGTGAACAGAAAGGCCCTGAGAAGAACGAGGCTTAGTGAGATTGAGGAGGACAAGGAGGCCAGGGCCGGATGGAGTGACTAAGGTGGAAAGTAGTTTGGGACTACTTGGGAAGGAAGCATGGCAGTGAGAGGCAAGGAACAGATTCTGTGGGGCCCTTGTAGGCACGGTAAATATTTTTACCTTTTGCTCTGAATTAAATGAGAAGATGCTGGAGCAATTTGGGCAGAGGAATAATATGTTCTGACATGATTTAAAAGGCTCACTCTGGCTAATGTACAGAAAACAGGCCGTAGAAGGGCAAACGTGAAAGTGAGGGAGCAATTATGAGGCTGTAATGGCAATCCAGACGGGAGCCCACGGAGCCCAAAACTGGGAGGTTCTAATGAAGGTGGGGAAAAATGATCAGCTTCTAGGAATGGCTAAAGGAGAGACTGGCAGTAGTTTTGAGAGAGGAGCCGAATCTGATTTCAAGATTCTGGGCCTAAGCTACTGGAAGGATGAGGCTGCCATTTACTGAGATGGAAAGACAACTGATTAGTGGTACAACAGAAACCTGAACTCAGGTTATACCTGCCCTTACTCAGTGTGGTCGGTGCATTCACCCCAGATCCCACAGAAGTAAAGTGGTGCTGTCCTAGAATTAAAACCAAACCAAAACAAAACAAAACAAAAAACCAAAAACCTTCACAAATACAGGATGGGAAAAGGTAACTTAGCAGTCACATGATTGAAATTCTTAAAAAAGTCCTACTTGAGGTCAAGCCCAAATCGATCCTCCACAGGGTGGCACTGCCGAAAACACAAATCGTGTTGTCTTAGAGAACGGTCTTTGACCCAGGAGGTAAAAGCACCATTCAAGACCACTAAGCATAAAGCAGGACGTGCCGTTCTCAGAGTTACGCTTTTAAACAAAGAAAACCAGCAAAGAGAGAAAGAATTCAGAGGGCAGCAGCTGGAACAGAAGGGCATTCAAAGACTCGAAGGTTGAGTGAGACAGGTTTGGAGGAAGGTGAAGATGAGACAGCAGAACGAGAAAAATATTCAGTGAAATGGAAGATAACGATGCTTAGGTCACAGGGCCGTTGATCTGATTAAGTGTGATAATGTACGTGAAACCACTTTGTCCACAGGCAAATGCTTTACAAATGTTAAGCATCATTATCACAGTTGAAGGCCTGTCATGTAGAAGAGGTTTTAGTTATGTTCTGTGTGGCCCCACGAGGTAGAGCTGGAACTAAGAGCCAGAAGCATTTCTACTGAGAGACAAGGGCTGTCCGTGGACGAGAGGGGCTGTTTCAATCAAGTGACCTTCTCAAGTCTAGAGATGTTCAAAGGCTGACCAGCTGAACACATGACAGGGATATTAAAGTGGAATTCTTCCTTTTATGGTCTGTAAGTTTGGTGGGTTTTTTCTGGTGGTTTTTTGTTTGTTTGTTCTTTTCTTCTTTTTTTTCTTTTAACGATTCTGAGGCTTTCATAGTAGCTTGACGTTTTCTTCTTATTGCTTCTGTATTAGGCCCTTGGTCACATTCATCCCAGGAAAAGATAATTCAATTTTCCCAATTAATCAGTAAAGCCACAGGTGGCCTTCCCACAGAGGCCCAGTTATGCCATTTAAACTAGTCTCTTGATAGAACTTATAGAAGAGTTTAGAGAAATCTTTTCCAACTCATCAAAGGCCTACAATAGAATAAAAGCCAATAATAATAATTATATATCTCACCAAACCATGGTGGTATGTTTAAACCAGTGAAACTTTTCTTTTAAAAGAGTGGAAACAATATAAATTATTATTAGATAACTGATAAACACCACAATGATGAAATGTTCTTGCGAAGGTAAAATAATTGAGATGATAATTAGGCATAATTAGCATTATTATGAGTCAATCATATTTCAGTGAAAAGAAAACATATTTGGCTAAAAGGATATAATTTTGTTGTTGGTACTTTTCAAATTCTTTCTGGTTCAGCTAGGTCACTCATTGTATTTGCCAATCAATTATTTCAGAGATGACTGGAGATTTCCATTTTAACAAAAGCCTTTTTTAGTGAGCAGCAGAGCTTTTAGAAGCCCCTCTCCTTGATGCACCCTGAATCTTTTCACTGGCTCTTGTCACTCTCTCTCTAATCCACATATCTCATAATGACTACTGCCAGTGTCGAAGTCAAACCTACAACCTTAAATGGCAATAACAAGATGACAGTGTTGAGATGAAAGGACTACTTTATTTCCCCTGTTTTATTATACCACTCTCAAAGATTTGGCAAGGCAGGGGATTGGGGGTGGTGGTGGTGATATTTTATCACAGAAAACAATCTTTCCCATTTTCCTATGTCATCCATAATTTCTAAAATTGCATTTGTTAATTAGGTGAATTCCTGTCTATGCTCAATCTCCAGAGGATTTTATTCTTCCTCCCATTTTTAGGAGAATTCTTTGGACCTTGATTTAAAAAAAAAAAAAATGGGCAAGGGAATCCTTAAAAGTAAGGGAAGGTGTATCCATAACAAAAGAAGACATTGGGGCGCCTGGGTGGCACAGCGGTTGAGCGTCTGCCTTCGGCTCAGGGCGTGATCCCGGCGTTATGGGATCGAGCCCCACATCAGGCTCCTCTGCTATGAGCCTGCTTCTTCCTCTCCCACTCCCCCTGCTTGTGTTCCCTCTCTCACTGGCTGTCTCTATCTCTGTCGAATAAATAAATAAAATCTTTAAAAAAAAAAAAAAAACAAAAGAAGACATAGAAATAAATGCACTATTGGACAAGTTAGGCAACTGCTTAGAGGTGGTAGAACAAAAAAAAAATCAGAATAAATAAGGAGACACACAAATCGGTGATTTAAATCTCCAGGACCTGGAAAGTTATGGTGGTAAATAAAGCCCAGGTAGAGGCTGAAGATGGTGAGTTCCAACTGTGGAAAAGAATACGGTTTTCCACAAGAAAACGGGGGTAGTTCTTTAAAAAGATACACAAAATGTGCTTAAGAGAAAAAAGAAGGTTCTAGAAGGGAAGTTTGGTCACCATTAGAACAGTAACTATGATATATATATAACTGTGATATAGCTGACAGGATAATCATGATCCCAGGATTTCAGCAATCAAAATGGAAAGTTACATTTCAAATCTTTTGGTATAATCCTTATTCTGGGGTGAGGAGAGCGGGATCTCTAAAAAAGTTACGCTAGAGAAAATAAAAGTACCATATAAATAAAAAAATCTTGAATTTCTCCTTGATAATTGGTACTCTCCACAGAAGCCTCAAAAGCCCAAAGGTCCTGTAAGATACAAATTCTAGTGAACATAAAGAATTCTCACAGTTTAAATGATCTGAAGAAAGAGGTTAATAGTGGGCATTAAAAAATGAACTACAGGATGCTTCAAGTTTGATAACAACAGTGACATAGCTCTTTACGTCTCTCAATGCACTTATCAATAATTTATTAGGAAAATGTCAAAATGTCCTTATCATGAAGGTACACAGGATAATGGTACTTGCTTTTAAAGACAGTTCATGCAAGAAGCTTCAAAATGATCATCAGGTGTTTGAGGCAAGCTTCCAACTCTTCCATCTAGCCACCTACTTAAATATTATGGAACATAAATCAAAGGCAGCAAGAGTGAAAAATGAGTTCTTTGAAAACGCAGTTTTTCACAGTGAAAGGCAGATGAGGCCCCGTCTTGTAACTGACATATTTTATCACTGACCTGTAGCTAAAACTCTAAGAAATATTCTGAAACTTTTGTTTGGCCATCACATCCCCCAGCTGATCACCATATTATCTCACTAGTTCAATAAAATTAATATTTTTACCTCTGTCATCTCTTGTTTTTCTAGATGTCATCTTTTGACCTTAATAAAATATGAGCATGTGGCTACAAAGTAATACGAATGACTTTTAACAAACACACTCAAATGTATGTCTGGGAGAGTAATATCTCCTTCAAGGAAAATGCAACAATGTTGTGAACACAGGCAGCAAAGTAGGACTAAATAAGGGGTCCGCCTCCCAGGTTTGAAAGACAGTGCTCAGTTGGAAGTATAATTTGTGCTATGGATACTTGAAAACACACTCTGCCTTGTATTTTTAATAATCACTTTTATGACTCTGGTTACCAATTTCCGTGAGAAAAAATACATGTTTCAACTGCCATTCCTGATCATGTTAAGATTATGAAATCTGGAAACGAACTGTGTTTGAATCTCAGACCTGTCATTTACCGGGTATCTGACTTGGTACCTCAGCTTCCTTGTCTGCATAATGAGGATAATGATAGGTTTATAAGGTTGTTGTGAGATTAAATGACGTAATTTATGTAGAGCACTTTAGGATAGTGCCTGGTCCATAACAGGTACTATATAAGCATTAGCTATTATTATTAATATTATTATTATTACTGTTGTTTGTGTTACAGTCATAATCTCAACAGAGTATCCGAGTATAAACTCAATGAAGAAGGTGAAAAGTTCTAGGCTTTCAATACCTGTGCCTTTTCCCCAGTAAGACAAATTAAACATGTGCATACATAAAGGTGCACTGTTAGCTCCATGAATACACAAAAGTGTTATTTTTACCAAAAAAATCGTTGGTTTTTATAATCATCAAATGAATAGTATATGCAGGGAAAATAAATATTTTAAATCTAGAGTATGATTAATTCACATCTGAACAGAGATCGGCTTATATAGAAAACAAAGCATAAGTGAAAATTAAATTTGCTTTTTCACTGAAAGAAAAATCACTGCAAAGATGGGTATAGATTACCTAATGTAAGGTAGGTTTCAAATGGTTGCCACATCTGGCACGACAACTCTCTATATAGCTTTACAACCTCATCCTCTAAACATCTTGAGCTATCGAGAGAGCAGTAAATGTTGGTGCCTGGATCATGCTTCAGGTAGTGTGGCCAGCTGCATTACTGGCCCCAATTTTTCACCCCTCTCTCTTTTCCTGCCCTTTACCATGTGACTTTGCACTACTTCCCCAAAGGTCAAGTCTACTTTTTCACCTCTTGACTTTGGGGTTGGTCATGTGATTTGCTTTGGCCGACAGAATGACGCAGTAATGAGCCAGTAACAAGTGTAGGCCTCAAAAAGGCAAGCATGTTTCTGTCTGCCTCTACCATACAGAAAGAAAAAAAAAATCGTGCCTATGCAAGACTTCTAGTCCGAGGGACCGAAGAGAATGAGAGACCCAGGGAATGGAGCAGCACCAGTAAATGGCCTCAACCAAGCCCAGACTCAAACACAGCTCTGGTTTATCCTCAGAAGAATGAACAGGCTGGCTGACTCCCAGTAGGCTCATGAACAAGTCCAGGAGTAGCCCAGCAAAGCTAAGTCTGATCAACTGATCTTAACCGACCCTTAGGCAGTTGTGCTATATTCATAAATTATTTTACTTATTTTTAATAAGCTACTGGATTTGGGGGTGTTTAGTTATGCAGCAAAAGCTGACTCATATAGTTAGAATGTTTTCCATTTTAAATAATATAAAACGGGACCCTAACTACCTTAAGCATTTAGAAAATGTACGGTTTCACCAAACTGAGACCAGTGATAGCTCTGGCTTAAGGTGCAGTTTGACCTAGAGCTTCAGCACGTCCTCTGAAAATCTCTGCAAATTTCTCTGCAGTCTCTGGGCTTTGGACTTCTCTGTGTATGAGCTTTGTCCTCAGATGAAGGTACTCTCTTGGAGCAAAAATGGCAGAAATTCTGAGCCTATTTGCATACTTAACCTTGCATATTTCGTCTTGAAGAAAAGAGAGATGAAGAGTGACTTTATCCCAGCACTGCAAACAAAAGTCCTGAGACGCACTCTGATAGAACCATCTTAGATCACTGTTTGTTCCTGAACCATTCAGTGTGGCCGGGGGAAGAAATGATCTGATTGACTCTTCCTAAGTCGTGGGTTCCAAACCTAAAGTCAAATTTACCAGATTCCACAAATTTTTTCCAGTGCCAAGGACTGCTGGGAAGGGGGAAAGGAAAATAAATATGGGAGAAGCAACTAGCAGAACACACAGCACACTTTCTCTCTTGTAGTGTATTAGCACATCTTTCTCACATTGGGTCTCAGATAGTCAAAGACTCAGATTGTTACCCCTGCCAAATACTCTTTTATTAACAGCAATAAATGCGACTTATTTGAATTAACCATATATACTGAGAGGTATAAAGATTTTTTTAGATAAATAAAATGTTAAAAGACAAGAAAACAAAAGAAGTTATAATGCCACCATTGATCCCCCAGTAACTAGAAACAGCTTCTCTTTGAAATCTCAGTACCACCTGCTTTGCATCTGCTCGACCAACTGAGAAATGCAGGTCTGGCAAAGAGAGAAAATCCATTTTAAGTAGATCTGTGACAATACAGGGCGAGAAGGTCTTGAAATCCACCAAGGGTTTTAATCAATAAGACTGACAGCACAGAGCATGCCAGAAGCCAGGAAAAGAAGAGTTTGCAAAAAGCATTCAAGAAACAGCCCGAACTCTAAGGTTCTGGTGACAAACCAGGGCCAGCAAGGCAGAAGCACATACTACCATCTTTCTCTTCTGATCTAAGGAAAGGCAAGAGAGGAAAGGGCTGATTAGCTCAGGGAGGGAGGGTTTTTGTTCTGTTCTTTTAGATTCCAACTTTCCAAATCAGGGGAGAATTCTAAAACCCATTGTCTAATTTCAAAAGTTGGGTTTGAAAAACATGACAAGCTCTTTTTTTTGTCACCTAATTCTCAGCTGTAAACCGAAGCTCCTCGAGTGTGCATGCTTCATAAAAGGCAAAGGGACTTAATTGAATTTTGCATGCCGCTTCTAAGTGGATTGCTAGGGTATACCAGGATTAATTAGTTTCGTGTTGTTAATTCAATTCAAAGGTTGCTGATAAACTAAGACCATCACACTCCATTAGGAGAAACAAAAACTGCTTAATTATGACAGCATCTTTGAGGTTGTGGATAAGTTTTATCAGTATGCTGAAGTTCCATCCTGGGTTTTTAGGGTTTGTGATGAATCCACTGCAGCGGACCAGAGAGACCTCAACGATCAAAGCACTTTTCACCAAATTTTTAACTTTTCAAATTTGGTAACTTTAAAAAGAAATTAATCCTTGATTTCAATGGCTCTTTCTGCTCTTTTGAATGTAAAATTCCATTTTTGGAAAAATAACTCTAAGAGAACTACTCTAGCCTTTTTTGCATGTCTGCATGTAAAATGTACAAAGTTGCATATTTGGATTTTGCTCTATCTCCCTACCCCAAACCTTTACTGTACTGTCACAATCACAGTTACCATGATCCTTTATGGATAAAAAAAAAGTCTTTTATCACCTACATATTTTATTTTGTGTACAGAATGTTGAAAATACAATTAGCTACACAGTCTTGCAAATAACTGTTTCTCTTAGCGTTGTCCCTAACTAAATCCCACGTCTCTGTGAAAGCCCCTCGGTGAGCAAGCCTGCACACAGGAGCACACCCACTCACTGCCTTGCCAGTTGGTTTAGACGCACATGCATACTGCAGTTTAGGATCTAGCCAACTTTCTTTGCAGCCTGCTATCCTGGAACCCATTTATCATCTTTCCACATTTAATACAAGGCACTTCCCTGCTCCTGGAACACTCCCCCAAGTATGTGCATGTGCGTGCACATACACATGGACACATGGAGACACACAAAGCACAGACACACGCAAACACCTCTACTAATTCCTCCTCACCCCTCAGCTCTCAGTATACCCCCGCCCCCAACTTCACCTAGGACATCTTCTTTGATCCCCAAAACTAGGTTACATATCACTCCTATGGGCCACTTCAGCACCAACATTTAGCACTAATGTTGCAACCGACGGACTCTAACAGCCTATAAATTTATCAGTGACTCTTAACTAGAAATTAAGCTCCTGAATGACAGGGACAGTACCTTACTCATGGTGGTATCACTGAACAGTACAGGGCATGGCACACTGAAGAAATTCCATCAGCATTTTTTGAATAAATGAATAAAGGCTAGAATGATTGCAAAATTAACTGCAGAATCCCTTTTATATATTATTCCATCCTAGGTCATTTCATTAATGACCTCCTTACTTCTACCCACATCTGGCATCTCTACGGATTGATTAACCCCTAGCAACTCCTCTAGCAGAGACTTGTTGCTGCCTCCTAATGTTCATTCTTCCCTTTTCTTTTGTAAAAGAACACTCGAGTTTTAGCAGAGAATACTGAAATAAGGTGGTGGATAGGGAGACATTTCCCATACTCCAGCTAAACTGACCGTTTGAATAATTATGGTCATTAAAATGCAAACATAAATACTATATGGGACTTCTGGGGAGTATTCTTAAAAGGAAAAACACACACCCTCCTTCAATCCTTCCTGCTTGCTGCTTCAGATGTGGAAGCGGTAGCAGCCATATTGGACCATGAGGCAATATGTTCCAGGAGGCTGTGCTCCTGAGTTTTCTGTAGTCCCCATCCCAGCCACACCACACTTACAACTTACTGCCAGACTTCTTTTACATGAGGGAAAAAAAATCAGTAAAGTAAGCATTATTTCAACTTTTTAAAAAAATATATAATAGCTAGATCTAATCCTAAATACTACAACTAGTACAGCAAGAGACTTTCTATATCTTAGAGGGCCATTCCTTGTCTTTGCCCTGAGTAAGCCATGGAATGGGAGACAAATCAATACCCAGTCTGGCTAGGAATTTTTTCCACATAGCTGTAGACTGACCTCTCCCCAGGGCTATATATTCTCTTACCCTCAGCAAAACTCTAAATAAGCCAAAATTTACTTTCTACCCTTCCACTTTTTTTTTCCAGCAAATATGGTTACAGATGACTCAAAGACTTTTCCAAGATAATATACCTATAGTTTTTCCTGAGTCCTAAAATTTTATACTAGTGTTTCTCAAAGTGTAGTCCCAGATCTGCATCAAAATCTTCTCGGACTATTATTGTTAACAGGGAATCCTGGCCTTAAACTAGACACACTCAGTCATGACCATGGGACACCGAGTGTCTACATTTTTTTAAGCTCCCCACATGATTGGGAGACATAAAACAGTCTGACAACCACTGTCTTCCAAGAGACACTACAGAGAATTCTTGCTACCTCTCAAATCACAATTCAGAGGGCTCCTCTTCCTCTACAGATACCCAGGCTACCGCCCACCCATCTTGCCAAAATTAAAGCTTCAGAAATTCTACTGTTTTGCTGCCCTGAGTGTGAACCATGGACCAGTGGTATCCACATCCCTTGTTAACAGTGACAATCTTGGACCTCACCCCAGTCCTACCAAATCAGAATCTGCATCTAACAAGATGTCCAGGTGCTTCCTAAGCAAGTTAGTGACTGGGCTCCTGGACAATGTCTTCCTCCATTCCCATCATTTGGCTAGAGGCTGCAACATACATTGTCCACAAACCTGCTGGTTGCTGAGGCCAGTGGTACAACTATTCACTGAGCATCTACCGAGCACCACAGAAAAAGGGTAGGAAGATGTCTAATGGTGAATATTATGTGACAGCTTGGCTAGCCTACAGTACCCAGATAATTTGGTCAATTCTAATCTAGATGTTTCTGTGAAGGTACTTTCTAGGTGAGCTTAACATTTAAATCAAGACTTTGAGTAAATCAGATTACCCTCCATAATATGTGTGGGCCTCATTCAAATAGTTGAACACCTTAAGAGAAAAAAGCTTGAACTCCCCTAAGGAAGACAGAATTCTGCCAGCAGCTAACCTCCAGCCCTGCCACTCTACCCTGCAGATTGTGGACTTGCTAGCTTCCACGATTGCAAGAGCCAATTTCTTAAAATAAATAAATCTCTCTCCCTCACTCTCTCTCTATATACGTGTATATGTACACATATGTATATACACACATATACCACATACATATTAATAAGATATATATTGTATATAGTTTCTCTTACATTATAAAATATATCCCTCCATATATGATATAATATTTATATTTAAATACACTTATTAAATATATATAATATCTAAAAGTATTAATACAATTATATTTAATATATAATATTAAATATATTTATATAAATGTATAACTATTTGTTATACACACAAATTTTATTGGTTCTGTTTCTCTGGAGAACCCTAATACAATATATTTGTATTATATATTCAATATACTAGTCAATATGTTGACTAATATATTTGTTTCAAATTCTTTACAAATCTCCTTTACATCGATTCATTCATCTCATCAGATTCTTCCATTTTCCCTTATTGCCTAAAACTCCTTCGCATGTACTTTAATGCCTCCAAGGTCTTGTCTCCACAACTGCACATTTCTGCCTCATCAGGCTACTCTCTGGCTTTTAGACTAGCTTTTCTCTCTCTGTTTTTCTTTCTCTCCTTGGCTTCCTTCTCCTCTCTGATGTTTACCTCACATGACTCATTTTTACTTACTGAATATGAACATATAAACATTTGTTGAATATTACTGAATAAAACCTTCCCTTTCCCAGTATCTCTTGCCAGTTGCAATTAATCATTATTCCCAGAAAAACCTTTGAACGATTATTTCATTATGAAATATGTTGCAGTTGGTTAAATGTATAGGAATGTACACATGTATAGGAATCTCTCACTAGACATTAAGGTCCTTGAGGGCAGGAAATATGTTTTTATTACACATCTTATTTGTTTGCATGTATTCCTTTCAGTGTCTATTCAGTAAAATGTATTGAATGAATATAAAAACCATTGTATGCTTGCAGATATTATTAGTATATTATGAATATTAAGTGGCAAAGGGGAATATGTTTGCTTTTTTTTTGACTTTGCATTATAAAACTTCAAAATTAAAAGACGAATTCCCCCCTTTCAGAGATTACTGTTTTAGGGGATACCTGAAAGAACACTCCCCTTCCTTACCCTGTCCTTTTACTCTACCTTATTCTTTTTTGTAGCTCATTTTACTGTCTGACATTTATGTATGATTCTGTTTATCACTTGTCTTCCTCCTCTAGAATATAAGCTTTATGGACTTTGTGAATGTTTAATAAGTATGTGTTGAATGCATTCATTTATCTGTGAGCATGAATGTATGGTCAAGGCAGGAGTGCTTATCCACTTAAAGTAACAAAAATATTTACATACTTAAGATGGAAGGAGCTGACCACACTACCTTGCTACAGAATGGTGAAAAGTCAGTCTTGTTGGTTTTGGCTTTGTCCTGGGTAACATAAGAAGCTGGCCAAGGTTAAAGATTCCCCAAAGTAATTTTTAGCAGCAGAGCCCCTTTCTGGAAGTCAAATGTTATACAAACTGTGGTAACCCTGTTGTGCCCAGAGGATGGGTGACTTTTTCTAAGTTGCACAAAGGTTCCATATGGACTAGAGGTAACCCTGCATGGAAGATGAAAAATTGGCAGGTGAAAACTGTATTGCTTTGGTTAAAACAGGGATAAAACCCTCTCTTCTGGCCTTGTGCCTTATCATTCCCCTGTGGTCCCTAAGGCATCTTTGGGAAAACAGGAGTTCCTGAAAAGCACTTTGAAAACCACATTATTCAATGCACCTGGGGAGACCTCCAGTGCCAAGCATCATTAATCAGGTGGGACTTTCAGTCTGAAAACAACTGAGGCTTAAGGAGGTGTGAAGTTTTGATAGAAACTGATCTGGCACTGATTTCATGGAGATGCAAGAGGAGGGAGCCTGACAGTTAGCATCTGTAAGCATTTAGATTATAATGGAACCAGGAGCAATAAGCAGCCTGGATTTTAAGATTGAATCAAGCTGGGCAAATCTAATTGCTTTTTTTTTTTTTCTCTTTTTTTTTTAAAAGGGAGTGGGAATTGCATGACTAATAAAAGAGAGAAAATGAAGATGTAACATAACCTAATTTTGGTAAAGCACTTAATACAGTATCTAATAAAGTCTTACTTGCAAAATGAATTCAAATTGGATTGGATTTGAACTCTGGCATTCTATACTGGCTGAAAGCTGAGAGCTGGTGACATAGAAACCCAGGATAAAGGCAATGTGTGACATTACAGAAGTGTGTGGTACCCCTGCCCCAGGAATCAATGAAGCTCTAGTGTTAGTTAACAGCTTCATTAATGATCTGCAGGATGAGACAAAAGAGTATCTTAATGAATGTTATTGAAGAAACTGTGGGGAGATGCTGTGAATTCCAGTCTCAACTGAGAGGTTTGCAATAAGAAAATAAATATGCAGAAACAACTGGAAGGAAACATCTTAGAAGCTGGTATTTGGGGGGAAATGGTTTGCAAGATTTTGACAAAATGCATTTCTTTAGTTTTATAAAACAGCATTCTTACAGATTTGAGTAAAACAAACATTTAACCCAACCATGAAATTAAATGCTCGTCTAGATGCCTAGGACAATCTGTTCCCCAACAAAACTAATATATAAATAAATAACCACAGGGCATTAAAAAGTAGCAGCTAGATAAAAGTCATTTTTTTCTTCTTCAATTTTTCTTTTTCTCTTGGAGTGTTAGTGGGAGAATGAAGACAAGGAACAGCAGAAAGGGATTTGATTTTTTGTGAAGGGGAGGAGGAGATGACATCAGCAGATAGAGGCCACATTTATAAATCCCACAACCCCAGGCCCGGATAAGAAGGATTTCAGTGGCCTCTGAGTTTTTAAAAACTAAGATTTAAAAAAAAAAAAAAGAAGAAGAAGAAGAAGGTAGAATCTAGTAATTCACATGATCTCAAAAGCCAGTACTTCTTTTCTTTAAAAAGATTTTATTTATTTGACAGAGAGAGAGAACTTGCATAAGGAAGGGGAGCAGCAAGCAGAGGGAGAAGCAGGCTCCTTGCAGAGCAGGGAGCCCGATGCAGGGCTCGATGCGGGGCTGGACTCAATCCCAGAACCCTGGGATCATGACCTTAATCTAAAGGCAGACACTTAACCAACTGAGCCACCCAGGCGCTCCAAAAGCCAGTACTTCTCTTCCACTTTTCCTCCCCTTCCCTTGCCTCAAACTATATAGAGAGAAAGCCAAAACATATTCCATGATTAAAGTCACTCATTTGGCTTTTTTGTCTATGCAACAGGATGAAAAGCAGAATATTAACTTTAGGAAGCACACATCATAGTAGCAAGAAAGCCAAACACATTAATATTGAAAGGAACAAGTGCTCAAAAAGAATATTGGTAAATTTACATGGGTAAATTCAGGGAAATCACAGAGAAGGAAGCATTTGTAACTTAAAGACTCAATAAGCATTTACTGGGGGTCAATGAGATCAGAAAATGGTGGAGGGGTGACAGCATTAGCAAGGGATGGGTCAAAATAGTAAAAGGCACCAAATCCTGACCAAGCTTAGAATCTATTCAAAGAACTTTCAATTTTATCCTATCTGTATTAGGAAACCAATACAGGGAGAATTCTGAGTCAGAGGATGGCATGGTTGGATGTATATTCGAATAATACCATTCTGGCATCCAGAGTATTATAATGGTTTCCTCCTAATAGTTGCCCTCTCTGTCCTTCTCTTCCTACAGTCTAGTCTCAACGGTGCAGCCAGACTCATCCTGGTAAAATGTAACTCAGATCATAACATCTGTTCAAAATCGCCAAATGCTTCCTATCCCAGAAAAATAGAAGTCCCAGGCCTTGCTGTGACCTATGACATTCTACGTGATCTGGCACCTGTGAGCTCTTACCTCTTCTACTACTGCTCTCCCTTCTTGTCTTCTCCACTCCATTCCAACCACAGGAAAACACCATGCACAGGTCTACCCTGTACCTACTCTTTCCTCCTAATCACACCTGTCCCCCAGAAACTTGGGCTGATCAGCACTTAGTCCTTTCAAGGCCACGCCCACGTGACACACTTGCAGTAAGACCACCCCAACCACCATATCCAAAACTTCATCTCTCTCTCTCCAATACTCATATATCCCCCTTCTTCACTTTATCTTATTAAAACTTATCCTTTTCTAATATTTTATGATACGATTCATGAGGGCAGGAATTCTTGCCTATTTTATTCCTGTGCTCAAACAGTTCCTGCTAACAGTAAATCCTCTGAGTTGCAGAAAGTAGCAAAACCACCAAGAGCACCAGGTCCAATAGAAAAGGGCAGTGAAAGCAGGTGAGAAGGCAAAGTGCCTTTTGTAACAGGTGCAAAGAGTCCAGGCCAACCCTTATGCATTCGTGCAATAAGCTTGGGGAGGAGGCTCTGCTGTAGACCAGGGACTGAGGTAGCCAGTGGAGCAGCCCAGAAGATAGAGACTTATCACCTTCCCTGGGAACACAACAGTCTAGTCATGTGACTCTAAAACAAGGCTTTGTTGGCTTCACATATGTTCACATGCACTAAGGTAGAGAAAACCTGGTCCTTAGGACTGAAATAAATTTCTACATAGAGATACTTCTAAAACTGTAGTATTGTCTTATGGGGGAACTAATAAGTGCTACCATTATCCCAAGTGAACTAAAAACGAATGAATTTTAAGAAATATATTGTCACCAACAGTGCCATACATACACGTACATATGTTCACATAAGAGCCACTGAGTCAATAAGGGGCTTCATCGTGAAGGCCCATGAAAAACCATACAACTTCTGAACAACTCATTTTTTGCTATATATCAACATTTTCGTCAAAGACACCAAGTAAATATGCTCTAAGAAAGGCTATCTTGACCCTATGGTTCCAGGCAAAGATACGCCTACTATTTCACTTGACTCTCTGGTTTCTAGTCAGAACATACCGTATGGAATGAATTTGTACTGTGTGCTATATTTGGATAAACCCCAAACATTTTTCTTTGTATTCATATACCAAGTGAGAGGGATGACTAGGTAGCATTTTCTGGCTTTCTACTGTGTTTTGCATGTGCATTCTACGTGTGTTGAAGCGCTCTCATGTTTGGCTTGATTTTGCCCTAAAGTTTTGTATGTGCTATCGACTTCATTTTCAGATGCAGCTTGAGAGCAAGACAGCTGACCACCTGACTCTTCATCACCTTCCAAAGGATGATTTCCTGGCACCCCAATCCATCTTCTCCCCCCCTGGTGAGTAACCTTCATTACAGTAACATTTCATTACATTTCATGTTTTAAGTAAATGACATTTATTTACTTTCAAATTGTTATTAGTTATAGAAACTTATTTGTGTTGTTCAAGTGATAATATTTTTCTACTTGTGAATAATGTTTGGGTATTTGGGGCTGGGTGGAATGTATCACAACTTTTTCCTATTAAAATTAACAGGAAAAAATGTTTTTAGTTAATGGCTTTTCACTTACTGGCAAGGTTTTCAAAACAAATTAAAGTCATTAAATGAGGAACAGGAGCTTCTGTTTTGTCCTTCCAATATTCCTTTTTTGCAAATAACCACTTCTAATTAAATAAAATACTATTAACAACCTGGTCCTTGTTTCTTGGTTTGGTTTGGTTTTTGTTTGTTTTAGTGAAAATTACCACTTGATTCCTCCTCAAGGTGCCTCTTTTTGTAGGTAGGTAGGTCTCACTTGAAAACTCCTGCTTCCCTGCCGCAGAGGTTCCACCTCTGCATTCTTCTTCCCTTGCTGGGGGGGTCAAAGCAGCAGGGCAGCAATAACAGGGCTAACCATGCCCTTCTGGATTGTCTGCAGATTCAATTTTCTCCAAGAAATCCAGTCCCCAGCTAAGCTGCGTGACAGGAAAGCCTTGCCAAGAAGGGAGCCCAGACTCTCAGGAATGCTAGAGCATATAATGACTGACAGCGGGAGGCCAGCTATAGGAGGGGAAGTAGGATGGAAAGGGGAGGGAGAGTGAGTGAGCGAGTTGAGCTGTGCTGCTGTAAGGTGGAAGGGAGGACAAGGAGTGACATCTGGAAGGGAGTATGTATGGATCCCCCACACGTGCGCATGCACACACACATGCAGACCACGCACAAGAAAGCACTAAAGGAACCACAGAGATGGAAAAAACACGACATCTTCCATTCAGACTCTTCTGCCCTAGTTAATGCACGGTGCTCACAAATGTCTGCCAGGGCAGAATCTTACAGTCAGGTTCACACCAAGGCCCCTGAGATAGTATGAAAATTAATCTTGATCTGCATTATTTCTGGAATGAATTTTCATAGTTTTTTTTCATCTCACTGGATCCCTAAACCAAATCGCCTGAATAGTAAGACCATTAAAAAAAAAAGGTCAGTAAGTTCCATCAAATCCCCAAAATGGTGCATAACATCTCTAATGTGTGAGTTTTGCAAACAAGCTTTCTTTTACATGGAATCTAACTCTTATTGAAACGTTCTGAGAAAAGAAATATGACATCCTCTCAAACGCGATCAGTGGTGACATGTGGGCTAAGTGGGTTTTCTTTTGGATTCTGACATGACAATCATGGAAAGACAAAACATAAATCAGTGTTACTAAAGGATGGATCTCCTCACAGCTCATCTTGCCTGGAAGTTACTATTAATAGCAAAGAAATAAATTCTGTAACAGAGAAATCTACACTATTAGTGGTGGCATTAATGTTGTTTACGCTTCACTAAAATCTAATAGAAGAGCTTGTCAATAATATAGACATTTGAGGGGCGCCTGGGTGGCACAGCGGTTAAGCGTCTGCCTTCGGCTCAGGGCGTGATCCCAGCGTTGTGGGATCGAGCCCCACATCAGGCTCCTCTGCTATGGGCCTGCTTCTTCCTCTCCCACTCCCCCTGCTTGTGTTCCCTCTCTCGCTGGCTGTCTCTATCTCTGTCAAATAAATAAATAAAATCTTTAAAAAAAAATAATATAGACATTTGAAAATCATTAAATAATCACTAAAAACAGCTAAGACTCCCCATTTTTTTCCAACTTTGTATTATAAAAAATTTCAAACCTACAGAATAACTTCAAAAATTAGGTCCAATGAATATCAATTTAACTACCACCTAGATTCAACAATCATTTATATTCTTCATATTTGCTTTATCTATAAATATATGTGTATATACATATGTTTTGGTTTTTTCCCTAGATCGATCAAAAGTAAATTGCAGATGACATAACACTTTAGCCATAAATTTTTTAGGAGCTTCAGTGTGAAGCTCCTAAAAAATACATTCAACTACATAAACATAATTCTACCATCACACCTAAGAAAATCACAATAATTCCATAATATCTTCTATTGCCCAGTGTAAGTTTAATTTTCCTATCATGCGCAATATGGCTTTTAAAGAATTTTTTTTTAACATGGATTATCAAGGTTCTTACACATTGCATTTGTTCTGTCCCTTTGGCTCCTTTATCCTATAACAGTTCACCCACCTATGTTTTCCTCATGACACTTTTTGAAGAGATATCAGTCTTTCTGTGGTAGATAGCTTCACACCCTAGATTTGACTTAATGTTTTCTCATAGCATTGTTTAATTTGCTTCCCCATTCCCTTCACTTGTTATAAACTGGAACTTTGATCTAAACATTGAGTAGGCTCAGGTTAAATATTTGGGGCAAGAGAACTTATAAGAAATGCTGTATCTTCAGACTACATCACCACAGAGACACATAAGGTTAGGTTGTCCTAGTATTAATGAGAGTATGTGTATCATCCTTGCCACATCTCCTGATGATAAAGTTATGTTCTCCCTTTACAATCAGCAACCTGTGGGCTGCTCCTCTGGCATCGTGTGAATATCCCATGTGCCAATAACCTCTTACCTAATGATTTTGTCATCCATTTACCATCCAAGTCCAAATCAAGACTTTCACTGGGGACTGCAGAATGATAATTTTCTAATTCCACCATTCTTCTACACTTAGTTGTGGAATGTATTTTTTTAATTTTTTTTTTTTTTTTTTTTGTAAAGAAGAGCTTTTCCTGGGGCACCTGGGTGGCTCAGTCGTTAAGCGTCTGCCTTCGGCTCAGGTCATGATCCCAGGGTCCTGGGATCAACCCCTGCATCGGGCTCCCTGCTCAGCAGGGAGCCTGCTTCTTCCTCTCCCACTCCCCCTGCCTGTGTTCCCTCTCTTGCTGTCTCTCTCTCTGTCAAATAAATAAAATCTTAAAAAAAAAAAAAGAAGAGCTTTTCCTCAAAAACCAGGGATGAACTATAGTTCTTCCTAAAAAGCATAAACTAAATCCTTTATTTTTATTGTTTCATTTTTAAACACTACATTTCAGAGTAAAGAGCTTATGTAATAACCACCTCCAATATCGCCAAAGGACTCTTGCGCTTAGTCCAGATTCATGGTTTTATTTACTCAGTGTTTTAAATGTAATTATAATTATTATTCTCATAATAGGTTTAATGCGCAAACTGGCACAAATCTGGACCAGTGGCAGCCCCAGGGACTTGGCTCCTGAGTTCTCCGATGTGTTCCTGTTAGTCTTTGAGTGTTTCTTTGTCTTAGAACACAACATGCTCCTTGCTCATACTGTTCCCTACCCCAGATGTGGAATTAGCCATTTCTCTAATGAGTTTTGGTTGCTTTGAGTGGGGAGTGGTATTTAGAAAACAAGATCCAGTATTAAATGTGCTAATTGCTATTGGGGTATTACTATTTCTAAACAATAATTTTAAAAAGGAGTAGTATAACTATAGTTTAATTTTAACCATGATTATAGCTTAGCAGAGGTCTCCTTCACACGTACCAAATGGTCTAGACTTAACTATAATGTATTTTGCTACAAAGAGGCTCAAATGAAGCAGACCCTTATCCAACTAAAAATCAGGGAAATATGGTTACTTTCTACAACTACAACTTTAAAATAAATGCAGAAAAGGTAGGTGAATTAACTTAAAAGTATTTCTTACCCAAGAAAAAAAAAAAAAGACTAGGTTGATCAGAAGAGGAGTTAGTAAGCCATAGCAACAAAGGAAAAGAAAGCTGATCATGGGAATGCTCACTCAGGAGAGAAGGTGATCAGACCCAAGGACCCATCCCATCTGGGCCAGGTAGTAGATATGTCCTCATGAAGGAGACAAATGAGACTGAGGCCTTGAACCATCTGATTCCATCCCATGTTCAAGCAGTATCTATCTTTTTCTTCCTTTCCTTTCCTTTCCTTTCCTTTCCTTTCCTTTCCTTTCCTTTTTTTTTTTTTTATTTAAATTTTGTTAGTTAACGTACAGTGCAATATTTGTTTCTGGAGTAGAATTCTGTGATTCAACACTTACTTACAACACCCAGTGCTCATCACAAGTGCCCTCCTTAATACCCATCCCCCATCTAGCCCATCCCCCACCCACCTCCCTCCATTAACCCTCAGTTTGTTCTTTATCATTATAGCCACTTATGGCTTGTTTCCCTCTCTCCTTTTCTTCTTTTCCCCCTTCCCATATGTTCTTCTGTTTTCTTTCTTAAATTCCACATATGAATGGGATCATATGGTATTTGTCTTTCTCTGACTGACTTATCTCACTTAGCATAATACACTCCAACTCCATCCATGTTGTTGCAAATGGCAAAATTTCATTCTTTTTGATGGCCGAATAATATTCCATTTTGTATATATACTTCATCTTTATCCATTTATCAGTCAATGGACATCTGGGCTCTCCCCACAGTTTGGCTATCGTTGATAATACTGCTATAAACATCAGGGTACATCAAGAAGTATCTTTCTGATTATGACTTGGCATCTATTATTGCACAGTCCTGCATAACAGCAGCTCTCAATAACAAACATTTGCTTCTTGTTCATAGATCTTTGGGTTGGCTGCGGTTGCTCTATTTTAGACTCCAGGTTGGGTTCCGATTTATTGCATGTGTCTCTCATTCCTGGATTCACGTTTGAAGGAGCATGACTACTTAGGCATACTCTTCTCATTATTCAGGGCAGGAATACAAGTGCAAGTCAAACCACAAAAGTACATCTAAAGCTTTGAGTTGGATATTTTGTACAGCATGCCCCTAATATTCCATTGGCCAAGTCAGGTCACAGGGCTAAGCCCAAAATCAGTGGGAGCAGATAAATATTTTTTGCTCTCGAGTCAATCATGGCAAAGGTGGGAAAAGAGGGAAGAACTATGAACAAATAATACACACAGCAAAAAAAATCATTCCATGCAGCATGTGCACAAGAAGAGACTGGGCCATCCTAACCTTCTCAGTCTTACATTTCTTACAGTAAACGGCATCCCAGTCTCTGCAAACTTAATTAATATCAGTCTTTTCCAGAAATAAATGCATTTTGCATGGACTGACTAGTCACATTGCAGGTTCCAAGGTATTTGCCAAGAACTGTCCAGGGATGACCCATGCAACTAAGCCTATAGCCCATAGATAATAATGTTCAAATTTGGCCAACTGGATATTTATTTTGGGGCACAGCATTCAACATTCATACAGAGTTCATATACCTTTCGTCTACTCTTCATGCCCCTTCACTTCAACCATGCTCTTTAAGGGATGAAGTCACATGCATCCTTACGTCCAAACAAAGACCAATGGTACCACTTGGTGGAGTAGGAAGAACAGTGGACTTTGATTCAGTCTTTATTTGTGTCCTAATTCCACCAATTGTCATCACTGTGATTTCTGAATAAGTCATTCATTTTCGTGGTCCTCATTTTCCTTAGTGGTAAAATGAAGGTGATGAATAGTCCCTTACTTACCACCACATTGTGAGAGTCCAAGACAAAACAGATCAACTATCATGTGCCAGAACTATAATAAAAGAAATTGTTATTGAAGACATTTCCTTACTGCCCATTGTGCTCTGCCACCTCTGCTGGCACTCTCTCCCAGCCACCTGTATCCCCACCCCCATGCACACACTGCTCAACCCTAAGGGTATCCAGACCAACCGGGAGGGCCCTCAGTATGCTCCAGCCACAGCATCAGTCCATGAATCATCTTTGTATGCACAGCTTGTTCCTGGTTGATGGCAGCTGTGCACCACTAATGGCCTCCCAAGCATCAGAGCTGCTCTAGTGCAGCAATTATTTGCATTAATCAAAGGCTTCAAGCAAATCTCCCATTTTTGGCTGAATAGTAAAAGTATATTCATGCTGTGCCCAAATGAGAGATTTCACAGGAAAAGGGATGCTTTGGGCACATGTTGCTATTATGGTATTCAGCTTCTCACCCACCTCTCACTCATTGAGAGGGTCAGCCTAGCCGGAGAATATTATCTGCATACAAGATTACTTAACAAACAAAATGTGCTATAAGTACACAGACGTACTTGCTAATTGATGGATATTTGAATGGGTTAAATAACACTATTGTATCCATTCCAATTCCAGAGGACTCTGTGAGTGTGGAAATGAGAGCTGATCAGCATGGACAGACACCTGTTTGAATAGTTCCAGGTGGGGTTTTAAATGACTCATTCTCAGCCTTGCATTTGAAGGTAATACCACAAACAGTAGCATGGACCCAGGCATGTAAAGACATTCTCATCCTGAAGACATGGATGGGGTCCACTTTCCAGAGGGCCCATCAGTTCCCAAACGGAGCACCTCAAATAACATCACCCTGTGGCCACATAAGTCCTTCATCTCATCCTCAGGACAAAAAGAAAAAAAAAGACTTTGAAATACCAAGACTCAGAGGGAGCACCCCACCAAACCAGAACAGGCTTAGAGATCTAAAGATACTACCAAAAAACCAAGATGACTCCGGTCAAGCCCACTGGATTTTTCTGAGGTCAAACTAAATCTAAACTTCTTTTTACCTATTCAACCAGACAGAAAAGAAAAGGGAGACTGAAAATTTCTCAGTCAGGACGTGATGACTTGTTCTCTGTGTGCTAGAGTAGTGTTGGAATAACGAGAAAGAGATTCTGCAGAGTCGAATGCTAAGAAGACCACTACACCGCAGCAACATTCATTGAGGAGTACATTGTGAGCTGTGGGGAAGAGTGAGTGGGCAGAGCTTGACGAAATTCCTCTCCTCCAGAGGCCTCTGTCTGTGCACCCTGAGTTCTGTAGCCCACTGGCGGTCAACTCAAGTCACTGCTTTAAAATTTTACCATGTATTTTTTTCTAAAATAATAACTTACATTTTAATGAAAGGATCATTATCATACTCAAGCACACTCCTTTCCCACAGGACTTTATTCTTTGCATATTTATGATTCTGCTGGGCTAAAGCTGACAGAAATTTACAAATGAACAAAGGGAAGGAAGATGCTGACTTCTGAAAAGACTGTCATATGATGTCATTTGTCATGATTATTTGTTGTTTGTTCTGTCCACATTCACTCAACCTTCCTGAAGGAAACATACCGCAGTCTTCCTCTAGAGAATCATCTTCTCCCTCACTTTCTATGCTTCTGTTAGAATTGATGATGTTCTTGGCTCCATGGGAGGGTGTGTGATGCAGGCCTTTCCATGGAAAGCATCACATTCCCCTGGGTCATAATGATAAGTCTGGAAGTGGGTATGAGTTCAAACTGCTGGGTAAGAAAGGAGTTCTCTTTTGCCTTGGATTTCAACCTGGGAGGGTGTAGCCCCGGCACTGAGGACAGCCATTAGCCACTGCAGGGAGCCTACCGTGAAACCACACCAGGGAGAAGATCAGAAACTGAAAGACCTGCGTCCATGTTAAGCTCTAGAGTTTGAGGTTTTATGAATCACTAAGTTCGTCTTTTCACTTAAGTTCATTTGAACTGGGCTTTTTGTGCATCCTTATCTGAAAAGACCAAGCCAAAGAGATTTTCAATTGTACTGTATATTTCACCCACCAAAGAAGGAAATACCAACAACCCTTTCCATGCCTGACTAACCATTGTAAAGCAGCGGGAAAGGGTCCTGCTCAAGAATGGGAAGACCTGCTTTCTGGTTCCACAGGTGCCCCTATCTGAGAAGGTCATCGAGCCACTGAGTCAGTGTAGATGTGTGAGGAGTTTATCTAGGAGATAACTGGAGAATTTCTAAGGGCTCTCCAACCCCAAAATTCCACTCTAACATTTGCCCAACAATCCTGACAGGGAGGACATTTGAGAAATAATCAGAAAGAAAAAAATACATTTTCTACTCAATAGGGCCTGCCTCAAATGGTCAAATATTTTGTGTCCTTTAATCATCTTTATCATAGACCCTAAGCCTGACCTGCAGTAAAGGGTGTGGGTTAAAAAAATAAATCAAAGAAACATACACCTTAATACATGTACTTCTTCACCTGCTACAAAGGTCTTCTCTGTGAATCAGATTAAGCTATTTTCCAATTTTCAAACCAGGCCAGCTGAGCAAAGCTACGCCATCTTTGATAAATGAGAGGGAAAACCTCATTAAAGAGACCATCCACACTTTCTTTTTCTTTCTTTTTTTTTTTCGTCAAGAATCTCTGCAAGCTGCAGTTAACGATTGGAACAGTCTGCAGGCTGCGGTTAACGATCCACGTGGTGTTTGTGTCTGCTGAACTTATTTATTTGCATTTAAAAGAGATTTGGGGTAGATGTAAACACTTTGATGGGATTTATGGCAGAGACAAAGGTCGGTTAACATTTTGATCCAGTGGGTAGAAAACTGAAAAGCCATCATTAAATTGGTAACCAATGGCATTGAAGTAACCTTTTGAAACCACTGAAAGGATATCTGAAGCACGAGGGATCAAAACAGAAGGTATAATTGCAAGGAAAGAGGGTGGAAACACAAATCTTGTTTTTGGAATTTAAATACTTCTATTTTGTAATCACAAAATGAGAAGAAAAGGCACTTTATGGATCCATCAATCAATACACACCTGAAGGTTAAAAAAAAAATGAAATAGTATTGGCCATTATGTAGACAATCTAGAATAGATACCCAAGAATGCTATACCTACCAGACCGCCTGCCTTCAGGAGGACCACCTGAAACAAAGGAGAAAAGCCTGGAAGCATTCGATCAGCTCAAATACGTTAACACAAACCCTCTTCCATCTCAAGTGATTCAGATGCTCACAGAGCTCTCGGACACATCCCTAGGAAAGAGGAACCTGTGTACTTCCTGGGGAAGGGACACGGCAGCGTCCGGGGGCGGGGGGCTCCTAGATACGGACACATGAGTTCAAGACCCAGATTCAATACTTCTGAGATCCCTGAGTCTTCAGAGTATCAAGCCTCATTTCATACAAGTGAATAGAATAGCACTTATCTCATAGTTTTTATAAAGATTTAATACTTTCTTCCTGATTCCATCAAGATAGCATCAATGCCTCTCCTTCTCAACTTCCTTAAAACTGAACATACATTCCTTCTACACCCCAGAACCCGGAGCCATGAATGTTGCCTGTGTGGTTTTCTGTCTCTGTCGGGGTGCTGCAGGCTTGATAGGTATATACTTGCATTCACTGATCGCTATTGATTGAATATGTACTACGTGACAGGCAGCCTTCTGGGTACCCATAGTTTATCAATGAATAAGAAAGATATAGTGCCTGCCTTCAGGGGGCTTATCGTCTGTTGGTAGCAAGAGAGGTTCAGGCAGGAAACCATTACAACACAAATGTCACTTTGTGAGATAAGGAATGGGGCACTTTTAGAAAAAAAAGGCATCAGAGAGCCTCAATTATTTGTTGAAGGATGGTTAAATGGGTTAAATGAGTTAGTAAATGAATAGATGAATGAATAAATCACTGTTTATTCCACTTCTTTTGGAGGCATCAAGAAGTCCTTAACTATAAGTGCAGAACTGGAGAACTAGTCAAAATCTTATATTTGGTTGCTTTGTACAATATTTTCTACCACTTTTTTTTTTTAATTTAGAATCATGAGAATGCCCCTATTTGAAATTTAGCCTTGGTTTAGAGAGAGAGAAAAAAACTACACTTTTCAAATTTATTGGTGTATACAGCATGAACATGGAATCCTTGATCTATAAAAAATTGTTCCTCCTAGGAATCAAATGCACACAGGGTAGACTGGCTACTGCACAATATTAGTTCCTTCTTTTGATTTTTATTTAAACTTTCTTCAAAGCCTCAAATTCTTCAGTAACTTCTAGGAGTGATAATTGTATCTCTCAGGAGGTATGTCTCATGTTTAAAAAGAATAGTTGAATTCTAAGACAATGAAGGAACTGTTTACACCTGCCGTGGCAACCAAATCTATTTATCAATAGCCTGTCTCTCCTAAATGAGTTAATATAAGTACTCATAGGCCTAGACTATTGATGTTTAGTGTATCTCAGGCCTTTTAAATTAATTTTCCCACTGCTGAGTGGCAATGAAAGACAATGAAAGGCTATTTGTCTTTTAACATTGGAGTAAGTAGAGCTGTAATGGAAAGTACATTTGTCTAGCCTGGGTGCCCCAAAAATGGATCAACTCTCCCAACTGTGTTTTTTCATTTTTCTCCCACAAATCATTTAAACTCTCTGGACCCCAGTTTTCTCATTTGTAAAGTGAGAGAATAAAACTGGAAAATCCCTTACAATCTCATGCAGTTCTGATATTCTAGGATTCTAGTATTTCCTTTTTATCAATATGTTAGATGCAAAGTCCAGTTTTTCAGACTCAGTGCACTATTTTTCTGGGGACTAAAGTCAAATTCCTAATGGGTATGCTGTGGCATGATTTGGAGGGACATTCGAATACCCTCTCCCGAAATCTCTACCAACTCTCCATAGGAAGCCAAATAAAGAACAGACAACCTAAATAGAGTACGCTTGCTATGTAAATGCAACTTCAAGAATAAAACTCTTTGGCACTCCCCCACATATGTAGATATGTACTTACCTCCTCCCCCAATATACATACAGCTACAAAAACACAGGCTAGACTTCTATTCCTCAAACCCACCAATGTAAAATTCTGGAACCACTAATGCAAATACCTGAGCTTCAAGTATAAACAGGAGAGACAACTAAAACAGAACTGATTCAAGTGGCATACACAGGAAAAATTCTTTTGATATGATCTAGAATTTGAATCACATACATTTTGAGAATAAATTTTTAAGTTCTTATTTTGCCCTATCAACAAAAACACATGGTAAATAAGGGAGAAGCAAGAAAAGAGGCATCGATGAGACCAGAAACACATTTTCTATGGGTCCCTGAAATCACAAATGCAAATAGTACAACGTCCAGAAGTAAAGCAAAGAGGATGAGGGATCTTACTTGAAGTGAAAATGGGTATATCATTAAGTTGTTAACTACTCTAGGCACATAGTTCCAAGGAAGATCTATTTGGCATAAGTTTGTTTTTATAGCATTATTGTAATTAACAATGTTGAAGATGAAACACTGGATCACAAGGTTGTACTGGATGACTATCCTGGCCTCCTTCAAATAACTTTTTAAGACATAGGCAGACTTTGTGAAAGATGCATAAGTAAAAAGCAGATAAATAAGTCATGCCATTAAAAAGGGTATCACAAGACAGTTAAAAACCAATCCAGAATCAAATGAAATTTCAAAGTATAGGATAATGGCACTCAATAAGAGAACTCTTCAACTAAATTGACCCAGATAGTTGATTGTCATGAGATTTGAAGAGCAAGCTGAAAATCAGTTTCTTTATTACATAAACCTCTGTAGACCACTCTTCAGAATTATTATCTGCACTGGTTCTGGTGCTGAGGGAGCTTCTGTCCTTTATAAATGCTTTGCAACCCCTGTCCTCACCAACAAGAAGGCACAAAGAGCCTGAAGACTCACTGACCGTTCTCAATCCTTCATTCACATATCAATTTTGTGTTGCGTTCTTAATAAGCAAAAACACTGAATCAGATGCTGGGAGTGTGTGCAGACAAATTCTTTGCCTTCAAATTTTTGCAACTCAGATAGTGGGTGGGTAGGTGGGGGTTCATAATCACTAGCAACCACTGAAAGACTGTAAACATTCACCAGAAAGGATTGGGGGCATGGTAGTGCAAAGCGTCAGGTTATTGCCACAAAGATTAGTTATCATGTTATGTGACTGTGAGCCTCTTAAGTCTTGAGTTGGATTGCATGATGTGGTAGAACCTTGCATTGGCACTCTCAATCTTCATTTCATCTCACTTCTATTTGGATCCTCCATGAAATGTAAAAGGACATTTCCCACACTCCCTTGCAGCTAGGATTTTTAGTGTGAATTGTGTTTTGCTAGCTAGAAATACCTTCTAGAAATTAAGACTTCACTGGCATAGTGAGGTAGTGGTCATCTTCCTGTGGGTGTGGCTGGCTGCTAAAAGCAACCTCCAAACATGGCATTTACAATGGTAGACTTCATTCTATGTAGTAGGTCCACTCCATGGGTATAAGGCAGCTGACACAGGTTTTTGGTGCCTGGATTATAGATACAGTGCTGAACATTCACCAAGCAGTCTGGTAGAGCCCTCTTGACTTCTGCTTTTCTAGCTTGTCTCTTGTATATGAGTTCTTCAGAGAAACAGAAAATGTTTGTGTTTTCTTCTATTAACTCTCTATGTTCATTCAACTACTCCTACCTTCTCCCTCCAACCCTTTCTCCCTCTCTTCCTTTATTTGTTCTCAAATCATTTACATGCGATTATAAAGACTGATAAATCCCATGATCTGCCATTAATGGTGTAAGTCCTGGTCTTAGTCTGAAGGCCTGAGAAGCAGGAACACCAATGTCTGAAGGCAGGAGAAGGCAGATATCTCAACTCAGCCAGAGAACAAATATGCCCTTCCTCCACCTTTTCATTCTATTCAGACCCTCAATGGATTAGATGATGCTACATTGGTGGGGGTGGATCTTTAGTCTACTGATTCAAATGCCAATCCCTTCCAGAAACACCCTCACAGGAATGCCCAGAAATGTTTTACCCACTATCTGGGCATCCCTTAGCCCAGTCAAGGTGATACATAAAACTAACCATCAGACCATGATTTTGTAAAAACTTGTAATTCGGGTATTAAATCCCTTTGTGCTTGAAGTATCTAGAGAGTTTTTTTGTTTCTTCACTTAACCTTGACTTATAAACTTAGTGAGACCATTGCCATATCCAAACGTTGAGCTTGATGTCTGTCCCTAACACCAGGGACAAGAGCGGACATGTTAAGCCTAACAGAGTAGGAAAGCACTCTCATAGGCCTTAACAGAAGATGGGAAATCTCTCATCCAACTATTCTAGAAAGGCAGGTGAAATACTCGCTATATGACTTTGTTGCTTTGGGATTAGGACTCTCATGTGCTATGTGAAATATTTAGAAGAAAGGGTGTTTAAGGCCCTGTCGGCTCTGATTCTATAACTGGGACTACAGTCATCCTGGCATACAAAACAGCCAAAAAGTGCTCAAAACTGCAGTATAATTGAGTTGATGTCATAGGTCCAAACACGGTATGGTTTTCCCAAGATCACACAGTTACTAAATAACAAAGTAGAGGAATTTTAAAATATATTCACAAATTCTTTGACACATCTCCTTTTAAAAGTTAGAGTCTAATTCCCCTCTCCATGAATATGGGCTAGACTTAGTGACTCACTTCCAACAAACAGAATGTGGTGGAACTGACAGTGTGTGATTCCAAATTTAGATCATAAAAGATATTACTGCTTCTGCTTTGCCTTCTCTCGGACTGCCTGTTTTGAAAGAAGTCAGCTGCCATGTTGTGAGGAACCTCCAGCAGCTTCTAGTGAGGCCCAACAGGAAAAAAAAAAAAACTTCTTTTTTTTTCCTGTGAAAACAGGAATACCAGTGTAGGGGAGGAAAAAAATATTTTCCTGCTATCCTTCTAGTTTCTCAGCTGAGGCTTCATAACAAAAGACAGATTAACAAGAGAAAATAGAAGTTTATTACCATGTACATCTCATATATCCATGGGAGAAACTCAGGGATGAATAACTCAAAGGGGTGGTTAGAACTTGGGTTAAATCCAAATTGTGTTAAAACAAAGGAAAAAGGGGCTTGGGTTTGTGAGCAAGCTATGGGAAGGTGACCAGAAAAAGTATGATAAACCAGGTTAAGGTCTGTTATTCAGATTTAAATCAATGCCTTATCCATTTTTAAGGGTTGTTGTGATTAGAAGTCACCCTTCTCTTCCTGGTACAGAAAGGGAGAGATCCTTACAAATGGAGATTTCCTTTACAAATGTCAATTTCTCTCACAAAAGGGGAACTTATTGTCTGTCTTCAGAGCTTCTTCTGTTTTTTTTCTAGGTCTCAAAATAATCTTTATGCCAAAAGACATATTTTGGGGTGGCATATTCTGGTCTTTCACACTAGCCATGATTTGCTAGCCCCAGTCAATACTTCAGATTTCTGCAGACCTGGCCAACATCCTGACTGCAACTTCAGGAAAGAGTCCTGTTATGAGTTGAATTTTATCCCCCGCAAAAGACATGTTGAAGTCCCAATACCCAGTACCTGTAAATGTGATTTCATTTGCAAATAGGGTCTTTGTAGATCTAATCAAGTTTCAGTAATATCATTAAGGTGGGCCCTAATCCAACATAATGTCTGTCCTTATAGAAAGGGGAAATCTGAACATAGAGTCAGATGCAGACAGAGGGAAGATGATTTAGACACCTACCAGAAATCAGCCATGTGACAATGGAGGCAAGGACCAGAGTGACGCATCTACAAACCGAGGAATGCTGAAGATTACAGGCACACACCAGAAGATCAAAGAAGCAAGAAGGGGTTTTCACCTATGAGTTTTAGAGGGAGCAGGGTCTTGCCAACAACTTGATCCTAGATTTCTAGCCTCCAGAACTGTGAGACGGTGTCTATTGTTTAAAGCCTCTCAGTTTGTTGTATTTTGTTAAAACCACCCTAGAAAAATGAATACAAACCAAAACCATTCAGATAAGCCCCTCCTTAATTTCTGGCCTACAGAGACTGTGTAAAATAATAAAGGTTTTTTTTTTGTTTTGAGCCACTGAGTTTCGGTACAATGTTATGCATCAATAGTTAACCAAAACTCAGAGTTAGAGCAGAACTCAAGTCTTTTGACTCCAACTTAGTAAACTTTCTACTATACCAAGCTGCAGTTCACTATTTTTGAGGATAAGAGAAAGACCACGAGTATTTAGCTGAAATTGCTAATAACATTTTTAGAGACAATGATAAAACTTTCCACTATGAGGCAGTAAAATCATCTTCATGGAAGATTCCATCTGACAGTGGAACTAATCTCTCCTGGGTTTACACTGCCTGTGAGTTTTTTTTTTTAAAGATTTTATTTATTTATTTGACAGATATAGAGACAGCCAGTGAGAGAGGGAACACAAGCAGGGGGAGTGGGAGAGGAAGAAGCAGGCTCATAGTGGAGGAGCCTGATGTGGGGCTCGATCCCATAACGCCGAGATCACGCCCTGAGCCAAAGGCAGACGCTTAACCGCTGTGCCACCCAGGAGCCCCTGCCTGTGAGTTCTTCTACATCCCTACAGAAGAGTCATCAAATGGACAGTGCTCACTGATAAAGGGCACTCAGACATTACATTACAAAGAAGATTGTCTGTAACTATTCAACTATTCTCCAGATAGCAGTTTAGATGGATGGATGGATGGATGGATGGATGGATGGATGGATGGACGGACTGATGGAAGAAAGGAAGGAAGGAAGAGGAAAGGGAAGGATGGAAGGAGCAAGGGAGGTAGAATGAGGAGAAAATACACAAAAAGAAATACATTTCCATGTGCCACAAAGGTGAAATTATGCTTCCTTATTTTCTATGTTTTAAACAAACTATTGCAATGTTTTCTGACAGTTGTTTATCTCTGGCTTATAAATAGATCTTTGTTTTTTCCCTCTCTCCACCCCCCATTTTTTTTTTCAATTTAATACACCCTTTTTTCTGCTTTCTGATGGAGAGAAAAGAAGTATGTATTTACATTTTAATAACTTAAAGTCTCAAAAATGTAATTTTAGAGGTTTTCTGTTTAATGTTATCAATTTATTAATTGCAACTTGATCTAGATGAGATCACCTCAGAATCTCAGAGCTTGAAGAGGAAAAAGAAAAACAGATGTGATATATTTTGGCTTAAAGTCTCTCCTCTCAGAAATAACTGAGTTTCATTTAGCCCTGCAAAGGTCCAATGTGAGGGTAGCTAGGACCAGCAGAGCATATCCATCACTTGGGCAATTATAGGAGTATTATCCTACATAAAGCTATTTGGGATCTCAAATTCAGTACCACCAAACCTCACCATTTGGTTACTTAGATGACAGTAGTGGGGGATACACTCCAAGACTGCCAGTGGTTGCCTAAAACTGCTGATAGTATCAAACCCTATATATACTGTTTTTTCCTATATATACATACCTATAATAAAGTTTAATTTATGAATTCTGCACAGTAAGAGAATAATAATAATAAAACAGAACAATTACAACTTATACCAATACACTGTAAGAAAAGTTATGGGAACATGGTCTCTTTCACTCAATATCTTATTGTCCTGTACTCATCCTTCTTTTTCTCGTGATGATGTGAGATGAGAAAATCCCTACATGGTGCAATGAAGTGAAGTGAATGATACAGGCATTACTGACTTTCTGACAATTCATCAGAAGGAGGGTCATCTGCTTCCAGACCACAGTTGATCACAGGTGACAAGTGAAATCGTGCATAAGGCGGGACTACTGTATTTTCCTTCTGGGTGGTATAGCAAAAGCCAACTACTACTTTTGAAATGGGAAAATTCCTCCTTTTTCAAATAATAGTAACTGTGGAAATTCTTAGCACTTTCTTTAAACATCCAATATCAACTTCATGGGCACTGAGTGGTTAGAAAAGTTAATTTTATTTTTTCCTTTAGGTTGTGCATACCTTCCAAAGAAGTTACACATAAACAGAGCATGCCGAGCTTATGTATTTGTGCAATCAACATACCCACAAAGACACCAATTTCAGGAATCCATTCTATTCCAACACAGTTGAAGTTAATATTTTTCTTGCAGGTTCGTTTGTTTTTTAATCAAAGCACAGCAAACAGCAAATGAAAATGATAATTTTCTGTGGACCCACCATATTTTCTACAAAGCAACTATTGGCTGTGATTAAGTGAAGACAAAACTACATGCTGTGGCAGTTGAAATACTTCTGGAATTTATTAACTTCAGTATACATGCTAAGGCCAAATGAGCTTCTTTAATTTCCATAATGAAATTGTTTTTGTAAAGTTAAAAATACTGTAATGAGGCCAAAACGGTGTGCTTTCAGGGGGCTCCCATGGTGAAACAAATGAGATTTTAGCTTCTCTAATTGGGCATACTGCAAGCTGGCTTGATGCTGTCCTCAACACAGGATGTTTGTTATCCTAACAAAAAAGAGGTCTACAGCTGTCAGCATAATGCTATATGGCTTTTCAGAGGCCTAGCTATGGGAGGAAGACTGTGCTCTCAGGCTGGGACCACCCAAAGGGAAAGATCAAGTAGAGAACTGTGCTTCTTTTCCCTGATTAAGAAGTTATTCGTAAGGTAATTTGTTTACAGCTATCAAAGGGAAGCTTTGGAAGCAACTGGGGAGAATTCCCAGAATCCTCTGAAAGAATTTTATTTGATTAAGCAATGAATATGGATATTTTCTCTCCTTTTTTTTTTTTTTTTTTTTTTTTGTCCTCTTATGAATTAAATCTCATTACCTGTCAACACAGGCCTTTGGAGTCTAACTGTTCCTGTAGAAAACAAAAGTTAGGCCCATTTTGTTGAGGCGGTTACTGCCAAACTCTGTTGGTGAGCTGCCACACTGGGTACCATGGAAACAGCCTATAAACCTCTTTGAGCTTTGGAATGGTTTTGATGTAATATTGTCTTCATTTATTTTTAACCATTACTTTCAACTACAAAGGAAAGTAAAACAGAGGGCTAGTCAAATTAATTTTTAGCCAACAGAAGTAAGTCAGTAACTGAATTTTTCTGGTTTGTAATGGGTATTTTATTTTGGATATAAATATTTAAAAGGATCCAGAAAGATGAATAATTTTGCTGTGAAGTTCTACACTATTCAGTTACATTTACTAGATGCTAGACGAGTGAACGATTGGTATACTATCAAAATACATGAAAAATTAAAGACATATTCACCAAATGAATTCAAATCTCCTAAATCCAATTATTCAAAGGGATAAATATTTAAAGGATAATGTAAGCTGCTATACTAGGCTATAATTATACATTACGGTGGTAAAATGTGCATTTCCAACAGCATGGTTCCAAAATGTTCTTTTTGTATTATTCTAGAGGAGAACATTATAAATCATCACACAAAAGTTAGATGAAATAGATTTTATTAGAGTAAAACTTCCTCCCTTGCCCCCAACACTAATAGCTTCTACTTTACATTAATTTGATTGTTATTTCCAATCTGTTCAAAACGTAAAACAAGTCCACTGTAATAAAACAAAAAGATATTACTTACTATTCCACCTTTTTATGGTGTTACTTTTGGTTTCTTTTTTTTTTCCAATAAGCTTTCATATGCCAGTCATTTCAAGGACTCTAACCAATCCTACATTTTCAAGATAAGTTTAAAGATGAAACAGACTATTTGTAGGAAAATCTATCATTATAAATTTTGTAAATACAGAATTGAAATAAAAGTGAATTGGTAAGTTACATGCATGCATATATTTTGCAAATAAAAGAAAAAAAATACAATTATAGCTCCAGAATGATGGTAACACCAAAAACCATATATAGACTAAGTATATATGATTACATTTAACGATAAGGAATCCAAATTCTGAAATTCTAAGACAACAGCAAAGGTTAGTTACTAACAGCATATATTTTGGAGACCGTGAGATATGGGCTTGAATCTCATATGTCACTCTTATTGTGTGGCTTTGGGCACTTTAACCCTTTAAACCTTGGTTTCCTGAGATTGGGGATCATACCATTCTCTACCTCCCTGAGCTGCTGATTCAAATGTGATCATACATACTGAGGCAGTGCATGCATATTACAAGGTGTCACTTAATTTATGTGATAAGGATGAAGTAATGAAAACAGTGACAGTGATAACAATGTTGACACTGAGGATTCATGCCCCGCAAAATAGTACGTTTGAATATACCTGAAATGATCTTCTTGATGCCTGGACACCTGAGCTTAAGATGTCCAGAAGTGGACATGCATACACATGCAGACTGTATTTTGTCATTCTATCGCGTATGAAGGGTAGGTGAATATGCCACCCCACGACATGCCACTTTGGCATCTCGATTATTTTGAACTGAAGGGAACTGAGTAAAAGTAGATATAGGACAAGCTTTCTGCCCTCCTCCAATCTACCTGAAAACAGAATATAAATTCCTTTTGTGAGGGTGTTTTCCTACCACCCTTTCCCCCATATCCCACATCAGGAAGGGGATAACCTTAACACAGAGACGAGATGGCACCAAGAAAGGGTCTACAGACACAAATTGTACTTCCTAACCAGGCCTTATTTACTGTTAGATTCCCTATATATATGTACCTTCCCACAATTTGATGCCTGTGGAAGTTCAAAGTCCTTTTCCATTTTCTGGTCACTTCTCTACAATTTTATTGTTCTTCTACTAAGATGCTACATAACCCCAAGTTTTAACTACTCCTACGACTTATTCATCACTGAGTAGTCCCACATGTATGTGTGATGCCTGTGTTAATAAACTTCCGTTTTTCTCCTGTTGACCTGTCTTTTTTTAGTTCAATTTGCAAGGCCCTAGCCAAGGAGCCTAAAATGAGTAGAGGCAAAAAGATTTTTTTTTTCTCCCTTACCCTTACTACAAAATACAGTGTTTAGGTGGGAGGTACATAAAATGCCTTCATGTCAGAGACAAAAGTGACCGAAGAAAGAGGAGTCAGGAGACATGTTTAGTTAAAAGGAAGTGATGAGATGCGGATGGTGGTGGAGCCCATAGAAGCCTCAGACAGTTCCACAAGAAGTGTGATCGAAAACTTCCAAGAGTAGAGGCAAGCTCCATATCATTGGAACCGTCCAAACTAGACCCATATGCACCAATATTTCTTGGAGAAAACAGATTAGAAAAGAAGATTGTAGTAAGATTTGTTAATGGAAGTCTATCAAACAAACTATGAATCTTCTCTCCAAACCTGCCACAAAATTATGGTTTCCCAAGCATGGCGGGCTCCATGAATCCCAGCTAGAGGCATTATCTCATCTCTCTCCTATTCCAAAAGTAACTGCATGTCCTCTCAATCTTTTGCTTTTCATAACATTTGGCTAAATCTACTTCATGATGAATATATCAAATGATAGCAAAAACTGCTGTATGTGAAGACAAATACAAGAAAAATGTGGCTAGATTAAATTGAATTGTTTAATTTAAATATGTTACTAATAATCAATGAGCAATACTTATTAATGATGTTGATCCACATCGGGTCTAATGCTGAAAGTCACTATTTGGTACTAAATCAGAATAACCATTTTATGGCCACTGAAATGGTTTTCTAAACCATTTACACAGATAGGTAATAATAATAGACTCATTTCATAGTCTCAAATCTTTTATGTTATGTGGATGCTTCAATTCACCAGCTGACCATTTTCTTTTTAAGTACAAAATTTGTGTGTGTGTGTGTGTGTGTGTGTGTGTGCATGTGCCTGTGTGTATATATATGTATATATACTCTTAAGAAAGAACACTTACTCATTTATATTTTCAGAATGAATTTTCAATTGTGCAAAGCCTTTTGCAACATCTCCACTCATCTCAGACATGAATACTGTAACATGTATGGGCATAGCTGAGGCAAATTTATCATGACAGCAACCAAATAATAAATCTGTATCTCTATAACCAGTTCCATTTCCGAATAATTTCTCTGTCGCACATTATTTTAGTCTGGCAGATTGCTCCATTCTTTCTTTTTTTCTCTTTACTTTGGGGTTAAACTGCACTTTCGAATTCACATTATTTTGCAGATAGCATGTCACCTTCACTTAACTTGCTATAGCTGGCATTTCTCTTCTCTCAGCTGAAGCAGTTAATTTACTTGCATTGACCAGCCAACAGTGTAATCTACCACCTGATAATTGTGTTCTCAGGCCACCAAAGTCTTAAAAGACAAAGAAGAAGACTTAATATTTGCAATTTTATCATTTGAATTCTTATGATTTGATCTTAAATTCTTCGATTTGCTGAGGAAGGGGGTAAGGTGGGTATTTTTTTTTTTTTTATCTCAAATCACATTTATCTATCTGTGTTGTGTTTAAAATAGGAGGACCACTTCAGGTTGTCTTGTAACTGATGCAGCAATACTGAAATTTCAAACATGGTGAGATGTAAAATGGGGATATCTGTAAGGGCTGCTGGATAAGTTATTTCTTCACATACAGGTTGGTTATTCCAAATAAAATAATTGCTGTCATTGATATTATTGAAAGAATGGAGAACATTTAGGAGGAGCAGAAGAGTAAATATTAGGCAATACCAAAATGGATGTGCTCTACAATGTCCACATGCCAGCAATTTAATATTGTAAAGCTGGAATGGAAATATTTTGGAAACCTACTAAATCATACCAAAAGAAAATACTTCTGTTAATCCAAAAATGTTAGATAATTTAAACCTGCTAAAGTTGAATTTCACAGCTATTTTAGTCTTCTGTAAATAATTACCATTTCTACTTTTCTCTAGACAATTATAATACCAGAAAATGCTAATTCATACTTATCAAGATACGATCGAGCTAGAAACCAGAAACATCCTCTGTTCAATCTGTTACTTTATTTTGGGCGAAGAGATGCAGTTTTGACAGTGGGGCCATCTGCTACTAACTTTTTTCCTCATCATCATGCCAGTCCAGTCAAAAGCAATTAAACCTGTTTTGCCATTATAATACGTAGATAATGATGATAAATTATACCTTTAAAATGAGTCTCAAATTATGCATACGCTAGGTATTTTCCTTACAGCTACTGATATAAAAGATATTCCTGTACTTGTGAAATTTTTCAGCTATTTTATTAATGATGTTAGCTCTATAATGAGCTACCTACCAGGATATTTTGCAGGCACATAGCCTAGCAGTCATTATAAATCTATTTATATCCCAGCAAGATGTTTCTTCAAGTGGAGAGCAGAGCCCTAACATTCTGTATCGTTGTTGAACAAAATATATAGCACATACGGTTCTGACTTGCTATGTTTTATTATGTCACATAATCAATAAAACGCATAAATACCACAAATAAAAAGTAGCAGGATGAAAATTCTATGGCTCCAGCACAACATGGGGTTATACAGCAGAGAGAAGATGAGGCTTAATGATTTCTAGGAACAGATACAAAGCTATCATTCTTGAGGCAGGCCATACATTACCTCTGATTTCCATCAGAAATGTTTGGGCTTTTTTCAATGTATAAAGTATGAATAAGCTAAGGTTCCAAAATAGTGCCTAATAGCAATCTTTTTCTTTTAGGAATGTCTGCGGGAACTGCCACACTGGGCAACTGTACTGTTGGTTTGGTTTGGCTTTGCAAATTTGCAGCTGCTGGGGTAATGACTTTTTCCCAAGATTTGTTAAAATTTTGCCTCTACCTTTTAATTATGACAAAAATTTAAAAAAGAACTGGAGACATGCGGTAAATGCCTTGAGGATCCCAGGAAACTCCACTCAAGTAAAGTCAGTGGTGGTCAGCGGTGGTGCCCTACTTCCAACCTTGCTATGAAGACACCACCCCTCGACCGTAGGTAAGTCGTGTGGCTTTGCTGACTGAGAGTCACAGGACGGAAGCCCTTCTTTGACTGCTTCCTGCCAGTGTTCTCTCTAGCAAGAAACCATTTGGCATGGTAAACATGTATTAATTATGGATGTCCAACTTTCTAATTCTGTTTTATTTCATCAAAACGCAGATCATGGGGAGAAAGAAAGGAACACTTTTGTCCAAAAGAAAAGAAACTTTGCAGTGTTGGAAACATGTTCCACATAGCAGTCGTTCATTACAGTGTGTCTTTTTCATTACTGTGTAAGGCTCATAAATAAGTCAGGGGGAGGAGGAACATGGAAAAATGAGAAACTCACCAATTATATTTGCTGCAACTCTATATAAATGGAGGCAGCTTATTGATATTGTAATAGGACTTCTCCTGAACTGTATTGGAAACAGGAATCTCAATTGCAGCTAATCATCCATTTGCAGACAAAGGCATTATTCATCATGACTCACACAAGGACCCACCTCGATTTCACATCATTCTGCAAATCATCATTTTAGGGCATACCCTTAGCATCTCAGTGTGCTTCCCCAGACAAATGCAAATAGCAGGCACTTACCCAGGGTGCGCAAATTGCCAGCTATAGAAACCAACAGTGTGGGAGGAGTTTGGTCTTTCACTTTTTCTCCCTCATTTATAGTGTGGAGCCTTTTGGCAATAACAAAGTTTTATAGTATGGGAGATGTATGGTCAAATTCTTACATTGGGGAAAATATTTCATATCTTAGAGAAACAATGAGATCACGTCCCCTCAGTTCCCCATCTGTTTAATGAAATGTGTGTTGTGAGTGAATGTATGCAAATCATGGTTAAAAAAAATGTGTGTGTGTGTGTGTGTATATATATATACACACACACATAAGTATTCAATGTGCCAGAAAACAGCTTTTGCAAAGTACAATTTAAATATTCTAATATTGGCCTTAGCAGGGAAAGCGAAAAGAGCAGGAATATGATATGAGACGAAAATAAAATAGAAGTGAAGAGGGACTAACAGGGAGGAAGACGGGCAATTTCAAATAATATGAAGAATGCAGAATGGCACCGGAATTTCTCCCGCTCTGGGAGATGTCTACACTGAGGAAGCTAGACGCACCGCTTCTCTCTCAAGTTAAGCTGTGGGAAGAACAGTGAGTGTGATGGAAGCAGCTTTGCAATCCCTCAGCTCCAGATATTGGTTCCAGCTCCACCAGCTGTGTAATCTTATTTTTCCCTGAGCCTCTATTTCTTCATCTGTCAAGTGGATAAATTCAGTTACCTTAAAGGATTGGCGATGAGGATTGAAAGAAACATCACACAAAAAGTACCTGCTCATGTCCCTTGGACCAAGTTAGGTGCTAACAAATGGCATTTGTCATTATCAGCTCTTATGCCCAGAATTTAGATCCATTTAAAAATATTTTCCTATTAAAAAAAGTTGTACATCACCATGTACAGAGGAAATATTTTCTTCTGATTCCCATTCTCATGAAATATGCTTTCTCCCCATAATTAATGGATGCTCTATGCAATGAAGACCTCTGCCCAACCTGCTCCTTTTGGGCAGCTGGGAGAGTATGATCCCTAAACCCATGGTTCTCAACTTTGGCTGCACATTAGAATCACCCTGGGTTTTTTTTTTTTTAATAAGAATGCTAGAGACCCTGATTCATATGATGTGGGCTTTAAGATTTGTGAAAGCTATCTAGGCATTCTGAGATGCAGCCGGGGCTGAGCCCAGGACTGCATCCCATTCTGCGTGTAGGCGAGGTAAGCAAGGGAGGTGCTGTGAGTCACGGGGTAAATCTAAGCTCACTGGTGAGCATAGATCCCTTCGCTCTAGTTCCTATTTTTAAAGAAAGGAAAACATTTTCTATTCTGGGAGGGTAAGTGGCATTTGGTACACAGTATCTTTTAAAGCCAGTCCCAAACCAGCTAAATAAACATATTCCATTTTTCCCATTTGGCCTCTTCATTCTTATTAGCGGCTGCCAATGTGTTGCCATATTTTTATTTCCCTTGCCAGAGAAGGCAAATTGCTCCCTGACGAGTACGTGCCAATCAAGAGGATGGCAAAGATGGTATGTGGATCATCAGCATCCAACAGCATCCTTCCCTCCGACCACACAAGAGCATAAATTACCCTCCACGTGATCTTGGGGTCCAGTTTTCAGGTCACATATCTATCCCCACACTTGGTTTCTTCAACTCTGACATCAGGCCATGCTGTCTTTCCTCAATTTTTTTTTTTTCAAAATCCTGGGAATATAGTGAGTTTTCTCTTAGTATTTAATTATAAATATATACTACTTCACTGCAAATGTATTTTTTTAGAAAGCATCCTCAACAGATCTTTCAGTTAAATCCCTTTCTAAAATTTAATAGGTAACTTGTCTGAAATTAGACCCAAGCCTGATTTATGTGAAAGTTAACCTTACTGTGTTCCAGAAAGTCTTTTAATTCCTCTAATTCTCCATTCAGGGGAAATTAAACCACCCACCTACTCTTTTTATCAAGTTCATGAAAACAGTGCATTGTGTTGCCTCCTCTGTATAGTTCTGAAACAGCAGCTAACCGATAAACGCTAACCCACCTCTGTTGACATTAGTCAATTATTCTAGCACCAAACAAAAATAGTTAACAATGAAAATATGCAGTATGAATTGTTATTGTCTCAAAATAGCCATATTGATATCAACTCCATTTTACGCAGACAAGGGTTTTCCAAGCAGAAAGCAAGAGGGAATAAAGCAACAGAAAATGTCCTGCTTTTTTGCTTTTTGGGTTTTTTAAATTTTTTGCATTGTCGTGAAGGGAAACAAAATAGGCCACCCCAAAATATGCTGTTTTGGCATACTGATTATTCTAAATTAAAGCTACTTAAGAAACAGGTGTAAGAAGTACACTCCAACTCTCCTTTCCGCACCCCCCCAACCCCAAAAGCAGGAAATAGATCTCCCCTTTGAAATGTACCCTCTTTCTGTACCAGGAGGTGGAAAGGCATCCTTATCACCAGAGATAGGAAATTCAGGGCCCAGAAAGCTGTATAAACAAACCCATAAACAAAAAAACTTCCCTAATTAGCTACCCCAAGCCCAAACCCCCTTGTTTTGTCAGTCCTTCACAAACTTATCATTCGTCTAAAACATATAAAAGCTGCCTGCTTTGGTCACTTCTCCATGCCTCATATTTTTGAGGCACCCATGGGTACAAAATTAAATTTGTTTTTCTCCTGTTAATCTGTCTTATGTCAATTTATTTATTAGACCGACCAAAGAACCTAGAAGGGAGGAAAAGTTTTCCTCCCCTACAGAAGCACACTAATTTAGAACGGATAGTTGGATTTTATCCTCCTCTCAATGTAGTTTTCTTTTTTTGAAAAGGTTTAGAACCTATTTAAAAAGGTTAGGAAGGTCTGTTGGTCTGTTGCTGTGGCAACAGTCATCCCCAAGACACAGCATAACTAATAAGTTAACTAGATGCACCTAGCTCCAGCCATCCAGCAGAAGCCGTACAATGAAACTGCTGAGAATCCCTGGCAACTTTGCTGAGGGAGGAATGGTGCACACTGGTACGCTAGGGAGGCCGATAATCCAATTTAGAAGTGCAGATTCTCATTTCAGTTTCATTGGCATGTTCATTTTGAACTAAAGGGATCTGAGCAGTAATTCTATAAACAACCAGCACTTAGGAATCAGAGGCAACAAGATTCTCTAGAGGTATAATTGCTTTTAAACCAGGCAACCTGAAATTGGGTCTGCCTGGTGCAACAGGGAGCAGGGAGGAAACTATCCCAGCCGGGAAAGCCGGTAACTGGCCGAAGAACACTTACACTGCAAGCTGGGCATGGCTCGGGTATCTCGATATTCCCAATCCTGTAATTCAGCTCAATGAAATTCAACAAGGGCTTCTGTAGCACTTACAATTTTATTAGGCACCATCCATTTTACATAAACTAAATTTTGTAATTCAAATTTTATAATATCAGGAGAACTAATTATATAAAGAAGACCTGCTTCAAATCACAGGTCTGCCATCTTACCATCGGAAGCCGTGAAAACTTTGCTAGGTAACATAACCTCTCTAATCCTAGCTACAGTGTCTCTGAAACGGTGGCAATAGTTGCCTCTACTTCCTGACAGTGGCAATAGCTGCCTCTACTACCTGGGTTACCAGTACACTAAATGGAATAACACAGTCCTCAATAAATGTTTAACCCTCAATATTAGTAACTTTTCATGTATCTGTCCTTTCTGTTCATATTTTGAATCTCGAGGATTCTACTGCTCACAGCATTATGTATGAGCTTCTCCACCAGAAGGAAAGTACTCCAACAGAGAAGGGGTGGGGTGAGGGAATGATATGTAGAGTTGTCATTCCCAATTATTTTGGGATAGAGAGCTATACACAGCAACATTCAAAGACCTGAGTACCTAAGTTAGGAGCTTTAAAAGTTGTTTGTATGAGCCAAATAATAAACCATAAACCACTCTAATTAGGACTTTGTGCCTTCTACTGCACTTTGTCAAGGTCACCGAAGACCTCTGCCTGGTGGCGTGGGGCACCTTGATGACTCCCTCCTCTCTGCTGTCCTCTCTGCTCTTGGCTCCAGAGCACCGCATTCTCCTAAGGTTTTCTCTTGGTCACTAGGCACATCCTGGGTCCTCCTCTCCCCCCAACCTTATAAATGTAAAGTGCCTCAAGACTCAGTCCTTGGTCCTCCTCGTTTACTCCTGCTCCTTCCATGCTCCCACCTTGCCTCACAGACTGACATGTCATGTATGTGTAGACACGTCTCCCATATATATCTCTAGCTTTGACTTCCCTGAACAATGAGCTGCCTACTCAGTGCTCCTACTCTGGCATCTAAAAGACATCTCAAAATCAACATGTCTCAAGAGAACTGAACCTCTCCTAGGCCTCTAAAACCTCTTCTATTTAAGTCTTCTCCATTACGGTTCATGAAATTCCATCCTTACAATTAGAGATACCCTTGACCTTTCCTTCTTTCACACTCTACATCCAATCTTTTCAGAAATTCTGTTGGTTCTGCATTCAAAATATATGTAGAATCCAGTCACTTCTAACAACCCCTGCTGCTAACTCCTCTGTGTCAGCCACCAATTCCTCATCCCTGCATAACTGTATTAGCCTTTCAATAGGTCTCTCTGCTTTTATCTTTACCGCCTTGCCCCCCACAGTCTATTTCTATCACAACAGTCAAAGGAATCCTTTTAAAATATGAAGTCAGCTCATGGCATCTTGTAAACCCTACAATAGCTTCCCATTTCTTTAGATGACAGGGTCCTAGGCTACCTGCCCCCCTCACCCTCTCACCTCATTCTCTACTACTCAACCCCCAATTCATTTCTTTCCAGCCACTCTAATCTGCTTGTCATTTCTAGAACGCTCAGGCATGCTCTCTAGGACCTTGATTTAACTGTTCCCACTGCCATGCCACATACATGAGTCAGAGGACAGTGATTCCATCCCCAGAAGCAGGGATAGATCCTGACTAATAAAGCCAATTGGAGCATGACATTAGCTGGTGGCAGCCATTGGTCCTGGGGTGATAGGGTGCTTCAGTAAGACTAATGAGAAGGACTTTCATCCCACACTTGCAGGATGAGTTTCCCTCTCACTTGAACAAGAAAGCCTGAAGTCCAGATTGCCACTGGCAGCCATCTTGCAACCACAAGGAAAACAGCTCTATCAGGGGGCCAATGTTAAGGATTAGAGAGACAGAAAGAACGTGGGTCTTTGATGACATCTTTGATCCCTGATCATACCATGACTATAACTCACCCCATCTCTGGACTTGCAGTTATGTAACATAAGCAATGTCTTTAATATTTAAGCTAGTTTGAGTCAGGTTTCTATTACCTGCAGCCAAAAGCATTCTAAAGATACAGAGAATAAAGATGTCACACATGAAAAGTAAGATGTAGGGTTAAGCCAATCATGCCTGCTACATTTCACTAATACTTAGACTTTGACCCCTGGCATTATGTCCCATCTATAAAATGTGAGCATTAATTCATACGCCATGTCGTATCTCAACAATAAAATTTTGTTAATTGTAAAACATAAAACTCTACATAAGTGTTAATTACATTTGATCTTTGTTTCATCCTGAAGCACCAAGTAAATACGTTATAAATTAAAGGTTATTGGGCAATTCAGACTGAGTAACTACTTACCTTAGCAAAATCATCCTTTACTCCTTTCTTCATTCATTCACATTCCACATCTATCTCATCTGAAAATCCTGCAGCTCTACTTTTGAGGCTAATATGGACTGGGACTCCTAACCATCCCACCGCAGCCACCGTAAGCCTAGTCTAAGCCACCACCATATTACATTACCACCCTGCCATCTCATTTCTTTATTTTCACCCCTTCCCTCTAAAGTCTATCTTCCTCACAGGAATGAGAGAGATCCTCTGGAAACATAATGCAGACCACCATGACACCCCTCTTCTCAACACCTTCCCAAGTCATCTCATCTCCCCTGGGGTCATCAACCAGGCCCTAACCCCTCTATACTCTGTCTCCTTCTTGCTCTCCATCCTCCCTCTGCTTCTTCATCACTGGCTTCCCTATTCTTCTCTGAACACCAAACAAGCTCCTACCTCCTAGCCTTTTTACCCACTGTCCCTCTACCTAGAACATCCTTTCCCAAGAAGTCCACTTGATTTCCTCCTTCACTTCCTTCAAGTCTCTGCTCCAAATATCATCTTATCTGTGGGACCTGCCCTCAATACCCCACATAAAACACCAACCTCGATATCCTCATCTCCTACTAGCCCCCTTACACCTTGCTTTACTTTTCTTCCTAAGATGTGATGTATCAAATATTTATTAATATGTCTGCCTATAGTCTACTTTCCTCAGCTAGTGTTGGAAGCTCCATGAGAGCAGGAGTGATGCTTAGAACACTGCTTTATCCCCAGTAATTACAGCAGTCACAGCAATAGACACTCTAGTTGTTGAAGAAAAAGAAATGAAGCTAGGTCAAAGTAACAGAATATGGTACTGGCTATGTTCTTTTACATGTATTTGTTTGTATAACCGGACTTCCAGGCTCTTAGGAGAAAGAGGTCCATTCCTAGTATGCAGTAAAGGGTTAATTGAGCAGGCTTGGGGTGTCAACCCCTGCACATTCCAAAATAAGAACTCGCCCTTGACCAGCTTTTGGGAGATAATTTCTAAAGCTTTGCAATATCCTTCTTGCTAAAGTGTCTTTGTATACCTAGAGCCTTGGCCCACACTAGGTAGTTTATGCTAATAATGTGATTTATGGTGAATGTTTGCTTTTGTTTGCCTTGGGCCCTGCACCCTGTGGTATCAATTTGACTCTGTGGGGGCTGCAGACTGGGTAGCTAAGATCAGTCAAGTGGGTCCTCCATGCCTATGAGCCTGACCCCCAATAAAAGCCTTGGACACCAGAGCTCAGTTGAGCCACTCCTGGTTGGTAATACTCCAGGCATGTTGCCAAGCATCACTGCTGGGAGATCTAAGCACCATCTGATTCCACAGAGATGGGACAAGTGGAAGCTTGAGCTGGGCTGTCCTGTACTCTACCTCACATGCTTTTATCCTTTACTGATTCCAATGTGTATCTTTTTGCTATAATAAGCCATAAACATAAATACAACAGCTTTTCTGAGTTCTGTGAGTCCTTCTAGTGAATCATCAAATTTAAGGGTAACCTTGGGGACCACATTTGGCATTTAGCATGGTGTCTGGCACATAAGGGTGTTCAATAAAGGCTGAGTGAGTAAGTAAATGATGAATTAACTTAGACGATAGATCCATGCCATGTTAACCACCCTTCCAAATTCCTCCTTTCTCTCCACTCTCTCACTCTGCCTCTCCCAATACATGTTTCCTTTTGTCCTCCCACTCTAATTTAAATACCAGATAGAACCACTGTCTAGTAAAACAGCAGCCCTTAAAACTCACTAAACATAAGAACAGCTGACAGAAAGGTAAGATTTAGAGATCAAGATCATTTGGGTAAACAGAGCTCCGCCTCTGCAGATCACCTTTCAAGCCAGCTTTCTGCATGGGATAATTTGCTTTGCTGCCTGACTCCTGCCCTTCTGACCTGGCTTGCACCCAGCTCAGTAATGCATCCACCAAGATCTGGGTCCAGCTCTTCCTCGCTGTTCCTCATGGAATCAATAATAAGGGGATCTTCTTTGTTTGCATGGGATTTGACAGCCCAATGACAGACAGGACAAGCAGCCATGGCCTTAGCTTGGCTGCACTTATAGTGCTCATGTAAAATGACACATGTATGTGTGAGATTTAACGATGGATGGTAACATTCAAGGTCTTGAACGGGTTTCCTCTAGCTCACTCCACTGGCATCTATCATTTTAATAGCCACCAAGGAAGAAAAAATATGGTTCTCATTAATATCCTGAGTTTGACCTTCCACTTGTCTTGCATTGAAACTCACTCACAGTCTGGAATGCAACTGTGCCTATTAGGAGAATGGAGAAGTCTTCTTTCCTGGTGTTACTTCATTTTTTCCATGGAGTACAAAACAAAGAAGAAGAAAGTCAGAGCTGAAGTGCAAAAGGTTATTATGGGATAGCTATTTCCCGTTGAGGTTCTCCAATTAAGGAGACTACAAGATATTCTGCTAGACTCGAAATTAAGGTAAGGTTCTTGTGAAATCATTTATCTAAAGAAGAAAGAAATATGAAAATATCCTATAATCAGAATTTTCCAGAATTCAAAAGATCAAGCCTATTGATTCTATGAGCTATCTGACAATCTAATAAAAATTGGGCAGAGTCTATTTCTGTTTCTTATAACCAAAAAATCCTAAATAACAAACATTATATATCACTTTAAGACAGATCCACACTAGAATCTGTCATAGGATGGTTCAACAGGGGCACCACAGCTATGAGTCTCCAGTGCAGTAGTCATAATCATAGTGAAGCAATCATATCCCAATGATATTTGCCTTTGTTCTGTATGTGGGTAGAAGATGGGGCAAAGTATTCATTGCTAAACAAATGAACAATGCAAACAAAGATGAAATTTGCACAAAAGACAGCAAACTTTAAGCACTTTATAAAACAATTATATGTAGTACGGATGGGCTGATTTAAAAAGCACTGTTGCTTCATGTACTGAATGCAACAAATAGAGAATTTCCTTACAAAGCCTGTAATTCTGGTTTTATACTTTTTTTAAAAAATGAAATTGGACTATATTAAAGATAATAAGCCCAGTTTAATGGTCATTAGAATAAATTTATTTTAAAGAGAACACAGCCATCATTGGTCTTCCACAGCATCTTCATTATTCTTTTCCAAAAGACTTTGATGCAATCATTCAGACACTTTTAAAGATAATTATATAACATGTACTCTAGGTATACCAGAGTATGGTGTCTTATGAGCTATATAATCTCTACCCTAGTGAGTTTCTAACTTAATTGGGAAGCTAAGGCATTGACAGGCCCATGAAAAAATTAAGTTTAAAAAGCAAAGTAGCAGTAGGATACAAGAGCTTACTCAAGGAGAGACCCAAATCTGGTCCTTATCTTGAGTGTTTTGTAACCTAGCCAGAGACAGACAGTTAAAAATAGATCTGTATTAGAAGAGAGCCTATGCTCTATCAGTGACATAAGAAAAAGTGATGTGAGAAGACAAAGGGAGCCATTAATTCTGTCTCATGCATTCGTAAGTGCCTCATACAGGAGGTTACAACTAATATGGAACTTGTAGGGTAAGCATGATTTAATATGGTTGGGACAAGGAGAAAAGCATTCTAGCCTGAGGGAATTGTAAGAATAAAATTAGAACAAATTCAGCTATTAAGGCAGTGGTGAGTAGGTCAACGTGCCTGGAGCATGAGACACATGGGTGGATGAAGACTCAGGCAAGACCACGCTAGTTGGTATGTATTTTAACCTAAAGGTAATGAATGAGGAGGCAAGTGCTGGTGTTTAAGTAGGAACAGCATGACCCAATTTGGATTTTATAAAGGTCATTCTGTCAACTACATAGAAGACAGATTGAAGAGGAAGAAATTGGAAGCAGAAAGACCAATACTTCATTTCTCAATATGTCCATCCACCCACTCTGTTGAGATGTATTAAGTAATGGCTGCCCAAGTTTGATTCTTTGAACAAAGGTTGCAAACTCATGAGCCATGGACAGATCTGAATTCCAGCTATGTTGGCAGAGCTTATTTTGTTTCTTTTAATTTGACCCAAACTTTAAAATGAAAAGATTCCACATAAAAAGAGAAGATTTTGATCTTCTCTGAAAAATCAGATCTGGCAAAACTAGACACACATTTCCAACCAGAGTTGAGTTAGTAGATGAACCCCTGAAAAACATGCATCAATAGCCTATTGCCCAAAGTCCTCATCATTTACATTTTGTCCCTGACATTGAAGCTAATTGTTAGTGGCCACAATCATTGTGCTTACCCTGCTCTGCTGACTAACTTCCTATAGAGAACATTGTCCTTGTACTATAGTAACCATCAAAAATGAGAAAGTAAGAGATAGATGGAAAAAGCAGCTCGTTTCAAGAAAAATAGGAAAGAGCATATTTCTTTGTGGAAATGATGAACTGCTCCATGTTTTTAATGCAACTACAGTGTCTGTGTTGAAAGAATACAGCTTAAGATGCCCTTCTGTTTATATCATCACATCATATTCATTTATGATACCTGTTTTTCCATTTGAATTTACAATCCCAAAGAAAAGGGAAGTTTAATGTAGGCTTCCCAAGAAACCGGCATTTTCACTGAGACCTAAAGCATGGGTAAAAGTAGAAGTTTGCTTTGTAAAGCCTTTTGCAACTTCTACATAGTAACCCCACATATTCACCAAAATTACTTGGATTTCTGTGAGTCAATTAGCATTTGTCTCCCTTAACTTGATTCTAATATCCTAAAGAGTATGGCTACTGATGAGATGGAGCTGGTAGAAGAAACATATTCATTTAACAAATATTTGTTAAATATCATTAACAGGTATACTTACCTGTTAACCACTTATCTGTAGTCACATAGGTACAAAGACAGTGTTCTCTACTAGAAATTAGCCAGCAGTATAAGCACAGTGATGTGGCCACTGACACTTGGCTTCAATGTTGGGAACAAAATATAAAGGGTGAGGACTATGGGAAATTGATTATTGATGTCTCTTGTTCAGAGGTTCATTTATTACTCAACTTCAGCTGAAAATGTGGGCCCAGTTTTTCCAGATCTTTTCTGGCACCCTGATTTTTGGCACTCTGCTATGTGTGGGAGGTACAGCAGTAACCAAGACAGATATGTACTAAAGTTTACATTCTAGCTAAGGAGACAGACAATCAGAAAACAAATTATAATAAAATATAAATGATATATGAGATGAGATCCATGTATAAATTAGAGCACACTGCAGGGGCTCTATATGTCAATTAGGAATGGTTTCAGCTGCAAGGAAAAGAAAATGGAAACACTGATGGCTTAAACAAATAGAGATTATTTTTCTTATATAACAAGAAATCAGATAGGCTGATTATGTGGTGGTTCCAAAATGACTGGACTGGTGTTCTGTTCTCCTTCATGGTCACGTGAAGTATTTATGATGTATGATGGACAAAGAATTGGTGTTTGATATGGAGAGAAAGCGGAGCAAGAACCAAGGATGATACACATCTCTGGTCTTATCAAGTGCACCGAAGTGAAAAAATTTCCCAAGACAGTAGTCACAGGAGAAAGAGCAACTTTGTCTAAGAAAGAAAAGTTGTCAACTACGCAGCTGGTCATGCAGCAATCTTATCTGGGAGAGAGATCTAAACTGAAATTCTAGGCTTGGGAGTTGATTTGAACACTAACGGCTTTACCCACCCTCTCTTTTGGTAACAGGACCTTTTTCCCACAGAGAATTTATTTTGCACAGTTCAAATTGTGCTAACACCATCCCCTTGCTCCTGCTACCACAGGAGCAAACATGTGACCTAGATCTGGCCAATCAGAATACTCATCACTCTAGGCATAGGGACTGGTTCAGGGATGAACCAATTGAAGTCCTTCCTGGGGACAGAGGAGAAAAGTCTCATTCACCACTGGGATTTCTAAGTGGGCATAAGGAAACCTTGTGCTAGAGATAAAGGAAATGGACGTCAGATGTCACTGTATGAAGACACAGATATAGCCAGACATGAAACAGGTCAAGCACTGTATATTTCCAGTATGTTAAACCAAGAGAGTCTCTTTTTTTTTTTTAAACATAAGCCACTTTATATTGGGGTTCTGTGTGTTGAAACCCAGAGAGTATTGACTAATACAGGATCATCAATATTTTGATGATGATTAAAGCCACTGAAGTAGATAAGATCACCCAGGGACAATGTGTAGAGTGATAAGGAAGGTATCCTGGGATAGAGTCCTGAAGATCCCAGACACTAAAAATCCACAGAGAAGACTGAGAAAGATGTCCAGAGATGTAGGAGAACAGCCAGGAGAAATGGAGTGAGTATGGAGATGGAGAAAATAGTCTTTAGTGTCAAACTGGGGGAGTAAATAATGGTGGCAGTCTCAGGACCTATTAATAAAGAGAGAGTTTGGGATCCTGGCTAAGGCAATGTCAGTGGGCTTGGGGAACAGAATGGGCAGAAGGCAGAGTATAGTCAGTTGCATAAACTGGAAGCAAAGACGTTATGAAAACCGTGGTAAACCACTCCTTTTTAAGAGTTGTGGCCATAAAGAAGATGAGAGAAAAGGAAGCAACTGAAGGAGACACAGAATCAAGAAAGGATTTTTCATTAGAATTGGATATATTTAAATGCTGTATTGTTAGGACTCCGGCTTGCAAAGTTTCTAGACTTTGCAAATTCAAATTAACTGAATCAAAGAAAGGACTATAATGGCCTAGTCGCTCCAGAGGTTGCCGCAGCAGGATCCAGGCACCTCACCATGTCTCTAGGAATCCTCTCTCACCCTCCACAGCTCTGCGTTCAGATAGGCTCTAATCAAGTGCTGGAAAAATGGTCAAAAGCAGTTCCAATTAGCAAAGTGGAAGAGGAGTGCCTTTTCTCAAGGGTCCTACAAAGCCCAGGGATTGACAATGACTGGCCTAAAGACTGGGAGACAAGTTGGGTCAGCACCACCCGAACCCCAGGGACATGGAGTGAGAGTGGACTGGTTCCCCACTGGAAAAGTGGGTGCTGTTATCAGTTGTGGCACTGGAGAAACACGTAGGGGGCAGGGACTGAAAGACACTATGGCCATGTGATGGGCAGAACTTCACACCAGCTGGTTAGAGGAGGCTGATAAAGAAGTCTCAGGTGACTTCGAACTTTATAGATTGGCCAAGTAGGTGATGATGAAGCCATGTACTGAGAAGTTGGAAGAGGGAAGAAACTGAATGCTAGTAACTTAAAAATTCTGTGATTAGATACCCTTTTAGGATGCTTCCAACTTAATATTCTGTAGTACTAAGGGAAACTTACTGAGGCCTTGAACGAATAGGAGGGCGATAGCATTGGAGTAGGTAGCCATAAAAATCAAGATGCAGGAATAAAGTTGAGACATTCTGGGCATGAGTAGCATTCAGACAACACTGCCACAGCTGAATTTAAATATTCATGATTTATGGTCTCTACTTAAATGGTCACCAAACCCTAGGAATAGTAATTCAAAACTGAAAGGAAGGTCTGAACTATCAGGAATTAATACAGGATTTTGTCTAAAGAACATGGGAAGTTGTACCCAGTTCAGAGAGCTGTGGCCTAAAGAGAGCTGTGGCCTCAGAGTATATGAGAAACTGGGCCATGAGGGCCTAAGGCTAACGTAACTTGGGCAACCTTTCATTAAATTTGGTCCCCATTTGCAAAGTAAGAAAGAGTATCAAGAGAAGTAAAAGCAGAATTCTGCCTGCTTTACTTTCATGTTATTCGAAAAATGATTTAATATAAGAATATACCAATATGAATGGAAAGGAGCTCTGTGGAAGGTCTAATATCAAGTGTATTAAAAATGTATGACACACTGTATATTCTCACAGGATTCCTATCCAGGACCTCTACATCTGATAAAATACCATAAAAATGTGATTAATAATACTGTAAATCCTGTTGATTGGAAAACTCAGGGACAAATGACAGATTGACCTGACTCTTTGATTTAAGCCAATATCACTGAAATAACCTTTCATATCCTGAGAAAGAATAATGTCTTGCCCGCAGGATAGAACACAGCACCAGAAAACACAGTTGTCTTTTGAGGTTTGTTTTCATACATTAAATGCTCTTGAAACATTTTACATCTGAATCTTTATATCTAGATACCAAGCTACTAGCCTAGAATTATCATTATTTCATTAATCCTTCCAAATCATACATATAATTTCTGATGCAAAATAAAGCAACAGAAAAAAAAAAAAGAAATATGCCAAGATGCTAATAGTGAAAATATTTAGGTTGATGAGTCTGAGTGCCTTTTGTTCATTTCTTTTTAGTTTATGGGATTTTTCCAAGTTTTCTAAAATATGATGGATGGGGCAAGGGCGGTGGGGGGTAGGGTGGAGAAGCAAATGTTTATGTTAAAAAATAAAGAAGTTAAAAAGGAAAATCATTTTAAAAACAAAAACGTTGGAAGTGCTTTCCATCAGATCTAGACAAAAATGTCACTAAGGTTTCGGTGAATCGAATGAACAAGAAATGATAACAGAATGCGGTACATAACCAGTGCTGTCACTGCACATTCCCAAGGCAAGCCCAAGCAGCTGTTCTGCGTTCATCTGGAAATGCAGACTATCCACTCTCTTTTTGTTAGACTCCTCTCCCTTTGCAGCGGGCACTGTTTCTTTTGGCTTCCCTGTGTCTTTCCTTCTGTTACTCCTTTGCCAACATTCCTCTGAGGAAGCAGCCCTTCCTCCAATCTCAGACCATGAGTTTACAGAAGAGAGGACTCCACTCAGGACCTGTGATTCACCTCTGGTCACACAGATCACATTCTCTGTCTATACTGGTTCAGGAATGCGCACACGATTCACCTTCAGAGATGCAGTAAGACTGAGGGAGAAGAGCTTTTTGCAGTTGCTTTGCAGGCATATCAAGCCTGAGAAGGAAACTAACCTGGAGAAAGATTATGTCCTCATTACATTGTCTGAGCCTCTGGATCAAGTCAGTCCTGAAGCCTTCACTGCTTCTGGGCTATTCTGTTGTAGGAGCCAATAAATTCCCTTTGTGCTTAAGCCTGTTTCGACTTAAGTTTTTATCCCTTACAATTGAGAGTCCTAGTTGATATAACCCTTTATCTATTTAATATCTTACTCAGGAGCCTTGTTACCAGAGCATTTAATTGTTGTACCTGCATAAGACTAACAGAATTGTGAAAGACAGACTCTTGGAGTTGTGCTCCTTTTAATGCATAAAATCTAGGTATTTATGCAGCACTTTGTCTTTTAGACCCTGAGTACCAAAATTTGCACACTTAAGACACTTAAGACATAAGCACAACTATCAATGCTTAATCACAAATAAATCAACCCTAAAGTTAAATAACATATACAAACATTAGTACACAGCAGTATATTAAAGTAACATGCTTTGGAAAGTTCTAAGCAGTGCCCTAACAATAGGTCTTATGTTGTGACAAATATACCAAATGATAAACTCAAGCAAAGGTTCTCAATCCTATTGCATTTCCCTGTCATTCAAAGTCAACAATAATTTGAAGGTAGAGGATCTTGTATCTGAAGGTACAAAAATTTCATCTAGTTTAAATTCAGTCACATTTTATTGAAGAGCACTCTGATATAAGCAAGGACCACAGGATAACTTCTATCTTGGTTCACAGAAAATGACAACAAACCCATCCACTAATTCTGAAGGTACCTTGTTTTAGAAGGAAAGGGCTCGGAGAAGAATAAAGTATACGTCATCCTCTGTTTTCTTCTCCTACAGGAGAGGGATTCAGTGGCATATGACAGTACAACTAAGAAGGTGAATGGAAATTAGAGAAGGGCAGATTGTCATTGTTGGAGATGACTGCTCTGGCAGTGGGTCACAAGAGGCCTGCTCTATAGCACCCATGTGCTTTACTTCCATCTGTTATAAAACTGTCATAATATAATCATTTTGATTGAACAGGATACTTTTTTATCTTCCAGGTAAAGGCAGTGATAAAATACCAATTTACTATTTCTGTTACATGAACATATCCCTTACCTGTGACACTTTAATTCAGTGCACATCCTACACAGCTGTACATGGCAGCCCTGTAAGTGAAGTCTATAATAAAGCATACTCATATATACTGACCTACATTGAAACAGTTCAAGTCTTTTTTTGACCCTTCTCTCATTTTTCTGCCAGGGAGAAATACTCTCCTCAATACTGGATATGTTAGACCTGCTCACCTCTCTTATCCAGGTAACAGGGTCAAAAAATGCCAGTTACAGCTAGAGAAAGGAAACAATCATTTTTAAATACTTGTCATATGCTGGGAAATATATTTTCTCCTTTTTGAAATTATCTTTGCCTTTATTTTTTTAATTTTTATTACAAAGTAAATTTTCAAAAATCAAAGCAAAACGATAATGAATAAGGTAAAAAATAAAAGTCTTCCTCCTAACAACCATTGTTTGGTTTTTTTTTTTTTAAGATTTTATTCATTTATTTAGAAAGGGAGAGAGAGAATGTTCGTGTGTGCATGAATGCACACATGAGTGGGAGGAGGGGCAAAAGGAGAGGAATAAAGAGTATCTCCAGCAGACTCGATCTCATGACCCCAAGATCATGACCTGGGCCAAAATCAAGAGTTGGGGCTTAACTGACTGAGCCACCAAGGCACCCCCAACAACCATTCTTACTCCTCATAAACAGCATTAATAATTTCTTGAGTGTTCCTCCAGAAAGTTTATATATATACACACACACACACACACACACACACATCATTGACAAATAACAAATAAAATGTGTGTGTGTAAGATATATAAATATTCAGATACACAGAATACATATTAAGGCAGGGACAAGTACCTTTATCCCCTAAGTTGTCACCCGTTTGAAAAGATGATCCAGGGAGTGACCTAGAAGGAGATGTCTTCATTCTTCAAAGAAAAAGAAGCTGCTCGTAGTTACTCAAATGCAAGGCCAGCAGATACCCAGTCCCCTGGGATGAGAGTGCAAGGCAACAATTCAGACCTGTGATTAAGCAAAAGCCACTCCTGCCCTTGGTATGTAGAGGGTGGAGAGGAGATGGGCCAATATGAAAAAAAGCCCAGTGCCCATTGTCTTTCAGCAAAGAGGAAATGTAGAGTTCAACTTATGCCTGAAGTTATGAGAAACTGGTTGGGTGGTTCCATAAAGAAAGGATACTGGGGCCTCACCAAGATGGAAAAGGGAAAGCAGTTCACCACTGAAGAGCCGCAGGGAATGTGGCTAAGACTAGCCTTTGATTTGGAGAATAATGACACAGCCTGTGGGCGCAAACTAAAAGCAGCTATCCCTCCATATCACAGCCATGGGCCATCACAGCTTCTCAGGATCCTGGAGCAGTGAGGCAGTCCAACAGTGTGGGCAAGTGCCACCTGACAGCTGGTGCCAGGACCAGTCAATACAACTTTGACTGGAAATGAGAAGCAAGGCCAGGACAGGGCTGAGCATAGTCTGCTGTGCTGGCTCCCCCTGGTGTTGGGAGCTGGACTGACATGTCCCTTTTGCACCACATAAACCAATTCATTAGGGAAGGTGGACACAAGCAATGAGTGGGGAAAAATACGAGAGGTATTCATCTGTATTCCAAGCTAGGGAAGCATGTCAAGCTGGTTAAATGCAAGATGCTACATATGCTTATGTCTATATATACTTACTATATGTGTGTATACATACACACATATACATGCATGTGGGTATCCATGGTGCCTATCATTTACTCTTCTTCAACCAGCTATTCAATATAATAATAATTTTTGGATGTCTTTCCATATCTGTGTATCTATATCATTCCTTTTCATGGCTACACACAATTCCACTGTACAGATTTATTATCATTTATTATTTACTATTACAAGAGGTCCAGTTAAGTACTTTGCACATATATTTTTATTTATCCGTAAGATAAACTTCTAGAAGTAAAATTCCTGGAAAAAAGGTATGTGCATTTAAAAGGATAGGAGATGCTGCCAAATTGTCCTTCAAAATAGTTGTACCAATTTATATTCCCACTGATAGAGTATGAACCACTTTCCCATATTTTCCCAAAAGTAAAGAGAATTAAGTGTATAGAATTTCCACTCTAATGGTGAAAAATATTTCATTTAATGTTGCACAACAATTCCACGAGATAGAAATGATTCCCCCAATCTTTCGTATGAGAAAACCAAATCTGAAAAATGTTATATAACTTATCATAGGGTTAACAATTAGAAGAACAAACATTCAAATCCTGACATATTTGATTCCAAAGCCCATACATTCATTCACTTAATAGAGCTGACTATGTTTCAGGCACTGCTCTAAATATGTTACATGTATTTGCTCTTTTAATTTTTATATCAAGCTTTAAGGCAGATGTACTTAATATCTCCATTCTACAGATGAAGTAACTGTACCAAAGATAAATTAGTCTGCTTGCCCAAAGTCAAGTGGCTAGTAAGTGGTATAGATGGGGTCAGAACCCTTGCTGTTTGGCTTCTGTTCGTTTTATCTGAACACCAACCTCTTAAAATATTTTTGTTTTGCAAAGAGAAAAATTCACCGTTGCATAAGCACTGGCTCTACAGGTCAATGTTTACGAAGAGCTTTATGAGGAAATAAAAACAGACTGCAGAAAACCAATTCAATGGGCTTCAAATGGATACATACTTTGAAATCCATCCAATAGCAATTCCTCCACTCTCTTTTTCAAATTCTAAATGCGATACTATCTCCTAGGGTTTCCAATGGTTGTCGATAAGGTTGTAGGTCTTTTCTATGCACAAGTCCATTGTTGTCACACATTTTGTGATATAAATTTAATCATCTCAGTGCAGGGGACAGATCTATAATAGCCAGTGGACCCTAACCTGCAAAATATTATGGGCAGGTGTAAACCTGTCCAGTATTAGCTGGTGATGGAATGGAAAACTTAAAAAAAAAGGGGGCATTCTTCTAATGTCTGTTTTTACATAGATTTTTAAAATCATGATAGACTATCCAGCAAATTTAGCATTATTTTAAATAAAGGGGAAAATGGTAGATTGCCATTGCAGAGCCACTATAAATTAGCATATTATAAAGGAAATTAAAATGGACTTCCCAAAATACTCTGTATCCAGACAATAATTTTACAAGTTTAATAAGATAAAAATTTCTGTGACTCCACTGACTGTAGTTACCTAATAATACTTCTACACCAAACAAAGTATTTTACTAGATTTATCATCTTTGAGTATATTCCAATATTCATTTAAGCATAAATATATAAATGTACTTATGTAAATGATTTAAAGGTAAAAGGAAATCAATTCACAGGAATAATTAATTCTACTACGGCAGTTTCAACTATAAAACTCAAGTGATTTCAAAGTTTCTTGAGCTGAGTAACAGGGGAAAGTGCTGTCCATTTTTATTTTTCACATCTCACTATTCTTTGTATATTCTGTTGTTACAAAGCCGAAGACCACGTCAAAGAGTTGTGTCATTAATACTGAAATAGGAAGCCATTAATTAGGCTTACTAATGGACTTTGGAATTCAGTCAGTATTTTAATGGGCTTTCGGGAGCAGTCATCTCTTTAAGATGTCTACTTTTCTGTGGTCACTACTGTTTATGAAAACTATTGTTACAGCTTTCTGCAGTCAGTTAGTAATGCCAGCATACGTTCAGAAAAGACTATATGCAGTCCTTTTCATAATAATTTCACCTTTGACATATATGATGTTTTAACCAACATCTTCCAGGGTTTGCCCACTATAATTATTTTCAAAAACTGAATGTCCCTTGCATATAATAAATGATCAATTACACCTGATTTACTCCACCTGTGTATTACCATAATCATTTTTTCTACCACTTTGCTAACATCTTGCATCTTTTTTCTCCCTGATAGCCAGGCAATGTGACTATCCCCCTAGACTTCTAAGTACGAGGAATCTGAGTAGATAGGCTCAGAGAGGTAACAGAGTACCAGTAATGTTTTTAAGACAATTTTATAAAGAAGCATGCAATTCTAGATCAATAAGTTTGATTCCAATGAAATTTCAAGTAATTACACACAGGGCTACATTCATTTGAGGAGCAAAGATCTGGTAGAATGTCTTTCTGTCACCTACTTTTAAATACATATTAAATTATATTATTAGGCTATACCATATATATGTATATATAAAAGCTATGTATATATCAGGTTTATCATATATATATATATATATATATATATATATATATATATATATATATATATATCAGTCTACTTGGCTTGTTAAAATGTAGGTTAATAGAGGGGTGCTTGGGTGGCTCAGTTGGTTAAATGTCTGACTCTTGGTTTTGGCTCAGGTCATGAACTCAAGGTTGCAAGACTGAGCCCTGTGTCAGAGTCCGCCTGAGATTCTCTCCCTTTCCTTCAGTCCGTGCCTCTCCCCCTGCTCACCCTCTCTCTCTCTCTCTCTCTCTCAAAAAAAAAAAAAGCTAGGTTGATAGAGATAAACATTGCAGTTTCGTCAAAACAGTGGGAACGTGTTCATTCATTCATGTTAAATATATTTTTTAAAGATTTATTTATTTGAAAGAGAGAGCACACATGCATGTGAGTGAGGGGAGGAGCAGAGACAGAGGAAGAAAGAGAATCTCAAGCAGACTCCCCACTGAGCGGGGAGCCTGATGCAGGGATTGATCCCAGGACACATGAGATCATGACCTGAGCCAAAGGCAGATGCTCAATAGACTGAGCCACCCAGGCGCTCCATTTAATAAGTATTTAATGAGTCAGATCCCTGCTGAGTTCCAGGGATACAGCAGGGAACAGAGCAGACAAAAAGCCCTCAGGTCTTAGGGAGTTCACTTTCTAGGGAGAGAGACCCACAATTAACAATAAATAAATAAAATACAGGTTACATGGTGACAAGTGATACAAAGGAAAATAAAGCAGGGATAGGAATGTCAGGAATTTACAGCCACTGTAAATAGAGTGTTCAGAGAAGGAATTTTGGAGAAGGCAACATTTGAGTAAATACGTAAAGGCAGTCTGGGAACCAGCCATGGTGATATGTGTGGGGAGAGCATCCTAGTGGAAGGAATGGTGAGTGCAGGCTGGGATAGCACGTTCATAGCCCTACAAGGATAAATGTGGCGGGCAGTCAGAAGGATGGGAGGGAGAGCTGATCCAAGATAAAGTCCAATACATGACTTGCACCAGATCTGAGGTCATTATAAGGATTTTGGCTTTTACTCTTGAGATGAGGAGTCATAAATATTTTCATATAGAGGACCTTAATGATCTGACTTAAAGGGGTCTTCAGGAATTACTCTGGCTGCTATGCTTTAAAAAAACATCTAGCGGAGACCTATTAGGAGGCCCCTGTGACGATCTAGACAAAAGGCAGTGGTGGCTTGAATCCCAGATGCTGAGAGAAGGTCATATTCTTGACATTCTCAAGATGGAGACAACAGGATGTGTTGATTCACTGGATATGGGATTGAAAAGGGAAAAAACTATAGAATGACTCCAAGGTCTCAGGTGTAAAAAACTGGCATGATGGAAGCACTCCTAAAAGTGAGAAGGAAAGCCTAAGAAAGAAAATCTAACACTAGACAGTATTGACAGTGTCACTGCCCACATCAAGACAGAAAATTATTCTCACTGCTTGTAACGACCCGCAAGAAACATGGAGTGAACAGAGAGGATCCCCAAATGGGAGAGTATAGATTTCCCCTCGCTTAGATGCTTATTACAAACATATTACAAATATCTTTTCCACCTAAAATTCAGAAACATCCAATTTAAAAAACTGATTCTGGGAATTTGGGTTTTATTATTAACTTTGGTCACTGGTGCTTTCACCCATAGATGAAATTACTCCATTGGGAAAATACATATTTAGTAACTAATATGCACCAGGCAAGGTGCTGGGCAAACCTACGCAGGAACATTAAGTGTCAGGGACATAATTATGAATAACACACACCTTCCTTTCTCACATTCTCATTTTTCTAGTGTTCCGACAACGTGTCTCCCTGTTATAAATACAAGGCTACCGTGTAAACAATACTGTGTCACCACCATCGTGGGAACTGATTTAGCTGGAAATGATTGGAAAGAATCCTGATGTGAAAGTACCAAACAGAGAGAAGAGAAAGGAAGGCCGGCATATGAAATTGATGCTAAATATGAAATGTGACCTAGGAGAGAACAGGGCCATTCATATTTACTATGTAAAAGGTTTTCCATTACAGCTGTGCTTTAGCTCTGTCTTCTCTGTATCAGGAAAGTCAGATGCGCCACATTAGGGCTCTCTGTGGGATTCTGAGTTCAGAAGCACGGGACAACTGTACATCAAAGAGATCTGGCTCTGCGGACTTCAGACCAAAAGAGGAGGAAAACACAGGAGATGGATTTAAAATGTCACAAAATCAAAATGACTCTGGCAGTACACGAAATTGGCAGAATTAATCAAAGGGCTAACGTGGAAGGAGTTCACGATGGTGAGGAGGAGAGGGTCTCATTGTCATCAGGGCTCCCAGAGATACGGAAGCAACATGTAACACATCTTGCCACATTCATGCCTGTTGGGAGCACTCAAGCGGCCCAGTGGACTATTTCTTGGCATCCCAATCTACCCAAATTAGTCTGGTCTTTCTCTCTCTCTCTCTTTTTCCTTTTAGACATGTGGATTTCATTGTGTGGATCCGACACTATGGTAGAGCCCCGACTTTCCCTTGCCCTTAATGGTAACAACCATAATTTACTACTGTACACAATTTCTTGCCTTATTTTTGCTTCTTATTTATAGTAATAAGTTCTACAGAGTGTAAACCAAACTGATATTAATGATGTTCATTTTTACTAACTTCTTTTATAAGTATTTAGCATATTTACTTCTTTTATTTGTACTGTTTCTAAGGAATATTTCCTTTATCTTTTCTTTCTTTCTTCTTCTTTATTTTTTTTAATTTTTTTTTTCCATTTTTATGGATAATGCACTGAATCATGGAGGTAGAGTACAAGAAGTCACCCAGAACTGGAAATTAAACCTATAATGCCTTCTCCTGCCCCTCCTGACCTTTCGGATCAATGGAATTTTACTTGTGAATGCTTTAAATCTTCAGAGACAAATCCAATAAGGGCACTGGAATGCACCCCACTACTTCAGTCCAATGTAGAGCAGGAGAGACAAAAGAGTTGGCGTCTCGGTGTGCATTCTAATCAAATCTCTCATGAGTCCCCCCAGCTAAGTACAGGAAATCTCAAGTTTTCAGCCAGTCTTCAATTTCCTAATCACGGACTTCAATTCCCTTTGGTCTTTATGCCTGAGCTAGCACTCATTGCCTCACAGGCTTCGTCCGGCAGCCCTGGCAGCATTCTGTGCTAAGTGTTCACATTGTTTGAGAGGAAGCTGAAGGGGGCCATGCGGTTCTGGCTCTGGAAAGGCTGCGCTGCCCCGAAAAACATTTCTCTTCCAGGCCCTCATTCTCACAGTGTTTACCAAAGCCGGATCCTTTCTCTTTCATTCTTTCTGTTCTCTTGGTCATGGCTTTTTAGCCCATAAACGGATAAGTTTGGGAAAAGTTAATTTAACCAGACTTATGGTGAGCCTTGCTCTGATTGACTTTTAAAAAGAATTTCCATTTGACTTTCACATCAGCTACAACATAAAAGTGATTTGTCGGGTGTCACTAATGACCTTTCTCCAGAAGGCTTGAGTCAGATCTTCGACAACAGTAAACAGCATCTATCAAAATCTTCCTGCGGCATTGCCGAGCCAACAGCAATCCTTCTGTTTCTTCTCAACAGCCTTCCAGGTTAACCACCCCCAACACACCACACTCACATAGATGTGTCCAATAAAATTACATGCATATTTTTGGCACTTCTAGTCAATGTTGATGAAAATCGAGACATTCTACAGTAAGGGAAAACTTACATTACCTAAAGTTCTATAAGGCAATCACAGATCCTCATTTTTTCCTTTGGTACCCACGTTTACAGTGTAAGTTTGTGTGTGTGTGTGTGTGTGTGTGTGTGTGTGTGTGTGTTTAACAGAAAAAATGTCACCTGCCTATAACAAGGAAGAAAGGTCATCACATACACTGCATTTTCCCTAAAACTAGTGGAAGTAAATATAGTCATAGGTCAGTACACAGTGGAAAGAGTCTTTCTAGACAGAACAAGAACAAAATAGTCTTATACCATCTATTGGAGAATAATTTGTTCCTGAAAAGAAATGTGTAGGGCTATTTCTGAAAAAAATATCATTACAATCAATTTCAATGGGAAAAAGTTTCGTGTATCCATCATCCAAATTGATAGGCACTTACATTAAAACAACATCAAATCCCATTACAATGGGCTTAATTACCGCAATAGTTAAATTCATTATCATAACATAACCTAACACCGTGTTTTCTCTTCATTAATTATTCTACAATATGGTTCTTCCCCTGATCCTTCTGAGGTCTTTTATGAAGCTGTTTTCCATCTTATGATTAAGACAGTGCTCACAAAAATGTATACAAGTGGTATTCTGTTAAGTAATTCAACCTTTAATGTAGAAAAAAATTACAGTAAGTAATAACCAATGAAAAGGATATAATTCATCTCATGCTCGCTGAGAAAGTTGACACCAGAAGGGCCATGCCATATAAAATACCCCTGACAAAAAATGACCACTCCAAAAGGAAAAGTTTGTACAACTTCCAACAAATAGACGACTGCAAGGATGACCATGTGGTGATCCTTCTCAAGACCCCCGGGTGCTCACAAAGTCCCAAATCTACGCTGATAAAGTTTATTTGTATATCACAACCCACAAAGCGGAAGCCCACACCACAAATCTACACCTAAGTCAGCCTACACTAAGAAATACCTCACTATCAGGGAAATCTAACACCAATCACAAACCTCCTACTCAACTTCAGCCATCTTACCTCACCCTCGGAAAGAGGACGTGCTCACCTGGTAAGGAAATCTCCCACCTCCTAGCCAGTCATGCCCGGCTTCCATGTTGCCTCTTCTAATTTTGACAGAACTCACTCTTGCCCAAAATCCCTCAGAAGAGTGCCCCACTGCTTGTGAGGGGCTGTACTCCTCCAGTCCATGGACTGTTTTCCCTTCAATAAAGGCATCGAACTTGTTACTAAATTGTTTTAGTTTACTCACTGGACAATATTAACGAAAATGGGTTTAATGAAATTTGGTATCAAGTCAGGTTCTCAGAATCCAAATAAGCAAATGTTGAGAAGGGTGAAGGAGAGGAAGTAAAGGGGGCAGAGAGTTTGGGTACCTAGTTGGCTTTGTCCCAGGTATATTTGATATGCAAGATTTTGAAACAAATCAAGGAGGTTGATGGAACTTCCTGAAGCTCACCCATGAGGAATGACGAGTGGCTTTTTCACGGGGTATCATGGATCTCTCTGAAAAACCCGTTCAGAGCTCTGGTCCTCTCCTCCCAAAAACCGTGTGCGTGCACATGAGCATGCACGCGCACACACACAGCTTACACTTTCCCATATTTGAGAATTCCCTACAACTCACTCATGATTTGAGAATCCCATTAAAGAACCCTTGCTCTAGATGCAGAATCAATTTAAATTTCAAGATCTCTTTTCTGCTGGTTCAAACACTCTTTTTGTAGTGACTCATTATTCATAAATAAAGCCATAAATAAGTAAAAATGGAGGTGAGACACCCCGCATCCAGGGGCAACCTAATTGATGAATATGAGCACTTAATTATCTCTTGGACATACTCTGTTAAGTTTCCCACCAAAACTTAAATTCACATGACTTCTGGGGAATGAAGTAAGCTTACTGGGGAGTTGCATTAACTCATGAAACCCCAGGCTATTTTGCAGAGTAATTACAGTTTGCCTCATTTTTATTCACTGGCTATCTGTCCTGAAATTCTATATAAACAAAACCATCATGTAAATCAAACCATGTTTTAAATCTATTTAGCCAATAAGATTTGCGCCTTAGAAGAAATGTTATGCTAAGTCTTTTGGTGGAAATAATCATGACCTGAAATGTTTTATAAATCCTGTTTTTTATGGATCAGCTTTACTGAAAGTGAGAATCTCCTAAAGTAATTTATACATAGTAGTTGGAACAGGGTCATAAACTCCTAACAGAAATCTGCTTCAAGGATGAAAGGATTTTGTCAATTCTATGTGTGTATTGATTTAGTATTATAATTGGTCATATGACTATGACTTCTGGATACTTGTGCAGCAATTTGATTTTAACAGTATTTGGGGGGTTTTCTCTACGTGTCTTGTCTCCTCAGCTTTTCAGTGGCAAGATCCTTTCTTCTGGCTTCATTTTTATCTTTCATGGGGCCTGGTTAAAGGAGGAAATATGGGATTTAAAATGGACAGTGTTATAGATGGGCCATAGAGGATGGAGAGGGTACGGGTAAACAGACAAGAAAGAGGAGGACATCCAAACAGCAAAGAGCAGAAGCAAAGTCTCAGTGGTGGGAACACAGACCCTGGGGCAGGAAGAAAAGTGGGGTCACAGGCAAAGGATCCAGGAAAGCAGAGCCAGAAATGCAATGGCACAGGTGGGAGATGAGCCAGACAGTGCCCAATACAGAAAAGGAACTTAATAAGTATTTGTCGTTGTTGTTATTCAAAACACTTCTTACACCAGGTAATATTTCAATAATTTAACAGGTGCATGTGTGTGTCGGGGGTTGGGTGTGTGCATGTACGTGTTTGGGTTAGGGGGAAAACCCTAGTATTTTATTTACACTCTGGCACTTTCTCCATTCAAGCCGAACAGTAAAGCTTCGAACTCAGGAGATGTTGTCAGAACAAAAAAGAAGAAAAGCAGCTTTTTTGAAGTTCAAAGTCTGGCCTTTTAGGTTTCAGGAGCTTAGGACCAGAGGGAAAACAGGCAGGAAGGCTTGTTGAAATAAAGGCAGGTTTCCCACCTGTCCCCACCCAAGAGCAGGTAAGAGTTCCTGGGCTTGAGGGGTCTGGGTGGGTGGAAAGAAGGTCAGGGAGAGGTCAGTGTCTCCACAGGAGATGATGACTAGGCCAGAGGCACCATCTGGACAAGAGCAGAGGCATTCACACTGGTTGATATATTAATAGTAAATGATAATTATAATGCTATCTCTAAATGTTTGTTGAGTGCTTAATATATGCTTGACACTGTTCAAAGCACCTTATATGTATTAAATTTCATTACATCTTCACAGCAACCTTAGAGGTCAATACTGTGTACTAGCCTCATTTCATCTGCTTCTCACAGAGAAGTTAACTAAGTTTGCAAGGTCACACAGCTAGTAAGTACTGGAACAAGGATTCATGATTTGTGAAACTGATATTTTAGAAAATTTTTTTCCGGTTAGAGAGCGCAGAATGGATAGAGGGGTGAAAGACTGGAATCAGGGAAAGTGAATTAGAAGCTTTGCAACAATCAGGGCATGGGCATACCCTGGGTGACAGAGCCTGGAAACTAAAATACTGTCAAAGATTACACCCAAACTTCCAGTCTATGTGTCAGGAAGACCAGAAATTCGAAGCAGCAGCCTATTGGGGATGGTGGCCTGGGAATGTTAAGTCATATTAGAAACACATTTGGATCTGATCCTTTCTTAAAATCACTGCAAAGACCTGCAATAAAGCAATGACAATCATGTCACAGTCACAACATAACCGGTAAGGAATTTACCAGCAGTTTCTAATCTCATGAAATAGCTGGATGATAATCAATGCCTGTGTCTAATTGCTTAAGTTGCAAAATCGAGAATATTATGAACTGATACTGAACTGGGACAAGTGAAGACGGGAAGATCTAAACTTGAAGATTCTTTCTTAATTATCTGACAGATAAGAACCCACAATCAGGGTGCAGGTCCTGGAATTATCAAAATCAAATTTTAATTATTTAAAGATTTTATTTATTTATTTGAGAGAGAGTGAGAGAGAATGAGAGCATGGGGGGCAGGGTCAGAGGGAGAAGCAGACTCCCTGCTGAGCCAGGATCCCGATGCAGGACTCGATCCTGAGACTCCAGAATCATGACCTGAGCCAAAAGCAGACGATAAGCGACTGAGCCACTCAGGTGCCCCATCAAAATCAAATTTTAAAAGACAAAAAAACACCTCCTAATTCCTCTAGTAGGTAGAATAATGCCCCCCAAGCCCCAAAAAATGTGCTAATCTCTCGAACCTGTGACTGTATTAGGTTACTTAGCAAAGGGGAATTAAGGGTGCAGATGTAGTTAAACTTGCTAATCAGCTGACCATAACTAAGGAGAGTGCCTTAGTTTATCCAGGTCGGGCAATATAATCTTAAGAGTCCTTAGAAAGGAAGACCAAGGAGAACCAGGGAGATGACAGTGCGAGAAAGACTGAGCCCAATGTTGCTGACTTTGAAGACAGAGGAAAGGGTTATGAGCCAAGGCATGGAGATGGTCTCTAGAAGCTAGAAAAGGCAAGCAAACAGATTCTCCTATAGCCTGCAGAAAGGAATGCATTCCACCAGCACCTTGCTTTTAGCCCAGTGAGACCCATTTTGGACTTCTGGTATCCAATTTGTGTTGTGTTAAGCCACTTAATTTGCAGTAATTTGTTACGACAGTCATAGGGAACTCATACAGTAAGTCAGAAAATAAACTATCTCTCCAGGTATTCCAGATTTTTATTTTAACAAAACATCTATACACTGACTCTTGCTTACATGAAAAAAGCAATCTTGACAAAGAATCATAGACTTCCATTGTGTTCTTGACTTCCATTGTGTTCTTCCATTTGTGTTAAGAATCAGTCTTAACTACGAATTGAGCATAAAAACTTTTAACTGGGTCATAGTCTATCTAGTCCCCTATTCACACTGAAAAAACATGCTGGCAACAGTGATTCCCACATTCTGGGAGGAACTGCTTCCTTTTATTAGGACATACCCCTAATTTAAAAGCAAAGGAGGCCAAAAATGCAGTGATCTGTGTGAACATACAGGAAACATTCCTTTGTTTCAGCAGCATAATGTAGAGGAAAATGCCTTGCTCAAGGAGGAGACTCTTAAACTATATCAATAATTGGTTGGCATAAAAAGGAGAATGGGAGAGGTTGAGACCTTATTTTCTTCCTGCCAGCTTTCGCCTTTCTAGGGTTGTACTATAAGCTCATTCTCTCAGTTAAGAGGCACAGCTCTTTCTGCCAAAGCTCCAGCCTTATTCTCAGCAGGTTGCTAGGTTTGGGGCCGTGTGGTCACTTTAAGATCAATGCAGCCCTTAACCTTATTAAGTAACAAGACAAGAGAATTCCAGGCAGTATGAGACGCTGTAGTCCAATAAAAGTTCCTTTAACCAAGTCCTGAGTGTGATAACACAAGTGATGTAGTCTTGGAATATAAGATGAAACCTGCCCTGTTCAGGGGTCAGAAAGTAGGGGAGAGCTTAACTTGGTTAAAAGAGCCCCATAGCTTATTTTAGACAAGTTAGTGCTCTGAGGTGGAGCCCTCATTGTGCTGGCTCAGCACTATTACCTGCATTAGAGACTGTATTACTCACCGGGTTAGCTTTAGTCAATTACAGAAAACAGCACCTCTGACTTCAGTCTAATACTTTGAATTTCATGGGTGAACATAGGTTCTTTAATAGAATAAATTAACCTCTGACCACATCATAAACCAATTTCAAAAACCTGACTGTCTTCCTAAGTGGAAAAATAGGAAAAAGTTGGAGCCAAGTAAGAAATTAATGTCAGCCTCAAAGAACTCCTTCTGCCAAGGAGTCCTTAACCCCTAGAATTTCTTCTCAAGTACAGATGGTCAGATAATTAATAATCAACCAAGAGTTACTGAGAGTTCAACCAAGCATGGTGGAAGGACCCAACCGGTATAAGATGTGCCTAATGCCTTCAAAAAAAAACTCACAATGAAGTTGGGGAAATCAGCCATGAGAAACTCACAACAAGTAATTATACCCTTCTTTGTGTATTTATTGGTCCTGCCTTTACTCCATGCAGAGAGGGACCATGTATGTGCATTTTACTTGATGCTATACCCACAGTAAGCAGCATAAGGTATGTATTCAAAACTACTTGCTTAAGGAAAGGGTGAAGCTCCAAGTGTGTCAACAGTAGCACTAGAATTTCTACACAGAAGTGGTTCAAGAGCCACGGTCTGTTTGGAAGGGAAGTTAGAAGCCATGTTGTCCAGCATTATATGTAAGATTGAGGACATGCCAATTTCACATAATAAAGAGGTGTATGTGTGTGTTGTGTGGATGGTAGCAAGGCCAATGGATATTATAGGATTATGGGATTATGGAAAAGTTAATCTCTCCAATTCTTCCTTGTTGCAATGTAATCCAAGTGCAATGACTGTTCAGCGCAAGGAAAGATCAGTTTTAGCTAGTGACACAGACTGTGTTCTCCAAAATTCATCATGTTGAAACATAATCCCCAATGTGACAATTTTAGGAGGTGGGGCCTTTAGGAGATAATTAGGTCATGAGTGTGAAGCCTGTGTGAACAGGACTAGTCTCCTTATAAAAGAGAGCACCCTTACTCCTTCTGCCGTCTAAGGACACAGTGAGAAGGCCACAGTCTATGAAGAAGAAAGTGAACTCTCACCAGACACTGGAACTGCTAGCACCTTGATCTTAGACTTCCCAGCCTCCAGGACCGGGAGAATACAGTTTGTTGTGTAACCCACCCAATCAGTGGTATTCTGACGCTGTAACCTGAAAGGACGAAGCTAGTTAAGAAAGATTTCATAGAAAGTAATCCATTTTGTTCATTTTCCAAAAAATAATGAAAGACATGTTTCTTGCAACAGTTCTTGATTTCTTACATTAGGAAGCAGAAGGATAAAGAAATCCCCACTACATGGGGGACTGGGAAAAGGGCACTAGGGAGACCAAAATCCAAAGCAAATTGACCACTCTTTCCTCTACATATAATATATAACACAGTGCTTCCAAATGCAGATTGCCTGGGCTTGAGTCCTGACTCTGGAAGCTCACTAGCTGTGTGACCTTGAGTAAATTACTTCACTTTTCTATGCTTCAAATGTCCCCATCTGTTTAATGGAGATAGTAACCGGCTAAGGTGGAGTGGCAGAGACAATGATTGCTTACACAAATATCTATGTGTTCCTGATTTGCCTTGCAGTGAAGTGAATCACATGACTAGTTCTGGTCAATGGAGTAGGAGCAAAAGTAATTGTGTCACTTCCAGAGCACCAAAAAATTTAGGAGCTGGCACATAATTTTCTCTGTTCTCTTCTCCCTTGCCATAGTGAATGTTGATGACCCAGGTAGTGGAGCCTCCATCATCTTGAGTCCCTGACTGACCACATAGAGCAGAGTACGCCACATTGCTATCCACAGTAGATATCACATGAAAAATAAATAAACCTTTATTAAAACCTCTGAGATTTCAGGGTAAATTTATTATTGCTGCATAACCAGCCTGTCCTGAGTAATCTAGTTGGCACTGTGCCTAAAAAAAATAACTAGGGGAAAAAAGCAATCTTCCAAAAACATGACTCAAGAATATAGCTAATAAGGAACTAAATGCTACAAATTTTGAGTAAATGAACACATGAATAATGCATATGTCACAACTCTTGAGTTCAAGGCAAAATTTCTTAAAATTAATCCTCCTCACTCTCACTGAAGAAAAATTCCAGAGACAGCAGAATTTCAAAATTCTACCTAAGACTTCTGTGAATGCCAGGGGCCTAGCTAGAAGTTCTAAGGTTCTTCTGCCCTCTGATACCCATTTATGTTAACTTGGTTTTGTCCCACAATTACCTGGACAATGCCCTCAAGCCCTTTTCTGGTTGCTTCAAGAAATCTGATTGCATCAATTACCACTTCTAGGATTTACCAAGGGTTTAGGACATCACAAACATTACTGACAACACAAAGCATTGTGTGAAACCACTATTTCTAACTTGCTGTCTCTCTTCCTCCCTGTTGCCCCTCCCTTCTCTCACAGAAGCTCCTAATTCTTCTCTCATTCGGAGTAGTCTGACTTCGGAGGAGAAGAGACCTATATTTGTTTCCTAGAGCTGCTGGAGGCTAGAAGTAAAAAAAACCAGGTGTCATTAGGTCACTTCCCTCTGAAATCCGTAGGGAAGAATCTTTCCTTAACTCTTACTAGCTTCCAGTGTTGGCTGTCAATCTTTGATGTTCCTTGACTTATACTGTATCACTCCAATTTGTGTCTCCATCTTCACATGGCATTCTCCTGTGTCTCTGTGTCTTCACATGGCTGTCTTCTTATAAAAACAGCAGTAATATTGGGTTAGGAGCCTACCTTACTCCAACAGAAGCTCATAACAACTAATTATACCTGCAACGACCCTATTTCCAAATGAGGTCACATTCTGAGGTACTGGGAGTGAGGATTTCAACATCTTTTTGAGGGGTATACAGTTGAACCCATAACAGGGCCCTATTCCTGTACAGAATAGAATCTACTCCAAGAATTCATCAACTTCATTTGCCTTTATACCCCCCACACCTCAAATAGTATCTAATGCATCTCAAATACTGATACAAACACTTATTCCCTGAAAAAGAAATACAGCATGATAGCAGGTCAACATTTCTCAGAATAATTTAAAATTTAGAATTAAATGAACAAAAGACTGTTTAAGGCATCTGCAAGTTACTGAAACAATCAGAACTAAAGGGGACAAGATTCTAGAAAGAAGAGAACTAGAAAAAAACACACTGACATTGTGCAACTGTTTTGATGATTCTGGATTCAGAGCAAAAGAATGCAAATCTGGGTTTGCCCAGGCAGAAAGCCACTACTTGGGACATATAAATAAGCAGAGTTTTTCACTATCTTGTGAAGCTAGAGAGACATATTTGAAACTGCAAGTTACTGGTAACAAGGGAGGAATAGAGAACAAAGCCTGGTACATAGCCAGCTTTTCCCTTAACACATATGCCGATTACTAAAGTGAGACTAGAAGGCTTAGAAGCTAAGCAGATAAACTGAAAAGTAGAGCAGAGTTTTTAGGAATCTCAATTGTTAAGGAGAAAGGATTAGAGTTTAGGCCCTTGGTGGGTGAGGGACCCACCCTCATGAAGGTTAGGCTCTGGGGAGTGAACTCCTCATGAAGGTTAGGCTCTGGGGGGTGAGAGTGCACCAGGAGCAGACTCAGACCAAAACTGAAACATAGTCTTTACTTGGATTAAGAATAAGCTCCAACTGGGCCTAGGATAACAAAGCGTAACTCTGGCTGGAGGAAGATAACATCCGAAGCCACCACAATTTTTTTATATAAAATGACTGGCATTTAATTAAAAAATTACTAGGCATGCCAAGATACAAAACAACATGTCTAAAAACCCAAAGAAAAACTGATATGGAAATGTGTCCGTATAGATCCAGATATTAGAACAGGAAAAAAACTTAAGAATAACTATGAGTTATAACTTAAAGAAAACAAAGAAGAAAAAATTTTAAATAGAGGAAAGATGGAGAATTTCCACGAAGAACTGAAATGCGTAAGAAAAGTCAAATGAAAATTCTAGAACCGGAAAATACAGTTACTGAAATTAAAAATTTATTGAATGGATTTAATAGGGAAGAAGACAAAATTACTGAACTAGAAGACAGGCTCATAAAAATATCCAAAATGATAAACAAAGAGGAAACGAATAAAAAATGCAAAAAAAGAGCATAAACACATGTACAACATCGACAAGTCTAACATATATGTAATTGATATCCCAGAAGGAAGGGAGCAACAGAAGAGGAAAATACTCCAATAAACACCAAAAATTTCCCAAGCTCATGAAAGACCATACTCACAGTTTCGAGCATTCTCAGAACCCTAAATAAAGCTAAAGAAAAAATATATTGAGCTATATCATGTCAAAGTGCTAGAAACCAAAGAAAATGAAAAAAAAAAAATCCTAAAAGTAGAGGGGGAGAAGAGATGCATTACCTTTAACGAGCAATAGTAGGAGACTCAGCTAACTTCTCATAAGAGATGATGAAAACAAGAAGACAATGGAATGACTTCTTTGAAGTGTTGGAGTAAAATAATGAAGATTTCAATACTCAAAAATAAAAGGAAAATTAAGATGTTTTAAGACAGACAAACTTCAAAGATGGAAAGAATACATTTCTAGCAAACCTGAACTAAAAAATAAAATTACCAAAAGGATTTTTTTTTCAGGTAGGAGGAAAATATCTGAAATAGCAACAGTGAAATGCAGGGAGCAATGAAAAGCCCACATTTTCAAAAACCTGTCAGTAATCTCCAGAACAGCAAGGAGTTCAACAACTTAAGACCAGTTCCTAGCATGATGACTATCTCTTAGTAAGTACTTAACTGTTAAAATAATAACAGTACCTCCAACTTGCTCCAAATGAATAGTTCCCTCACTCCCATTTTCTTTTAAGTCAGAGAAATTTTATATTCCATAAGTATCCATTAACCTTAGAAAAGGAAAAAAAGGAGAATCCAAATGTCTATACCTGGGTCTGAAAATGACTTTATTGCATTACAACTCCCCCAAATAAAAACCAAATCTTAAGAGAATAGGTGCCCTCAAACCTCTCTTTTCATTTAATACTTTCTCTCATTTCAAAAGAGAGATTACCTCAAGGAATTTTCATTGCTGGGGAATAACAACCTCTTAAGGGAAGGAGCATCACAGATCAGCCAATTCTTTCCCTTGTCACTAGTAATGATCCTAAATCTTTTCCCTGCATTTTTTTTTAGCTGCACAATAGAAATCTGGAAAAAAAAAATGGGAAAAATCTTTTGGACTCCTTAGATGCCGTCCATAACATTTCACCAAAGTTTTCAATAACGAACTATTTTAAAGGTTTAAAAGCTGCAACACGGTTTAATAGACCATATTAAGTCTCTTCCCAACCCTTCAAAGAATGTATGAAGTCAGATGACAGTGAGATGGAAAGACTGGCCTTAACAGGTAAAACAATGTTGTCTGCATGCCTTCTTATTCTAGAGGCTTAGAAATGCAGTCAGCTTTCTTGGCTGCTACCTTTTTGTGCGCAGAGCACATTATGCAGCTTTCTTCATGGCACAGAAGCTCCCTGCAGTGAAAGCCGCTGCCTGAATGGGGTTTCGGAGCAAGACATTTTCTTGAGTCTTATTTGCAGCTTTTTACAATAAGCCCTCTCCCACACAAATACATATTTTCATTATCTTATTTTTAGAAATGCAATGTGAAGAGGGGAAGTGTGATTTGACATTCTAATTGTGGTAGATTCTTCCGTCTGAGTCTCTCTAGGATCTGGCTGCAAATACAACAATTCTAACATGAGATTTCCGCACACCAGGCATCGGTCCCACTTAGCCATATTAAAAGCCATGTGCATCACAGTCGTAGGGGCGCCTTCCCACACATTCATTAGTCAAAATATATCATGTAATATGAATAGTTTCCATTACAGCATTAGGTGTCTGATCCAGACTGTGAGTGTAGGAAATAATTTTAGGGTTCTGTGATTCAGTGAGTTGAATTCTCAGGTCTGAAGTTAGCTTCTGTTCCTCCAAGTCACAAGAGTACTAGTCTATGTATTGTACCAAAGTCTTCAAACTAGCAGGACTCTGGAAGTACTTCATTTACCTGCTGAAAGAAACTCTGTTACCTAAAGAGTCTGACAGAACCAAATATAAGAGAGAGAGGAGGCTGTCTTAAAACTTGGGATTTGCGTCTCTAATTAACTCCATCTTTCTATCTTTCAGTTCTTTCCTTTTCCCATCTTTTCTGCCTTCTTTCCCTCCATCCTTCCATCCGTTCTTTCTTCATGAAAAATTATCTTAACATCTAAGAAATCCCAGACGCTATTCGAGGTACTAGGAAGGCAAAGATATAGAAGTCAGGGCTCCATACTTTCGGGGGAGACAGATCAGTGGGAAAAATAATTAAAATGCAAAATGAGACAGATGAGCTGGATTCTGTGTGACCAAAATGTGTGGGAAGGTAGCAGGTGGAGGATGAATTCTAGCCAGAGAAGAAAAGGACTGCATAGTTCCACTCCCGCAGTTAAAGCCTAAACTGGTTCTTGGACTTGATCTGAGCATGCTGGTTGTAGGCAGGACTAGAACAAGTTGATTTGCATCTGGGTTGTTGGATCTAGAGAAAACGACCAGTAAAGGGTAAAGCAGGAAGGGTTTGTCTCAATGTGTCAATCCGCAAATATTTATTTAGTACATATTACACTGCATGTACTATTTCATTACAACTCCCTAAATACTCTCTTTTTTAAAGATTTATTTATTTATTTACCTTTGAGAGAGAGAAAGAGAGAGGCCAGAGAGAGCACATGAGCCGGGGGAGGGGCAAAAGGAGAGGGAGAAGGAGGAAGCAGACTCCCCACTGAGCAAGAAGCCCAACCCAGGGCTCCACCCCAGGACCCTGAGACAAAACCAAGAGACACTTAACTGACTGAGCCACGCAGACACCCCAATAAAAACTAACTCCTAAAGCTTAAATACTCTGCTAGGGACTGGGGACACATGGGCAAACATGGCAGATGCAGTCTCAGCCCTCCATATACCTGCAGGCCAGAATATTCACCCTCTATTTTCTAGGACATGTAACTGAGTGGTGTGGAGTGATGAGCCACAGGTAGATACTAGGGAAGGGACAGAAAGATGGATAAATATTTCCAGGAATTGGCTCATTTGATGGTGGCAGACTTGCAAGTTTGAAATCCATAGGGCAGGATAGCAGGTAGAAATACAGGAACCTCAGGATTTCAATGTTACAGTCTTGAGGCAGAATGTCTTCATCTCTGGGAAACCTGTTTTTGCTCTTCAGGCCTTCAACTGATTGGAGGAAGCCCTCCCACATCATGGAGGGTAATCTGCCTTACTTAAAGTCAAATGTTTGTAAATGTTAGTCACATCTACGCAATACTTCCACAGCAACATTTAGAATAGTTTTTCACCAAACAACTGGGCACCATAGCCTAGCAAAGCTGACCTACACTTAACCATCAGAGTATTGAATCAAGAATTAAGAATACCCTCTGTACAGACGTTAATGTTCCCATCAAAAGAGCAGCAGTGGTGGCTGGCTGTCCAACAGAAGAACAGAAGGACCCCTATGAGCACATGTGAAACACCCTCTGGGCCCCCTCAGAAATACTAGGCTGGAAAGGACTGTGCAAGAACCATACAATTTTCGTTACTGTCCCTGACACCTCATTAACCTGGTGAAAGACTGCAACTGAAGGATAGATTCTAGAAATGATAAAACCTTGGATCTATAAGGGGTCCAAAGGTGGCCAAGAGCACAGGATGTGTGGCAGAAAATCTGCGAGGGCGAAGGAGAAAGAAGCAGAAATGTGTGAGCCTCACCCAAGTTGTGAGGGGGTTCTGTGTGATGAGGTTGAAAGAACAAAGACCCTGAATGGGGCAAAGTAGGAGGGAACCTTCCCTTGAGACCCAGTGGTTTGACTGTTGCTGAGTGTAGCTTGGTTGCTGTACCACCAGCTTACTCTCCAAGAGGCAGTTCAGAAACACTGTTTTGATTTCCCAGTTTCTAAGGCTCAAGCCTGAAGGAGAATGAATCTCAAGTCATTTTAGGATGGGAAATGTCTCTGCTTTCAAGTTCCTATGGTTTTGGAATGATTCACGAAAAAATCCATAGTGACAATCCTAGGGACTGCTGGACTGCACCAGCTGAGGCTGGACCTGAAATACCTTATGTATGTACATGACGAAAGCTGGGGCGGAAAAAATAACCAGTATACACATCTTGTCAGCTTCTAGGAATATACACATGTGTATTCTTTTCCTCTAAACCTACTTCCCCTCCTGCAGCCTTTTTCCTAGAAACCAAAGCCACCATTCACCCAGCTTCCCATCCTGGGGAAAATCCTCACCCCCTTGCACTCAAGGTAACTCACCAAGTTCTATTGATTTTTACCTCCTACGATATCTCATAAATCCAACCCCCTCCTCTTCATTCTTCTACCATTCTTTGAAGCTGACCTTCCTGCCTCTAGTTCCCAGCTAATTCCAATCCATCCTTTGCATCAGAAGGATGATTCAAAAATGAAAATCCAATGCTGCCCCTTTCCTACTTCCCTCTTAGAGCCTTCTGGATAAATGAGAAACCCTCATTTGGGGTCATTAAGATCTCTGTAATGTGTGGTCCTTGCTTCCTTCTCCCACCTCACCACATACATCGTTACATCAACCACTCAGCTTCTTCCTCTCTTTTTAAATCTCTACACATGCAACCCTCCCTGGAATTCTCTCCCCTACTTCTCTGCTGAGCTAACTCCTACTTCTTGAAGAACTAGATCAGAGGTCATTTCCAACTCACCCTGGCCGGAGCTGGCTGTTTATCCCCTAGCCTCAGATTCTTTGAGAAGCCACATGCCTGGAGACTTTCTCTTTCTTTCATTGCATGCAGTGTTAATGGGATCGGTTCACCTAACACCATCCCTGGTCCCCATCCTGCCTGCCTCGGCTGGGTGCCCTGCCTGAACGCCTGCACCAGCATGGGAGCCAGGCTAACATGGACTCTAAGACAGAAGATCTCTGTGAAAGCACACCCAGGAATGCACCTGGTTCTTGCTGTCCCAGACTAGAACCCAGTGTTCATCACAGACCTTTGTTTTGTTGCAGTGCAACTGACACTGAGGGCAAAGAAATATGATAAATAGTTGCTTCCAGGATCTCCTGGTTTGAAAGATACAGCGGCATCTCTGTAACATCCTCAGCAGGGTTACTTTCAATCCGTGATTCACCCAGGTATTGGTTTATTGGCATTCTTTTCCTGTCACTTAAAAATAAGTCGCTCTTCCAGAAATAGGTAAATAAACACAAATAAAAAACAGCAATAATTTCTATTAGTCTCTAGCAAAGTGCAGGAACAGGAAATAGGACAGGTCTTTATGTTTGTTATACATGCCTTGGGATTCGGTTTCCTAAAATTAAGGCCAAAAGAAAGTTCACAGTCTCCTCTGACAATATATGTGCATAGTCAGGTAAGGTCATTCACTTGCCAGACAACATTTGGTGCTATACAGACAGCCACTTAAAAGAACCACAGTGGATTAAGGAAATCCTTCAGAAAAGAAAGGCATCTGACAGTGCAAGGACAACTGAGGAATTAACTTTAGGCAGAGTCATCTCCAGCCCGGGGAAAAAGCAAGCAAAGGAAAGAGAATCAGAAAGACAGTAAGAATGAAGCAGCCCCATCTCCTCTCTTGGTTATTGATGCATTTTCCTGAAGCACTATCTACAATGGCCAAATAGATCATTATTCTTCTGAAGATAAGCAAATCTCAGTGATTTAAACTAGTAAAACCATAAGAAATCACATTAACTAAAAACTTGGAAAAAAGCTGAACTCAGAGGCACAGAAAGTAGAGTGACGGTGACCAGAGACTGGGAAGTGGAAGAAATGGGGAGATGCTGGTCAAAGGGGACAGATATGCAATTATGAGATTAACAAATTTTAGGGATTTAATACAGAGTATGGGGATATAGCTAGTAATACTATAGTATATACGTGAAAGTCGCTAAGAGAGTAAATCCCAAATGTTCTCACCACAAAAAAGAAAAGGTAATTACGTGAAGGATGGAGGTATTCTACACCACATAAGTGTATCAAGTCAACGTGCCATGTACCTTAAATTTATAGTGTTTCATGGAAATTATATCTCAATAAAGCTGAAAAAATAATAAAAACATGAAAAAATAATAAAAACATAAAAAAATAAAAAATGCAATAAGCTTTGTAGAGCATAGAGTAGTCTTTAAACATAAATTGTCATCATGATTATGTCTTAGTTAAAATTAAAAATAAATTTAAATTCTTGTGTTTCAAAGCATGGCGGTAGGGAATACACTGAAAAAAGCCAGCTATAGAACCCACCATTCATTCATTCATTCATTCATTTTTTTCTACAAATATTTATGAAGCAACCATATGTAGGCACTTTATCAACAAAAATAACCAACAACTATCTTGGGGCTAAACAAACAGAGCCACAGTGCCTTAGTTTAGTCCCTGATCATTCCACTTAGTTCAACTATGGGACTTGGACAAGTTCTTGAATCTCTATATAACTCAATGTCCTCATCTGTAAAATGCGGATAATGAAAGTACCTTGACTTCACAGGATTGTTGTGAAGACAAAATAAGTTTGTAAATGTAGGGTACTTATCCTTATATTTGCATATATACAACACCTGACAGATCACATAACAATAACAACAAAACCCCCAAAACTACAGCCAGTCTTTACGAGGCATCTACTGCCCACCATGGACTAGGTATAGTACACATTTAATAAATGTTAGCCATTGTTTTTATTACTATTACCTGGATCCTTCAGTTTCATATTTTAATGAAAAATCAGAAATATTTTGATTTCTTTAGTTGTCATTATTGCTGGGTTGATAGCTTTGGCAGGTTTCCACCATACCTTTAATATAAAATTTGAGAAAATACACCCAAATACTCTATAGGTCTAACATAATAGTCACCTGACCATATCTTAGTTTAGAACATAAGCCTAAGAGGCCAGACAGTAGTTTTAAGAATATATTTTCTACCCACCATATAGCATATTCTACAAGCCTAATAAAAAATGACTATGCCCAAGGTCAAGGAGAGAGCCTGTCCTTTTGGACCTTATTTGACAGAGCAAAGCAAGAAGATGGGCCTGTGTCAGAACAGTGGTTCAGAAAAAAAGCAATAATGTTAGTAAGCGTTCTAATTTGGTCAGACATAAAGTTACGTCCAGAAAATCCAACTAAAGCAAGGAGAATGAAGGCAGTTCGGAGGCCAGGTACACTGGAAGGCAGGTGCCCTCAGTAAGGCAGTTCAAGAGACTGAGAAACAATAGAAAAGATTAAGTCAGAAGATGAGAAATTCCAGCCATGGGTAACCAGTAAAAATCAAGTTTGTCTAGGGACAGTTGATGGTCCCCCACCTTATTTTCACTGGCCAGGACTATGAGGATGTAACAAATTGTAGGCACTCAAATACTGGTTGTCTGACTGATGCCTGGAGATATGCCTGGGATATCATGCTTACATTTACATCTCTCTTACCCTTGTGAGATTTTAAGTACCCTAAAAGCATCAACTACTTCCCTAACTTGACATTCACAGAGAGACTTTCATAATATAGACATTCAATACACATTTTCTGAATGAATGAATAACTACCATGAACAAATTAGCAGACACCAAGGGAGTCTGATTCTAAGCCAACTGTCTTCTGAGAGAAATATTCCTTACATCCTCCCTATCCAGAGCAAAATGGTTTCAGGGTGTGGGGACATCTGTTGGTGTTGTCTGCCAAGAAACTGCAGTGCCACCTTCCAAGAAGAGCAAATCAATTTTCCTTTGGGGAACTACCCCACCCCATCCTATCCTGGCTAAGGGTAGGGCTAAGAGTTTAGTGGATCCTCTTTCTCTCCCTGGAATTTGAACCTGAAGCGGAACTTTAGGACAGAAAATGGCTGGAGCTGCTTCATCCCAGCAGTGCATAAAGAGGTTGGCCGTTAGTTTATGCTGCCTCAATTGTCATAGTTGTCTTGGTTTCTGTCCCGAGACTTGGTAGTTCTTCCTTTGAGTCAGGGAGCTCCCCTTTATTTTTTAAAAAATTCCTTCTGTATATAAGTTAGCAAGAGTCTATTCCAGTAGCTATAAACCGAGAATCCAGCTGATGTGCTCTGAAATGCTTGCTCTAGAACAGTGGTTCTCAACCTTGTCAGCAAAAGAGAATCATGGGGGAGCTTTTCAAATCTAGCACTAAGGTCACACCCCTAGCCAATTAAATGAGACTCCATGAGGGTGTGACCAATACCTGTTAAAGTGCCCCAAGTGACTCTAATGTGCAGCCAAGGCTGGGAATCAAAGCTCTAGAATTAAAACAAATATGCCCACCTGCCCTCTCTAAGAAAATGAGGGCACAAGGACTATTTTATAAGTTTTTAAAGACAGAATTTAACTAAGCTCTCACTTGCAATTCAGTTTTTTCCCCAAGAATTAAAGAACTAAGAGTGTTTTCATCTTTAATTGCTATTTTTTACCACGAAGTAAATTTAAAGAACTTCACAACTGTAAGCACTTTCTAATTTTATTAACAACACAAGTAAAGCACAGTGTCAGGGATGGAAACACCCCTGTCGGCTTGTATTTAAAATAGATCATGATAATCTATTCCAAGCTGGGAAAAATTTCCACCTAAGGAACCGTAGAATTGTGTGGAAAGTGAAGCCGTATTTGGTGACACTTGTTGACTAGACAGTGATTGTGAGAGGGGAGAAAACTGACACCTTTTTGCCTCCTCCACTCCTTCTGTCTTGTGAGTGACCATTTTCTTTTAAAGTTGTATGAAATGTAATGAGGAAAAAGCTAGCTAAGGAGCAAAGCAATTATATTCCACAGAAGACAACAAATGTGTCTACAACAAGAGAGAAAGATATGTTGAAATATTTGACATCTAGTTTCCTAAAGGAGAAGTTGTCTTTTCACAAGAATGGTTTCGATAGAGAGACCAAGATAATATGGTGACATTCTAGAAGAAATCCCAGCTCTGAGTGTGCCCTGCACAGGAAATCAAACAGTCACACCAGAAATAGAGAGAAGGTGCCTCGATGGTGGTGCCTCCCAACGGCTGCCCCGGCTGCCTCACCACTACCTCTTAACCGTGGCTCATCCTCAGGGCATACAGACTGCAGGCGTGTACAGGCTCTCCTGAGCTCTGCCAGGGCTCATGGAGGCATGCTGCGCCCAGAGGACTGGCTCTGCTTCCCGCAGCCCTGGAGGGGGACCCAATGTCCCTAGAAATCAACTGGGTCCATCCTCCATCTACCAGCTACACAGGGTGACTTCTTTCTATTTTTGTTTTTAACTCTGGTGAGACTGAGTCAGTGGAGAATAGGTGTATAGATGTATGTATGGTGATCTACTTGCATAAGTTTAACAACAGAACTTAGACATTTTATGGGATGTACTGTCACTGAATACAGAAAGCACAAGAATGGGGCTCAGTTCACAAGGAACATGTAAAAGGAGAATATTGATGCATCGTGCACATATCCAGGATGTCCTTCTTTTTATTTTTACTTTGTCCCACTTATAAACTCAAGTATCATGTGAGAATGCATTTTAAAACATTTAAAAAACAATTACATTTAAATTAGGTGGTACTCTTTTGTTGCCATCTTTTATTTCCACTTGATAAATATATCAGGAAATAACTCCTGAGAAGAGACCAATCGCTAGCAAACAATTTAGACACATGTTTTCCCATAGGTCAAATACTTTTGTTACAAATGTGAACTGAAATCAAAAGATATTTAATTGAGATGCTAGGGTGTGCTAAGCATATGTAGTCAAAAAAATAAAATTCACACCTTTGTGATTATAATACAATAAACAACTTCTTATACTGTGTTGTCAATTCATTTTGTCATCATCTCAAAGTTATTTTTAAGCAACCAATTGGCACGATCTTTGGCAAAACACTGTCGTCCTAACCTAAGAGAGTGATACTAATTCACTTTTCATTGTAGAAGAGCTAAGAACGGATCACTGTGATAGTAGAAGCAGCAGGATTGTAACAGAATAAGTCCTGTGCATTACTGATTGACCACAGGGCAACACAAATCATAAAAACAGAGGAAGTATAGGACAATGGAAAGAGAGGTGGACTTGGAGTCTAAATACCCATGTTGGAATCCTGGCCTCTCAAGATGCACAGTGAGACACCACACAGTGGTCACCTCCTGTCATGGTTTCTTCCACCATAAGATGAGGGTGACAACTGGTGTCTCCCCAACTGTTAATGAAAAACAAACCAATAACAGAGGCTCAAACACTACCCACCACAGCTTGTACTTAATTTTTTGCTGAACCTGACCCTCAGTTCCACTATCATCAAGCCATGAATATCTCAATTGGCTACTATGAATGCCTTTTTACTTTGTCATAAATGAGCACTGACTACCTGTGACCATTACTTTCTTCTTTACACTTTCTATATTTCTGTTTTTCTAGAATGGTCATGTATACATTTTATAACCATGTTTTATGAATAAAAAGATGTGGGTATATTTTAGAGGTTGGAGTTAAACTGAAGGCACTGAATTCAGTGAATACGAGCTAAGAGTACTTTGATATTAGTGTGAACTGACCAAAGGACAGAATGTCAGCAAACTGGAACACCAAAATTATTAAGGTGAGAAACATACTCCATTCTTTTTATTTTTGTATGCTTTTAAACATAAGGAAAAATTTCCTTAACATGCTCATTGTGTTCTTATATAGTTAAAAATATTCATTTATTGTCTATTTATAATGGCCATTAATTACTTATTATGCCTTAGATGTTTTGAAAATAATCAGACCAACACTATAAGAAATGTACTTTTATCCCCATTTTTATCTATAGGAAAATTCAAACAGTAATTCACCCAAGGTTGTGGCCAGTAAATAGTCATTTATCATTAACCCACTCTGTTCTCTTCCACTGTGTCTTTCTGTACTATGGAAGCTAGAGAGCTAGTTTTCAGACTCTCTTGTGCTCTGGCTCTATGTACGATCTAGGCTTAACAAGTAGATACACCCATATAAGACAAGGAAGGTGGATGTGAGCATCAAGCAGAGAGACAGGATTATCTGGCGAGCACAGGGCACAGCCTTTGGGTTGAGGAGGTTGTGTGTCCAATTCATAAGAATGATGAGCAGCAGGCAGAGTTCGTAGTGGGGTCTTCTCTAAAGAAGCACCTTGTAATTTTCGAATGTTCCTTCTGGCTACATTATTTCTGGCTGCATAGCAAGCAAACTTGTTTCCCAGGCCTGGAAAGCGGGCAAATTTCCCAATACCCTGTAATAAAGCCATTTCAGTTAAACTACCTAGAGTGAATTCTGTTGTCTACAACTAAAGGATTGAGGCTGAACCAATGAATCTTTTAGACTCCATGCTTTACCTACCATATCTAAGCTTTTCCCAATATTAGAAACTATCTTTTTTATAAAGATTGGCAAGAAAGAAAGAAAAATAAATAAATAAATCTGTATTCAGGCTTTCTAAAACCAAACAGATGACTTTAAGGAAACACAGCTATGCCTGAAAAGGGTAAGGAAAACCAAAGAAGTTAAATAGAAGAACTTCTTTAAGGCAAAAACTCTGGAAAGCATTAAATCAACGGAGATCTAAAAAAGCAGTAGAAAGTAGAACCCAGTGGAAAGTTTCAGTTAGGATGAGAGAGAAGTTTAAAAGTTTCTGGCACACATTCTCAAAGAGTTAGGGGTAATAGTGCTGTGTACAAAACACAGCAGGTTGGACTGAACCTGATCACAGAAATTACACCGGAATACCATTCACTGGTTCAAAGATTTCAGGCTAAAAAACATACAGTTTAGTTCAGAGGTTAACAAACTATGGTCCACAAACAAAATCCTGCCTACTGGTTTGTTTTTTGTTTTTTGTTTTTTTTTTTATAAATGAAGTTTTATTGGAACACAACCACACTCATTTGTTTACACATTGCCTATGGCTGCCTTCACATCGTAATGTTGAACAGTAGCCACAGAGACTGTATAGCCCACAAAGCCTAAAATATGTACAATCTGGCCCTTTACAAAACAATGTGCTGACTATTGATCTAGGAGGTTGGAAGGACAAACTCATTTAGAATTGGTAAGTCAGTTTTATATATCTGTCAACAGAACAGAGAACTATGTGGCCAGAAAAGGGGACCAAGGTTGCTGTCTGAAAGGAAGAAAACTTTTTTTTTTTAAGATTTTATTTATTTGAGGGGTGGGCATGAGCATGAGCAGGGAGCGGCAGAAGGGCAGGGAGAGAGAGAAAGAATCTGAAGCAGACTCTGTGCTGAACACGGAGCCTAATGAGGGGCTTGCTCTCAAGACCTCAAGATCATGGGGCTCGATCTTATAACCCTGAGATCATGACCCGAGCTGAAATCAAGGGTCAGATGCTCAACTGACTAAGCCACTCAGGCGCCCCCTGAAGGAAAGTAAACTTGTAACTCCTCTGGGGGAACGAAGTCTGCAAGAGAATTTAGTCTGCGTGTGTCCTTGCATGTGTGTGGGTTGGGGATGAGGAACAGCACAGGTGCTCAAGTGAGGAAATGCAGAGGTAGAAAGAGATGGAAGTGTAGCCAGAGGATGTCGATGATAAATCCAGACAGAGAGAGAACACAAATAGCTCAGGCTCCAGCTCTAGAGGTAATTAACGGAGAAAGAGAAGATAGAGAGGGGTTGTCAGAGAAATAACAGGCAGCCCGTTTGAGGCCACTCCTCAGAGGCCCAGTCATTATGGGCACCTTCTCTGTAAGCTCTTATTACGTCCCAGGCACTGCAAGGGGTCCTCAGAGGGCCTGCAGACTCGTGGAGGATAAAGGAGCAGCTCATAGAGCCAGAAGCAGTGCAGTGGCTAAGCAGCTGCCTTGGAATCTGACTGTGCAGGGGGCCTTTCGCAATCCTCGTACGGACAGGTGGGCTCTGTGTAGCGCTGCGTAATTGGGAGGTGTAAAGGCTATCCTGAAAGGGGTGTCTGGGAATTTCACATACTGAGATGGAGTCATGCCCCAGGAGTGATTAAGATGAAAGGAAGGCAATGAAACGGTAGCCGAAAGGTATAAATGGGTCTCGTGTTGCTTTCTGAAAGATGGATGCTGTAGCCAAAAACCATTCTCTCCACACAGAGATGGTGGTGCGGCCGGAGCGGCATTCTTTGTAACAGGACTTGACCTGTGGGTGAGCAGCTTCCATTCCCTCCGACTACCAGGAGATTTTTCGTAGCCGCGTTTTGGAAAAACAGAAAGGAATGCCAAGTCTATTGAAAACCACTGTAAATGCTCCCTACTCTGTGCCTGTGGCTACTTTATGCAAGGGTAATGAGAGAATGACCAGAATAAAAGTACTCTGCAGCCTTTCTCAGCAGCAAACAGGCAGTGTGATTGAGAACCATCAAAGAAAAGGCGAGAGCCCTTTCTGAGTGGAAAGAGCACAACAAAAGACAGTTATTAAATGAATCCACCAACTTGGGCCCACAGGAGAACCTGTTGTTGCAACTGCGGGAGCTTTCCCAGGAAAAAAATAAGAGGTCGGGTCAGACACTCGGTGTGGTATTATATAAGCTGAAGAAGCAAAAATAATCCTATAAGCCCCACACTTAGAGGACTCTGGAAGAAAGTTGAGATTCTTTATCTTCTGGCCACGTTTTTGTCACCCCTGAAGACTTGTAACTCAAACCTGAAGAAGTGATTTCGACTTTTGGGGTCCCTTTTTCCATCTATAAACATGGGGATGATAAATATTGTGAGTTGCTCCTCAAAGAGTTCAGGCTACTGCTACCAAAATGTTCCTCTTGCGGAAACTCAACACACAGATGCTGAGTTTTAGCAATTCTCTCTGTCTCCAAGGAGGACTTTGGGAACCACAGAGAAGCAAGACATAGATGCTCACCACGTCTAACAGGAAAGGCACAGGAAGTCTGGTTTTGGCAAGATGCTACAGAGTGGCACTTCTGTTGACTTCGTTACACCACACAGCACTTCCTAGTAAAGCAAGGTGTATGTGGGGAAGGCTGGTGGCTGGCGGGGGGAGTCATACTTATAGGGTACTGGGTAAGTGCATGGATTCTAGAGTCAGACCACCTGCATCAGAATCCCAGCTCCTCCACTGCCTCCTGGATGATTCTTTATAAATCTGTCAACCTCTCTGACCTTCAGCTTCCTCACTTGTATAGATAATAACTGTACATACTTCAAGAGCTGACAGTAAAGACTAAAACAGAGAATGAAGGTAAAGTACTTGGCATAGTGCCTGAAATATGAGAAACAGCCTAAAATGTCAGCCGCTAATATTATCATAGTTTTATATTAATGAAGGCTCAAGCAAGGTGCCATGGGAAGGAAATTATAGAAGTACTGGCCTCACTTGAAATCAGAAAGTTGAGGAAAATATTTCTGGAAAAATGCCAAAATTATCTCACAACTACTAATTGCTTATTAGTGTCATGAGGCAGGTATGCTACCAATTACTGAAGCCCACAGACCATTACTTAATTCTATTTCACCTGACATTTCCAGCCTCTCTCCTATATTCCAAGAAGCCTTGTGGGAAATACAAATGTGCAGCCCTATGCTTCTCCCTTTGTTTCTAATCTCCTTAAGGCCAAGAAGCAAAATGAAGAGGGGAAACAAAAAAATACTATTGAGCAGTAGTATATCTCCACCCAGGGGTGGGGGGGTTAGATGAAAAGATCCTCCACCCATCGAAACATCTGGAATTGAATCACCTGGATAGCAAGCCTGGGACCCAGAAAGAGCTGTGAGGAAAGAGGGGTTCAGAAAGAATATGCCAAAGATGGTGTCAAGTTTTCTGAACATCAGGAACCAGCTTTGGCTTGAGGACCAAAGCTCACTAGCCATTGGAGGTCCAGAGATTATATGAGGTCACATAATGGAATCATCAAACTCACTGAGTAAGAAAAGAAAAGAACACACTGGCAAAGATCATCCTCAAAAACACATCTCAGCCCAGAAATGAACGTAAGGAACTCTGTTCCAAGCAAGGCATCCAACTCCCCTTTGGCTCCAAAATGCTACCAAGAAATAAACCAGTAAAGAAACAGAAGCCCCAGCTTATGTTGTTTAGCAACACCTCCCAAGTACTGTTCAAACACAGCCTCTGTTGCAGTTATTTGACAAAGTTAAATATCATTTTCGAGACAATGAAAAAATAAAAACATTAGAAACCCTCGAAAAATGAAATTATATGGCCCACTCTCTAGATTTAGCAAACATCTTTCTTCCTACCATGTTGTCCTTTATTAAAATCTAATACTAATGTGGGGTTAATGTGACAGCCCTGAGTACACAGATGAAGTTATAAAGGAAATAAGCTTTTATTACTTTTCCAAAGACAAAGCAATAACTTAGAATAACAGAATGATGTTAAACTTTCTACACCTCTTTCCGCCCTCAAATTCTCCCCTTTTCTTTCTCAATATCACAGGGAAATTTTCTTTAAAAAAATTAAAACTCCATTTATGAGTTTACAATAGATCCATAAGTAAGGATAATCACATATTTTTGTAACACCATCTTCTAGAGGCAGGGAAAACTGTCTTTGAAATTAGTCCCCAAATTTAACTTGGTTTCTTATTTTCAAGTATACTAAGCTAAGTGGTGCTATATTGTTACAGGGGACTTTTCCCTTTCACCCATTCTCCATAGCCAGTTAACTACCAAATTCTTTTTTTTTTTTTTTAAAGATTTTATTTATTTATTCGACAGGATAGAGACAGCCAGCGAGAGAGGGAACACAAGCAGGGGGAGTGGGAGAGGAAGAAGCAGGCTCATAGCGGAGGAGCCTGATGTGGGGCTCGATCCCACAACGCCGGGATCACGCCCTGAGCCGAAGGCAGACGCTTAACCGCTGTGCCACCCAGGCGCCCCACCAAATTCTTTTTTTTTTTTAACCTCTTGAATATCTCTCAAATTTGTCACTTCCTTTCAACATTCCTCATATTTCAGATGCATTGTCCTAGCCCACTGGACAGGGATCCTTGTAAGCTGCCTATTTAATTTCCTCCCTTCCCTGCTTAAAAAAGTCAACAACTTCCCATCACTTACAGAATCACCCTTTGGCATGCCCCACTTATATGTCCGTCTACTCTCTCCTCCATCCCCCAACCCCTCTCCTCTTTCCCTATTTCTCATTCCCTATTTCTCATTCGCACACACACACACACACACACACACACACACACACACCTAGCATGGCCACCACCACCATTTAACTCTTACAGTTCTAGAAAGCCTGTGGTTTTCTAATCCTCCCATGCTACTGTAAACTCAATTTTCACATTCTGCGTCTCAATTATGCTTCCTTCTTGCTTATTGCGTCTAACAAAGATTTACATAGCTCTTATCATGCCCGGTCTTAGTCCATGAGCTTTGTGAGTATTAACTCATTCAATCATTACAACCCTGTGAGACAGATACTATAATTCTTTTCATTTTATAGATGATGAAGCTGGCACAGATCAGTGAGGAAACTTGCCCAAAGCCACAGAGCAAGTAAATTGGTGGAGGGAGGAAAGAGGCAAGATTCAAACCCAGGCAGTCCAGTCCATGTCCACATCCTCAACACACATGCATTGCCTCCTTCTGCTTCTTTAGTTCCTTGTTCTGTGTCAACTCCTCTGCAAAGCCCGCTCTGACTACCGACCACAACTGCACATCAACTCCTCTTAATGGGTCTCATGAAGAGTCTTATTATATGATAACTATCACAACTTTTCTTCTCATTTCAACCATACGTTGATAGAAGACAGACGCTATCATTCATCATGGTATCTCAGCACAGGTTCTCAATACCTGTTTGACGAATGACCCAATAAGGATGACAGACAGCCTTATTACATGTTCCATAGTTGGTATAAGGAGAAATTCAAAGAGTGTGGAAGCTAAGGATTACGTGGTTCTTTCAACATTTCATGTTTCCAGCTAACATTCTATCAAAGCCATAAATTGCAGGAAACACCTGCATGCATGCCTCTACCCCCATCCTTAGTTACGTAGATCAGCACGCTCTGATAGGATGGTCTCAGATCCTAGATACGCTCTATGTCTGCACTGTCCCACATGTTGAGCACTTGGCGAGAGAGACTGAGAAACTAAATTTTTTTATTTTACTTTGTTTTAAATTTAAATAATCACATGTAGCTGGTAGCTAACATATTGTATAGTGCATGTCTGGACCATTTGCAAATCATTAAGTGGCAGAGAACAGAGCAGTGAGAGGAATAGAAAGTGGGAAGCAGGAAGAAATATGCAAAGAACACATGATGCTGGGATAGCAAACCTGCCTGGTGTGACTGGGACTGTGGAGTTTCGTGGGACTTCCAAGGCCAAAAACGGGACAGTCCCAGGCAAACTACAACCACTGGTCAACCTACTCAGTGCCTAGAAGGAACTGAAAGTAGATTTCACGCAGGAACTCAAGAAACTGAAGCAGGAAATGGAGCAGAAAAAACACTGAGTTTGGGACAAGGTGAAGATAAAAATATGTGGTGGTCTGGAAGAAGGTCATTGTCTTGGAAGCCATACCCCTCTTCAGATTTCCATGTATCTACATATTCTAACACCCAAGTTCTAGCATAGAGATTTCAAACAAATGTGTACCTACTCTTTTTCAAATACATGTGCTTTATTTTATTCATCTGTCTCTTACTGGGGGAATCAAGACGGCAGCTATTCAACTGTCTTTGATCTGTCATTTACATTTCCATTCTCATCCCATAATCTGTTAATCTTTCCAGGATCTCAGTGCAAGTCTGAATTAAATTCCCATATTGAATCCCAACATGAAAGGCATTTCTTTGTGAACAGCTCAATATGATGTTCTTCTAAATGACATTTAAAATGTTCGGCTCAGTAATGGGATGATAAAGAAGGGCACCCGGTGTTAGTACACATTGGTAAAAAGAACATTTCTTTTATTAGTCAGAAACCAAAAAGATAGAACAAGATAATTAAAAAAGAAAAAGTTTATTCCTGCTAGACTGCCACAAGAGTATTATGACTCAAAATGTAATAGTCACTGAATTCCTACAGGAATCTAACTTCTTAAAAAGACATCAGACATCAAAGTCTGAGTCATGCCACATTAACCACCAATGGCCAAAGAAAAGTTCGAATGCCACTGGAAAAGTTAAATATTAGACTTTCCCTGAAACATATAAACTCAGAGGAGTAGGTATTGCAGTTGTCATACCGACTTGTGTGCGTTCTTTATAGGTTTCCAGACCGATCTTTGCACCCCCTTCTGTTGCTATGGTGACCCACATAAATTCTCTCCTGAGATTCATTTCTCTCAGATGCCAACGCATCAGGTCAAGCAGGCAGGCAGGCTAGCAAATAACGCACTGGCCCTAAACATTCTCACACTCTCCAGGCAGTCACAAAGAGCTTTTCTCTACACGTCATACCCTGTTTCAACACTTTCGAAACTATAATTTCATTACATTGAGAAAAAAATTATTCCAAGCTTTGTACTTCTTTTATTTGTCTAACTAACAAGATGAATCCCTGTACAAGGCAAAGCGTGAGAAGCTGAACATCAGAAATTCTCCTAACATCCACTTCATCACTCTTATGTTCACCAATAAGACCTGAATGATGGTTCTCAGTAAAATAAAGATAAATGCAAGGACTTTCACCATCTGACCTCCATATAGTAACAGCAGATATGATATTTAGTACTTAGAATTAGGGACTGGGGAGGCTGAGATATTACCCCCCAAAAATTCATGAAGGCATGCATTTGGTTCATAGAAAACATACAGACATAATTCTAGGGGAGAAAGCCTTAAAGCCTTTTGGTCATTAGAGATGTTACAGTTTAAAGCTTCTAGTGTTTCAGCATCCTCACCCCCCCACGTGTTAAATATGTATTGCATATAGTGCAAATATTTCTCAAGATACAGCAGTCTACCAAGCAGCATTTCACAGTGACGGCATATATGTAACAGAAAGCAGAGATGCTATATACATTCCCTAAAAATCCAAAGCTATTAATTTTACCCAAAGATGTACAACATTTTGACCCCAAAACTAATACAAGGCACATAATAAGAAAGGGTGAGTTGGGCATTCTACTCTAGGGCTGCTAGTATATTATTAATGCTTTCCCTCATGGGGCTTGTCACCCCCATGCTGTACTGTCCCTGAGGGTCCCCAGTGCACTTGGATGAATCAGACCTTGACTGGAGACCTACCTTCGAATGCCTCCAGATCACTATCTATCCCCCACCTCTAAACATACATGTGCTCGCTCACTCTCTTTCTCTTTTCCCCTTCTGCCTCTCTCCTTTCCCCAGTGCTCCTAGACCAGAGTATCATTGCCCAGCAGTTTCCTGGGGAGCTTAGCACTGCTAGCACAGGATGTTACTCCTCTACCAACTTTGCGGTCCAGGGCAGAAATGAAACTCTCAGGAGCCAGAGACTACAGGCCAAAGGAAGTTTTCACTGAGCCTAGGGAAGCTGCCAAGGTTACGACTGTCTTGGAAGACAGAGGTGAGGAGACTAGGAAGACAAATAGCAAGCACGTACTTTCCATTTCTATGTCATGGTTTCCCCTGACGCAGAAAAACAAGAGGGGATTGGCTGCCCCCACACTTGTACACTGGGACTCTAGCCAGACGATGAGGAGCAGATGATTCAACCAGAGTCCTGGATAAACCAGAACGGAAAGCTTTGAGCAACTAACAAGTGCAATGAGATTAGAGATTGAAAGAGAAGGAATAGGAATGAACAGGAGAGAGGGAGCCAGCCAATACATAACTGTGCCCTTTTGTGTCTGCCCCACACAGGCTCTGAGTCCCCGAGGTGAACTCGCCAGGGCCTGCTGTCCTCTCTTGCTCATCCAGCCCCTTAGCACTTGCCTCTCTCCTCCCTCTCCACTACAGGGTTAAACCAAGGCTGGTATTTTGAGGGTCAGCATGGGTATTTTTCAGTGACTTTTGAATACTATTAACCTTTTCTTATAAACCAGTGTCTTTCTCTTATTAGGAACTTAAAACTGTATGTGCTACAGATTCTTTGGTCTTGAAATGCCAGTTGGATTTCTTAATGGCTATCGTGCAAACGGGACTAACATGAAGAAATCTGCCTTAAAGGCAGCTAACGTTTGGTGTGGAATACATCTACTCTATATATCTAGGGATACCTGTTTTCGACATCAGACATCAAAGGAGTTACAAACATTCATATTCCTCTCCAAAGGACAGCTCTTATAAGCAGAGTCCTAGCATGACTCACTTGTTAGCGCTTGCTGCCCGGGGCACAAAATGTCTCATCAACAAGACTTGGGGTTTTGGATAACTGCCTCTTAAATGGATTCAGCTCTTAACCTGTATTGCATATTTTCCTCCTTCATTACATATGATTTAATTTCTCAAGAATTAAATTATTTTTAAAGTTCTTCTAAATTAAATGAAGAGTAAATAAAAAGATCTCTGACAAAAAAAACTGAGTAATTTTATTAGGAATATGATAAATATGATAGGTTGCAGTAGCCTGAAAATCCCATTATATGCAATTAAGGAGCTACATTAATGTAATTGTAGACTTCCTAGCATTTTAGCCCAGCACATACAGTATTTACAGATAATTGCATAGTAAGAGGGAAAATGCAAGCTGTGAGTCTAGCATGCACGTGACTTATGTTGCCAAATTAAAACCTGGTTGGGTTTCTCCTTGAGTTATCATCTCTAAAAAGCTTAATTTTTATCTTTTCAAGATGGGAAAATGCACAGGCATGCAAATGAAATGTTTCCTGTTAAAAACTATACAAAGTGCCATGAAATTATAGGCACTATTAAAATAAAGTAATAGTCATTTGGATAATACTAACTCCAAATTTGTAACTCTTTGACTAGAACTTCACTGAACAAAGAATTCTAAGGCAAATTAACATCGTAAACAACTTACTTTTATGCTTATGAGATCTCCTATGTGCACATTGTTTGCATAAAAATGGCGCTAAAATTACAAAAAAGCCAATGGGTGACAGGAAAAACCACGGAAAAAGTGCTCACCTAGGCTGGAAGAAATCTGAATCCCTATTCTACTCTGTTGACAATAAATTACATAATCTTTAAAAAAAATTAAACACTCTACATCTCAGTTTCTTCAATTATAAAACTTAATGGTTGAAATAGATAAGCCACGAAAGTCTCCTCTGTCTAGAAATTAAGATGTTATCTAACTGTTGAAGCAGGTCCCACTAGGATGAACACTTTTCAGCAATCAAGTTGAATTATTAATCTCAATTTGAAAATAGTGCTACATGTATTTTTAAACAACTAAACTTTTCATTAATTTAAGTTCACCTACCTTCAGATGTGATAGGGGAGTAACGTGGACGAGACACTTCTAATGAGTCAGGAACTGTAATAGCCACTTCTCTGTATATTGAATAGGTTTACTCTGTGGGGAAAGAAAAATACCAAATTTAGTTTGTGCAGTGCTAATTTTACATTAAAAGAGGTTATAATCATTCTAAACTCATTTAACTTAAATATGTGCCTAAGACCATGGTCATGATCACTGCGGTCATCATTCTAAAGCCTCTGTTGAGTACTGGGTATAGCGCTGAGTGGGATGGGCTCTTCATCCTCCAAAACACCTTACACAGAAAGGTACGATGACCATCTCCATTCTACAGGTGCATAAAGTAAGCCTTGGAGAGGCTGGGCAACTTGCCCAAGGCCACCCAGCCCGCATAAGCAGGAGTCAGGACTTGAACTCAGGTCAGACACTAAATCTAAATCTATGCACAAAGCGGTTTGCACATGGACCCATGAAGGAAGTTAGTCCCTTCTTCCCACTGCCCTGTAATCATTAAAGAGGTCAGAGGGAAGTGGATATATAATAAACACCCTCTATCTAATTTCCCCTGCCGAATTCTTGAAGAATAAGTAACCGATCCAACGTCTTCTCCACTCCTGCTCCTGTATGATAGAAAACAAATATTCTTGCTAAAGGGCTTGGATGGAAGCTATCAACAGGAATGAGATCTCAAATGATAGCTGCCCAGAACCGTACAGCAATACATTATCACTCATATAGTTCATGGAACATTCATTCATTTTCTTTAACATCAAGTTTAACTTTGCAGGAAGCGAGTTATGTTATAAAACTGCAAAAAAAAAAAAAAAAGTCCGAAAATGTTGATATGATTGTCTATCTAGCGGAAGGGAGACAATTTGCAGCAAAATAATTGGTACATTTTCCCACTGCATTATGTTTCTCAAAACATGTTACTGTGGGAGGAGATTAGCTTCCCCTTTCTTTAGGAAGAAAATGACTTGTCTCCTATAGTGAATAGAACTGTCATTCTGAGAGCTGACAAATGCTAACAACCTTTGGAGGTGCAGTGTGCCAGCATCTAAAAAACAAATAAAATAAAATGAAGAATCCAGTAACCAAAGAAAGAAAGGTCATGAAAGAAAATTGGGGCGCCTGGGCAGCGCAGTCGTTAAGCGTCTGCCTTCGGCTCAGGGCGTGATCCCGGCGTTCCGGGATCGAGTCCCACATCAGGCTCTTCCGCTGGGAGCCTGCTTCTTCCTCTCCCACTCCCCCTGCTGTGTTCCCTCTCTCGCTGGCTGTCTCTATCACATAAATAAATAAAAAATTAAAAAAAAAAAAAAGAAAATAATAGGGTAGGACCCTTAAGCATTAAAAAAAAAGTACTGGAAACCTGCTTAATGCTAGAAATTACAGTCATACGCTAAAACGAAAGGAAACAGAAATAAATCATTCTAAATTAACATCACTTCAATTAGTTTAAATTTTTATGTTAGGTTCTATAGCATCAAATTTAAATATAATGGAATCTATTCTGTTTTGCTAAAAATATAGTTGCATTAGGAAGACAATTAATAGATCTGGCCACAGATGTTCCAAATAGTAGTGATCAGAGCCAGAGTTGGAACCATCAGAGCTGAGGTAGCACTGTTCTATCATGTACCTCTTGCACCCTTAGTCCCATGATCCTGATGGGATTAAAATAAGATCGGTGACAGAAAAAAAACGACATGAGACTGTAAGATGATGCTAGATGGATAAGGGGTCCTGAGAGGCCATTATAACAGAGCTGACTGAGATTCTGGCAGATGATGCAATCAAAAAAAGCTTCCGGTCAATCTTGGTCTCCCTTTTCCCTGTCAGAAAAGGCTCTCGAATAATGACATTTTTATGGCAGTATTTTCTTTTTGCTATTTGTTATTTCCATCAGGTAAAAATCTGTAACCGACAAAACTCAGATTTTTGTCTGTTGAGATGGAGTACTTGTATTCTTATTACCCTAAGTAAATCCCAAATATTTAATCATCATAAAATTGGGAGGGTGCTGCTAAACACTAAAGTGTACCTTAGAGAAGGGATCTTTAAACAATGTTAAGCACTGTTCTGTACTTCATGAACATGTAGATATTAGAAGTGGAGGGTTCTTCAGCAGATATCCCAAAGGTCTGTGAAAGAAATGCAGTTCTTCACAAATAACCATAACCGTAATACATGGTTATTATCTATAGAGTGCTTAACATATGCCACGCACTGCACTAGGTACTCGACATATAGGAAGTTATTTGCCCTTCACAGTTCTGTGAAATGTACTATGATCATCCTTACTTTGAAGAAAAAGAAACAGAGGATTAGAGAATCTGAATATTTACTGAAGGTGCCACTGATAAGTGGTCAAGTTTAGATTTGGTAATTTTCTTTTGGAAGTTAGTCATTGTGATTTTACATTGTTGGATGTTGGATATTTTTACATTGTTTTCTTGAGCCGTATTCTGGAATGTTGTAAAGTTACTTGGGAAGAATTCAATTCTTTCAGGTCTTGGTTTTAAGCTTTGCTAGGCAGGACCAGAGCAGTGTTTTAATGAAGGGCTAAGTATTCTCCACAACTAAGGCAAAATTTTTCAGAATATACTACCTGATGCCCCATGAATTACGAGGTTTTATACTCTGGCTGGCTGAAACAGGAACTTGTCTCAGGCTTGTGTGAGCTCCTAGCATTATCCCTCTAAACCTTGTACGTGGTTCCCTCCCTATCCTTGGTAGTTTCCTCTTGTTAATAAGCTAGTTATCATTCAGCCAAAGACTCCAGAGGGACCCTCTGCAGATTTCTGGAGTTCTCTCTCCATGGATTTCTTCTCTACAACACTCTACCCTATAAATTCTGGCCCTGGCCTGCCAAGAATCTTAGCTCTGTCATCTCAACTCAGGGGAACTGCGCTGATCTACCTGGGTTCCCCTTGCCTACACCTCAGTCTGGAAACTCTCTAGGCAGTGAGCAAGGGCAATTACAGGACTCACCGTATTTGTTTCCCATAGCTCAAGGATCACTGTCCTTCATGACATGAGGTCCAATGCCTTAAAAGCTGTCCAATGTCACATATGTTGCCTGACTTTCTAGTCATTTCAGGAAGGAAGGTAAATCTAGTTCCTTTCACTTCATCTTAGACAGAAGCAGATGTTCTCAAGCTTAGATTTGAAGCCAAGCAGTTTTCAAAACCTGAGACCATAACCGCTATCCTAATTTTTATGAAGTAGTTCAGACCAGAGAGGTTAAAGAACTAAAGAACATATCCAAAAAAAAAAAGACAACTATATCTCCTTCCTTTTAATACAATTTTTTTCCTAAAATACCATTATTTGTACAGTGGTATTAGAAGGGGTAGGAGAAACAGAGTCAGATCTTCTGTGAGTTAAATATTTTCCACTAAGTGCAACTATCAAATTCTCCTCTGAGGGAATGCTTGCATCCTCTGGGGGCACTAGTCCTGGAGATCATCCATAGAAATTTTTAAAAAATTGCATGTTTATGTTCCGGCTAGGTGGCTCAGCCCATTAAGCGTCCCACTCTTGATTTCTGCTCAGGTCATGATCTCAGGATTGTGAGATTAAGTCCTGTGGCGGGTTCCACGCTCATCTGGGAGTCTGCTTGAGATTCTCTCTCTGCCTCTCCCTCTGCCCCTCCCCCCACTCACATGCACACTCTCTCTGCCTCTCTCTAAAATAAATAAATATTTTTTAAAAATTGCATGTTTATGTTCATGAATCTTACATAATTATCCATATAGAGTATGATTAAGGTGGGTTTACTGAAGTCTCTGACAATCAGGGGAAATCTAAGCACTGCAGACCTATATCTCACTTTACCCAACAGATCTGTTCCTTTAAAGAGCTATGCCTAGATCACAATGTTGTACACCTGAAACTAAAATAACATTGTATTTTAACTATACTGAAGTTAAAATAAAAAAATTAATAAAATTTTAAAAATATGTAGAACATTAAAAAAAGTTGTGCTTAAATCAAATTTGAGTAAATTGAATGATTTCAAAAGCAACAGTGAGCTTACTGTTTAAAACAATAATAATCTCTTTTGTGAATTGAATCAAAGTCCCCATTGTCTTCATGGGAGCTTGCAAAGCCTTGTGATTAAAAGTATAGGTTTAACCCCCCAAAAAAATAATCCAGTTAAAAAATGGGCAGAAGGCATGAATAGACATTTTTTCCAAAGAAGACATACAGATGGCTAACAAACACCTGAAAAGATGCTCAACATCTTTTATCACCTCACCAGTCAGAATGGCTAAAATTAACAACACAGGAAACAACAGGTGTTGGTGAGGATGCAGAGAAAGGGGAACCCTCTTGCACTGTTGGTGGGAATGCAAACTGGTACAGACACTCTGGAAAACAGTATGGAGGTTCCTCAAAAAGTTAAAAAAAGAACTACCCTACGACCTGGCACTTGCACTACTAGGTATTTACCCAAAAGATACAAAAATACTGATTCAAAGGAATACATGCACCCCCATGTTTATAGCAGCGTTATCAACAATAGCCAAATTACAGAAAGAGCCCAAATGTCCCTTGACTGATGAATGGATAAAGAAATCCACAAACACAATGGAATATTACTCAGCCATAAAAGTGAATGAAATCTTGCCATTTCCAATGACATGGATAGAACCAGAGAGTATTATACGAAGTTAAATAAGTCAGCCAGAGAAAGACAAATACCATATGATTTCATTCCTATGTGGAATTTAGAAACAAAACAAATGAACATGGGGGGGAAGAGAGGCAAACCAAGAAACAGACTATTAACTACAGAGAACAAACTGATGGTTAATGGAGGGGAGATGGGTGGGGGAATAGGTTAAATGAGTGAGAGGTATTAAGGGGGGGGCACTTGTGATGAGCACTGGGTGTTGTATATAAGTGATGAATTACTAAATTCTACACCTGAAACTAATATTGCACTGTGTGTTAGCTAGCTGGAGTTTAAATAAAAGCTTGGAAAAATAAAATAAAATAAAATAAAATAAAATAAAATAAAATAAAATAAAATAAAATAAAATAGCAAAGTATATCAGAGGGGAGATAGGTGGGGGCATGAATGAAACAGATGAAGGGAATTAAAAGTACATTTATCTTGATGAGCAGTGAGCAATGTATAGAATTACTGAGTCACTATATTGTACACCTGAAACTGATATAATACTGTATGTTAACTATACTGGAATTAAAATAAAAAACTTAATAAAAATAAATAAATAAAGGCACAGGTTTAGGAATCAGGCAGGCCTGGGTTTAACTCCCAGCTTCAAAGCTATGAGACCTTGGCCAAGTCATTTAATTTATCAAAGCCTCAGATTCTGCTATAAGATGAGGATAAGAATACCTACCTCTTGGATTGTTGGGAGGATTTATAAAATCCCTGTAAAAGTACTAACCCCCACAAATGTGCTTAGTATGATGCTTAGCACTGAATTAAAGTTACCTATCATTAGTTCTCTTATCTAGAAAAATATAAAATTAATAAAATGAGAGAAAATAAGAAATTGTTATCTCTAGTTAAGTCTTTCTGTGTATATGCTAGGTTGTAGTCTAATTTTAAATATATTAAAATTTATAAATATATACTAAAGTAAATATATTTAACATATTTAAATACCCAACAATTTCTTAGAAGACTTTTATAATTAAAATAATTCACCTTGGTATCCCTCTCTTTAAATTTTCATTTACTTAATGTCATTCACTAATACTCATGTACCATGGTATTTAATTCCGTAATGTTCATGTTCTTTGGATATTATTAGATACCTTCCTCAACCCATCACACCCCTTTAGTTACCATTTTCATCAACTATAAATATTCATTTCTTTAATTCTTTTCATCTTTCTGACATATGTGAATCAAATCCTTTAGCACTAAATATTCTCATCACTTTCCACAATTTTTAAAATTTAGATAATACTTTCCTCAGAATTACAGAAAATCGAAAATTACAATGTCCTTTTCAATCTGCTATTTCTCATTCACACCCAAACATACCTATTTGGACAGCCATATCATACTTCAGACCAGACACTTGTATTAGTCCATAAAAACAGGTTACCCTTATAAAGAACTGACCCAGCAACCCTGGATGAGTAAGTATAATTATCATTTTTTTATAAGTTTTTCTTAGGATCTCTTAATACATCTGTGTTTGAGAATAAATTCTAAGTATATTTAGTACTTTAATTTGATAAATCTGGCAACCCTTAATATGTTTGAAATAAGCATATGCTTGTATATTCACAGTCTAGAAAAGGCTATATGTGAACATAATTGTGTGAGTTGGTAGAATATTTAAAAGCCTGAGTTGTCAATGATACAAAATATGAATATTTATGATATTTTAACACATCTTAGTATAATTTCTCTTTCCCTAGTGATTCCAACAAGTTTTAATGCAACACAAATGTAAAATGTCACTGACTTATTTAAATACAGCCTCCAAATCAAACACTAAGATGGCAATTGAAGGCAAACTTAGTTTTCATTTCTGAAATAGCTCATCACAAGATGCATCATTATTTTGTGTTAGTAGACTTTTGCAGCATCTAGCAGACAACAAGAGGTTCACACCAAAGCCAATTTCAATTAATTCAAGATGGAAAATTTCATGTGACACTATCAAACACTTTACCAAAACTGAGGTAGATTACATCTACAATTTCACATTACTTTTATCTACTGATCTTATAGCTCTATCAAAAAAAGCAATCAAGTTTTTCTGGCATGATTTGTTCTTTTTAAATTCCATTTTATAATGTCCATTATCATTATCCTTATATGGTTCATCAATGCTTGCAAATTTTCTATTAATGTTCATTCTATTCTTTCAATGTAGATTTACCTGCTTTTGCTGCATAATTATGTCAGTGTTGTTCATTGTTTTAAAGAACAACAATAATCATTATCATTAAGATAATGCTCAAGAAATTACTCCTTATATTTGGGTTGATAAAAGAATCCAAATCAATTCTACAAATACTTACTGCACATTTACTAATTGCTTATTACTCTGCCAGGCAATGTAGGGAAGACAGATTAGCAGAAGAAAACTTTCCTCTGGAAGCCACTGATCTCATTGAGGAGATAAAATACAGACTAATGGGAATTCTGCATTCATTGGTACCCAATATTTTGCAAATTCTAGTAGGTTAAAAAAAATCTTATTATTAAAATTCAAGTTTTCGTGCCTTACTTCCAGAGGTTCTGATTCAGCATTTGTGTTTTTAACAAGCACCCTCCAGGTGATTCCAGCACAAGCATTTTTTAAACCACACTTGAGAAAAAATGATATGGACAGTCCAAGTACTAGAGGACCAGACTAGAGTTATAGGCAATATCATTATAGGCAATATCATACAAAAAGACTTCCCAACAGAATCAGGACTTTCAGGATATCAGACTAATAGAGTCCTCACAATATTATCCATATTAGCAGTGCTGGAACTGTTTTTGAAATATACTTGATTCACTGATACAACCATGATCTGCTGCTCTTCGGCCAAATCAGTTAAGCAATGGAGAAAACATTACAATAGCTTGCCCATACAAAAATAAGCATGGATCCCTGTCAAAGGAGCTAAAATAAATTTAACACCGAGAAGCATTTACCTAGGTTGCTTTCACATTATATGCACTGGATACATCCCAGAACTTGGGAATTTGTCAATATTTTAGTGACAATTTAGAAAGCAATACTTAGAAGATAATTTCAGAGCCACCAGGAGATTTTTGTCCCACGAGTAAGCCTTGTAATGCTTCTGGGAAAGCCTGTAGTGTGAAATATGATTACTCTAGATTCACGAAGTATCATATAAAATTATTATTTGAACTGTATAACTAACTACCTTTCTCCAAATATCTCAGACCAATCTACTGTACTATTTCATTCTTTGTGTTATATGTGTGACACCAGCATAGCAGTCAGGGTCCAACCAGAAAAATAGTATTTAAAACAGAGGGAATTTAACGGAGGGCATTTTGTTAAATAGGTGACGAAAGAGATGAACAACCAAAGGGAACAGTGAAACAACTGAGAGCTTAGCAGCACAGAAAGTCTCTTCCTCCAAACACAGTAAAGAGGTGTTTGTGTTTCCAGAGCACAGGGGCAGAGTAACCAAACTAAAGCCAGAACAATGAGGCTAGTCTGGAAGGACTAGAATAATGGAGAAGCAGAAGTCAAGGCAGAGAGAGGGGTGGAGAAATGCCCTGCTTTCTCCCTTCCTCCCACTCAAGCACCTTCCCACACCTCAACACAGCGAAGTATCAGCTGACAGGTGACCTTTGGAAACACAGTCAGGCCCCCTGCTCCTCAGAATAGAGCAGGAAAAGTATAAGAAAGTGGTTTGAGAGCAAATAAGCCAAGACCTAGGAAAGGTGATGGTGGTGGTGGTGGTAGTCATTATTATTTTTGTAGTGTCCCTTTAAAACAGAGAAATTGAGTTTGCACAAGGAATTTGAAATTTTTATAGAATCTCAACTCAGTGCTTCATTTATTCAACAATGCATGCGGCCTCCAAATACATTGCATTTTTTTCTCTTATTCTTTATCACTCTAGTTTGCTATGATTTAAAATTCAGTGCTTGAATAAGCTTCATTATTCTTTTTATAATATTACTAAATGCAAATCGTTTCTTCTTACTCATCTCTCTTACCTATACATCGGGAGATATTCTTATTTCATTCCTGATATGTTTTTAATTGCCCAAACATCTTTACTCCATATTTTTTTAAATGTACATTTCTAAAGAACAATCTGGTATTAAAACCATTTAGTTACCATAATTTTGTTCTCACTGCATTCATTAATGGAATTTTTGTATCTAGTAATTTCTATTCCCCATGCAGAAGGCCATAGATTAGTCTCTTTAGCCCATTTATCTAGTAAGAAGGATGTGCTCAGAACAAAGTTTGCTATCTTCCCTCCCCCACCCAGAAAAATCGATCATATTAAACTAAGCACTGCATGGAGCTTTACATTTAGCAAAGTGCTTTGCATACTCTGTGTGTGTGTGTGTGTGTGTGTGTTTATCAACAGAACAGATTCAAGGATGAGAAACAAAGAAACCCAATTACAGGATCCAGTGTTCCCTTCCACGTATTTATGCATAAATACATAAACACAACATATAAATGATTTAATAGTTATATAATCATGTTCGCAGAACATATAATTCTCTTTGCTACGGTTATCCAAAATCCATAGATTATACTTCAGTTGATCCTCACTTTTCCTTAATAATGAATTTCTAGTCTTATCAGGTCAGTCTTCTCACTGGGCACTCAACACCCCCCTGCTCAATTTGGGCTCTGTGACCTTTTTAGTCTACATTATCCCACACTCCAGTATCCACGACTTCTCTGTTCTCCCATGCGCTAAGTCCCATCTCCTTCAGGGAATTTACCGTAATGGGCCAGCCCAGAGGATCCCTCTTCCTTCTCGTGAGCTTCTATTAAACAAATGTCTATGGATTAAATGTGTATTCATTACTTCATGTGTGTTCTTTGTATCCTCAAAAAGTCCTTTTAATTCTTGAGGAAGGACCTGTAGCTTAAATCCCACAACACTGTTAAGTAAACAGCAAGTACTCAAAACACACTGCATGCCACGGAAGTTCCATAATCAGTCCTGGAGAGGGGTTTCTGAAGTTACCGTAAGATAAAGGAGAAAAGGCAAAAAGGAATGATATTACAGTACAAAATGTAGAACAGATGATAGACCAGGAACCTACAAGGAAGCAGAAATAAATCTATTTCGGGTAAGCAGGAGTAGATCTCCTTTAAAGAAACTTTGATATTTGGGGAAAGTTCTCTAGACATTTTCCCCCCTTTGGAAAAAAAAATCATATTTTTATCTTTGCTGATTAAATTTCTTTTGTTTGAGCTGGCAATGTATTTTTGCTGCCTCTCGCATTTTGAAAACTAACTCTGAGGAATTTCATCTCATAGTCACTCTTGATTATCTATCTTCTACCCTGTCTTAATTCAGTTTCATCAGGAGGATCAAATCCGAAGTCCATCTGTAGCTCTGAATAGGTGTTCACTAAATGTGATTTTAAGACCCAGCCTCACGATATCATCCTTCTCAGAGCCTCCTGAAGGTCAACAGGGATTACACCAGTGGCAATTAACCAACGTGGCTTCCCCTCAGGGTGCCCCTCCCCCACCTACCTGGCTCTTATCATTCTGCCCTATCTCCTCATTTAAACCTCTCCACACCAATATGCCTTCAACTTAAAAATCAATTTTCTCCCTGTTTCAGTTTCTTTTTCACAGTTGCTTCTTCATTTAATCTTCAGGGTCATCTCAATCCCCATAAATCTAAACACAGCAATCAAATGTCTCGTCTCTTTAAAATGTCTCGCCACAGGTGGGGCACAAATCCCCCCTCCTGATGGATTGGGCAATTTAAAAGAAAGATGGTGAACACAGGAAATTATATCTCCAGAAAAAGGCCCTTCCATCGGAAACCTGGGGCTGAAGGGGCAGCTTTTGTTTTTGTTATTGAAAGGGTTTATGCTTTAATCTCTGCTTTAAGAAGTTTTTTTCTTGAAAAAAACAATCTTAACTATTTATGAATGACATCTGAAAATCAAGGTTTTCAAAAGCCACTGCAAATGTTTTGTTTACTAAAATGAGAAGACTCCTACTAAACCTGAAGTGGGTTCCGTCTTCCCCTCGCCCCATACAGATAGCTGCTGCGCCACTCAAAATGCATGCAGTAGGCCTCGGGCTAGGGTTCTGTTTCTGTGCTCACTTGTTTTTTATTACACAAATACTTAGTGACCACTTATGATCAACAAGGCACTGTGGTAGCTGCTATAGAGCCAAATAGGATTAATATGACATAGCCCCTGTTCTGTGACACAGAGATGTGATAGGCGTGGATATAAACAGCTATACAGAAAGGCAGTATGTGGCAAGTAGTAGACTTTATTTATTGATTCAACAAGCATTTACTGAGTGCTTTCTCTGCCAGGCACTGAGGATATAGCAGAGAGAATAACAGGCACCCTTCCTCCCCTAGGGGAGCTTCCACCCTTGTGAGTGGGTAACAAACACTACTGGAATGATCTAATGACCTATGGCATCATGGACCAAGATAAGTGTTCCAAAGGCAGTGTATATCTAAGGAGACTGATGGAGACCCAGCAGCTGGAGACACGACTTAAGGCTAAGACCTTAGAATGAACAGGAGGTGACAAGGCTGGGAGGCTGAGGAAGAACATTCTAGACATGGCCAAATACAGAAAAAAGGCCATGGGAGCTTTCAGAGGGAGAAATCCTTTCAGAGTGGAACTGGGAGGGAGAGCTAGTACATCCTTGAGTTCAGAGAGCACTGGCACTCGCTTCACTGAGGGTAGGAATTCATCAAGTAGAAATGGTGAAGAGGCGATGCTAAGCCAGAAAAGGCAAAGAAGGAGACCAGGATAGGAATAGCATGAATAAATCAGGCTGTGTAGGGAACTCAATGATGAGGTTGGAAAGGGAAGGATAAGATTCAGCATGGAAGGCCCCACCTCTCTGAGCTATAAGAGGCTTGGGATTTTTCTAGGCATGCAGTGGAAAACCACTGAAGGCTTCAGAGCCTCTCCATTCATATGACTGGAATCATGTGCTAAGGATATCAATCTGAATTTAGGATATCAATCTGCCATTCCTGGCAGCAGGACTGGAGAGGAAGATATAGATGCAAGAGATAGTCACAGAAGTAGATCTAACACAACAAATCTTAAAAGGAGGTTTTTATGTGTTCAGGAGCTGTAAAGAAATTTTACTTTGAGAAAGAAGGACAAAGAAACTCATATATATTGAGAATTATATCTGCTAGAGCTTATGCTATGAGCTTCTCATGAACATTTTATTTAATCCCAGGAATCCCTGAAATGGGTATCATTATCTTTTTTATACAAGTGAGAAACTGAGGCTCAGAGAAGTTAAGTAATTTGCCAAAGAGTAAGATAATAATGGAGCCAAGATCTGACTTCAAGATCAGTTCGTTTTACTTCAAGGCAAAAATAACACTTGAAGGTCTTTCTTCTTTCCTAGCGCTCAATTCTTATCCTGTTCACAATTCCTTAGACTCTATCAACATTCAAAATGGATTCTCAGTGCTCTGCAAACCTCTGAATAAATATGGGAAATTTCCAAAAGGTTGCCCAGCCAATGTCAGACATATTTATCTCTGGAAGAAGAAAGAGACTATCTCCAAAAAGATATAAATTTGGAAGAGTAGGGGGAAAATAATTCATGTCTGAAGTGCCTGGTCCATGGCTCCCTGAAATTTCAATTGCAGGGCATTTGTAGGACTTGAAAATCAGTGAGTGGATTCAGTTATTAACTTTTATTTTGTTGTCTTTATTTTCCCTGTAGGGATCAAAAGATGAAGAACTGTTGTCAAAGCTCGTAACTCTCTAATCACTTAATTATTAACAGTGAAAATCTGATTTTCGAAGTTGTTTAATGGTCATGCAATAAACCTACGTGAGATGACTGTTAATGCTGCAGCTCAGGTCTCCAAAGAGTTGAGTGATATTGTAGTTACTGTTATTTCCAAATGGAAATAGAAAAGCCATGACTACAATACTGCCTAGGATTCTTAGTCACCCACTGAACAGGTGAAATGTCTTTCACACTTGGATGTGGTCAAGGAGGAGACTGTTACATAATAAGATTTTTCCCCAGCCAGTCTTTGTTATAGCAGGTAAAAATAAAGTTGATTACTAGGCAGAGGGAAAAAATGAACCAATTATTAAGCACACTGCATTATTCTTAAGAGTTGTTGTCTGACTCTTGTTACCACTGCTGGCTGTGAATTTCAGCATTAATTATCTAGGGGCATCGAAAGTGTACTGATATTATAATTTGAAACCATTATACCAAGTATCTCCGTTCCAGCTTATCATGCCTGGCAACAGGAAGGTGAAATGCAAAGTAGCCATAAACAAAGAAGAGAGAAAAGAATAATAAACAGACAACTTTATATTAGTCATGGGAATGATGAGAGCCTGTCCACAAATATACTACACTGGCCACAATTCTCTGTAGGTCTGTCCATAGAGTAGTGTTACTAAGAGAGGAAAGTGTTACTAAGAGAGGTAGTGTTACTAAAAGAGGGAAGTTCAGCAAATGGGTTCATTTCTGGACGATCACTGGAAGAAAATATTTCAAGAGGACTTGGCAATACAGAATATTTTAAAGTAGCCCTTACCAAGAAGGGGTAGTCCCTAAAATGGATGGTCCTGAAACAGACATCTCTTCTTCCTGCACAAAGAAAATGGAAGCCATCAGAAGCTCTTGCAATTTTGACCAAACCTACTAATCAGTCAACAGTGCACATGATCTCTCCTCTTTTCTGTTAGAACATAGGTTGTACCCTCCTCCAGTGGAAAGCTACTCCTACTTATACTTTGGTCTCTATCTCCTCCCACATTCTGCTTGTCCTGGCTATCACCTCCCTCTTCTCAATGCTTCGTTAGGTGTTAACCTCTTTCTCCCCTTCCCTCCCCCTCTATCCTTTCCTTCTCCCCCTACCCCAGACTGGCTCTCTCTTCCTGGACAGCATTTAACATGCTTAAGCCTCTTTCACATTAAAAAAAAAAAAAAAAAAAGCCATCAACCGTCTGTCCAACCTCCAGGTGACAACGTTTCTTCCTTGTTCCTTTTCTGTCCTAAACAAATTCTGTGCCATCTTCTTTATCTCCCTCACTCCTCATGTCCCTTAAATCTGGACCTTTCCTTCATACTCTACTGAAACTACTTTCCAAGACTATCACTGTCTCCCATGTTGCTAAATCCAATGGTGACTTTTCAGCTATAATTTTCTGACCTCTCAGCAGCATGTGACACTATTGTCCAGTCCCTCCTTCTTGAAATTCTCTTTTTTTCTTGACAGCACATACTCAAGTTTTCTTCCTACACTCTGGCTACTTCTGATGCTTTACTGATTCCATAATGTTGATGTTTCTCTAGACTCATTCTTCTCACTTAAAGGAGCTTAGACACCCCTTCGACTTCAAGTATCATCCTTAGGCTAATGAGTTTGCAATCAATATCTCTAGATCAGACCTAATCTCTAAGCTCTAGTCCAATACATCCAAAGGCCAGGTGGACATCTCTACTTGGTGTCTTGCAAGGATCTTAAATTCAGCATGTCTTAAAAGGAACTTAACGTCTCCCCTCCAAACTTGCTCTTATCTTAGTAAATGGCATAACCGAGTAAACCGTTTACTCAAATCGGAAATCTGGGAATGATTTTTGGCACCTTTTTCTCCTTTGTCTGTCTTTCACCACTCACATTAAATCAACCATTATACCATTCATTCATTTATGTCACAAATTTATTTATTGAGTCTATCATCTATATTAGGTGCCATGGAGAGCAAAACAACTGAATTTCCTGGCCTCATGAAACTTACAGCTTAACGTGGAGAATAGTAGTCACTAAACAAGTAAACAGACGCATAAGAAGGTAAGAAATACAAAGAAAAATAGAACCAGTTGGAAGATAACTCTGATTGGACTAGAACTGGGCAACAAAGAAATACAGAAGCATAGAGATATCTCGGGAGATAGAATTGGAAGGTTTTCCTGATTCACTGGATGTAGGCATCAAAAGAAAGAGAGAAATCAAGGAATATTTCCAGCTTCTCCATGGAACATCTGGGTGCCAGATGGTGATGTTATTAGCTGAGGTGGTGAAAAGGTAGGAAATCAACAAGTAACTTTTAGATGTGATGAGTTTGAACTGTCTGTTAGCTTCTAAATGGGCTTGGCAAGTAGCAGTTGCGGTAATGAGCCTATAACTTCAAGGAAAAGTCTAGGCCTGAGACATAAACTTGTGAGTCAACAGCATAACGACAATAAAATCACCTGGAAAAACAGTGAAGACAGTATACTGTAGAGAGAGAAGGAAAGCAATCCCAGAATCAACCCCAATGATCCATTATGGGTGGTTAAAAGGGAGAAAAATAGGTAAAAAGAGACTGAAAAGGTAGGTCAGAAAGAAGAAAAATAGGTAAAAATATACTAAAAAGGAGAAAAGTAGATAAAAGAAAAAATGGGGTCCAAAAGTCAAGAGACCAACTATCTAGAATACTGTCAACTAAGAAGAGAATGGAAAAGAAAGTAACTACAGCAATGACAAAGGCATTGTGAAAGAATGACGAAGGCATAAACCAGAAATCCTGTAGCTCCACAGTCTAAATATTTCCCAAACATGTCTCATTTATTCCATCTCAACTCAAGTTTAAACCACTAAGATTGCTCACACATATCACGCTCTCCTTCAATTCATTCCCCATTCCACATCCAGAATAATCTTGCCAATAACCAATTCCGACCACATCATCCCAGTGCTACACTTAGGATACAGACCAAATTCTTCAGGATACTTTCACGGCCCCTCCCCCACCCATGTGGTCCCTGCCTTCCTTATCTTATCTCATTCCACTCTCTCAAGTTCAGAGCATCAGCCATATCGAACATCTAAAATACTAGGCACACCTTAATATTAGGGCATCCAGGGACCGATTCCGAGTCACAGCAAAAGTAAAATGAGAAAAGTGCGTGGACTTAAGCTTGGAGGGAAATATCCTAGGGGCAAACCAGATAAGTGTTGTATAACTGAACTGACTCTTCTTTCCCATTCTTGCTTTCTTCTTTAACCTGGCTCATGTTCCCACTTCGGAATTATACTCACCTCTGCTGACATTATGATCAGGGAGAAATCCTGATGCTATCTGTTTTATGCAGATCTTGCAATGCTGAGCTTTTTCCAGAAGAGCTATGCCCCTTGTTCCCAACTACACTGTAAACTCTTTAAAGTTAGGGAACGTCAAGAGGCCAAGAGTCTAGACACCTGTGTTTGAATCCTGGTTTCTGGAGTCCATGGGCTATTTTTTTAAAATCTCTCTAGGTCTCCATTTTTCTATCAGTAAAACTGATATAATAACAGGTACCTACTTCATAAGGTTGTTTTGAGGATTCCATGCCTGATACATAGTGAGCACTCAACAAATTCCATTACTATCATTTTGATTATTATTGTTTTCTAGACCCTAGAATGCTTTACACAGTACTGGGCAGAGTCAGTGGTTAACAAATACTGGTTGACTATCTGATAAATGCTATGGCACCAACCGTTTTTCCCATGACTGTTATGGTGTATTATTCAAGGACAAGAATGGTGCACCCATCCTTATGATTAATTCCTTCTTCCGTTTTCATGTTGAGTTATGTAAATCATGCTTGCACATTTCACCCTTCAGACAGAAATGGAGTGCTTCTAATTTGATCTAACTTAAGGTGGGAGCAGGGGGATACAGAAGACTGTAGAAGTTAAAACTTTCTGGTATAAATGAAACAGCAGGCTGCCTTATGTTTTCAACATTAGCATTTAAGTTCACTGCAGCTGAACTCAATTCGTATCAGTGGAGATTTATATCAAACAGTGGGAAGGCAAGTCATATCCTACTGCTGTCTTGCAGAATTATCATCAGGAATGTAGCCAATTTTAGCACAAATAAATGGTAGTTAGGGAAGTAACTCCTATGATCGAGTCCTAGAATGGTCATTCTTTGATTTAGAAATATGTTCTAAACCTGTCACTTCGCATGAGCTTGATTTTCAAAGGAAAGAAGAAAAAAATCACTAACTTTCTCCTGTGGAAATAGCACAATATATAATAACAAAACAGAAAGTTAAAGAAAAATCTGCTCACTATTTTATCTTTTTATACGTATAGAAAATAACTTTAAGTGGTGTATGCATGCTTAAGGATTAAATTATATACAACACAGCTCACTATCATTACTGTCACACATCACTAAACCAAGACACTCTTAAAACTGTCAACTTGTTGGCAGTCAACAGACAGCTGAAATGCTGGTTTGAATTTTCTCTCTCTTATCTCTTTTATGAAGTAGGAGAAGCACTTTTTAAGAGTCACATACAAATGGAGAAAAAAAAACTGGTTTGGTGAATGAAATGAGGGTATGTTAAGAGCAGGAAGGGACCTTAGAGATCATCATTTCAACTCCCCCAGTTTAACAGTGAGGAAAAACAAGCTGCGAAGAATCAAAATAGCCAGCTCAAGGACACATGATGGGGGACTGCATCTGTAAGTCTCCCCACCATTAAGTAATTCCCAAACCTGGCCAAACATCAGTCACCTGATAGTACACATACAGGTTCCTGGACACGCAGACTTGCAGAAACAGACTCTTTGGGAGTGGACTCCAAAATCCTATGGATTTAAGAAGCTCCCCAGAGGATTCAAATGCCAAACATCCAGAGTCTAATGTTAATGAAGCACTGAGCTACACTGCCCATGGCTTTTGGCTAGACATTCAACTTGGGAATGAGGGCAGATAGAACCTGCTCATTTTTTCATATTTAAATAGCTATATTATTTAATTTACATAGCTAGTGATTATGAAACACACCAAATGTCATTTTATCCCAATCATCTCTATTTACTCTACATCCACCACCATAAAAGCAGTCAGGCTGACTACAGTTCTTCTCTAGCTTATAAAGGCATTGCATGCATTATTGTGTCCCTAAAAAGAAAATCAGAGGATGCTTTTCAAAATACACATTTTGTTTTTTCTGAGATGGCAAATTGACATCTTAATTACCTCATACTGCTACTAACATATCAATAGTGTGATACACACTAACATCAAATGTCCAATCCACCCCAAAACAACCCTATGCATGGTATTGATTTGCTTGCCATTCCCCTTCTAGTTTACTAATATACCCTGAGTTCTTGCCATGGGATCAGCCTCACACCACAAAAGGAGAACTTCAAAAAGAAATACACTCTTTCCAAACCACAAAATCAGACGGATTTAAACCTGTTCCTCAGGCTCTGATCTTTCTCCTAAGTTTCAGACTCATGTATCCATATGCCTACCAGACATTTCCACCTGCTTGTCCCATGAGTAATCCAGACTCAACATGCTCCAAACCAAATTCATCATTCTCTCCCAAACCTGCATCTCCTCTATGTTTCACATATTGATTAATCCACCCAGTCACTCAAGGCAAAAATCTGGAAATCACCTGTATTTGTTAGCATTTCAAACTGAGTTCCAAGTGAAAGAAATTCAACTGAAGCTGGCTTGACTAAAAAACATAATTTATTGAATCACTTAATTGGAAAGTCTAAAAAGGGGACTCTATCTCTCACTGGACCCAGGTAAGTGATACCATAAAATTGTTCTCCTGCTCTCTTTCTCTTCTCAGCTCTTCTCCATGGTTGGCTCCATCCTGGGTTGTGTATACTAAGCTTACACCATCTGGTTTTAATCCCCCCCCCCAAAAAAAGGTTCTCCTTCTTAATAATTTTAGCAAGTGTCTTGGCCTTGCTGGGCCAACTCAGTTGACTGACCCACTCTTGAGAAGTTACTGTGGCCACGGATATGGAACTGCTGGGTCATCCTCACAGATCTTGGATAAAGGGGACTGGGAAATAGACTAAGTGTGGGGGGAAAAGGAATTACCCAGAGGAAAACTGAGATGCTATTTCAAAGGGGAAAAAAAAAGGAGGAACACTGCACAGGCAAAAACATCGGATACTTTTTCAATATCATCCTGGACTCCCTTTCCCTTCATCCCTTGATCCAAAGAATTGCTTAGTTCCAGTGATTTTCTATCCTTAACGTGCTTCTTACCTGTCTCCTTTCAGACACCACCACTATTACTGATTTACCTCAAGCTCCCATCGTGTCTCACCTGCATCTGTAATAGCCCTCCCTACAGTCTTGCATCTGTACTGCAATTCCAATCTGATCACACACAGTATGCCTAGCTTATGAATCTATCAGGGCCTGACTACCTATGATGTAAAGACCACAAGCTCCCTCACAGGACATTTAAGGCTCTCTAGGATTTGCCCTGCTTTGTCTCTCAACATTCCCCAACATACACCCTAAGGTGACTGATATCATTCTAACACTAATAAAGAAAAATAATATTTCTTGAGTTCTAACAAGGCACCAAGTTCTATACAAAGAACCCTCTGTGCCCTCACAAAAACCTTATTGCAATCCTCATTTTACAGATGAGAAAAATCCAGCCTTAAAGGGGCCAAGCAAGTTGCCCAAATTCAAACAGCTGAGAAGTGCTAATGCCAATACTGGAACTCAGACACATCTATTTGGAAACAAAGCCTGTTCTCTTAACTACTACACTACATCGCCACACTGAACTACATTTAGTTCACCAGATTTGCCATGTTTTTTTTTCCGCTTGGTATATTCTTCTCTTACGTGTCTGACTGATCAACCCCCAGGTAACATCAAGATCTAGCCCAACTGCCTACTTTTTAATAAAGCTTTCCTTGACACACACAAACAGGGCTTATCATCCTCCCCTTTATGAGGGATACCTAGTAATTTGGGAACACTGGAAACCTAAAGATTTAAAATAATGACATAATTAAATAACTGATGGCCTATGGTAGAATATTAAACAATATCAAAAGTAATCAAAAATTTTTTAAAAAAACCCACTAATAATCTGAAACTCTGCTCCCAATACAAGATGATTAGGGAAAGCACAGCAGGGTACGAAGTGCCAAATAATGCATGCTTCTACCTTCATAAAATAATATGTTTTAAAAAAACTGACACACTCAAAATACAGAATAGTGATTAAGAGAAAGGAGCATTAGTGTCAGAAATGGATCTAAGCACCATTTTTGTCACTTACTGACTCTGAAAGATACATAACCCATGTGAATCTCTGAACCTCTAAGTATGTGTGTGAACACATGTGTGCAACTATATCTATCTACACCTATATTTCTACCTATATCATATCTGTATCATATCGGTTTCTATCTCCACTTATACAAAGAATGAGAATAAGAGACTAGAAGGAAATATACACGAAAAGGTAACAATGATGGTTAATTTGGTGTTGACTTCATACTTTTATATATTTTTATACTTTTTCCAAATATTCCATGATGCATAGGTGTTTCTCTTATCTATGTTCTGATCCATTCTCTGCACTAATACACTGTGTCTAATTTAAAATTGGGGCCCCAAGAGCAGAAACTGCATCTAATCGTCTAGTTGCACATCCCGCATTGCACCGTACGTGGCATCGGTGTGAAATGACTGGTCGTGAGCATCGTCACAGCCACGGCAGATACATCTGGCACACCTGGGAGGTCTTCTTTGGAAAACAGTCCATTTTTGACAATTTAAGGGTTGATTATCCAGTTTTAAATTATCATATCCTTATACTCTACAACATTTCCCTCCTGCTGACCAAATTTGAAGGTTTCATGGCTCCTTAATATCTCCACCACGACAAGAAGAGAGAAACAAAGTGATGATATTGTAATCAATCAAACTGCTTACTCTGTGGAACCACTGATCATTATATTCACTTTAGAAGCTCCAACATGAGAAATTTCTTTTTAAATGTAATGGTGGGGGGGAGGAACATTCTTTCTCCTGAGAAAAATACTCTGTTTTCTTTTTTATTGATAAAACTATGTAGCTTGTGTTTTACCTTTGGTCTTGGGTATTAGAAGGCTTAGCGTTATTTATTGCCCTGTCTTCCTCCTTTACTTAAATCTGGTTTTCCAGACCTTATTTTTATGTCCTTTTTTGGTAGCCTGTCTCAACTTATTTTTTGAAGGAACTAAGTTAGAAATAAATTTGCTAGTAAATATCGATTTTGAAAATTTGTGCTAATAAATAGGAATACTTTATATTTTGTTTTGCTTTTTTTTTAATAGTTTCACATTTATGACCTCACCTATTTCTCCTTACCCTATAAATAGGGCAACCATTATCCCCACTTTATAGATATGAAAACTGACAAAAAGCCTCTGGTCGAATAAGAAAGAAAAACCAGAGGCTCTGGAGCTAGACTGCCTAAGACTGAATTCTGGTTCTATTCGGATTCCTCCTAGGGTCGTACCTTTGGATAAGCTGCTCAACCTTTCTGTCCGTCAGTATTTTCAGCTGTACAGTGAGGAGGATAGTAATAATAGTTAACTAGCACAGAGGAGTGTTATGAGGATTGGTTAGGCACACAGACTAGTGCCCATAACACAGTAGGACTCATAAGTGTCTGAGGCTGTTATACCTATGTCCCTGTCATTGAACATTCTGCATTGACTAGTCCTCTGTGCCCCATGTTATCAGAGCCTTACTTAGCTGGGGCTGTCATAACAAACTACTATGTGGGTTAAGCAACGAGAATTTATTTCTCATAACTCTGGAGGCTGAGAAGTCCAAGATTATGGTGTGGGCTAAAATGGTTCCCTAGTGAGGGCTCTGTTCCTGGTTTGCAGACAGCCACCTTCCTGCTGGGTCCTCACATGGTGGAGAGACAGAAGGAATCCTGGTATCTCTTCCTCTTCTTATAAGGACACTAATCCTGTCATGGGGGCCTACCCGTATAACCTCACTTATGTGTTTTGGGGATATGGTAGAAAGTCCTAAAAGTAATCTGTTTCTCTTTTAGTGTAATAATTAGGTTATTATGTGCCAAAGGCACCAACTCCAAATACCATCATGTTGAGTGTTAGGGCTTCAACATATGAATTTTGAGGGGAATGCAGTCCCCCAAATTATGGGATTCGGTCCATACAGTCAGCATTCAAAGCATACTGCACAGAAATCTGCTTTTGCCATAGAAAAGAAGAAATGGTTTTCTGAGAACAGTGAAAACATGATCACACAGTCATATTAAACCTGATTTCAGATGGACAAAAAAAAAAAAAAACCACACACCTTTAGGACTTGTACCGTACAGCCAAACACATATACATTTCATCATATAGTGCAATGGTTAACGGGGGTTTTAGTACCAGACAGGCCTGGGTGTGACTCATTCTTGACACTTGCTAGCTGTGGAGCCTTGGAGCAAGCTCTATAACATCCAGAGCCATACTGTCCTCTGTTATAAAATGAAGATAATAATGGCTCTTACTTGGTATGGTTTTTATGTAAACCACACAGCTCAGTGCCAGGACCATAGCAGGCAGTCAATAAACATCACAGTGATCACTGTAGTGATTATATATTATGCCAAGTGTACCAAAGCCATCAAATTCAATTTCTTTTATAATATTCTGCAATTCAGACTTTTAAGAAATAATTCAGAATTTTCTCCAAGTGAGGATTTACATTAGTGGAGGGAAAAAAATGTGTTCCCCCCCAAAATGGACAGTTCTATTAAGTTATTCCCCCCCAGATTTCTGGCTGACTACAGGGTTCATTACATCAATACTTTAAGACATAATTTAATATAGAATGAATCCCTTTTGTTACACAGAATTATATGATGGATTATATGATGAGTATAGACCTTAAAGTCATTTAGACTCTCACCCCTGATTCTGATAAATGTTGGTAAAATGTAAAGCTTAGATTTTATAGTTGGATGTGTTTATTTTATCTTGTTTTTGAGAACTAGTGTTTGAGTTTTGGGAAAAATTCAGTCTAACTGTCTTCAGTAATTAAAATAAATTTAATTAAATTTGTGCTTGATTAAATTCATACAACAGGCTTTATTAAAGGATAGTATCCATTGCATTCCTAGAACTATCAGCTTAAAACACAAAATCACTTCAATAACACAGGTAGGCCCTCCTTTAAGAAAACATAACATTCAAAGCCCTGAACCTGTAAAACGGAGAGGACATTTGCTTTTCAAAACAGACTCTGTTTCATGAAAATGTAGCTTTCTTTCAAAATCAAGCTTTGTACGGTATTTTAAATGACTCAATGGCAAGAAATTTGATTTGCACAGACCACAAATATTGAATAAAATGAAATATGCTTGTGTCTGGAGTAAATAAAAAGTTCATTTTTTTCATTTTGATGCCATTATTTTCATGTATCTTCTAGCACATTCCTACAGTTTAAAAAAAATAATCAGTTGAGATGAATTTGGCCTTTACAATTTTAAAGCGGGTCTGGTGATCATGTGTACCTCTCCACAACTGATGTGAAAAATGCAGTGCCCTGACAGCTCGCATTAAGCATCATGCAGAAAAAGTATAATTAGCATTTCTGTGCTAATTAAAAGTGATGCTGGGTTAGTTCCAATACCATGCTTTTAAATGGCTGATGTCTCAAGAGGACAAAGTTGGGAGAGAGATGCATTTAAAATGGAAAAACCCTGTGCAAACTTTCCTAAGTGATTCGGATTTGTGGCTGTTGTTATTTACATCTTATTATAATGGCAGACTTCAAGATGACTTCTGTTAATCAGTTTACCATTTTCACTTTCCCCACTTTGCCAGCAGTAGGGAATTCAAGATGTTTTTCTGCTTCTTTAAATCCTTTGACCGTCTGCTTTCACACAAAATTAATTAAGGATTTTCTAAATAGAGAACATACCATACAAGAAAGAAGCAATTCAGGATTTTCAGTTTTTCTTTTGCATAGTGCAAAGTACATAGTGTACTCAGCCACTTCAGCTTTTCCTACAAGTGAAAGTTTTAAAGACAAATACCACCTCCCCCACCCAATGGTTTTTCAAATAAACAGATGATTGCCATTGATTAAATACTTTTTTTTTTTCAAACATAGTCCAATTATTTAAAATCACAAAGGTTCTACATGGTGTTAAACCCGATTTTCTTTTCAGGGGAAATCTTGGAGGATCACCAAGAGAGGGAAACTATTGTTCTACCACATTCCATTCCTGTTAAATCAACTTGATATACGCAATAAATTAAGTCTGCACTGCAGGTCAGTGAATTTCTATTAACTACTTATTATGGAAGAAAGGAAAGCAGCCCAGTCAAGAACTCTTACACATTAGCCAAAGCAAGCTGTCACTCTGTTTAACTTTTACAATAAATGTTCTTCTGTCTCACACATGTGAAAGAAAAAACATCATTTGGCATTTAAGCTCTCATTGCCAGTGTGCATTAAGGCAAAGAATCAGCCTAGATTGAATACTTCTCCTGATTTAAAAGGCTAGGAAACTCTGAATTTTGCTAAGATTTTCCAGATTTATAAAGTAACTACTTTAAAATAGGCCTCTAGGGATTCTGAAAACATGGAGGCCTTGTTAAGGTCTGTGACAGCTATACTCCCAACTCCAGTCTATCTGCTTCTCTGGGGTCCAACAATTGGTGGGTGGAAATGAGGCCTCCCTTCAGAGTAAGTCCCCAAAGGTGGAAATAGCTCAAGTTTTCCCCATAGGGACTAAATGAGCAAAAGACTACAGGAGACCAATGTCAGAGATCCTAGAATGAGGATTACAACTCAAGATGCTGGAAAGAACATAGCCCACAGAACTCGGAAGATTGCCTAGGATCTTGAACAAGAAGTGGTAGATAGTGGATAAGAAGTAACTAAGCACGTGGGCCTGGTCCTCCCTGTCCCCAGCGCTTCAGAATCTTTAAAAAAAAAAAAAAAAAAACACGGGGGCAGGAGGCTTCTTTTGGTACTTCTGTGGGAGGCCCAGAGTATAGACACCACACTGCCTTCTATCACTCACTTCCTGAACTGCGACCACTTCAGATCTCCAAAAGCCAGACCTGAGTCCCACTGAGGATGCTAGAAAAATAAATGAATAAATAAAATATATTTTTTAAAAATTATATTAAAGCCAGAGAGAGTAAGATCATTCAGAGCAAGCAGAACACATGTCTAAGAAAATAGAATTGCTAGGGAAAATAAATGATGATGATGTCACACACATACTTTTTGTAAAAAAAAAAATATATATATATATATATATAATGTATATAAATGTAATTGCAATCACAAAGTAAAAAACAAACAAAAAACTATCTGGAAGAAAATCAAAACACAGACCATGATTTTGCAAATAAACAATTTAGATGAATTTGAAGACTGAATGTTTACCATTAAGATCCAAATTAGTGACTTAGAAATCAAGTACAAGAGATAATATCTCAAAACACAAAGCCAAAGTATAAAGAGATTAAAAAAATAATAATAAAGCGAGAAACATGAAGAGATTAAAAATTATAAAAGTTTAGAAATATTGAGAGAAAAGACAAAAGACTTTGGAGGACAAAGTCAAGAATTTAGCTTTTTTTTTGTCCCCAGAAGAGGACAGAGATACAATGTCTAAACAAATAACAGAGAAAATTTTCTCAGAACTGAAAACTTGAGTCTACAGAATCAAAGGACATGGTTCAAGTATAGATTAATCAGAAAATACATGTTTAAGACTATTCTAATAAAATGCATGGATTCTAAGGATTAAGAGAAAATTTAACAAACTTCTAGACAGAAGCAAAACAAAACAAGTTACCACCAAGGAAAACGAATCAGGCAGCAGACTACTCCTCTGCAATACTGAGATCCAGAAGCTGATGAAGTAAGACCAAAGACTACAGAGAGGAAAGAACTATAAGGATCTGGACGGGGAGAGGGCAAATAGAAGGTAGAAAGAAGGGAGATGGCATTGTTCAAAAGTTCACTTCACTGGAATGGAGTAAAATGGAAGGGAATAGTGCCTCTTGGTAAGAAAATAATCAGTATCTTATTTTTGAAATAATATTAGAGAAATATACGTAAGGTTATAAGTACAGAGAAAGGACCAAAATAGTACAGTAGGTCTTCCAAATACATAAGAAAATGATGAAAGCAATTTAAATTAGGATAAGGGGAAAGTGGAACAACAACATAAATCATAAAGGAAGAAAAGAGGAATAAAATCAATTCACTACACTAAAATCCAATAGACTAAATTCTCCCACTGCACAAAACTGTCAAACTGGGTTAAAAGAGAACACCTGGATTTATGCAATTTAAAAGAAACAACTGTACAACAAAGTGATTAAGAAAGGTTGAAAACAAATGTATGGACAATGACAAATGCAAAGAGGCTATTAATATTAGACAAACTGGAATTTAATGTTAAAAGCTCTAAACAGGAAATAGAGGGTCATTAGGTTTTCATACAAGGCATAATGGAGATAAAATAACTATAATTTTATATATGGTAGGAGCTTAATATAAAAAGCAAAAATTATTAGAAATGTGAGACCTTGATAAAAATATAATTTTAGCTTGAAATATCAATATAGCTTTTGAGCATTACACAACTCTAGTTTACAAAAAATAAGATCAGAGAAAAAATGAATAATGCAATTTATAAACTTTACTTAATAAATCTATATTATTGGGCTGAATTTTGTCCCCCCCTCCAAAAAAAAAAAAAATCACAAGAAGGCCTTAATCCCCAAACCTCAGAATGTGACTGTATAGAGAGATAGGACTTTTAAGTGGTAATTAAAATTAAATGAGGTCATATGGGTGGGCCCTAATCTAGCCTGACTGGTGTCCTAATTAGAAAAAGAAATCTGGACACAGAAAGTGCCATGAGTGATGCATGCTCACAGAGGAAAGACCACTGGAAGACACAGTGAGAAGGTGACCATCTATAGGCCAAGAAGGGAGGCCTCACAAGAAACCAAGTTTGCTGGCACCATTATCTTGGACTTCTAGCCCCCAGAACTACGGGAGAACAAATATCTGTTGTTTAAGCCCACCCAATGTGTGCTATTCTGTTATGGCAGCCTTGCAAACCAATACCATCTATATTGAATCTCTTAATTCTCAAATAGGAGGTATCTTCTCAAACAGAGAATGTGTGTGTGTGTGTGTGTGTGTGTGTAGAGAGAATGATCCATGGGTTATCTATTAAAAAATTATATATTAACCACAAAGAATACCTCTAATACATTTTTAAAAGATACATGCTAGATTTATAAATTATAAATTGATACAATTAGAAACAAATAATAATAAATTTCCCCCAATAAAGGTATAACTACTAGGAAATTAAGGTGCATACTTTTAGAAAATTCCTGGACCAAAGAGGAATCAAAAGAAAAATGACAAACTACTTTGTAAGCAATGAAAACAAGTATATTTCCTACCAGAATCTATCGGAACTTTCAAACCTAAGGGAAAGAGATCCGTTAGTATGGAGTTTTGAAAGGTTAAAAAAAAATTTTAAAGCTATTATTGGAAAGAAGCATTGAAATCTGGTGGATTCTTAGCTGAGCTATTCAAACCCAGTGTTTTTTAACTGGAGCACTATTGGCATTTTCAATGGGATAATAATTTGTTGTACAGGACTGTCTTGTGCATTGCTTGGCATTAACACATTCATAGCTCCTAGGTACACAATAACGTTAGCATCCCACCATCACCAAGATAACAAAAACACCTGTACAACTGCAAATATTCTGATGAATACATAATTCCAGTGTTATTTATTTATTGATTTATTTTTGATGCAGTGTTCAATGATTCATTATTTGCATATAACACCAAGTGCTCATTATAACACGTGCCCTCCTTAATACCCATCACCAGGCTAACCTATCCCCCCACCCTGCTCCCCTCTGGAACCCTCAGATTGTTTCCCAGAGTCCACAGTCTCTCATGGTTCATCTCCCCCTCTGATTTCCACCCCTTCAGTTTTCCCTTCCTTCCCCTAATGTCCTCCACACTATTCTTTATGTTCCACATACGAGTGAAACCATATAATTGTCTTTCTCTGCTTGACCTATTTCACTTAGCATAATCCCCTCCAGTTCCATCCATGTCAATGCAAATGGTGGGTATTCACCTTTTCTGACGCCTGAGTAATATTCAATTGTATATATGAACTACATCTACTTTATCCATTCATCTGTTGAAGGACATCTCGGCTCCTTCTACAGTTTGGCTATTGTGGACATTGCTGCTATGAACATTGGGGTGCATGTGCCCCTTCTTTTCACTACTTCTGCATCTTTGGGGTAAATACCCAGTATGCAATTGCTGGATCATCGGGTAGCTCTATTTTTAAATTTTTGAGGAACCTCTATACTGTTTTCCAAAGTGGCTGTACCAGCTCATATTCCCACCAACAGTGTAAGAAGGTTCCCCTTTCTCCACATCCTTGCCAACATTTTGTTTCCTGTCTTGTTAATTTTTGCCATTCTAACTGGTATAAGGTAGTATTCTCAATGTGGTTTTGATTCGAATTTCCCCGATGGCTAATGATGTTGAGAATTTTTCATGTGTTTTTTTAGCGGTTTCTATGTCTTCTTCAGAGAAGTGTCTGTTCATGTCTTCTGCCCATTTTTTGACTTGATTATTTTTGTTTTCTGGGTGTTGAGTTTGAGACGTTCTTTATCCATCCTGGATACCAGCCCTTTATCTGTAATGTCATTTGCAAATATCTTCTCCCATTCCATGGGTTGCCTCTTAATTTTGCTGACTGTTTCCTTTGCTGTGCAGAAGCTTTTTATCTTGATGAAGTCCCAAAAGTTCATTTTTGCTTTTCTTTCCCTTGCTTTTGCAGACATGTCATGAAAGAGTTTGCTGTGGCCAATGTCGAAGAGGTTACTGCCTACGTTCTCCTTTAGGATTTTGATGGATTCCTGTCTCACATTTAGGTCTTTCATCCATTTTGTGTTTATCTTTGTGTATGGTGGAAGAAAGTGGTCCCGTTTCATTCTTTTGCATGTAGCTGTCCAGTTTTCCCAACACCATTTGTTGAAGAGACTGTCTTTTTTCCATTGGATATTTTTCCTGCTTTGTTAAAGATCAGTTGACCATAGAGTTGAGGGTCCATTTCTGGAGACTCTATTCTGTTCCACTGATCTATGTGGCTTTTTTTATGCCAATACCATGCTGTCTTGGTGATCACAGTTTTGTAATATAGCATTAAATAGGCAATGTGATGCCCCCAGCTTTTTCTTTTTCAGCATTTCCTTGGTGATTCGGGGTCTTTTCTGGTTCCATAAAAATTTTAGGATTGTTTGTTCCAGCTCTTTGAAAAATGCCAATGGTATTTTAATAGGGATGGCATTGAAAGTGTAGATTGCTCTGGGCAGCACAGACACATGAACAATGATTATTCTTCTAATCCATGCACATGGAATGTTTTTCCAACTTTTTGTGTCTTCCTCAATTTCTTTCATAAGTGTTCTGTAGTTTTTAGAGTACAGATCCTTTACCTTTTGGTTAGGTTTATTCCTAGGTATCTTATGATTTTTGGTGCTATTGTAAATGGAATTGAATCCCTAATTTCTCTTTCTACAGTTACATTGTTAGTGTATAGAAAAGCAACTGATTTCTGTGCATTGATTTTGTATCCTGCCACATTACTGAACAGCTGCATGAGTTCTAGTAATTTGGGAGTGGAGCCTTTTGGGTTTTCCACATAGAGTATCATGTCATCTACAGAGAGAGAGAGTTTGACTTCTTCTTTGCCAAACTGGATACCTTTTATTTCTTTTTGTTGTGATTGCTGATGCTAAGACTTCTAGTACTATGTTGAACAACAGTGTTGAGAGTGGGCATCTCTGTCATGTTCCTGATCTTATAAGAATGTTATTTGCTGTGGGCTTTTCAGAGATGGTTTTTATGATATTGAGGAATGTTCCCTCTATCCCTACATTCTGAAGAGTTTTAATCAGGAAAGGATGCTGTATTTTGTCAAATGTTTTTTTACTCATCAACTGAGAGGATCATATGGTTTTTGTCTTTTGTCTTATTAATGTGTTCTATCACATTGATTTACAAATGTTGAACCACCCTTGCCTCCCAGGAATAAATCCCACCTGGTCGTGATGGATAATCCTTTTAATGTACTGTTGGATCCTACTGGCTAGAATCTTGTTGAGAATTTTGGCATCCATATTCCCTGGGGATATTGGTCTGTAATTCACCTTTTGATTCACCAGGTCTTTGCCTGGTTTTGGGATCAAGGTAATGCTGGCCTCAGAGAATGAGTTTGGAAGTTTTCCTTCTATTTCTATTTTTTGAAACAGCTTCAGAAGAATAGAGATTATTTCTTCTTTAAATGTTTAGTAGCATTCTCCTGGGAATCCATCTGGCTCTGGACTCTTGTTTTTTGGGAGGTTTTTGATTACTACTTCAATTTTGTTACTGGTTATTGGTCTAGTCAGATTATCAGTTTCTTCCTGTTTCAGTCTTGGTAGTTTATAAGTTTCCAGGAACCCATCCATTTCTTCCAGGTTGCTTAATTTATTGGCATATAGTTGCTGATAATAATTTCTAATAATTGTTTTTATTTCCTTCATGTTAGTCGTGATCTCTCCCCTTTCATTCATAATTTTATTTTGGGTCCTTTCTCTTTTCTTTTGGCTTAGTCTGGCCAGAGGTTTATTGATCTTATTAATTCTTTCAAAAAACCAGCTTCTTATTTTGTTGATTGGCTCTACTGTTTTTCTGGTTTCTAGTTCATTGATCTCTGCTCTAATCTTTATTATTTCTCTTCTGTTTGATTTAGGTTTTATTTGCTGTTCTTTCTCCAGCTCCTTTAGGTGTAAAGTTAACTTGTGCATTCGGGATTTTTCTGTTTTTTTAGGTGAGGCCTGGATGGCTATGTATGTATTTTGGACTGATCTGTTTTCATTCTCATTGGTTTCCATGAGTTGTTTAAGTTCCTCTTTAATTTCCTGGTTCACCCAAACATTCTTTAGCAGGATGGTCTTTAACTTCCAAGTGTTTGAATTTCTTCCAAATTTTTTTTTGTGATTGAGTTTGTTTCAAAGCATTGTGGTCTGAAAATATGCAGGGAATAATCTCAATCCTTTGGTATCAGCTGAGACCTGATTTGTGACCCGGTATGTGGTCTATTCTGGAGAAAGTTCTGTGTGCATTCGAGAAGAATGAGTATTCTTTTGTTTTAGGGTGGAATGTTCTGTATATATCTATGAAGTCCTTCTGGTCCAATGTGTTATTCAAAGCTCTTGTTTCTTTGTTGATCTTCTGCTTAGATGATCTGTCCATCACTGAGAGTGGAGTATTGAGGTCTCCTACTATTAAAGTATTATTATCAATATCATTCTTTATTTTGGTTAACAGCTGGCTTATATAGTTGGCTGCTCCCATGTTTGGGGCATAGATATTTACAGTTGTTAGATCTTGTTGGATAGATCCTTATGGTATGATATAGGGTCCCTCTGCATCTCTTACCATAGTCTTTAGCTTAAAATATAATTTGTCTGATATGAGATATGCTACCCCAACTTTCTTTTGAGGTCTGTTGGCATGAAAAATGGTTCTCCATCCCCTTTCAGTCTGGAGGTATCTTTAGGTTCAAAATGAGCCTCTCATAGACAGCATATGGATGAGTCATGCCTTTTTATCCAATCTGCAACCCTGTGCCATTCCATGGGAGCATTTAGGCCATTTACGCTGAGAGTGACTATTGAAAGATATGATTTTAGTGCCATCATATTGCTTGTGAAGTCCCTGTTTCTGTAGATTGTCTCTGCAAATTTCTGATCTATATTACTCTTAGGGTATTTCTTCTTTTATAGAAACCCCCTTAATATTTCTTGAAGGGCCAGCTTGGTGGTCACAAATTCTTTCAGTTTCTGCTGGTCCTGGAAGCTCCTTGCCTCTCCATCCGCTCTGAATGAGAGCCTTGCTGGATAAAGTATCCTTAGCTGCATGTTTTTCTCATTTAGTACCCTGAAGATGTCTTGCCAGCCCTTTCTGGCTTGCCAGGTTTCTGTAGACAGGTCTGACATGATGTTCCTACCTCTGTAAGTAACAAATCTCTTCCCCCTCGCTGCTCTCAGGATTGCTTCCTTGGTTCTAAGATTCACAAGTTTTACTATCATATGTTGGGGCATTGGTCTGTTCTCATTGATCTTGGGAGAGGTCCTCTCTGCCTCTTGGACATGAATGCTTGTTTCCTTCCCCAGATTAGGGAAGTTCTTAGCTACAATTTGCACAAATATACCTTCTAGTCCTTTCTCTCCCTCCACCCCCTCAGGGATCCCAATAATTCTGACACTGGAACATTTCATGGCATCATAGGTAATAGGCTTTTACCTATTTACCCCAGGCCTCCTCAGCTTCTTTCCTTTCTATCATCTTATCTTCTAGCTCACTAATTCGTTCTTCTGCCTCATTTACTCTGGCTGTCATGGTATCTAGTTTAGAGTGCATCTCATTTATAGCATTTTTAAGTTTGGCCTGATTAGATCTCATTTCTGCCCTAAGACATACTATATTGTCACGAATACTTTTCTCAACCCTAGATATTGATTTCATAATTACTATTCTGAAGTCTATCTCTGACATCTTGCTTATATCCATATCCATTAAGTTTGTGTCAAAGGCCACAGTCTCTGGTTCTTTTCTTTGTTGGGGGTTCCTCCTCTTAGTCATTCTGTAGAGGGATGGTTGAGGGAATGTACAGAGTCCAAATTATTAACTACAACACTCATTTTATGGGGACCCTAGGGCTGTCATCCTCTTGTTTTTCCAGCCTGTCTTCTGAGGGAGGGGCCTGCAGCGCTGTTACTCATGCAACCCTGCTTGGGCAGAGCTGCCCTGCCCCTTGTTAGGGGTGGGGGGGGGGGCAGGCTCAGTGGAAACCATTTTTTTTTAGCTTTTTTTCCTTGGTGGCTTTCTGAGTCTCTTCTGTCTCTTCCTAGAGTCAGAACAGAAATGACCACACCCAAACCTCTGACCCAGAGCACAGAAATCTCAGTCTGCTCTTCGCTGAGCCCTCCAAGACAAACAGTATCTGTTTCTGCCTGCACTGCTAAAAACCACAGCCTCCCGCAGTGGTGCGTACCCACAGCAACTCTCCCAGAGGTCTATCCTAAGGCTGGGGTGTGTCTCTGCCCTTTGTGCTTCTAAAACTGTGAGCTGCCCCAGGTTCATGTGCGCTCACGCACCCACAGCTCCTGGATCCTGTCTGGGGGCTGCTCTAAAGCCTTTTCCCCACCACTACCATTCTGCTAGTCTGTGCCCAGTCATCAGCTCAGAACACTTTTGCACTTCGGTGTTATATCATCTTCCTGGCACCAGCTTATGGCAGTTCCCTCCCCCTTCTGATTATCTTCTGATATCTGCCCGCAGAATCATGACTCCACCCTTCATACCTCGTGACCACTGGAGATTTTCTGCTTGTATAGATTCAGATATATATTCTTACATCTCAGGCTGATTTCGTGGGTGGTCAGAATGGTTTGGTATTTATCCAGCTAAATTCAGGGGACTGATTGAAATAGACTCCCCTACTCCACTACCTTGCCTCTTCCTCCAATGTTATTTAAACTATTCTAGGGCATGGAAAATGAAGGAAATCCCACTAGTGGAATCTAGCTTTACTGCAATACTAAATTGTGATAAGACAGTAGGAAATAAAATCTGCTAATACAATGGTACTTAAAAATTTGTTCATGTTATTAGTTAGGAAGACTTAATGCCACAAATATGTCTATATAAATATCTATCAATATAGCTATGTAATTTTAATGTAACTTAATTAGATTTCCAATATGACACTCTTAAAATTTTGGCCATAATGGTCATACACTTTATATGAAAGGATAAATGCCTAGAAACAGTAAAGAATAAAATAAGACTTGGTTTACCAGGTATCAGAACATACTACAAAAAGAAGATAGTATTAACTTAGAAATAGAAAACTGAGTCACTGGAACATAACAGAAAATCAAGAATCAGATGCTAGCATATGAGGATTTAACAGCAAGGATAGCATTCATTTCACTGGGTGAAAAATGAATTACTTAATAAATTATCCTGGTTATCCATCTGGAAAAAAAATTATTTGAAATACCATCTTACACTATATACACCAAAACAAATTTGAGATGCTCTGATATAAACAAAAATATTAAACAAAACTATTTTTAAAAAATCTAGGAGGCTAAGTGTATTATTGAGGGCCAGGAGAATCCTTTCTCATCCAAACTGAAAACTCATACTGTAAAAGGTAAAATAAACATATTTGGCTAAGTAAAAACTAAATACTTTCGATGGCAAAAGTTACCCTAACCAAATCCAACAGACCAACAATACATTTGGGAAAAAATACTACAAAACAGAAGAAAAACAGACGGTTAATATATGATTTGTACACAGAAAGCTTCTACAAATTAACAGGAAGGCAAACAGTTTTTCCCAATAGGAAAAGAATAGGAGGAGAAAATTTGCAGAAGAGCTGATATAAATGGCTAGATAGTATTCAAAAATGTTCAATTTCCCTAGTGGTGCAGGAACTGTAAATGAAAGTAATGAAATATCCATTATGTCCTTTAGATTGACAAAGTATGAGAGAAAAATAATTACTATTGTTGAACTTTTAAAACAAGCCCATTTTATACTTCTTAAAGAGGACAAGACCGTGTGTAAGGGTAAAAGGATATGTGAGCTATAAAAGCCTTTTTGGTAAAGAATCTGCCCACATTCATTAACAATATACATATCTTTGACTGAAAACTCACCCCTTCTGGGAATCAAGCTATTAGTAACAACAGACAAAAACTACAACAAAATGGAAACAAAGTAAATGACTATCAATAAGAACCACTGTGGAATATTATACAGCCATCAAAAAGAATGGATTATAGCTCTGCCAACTGGGATAAGAGGGGTACTTTGAGAGACAAAACCTAAATGTAGAAAAAATGCTTCTAAAAATGACAGTATTATAAAACAATGACCAAACTTCCTAAAATATGACATTTATGTATATGTGTGTATATATAGGCTTGTACATGATTATATGATCATGTGGACAAATATGGATTACACACAATATACACCTTTCTATATTAGGTTATACAATTTAATTATACGAGATGGATGGATGGGTATAGTAGTAATAGTAAAGGGAAAGGGGGATAAATAATTTGCACTAAAATATTTTAGTTCTATAAAATTAAATGCATGTACATAGTGATAAAAAAATATACACACCTTGTTTCACTGAGTCTAAGATAATCCTTTTTGCCTTTTACTATCTCAGAAATCAGAATGCAGCTTATAATTGAGTGCACCTAGTATCTCACAATTAATTGGCAGGGTTTTCTTTCTTTTCTTAGTGGTTCATGAAATGATGGTGCCTTAAGTGGATAAGATACGGTATTACACTAATATCATACTCCTCAAAAAGTGCTTTTAACCCAAGTGGAAAATGGTGCATCCAACTGAAGAGCAGACAGAGCTGTAAAAATCAGTAGTCTTTTTTCACACTTTGTGGATTAAAAAAAAAAAAAAAAAGTGTGCAGGGTAAAAATGGATCCATTAGGACAGAATCATTCAGTAGACAAATAATCTAACAGTGTTATACTCTTACAAGTAGATTAAAAGAAGAGAGGACATGCCTTGAAATCCACCTTGAAGGGCAACTGAAATTAAGAGTATTTCATTGGCCTTTCTGTAAACCTTTGGCAGACAACAGGGCAAGATAACAAAGTATTTCTCCTGCCTCAACTGCGCTCTCACTGGCAACCTTAGGCCCTGATCAAACCAATCTTCCTTCTGCTCCTAGAGGAAACAGCAGGACTGGGAAGGCAGGGTTTCTCCGGGGTTGTGAAGTAACCAAAGAACTAGAGGAAATGGACATTTGGCCGCAGGGCTCACTAAAAGAGAACCCCTAAGTTGACTCCCAGTGGGCCCATTTAAAATAGGTCTTTCTGATCTCATGTGAGATTTTTCTAAAAGTCAGCATCTAGGAACATGAAAAGTTATTTGCACAAATTTTTCATTTGCTTTAAAAGCAGTACCTTAAAATCTATATCTAATAACAGAATGTATTTATTTACAACGTTTCAATGACCAAAATGAGAATGTGAATATTCCACTCAGAATGTGAACATTCAGACGATTCTTAGACCATCTAAAGCTAGTACTTATACTTATGACTCCTAAAGTCCTTTTTCCTTTTCTTTTTTTTAAAGTGATGTCTTTATTTACATAGGAATCAGTAAATTAAGAGACCAAAACACTGTTAATGAGATTATACAATGTAACATTTTTCTTGATTCTACATTTGCCAAAGAATTAAGATACATGTAATTATTATGCAAAAATTTACATTCTAATGATCTGTTATTTACTGTTTTTTTATTATGTTCAATTAGCACAAAATAAAGTCCTTTTTTCTTTCCCTTAATGTCGTCCTCCGACCACACTGATCAAGAACTCCTAACCTGGGGGTGCCTGGGTGGCACAGCGGTTAAGCGTCTGCCTTCGGCTCAGGGCGTGATCCCGGCGTTGTGGGATCGAGCCCCACATCAGGCTCCTCCGCTAGGAGCCTGCTTCTTCCTCTCCCACTCCCCTTGCTTGTGTTCCCTCTCTCGCTGGCTGTCTCTATCTCTGTCAGATAAATAAATAAAATCTTTAAAAAAAAAAAAAAAAAAAAGAACTCCTAACCTGATAATGAAAGAAAAGAGGATCCACAAAAGAACAAAGACATTCTGGTTGTAAACGCCAACGGTTAGAAATCACCGTTGAATTTTACTCCATATTTTAATGATCTTATTACAGGCCTGGTGTTGGCTCTGGATACCGGAATATATAAAATAAGTATATGACCCAATTCCAGATCTTGGATGACTTATAATCGGGAAATAAATCAGAGAATAATTTACAGATTATAGTACTGCTAGTCAATCCCTCATGTATGCTATTTGCAAATATGGTATTTATATGACTGTCCTTTTTTCCCAAATGAGGCCTCCACTCCTGTTCTCCCTAATGTCCACCTCCACCTGTGCAATATCCAAGCTGTCTGTGCCTAACAGGGTCAGCTGGGGGCTGGTACAAGATGGTGTTCGACCCCAAATTCTCTTCATCACCTTCCCATCCTCTCTTCAGTAGGATCATGAATATGTTATCCTAGGTCATGTTCTCATTCTTCGGTTTTCTATAGCTCAATTAATTTTATCTCAGTAACCATTTTTCACCAGTACACATTATCTTTAACTCATTTCCTTGACCACTTTCACCTAATGCCAATTGCATCAGGAAAGATCTAGGGAAAGGTTCAAACATATTATAATGTGTGATTTAATTAAAAAACTTTTTTTAACTTCCCTGACTTGATAAAAACTTAAAACTTGGTAAGTTTTTAAGAGAAAAGAGGATTAGCACTTTAAAAATATCTGCCCCCCTACTCCTACCCAGGGAATCAATCACAGGGGGGAAAAAATAGATGTAGGGAGCAAGTCTGAAAGTTGAATGGAGAAAGGCAGTTTCCTTTTCATTTTGAGGAGTGGGAGAGAGGAAGTGAGTCCCTAAGATTCATTGAGCCCAAAGCCTCTATGTATAGTTGTGCAGTCCGTGAGCTGCACAAAGGCTCCCAATGAAGGTGTTGAGTGGAACTGGATCCAACCTGTGCTCCCTGGCATGGGGCAATGTTTCTTTGGAGAAAGAGATATTTTTTTCCTTTCCTGAAGGGAAATTCTGCCTGGTGGGAGCATCTTTATCTAATTAACATGTGGCCTTTAAAAAATGGCTTCTAGGGGGCGCCTGGGTGGCACAACGGTTAAGCATCTGCCTTCAGCTCAGGGCGTGATCCCGGCGTTGTGGGATCGAGCCCACATCAGGCTCCTCCGCTATGAGCCTGCTTCTTCCTCTCCCACTCCCCCTGCTTGTGTTCCCTCTCTCGCTGGCTGTCTCTATCTCTGTTGAATAAATAAATAAAATCTTAAAAAAAAATGGCTTCTAAATTCTTTGATACTCCTCCTAACAAGAAGTGTGATCTAGGGTCCATCCCCTTTGAATCTAATTTTTTTTTCTTTTTTTTACTGCTGGATCAATAGAAAATTGAAAGTGACAAAGTGGCAGCTTCCTCTTCCTGCTTTTTGGGCCATTACCTCTTGGAAACTAGCTACCATCCCCGTGATGGCTACGTGGAGGTGCCACGTGCAGAAGTTCTGCCTGAGTCTCAGCTAAGGCCCTGCGAACAGCCAGCATTCACCAGCAAACATGCATGTAAAGACACCTCCAGGTGACGCTCAGCTGTTGGTTCACACCCAGCCTTCTACCGTCTCCCTCTGATACCCCAGACATCGTAAAGCAGAGGTAAGCCAGTGCTGGTGGGCCCTGTCCAAATTCCTGACCCACAGAGTCCATGAGCATAATAAAATGCTTATTTACGCTACTCTGCTTCGGAGTGGCTGGTTATGCAGCAATAGATAACCGGGACATCATCCACCAGAACCTACTTCTCCTGACTCGTGCACAGGCTCCGTACAGGCTAGCAGCAGCTCTGACTTAAGCCCCTTCTAAATGCTGTAGCAGGCTGTGCTTACCAAATTGAGTCTTCAGGTACCCACCGCCATGACTCCCATTTGACAGAGCCAGCTTGGTATACAAGGCTCCTGGCTTCTCTCTCCCGACTCCTCCCTCCCCACTTCCCCAAATCTCACACCGTGTTTTACCTACACTCTCACTTCTCAAGCACAGCTCTCTCTTGTCTGTGGGTCTTTACAAATGCCGATGCCTCTACCTGAAATATCCTTCCTCCTCTCCCACCCTCCATCTGCACTGCTATATTCTCACCTTCTCACTTGGCTTTCCCATGCCAAAATTGTCGGTAATGCAGAGGATTTCCATATTCTTTCATTCTGAACTTACCATCATACTGAAAGCTCAATGGTTTCCCCTGCAGCTGCCAGATACACCTTCCAAATATACCAGAAACGCCTTCCCACAGAAGCGAGGGGAGAAGCATGGCTGCCAATCAGATTTCAGAATCCCCACCTTAATATATGTCACTCTGCAACGGACCCTGATGAAAAGTTTGAAAACTCATTCCCACAAAGGAATGATGTAATTTCAAGAAGTCTTAGAGTCAAATCTCACGGTTAAAGCAATGGCATGCATCACAACGTCTTCAGGATGTTTTAATCTCTTACTGACTAGAACCTCAGAGTAAGCAAAAGTGGAAAATAGCCTAGAAATCACATTTAGCCTCTGTTTCCTCTGGCGCGAGGAGAGCTGTCATGAGGTAGTGTTGGACCAGCAGCAACATGACAACCACAGCCAAAGCTTCTGCGGCGGGCCTCTGAGACGCCTGAGCTCAAAATTAAAACTCTGGAGGTTTAACAAGAACAGCTTAAGAGCTGTGATCAGGAGCAACTCGTTTCTTCCTGATGATTTTCTGCACTTTTATTTTTGTTTCTTCTCCATATAATCCCCACCACGAAACAATTAAAACAAAACAAAAAGCAAAAGGACTTGAAAATGATCGCTTTGATTTAAAAAAAAAAAAAAGTCCACATCATGAAATAAATGCTGTTCTCAAATAAAATCTTCCACTTGTTATGAAATGAGACAAGCCTAATCTCTCAAATAACAAAGATTAGGCAAAAATGATAGAATGTGAATGTCAAAGAGACTCACAGGAATAAATGGAAAATTGATAGATGCCCTGGAGTTTCCAAAACGCTTTTTAAAAATCTTAACACATTCTGTGACATAATACAAAATCTGTGGCATTCCATGGGAAAATAAATGTTTACTTCCAATATAAGCTTTGAAATGTGTAAATAAAAGCAGACAGGCTCCTTTCTCCAATGGTGAAGGTGCTGCTATGCTAACAAGCATTTCAAAGAAAAGAAGATAACGTATCTCCGAATTAAAGGAAGTGATGTCCGCCTATCTCATTCCTCCCTGTCTACCTGCCTTTCCCTCTTTTCTTCTGTCATCTCGATTTTCTGTCTGCCTTATCTCTCTTTTTTACTTTATTATTATTTGCCCTTTCATTTTCCTTCTCACCACAACTCTCTTTTCAATCAAATGACCTATTTCTTGTGGTCCTACTCTGTGCAGGTCACTTGGCTGCACCTTAGGACAATATGAATGCAACATGGGGTCCTTGTCAGACTGGAAAGTACTATCAAGCTGAAAGATAAGAGAAGCACCCAGAGAACCTCAAGCAGGCACTGCCAAACTATAAATGCTGGAGTGTTCCAAGAGCTGGGCCTTAGAAGACGAGCAGACTCTGGTATCCTGGAAGAGTATTCAGCTAAGGGATACTGGGAGCAAAGACATAGGGGAAGAAGAGCACCATATTTGCTGCAAAGTTCAACCATGTAGGCTGTTAGTCTTTGGTATGGGGTTCACATAGGAAAGTGGTAAGAGACAGGGTTATGAAAGCAGATGGGATCCACATGGTAGGGGGCTTTGAATGCTAGGCAAAGGGATTTAGACTGGACCGTCTACCATGAAGAGCCAGTGGTGTTTTTCTGGTGAGATTTATTTTTATTTTTTTATTTTTTTGGTTAGATTTTAAAGAACTATCTTTGAGAGTCCTCCCCTCCCTACCCTTTCATTCTGGCTAACTGTCCTCTTGTTATTTGTTATACTTGTAGAATATAATGTTGCATTCTTCATTGTATTCTCTATCATAAAAATAGGTAAGCTAAAGATTTCATGTGGATCTTTTTAAGTCACAATATGTTGCTTGAGTTTCTATGAATGAGTAACCAAAAGAAAATAATACTCAGGTCTGGTTGTTTAGAAATAAAAGATTTTGAAGATTATCTTACAGGTAAAAAGAAAAAAGATGAGATAAATCCAAGTCCACTATAAAATCCAAGAAATAAGCCTTTTGGGATATCCAATCTATTCCATAGAGATCTCCAAGACTATAGCTAAATACTTCTGATTTAAATGGAGTTTGGCTTGCAATCCTTTATATGGCCTTTTCTGATTCCTCAATAAAACACAAAGTCAAAGAAAAATATAACACCATACCACCATAAAAATAATAGTTCTAGACAACTTATTACTAGACTCTAAGAAGTACTTCAAATAAATATAGGGCTCACAAACATAAATTAAAATGTATGCCTGCAGGTCCTCAGAGACCCTGGTCTGAAGGACCACAAGCCTGACCAGCCAGATGCTGTTTACTCCCCCACCTCCTCCAACTCACTGATGTTCCTCCATCCCTTTCCTCAGGCTGAAACTCCCAGAAAATAGTAAGGCAAGAACTAGACAGTGAATGTTGCATTATTACTTCCTTTTCTGTTGCCACAGACTAGAAAGTCCTTTTCTCTTCCGCAAGAGTGCTCTGAAAAATCATACAGACAAAGGAGGGAATATCCAAGATCTCAGAGTAAGCGGACACTCTTGAAAATGCTTTCCTTATAGGAATCAGAAAAAAATTCTAAGAATTCAATCGGCAGCCTCAATTGGATACTGTCCAAGAAGCTGTGCCCTCTAAGATATCCAGAGAAGAGGCCATTAAGGAGAAAAAGTGTTAAGAATAAAAGACAATAGGATGAGTTTTGAAAACAGTGAGCTGAATGCAAAAGAAGCTGGGTGGCCCAAGGAAGATTTGCAAAAAACTAAAACTGCAGTAACAAAATTAAAAACTCATAGAACCTGGTAAAGAGTGGAATTCACGCTTTAGAAAAAACAGAAATAGGGATGAGAACACCGGTACTGTCTTCTCTACCAGTGATGGATAAGAAGACAAGGCAAATAACCACGTGATTAGCATGCACCTGAGATAACAGATACAGATAGACAAAGGCAGGAGAGAACCACAATGCAGTCATCTCATTTGCATTAAGATCCTGTAAATGAATGAAGAGTTCAATTTGCAACAAAGGAACTGGGAAGGAAGTTAACTGCAACCTTACTAGGAGTATTACAAAACTAAAGGCATAATCTGAAACTAGGAGAGGTCGTTTCTCTCTAAAAAGATGGACACAAAGCCTCATTTGGTCTTAGCTACAATAGAGAAATAAAGAACATTTCATAGTGAGTTTGTAATATAAAGCCACTGCCAGGGTTGAAATCCTGGATTCATCACTATGTGACCTTGTCCAAGTCACTTCATTTCTTTTTGCCTCAAAACTTAAAATTATAAGTGGGGCGCCTGGGTGGGGCGCAGCGGTTAAGCGTCTGCCTTCGGCTCAGGGCGTGATCCCGGCGTTATGGGATCGAGCCCCACATCAGGCTTCTCCGCTATGAGCCTGCTTCTTCCTCTCCCACTCCCCCTGCTTGTGTTCCCTCTCTTGCTGGCTGTCTCTATCTCTGTCAAAATAAATAAATAAAATCTTAAAAAAAAAACAACTTAAAATTATAAGTAAACTATAAAATGGGAATAATCATTGTTTCGTCAAGGGACGGCTGTGAGGACTGAAAGAGTTATGTCATGCAAAGCACTTAATCTGGTACACAGCAAATGCCCAGTAAGTCAGTTGCCGTTGTGTTATTGCTGTTGTGTTGTGTTACTCAAATGAGAGGAAAGAATTGTATACACAGCCGTAGAGATGAAGAGAAATATGTTAAAATAATTAAAGAAGCCCAAAAAATGCAAACTTCAAATAGGAAGTTTTGGAATTAGTTGTAATTCTTGGGCAGGGGGTGGGGGGAAGGGAGAGGGAGGGTGCAAGATCCCACCTACTGAAATCAAAAGAACTACATAATTTAAACCAGAAGGAGCCAGCTTCATCTACAGGCAATGAATTGGGATTCCTGTGTTATCATAACAACAACACTATGCTATCTCACTAGACCCTGTGGATCCTGGTCAAAAATCTCTAGCCAATAAGCATCCTCAGCATCCAGTTCTCCCCAAATGGTAACTCCAACTTGTTTAGAATGGCAACCTAAATTTATTTTAGATAATTCAATCTAGTGGGTAAGTGTCTTTTCCCTCCAGGAAGTTTTGCATTAAACGTAGAAATGATAAAGTGAATCAAACCTACAGAATTAATACTTTTGTGGCAAATGTGGGAATAGGTTTCTAATCCTTGGACAATATTTATATGTACAGTATATAAAAAGGTTTAATGTTTAAGAGAATGTGGCATATCAGTGAACATAACAGATTAGTCTTGGGATTTCAATTTAAAAGGTGTAATTGAGTAATGGATTTTAGACTTTTACCTTTAAGTGGGAAGATTTAGAGAATTTAATCAGTTTAAAAGTATTCTTAATGGTTAGGAGAACACGTGATTCATTATTTAAGGTTAACTTATTAGATTTATTGGAGTTGTTAAGGTTTGGCTAGTAGGTCAGGCATGTGAAAAGCTGAAAAAGAAAACTGAATGTATCAAATGTATAAATGGACTTTAAATACTTAAGGGAATGATTTTATTAACTAAGTTGTAAAAGGACATGCTTGGGAGTTGAATGAGTTCAACTTAAATTGATCAAACATTATTCAAAGGCTCCCTTGAAAGCAATTGTTAAAATTTACTAGATTCATAAATCAAATAATAAAGTGTGTAAGGTGAACTTAAAGGTTTGAGAGAAGCTGGATTTCTAAAAAAAAAAAAACTGTACCTTTAATAAAGTGAATATTAAATTAAAACCTTGAATAACAGCATAGCCTTTCTCTCTGCACAAAAGCAGCCCTCAGACATAAAAAAAAATTCGCAACTGACATGGAGATCCCATCGAAGAATTATAAGAGTTTCTGAAAAAGAAACCCATATAAATGAAACAGAAGCAACCACCATACATGATTGAAAATTGCTTCCTAAAGCTAGAAAAAAATGACTTGCATATACAGGCATACCCCATTTTATTGCACTTCAATTTATTTTGCTGTGCAGGGTTTGTGTTTTTTTTATATATCAAAGGTCTGTGATAATCCTGTATCAAGCAAGTCGATCAATGTCACTTTTCCAGCTGCATTTGCTCACTCTGTGTCTCTGTGTCACATTTAGGTAATTCTCATAATATCTCCAACTTTTTCATTATTATTATATTTGTTAGGGTGATCTCTGATCATGGGATCTTTGATGTTACTATTGTAATTGTTTTGGGGGTGTCAGAAATCGTGCCCCTTTAAGACAGTAAACGGCAGTGATAAACGTTATGTGTGTTCTGACTGCTCCACCAACTGGCTGTTCCTCCATCTCCTGTCTCCCTCCCTCTCCTAGGGCGTCCATATTCCCTGAGACACAACAATACTGAAATTAAGCTAATTCATAACCTTACAATGGCCCCAAAGTGTTCAAGTGAAAGGAAGAGTCACATATTTGAGTTTAAATCAAAAGCTATATTTAAGCTTGGTTGGGAAGGCATGTCAAAAGCCAACATCAGCTGAAAGCTAGACCTCTTGTTCCAATTAGCCAAGCTGTGAATGCAAAGGAACAGTTCTTGAAGGAAATTAAAAGAGCACTCCAGTGAACACATACATTTATGTGAAGAAGGTGAAACAGCCTTATTGCTGATATGGAGAAAGTTTTAATGTTCTAGGTAGAGGATCGAATCAGCCTCAACATTCCCTTAAGCTGAAGCCTAATCCAGAGCAAAGCCCTAACTCTCTTTAACTCTGTGAAGGCTGAGGAAGCTGCAGAAGAAAAGTTTGAAGCTAACAGAGGTTGGCTCGTGAAGTTTAAGGAGAGAAGCTGTCTCCATGACATAAAAGTGCAAGGTGAGGCAGCAAGTGCTGATGTAGAAGCCGCAGCAAGTGATCCAGAAGACCTAGCTAAGGTCATTAGTGAAGGCGGCTACACTGAAGAGCAGATTTGCAGGGTGCACGGAACAGCCTTCTATTGGAAGAAGATGCCATCTAGGACTTCCATAGCTAGAGAGGAGAAGTCAATGACTGGCTTCAAAGCTTCAAAGAACAGGCTGACCCTCTTGTTAGAGAAGTCAATGCGACTGGTGACTTCAAGTTGAAGCCAGTGCTCATTTATCATCCTGAAAATTCCAGGGCCTTTAAGAATTATGCTGAGCCTACTCTGCCTGTGCTCTATCAGTGCAACAACAAAGCCTGGACAGCAGCACATCTGTTTACAACATGGCCTACTGAATATTTTAAGCCCACTGTTGAGAACTACTGCTCAGAAAAAAAAGATTTCTTTCAAAATATTACTGCTTACTGACAATGCACCTGATCACCCAAGAGTTCTGATGGAGATGGACAACAAGATGAATGTTTTCATGCCTGCTAACACAACATCCATTCTGCAGCCCATCAATCAAGGAGTAATTTCAACTTTCAAGTCTTATTCTTTAAGAAACACATCTCATAAGGCAATAGCTGCCAGAGATCGTGATTCCTCTGATGGATGTGGGCAAAGTAAACTGAAAATCTTCTGGAAAGGATTCACCATTTGAGATGCCATTAAGAACATGTGTGATTCTGGGAAGAGGTCAAAATATCAACATTAACCGGAGTTTGGAAGAAGTTGATTCCAACTCTCATGAGGGGTTCAAGACTTTAGTGGAGGAAATAATGACAGATGTGGTGGAAAGAGCAAGGGAACTGGAATTAGAAGCAGAGTGTGAAGATGGACTGAACTGCAGCAATCTCATGATACAACTTCAGTGGATGAAGAGCTGCTTCTTATGGATGAGCAAGGAAATTGGTTTCTTGAGATGGAATCTACTCCTGGTGAAGATGCTATGAAGACTACTGACATGACAACAAAGGATTCAGAATACTACATAAACTTAGCTGATAAAGCAATGGCAGGGTCTGAAAAAATGGACTCCAATTTTGGAAGAAGTTCTACTGTAGGGAGAATGCTATCAAACAGCATCACACGCTACAGAGAAATCGTTCATGAAAAGAAGAGTCAATCAGTGTGACAGACTTCACTGTTGTCTGATTTTAAGAAATTGACCCCAAACTTCAGCAACCACCACCCTCGTCAGTCAGCACCCATCCACAATAAGGCAAGATTCTCTGCAAGCAAAAATATTATGACTCACTGAAAGTTCAGATGATTCTTAGCATTTTTAGCAATAAAGTATTTTCTAATTAAGGTATTTTTTTAGACATAATACTATTGAACTAGACTACAGTACAATATAAAAATAACTTTTATATGCACTGAGAAACCAAAAAATTCATTTGACTCACTTTATTCAGATATTCCTTTATTGCATATGTTTAGAACTGAACCCACAGTAGCTCTGATAAATGCCTATACAGACCAGTAAGCAGGGGCTTACTGCATTCTAGGAAAAATTAAGAAGTGCTATTACATTTTAGAAAATAATTTAATTACAGGATAAAGAAAAAAATCACATTAGCCTCCTGATCGGAAGAAAAATAGGAAAAGGTGATCCACGAGGGAAAAATATCAGGCTGGCCTCAGACTTCTCTTTATAGCAAAGGCCAGAGGACTACATATCAATAACTACAGAGTTTGAACAGAAATGGTTACTATCTAAATATTTTCTATTTCACCAACTTGTTATCTATGCATGAAGCGAAGATAAAAACATTCCCAGAACTCTAAAAGTATATTGAAGATACATTCCTATGAACAGAGATGAATTAAAAACAGGAGCTTAGAAATCAGGCAGTCATGTGTAAGAGGATTGTGGCGAGCATTACATGAGTTAAAGAGTAAAGCTTAAATAATTGCAAATATTTTTTTTAGGTCAAATAGCATTAAGCACAGTCACTTGATTTCTTCCTCCCCACTTTTCCAATGAAATCAGGGGAAATCCTTTATCAGCAAGCCCTTAAAGGGAAGAACAGCATTCACATGGCAAAACTTAAAAACATTCTCATCCAGTGAAGATAAAGATATTGAGAGAAGGTCCAGAATGTGTTCATTCACACAGCCCCCTCCTAAGTAAGAGCAGCAAACCCAGGATTTAAGTGAAGGAAGCCTTAGCTGAACCTTACAGACATTCCTAAGCTGGAGGCCTGGGCTGGATTTAGGACAACCAGGAGCCAACTGCACTCCATTTCATCCCTCATGAGCATTAACACTGGAAAGAATGTGGCCCCAGAACCCACCTGACAGCAGAAAGCAGAAGGCTGACACAGTGTCAGAGATCTGGTAGGCTCTATCATAGAAGGAGCCTGGATACTGGTTGTAAATATCAAGCCACAGCTTGATCCACGCATGGTGCATGCGGAAAACTGGTCTCTGTTTCAGAAATTTCACCAGACCTACAGAACACAGATCCTCCACTGGTATTTATTTATTTATTTATTCATTCATTCAACAAATATTTATTGTCAACCAACTAGGAAATTAAATAGCATGATCCTTGTGCTCCAAAGCTCAGAGTCTACAGGGGACATGAGACAAATAAATAGGTGATGGTGATGATAGATGAATAGGTGAAGAACATGGAGCCAGCAGATAATCCACAGAGGCATCCAGATCAGACTTCAACAATTGGAAAAGCCTTGCTAAAGGAAATTGTGAAAAAAATGAGTTGTAGTAGGTGAAAGGTTTGGAGTCAGAGCAAGTGTGGAAGTATGTAAGATAACACTTCAGACAGAGAAAACAGCAACGGTTAAGCCAAGAACCAAGAGAACATGATGCATTTAGGACCTGAAAGAGGCAAGCAGGGGTCTAAGTCATAGAGAACCTTGTGACTCATGCTTAAAACACTGAACTTTCAACCCAAGAACAGTGTAAGAGTGCTGAAGGATTTTTAAGCAGTGGAACATGATCCAATTTCCATTCTGAAAGATGATTCTTCCAAGAAAAATTAGGAATGGAGGCCACAAGACTAATGACAGGGTGAGAAGGTAGTGTAATAATTGAGGGGACTTGTGATCATGACTGACCTAGACAGGTGGTTGTAGACATGGAAAACACATCAGATTTGAGAGAGATCCTGAAACAACAGGACGTGGGAATGAATTTTATGTCAGTTATCTATTGCTGCATAACAAATTACCACTAATCTAGCATAAATACATTTTTCATCTCACAGTTTTGAGAGCCAGGGCATGTCTTCTGCTTCATGGTCTCACACAAGGCTATAGTCAAAGTGTTGGCTAAGGCTGGAGTCTCATCTGATGGTTCAAACGGAGAAGGATCTGCTTTAAAGTTCATATAGTTTTTGACAGGATTTAGTTACTTGCAGCAGTTGGACTGAGGGTCTTTTTTCCTTCCTATACAGAACATTCCTCTGCAACATGGTAGCTTGCTTCAGCAAAGCCAGGAAAGGACAGAAGGTGCTGGCATGGGATCAGTCACATTTTTAACCTAATCATGGAAATGACATGCTATCTATTGGGTACCAGCAAGTTTCTAGACCAGCCCATACTGAAGAGGAGGAAATTATACAAACACATGAATTACACAAGGGCAGAAGGCAGAAATCACTGGAACTATCTTTGAGTCTGACTGGCTGTGTTGCTTGAGATGAATAAGAGGGTAGGTAGTTGAATTATTGGGACTACTGAAGTAGTAACCAGTTTTTGCCATTAAATAATGAGATGAGTTTTGGATATTTTAAGTTTGGGGGACCTGTAGCACACCCATGCTGCTTTGGGTAATACTTGCTGGGATATAGGGTTATCATACTTGGTATGGTCATCTGGACTAAAGGTAGGAATTGTCACTTCTCAATAGATTATCAAAGTGTTGACAGTTGATGAGATGACCCAGGGAAGGTGGATACATAAAACCCTAAGGCATATTACCATTAAACATAATGGCAGAAAGAGTTTTAAGAAAGTAGCTCTTGAATGTGGATCTCCAGAGACAAGGTCTGGTCATCCATATTTTTTTTAAAGCAACACAGGTGATTTTGATGTGCAACCACGCTTGAAAACCACTGAAATGTATTCATTGAAAAACAGACTAAACATATACAGTTGACCTTTGAACAAAGCAGGCTGAAAAGCACAGGTCCGCTTGTATGCAGATTTTTTTTCAATAAATACAGTATAGTACTATAAATGTATTTTTGTTTCCTCATGATTTTCTTAATAGCATTTCCTTTTCTCTAGCTTACCTTATTGTAAGAATACAGTACATAATATATATTACATACAAAATATGTATTAAATGTTTATGTTAAAAGTAAGGTTTCCGGTCAACAGTAAGGTATCAGTAGTTAAGTTTCTGTGGATTCAAAATGTATATGTGGATCTTCAACTGTGTAGGGGGTCAGCACCCCTAAGCCCTGCATTGTTCAAGAACCTATTGTATATACCTAAGCTTTAATGGTGGTTATTTCCAGGAGGCAGGATTTTCTGCTTGCCTGCACCTTCTATCCTGAACATATTTCTTTTATAAAAAGGAAATCAAGTTGCTCTTTTTAAAAACAATTCTACCACAAACAAATAGGGTTTATCTAAGAAGTACAATAAAAGAAATTTTATTAATATAATACATCATATTGAAGGGGTTCAGAACAAGGCTTCCTAAAATTAAAATGTGCTACTCTGGCATGTGGATTTCGTTGAGCTAAAGTCAATCAAGGCCCAAAGACTCAGGAAGAGCTTTTACCTCCCCTCTTAACTACCTAAAAGAATTTAAACGGGTACCTGGGTGGCTCAGTTAGTTAAGCGTCTGCCTTCAGCTCAGGTCATGATCTTGGGGTCCTGGGATCGAGCCCCTTCTTGAGCTCCCTGCTCAGAGGGGAGCCTGCTTTTCCCTCTGCCCACCCCCCCCACTTTTGTGTGCACACATGTGCACACACACTCTCTCTCACTCTCTTTCTCTCTCTGTCAAATAAATACATAAAATCTTAAAAAAAAAATTTAGAAAGAGCGTCTGGTCGAGAAACAGAACTATCACCACAGATAACCACAAAGAATATGTGATAAACTGTGGGGAGCTTGGCACGGCTTGGAGATCAAACCCTCTCCTCACCCATTGTGTCTGTACAGCATGACAAATATTTGTTACCAAACATCTGCTCTTCTCATCTTCCTGTAAATTGTCCTCATCCCCTTTGAAGCCTCAGATTCCTATCCCCAGCTCTAGCTCATGATGGCATATAAAGCTCAATTGCCTGACCACGTGTGGGTCTCATATTCTCATGAGGCTCCCATACATACATAATCAAATTTGTTTCTCTTGTTAATCTGTCTTATGTCAACGTAACAGGCCAGTCAAAAGAACCTAGAAGGGCAGAGTAAATATTTTTCCTCTCCAACACTATTAATAGAGTAAAAAGCATATGGGAAACTCAAAACACACCCATTTTTCACCTGTGCAAAGATTTACATTTTTGTGATAGTATTCAAGGCTCATAATGCTATCACTGAGATAGGAACTGTTATAAATTATGCGTTGGTATATAAATCAGTACACATTTCCTAAAGAGCAGTTTGGCAGTGGGTATCAAGACCCATAAATTTATTTATATTCTTGGATTTAACTTTACTTCCAGGAACTTATCCTAAGCAAATAATCAGAGATATGGACAGAGATTTACCCATACAATGAATTCATAGCCATATTATTGACGACAGTGAAAAATTACAAACAACTGATAGATAATTGGAAAGAGTTAAACAAATGGTTCATATACATGCCACTCTAATGTCCTTTAACTTCATCCAGATGAATACAAATGTGTTGTGTTACTGTAACACCATATACATTTACTATAGTATGGTAACACTCTTTACTATAATACTATATCCATAGTATTACATACTGTAACCCTATATAAGTAATATATACTATCTCACATTTACCATAAATACTAGCCTATAAGGCCCCACTAGCTCGATTATTCTAGGTCAAGACTTTTCCAGGAATCAATCCCCCATTATCCTCTCCTTGATTCTGGGATGGACAGAAGAGGAGACCTAGGAGGAAGATGGCCATGGAATTGAGCCCCACCCCTCCGGCTCTTCACCTCATTGTCCTCATCTCCATCCAGAGCCTTTCTGCAGCTGTTCTCACCTCTGCTGGCCTCTTCAGAAAGGCCACTTTCTGGCATTCGTCTCTGGCCAAGAAAACAGTTCCTTCTACTTCCTTTAAAAAGCTACTTTAAGGGCTTTCCCTTAGAAAAAAGCGTTCATAGAATGTTCACAGGTCCCAGACCCACAGTTCTTCCCAGACACCCCAACTTGCCAGTGCGAGCAGCTTGGGGTTAGGCACTATCAAGGTATTGGACCTAGAGCTACTGTCTCTGTGGCATTCCAGCCACTGTGCTCTGGCCAACCTCCAGATGTTTTCCCTCACAGTGACTTCACTTGACGCCGCCCTATGCCTCCCTCCAGTATGGCTTCCTCTGGGAATCCAGTCTATTCCATAGCCTGACTTTACTGATGAGCCTCATTCTGCTTTCCTCCCAGAAGCAACTCAAGGATGTGGCTGGGAATCTTGTCCACTGTCTCTAATGGCCCACAACAATTAAGAAGTTCCCTCTGTCCCTCTGTCACTGATGGAGGCTGGTTTTCTCAGAGCATACAGAGAATGCAGGTGGGAAAAACTCCCTTTCTCCACAAGCCAGACACATCTTTCCACTGCCTTTTGAATCAGATTTTCAAAAATGAATTTTTCTATTCTGTATTAAATACACAATCACATGCATATGTGTACATCTCTAAGTAATAATTTTTTTTATTCTAAGTTGCTTTTTTGGGATAAAGAACAACCCAAACCTCTATTATATTCCATTAAGAACAAATAACCAAGAGAATATTTATTCACCCATTTAATAAATATTACTTTTTACTTACAATGTAGATATTGTAAGCGCTAGTAAAATGAATAGAGGAATGATCCTTACAAGTGCAGGAGGAAGAGGTGAGCAAAAATAACTGTGATATAATATGATACAAAGAAGTGTGATATGAGTAGTACAAATAACGAAATGATGGTTCACTGAATGAAAAAAGAATTTCAAAAGAATGATTTTAAAAAGCTTCCTGGAGGTGGGCCAACATTAAAATAAGTATAAATAGAACTGTTTCAAGAGGAGGCTGAGGGGAGGTTGGGTTTTAATTTTTTTTTCTGTTTTTGTTTTAAAGCAACTTAAAGGCTTATACACTATTTTGTAAAAATTTAGTTCTGAGTTTTATTAGTTGGGACTCTTTTGGTTGTAGATATTAGAAACCCAACTTGAACGTTCTGGTTTAAGGCATAATAGGAATTGACTGGTTTTGGGAAGAATACTAGAGACATCTCAAGTGATCACAGAAAGGGTTAAGGACAGAGATCTATTTTGACTGGCCCAGTTTTTAATCAAGTAACATCCCTCGACCAACTCACAGAAGTTGAGCCTGCGGACATGTTTTACAAAAATGGCAGCTCATAGATACAACTTTGAAATAAAGAAATCACAGTTTATAAAAGGTATTTTTCATGCTCAAACTGTAAACTTTTAGCTCTTTATCTTATAAGTAAGACTCCTCTTAGAGAATTATTCAACATCACATACAAACGGTTGGCCTCCCTGTTTCTATTTCAGAGCTATAGACACTACAAAAATCAACATGTGCTATAAGGAGGGAAAAGGAACACCTTAGACATTGCTGAAAGTATAGAGAAATCCCAGGTACAAACTTCTCAAAGATCACCAAAAAATATTTGATGTAATCTATTTCCTGCAACAACATTTAAAACAAATATATACTCACGCCTCCTTTAATTTCTCCAGTTCTATAGCCAGGTCATGAAAAATGCAAGTTTCACACTGTCCTCTTCACTGGATGTCTGAACAAGTTAAAGTTTTATTTAATATCCATTTCTCCCAGTTAAATCTAAAGGCAACTGCCCTGGCTCCTAGTGTTTCGCTGTTTCCAGATTAGGACCTCATACAACTAAGATGCTCAGTGAGAAAGACTGATTAGCCTGGGGTCTTCTGACCCCCAGAAATTGCTATGCCTATTGATATTCACTTTTATAAAGTAAGAGGGACATTAAAAAGTATGCTTATTAGGGAACAGCAGGCTTTGCTCTGATGAATATCAGCAACACATGGTATAGGAATATTCATGGTCATTACTAGCACTCCCTTGAGTTTTTCTGAGATAATTACAGGGCTGGAGGCTCAGCACACAGCACCACAAACAACTCTTAGATTGTTCCCTCAGCCCTCCAAGTAGAGTTGCCAGATTTAGCAAATAAATGTACAGGATGTCCAGTTAAAGTTGAATTTCAGATAAACGAGTAATATTCTTCAGTAGAATTATGTCCCATGCAATATTTGAGATATACTTCTACTAAAAATTTAATTGTTATCTGAAATTCAACTTTAGGCTGGGCATCCTGTATTTTATCCAGCAACCATATCCTCCAAGATCTCTTTGATACTACCTTTAGTCCTCTTCTCTGAACAGTTTTAGCACAAACAGCTTCCAAGAATCAAATTTCAAGAAGCTTTTTATCTAAACCTCATAAGCCATTGTTTTTGGGGGGGAGGGGGAGGGAGAGACAGTATCTTAAGCAGGCTCCACACTCAGTTCTCACCACCCTGAGACCTGAGCCAAAATCAAGAGTCAGGCACTTAAGAATGAAAGCCATCCAGGTGCCCCAAAACCCTATAAGCTTTTTACTTCCACCATTCTGTGGTCACCAGATTGAATTCAGAGGCCCAAGGGACGATCAAAACGAGGGAAAGCAAGAAATAAATAAATATATTTACTCTTTCAAATAATTCCTTCTCCCCCTGTGCCACTTGATCCCCAAAATAAAGTACTAACCAAGTCAGTACATTGCCCACTGTTAGTACTGCTAATGATTCCTTGGGTTAAACATATTTACAGTGCAGTTTATTGTACAGTGGAAATCTTCCATTGAAACATGCTCTTGTTACTTCTAAAATGCCTGACAGAGCATGCTGGCAACACCAAGTATGTCCTTACCAGGATGCATGGGGCCCAACGCAGAGAAATGCCACTGCCACAGTAGCTCCCTGTCCATATATCATAAGCATGTGCACGTCCTTACAATAGGCCTGCCACAAGGAAAGGAGGAGACCATACATCACCTCTCAACATCTAGAATTTATATTTAAACCTACCCTTGCAATGTCAGGTCTGGGAGGTCCCTGTATTAAACCCAAATCATAAAATACTTGAAGAAAGAACATGTAAACCATAACTCTTCTGTCAACTCAACACCTCTACTGCCACTCCTGTTTGAGAATTTTTACTAGTTTTTGTTGAAGGCAGTGTATGTGTAGGAGCTAAGAGGGTTACAGTTAATATATATATATATATATATATATATATATATATATATATATATTATAATTCCTGAATGAGGGGGACAAAAGCATCTCATCAATGACCTTAGCAAACAAAGTTTAAAAACAACCCCCCAGGTCCCATTTGTTAGGTGGCCACAAATCTAATTTTTGGGGCCCCAACGAGTGATTCTGAAGGCTGAAAAATAAAAGGAATGAATGAGGAATTTATTCTGCCCTTCCTGTACTTAATGGGGTTCTTTATGTGTTTTGGGGTAATCAAATAGTCAATGAAAGAATTTCTTTTTTGGAAAATTTCTGCTAATAATAACTGCAGAAGAAATGATAGAACCAGAAAATCAATATTTCGCAATCCCTTAAACGAAACAGTGGACCTAGATAACAATCATCAAGGACCAGAAACTTTATGACAGAGGGATGAGGCTGACACACTAGTCCCCACTCATGGATCTCAACATCACTTCAAGTGGGACAACCAGACTTATGGCTTCATGAAATGAAGCAGCAGGAAGCACAGACCACCACCCAGGAAAAAGTCTGGCCTGAAAACTGGACTTGAATTTAACTGAACCTTAGGATCATTATATCATCCTCTCACTTGTGTGTGTGTGTTAAATTTTACATTAAAAAAAAAAGAGTATTCAGAATGTTCTTGGAACATTTGCTTTTGACCTTTGTTTTAAACCCTTCTAAGAAGCATTATTAGTTCCCTTCACCATCCTGAACACAGCTGAGTCTTTCTTTGATGACAGAGGTCAGCATTTCATGCTTATTACAAGAAACTTCAAGTAGGAGTTTCCATAGCTACTGATTTAAATCATGTAAGGGATATTGAACCGAATCTATACTAATCCCAGAATATTTATTCATCGATTGTAAATAGCTTTCAACATCTTTCATGTACTCCATATTGCCACCATATATTTTCTTGATATCTGATCTTTTTCTGATAAGATTTTTAAAAATATTCAAAATCATAGTGAGTGTTGCAAGGGAATTGGGACTACTGAAACATTGTGGTTAGCTGGATTCTGTCTACAGGAGGTCCACCTTTTACAAAAGAACTTATGGCAGGGACAGGGGAGCTTGGTCATGACAACATTCTGCAAGACTCCTGCTTACCCTCTCTTCCCATTCCACGTGCCTGAAACGAGATCAGCTGTCTGCATGTAATAAAAGCAGGTGAGGTTACCTTCAGACTTCACGAAGTTAACAAGCACACTGAGAATGACTGAACTTCATTCACACACAAATACAAAGGAAAGAGGGTAGGGTTCCAAAAGAAACACCTTGTTCGTTCTTATGGAAAAAATTGCTAAAACTCTCAGCCACTGAGCGTAGGGGATTGTGCTTCTGACATAATCTGAATTATACTTTTTCCTCCATATTCACCAACCTATTCTCCCTGGTCCACAGTGGAGTAGCTGCAATTCTCATCAGCATCCTTTTGTTAAATCTTTCAACACACTTCAGAGTTCACTTTATGCATTCTCATGATCAATCATTTTGCTGAGGATACTTTGCTTCCTGCCAATACCCTCTGTAACATGCTGGCTGCCTACATTCTGTGCAAACCCCTGGAATACACTGTTTGTCTCTCAGTTTATGATGTGTTACGACTTACTGCCTGTCTAATCTCTGAGCTGTCGGTGGACTGTTCTGTATTTTTTGTCTGCCTGTGGCAAAAGAAAGAGAAGGATTTGTTTGTTGTTTATTTCTATTTCTGTTTTTATTTTATGTTTGTGGGAAGGGCAACTTCCTGATTGGAGTTCCTGCTGAAAACTGACTTTTTTCCTTCCTTAGTTCGTCTCTGATCCAATGCTGTTGGTCTTGAATACGCCCACCTCCCCTCTGGCTGCCACCATGGCCAGGTAGATGTTTCTTAGCTTGTCATGCCGAATACTGAATAGACTCCAACAGTAACCTTCCTGGGGTTGGTTTTGCTTTTTCAAATTCCACAAATTACTGAAATTTTGCTTATGGGTAGAAGTAGAGATCAAGGCTTTAAGAAAGAAAAGGAAATTCTACAAAACCCAGAGCTGGGTTTAATAGAAAAGAATCCCTGTCGCTGTGATCCTTGCCCTTTTCTGATAAGACTGAAATGAAGATCTCTTGCCTCTTTCTTCCTCAAATACTCCCCTTCTCCTCTCCACATCCAACCCCATTTCCCAGACATAATAAAATCCAAAGATTAAGACCACCAAGCATCTGCTCCTCAAGAGGTAATAGGTAGAAGACTCAAGTTAAAGGCCTATAAAAAAGAATGCCATCACCTAGAAAGGATATGGTAAATTCAGAGGGAAGATAGATAAGTGCTAATGGGAACCTACAGAGAAATGAGGGCAGAGAACAAGAGTTCAGGAGAATAACTGAAGACTTCATAAGAAAGAAAATAATTATGTTGCAGATAGAAGAGGCCCAGAATCTATAATAAAAATGAAAAAGCCAGGGAACAAGAAGATGGGTCCAAAACTAGGAACTGTCAACAGCCGACTGAGTATATTGAGAAAAAAGGTGGGAATGGAGAAGCTGCACCAGTGAACGGAAAAATCACCTGAATACAGACCCTGAGAAAGCTGCTCCTCTCTAATGACCCATGTCTGTGGCCAGAGGAAGAAAGGATGTTCAGAAGAAACTGGATAGACCCTTCTCCACAAAGGAAAGCTAAAGATAGAAACAGCTCAACTTGCTGTTTAAGCATAGAAGCAGGGCGAACTAACCAGCATTCATAATTGGTGGGGACAGAATCTAGAGAAGAGGCTGTGGCCCAAAGAGAAGATAAATCTATGCCATTACCAGCGCAGCAGGGATGGGACTTAATGTTCTGGTCTTGAGTGGGGTGAAGCGAATTAAGGCAGCTGTATCGGTGGGAAGCCTCCGAGCCTTCTCACTCCAGGGGTCTTCAGTTCTGCACCCAAATTTTGAGGGTATGCCGAGCTATAATGGGTGGAGTAGGATGTAGGGAGGTACCAATGAGGTGGAGGGAAACGGAGTAAGAACAAGGTGACCCAGATCAATTTTGAAGGTAAAAAACCTCTTCCTTGCTTCCTAAAGAGAATGAATCTAAAGTTATCCAGAGCTATTAGCTGTTTAAACCTAAGACCTATAGACAACGTTCATTTCGTAAATGGTTACTGATCACCTACTATATTCAAGGCATCAGTAGTCAAAGTGGGAATCAAAGGAAAGTAACTAAGAAGGTGACACTGAAAAAAACAGACTGAAAGAATAATTAATTATCAACCTGGACTATTAGTAGCCTCAGATTATGAACAATATTGGTCTCTGATTATCGTCTGATCTAAATACAGATTCTATTATCCATGCATCTCGCCAAGTACCCAACAAACAAGCATGCTTACATCTACTATATGCCAAGATTTATACCAGATAGTGCAAATAGAAAGATGTCAGACATGATATCTGACATGAATAGCTCTTCCAAGGAGGGAACAAGGGAAAAAATTTGAAAACCAACATTACAATCCACATAAGCACAAATTACACAGAAACTTAAGGGATGATATGAAAGCCCAGGATGAGAACACTTTAGCTCCAGATGGTAAAAGGGGAGGGAGGAAATCCAGTCAGAGGGAACAGCATATGCAAAGAGCAGGACAAGAAAAACAGCGTGGCATAGTCATAGAGGAGAAAGTAGTTCCCTGGGGTTGGAGTCCTGGAAGCATAGAAGAAATGAGCAAATTAGATAAGAGGAAGGTTTCTTCAACCTCAGCACTACGGACATCTTAGACTCTAGGCTTCTCTGTTGTAGAAGCTATCCTGTGCATTGTAAGCCGTTTAGCAGCATCCCTGGCCTCTATCCACTAGATACTAGAAACATACACACACAACCATAGTGACAATCAAAAAGGTACACAGACATTGTCAAATGTCCGCTGGGAGGCAAGATTGAGCCTGGCTGAGAATCACTAGATTAGAGAGATAGAAACGGGTTGATTAATGAATGGCTTTGCACAGGGTTTGGATATTCTTCTAAATATTGAAAACCACAGAAGGAATTCACCTAATCCTACAGATCCTTGCGACTCATCACTTTCATATGGAAGATCTGTAGAGAGACAGAGCTGGAGTAAGGAGCCCAGTTAGCAAGAGGCAGGCTACTGCAGGTAGTCCAGGCAAGGGAGGATGCAAGCCTGAACTGAGGCAACAAGAGGGGGACCAGAGAAAGGAGGGCAGAGGGTAAGAGAGAGATGGTAACATGATGTCAGCTTTCCCTGACTTCTGGGTCAAAATAATCACCAAAGAGCATACACACTAAATCTTAAAATGATTATAACTGGTAAACAGATTTACAGTGTAGTGATAGAAAAATGAATACTTCATGAGCTTTCCTGAGAAAACATTACTGCTTTTTCAAAAATCATTTCACATTAAAATTAATACATTCATTTATTTAACAACAACACTATTAACTTCTGGGCTAGCAGAAAATAAGAGAAACTATGTGTAAACATATGTAGAGTTCGTGCAGGAAACAAAACCATGAGACTTGCTGGGTTGGTGGCCTGTGAAATCTAAAAAGATCTCAATCTTCTCTCTGTCAGGGCTGTTTCAGAATCTTATCCGTCCCAAGGACAAGAAAAAAAAAACAACTTCAAACAAACAACACTGCCTTTTCCAAGGAGACGCTCTTTCTTGTACGTACCCAAGCACATTCTGTTTGTGAACTTGTACAGCGTCCTCTGACCAGTGACAGCGAAGTATCAAGGCATTTCAGATGCCAATTAATTGTGTTTCCTCTGAGAGCACCTTTACATGAGAAAATTAAAATGCTTTTCGTAGGGACGACTGTCAGACTGTGACATACAGATATACCACTTACCACTGCCTCGATTCCTACTGAGATGCGCAAAAGCAACAGCAGAAAAGGGGTAGCTCATGGCAACAGGACCATATTCCACGTGCTGGGCTGTCCAATCAGACAGCACACCTGGTGGTCTTCCTAATGCCATTTCCAACCTTCTCCCAGCACTAAGCCTAAATCACATGTCCACTGTCTTCTCCATATCAGCTCCGCACGACCAAAACAAAAAACCCTGCATTCGTGGAGGCTGTCATACAAATTGAAATTAGAGCAAAACCACAGAGAGTAGGTTAGCCAGCTTTGAATATCACTCTAGTAGGAGAAGCACTGAATTGGCTAAATTAACATTTTTCTCCTTCAAAGTCTTTTTTATTCCCTTACCTCTTCTATTTCATTTTCAACACCCAGGTAACTGACTTATTAACCAAACTCTCTGGAGACTGCCGGTCCTTCCAAGGAGACTGTTACAGAAAAAGCTTATTCTGCCCAAACTTACTATTACGGGAACTCCTCAGGAGACATAACATTTATAAACTTCCTGTCACCCAATGTGCTGTTCAGAAGCCATTCATTTTAACTTAATTTGCAGGACTGAAAGTCTCTAGCTCACTTGCTATATAAAAAGTGACTTTTTTAGCTATTACCCATTATCATTTTGCCTCCTGCCAATGGTACAAAGTTAAAGAGCACCACAGAGCTGAAAACCCTTTGTTTGTAGTTAAACAATGAGCTCCAAGACAGTTCTTACCTGGAAGGCAACCTTTTCCTCCTTTCAAAATCTAATAATATCAATATAGCAAGCTACTACTTTTCTTAGGATGCTGATACTGGTGAAGTATTACTTTAGGGTCAATGAATACTTCATGGAAATCTCTGAAAAATGTAGTTTAAGGATCATTTTTCCTGCCACCTAATCTTCATCTGTTTATTCTAATACTTATGTCTTTTTTTTAAATTTATGTGTAGAAAACCACTTACTGCCAGAAAAGCCTCCAACTGCTTATATAGGAAGTTACATACCAGAGGCACCTGGGTGGCTCAGTCAGTTAGGTGTCCAAGTCTTGACTTCAGCTCATGTCATGATCTCAGGGCTGTGAGATTGAGCCCTGTGTCAGACTCCAAGCTGGGCGCTGAGCCTGCTTAAGATTCTCTCTCTCCCTCTGCCCTCCCCACCTTCTCCCCCAACCCAAAGAAAAGAAAAAGGTTATGTACCACTTTGTGATATGGTAATCACCTGACTTACATGTCCTTCTCCTAGTAGAAATAGCTACTTTGCAACTAAACACTATCAATATCATTAAGATCATTAATAGTATATAACCTAGATTCCTGAAAAATAAATTAACAATCTAGACAAACTTGGCCCAGCTCACTTCTGGCCTGAGGTCACTGCTATACACCTGGAACCAAAAGTCACAAATAATCCCATAGGTAGTTTTTGGGTAAGAACTCAAGACCAGGAAGTCACCATCCATTGAACTATATAGATGGGTTAAGATCATATATTTGGGATGAGATACAGGATTCTTTCCCACTAAGTTTGAAGCCAGAAGACAGAATCACCTCATTTGAACACTGATGTTGTATTCACTCTACTGCTCCCCTGAAACTATTTTTGGCAAGAACACCAATGGTCTCCTTTTTGCTAAATTCGTGCACTGGACACTTTTAAGTCTTCACCTTAATTAACCTTTATCTTTTCTCTCCTTCTATCCTCTCTTGTTGCACTACTTTTTAGAAGATTTCCTCAATTTTTTTTCCCCAATTACTCTGGTGAACGTTTTATTTGAGAAATCATCTCTAATTTCCAAGTGTTCTTCTTTGTTCTTTGTATTTTTCATTTTCATGGCACCGTGTTCTCCTTTTATGAAGGTAATAGATTCCTTAAATCTAAGGACAACAGAGTTGTCATTGTTATTTTTAAATTCTTTTCAGTTCCCTGGATTCTCTCTTTCTTCAGGGGTCAGTTTTCTATGATTATCTTTCACTCTTTTCTTTTCCATGTTTGTGAACTTCCTCAAATATAAAGCCGACCAGGAGCAGGATTTGCCTATTCACAGGCTTCCCCTTAGGGTGAAGAGGTGAGAACCAGCTGTATATATGGGCCATCAAATTGACAGACAGTGAAGGGCTCTCCTCCAGATGTGATAACACCCACACTAACAGCTCAAGTTCTCTCCAAATATTGGTTCAATTTCTTTAGGAAAGAAAACTCTGGGTTTTTAGTGTATTGCTGTTATTGTTTTGCATAGAGGAAAATGTTTGGTTGCTAGACCTTCTGAAGGAAAAAAGGAGACTATGTGTCCTTATTTAAAAAGGCCTTTAAATATAAACCTTCAATTCTCTGCTTTCTGTACCCTCATTCTCACTCTCTGTTACCTGCTATCTCTTAGCTTGCAATCTAGATCCTTTCTGGCTCCTTTCTAGGCTGCAACCTCCTCTGCAGATATTATGGCTGAAGTTTGCTCTGCTCTACTCCCCCCATCTTTAATTTGTTTTGGAGCAGTGGAATCAGTATCTTTGTCGTTTCTCCCTTTGTAAGTTGAGAACGTCAGCATTGTCTCTCTCCTATTTGTCAGTCTTTGCTAATCCAAGATGAGATCTGAAATCTGAAATCCACATAATTATTAAGTATCTTGTAGGTGTATTTTCTCATTCCAGCCATCAACAGATGTATCTTTAGTAATTTTTCAAAAATCATACATGTGTGATTCCTTTCTGAATCTTTGTACATTTGAAAATGCTTTTCTGCTGCTTTCACACATTGATAAAAACTTGGATGATTACTTTGGTCAAACTTTTTTCCCTCATAGTTCTATTATTAGCTAGTGCTTCATATGATAGAAGTTACTCTATCATGTGGTGTTTAGTACTGTAGAGTTGAAATCTGAATTCAGCTTAATTTTTGTTCCTCTGTATGAAAACTTTTGGGAATTCAGGGTTTTCCATCAATGTTTTGTCTATAAAGTTCAAACATTTTTATAAGGGCATGTCGGAAAGCAAGTCTTACTCTGCTTATTTTCTCTGGGAATTATTGAGTGCTATTCAAATGCTGACTCAACCTTTCTTCCATCTGGGAAAGTTTTCTTCTTTATATCTATTGTATCACTTTGATACCACAGATACTCTTGATGCTCATGGTTTCATTATCTAATCTCTGCCTTCCATATTGATCAACTTTGCTATCATTATGTTCATCTCCTGAATGATTTCTTCTGCATTCTAAAGGTAACTCTCAACTCTCTTCATAGTAACAGATGCAACTTTTTTGCAGTCTCAGTTATGTTCTTTCTTCCTTCCAAAAAAGATTTCAAAAATGTTCTTTTGTTTCCTATCAATAGATCATTTTTCAAAGTATACTTTCCATTTGTATCTTCAAGGCAATGGTCCTTTTTTCTCAAGTTGCAGAAACTCTCTAAAGGCCTCATGTTGGTTTTATTTGTTTGCCTGTTTGCTCAACCCTTACTGAAGAAAGTTTTATCCAGTTCCTTCTTCTGAAGGACAAGTTGCAAATATTGCTCTTAATCCTCTGACCTCTTCCCACCCTCAATAAACACATCCTGCATTCCCTGTCACCCAGACGCCAACAGAATTCCCCTCTCAGATCTTAACATGGGGCAAAAAGGTGATCATTTACACACACACACACACACACACACACACACACACACACTCTCTTATGGTAGACTATCTCTCAGTTTTCAAGATTACCATGAAAATATCTACGCTCCAACACACTTTTCTGCAATGTAATCTTACCACCACCACCCCCATCAAGAGGAGTTGTCTAATACCCTTCCCTTGAATATGGACTGGCCTCAGTGATTTATTTATGCCAACAAATGCAACAAAAGTAACCACTCTTCATGATTTCTGAAACTAGGCTGTGTCAGAAAAGGCCATGTAGCATCCATTTGCTTAATCTCCAGATTCTCCCATTTGGAACCCAGCTGCCATGCTATGAGAAGTCTAAGCCACACAGAGAGGCCATATACGGGAGCTCTGGTTGACATTTTCAGTGGAGCCCAAACTCTACATCATCCCAACCTAGTGTCAAACATGTGAGTGAAGAAGCCTTGAGATCATTCTGCCCCCAGCCATTTAGAGGCCTCATTTTTTATGGAGAAGAGATTAACCACCTAAATTAGTAATTCACAGAATCCATGAGCATAATTCAATGGTTGTTGCTTTAATCCACTGAGTGTTGGGATAGCCTGTTACACAGCTATTTCCTTACATGACTCAGCCATTTATACAGTGTGAAGGAATCAACTCTTGGTCCTGATGTTTGGTGTACTATTACTAGAATAATTTATTTATGGATATGTTTTATGAGAATCTGAGAAAGAGTTTAACAAAGGTTAAAACTCCTGCTTTACTATCTCTTCTTATCTCCACCTTTTCTATGGATGACTTCACATCCCAGGATATAATGTTTCCCTGTCTGTCAGCTTCAACAGTCAGCCTTTTGCATGACTGAAAAGGCAGAAAAGGTCATTTTGCCTCAGAAAGGAATTCCCACATGTGGCGTTGAGGAGTATTCACATTTCTCACTGGTGTGGGCCTCATGGGGCATCAGTGGCATCAGTGGAGGCCTCTCCCTGTCTTTTCCCTCTCTGGCCCTGCCAATGTGTTTTGGGGGTTAAACATGCAAAATAAAAAAAATGCAAAGTGCATTCACTATTATCGTTGTTTCACTCCCATCCCAGCTTCACTGTTAGTGAAAACAGCCCATCAACTGACAAGCCATGAGGCTTCAAGATGGATAAAGAGTTTTCTTAAAGCAAGACACTTTAAATGGTAAGGAAATTATTTCCATTATTTAAAATTTTTAAGGCAGCTGACTGAATAAAGTGTTTCCCCCTGAAGGACATAAATTTTGTCATATTAGATCACCTGCAGAGTAAACATAGCTTAGCACTCTGTCTCGAACATGCCACCAACCCAAATATAAAGTGTCAAAGAGGTACCACAGGACAGTATAATTCACTGTCAAAAAAGCACTGTGTCTCTACGACTCATAAATACATTACACCTTCTGTGAACTTTTATTATTTTTAACCCAGACCATATCTTGGGAGTGACTTGTTTCAAAAGTTTATGACCCACTGTGTAAAGTAATGTTTTCTTCTATTTGTCCCAAATTTCTCCTCTTTCAGGCTTCAAAGAGTCTTCCTGCCCATCCTTGTGCTTTGGAATTTGGTGAACACAAACATATTGATGCCCTTCGTGGGTTCATCAACTTTGATCATCTCCCCATGCAGCCTTCATCTCTGTGGGCTGAAAGTCTTAATCTTCTTAGTTTGACCTCATGTTTCAGCCCACATATTCCCTTAATTCTTTCATCTGCCCTTTACTGGCCCTTCTAAGAATCATATTTCTTTGTTAAGGGGTATTAACCACAGGTACTATTTCAAGAGCAGGTGTTCCCAGCCTTATCTTTAACTCTCTCCAGTGGGCTATTCAATCAAGCATGCTTATATGTTTTCAGGAGGGTGGGAGCAAACAGGAAGGGAAAAATATTTCAAAGTCAATGTCAGAGCACAGTTTGGAAATATTTTGTCGCCCGAACGATGCAAGGGAAAACTACTCCCTGGGCTCCTTTAGTATCTATTCAAACTTGAATGGCATGATTTCCAAAGCATGTGGGAGCTACAGCGGTAGGCACTGTAGAAAAACAAAGAGCCTATTTTTACACACAATGTTCCAGGAGGGGGGGAGGCACAAAAACCAGAAAAACAACCCTAAATTTTGCACATGGGGAAAAAATAAAAATTGGATGGCAGCTTCATTTTGATATTTTGGTTCTCAGAAGCTGTTGTTTTTGTAGAAATGCGGAAAAAATAAACAAATGGAACAGAAGGTGTTATACACAGGAGGAATATAAACACAGGCTCATGGTATGTTAGTGCTGAGAGGAGAACTCCAAAGTTCCAACACAATAGGGGGCTTCCGAACACCAACCTATGGCCAGAGATGGGCTGCCATTGTGAGACGCACCTTTGAGGGCTGGTTACAAAAGCCCCTGCCGACCCTCCTCCTGGAAATACTGACTCAATAAATCAAGGGTAAGGTCTGGGGGGGGGGGGTCTGCATTTTTTTAATTCATCAGAATAATGTGATACATAGACAGACAGGTCTGTGAAATACTAATCTAGACCAGTGATTTCCAAATTGTTATTTCTTTGGGTTTTCACTGCTTTTTGTTTTAGCAGCAGAACTCTCCTCTGAAATGAAGTCACACCCAGAACTGAAACATACAACATCCATCAGAGTGGCTCCCCTGACTGAACCAGGGGTGGCACAGCTGAAAACTCCTTTTCAACTGTACACACTCCTTCTCTAAGTGACCCAACAGCATCACCAGGGATTTATGAAGGTGACACAGACACACTGTGAAGACAATTGCCCTTGTCTCACCCCTTAATTGTACTGATGAAGAGTCTGTAGCTCAGAGAGTTCACACAGCACATTAGAAGGCAGGTCAACTAGAATACAAAACAAAATCCCAGGCTGTGTGTATAGCTCCTGCCCAGGTGTCCACCAGCAGCCACTGAAAGCACTGGGATGGGCACAAGTCCATGGTCAGCTTCCTTACCAGGATGGGACGGAGGTCCCCTCGCCTTCACAGTGGTTCCAGGCTGTTCTCCCTCCCAGATGTTGGGGCTGGTCCCTCACCTCACGGCTGCCCTTCAGGGAGTCTAAGACGCCTGCATACAGTTATCTTCTTAAGGAAAGCTACCTCAGTGACAGCTCCAAGGGCTTCCTGCGGCCTCCCACAGCTGGAGCTTCTGCTAAACCAGGAATAAAGCAAAACCCACACCTTCAATTCCTGCGACACGGTCCCTTCTGTTAGTTATCCTCCTCCCTTTGGTCAACTACCATCTGTTCTCTGTTTTTTCTTTTTCGCAGAGTATTCGTATAGCTAATGAACATATGTAATGTGTATGTAAGTTATGAATGAAGCACAATAAAACATATTCCCCCAAAACTTCCACACAACTTAAGAAACAACATTTCCATAAGCATCTTCTATGTGCTCCCACCCAAAGCCTTTCGGGGCTTCCTACCCCTCTATGGCTGCAACTATAATCCTGAACTTTGGTTCTTTACCCTCCCTTTGTATTGACATAGAGATTTACCACAAATAGCTATATAACTAAACATTCCTCTATTTGGTTTTGCGTGACTTTTAACTTTAAAGAGTGTTATCGTACTGCGGTGATTCTTTTGTCTCTCCCTTTACATTCATGTTTCTGACATTCACCCATGCTGAGACATGTAGCTATCATTCATTCATTAGTCACTGCTGTCAGGTATCTGACATAGTGGGATTATACGAATATAGCTGACCCTTGAACAACGTGGGTTTGAACTGCATGAATATACTGGCAGGAGGATTTTTTTAAAATAAATATAGTACACTACTATAAATGTATTTTCTCTTCCTTATAATTTTCTTAATAACATTTTATTTTCTCTAGCTCACTTTATTGTAAGAGAACAATATACAATACAGAAAACATATAGAATATGTGTTAATTGACTACTTACGTTATCAGTAAGGTTTCCACTCAACAGCAGGGTACCAGTAGTTAAGTTTTGGGAGAGTCAAAGTTATACGTGGATTTTCAACTATAAAATCAGTGCCCCCAACTCCCACATCGTTGAGGGTCAACTGTACACCCATGAACTGACTGATCTCCACTGCCACCATCTACTCCAAGGTATCTTCACTCCTCTCCTGAATTGCTACAGCAATCTCAGGACTCCCTTATTCATTCAAAGTCAAACTTAGTCTTTACAATGACCTTAAAGGGTCTGTAAAATATGGCCCTTTGTTACCTCTCTAATGTCATCTCTTACTATTCTCCCCCTTGTTTACTCTGCTTATACTTCCATGGCCTCCTGGCTCCTCATCAAACACACCAGACACCCTCCTGCCATTAGAGTGTTTGCACTGGCTGTTCCCTCTACTTGTAATGCTCTTCTCCTTGATATCATATGGTTTATTTACCTCCTTAAATCTTTATTCCAATACCACCTTCTGAATAACGCCCACCCTTAATGACACCATCCCTTCCCTCCCAGGAGCTCCTACACCCCTTGATGTGTTTTCTTTTCTATAACATCATTTTCTAACACAGTATATAATTTATTTATTACGTTTATTATCTAGTTTTCCTACTAAAATGTAAAATCTACAGAGATAGAATTTTTTTTATCTTTTCTGTTCATTGATGTATTTCTAATACCTAGGATCAGTACCTGACACATAAATAGCACTTGAAAAACAATGATGAGTGATTATTGAACGAACGCCTCTGTTTTCTAGTACTTTCTTTACAAAAAACTAAATCTGAAAGAACCTTGTTTTACCTTTTGTATCTGTCTATCCCTAGCCTTGTTATTATTCGCATGCATGTCTGTTTGGTTTGCCCAAGAATATCTCGTTTCTTAATATAAGAAGTTTCTTTTCTCTTCAAATAATCAATCTGTCTTTCTTGGTTTTCATTCCTCCACTACTCCTATTCTGCTAGCAGGACTGAAGCATGTTTTCCAGACCATTCCAGGTCCTGCCTGATTTTCTAACCAAACCTGATTCCCAAAGATAGGGTGTCCCAAATGCAGGCCTTCTGAATTGCTTTTCTGGACTTTCATTCTACAAAAATTTTGTGGAATGGTTTCTCCACTGCAACCCAGGAATATGGAATTTGCTCTTTATATTAAGGGTCTCTTCTCTCTTTTTCACCTCCCTCCCCTTTCTTTCCTTTTAAATAAAATCTAATACTTCTTCATGGATGAAGCCACCATTGGAGCACTGGAAGTTTAAACCCATGCCCAGAGCTTACATACAGTTAACAATCCAGAACCAAAGTGAGACCATATAGTGGTCACAGTCCTAAGGAGCCCAGAGCCAAGAAAATAACAACTAAGAGGTTAGCTCCCTTCTTGGCCTGAAGATCAACATTCAAAGGGCCTTTATTTGGTGCCATCCATCTCTGCCACCTGGCACTTATAACTGAAAGCCAGGGCTCAGAAGGGCGCAGGGAACTCAGCCATCTTCCAGCAGCTTGAAATCCCCCCTGAAGATCTGGCCAAGAAACAGGGTAGATTCTCCACCAGGAAGGGGAAGATGGCAAGTCAGGTGTGCTCAGGTTCTGTCCTGAACTCACCATGAGGTGAGCCCCTTCTCCTTCCGTGGGCAGAGGAGAATGAGGGAGCATCACGGGCTAGTCAGGATGTCCAATGAGTGTCCGTCCACATGGAGGAAATTTCAGGAATGGTGAGTCAGTGTTTTCATCTACACCACAGAAGAGTAAAGGGATAAACAGAACTGATTCATCTAGGTCCACATTCCTGCCTGCCGAATGTCACTATGTCCTGCTGTGCTTTCCCTTTCATTCTTTACCTACACAATGATTTTTTAAGGTAGTCTTGATACATGAAACCATTAACGACATCAGGCCAGGGAACTTGTCCATTGGAGTCACCACCACAACTCCAGAGCCTAGCACAGTGCCTGACACATAAAGGCCACTTCATTAATATTTGTTAAATCAACAGTTCAGACCAAATACATTTCATTTTGACAAGAAGAAAATGGCTTTTACCTGACATATCCAGATTACTAAGACTCAGTACACAGTTTGATTGTTATTTTATTATTTGGAGGCTTAAATTAGCCCAATATTTGTTGTGGGAGCCCCTTCCCTTTGTATCTGGAGACGGAAGCACAGGCTGTGAAACGGCAGGTGTTACCGTTAATAAAAGAAACCACTGAAAGCAATGAGGCATCTGAGTGTTTTCTCGCTGATAATTGTATTGTTTCAGAATATTCCTAACTAACAATCTAAGATTCATTCGTGCAAGGAAAAACTATATTTACAATTATCCCAAATATACCTCCCACAGTGTTCTTACTATTTCTCCAGAATAAAAGCTCCCTTCCTTTTCCTGTGAAGCATGTGTCCCTCTGAATCATAAGAATGGATTTTATCACTGTTCAGCCCCTGACTGATGGTTTTAAGTTTCTGACTTGTGCTAGGATAAACTGTGTACTTTCATATCAAATATAAAAGAGCATCTCAAAAGGAGTTTATGGGACAAAATATACACAGCCGTGCAATGAGATGAAGCTGCTGGAGGGCCACTTAAATTATGTGGAATAAAACACATTTCAGAAAATACAACTCAAACTTTAATGAAAACAAAATGAAAATGTCATTTAAATATAGGGGTTCTTCAGTTACCATCCCAACTTATATGAGTTTTTCAGATAGTTGAATTGGCAATTTTTTTAAGACTAAAAGCATTTTATATGTCCCTCCCTGCCTTCTAAGTGTGCATGTGTGTGTATGAATCCTCAAATGTTCTCTCTGCTAAGAACTTCTCCATGGCCTATGTAATCAGTTCTTACAAACTGGAGGGCTAGGAGGGGAACATTATTTGACCCTGCATTGCCCTTCTGGCTTCCATGCTCATTTTTACTTCATACCTTAGTTTCTTCAAAGTGTGGTTCATACTTACTTCACCACATCCTTGCTTCTTGTGCCTTCCTTGACTTGCTAAAAGACTGACTCCCTTTCCACCAGCCTACCAACATGTACTGGCAGAAGTCCTGTCCCTGAACTCTCGGAATTTAATCATAAACCTTTCTGGAAACTCCTTTCCCAGCTCCCTGGCAATTGCCTCTCTGTTGTCTTTCTATTGGTCTCACCGTTTATTCCCACTGATCCTCACCAAAGGCTCTGGCCTTTCCAGAGTTCTCTTCTGACTCTATTGCCTTGCCTTAAGCAATTCCACACCCTCCATAACCACGTCCATCCTGATGATTCCCAAACCCAATTTTGGCCCAATTTTTATCCCTCCACTCCAGGACAGGCAGCTAAAGCTCAGAGAACCCAAGATGAACTCACTGTCATCCCCAAATCCATTCTTTCTCCAAAGCCAGAAGCCTGACTTCCCTGATCTGCGATATCACATCCGAGATTTCTAGATAAGTCTCAGCAATCTTCCTTATCCCTGCTGTTCATTTCTTCATCCTGACCCCTCGTCTTCCTCCTCAGAATTGTTGCAACAGCCTTTTAACTGACCACTTTTTCTCACTTCAACAATTCTACACCTATGCTCCTGCCACCAACAAAGTTACTAAAGATCTAAATTGGATTATGTCATCTCTGCTTAAAAATCCTTCTCCCCAGCATGTACAGAATAACGCCAAGGTCACTGAAGGGTATTTGAGGTCCATCTTGATCTGATCCCGGCCCAGTTTATCACTATGACTTGCCACCTCAGAATCTATCTTTCAGCAATTTATAACTGCTGTAGCTCCCCGAGCACACATAACCACTAAGAATGTGCTTCATGATACGCTTGAGAAACATCACATTTATTTTTCTAGACAAAATTAAAACTGGCTCAGCCTTTCTTCACCAGTGTTGATGAGAAAGCCAGTCCCCAGAACTGGAGTCCTGACCCTCAGTCCCCTCCTTCTAGTGAGGTCCATAAGGGTACCAGGTCTCCCACAGGAAAGGGCCCGGCCCAGGTCCACAGGTTGCCCTTGCTGTGATTGAACTTACCACCTCTGTCCTGGTAATCCGCAGGCCATGAACACTGCTCATGCCAGAAAGTAGTAATAAGAAGGGCACCGACTTAGACAACACTTACTATAGCTCACTCTGTGCCACTGTTCCAAGCAATTTTCATATATTCACTTACATATTCTTCATAGCAGCCTTAACAGTGCAGCTCTCCAAGGCTTCTAGGACTGGCCACAGAGAAACTTCATCATTGCTCCCAAGGACTCACTGACCAGCCCCAGACAAGCATCCATATGCCCCTTTCCCACCACCAGTTACCTTCATATCGCATAGCAGTAGGGCTGAGGAGTCTTGTTTCAACACTTCAAATCTACTGCATTACCAAGAATAAAAGAGAATGAACAATGTAATCGCTTACACTACCCCACAACTCTTGCTGTTCCCTCTACTTGAAGTGTCTCCCTCCGCCTAGGAAGGTAACCCTATGAAGCTCTTGTTCCTTTTTTAAAATACAGCTCCTCCAAGAAGCCCTCCCTGCCTGCCATTCCTTTTCTTTTTGGGTCTGCATCTGTACCTTGCTCATATTTCTATTCTATTGTGCTTGCCACAAAGCACTAGAATGTTTCTAATATTTTCATAGTAGTCTCTTTTATAAGACTGGGCTCCTCAGAGATAGGAGCTGGAGCTTACATAGCTCTGTATCCCAGTCCCTAGCAAGATGCCTAGAAAACTAATAAATATCCCAAGTTGTTTGATAACTGAAGTAAGCTGACCCAAGGCCAACACCGTACCCATCATTACTTTATCACCTCTCCACCTTCACCCCACCCCCTAGCTCCATGCCACTGTCATTCCTCTCCTGGATTAGTGCAATGACACAGCACTTCCATGTAACAGCCAGGATAATCTCTTGAAATAAAAAACAGATAATGCCACTCAAATCCTTCCAGTGGTTTCCTACCATAATCAGAAAGCCCTGCAATGGCCTTCAAGAGTCTATATGATCTACACCCTTTCTCCCTACTGACCTGACCTCCTCTCCTACTGTGCTACTCATCTGTCCAGCCTCACTGGCCTCCTGTTCTTCCTCAAACACACCAGGCATAGTCCAACCTCAGGGCCTTTGTACTTCTGGTACCCTCTGCCCAGAATGTTCTCCCCATATAATCCTCATAGCTCACGCCACCACTTCCTTCAAATCTTTGTGCAAATACCACCTTCTCACTGATGCCTTCCCTGATCACTCTATATTGAATGCCTTCATTTTTCTTCATAAAAATTTTCACATTCTGCATAATACAATATAACATGAATGTAATACACTGTATAATTTACTTATTTATCTTACTTATTACCTGTCTCCTCCACATAGAATGTAAATTCCATGAAGACCCGGCACATTTTAGGCACTCAATACATTTGTGCTATATGATTAACTCTTAGACCAAGAAACCCGACTCAAGTCTCATCACTGCCTCTGAGAGAAGGCATCCAATCTAACTGTCCTCAGCTGCTTCAGCTCTGAAGTAAGGGGGGGGGGGCGGCAAGATCTCTTAGAAGGAGATTTATGGTGGAATAAGAAAAGAAAATATAGGATTTTTCCCACCCACTTTTTGTCTTTTACACTCTTTAAGGGAAAACTGACAATCCAGATTACAATCTCAAAATATTTTTGGTCTAAAACAATTGCATAAACATTTGTATGTGTGGGTGTGATGGAGAAAATGTGAACTCTCTGTTTTCACAGCCTTCCTTTCAAGGAGGAGAGCATGTAGTCTTAGTAAGTTGATCCAGTAATGGAGGAAGAAAAATGGAAAGAAGCAACAAAGAATTCATTAATTTACACTAGAAAGGAAGGATCTGGAACTGGTCTTGGAAAAAGGAACTGATCCAGAGATATCAGAATGTAGCCCAGTGTGGGAGGAGGTAAAGGTGGGCATTTTAAAATAAAGTTTGGTATAAGGAGAGGGATATCACGAGTCTTTGAAATTTAGAAAAGCCTTGTGCTTCCCCAGGAGAACCCTGCCTTGTTTACAGCACACCCTTCTGGATTATCGGATTCTAGCGTTCCATTGCTAGTAAGCTATTCTAGAACTCTGTAAACTGTAGATAACTTATAGCAATTCAAAACAGTTCTTGTTGGAAGACATGTAAATTTTCTGTAACAGAAGTGGGATGGACTTCCTTCTCCTACTGCGGGGAAAGACCAGTCTCACCTCCATCTGTACATCCATTTCTCTATTCCTGATCATCCATTTCTCTGTTCCTGATCCAGAAATGCATCTGTTCCTTGAATTCTTCTTTGAACTGATTGTGACATCTTACAAGTTCCCTCATTAATGAGTTACATAAAATCTTTAACAAATGTTCATTGTATATCTGTAGGAGAGCCATAATTTTATCTTTTTGAGAAATATATTCTTCAATTAAATGTGTGAAGAGAATTTTAAAGATGTTTTATATTGTATTATGCCATATTAGCAAAAAAAATACAGAGAAAATTTTGTTGTTTTTATTTTTCATATGTCTCTGTGCCGAGAATGACCTTAAAGTGGCCAAATCATATGTGGATAACTGGAGATGATACACAGTTCCAGAGTTTTAGGAAAAGGACACTCCCAAACTGGTTTCACTGCCTTCAGATTCTTCTTCTTCAATCCAGGCTGCATAATTTTGCTAAAGTAATCTTCTAAAAGGCAACTTTGATTTGTCAGTCCCCTGGTAAAACACCATGAACAGTCCTCCAGGGCCTACTGGGTGAAGCTCAGAGACCTTCACCTAACATTCCAGGCCCAAGCTGTAATGAGTCGTAAGGACATTCCACCTCTCCCTGCCTCAGCTCCCCACACAACAGGAATCTTCTACACCAGCCAAACACTCACTCAAAACCCACAATTTTGCACCGTCGGATCATGTATGTGACATCTATTCCCCACTCGCAGAAATGACATTCATCCATCCCTCAAGGCTCAGATCATGTTTCACATCTTCATAAGTCATCCCAGAGCAACCTTCCCTTTTGAATACACCGAACAACTTATCTATTTTCTCATGTATCATATATACCGTTCTAATGCTTACATCTAATTAGATTATAAACTACTAATGAGCATACCATATTTTATATTTTATTTGTATTCCCCATGACTTAAACCAGGATTAAGCACATGGTAATAAGGATCTATCGATCCCTATAACATAAGAATTAGCCCTGAGGAGAAATCCAATCCTTTGCTCCAGCAGTGGCCTATTATTTGATGGGGAGTCATATACATCATATACATCCACACACAGACCACACACTTACCACACATACACACACACCCCCCATACCACACGCCCCCCACACATCATAAACCACACACTATACCAAATACACACCCCCCACACCACACACATACTACATACACACCCTACGTACACCACACACACACACACACACATACATACACACACACACACACACACACACACATATATACATACTACACAGCCCACACATACACACACCGGACACACACTACAGTGAGAAAGCGTCACAAATACTCCTGACCAGAATTCCTATCCCCCTGCTTTGGATCTTTCCCAAGTTCCCACAAACAGCTATTCACCCCAATCCTCCAGATGATTCCAACCTGAAATGTATTCCAGGAATCGCAGTACATCCAGAAGTCTCCTGACTGGATCCGCTCCCCCTTCCCAGGCTTTCTAGGAAGGGCTCCTCTGCTGTGCCCCCATTTCCAAACTTAGTCCCAGGGGCCTCTGAGAGGTTGCAGTCCATCCTGTTTACGCAGCACTCACTAAGCTCCTGTCCCAAACTTTGCTCATTCTCTTCTAGTCTCCACACTGGCCAGTGGCAAAGCTCCTTCATTTATGCAAATCCCTGCTGTCCTTAATACGTGCAGGGCCTCAGCTAGACCCTGGGTGAGATATAATAATGAATAAGACATTATCCTTGCCCTCCAGGAGCTTACAGGCTAATAATACCTATAGAACTAATTAACTTCTAAGGGAAAAAGAGATAATATCTTCAGTTGTCTCATTTTTGCTCACATTCAGGTTAGACAAAGCCACATGAATTGCTTGTTGGTCTTTGTGAACAAGTACTAAGGAGAAACCACTGCCAAATCAATACATTTTAATTGGAAGTGTTTATGAAACCCAAGAGAGTTTCCTAAATGTATTAATTGCTTCCCAAGGAAATATAAAATTCACAATTACTAAAATCATGAAAATTAATACAATGACAGCTCTAAAATATTGCTTTGTAAACTGTTGCTAAATACATAAAAATAAACCAATTGACCTTTTAAAAAGTTTTTAAAAAATAGCTCTAAATTTTAGATCAGCATACAAGAATTGTTTGCCTTGAGACTAACCAACTTAGTTAGGGCAGTATATTAATGCATTGCAATTCATTTACAAGAGATTTCTTCAACTGTATCATTAGTTTCAGAAAAGTTATTTCGACAAAGAAGTAGCTAAAAGGTTAGATGTGAATTATTCTTTCCTTCCTCTCACACCCACAATATATTAGCACAGGTTAAAAAAAATTCTCTATTAGTCTGAACTTAGACTTTAAAAAGTAGTTTAAAGTGAAAATAGCAATTATCTGTATTCTAAGATTCTTTCTCATTTGAAGTTCCCACTGAATTGCATCAGAAAATATGCTGAGGTCTGGTCCTCCATAAAATGCTTGTCCATGCAGAGCTTTCAAAACTTGAAATTACTTTCCCTAGAAAAGAGCCTTCTCGTTCACATGGTCACTCATTCAACAAACATTTCTCAGTAGTTTCCATATATGCCTTCCACTGTGTCAGGTCCTAGGAGATAAAGGCAGAAAGACCTAGTCCCCAGCCTCAGGAAGTACACAGTCGTAGGAGAATGGGGGTATTTGCTTTACTAGGCTGGGAAGTGGGAGCCCAAAAGAGGTAGCACTTACGTCCGTTCACAGAAGACAAAGTGCTTCAAATGAGAATTGAACAATAAAGATGATGTTGCCAGGCAGTCAAGACAAGCAAGAGTGTTCCAACAGAAGGAACAGCATGGGTGAAAGTTACAAAGACCTGAGAAAGTGTGGCACGGTCAGAGAAGAGCGAGCAGCTAAGACCAGACCTTAACAATATCGAGGCGATTGGTAAGACACACATGGCTAGATGAGCAAGCAGAGGCCAAATAAAGATAAAGACTAATTCTGGACACTACGTATGTGCCAGGCACAGTGATAGGTGTTCATGTGAAGCATTTATATTATTATTATAAATAATTTCCCTTTGAGATAAGTGCTATTATGATAAGTACTATTATGAAACCAATTTCATAGATGAGGAAAGTAAAGCACAAAAAGGTTACTTGTTCAAGGTCTGCCAGCTAGTCAGTAGCTTTGAATCCAGGCATTCTTTCTCCAGAGTCCACAAGTTTAGCCACCTTTCACTAGGAAGGATCCTGGACACCAGACATAGGAGTTGAGAAAGTACAGATCTTTTAGGCAATGGGAAGCCACTGATGGGTACTGAGCATGGGAGTGATGTCATCAGATGTATGTAATAAAACGGTGATCTAGAATACAGTTGTTGCAGTTTTGCTCATCTGTACAATGGGGGTGGGGAAGGGGGCAGGATGGGGGCAGGACACAAAGGCCAGAATCCTACTCATAAAGAAAATACAACCCTTAGTAAAAGAGAAAACAAAGGCCTGACCTGGGCAGTAGCAGTGGAGACACAGGGTAAGGGTTGATACCCAGGATGTTCAGGAGGTGGAGCGGGAAGACGGGGCAACCCTGACGGGAACTGGGAAGAAGACAAAGGCAGACACGTACTAGGAACGGAATACTCCTTTCCCATTCCCGATGTTTCTTGAAACATGAACAAAGAACATCAATTAAGATAAAACTCCAGGCCTCTCTCTGCCCTCTTATTCCCTGCCCCCTTGAGCTACAGCAATTTATCTGATGGTGAATCTGGTAGAGAAATCGGGCAAGTGTAGCCCACCCCTTCCTCTTCCCTCTACTTGAGAGCAATAGCTCCTTGCGAAACACCCACTCTATTCTGCATTTACACAAAGCAGGGAGGTTCACAGCTGTAGAAGTAACCTTGACCTCCCCAACCACTGGTGCATGAACCAGGAACTTTGAGAAGTAAGACAAAATGGTGGCAATCAAGGGAACCCAAGTCATGGTCCTCTGGTGGAGCCTGTGATTTGGGGCTGTTTGCTGGTGTTCAGCAGCCTAAATGGTCCATGAAGTTGGGTTTTGTTGTCGTTGTTGTTGTCGTTGTTTTTCAGCAAAACCTTTATTAACATTTTGAATAGCCACTGAGAAAACCAGATAATCAGCGATTACTAAAACTAATTTCTAAGCTTAAATTGGGGGAAATGGCTAGAGTGCAGAGTAATGCCATCATTGGGCACTGTGAATGCCAGCCAGACAGAAGAATTAACAGCCACCCTTCAGAGAGAGAATCAGGTGCAGGATTGACTCTTTCTAGATGCTGTAGTCAGAAAGAGTGGGGCCATCTTCTAGCTCGCTGCCTACAAAGATGAGCCTCTGCTGGTCAGGGGAGATGACTTCTTTATCCTGGATCTTATAGTTTTCACATTTTCAATAGTGTCACTGTGCCCCACCTCCAGAGTAATGATCTTGCCAGTCAAGGTCTTCAGGAAGACTTGCATTTTGATCTGTCAGCAAATATGAAGATACTACAAATCCAATCATGTTGAGTTACCTCAACACCAACTAACTGCCACTGGACAATGTCAGCTGCCTCTCTGTTGAAGCTAGTTTTGACAGTTAGGCAGTTGACTTTGAATGCTAGGCCTGGACAAAGGACCACGTATGGTTTTCCCCTGACTAATCTTCACAGACTGTGGTGGCTCTGTCTACAATCAAGTAACTTTCTCCAGGGTGGTACATAGAGGACACTACCAAAGGCCACCAGAGGGGAGGGCCTCAGTGCTGCAAGAGGCCATGGAGGGATAGGTAGGTGCAGGGATGCAAAAAATATTTACTCCTTTAAAACTGCAAAGCAGCTCAGCTAGGCTGTATACAGAGGAGCTCCAGTAAGTTCTAGGTTCCGATGGTTAGTGCCATGTAAGTAGACAGTGAAAAGGAAAAAAAAAAATACAGAGGTTTCAAATACGCGTGATAATAAAGGAAAAAAAAAAGCTGTAAAAAGATCCTCAAATAACTGTCTCTGTTGCAAATTTGTATTCTTTGTCAGAGGGCCCCAATGCCTCAGCACGTAAAGGGAGGAGCCATGCACATAGGTGGTGTTCTCTCCCAGGCTGACTAAATTCCCCGTGCCCAAACTAGCCAACCTCTTGCTGATATTTCTCCCATTGTGTTTAAGGTCACACATTGTGTGTTTCAGAAAGCTGACAACAGCCACTGGCTTCCTGATAAAAACAAACTCTTTCTCCTCTGGTCCTCCCCACAGTGACCAGGGCATTTCTGCTCCAGCTATTGGCAACTCTAAGTACAAGTAACCTTGTACTTAGAGTATAAGTACTCTAATATACTCTATTATATTAGAATATAATATTTTATATATTAGAATATATGGGAATATAATTTTGCCCAGGACAGGAGATAATGGTTTCAGGGCTAGGGGTTTATTTTCTAACCAATTACCTTGAGTGTCCTCTTAACTCTTTAGATTCTTTACATGTGATGTTCATGGACACCTGGAATTCTATCAGTACAACTTGCAAGGTACAGAGAAACATGCCCAGTCTCACCAGATTCCACCTGGGCTACAAGTCCTGGAAAATACCCAGATCTATCGAGAGTCAAGAACACCTCTCACTAAGACTGATCAAAATAGCAAACTGAGGAGAATGGATTACTGATTTCAATTTCCATGGACTTTTACATCACAGTGGCAATAAACTATGATTTTGGACTTCAATTCCTCTGGATTTTATCAAGTCTTTAGATTTTCTCTTTAGACATTTTATAGGAGACTGATATTAATTTTGGAGGCATCTTAATGATGTTGGTATTTTGATTTTTTTGTAGTATCTTAATGCTGTCGTTTATTTTTTTTAAAGATTTTATTTATTTATTTGAGAGAGAGATAGAGATAGATAGGGAGAGGGAGAGGGAGAAGCAGACTCCCTGCTGAGCAGGGAGCCCCACGTGGGGCTCAATCCCAGGACCCTGAGATCATGACCTAAGCTGAAGACAGACACTTAACTGACTGAGCCACCCAGGCACCCCTATCATTTAATCTCACAGTAGGACATGGGCAATGTGCTGTCCTCACATACGACAGAAAACAGAGCAAGGTGGAAACAGTCAGCCTTGGGAACAGAGTAGCCTACAAGTTCATTCAGTTAAGGGACTTATCTCATCCATTTCAGGGCCCTGTTTGAGTAAACTCTTCACTGCCCACCTGTGGCTCTAGGTTGATGCCCGTAGGAGCAAGGCTGTCACAGGAGGACAAGTCTCAAGAAGTGAGAGCAGGTTGATCCAACAAGCTGCTCCTCCTTCCCCCAAGCAGAAAAGCCTCACTCTGGCTAACCAAATGGTAAGGCTAATAAAAGGACAAAAAGATGGTAATTAATCAAAGGGGAATATATTCCCTTTAAGTGAACAGCCATCAATTACCATAACATACCTGACCTTGGTCCACCTACACTCTTTTGACTTCAATCCCACCCTAGACCTAGCAACAGAATCTTTTGGGAGCCTAGGCACCAGTATGTTTTAAAAGCTCTCCAGATGATTCTAATGTGTAGGCAGGGCTGAGAACCAAAGAACTAAATGATCTCTAAAGGTAGCTTCCAACTCTTAAGAAAAAATAAATTGCTGTGATCTTGCCAGAAGTTAGAGGAAATGACTTTGAGGCCCTTGGGACAGCCCTTCTAGTAGCCCTGAGAGTCAAATGCATAGTGTGCAATCAACCTTCTAATGGGAAAAAAATACATGAGCTCCATGTGTTGGTCCCAAAGCTTGCCTCTTAGGGCTCCCCTACTGGGTCACTGCCACACAATCAATGGTAGCACTGTTCTGAACTGTAACTTGAGAGGGAAATAATCAAGAACAATCCAGCTACACCACAGCCTAATCACAATGACTGATATTTCTAGGGCCGTGTTAATCAAGCCTTCATAGAGACAGACCCTTATGGTCAAACTGATTCTGGAATGATTCTGCCTCCACGGCTGGAATCTTTTATAAACTGAAATTCTCCATTCAGCCTTCCCCCTCACCTAAGTGCAAAATCCCTCCTAATGGTAGCATCTGTTGTCTGTGGCAAACAGAGTTGATTATAGATGCTCTGAAAGGAATTTAAGTCCTTTCTTATGCTATTCAGGAGGTGATAGTGTGATGAGAAGCAGGAACTCTCATGATTACAAAAAGAAATCTTTGGCTAAACAGTAAGTGCAATAATAAAAGATATACTGTTGTATAAAATATTAATATTTGTTGGATTTTTATCTCTTTCTTCAGTACTAAATACGGCCAATAACCATACATGCACTGTCTCTTATAGCTACGGAGCAGGTGTGCAGGTAACTGGTTACCAAGCAACGTATTGGCTAGGGATTAGAGCACACAGTTGCATGGGCATAACTCTGAATAATGCAGACCTTGTTAAGTGATACATTTTTCATTATCCTAGTATCACATCAAGTTCTATATCACCTTTTTTCCTTCTTTAATCTGGGGAACATACTCCTATTAAAAACCCTGAAGAAATCTTACCATCAGATATTTCTTTTTTTATTAAAAACAATGAAAAGAACAGATTCATTATATCTTATCCATCAAACTTGTTATCTACCTAAACATCTGTTCAGTTTTTGTTGTCGTGTTTAGAAAGAATAATTATCCAACAGACCTTATAAGAAATGAATTCCGGTGGAGCGAATGAACTTTACTAATGACTTGCATTTATAGCTCCTCAAGGAAAAAGTTACCTATTCTCATAATCCTGTTTATTCTTTCAAAATGAAAAGGTCTTTGGTAGTTATTTTAGATCTGAGAGGGTTTTTAAAAACTGGCTCTCAACAGCTTTCTGATCCTTAATAAATATGACCAAAATATATTTAAAATGTTTGTAGCTCCTCAGTCCCTGAGTATGGATAAATGCCTCTGCTCTTTACCTTTACTTTCCTAATTTAAATATTAGCCTGCATTAAAAACTCAAACTAGCAACTAGAAGATATTTTGTTTATAGGAAAGTTCTCTGACACTTGTGATGACATCATTTGTCCTTTTTTTGTTTAATCATAAGTAAGTGAGGAGGCAGAGTTAGCAGCTGGAAGGAAGGAAGGAAGGAAGGAAGGAAGGAAGGAAGGAAGGAAGGAAAGAAGGAAGGAAGGAGGGAGGGAGGGAGGGAGGGAGGGAAGGAAGGAAGGAAGGAAGGAAGGAAGGAAGGAAGGAAGGAAGGAAGGAAGGAAGGAATTCTAAAGGGGTCCCTAATTCCCCCATTCTTTGGAACTATTAAACAAGTAGGAAATCTTGTTATAAGTATATTAATTACCCTTCTATATATTTCATAGAACAGCTCAGTTTTTAAAGGCTTACCTGGAACTATTTAAATGATCTGCCTACTCTAGAGAAAGTACTTCCATGTGGAAATGGTAAATGTAGTGATTTTGGTGCAAGGGAACAAAATAACAATTCTTGTCCTTAATTTAAAGTTATGTATCCATGGGGCGTCTGGGTGGCTCAGTCATTAAGCGTCTGCCTTCGGTTCAGGTCATGATCCCAGCGTTCTGGGACTGAGCCCCACATCGGGCTCCCTGCTCAGTGGGAAGCCTTCTTCTCCCTCTCCCACTCCCCCTGCTTGTGTTCCCTCTCTCGCTGCCTCTCTCTCTCTGTCAAATAAAGAAATAAAATTTAAAAAAATAATAAAATAAAATAAAAAAATAAAGTTATGTATCCATGATCTTAATTTTATCACCAAAAAAAAAAAAAAATGACAAATACATTTTTTTGAACCTAGAAAGAAACCAGTGGGGTGTAATCTTTATGAGTACAGAGAAAAAAACAACTGAGCCCAGTTCTTGGGCTTGATGTCATAGTTATGAATCTAGAGAAAAATACATTTTACACAGCCCTTTGGAGTTCATGCAAGGCTGTACATAACCGCTTGCCTCAGACAATGGAGCAGTGGGAACTTGCTTCTGACCTGGCGGCTTATTGAAGCTCAAACCAACAATTTTATAAAATTTCCAGCAGCTTTGTAGCTGTGTCCATTATTTATGATTCAGCATCTTCAAATTCATCTAAAGTATACTTAACATGAGCAGAACACTAAAAAATGGCAAAGTAGGCAGCTTCAAATTTTTAGGGGGAAGAGCTATGAAAGCTATACCCTCTCTTCCTATGTGCTCCTCTTTTAGGAAAGAAATACAATATTCTCCATACTGAGGGTATGACTGGGCGTTGGAAAATGAAATGGACATTCCTTTCCTTACATTTAAAATTTAGATGTTTGAAAAAAAATTTTTTTAAATAAATAAAATTTGTATGCTTGATACCAACCTTATATCTAAAATAAGTGTCTGGGATGTACCTCTCCAAAAGAGCAAAGTGAAATAGCTGCTTTTAGTTTTCAAGACGCTGCAGTAAGATCACGTACAGCGGTCCCCCTGTTATCCATGGGGGATGCATCCCAAAATCCCCAGCAGATGCCTGAAAGTGCGGGTAGTACCGAACCCTATATAGACTATGTTTTCTCCTATACATACTTACATAATAAAGTTCAATTTATAAGTTAGGCAGGGTAAGAGATTAACAACAATAACTAGCAATCAAACAGAACAATTATCACGATTACCGTAGAAAAAGTTATGTGGATGTGGTCCCTCTCTCACACAAAGAAAATACTTTGTTGTTCTGTACTCACCCTTCTTCTTGTGATGATGTGAGACAATAAAATGCCTATGTGATGAGATGAAGGGAGGGGAATGACGTCGGCTGTGACACAGCATGACTACTACTGACCTTCTAGCAATTCGTCAGGAGAAGGATCATCTGCTTCCAGAACAGGTTGACTACGGGTAACTGATACTGTGGAAAAGCGAAACCATGGATAAGGGGGTGCTACTATGGTTGTACTTTCTTCCGCCATCAGTTATTTTTTTCCCAGTCTACCTGGTTCTTTCCTGATAGGACTGTTGCTATGCTGTCCGGATGTGAAAAGGTCTTTTGAGTTGTTTAAACACACACACACACACACACACACACACACACACACACACAACTAACTACAGACTATGGGATCTGTTCAAGCTTTAATTCTGTTCTATGAATTTTCTGCTAAAACCAAAAAGATATTCTTGTCAACCTCACCTTACTATTTCAGGCTGGAGATTCAAGTATCATATCTATGTACAGTCTTGAAACTTTAAACTAGTTTCATAGCAATTTCCTCATAAATGTCATTTCTACTAAAATCACACTTGAAAGATACTCATTACAAGAAATCATAACTTCTTATCACAGAAAGGTGCATTGACCCAAAACAGACAGACTTATACACATACATTCCTGCTGCCCCCCCATACATATAATTATGTAATAAAAACATATACAAACTAGGTAAAAATTTTTAGGCTAAATTCTTCCAGAAGTAATAATTGTGTGTCCAGTATGACTTGTCTGATTATCTTCTTTATTCCAAGAAGGACTCTTTTTAAAATTATTTCCCTAAAGTTGTCTCCATTTCTCAGGATCATGTAATAAATAAAAGGGAGAAAAGATGGTCTGTAATAAGCCTGTCTTCTTTTGTGATCTTTCCTGCAGAAATCAACTGGGTCGGGGTGCCTGGGTGGCACAGCGGTTAAGCGCCTGCCTTCGGCTCAGGGCGTGATCCCGGCATTCTGGGATCGAGCCCCACATCAGGCTCCTCCGCTGGGAGCCTGCTTCTTCCTCTCCCACTCCCCTGCTGTGTTCCCTCTCTCGCTGGCTGTCTCTATCTCTGTCAAATAAATAAATAAAATCTTTAAAAAAAAAAAAAAAGAAATCAACTGGGTCACACTTCAGAATTGAATCTTTAGACTTACAAATTAGCAAATACTGCCTAGTCCGTTGCTAATAAAAGGGTTATATACATAACTGCTTGTTTCCTTACAATGAAAAGACATCAAAATTTTAAATTGCAAAACATACAAATCACTAATAAATTCCTATTTTATGTCAATTCCAAAACAAAAAATACCTTTGCAAGAACCAAAATGAACGAATACCACCCTCCGCTATAGTCTATTTGATCTTATGAGTCACCTTTCCTCTTTTTCCTGTTCGCCTAGAGCTGTCTAAGAGTCATAGCCAAGTTAGTCTGTTTGCTTTGTTCAGCAAAGAAAATGCTGTTTTGCCTTGAAGTGTGAATTTATTAAAAGGTATAGAACCTTCTACTCCAAACATCATTACAACTCTTTTCCCCAAAAAGTATAAATGCAATCTAAACACTATTCTCAGAGTGAACACTTAAATAATCACATTTTCGGTTTACTGCATTTTCTTATGCGGCTTAAATCTTTGCAGAAATAAGACGGGACAAAAATTATATTACTGAGAGAAAATTTATTAGAATGTCTACTATTCCCATATTTAAAATGTCAGCCTCATGATTCATTACCTTTTGTCAACTATCCTGTGCACTTGAACATGGTAATTAGCAAAATCCTTCTTAAAATCTGCCAAGGTCTTGAGGGGCAGAGGTTGGGGGGTGGGGGCAGGAAGAATATAGGCCTGTGGTTAGGGGTGAAGGAGTAAGCTAGATGACCTGTGGTGAACTCACAGGACTGAAGAACCCCCAAGATAAGACAGAAATGTTGCTCACTACCCTCTAAAGCCAGAGGACTTCAGTACCATCTTCCTTTGTGACTAATGAGCCAGGACTTCCTGAGAAACCAGGAAAGGTGTCAGCATCCTGAATTGTATCTTCACCCTGCCAGGACTATTTTCTCATCTGTTAGACATATATATTTTGTCTCTGGACTATCAGAATGTGTCTTTGTCATTATTGACCCAACTTCAGTTTTCTACGTGAGTATTTATGGATGTGAATAAATGAGAACCAACATCCCAATATTTCTCAAGTACATACTTGTACCTGGCGCTTATTTTTTTTTTTTTTTTAGAGAGAGAGAGAGAATGCAAGCATGAGGAGGTGGGGAGAGGCAGAGGGAGAAACAAATCTTTTTTTTTTATTTAAATTCAATTAGCCAACATATAGTATATCATTAGTTTCAGATGTAGAGTTCAGTAATTCATCAGTTGCATGTAACACCCAGTGCTCATCACATCATGTTCCCTCCTCAATGCCCATCACCCAGTTATACCATCTCCTCACCCACCTCCCCCCCAGCAACCTTCAGTTTGTTTCCTATAGTTAAGAGTCTCTCATGGGTTGCCTCCCTCTCTGATTTCTTCCATTCAGTTTTCCCTCCCTTCCCCTATAATCTTCTGTGCTGTTTCTTATATTCCACGAGTGAAACCCTATGATAATTGTCTCTCTCTGACTGACTTATTTCACTCAGCATAATACCCTCCAGTTCCATCCACATTGATATAAATGGTAAGATTTCATCCTTTTGATGGCTGAGTAATGTTTCACTGTATATATATACCACATCTTCTTTATCCACTTATCTGTGGATGGACATCTCGGCTCTTTCCATAGTTTGGCTATGGTGGACATTGCTGCTATGAATACTGGGGTGCAGGTGGTCCTTTGGATCGCTACCACGGAAGAAAGAGAAGTTAAGGAATCAATCTCATCTACAATTGCACCAAAAACCATGATACCTAGGAATAAACCTAACCAAAGAGGTAAAGGATCTGTACTCTAACAACTATAGAACACTTATGAGGGAAATTGAGGAAGACACAAAGTAATGGAAAAACATTCCATGCTCATGGATTGGAAGAACAAATATTGTTAAAATGTCTATGCTACCCAGAGCACTTTACACATTCAATGTCATCCCTATCAAAATACCATCAACATTTTTCACAGGAACAAATAATCCTAAAATTTGTATGGAACCAGAAAAGACCCCAAACAGCCAGAGGAATGTTGAAAAAGAAAAGCAAAGCTGGCGGCATCACAATGCTGGACTTCAAGCTCTATTACAAAGTTGTGATCATGAAGACAGTATGGTACTGGCACAAAAACAGACACATGGATCAATGGAACAGAATAGAGAGCCCAAAAATGGGCCCTCAACTCTACGGTCAACTAATCTTTGACAAAGCAGGAAAGAATATCCAATGGAAAAAAGACAGTCTCTTCAACAAATGGTGTTGGGAAAATTGGACAGCCATGTGCAGAAGAATGAAACTAGACCATTTCCTTACACAAGATACAAAGATAAACTTAAAATGGATGAAAGACCTAAATGTGAGACAGAAATCCATCAAAATCCTAAAAGCAAACACAGGCAGCAACATCTTCGATCTCTGCTGCAGCAACTTCTTATTAGACATGTCTCCAGAGGCAAGGGAAACAAAGGCAAAAATGAACTACTGGTACTTCATCAAGATAAAAAGCTTCTGCACACCAAACAGTCAACAAAGCTAAAAGGCAACCTACAGAATGGGAGAGGATATTTGCAAATGACGTATCAGATAAAAGGCTAGTATCCAAGATCTATAAAGGACTTATCAAACTCAAGACCCAAAAACCAAATAATCCAGTCAAGAAATGGGCAGAAGAAATGAAGAGACATTTCTCCAAAGAAGATATCCAAATGGCCAAAAAGCACATGAAAAAATGCTCCACATCACTCAGCATCAGGGAAATACAAATCAGAACCACAATGAGATACCACCTCACACTTATCAGAATGGCTAAAATTAACAAGTAAGGAAACAACACATGTTGATGAGGATGCAGAGAAAGGGGAGCCCTCTTACACTGTTGGTGGGAATGCAAGCTGGTGCAGCCACTCTGGAAAACAGTATGGAGGTTCCTCAAAGAGTTAAAAATAGAGCTACCTTAAGATCCATCAATTGTACTACTAGGAGAGAGAGAATCTTGAGCAGGGTCCACGCCCAGCACAGATGGAGCCTGATGCGGGTCTTGATCTCAAGACTTGAAGATCACGATCTGAGCTGAAATCAAGGGTCAGATGCTTAACCACCCAGACTCCCCTATACCTGGTGCTTTACCTGCATCTTCTTATTTAATCCCCTCGATACCACTTCTTGGTTTACTCTTCCATCTACTATATATGAAATACACAAAACACAGAACTCAAAACTCAAAAAGGACAAGGAAGATACTTGTAATAAGGGAACACACTTGCAAAAAATAGATCTGAGAATCAAATTTAGGTTGGATTCCAAAGGTCCTGTTCCTTCTAGAATACCATGGAGGCTGGTGAGATACAGATTTCCTCACAAGCTAAGGAAATTGATTTTGGCATTAAACAGCATCATGAAACTCTTACCTCTGAAAATAGTTTTGGCAGCTCCTCAAGTAACTGATCTGTATTTTGTTGTATAACATTCATTTCTGTTTGATAACATTTCCAATATTTAAGTACACTGAAGATTTGTTGATCTGCTGACATTTAAATTAGTTTTTGCATGTCTTTTCTTCCAACAATGTTAGGTCATTGAATTTCAGAATAGAGTCATTTTTATAAAGCGTTTCCTCCATACGTAAAAAGACTACCACATCATACTGAGAAAAAAGGTCAAAGATGAAAGGCCTAAAACTATATAGTTCTCAAAGTTGGGTCCAAAAAACTCTATCAGAATTACCTTGGGAGGTTCTTAACACACAGGCTCCTGAACCCCATCCTGGAGTTACTGATCCCAGATATGGGCCCTTGTTACCTACATTTTAAACACAAAATTTCAGGAATCACTACTACAGGCAATGCACTGTGAAACAAGTATTGTAAAGACCCAATCTATGGAAGTTTTCATACCCCAAGAGTAGCAAAAAGGGGCACTTCCAGTTACTAAAGTCTTAAATTTGAAACAGACACAGATGACACTGACTAGACTCTCTGCAAATACACAAATTGTTTTTATGGGAAGAAATTAGCTTCAGGTATGCCTCTGTTGATATGAAGCATGGTAAACTGTTCTGACTCACTTACATCTTCACCACAAACCAGCAAATTAACACACGTACAAAAACCAGGAGGAGCCTTTGTGTCTATAGCAACTGGCCCACTGTCCTTCTCCTTCTCCCTCTCTTTGCATAGCCTTAATTCTTCCATTTTTATATGATTACAGGTCTCCTTTCTTCCCAACTCTTCGTGTTTCATAGTGATTACACTCAAAACCTAACATGCCAACATAAAAGAATTTCTGTGTCATGTACATGACATGGAAGACCTTTCATCATGAGGCCCCTGGCAACCCTGCACTCCTCCCCTCACCGTCTCATCATTCTTAACCCTGGAACAATTCCCAGCTAGAGCTCCCTGAACACCCAATGCTGACCTATGCTGCATCCTTCTCTTTTGCTAAAATGACCTTTAACTCATCATCTCCTTTTCCTGATCAGTATCAGTATTCCTCTCAAGGACTGCCTCCTCCCACCATGGGTGAAGTGAGGGATTCTAATTTCTGACTGCACCTCAGAATTATCCTGGTAGCTTTTGATATTAATGTAGCCCCTCCAGCTCTCTTATGGTTACTCTGTGCATGGTATATCTTTTTCCATGCTTCTACTCTTAACCTATTTGTGTCTTTGAATCTAAGCTATGTTTCTGGAAGACGGTGTATAGTTGAGTCTTATTTTAGCAAATCTAACCATGTTTGTCTTTTGATTTGAGTGTTCTTCCATTCACATTTAATGAAATTATTGTTATGAGTGGATTTATTTTTCCATTTGATGTGATGGATTTCTTTGCCTGTAGATTTCATATCTTAAAATTTCCATGTAATTATTAATTTGGATGGATTTCTTTATTTTCAATATGACTATCTTTGTTCCTGTTTTCTTCATGTATTGCCTCCATCTGCATTAACTACTTGTTAGGATACCATTACAATTCTTCGGGTGACTTTTTAGTAATTTTTTTAAGTTATGCTTTTAGCCGTTGCTCCGGGATTGATATGCATCTCTACTTGTCACAATCTACTTCAGGTTAATATTGACAGAATTCTGGTAAAATATATCAAGTTTGTTTCACCGTAGCTTCATTTCCTCCCCTATACTTTGTGCTATTATTAGATATATTCCACCTCTATATGTAGTAAACCCAACGATATAGTATTATAACTATTGATTTAAACAATCTTACAGTTTTAAAGAAATTGAGAATGAGACAAAAAAGATACTGCTTTAGATATATCCTATTTTACCTACATATTTACCATTTCCAGGGCTCTTCTGTAGTGTAAGTACTTCACATTAAACCTTTTGATTGTAGTGTAAGTGCCTGACTAATAGCTTTTGATTGCCAAGGCATCCATTTCAAAAGCCATCCATCTTGAATAAATACACCGCCAGTGGTATGACACAGATACTAACAAAACAATCTGTAACAAACTAGGCTACCGGACCCAGGAAGCTCCTTCTTTCAGAAAGCCCTGAGTAACCTGGATAACTGCCACCTGAGTGGTCCCACTTCTCCCTTCCCATACCCTAATTCCTGTTCTCCTGCTTTAAGATAGCTGATGAAGAGTGAACCCACAAAACCCTAGACATCCCTCCCCAGAACCATAAGAAAGGCAGAGCCCCAGGTTGTGCCTCCCCTCCCTGCACTGCCCAAGACCTTGCTGTGTGGCCCTCCGGCATGCCTCGTACCCTCCGGCACCTGTGAGTAATAAATTTTGTTCCTCAAAGTTTCTTGATGATTCCGCGGAATGTAGCCTGTCATCATAATGAGAACCACATGGGTCAGTCCAGTCGCAACATTTATTTATTTATATATATATATATTTTTTTTTTCCTCCCAAAAAAACAACTTAGTCCACAACTTGATATTTTTTCACTTGTCTAATATATAGACCTCCAAAGAACTTCTAATAATAATAAACAGGAGAACTCCTTGGTACTGCATAAAGGAAACAGAACAAAATTTAGGAGATTTTTTTAACTGCCTCTTATGCTAACAAATTATAGAATGATCCAATAACTCAGAAATGTAAAAGAATCAGTGATACAAAAGTTTTCCTTTCTTTCTGATCCTTTCTTGATAAGGACGACCTATGCTTTACCCCAGGCCTGCTGCATTCTAATTCTCCTCCAAAGATGAATTAGCTTTTCCAAGAAATTCCTCTTCAAGAATTTCCAGACCAGGGGCGCCTGAGTGGCTCAGTTGTTAAGCGTCTGCCTTCAGCTCAGGGCGTGATCCCGGGAGTTCTGGGATTGAGCCCCACGTCAGGCTCTCCCGCTGGAAGCCTGCTTCTTTCTCTCCCACTCCCCCTGCTTGTGTTCCCTCTCTCGCTGGCTGTCTCTCTCTGTTAAATAAATAAATAAAATCTTAAAAAAAAAAAAAAAAAAGAATTTCCAGACCAACTGAATTGGGTCTCATTTCATTCTCATGAGACAATGAGATTCTTAATGCAAAATTAAGCAATGTATAAAACAAAGAACCTCCCATTCCCATGAATTACATACAGATCTAAATGAAATATACAGTAAGTACATACATCATAAAACTTATTTTTCACAATGAAGGTGGACTCAGCCTTTGACAATATTCTCCGGCTGCCCATTTTTAATCTTCTTAGATTTCTGGAATAATTGTGCACTCTGACCTCTGATCTTCTTCACCCAGCTCAACAGGACTACTTCATCCTCTCTGGAGCCTACATGGCATACTTTCATAGGAAAACACCCTTAGAGCTACATTTAAAACGCACATTTTAATCAATGGCCAAGATTTGAAAAGGGCAGTATTACGCTCATTCTGCCTCCAACTCTAGAAGAAAGGATGGGCAAGATTTACATACTGCTTAGCTCCATTGCAAGGAATTTTTATGCAATAATTTACAGTTTTGTTCGGCTCCAAGTCTTAACAAGGTCAGATTCTCAAATAATTGTCTATAAGGTTATGCAGGACATAACACATTCAGTTTATTCCCTGCACTCCAGCCCCATAATCTGTGTCTGTGGCACAAGAATAATTGGGAGTCCACACAAGGCTGATGATTGTACATGCCATCATGCCCCACATAAACAGACTTGCAGCCTGTAGGTTCCAAAGGATTGCTTTTATGTTCTGTTCTCCCTCTGCTCCAACATAGGTTTTAAGAGATTGGAAATCAAAGTTGCCTGGTTTGACTTAACTTAATGGTTACAAAGTTTGTTTAATTACTGCCTTATTCCCAAAGCATAAAAGAGGGTGAATTTCTGGTGGAGGGTGGGGGGAGAAGGAACAAGGTATCACTAAGACAATATTATTGTGTACCCACTGTTCTCACTTTCCCTTCCCTCCCTCGACAGCTCTTGGGCCCAGGAGTACCTTCTGACCTACAGGTGAGGCATCCAGAATTCCTTTACAGTTAATGAGCCTCATCTCCAGAGAACACACAAAACAGGCTGTTCCAGATTAAAGAAAACGCTCTTACCCTCTTGCAAATGCCGAACAAGCAGCTTTCATGAGAAATGGCACTAAAGAAAAGAATCCTCCAACAGCACAAAGGCAGGCAATGTCCAGCAACCTACAGCCAACAAGCAAAAAAGCCCATTGATGGTACCTGCTACCCCTTCAATGGTCAGAATCTGTGCTAAAGAACACAAAGTACTTGAAATTGATCTTTCCTACCTGTCCATTCTCATTTGTATCCCTACCTCGGTGTGTGGCAGCCTCCTACTCTCCTTGACTGACCAGGATCCCCACTCTGGTGTCCATGTTTTCCCACCTTTCTCTTGGCAATAAAAAACTATCTGTCCTTCTTGGCCTATAGAGCCATTCCATCCAGACCCTGTATGATAGGTTCACTCACTGAGCCAGGATACTGATGGCTGTTCCGTGTGCATCCCCCCCTTCCTAAGATACATGATTACTTTTAAAAAGGACCTCTAATATCCTTACCCAAAGACATATAATGTTGAAATTCCAGATGACCCAGCATGATGTCCCTGGCAGGGAAAGAAGAAGAGCATCTACCAATGTCTCTCAGATGATCCCTTATACTTGTACAATATAAGGGATGCCCAGAATGGGGTCTCACTATCCTCTTCCTATGCACCAAGGCCAAACCCATTTACTTACCCACTATTGAGATGCCATGAGGCTAAGGCCTAAAGGAACAGAATGTTCCTAATCAGAAGCACTAACAAATGGAGTGGTGACTGCTAATGCATTATCCACCCTGTATGGGCCCCATTAAATTTAATTAAGTGGCACAACTTTTGCCAGACTTTCTTCAGAATCGTCACACAGTACAAATATCACGCATACTATATAGCAGAAGATCCCGCCATGACTCCCTGTGTCACCTCTGCCAGGCAAACACCCACTCTGGACCTCAGGGTCTCCACACATAAACTAGAGATGACAATATCTGCCATCCAGGGCTGTGTGAGGAATAATGAGAAGGTGCCTATGAAAGCAGCAAGCCTGGGGCCTGACAGCCAGTAGGAACCGAATAAATGCCCTTCTTCATCCTTACTCCAACTCCAAATTTGTTTCTTATCTAAAACACTTTTTATAAGAATGTGGATACCCATAAAATCCCATATTTGTCTCTTCTCCATACCCACTCAGTCTCCTCCTTGCACTGTTTGCCGTGCCTCTTGAGCAGACCGATCCAGTCTGTCTCCCCGGGTTCTTTTCACACCAGCCACGGCAAGAGATATGAAAGGCTGCATGTGAGTTCACACTTCAACAAGAACCTTCTAAGAACAACCTCTGAGCTCTGCACATGGCACTGCGGTGCTCTACCAGAACAAGGACAGGACCTGGTCCACCCAAAGCCTCCAGCCCAATTAAGAGAAGCACTAAATATGTGAAGCTACCATAAGACCATGTGAGACTGTCTATTATTACTGTGTATTGTGTTATAGAAGCCAAGGAATTATACTAATAATAGCTAAGGTAATGAGTGCTCACCATGAGGAGCTATTGTTCTAAGTACTTCATATATATATAGTACTGTTATAATTTCCATTTTATAGATAAGAAACTTGAGGCAGAGAAAGATTAGGTAGTTTGCTCAAGGTCAGGCAGTGGAGAAGCCACCACTGTTATTCAGTTTGTAAAAACTACAAAATACTATGCTGAGCACAAGGTTTGGAGTACTGGATTAGTGTGAGATTCTTAAGGGAAGAAATCACAACCTCCTGATTTTTATTTCCATGGTAGACAGTCCATTAATGTGTGTTGGTCAACTGAGTAAATGAATGAGAGAAGCCTTGTTGGGGCGCCTGGGTAGCGCAGTCGTTAAAAGCGTCTGCCTTCGGCTCAGGGCGTAATCCCGGCGTTCCGGGATCGAGTCCCACATCAGGCTCCTCTGCTGGGAGCCTGCTTCTTCCTCTCTCACTCGCTTGCTGTGTTCCCTCTCTCGCTGGCTGTCTCTCTGTCACATAAATAAATAAAATCTTAAAAAAAAAAAAAAAAAGAGAAGCCTTGTTGAATGATATGGAGCTTGGTAAGTAAACTCTAGAAGAGCAAAGTAAAGGCTACTCATGGCAAGCAGAGTAAGCAGGCCCACATGCTCAGAGGTGATCATAACTATAGACAGGAACTGAGGGGAAGACTGACCTTAATGAAGCCCCAGGCATGCTCTGAGGATAATGATGGATGATAAATAAGATACATGGGGATAATTGGGAGGCCTTAAAAGCTTAAGCAGAAAAATACAGAGTTGACACTATGGGCGATAAGGAATACCAATAAATCCTTGAGCAAGGAAACAATTTGAGGGAAGTGGCATTTTAGAAAGACTGATCTGGAAAAGAGTAGAATAATCCAAGTGCGAAATCAGAAAGGAGTGAGTCTGAGTTTGCCAAATGGCTGAACGAGAAGGAAGAGCTACAAGAGCCAAAGCACGGACAGAAATAACAATTTAACAGTGACTGAGCGTCCTTTATGTACCTGGAATAGTGCCAGGGGCTGAGGGGGAAACAAAATGAAGGAGATATAACCGTGGGTGACTAATCACCAAGAAGATGAAAATGAAGTTGAGGGAGGTCTGCCATTGGTGTCCAGGTATTAGACCAGAAGTGGTGCCAAACCAGACCTCAGATCAGAAAAGGGCAAGATACCAATTCCAGATGTGAACGTTAATGGGGACAGGGGAGACAACTCACATTGTTCTCTCAACCCTTCCTCGGTATTTATCTCTCTGGTAAGATTTTAAGCTTCTCCCAAAAAGGAGCCATATCGTTCACATCTTTCAAGATGCCTAGGACAGTACTGGAAATAAAGAAATAATATGATGAATACCTATGATCAATTAACTAAATGTCATGAAATCCAACAGGAATTTCTTTTTAAAGTTATTACAATAACTTAGTCTCTCTCTATTCCCTCATTATCATTTTATAGTCCCGCCTACCTTTTCTCCATTCCTTCACAATTACCTCTCCACCCCTGACAGGATTTGTTTCCTGCTGCTCCAGCCATCTGGCACACAGTTTTTGAGTCTCAGAAACTCTATCAATTTAGAAATATCATCATTCTTATACTTCCAAAAAAATTAACATGAAGAAAAGAAAGAACTGTATATTAACGCTGGGAAGTATTTTAGGCAATACTGTGTGGTAAGTGTTAGGAAGGTACACCATGTTGGCATTGAACTTTTGGAAGTCCAGGAGCTCAAATTCCACTACTGACTTTTGGTCTTACACCTCTGTATTTCCTTTCTTGGTGCCTGAATTGTTTTAGCCATAAGTGAAAAATACTCTGATCCGACAAACTCTCACAAAGAAGAAACCCAGAACCCAGGACAGGCCTCAGCACAGATCTGGATTAACAGGAAAAATCCACGACAGGTAGGAAGTAACTCTCCAGCACATCATCTCACAAGTGATTACAAATGCAGCACAGGAAAAGCAAGTGTTATTAAAACAATGGTCAATAATCATCTATAGACAAAAGAAATGGGGGCTAATGTGACTTCTGAAGGGATGAAAAATGGGTTTCAATTGTCTAGCAAACTCTAATTGATTGACACTAACTGCCCAGAGCCCTGTGTTAAGCACTTGGGGCTGTTCCTGGGCTCAGTGAGAATACAGTGCTGGACTGACTGCTGACACCCAGCACAGGGAAGACAGAAGTAATGATATGTGTTCTGTTAGGCCAGGTCTGGTCATGTCCAAACCCCCCCTGGATGACCAGCATGAACAGTGTAAAGGATTGAGTGAAATTCAGAGGTAAAGCTTCTAGAGAATGCCAGTGAGTCTAATCTGTGAGTGCTCCCTGAGTCATTACTAGGTGTAGGGCACTATACATTACGAAGGGAAGCCTCATAGTAAGGGAGGAAGAGTACAAAAGAGAAAAAATTAAAAGACCTGCAAGTCTTCAGGAAGCTAGCTCTACAACCCTGGGTAAGACCTTCTACTCCCTTGGATTTCCATATGTTCATCTAGAAATGGGAGAAGGACATATACTTCCTCATACAAAATTCAATATTTTTAATTGCCATTTTTATGATTTCTCATTCACCAAAACCAAAACCAAAACAAAACACAAGGTGATTCTCATCAACACATTACGATCATTTTGTAAACTAGTCTACCTTGAAGACAGAACATGGAGTGATCATAGTTTAACCTAAATACCATCTATATTCTGGACATTCTTAGATCCAAATTTTTGTTGCTTTCCCCTTCTTATAAATCATGCTGTATTTATATTCCCCAAATGTCAGTCTTGAGAAATCTAATGTTGGCACCAGCTAGTAAATGATTAACTACCATGTAGGCACTGAGAGGGCTGAAGAAGAAGGGATTATTTGGGTTCCCAGAGTTCAAATTTCATAGATGAGAGGGTGCTAGGGAGAAGGAACGGGAGGAAAAAAGACTCAGATATCTTATCTTGAGGTGCTTAGGCGATATCTGAATCAAGCTGTCCAGTGAAAATGTAAGTCTGAAGATTGGAAGAGGAATCTGGCCCAGAGATAAAATTCAGGACTTGCTGATATATTGATGATAATTGATATAATGAGAATGGATTAGATCAACCAGCAAGGAGAGCACGCAGAAAAATAGTCTACTTCAGACGAAGAAACACCAGAAGTTAACTGGTGAGCAGTAGGGAATGCCCTAAAGAAAACCTAGAAGAGACAGTCCATGAGGTGTCACAACAACCAGGAGAGTGAGATTTCATAACAGCCAACATAACAGATTTTGATGAAGTACTGTCGAATAGCGAAAAATCCAGAGAGGGACTTTAAAAAAAAAAAAAAGTCCAAATGATCTGGTGATTAAGACACCAGGGCTGTTAGCAAGAACTATTTCAGAAGAATAGAGTAAGCAGGTGCAAACTCAAGTGAGGAAAATAGAATTTACTTTTATTTGGAAGAATACGAGGGATTGTGCACAAAAGGTAGAAAGGTCAAAGCTAATAGTAAGTGTGATAAATTCTACGTACTTGCTTTTTTCCATTGCCTGCAACTGGATTAGGGTGGGCTATTTTTTATTCACTGGCATGAGTCTATCAAAGGTTGATTTCAACCGACTATTTCTGGGAGAACTGACAGACCATACTAAGAAGAAAATAACTTAACATCTCAGAAAGGGGGAGCCTTCTAAATCCCATTCCCTCGTCTGCTGTGTTACATCTGTCAGGTTTTAAAACAGTCATTCAGCCTCTTTGTTGATCCATTTCCTTAGCTGTGGAATGGGAAAATAATTCCCTTTTAATTGGATCCTGAAGTGCTAAGGGCTTTTCAGACTGCCCAAGACTCAGCAGTGTTTAGAGACAATATCCTGGCTCAGAAATTTCCCAGCTACTTTGTCCTGCTACTGAGAAAGCCACTCTCTCTCTTCACATGAAATCCTTAACTGGAATGCTCAAGATGTAAATTTCTTCTTGCAGGTTTGTTAGGTTTTGGACCCTAAACTATCTCCTTGTGTCTACAATATGCAAAGTAAAGTGGAGAACTGAAGAAATGATCCAGAAAATTCAGCCCCAGCTTGACGTTTGCCTCAGACTATTCATTTGTTTGGCCAGAAAACTTTATAAATCCAAATTCCTACAGCATAGGCAAGGGCCTCCAGCTTATTGGGTCTGTGCAGGTTCATTTGAATTCTCTGTTTCTTTCCTCTTGAATTTCAGCCTCTACCAATTTTGTATCCCCCAGGAGCTATCGTTAGCAGCCATATATCCTCTTGTAAATAAACCCCAACTGTCTGCTGGAAATTTCCACTTGCATATCCAGCCATCGCACCAAATGCAATGCACCTAAAATCAAATTCATCAATCTCTCCCCCAAAACTGGCTTCTTCCCAGACTCTCCTATTTCTGTCAATTGACATCATTCTCCCCGTCACCCTGGCTTAGATCCTCAGCATCATCCCTGTGCCCTCACTCTCCCTCGTCTTCCATACCCATTCCCTCAGTCGTAAAATTTTTCCACTGAAATGCTTGGCCCACCTGCCCTTCTCGTTTCCAGCATCTGAACACTTCATGTGCCAGACACCATGCTGAATACTTGACAAATTTCACCTTACTTAATTCTCATGACAAGTTTATTAAGAGGCTGATGGAATTTTCCCCATTCTGCAGATGAGAATCTTGTAGTTCAGCACTTGTGGTGACTGCTAGGGACTGGACTGTATGAATTCCCCCAAAATTCCTTTGTTGAAGCCCCAACCACCAATGTGACTTTATGGAAAAAGGGCCTCTGAGGAGTGATAAAGGCTAAATGAGGTCACAGGATGGGGCCTTAATCCAACAGGGCTGGTGCCCTGGTAAGAAGAGGAAGAGACACCATTGTGCACTCCTCCCCTCTCCCCAACCATGTGAGGACACAACAAAAAGGTGTCCATCTATAAGCCAAGAAGAGAGTCCTCACAAGAAATCAAATCAGCCAGCACATTGATCTTGCACTTCCTGGGCTCCAAAACTATGAGAAAAAAATATTTCTGTTGTCTAAACCACCCAGCCTTTGGTATTTTGTTATGACAGGCTGTGCTAAGATAGGGACCATGCCCAACCCACTATAAGGGCACAGAGGTCAGATCCAAAGCCAGGACCACCTCTCTCTGCAAAGAAGGCCCTGAGCCACCATGCTGTATGGCCCTGGCCGGCTCCCTGGCTCAGGATCTTATCACCACAAAGGGAAGTTCCATAATAGCTTCTCGGCACCCACCTTGCTTCAAGTCCTCCTTACCCTCCTCCAATCAGCCTGTGCATGTTAGGTTCGCTTTCGCCAAACACCACCTGGACCAGATCATTCTTCTGATCAAAAAGCTTTCAGTGGCTCCCCACTAACTACAAACTAGGTTTAATCTCTTTAAACAGGTTTCCAAGCTCTCTTCAAGTTGGCCCTCACCTTCTTATCCAGCTCTGGGTCGCCTCACTGCTGATCCCCAAGGTACCCACTCTCCTTCTCAAAGTGGCATGAATTATTTATCTGTGAGTTCCAATGAGGGCAGAGACTGTGGCCTCTCTCTGTATGACTAGTGTCTGGCACATAGTAAACACTCAATAAATAGCTGTTTAGTGACTGAATGAATTAGTACATGCTATTCACCTGGCCTGGATACGCTCCCTGTCCTCCCGTCTGCAGTTTACCCATCCATCTGGACCAAGCTCAGTGCTAGCCTGTCCAGCCACCCCAGCCCACCATGATCTCACACTTCACCAAGCTCCTCCTCAAGGGGCTATCCCTGTGACCCACTTGACACATACCACTCATTAGCATGAATTAACGTGATTATCACATTCAAGAATGTTTGTTTTTGCATTGTTTGCTATTGCAAACAATTTGTGGCAGAGACTGCCAGTGCCTCCTAAAATCCAGTCCATACTTCTATATTACAAAAACTCTGATCGTAAGCTGGGCCCACTGCTGCCCAACTTAAAAAAGAAAAAAAAAAAAAAATCCCAGCCTCCTTTGTAGCTAATTATGGCCACCAGACTAAATTTTGGCCAGTCAGGAAAAGGCACACCTTTCTCTTCTGTATCCTCAGTCCCACTGCATGAAATTCAGATGTGACTCTGGAACTCTAGCAGCCATATTGGACCATGAGGACAAGGACTAACCAGGGCAGTAAGCCGGCAAGGGCTGGGGTATCTACCAGTAGCATGGAACCGTCAGAACATCCACATATTGCCTGCCTCTGGCCGTCTTTTCCATGAGTGAGAAATGAACTTCTGCCTTATTTGAATCACTATTATTTAGGATTCTTTACTTCATGCAGCCAAGCTGGAACACACTGAAAATACCTATCATTAGAGAAATGAATATATAAAAATATGTTGAGGGGTGCCTGGGTGGTGTAGTCAGTTAAGTGTCTGACTCATGTTTTCGGCTCAGGTCATGCTCTCAGGATCCTAGGATCAAGCCCTGCATCAGGCTCTGTGCTCAGCATGGAGTCTGCTTGAAATTCTCTCTCCCTTTCCCTCTGCCCCTCCCCTTTCTCTCTCTCTCTCCAAAATAAATAAATCTTTTTTTTAAATGTTGATATGAAGGTAGTTAAAAGAAAAAACTATATCTACCTACACGTCTACTTCTATATCTATTTGAGAGAAAAATAAATGATATATGCATTATACTTTTAAGTAAAAGATTTATGTGCTACTTGTATAACAAATGACAAAAAATGTTTAATCATAAAAATGCTAATTTTTTCTACCCTGTATATATTTTGCTTCCTAAATAATCTTTTAAGCTTCCCAGAAGCAGAGATAAGAACTTTTATTTTCTTTGTGTCTGCCACTATCCCTAACATATAATAGGTCCTAATATTTGATTGGCTAAAACCTGTCAGAATTTGTCAAACACTGACTCTCTGTACAGAAACGCTGAAGATAAATGGAGAGGTGGTGGTGGTGGCTTAACAAAATGAAATCTTTCATCCTCAAGAGTTTTATATTTATAGCCTGAAAGATTGCTTTATTCTATATTAACCTTAATATCAGAGATTTTATACTCAAATTAAATATTAATATGTTTGACTAATCTTTATAGCCCCTTACTCCTCACCTCTCACCAAATTTACTTCACTTATCAGCTAAAAAATTAAACTATTAACTATTCTGAATTCTAAAATGAGGGAAATGTTGATTGTGAAGCTTACCAGTAAGAGAAGCTGAAAGGAGCAAAATAAAGACAAAAATGGTATGAAATGGAACTTCTTTATAATGTATGGTTTGAAAGATGAAATTAATACTCATCCATAAATTTACCAGGTTCAAACTTATTCTTATCCTAAGTTCTTAGCAGTTATGCTCCAGAGGATGAGATTTCTTACTATCAGTAGCAGAAATCCATCCATATTTTGTGCTCTTCACCGGAAGACTTTGTTTGGGGCCCATCAAGAGGTAATAGGGCATAGCATAGAAGTTTATTGGAAAAACCAGCTCTTGTTTATTTCATAATTATATACTTGACATTTGGAAACTCCTGCTTGTTACTAATCGCTTAATTAGGCGCTCCAAAGTTCATAAAAAATCATAGGTTTAACTTCAACTTAAAAGATCCTTTAGCTCCTCTTGCTCTGAAATTCGATCTCACCCACTGTACATGCAATTACAGCCCTGACAAATGATTGCTGACAATAATAGACCTCATTTAAAGGAGAGAAATCTAAACACAGCGATGACCTGATTTTTTTTTTTAATCTGTGTCCAGGGAAAGAAGGTGTGGAACAGATAAATCAATAATGGGGAAAAAAAAAAAAACCCTAATTGTTGACTTTACATTCAGCAGATCATTAAATGAAGCTTGAATTAATGGAGATTTACATAAATAGTCTAAATGGTGAGTGACCTTCAGGAAAATTACTATTAAGACAAAGGCCTCTGCATATCTCAGAGATGTTTGACAAGGGAATGACCTCAGCTGCACATCTTCATTATTATAGGTTTCATTTAGATCACCAGGATTTTTCCTGAACTATATATATCTCTTAGCTAGAGCAAACGGCATATTTGATGAATTTTGGCAGCTATAAACACACATACACACAACACCCAAACTAATTTTGTCTAGGAGTGCATACTATTTTTGTTTTCTTACGAGCAGTCATTAGAGAAAATGAGGGTGACTTTAATGGTGAAAATACTTTTGATAACAAAGGGTGCTATAAAAAATGCAGAGTACCGCCTTAAGTCAATATTTCCCAAAATGAGTTACTAAAATCCCTGGCTCATCAATATGCTTCACAAAAAAAGAGCTCTGTAGTCAAAAGAACATGAAATATGACACCTACTACATTTTCTCCTTGATATTCACATTAGCCTATTACATTCTATTAAGCATATTAAAGGCTCTGAAAAGCCATGCAATAAAGCAACCTATGTAAATGTAACCAGATTATTTTTTCCCAAAGTAACTTATATTACTATTCCACTTTGGGAAACTATGCTCTAACTCATTAGTCTCAGATTGGGTTTTCACTGTGCACTATAATCCTCAACTGAATGCTATCTATTATGAAGGTTATTTACCCAATTTTCACTATGGTTAAAGCCCTGTAAGGAACAAGAGATGAAGAAAGTAGGATCTTTGATCTCCAGGATCTGACTCTCCCGTAGAAAATCTAACATGCCACCCACACTAAACGAATCATGGTACATGGCATATGCAGGCAACAATTGCCATAGTTAACTTGAACAGGAAAGGTTTCAGAGTCTGTGGCATTTCAAACTGAATTTTAAAGAATGGACTGAATTTCATTTGGGAAGAGATGGAGTCTGGAAATAAGGTGCAAAGATAAAGGGGTAGGAAACTCAAGATGTTCTGTAGGATGATGACTAATTGGCTGGTGTAGAAATTTCAGGTAAGGGACCTACAGGCTAAATATCTGGAAAGCTCTCCAGCAGTTTTAAGTGGAGTTCAGATTATGGAGGTGCCTAAATGCAAACTAAGGAAGATGGGAGTTTTTAGGTAGGCAAGGTAGGATAACTGTGAAGGTAATATGATTAATGCTCTGCACGGTTTGCAAGGCCACCCTCACTATGGAAGTGCAGCCGCCTGAGGCCTCTCATCCTCTGCTTGGATCACAGCAATATATAATTTAAGATCTTTTTATTTTTTTTAAAGATTTTATTTATCTATTTGAGAGAGCACAAGCAGGGGATTTGCGGGGTGGGGGGGGAGAAGCGGTAAGAGAAGAAGAGGCAGAGGGTGAATCAGACTCCCACTGAGCAGGGAGCCCCATGCAGGGCTTGATCCGAGGACCCTGGGATCATGACCATGACCTGAGCTGAAGGCAGATGCTTAACCAACTGAGCCACCCAGGCGCCCCTATAATTGAAGATCTTAAACAAATCCATATTACAAAGGTTCAGAGTGGTATACGTTTTACCAAAAATGTTCACAAACAACCAAGAGACTAGAAAATTATGGTTTTGGAATAACAGGGAAAGATGATAAATTTCCACTATCTTTCATAAATCCAATCTGATGGCAAAATACAAATGCATAAACCTGAAATATCACCCTGTGCACTACCACTGTCACTTGGGGGGAGAAACCATGGAACAGCCCTCAAAACTGATGAGACCAATTTCACCACGGCAACTTTTACTGGTTACAAGAGGTTACCTTTACCCCTCAAAAGCCACACACTATTAAAAATTTACATGAAGCAGAAGTATTTCATGTGAGGAATCCGTGACTTAAAAACAAACAAACTGGCAACTTCATATACTTAAAGACCAAAACAGAAAACACATAATTTGATGTTTAAAACCCAATGACTGTTTGCTTTAGAAAAAAGAGTTTCACTCCATAAGAGACTCTTAACGATAGAGAACAAACTGAGGGTTGCTGGAGGGGAGGCAGGTGGGGGGATGGGGTAACTGGGTGATGACAGAGGGCACTTGTTGGGAAGAGCACGGGTGCTGTCTGTTGGTGATGAATCACTGGATTCTGCTTCTGAAACCAGCGCTACACTGTATGTTAACTAACTTGAATTTAAATTAAAAAAAAAAGAAAGAAAGAGAAACCGTTTTACTACCACAATTGCCTTCACATCTACTGGCATAGTTGAGGTAACTAGGAATCTATAATGGTGCTTGCCAGGAGGGTGCAAAAGACTGAAATGAGACATGGAGAATTTTTTATTTATAATTAGAATAAAACACAGGTAGCCAGTTTCCACAAAATCCAGGATGGCCATCCTCATATACGAGGCGTTTCACTGGGAAATGAAGTAGTTTTATCTATGCAGCATGCTATGGAAGTCCCAAACAACTGACCACAGGATACGTCTGAAGTCTGACTAATTAGAATGCCTGGTATAAATATACATTATACATATACACACGTTACTAAGTAACTAAAAATCACTCGTTTTTCTTTTAGTCCTTTTTGCTAAAAATCTTCCTGAAATGAATTAATCCATATCCCTGCTTGGCTAGTGCATTATCTAGATCAGTCCTCTGCAAACACCAAACTGGCACCAGACTGACTATAGCCAAATCACCTGGAGCGCTCCTGAAAAATACAGATTCTTGGTCTGCTTCTACCCCTACCCCCACTCCCATTCTGATGCTGTGTGAACCTAAATGAAGTTCCAGAGATATTTTTTAATGACCCAGGTTTATGAAACCAGATAATCAGATGCTTCTTAGATGTCTCACAGTATCAAAAGGGCCATAAAATCTCAAGATTTTATGTCACTGCAGTACAGGGACCATGTTAGGTAGTTACCATCCCCTTCTTCCTTTTCTTTCTGGGCACAGAGCTGTACTATGTCTCCCAGCCCCCCTTGCAGTTGGGTGCGGTCATGTGACTGAGCCTCAGCCATTGGAAGTGGATAGATGGACTGTGTACCACTTCCAGTCCTGGCCCTCAAAAACATCCCAGAGAATCTTTCTGATTGGCAGCCTTCCTTCACTTGCCAGTCAGGACCCAGAGCTTCAGTAGAAAACTGAGATTCTAGAGGAATATAGAGCCACAAGATAGAGTCCAGGTATCTGAATGAGTGTATGGAGCAGAGAAACCACCCCTCCCTCCACCACAACTGACTCCCACTGCATTGTGGAACAGGTATCAAGTTTTATTACAATAAGCTCTTAAGATGCAGGGACCCTTTGTCACAGCCATTAGCTTACCTTTACTAGTACAGCCTCCTTAATATTTTTAGCAGCCTTAGCTGTTGATTACGCATTTCAAAATCATAAAGAAATATACTTACAATTTAACGTCTTACTAGGCATATTTAGACATTAGGCATAACATCTAAAAGGCATAGGACCACAGGACATATTTAACCTTTAAAAGAAATTCTGATATAAGCTTATTTTTCTGTGGTTTTCTCCTCCTCCTAAAAGTGGAGTGCAAAAAAATTAAAAAATCTGGCTAATTGAGAGTTCCAGGTAATAAGATTTCAATTTAATAAGGTTTTATAACAGTTACAGGAATAAAAACAAAATATAGCAACTAATAAATCTGAATTCTCAAAGACCAAATGAATACAAAATAAAAGGCTGTGAAATTTTAAGACTTAATAGAATCACACAACCAGAGGAGTATTCAAAAGGTCATGATATTTATTTACTTTTGAAAAAATCTGTAGGAAGAAATTCTACCACTGAGCTCATCATTGTCATCGCCTTGGAGGTGGTTTTACAATATAATGTTGAGAGGACAAGGTTAGGAGTTAGACAGAGGTGGGTCTAAATCGCAGCTCTTCTGCTTAATATTTAGGAAATCCTGAATCTAAGGCTCACCCTCCCCATCTGCACAATGGTAATGATATGACCTACTTTACGGGTTGTTATGAAATTTAAATGGTCTTTAAGGCAATAGAGGGCACCTGTAAATATTTAAAGCTTCCTGATGTTAACAGAGCATTAGCATCATACTATATTATATTCACCCCCATTACGACTGTTGCAGCCTCCCTCCAGCCACCTCTCCTGCAACAGGTCTTAGTTAGTTGTAAGGTATCTTCTTCTTCTTCTTTTTTTTTTTTTTTTTTTGAACACCCAGTTATTGTCTAGATGCATAAGGAAAATCTTGAGAAAGCTCAGGAGCCATAGCCGTAGCCTGCTAATTTTTATCCCAAATGAAAGATGAGGCTGATAGGAGGTATGCCTGGAATTCTATATAGTAAACATTGTTCTTGTAATGCCATGACTAGTGTGCTAATATCTATGCTTCTTAATCCTTTTTCTGCCAACCATGAAGACCAGTAAGTCCCGGGCAAGGATCACTGATGCTTGATGCTTCTCTAAGAATGGTAACACTCTACCCATTCTTGCAGAGAAGAGCTGGGCTGCCTTTCATGGTCATCCAATCTCAGCCAGCCCTTTCTACCCTAGCCCACCTCAAAAATGCCTGTCTACCAGAAGGAGCAGAAATCATCTGATGAAGGTGCACCCATCCTCCCTCCACCCGCACTGCCCTAGGCAACAGGGAGCGCCTGCCCCTGGAATTTCTTTTGATAAGCTACTGAGGAGTCCCTCAGTTTTCTAAGTTTTAGTTTGAAAATTGAAGTCGGGAACTTGTCAACTCTGACAGCAGAGCTTTAACATTCAGTTCAAACACCTGCTTGTACTTTATAAAATCCAGCTTCTGACTTCAGAGCAGGAGGATTTTTCAAAATCTTCACTCTGTAGGGAATGAAAACTTCAGTTTTCCTTCTTTCCAATTAAACTTGGGTTTTTCATAAAAGCCATTACATGTTATCCCCCTCTTCCTATCCTAATGCTTTCCCCCAAACCACCTCTCTCAGAATGCAGAATTCAGTCTTAGGTTTCAAAAAGCAAGACTGAGACTTTTGGATAATGGGGACCCTCCTCATCAGCAAAGACTAAGGACAAAAATAGATAATACACACAGGATTAACCGCCAGTCAACACTGTTCAACTGACAGGATTTATGACACCTAAGGTTTTAAAAATAATAAAAAGTGAAGCCTGTGGAAGAAATCACTCCATACCTTAAAGTTACAAAAGTCACACCTGGCAGCAGAGACCTCCATCGAAGGCTATATTGAGAGGTAAAATTACCGGGACTCAAAGGGATAGGTCAAAACCCTACACATGGCAGGAAACCAAAGGTAAAACCACAATCCAATGACAGATGGCAAAAGCCTGTCAATGCTGGGGAAATTACACGGTGAAATTCACTTCTGACATTTCATTCACACAAGAATAACAGGACCCTGAAGTTAAACAATGACATTCCAAAAGGGAACACCTCCACAGATGACGCTCCTTGCATAGTTCTGCCTCCAGGGCATACACCCGAACCAGAATTTCATACAGTTCAAGGTGTGTGTGGGAGGAGGCGGGGCGGGTGGAAATGAGAAGAGCAGAGAAATGAGCAAGAGGGGGAAGAGAGCCAATACCTAAGCAAAGGGAGGATACAGTGACAGTTCATTTCTGCTCCTTCCCAAAGGACTTGAACCTTCACTTCATGGATTTTTTTAAGTGACATTTGAAAGGTGCTGCAATCATCCATTCATTTGTGTTCTGTTTGGCCTTTAAATGTAATATTTCAACTGAGAGTTCAAGCTGCTGGGGGTTTGAGATGTTTTCATGAAAAGTAACCAAGACAGACAGTTCCTATTGTCAAGGAGACCCTGTTGAAGGGGAGAAGCACTAAAATTAGCCACTTGGGCTAATTTTATCACTCAGGCCCAAGGGCACAAGGCTTCTAGACTGTTCCATTCTTCCTAGTGGGAAGGTACTGGAAGGAAGCAATTCCGGAGATTCTGGAGAAATCCAGTGTGTGTGAGTGTGCACAAGCAGTGGGGAGGAAGGGTTGGGAAAGGGGGGTCGTATCTCAGAGCTGTTTCCATGTACCACCATAGGAAACAAAGTGAAATGCTTTTGAGTGATGGGCAACTCAAGTAAAACAGAGCCCCTTTATTTTTTTTAAGTTTTTATTTAAAATCCAAAGGCAGGTTCTAAAATTCTAGTTACTAATTTCTGTCTCATTGCCTTCCACTTGAATGATGAGTATTACTACTTTATTAAGATTTATTTTAAATTTGTTTTCAAATGGCTTTAATAGATTTTAATTAAATATTACTAACATATTATATTAGAAATCAATTCTTAAAGTATAAAAAGCAACGGAAAGGATTTCTCGTCTTACAGTATCCCTGTCTCTCTCTCTCTCACACACACACAGCCTCCAAAAAATTCACTTTTGTTTTCTTCTGCTTTAGAGAATAAACACAACTGCTTGCAATTCCAGTGACACTGAGAGATCCATGCGCCCGTCCCTTACCCGGCACATGCATAACTATTTCAAAAAGGTGATTACATACACATTTTTCTTCCCACTGAAGCATCAGACGGGGGAGATGGAGTTTCCCCAGCGAGTTTCAGAAACACAAAACAGGACATTTAATTTGTTTAAGTTTCCAGAGCAATTTACCAGAGACAAAAATAAAATACCATGGCATTTTGCTGGCATCTTAAAAAAAAGAAACCTTCTCTGAGAAGTACAATGAATCTCATGAGAGTTCCAACACGAATCTTCTATTTGTATGCACACATATTTTTATAATTTTGTTCACTGAAGAACAGGCTAACATATCCCAATACATGCATGTAGTGGAAGAGGAGCTTCCAAACATACAGGTGTTTTATGAAGCAGCTCTCAAGGTTACCAACAGCTAAATAAGCTCAGGCAGCCACCCACACTCGCCTCTCTCAGCCTTGGTAATCAAGAGACTCTGTTCCCCCAGATCGCCTTCATTTGAAAGAACTTTTTCTATTTAACAGAGGACAGCCACACTAGCGTCAGCCCTGTTTTAAAATCTTTAAAGAAAACTTATATGCCTGTGAGTAAGGTATGGCCATCTATGCTTTCATTATTTTACAATGAAGCTTGAAATGAGAATGATGTTTTTTTAAAAAAGAATTATTCATCTGCCGCTCAGGCTTCGACATTGTATATAGTACCCAAGGAGGTCAAAGGCAGGCATGGTTTGAAAAATGCTCCGTCTCTACTCTTTGATGTTTGCATTTGATCTACTGCCACTGGTGCCCTACTGTCCGGGAAAAGTTTATCTCCCTGCTTGGGAGTGAGTTGTCAAGCTATCTGTTGGTCGGCTGATTCTCCTTTGCCAGTGCAATGTTCGCTCAGCACCAAAACCCTCCAACGGATGGGGTTCTCTGTTCCACCATTTCTGCTTGCTCTAACTTGACTCTCAACTGCCAGACAGCTGCTTAACCATAGATGAGATTTTTGTGGAACCATCTATTTATGAGGTATTGTTGGACAACACATGTTTCTAACAAATTTTCCGCTCTTCCACATCAGTTTAAAGTCCTTTAATTACAAACAACAGAAAATCACTCTGGCTAATGCAAGCAGAAAAAGACGGTATCAAAAGAGTAGAGCGGAGTTCTCAGAATAAAAAGTCTTGAGATCTGGCACAGAAAAAAGGTGGAAGTCTAGAAAGGTCTGAGGTCCAGCTAACAAGAACAACTTTACAGTCTTAACTAGGACTTGCTACTGGCATGAATGAGTCCCCATCATCTGGGGGAGGGGGTGTTGCTTACAGCGCATCACTGATTTTCCATAGTCCCAGAAGGTACAGCCCAGTTGGCTTAGATCGGGGTTTCTCAACCTCTGCATTACTGGCATTTTAGACCAGATAATTATTTGTTGTAGGGGGTGGTCTTATGCATTGTAGGGTATTTAGCAGCACCCCTGGCTTCTACACACTAAATGCCAGTAGCATTCTCACTAGTTGTGACAACCAAAAATGTCTCAACATTGCTCAATATCCCCCAGGAGGCAAAATCACCCCAGTTGAGAAGTGGCTTAGACTGACTCACAAAACTGCCCACCTGATGGCTTAGGAAAGGCCAGGTCCCTTGATGTATGATCCCATAAGACAAAGGGAAGGTGGGTAAGTCACCCAAAAGTAAGTCAGGATACTGATCCCAAAAGATAAGAGAATTAATGCTTACAGTCCCATTTCCCAACACTGGTAAGCATAAAGTTGAAGAAGATTACATTTTCTAGCCCATGTATTCAGAGAATTAGGGGGAAAAAAGTGGAATTTAATAAATTTCTAGAAACAGACTATAGAAAAAGTAGTCCCTCAGAATGGTGTACTAGTCCCTCACAATGCTGTGCCAGTTAGCATTCGTGTCCTGGAAAAGCACAGTCCCAGTAAAGTGGGTGTTCTTTTCCATTTTTATTGAAATTCTCCATGTTTCCCTATCTGTTTTTAAATCCTGCCAGATCTTTTTCTAACTCCTGGTATCTACGGACTCGTGGTAATTGACATGGCTAATTTAAGGGAAACTGATTCCAAATCCCAGAAAACACCCAATGCATCTCTGTATTAATTAGTCCGCTAACTCTGGTGGTTCCAACATGGTGCTAATGAGACCAAAGACATGAATCCAATCCTCATGCCATATGGGCTTGTTCAACAGCCAGCTCGGAGCCCCACTCCAACCAAACAACCGATAGATAGATGTATCTGGCTGCTGGTGGCGAGAGGGCAAGAAGAGCGGATGGACGTGTCCAGACAAATCCACCTCCACTGCGAGCACAGCCCGTGTAGCACATTCTCCTGGGAAAGGGGAGTGAATCCTCACAGCATCAGAGAGCGTAGCACACCCCCCACTGCGCCTCTCCCCTAACACTCCCCCATGCCACGCCACGTCTCCGCCTCTCCCCTTTGCAGCTCATACCTACTCACACCAGCTTCCTTTGCCGCTTCCTTTCCCTTCTGTTCATTACCATTTCTTAAAAATTGGAGTGCAGAACTTCATCTCCAATCCGCACTGACTCTAAATTCCCTGATCCTACCGTCAGCAGCAAGTCTGGGCTTGTCTCTTCTTCCATTATTATTTCTGACAGCCCCAAAGAAATCACTTAATATTCATTTCAGTCCCCTTTTTCAGACAGTCTTAAAAATCAATTTCAAAATTTTTCTTCTTGATCCTGTCATTTAGCACCGAAATGGTCCAAACTGATTACTTGGGAGCATTAGCATTTCTCCCTTCTCCTCCCGGGATGTCAGACTCTGTGAGTCTGTTCTGGTATGATTTGGGTTGGCTTTCATTTTGGGGAGGCTGTTTTTCACTGAGAAACATGATTTTTTTTTTTTTTAGCTATATTTGTAGAACAATTATCCTTACTGAAAGGAGAAAAAAAAAACCTAGCATTAAAGAATAGGCCAAACACTTGGTTGGCTATGAGAAAAATCAGATTCAATGGGTGAAAAAAGAAAGTCTTGAAATTCAGCTACTCTAAAACCTCCAAGAGTGCCGTGTGAAAGCCCCTACTTCCCAAACAGTAAATTAGCAACAGTAACATCATTTTATTTATTAATAAAAAGGAGATGTTAAAATAGCCATTCATGATAAGACGCTGAACGCTGCAAGGAAGCCAAGAACAGGAAGAAAAAGGTCTGAAAGGGAAAAAAAAGGAAGGGCAGCTTTTATAAAGAAGAAAAAAGTTCTTTGTCTTTGCTGCCATTCTGTGAACAGTCTAGAGAATTCAGTTCATTGTTATTGTCGCTGCCCTTCTTCCTTGCCATTGTTTTGCTTTTTCAGGTTGTCTTTAATTCTCCAAGTAACATTATTAGAGAACTGGAGAGGTCGCAAACCACCAGGAGGACCGGGGTGGGGGGGTGGGGGGGACGGAACTCAATGAAACGTGTCCAGAGCGTTTTATTCCTTAGCCTGTGTTTTCTCTTCTCAGCGAGCAGAGGATGATTTTCAAAGTAAGGAATTCTGCAGACATGACATTAAAAAAAGCTCTGGACCATGCAAAACAGCCCTCCAGCTTGATAAGCGTAACTGGTTTTTGCTCTAACCTCTTAAGAATCGCTCTGCTATCTTTGTAATTCCACCAGCTTGTTATTTATATTATTACAATATCTTCACAGACCTCCCCCTGCCATAACTCTGGCCTCAGAAAGAAAATATTGGCTGAAATGAGCAGAGAACCAAAGCCATCGGCAGGAACTGCAAGAGGGACAACAATTGGATTTTTCTTAGAAGATCAAAGAGTCAAAAATCATTCTTTCTGGGATTGGGGAACATCAAACATTGGGACTTAAGCAGTGTCACCTCAGGAATTAACCAACAGGAGAGTGTACACCCGGCCCCAAACCACTTTCTGAGACTTAAGATAAATTGTAGGAGCCCGTCCGCCTCGCAACAAATGTGATCCCACAGACTTGGAAAAGGCACAGTTGGACTTGTGGTGAGAGTACCCTCTGTCTTTTCCACCTGCCAAACATGTGACCCTTCTATGTAGGGCAGGTGTCCTTCGAGTGCCACCAGGAGGCCACCTACATTGTGTCATCATACCGGCCTGGATTTTAGGCTCTGACTGCAGGAAGTCAGCTTGTGACTGCAGTGGACTGAAAGTCACCGAGCATAACCAAGGGACAGGGGCAGTACTACTGCTTGAGGGTGTACTGAGCATCAGGAATCATCTCACGCTACCTGCAACACTGCCTCCGACTATTCACTCACCTACCCGGATGTACAGTTAATGGGGGGGGGGGTGCCCTGACGAGAAACTCAGAACTGTTTTGATCGCTGACCTTTTTTTGTTTTGCTTCTAATAAATGACTCGTCTCTGAAGACTGTGTTGGTAGCCGGGAGAAGGAAAATTTTAATATAGATCCTGAACTAAGTCATACAGTAAGAACAGAGAAGTTCTGCAACTATACCCAGAATTCTCCCGAAAGTTCTGCCAGACTTCAAGCGAAGCCAACAGAAGAAAGTCCATACTTTCAAAATTAGGTTATGAGTCACTTTACCAAGGGTCCATTTATTTCACTAACCAATTTACTTCTAAATTCTTACCAATAACATTAGCTCTTTGAATGCATTTCTAATTGGATTAGAACTATAAATATTTCACACTAGACTCAATTTTGTGAGAGACAGGAAATCTGAATTGCTTGTGTAACTAACACATGTCCTAGGCTCACAGGACTAGACCTGAGTCCCTGCGTGAGGATGACACACCCTTAATCCAACGATGCTACGCTTTCCACTTGTTGGTCTTCCTCTCAATCTCCTTATGATGCTTCGGCACTTACAAAACTGTCTTTGATTCGAACAAAATGAGGATAGTGTAAGCTCTACGCAGAATCCCATAGCATTTTCATTGGCAGGTGACCATGAAAGGTCACCTATCAAAAGCTTCCTCTGAGGTTCAGGGCCCCACAAGCACATGTCTGATAGCCTCACTTAAGCACATCTGCTCACAGAAGATGACTACTTTTCAAGGCTCTTAGGTGTCACTCAACTTCACCAGTACAGGGTCTCATTTAGAACAGTTAACATTTACAGATGACTATGGGATGCTCTAGGATATATGAATGGGGGAACAGTGAAGAGGAGAGCATATTTTTATTACAGTCATCTCTGTTCTGCTGAGATGGTTTCCTGATCCTTCCGTTTCAAATGTTCTACATAACTTCACCTTCCTTGGAATCCTTTCTGCCATGCTATCCTCAGATTATCTAATTCATAAGAACGGCAGCACCAAAAATCCCAAATGCTTATGATAAATTTCTTGCAAATCACCTATCAGATGATAGGAGCGCATCCATGCACCTAAGAAAATGCCAAGAGTGCCATGAGCCTCGCGGAGATCACAGGAGAAAGAGTGCTTTGGATTTCACATATGCTCTCAACTTTCAAGTCTGGCATTCCCTAACCTGAGAGTGGATCCTGGTCCACAATTCTCTGGGCTAACAATTCATTGACAACTATTTGTGGAAGGCCTTTGTGGTCTAGTTACCATGATGGAACAGAAAAACAAACAATCTAAAACAAACAAACAAACAAAAAAACCTATTAGATATGGTTCTTCCCTATCATCCGTTTCCACCATCTCACTGCAGAGACAAAACTAATACACAAGGCCAAGAAATAAATTCTTAAACTATCCTTAAGTTTTTTTAATTGAAATAGAAGAGGGATGATTAATGGATTTGCTAATTATCCTCTGTGCTGTACACATTAGCCTTAAATGGCTCATCCATGGCTTAACCTGACTTCAGGGACATTTCATCGAGGTGTCTTTTGACTCCTCTATGTGTTCAGCTGATACCAGTCCTAAGCATGGTTTCTTACAGAACACACTCCGTTTTGGTGGCTGCTCTAGCTCTTTCCCACTTTATACAAAACAAACATGAAAGTTAAACACTTTCAACACCTATCCTGTATTAGTTTCCAAAATTTTCCATGCCAACATGGAAATAAGCTTCCAAAAACCTAAAAAGCGTTTTCATATAAATAGATGTCAAGCAGTTTTAAATACTTACAAACAGTCCCTTTCACATCCTGTTGGCAGTTTATTTCTGTGTAATGTTAACAAGGGAAAAAAACAACAACAACAGGAAAAGAAACACAGCCCAAAGTGAGCAGCAAGTGAAAGCTTCAAAGAAAACACAGGGAAGAAATATACAGTAGTCCCCACTTACCTGGGGGGCAAACAATCCAGTCCCCCAGTGGATGCCCAAAAGTGCAGATAGTACCAAACCCTACATAGACTATGTTTTCTCCTATACATACTTACATAATAAAGTTTATAAGTTAGGCATGGTAAGAGATTAACAACAATAACTAACAATCAAATAGAACAATATCACAATACTGTAATAAAAGTTGTGTGGCCAGGGTCCCTCTCTCACACGAACAAAATATTGTCCTGTACTCACCCTTCTTCTTGTGATGACGTGAGATGATGAAATGCCTACAGGATGAGATGAAGTGAGGGGAATGACGTAGGCACTGTGACGTAGCATGAGGTTATTGCTGACCTCTGACAGTTCACCAGAAGGAGGACCATCTGCTTTAGAACACAGTCGACCGGGTAACTGAAACTGCAGAGAGCAAAACCGCGGATAAGTCAGAGATTGCTGTATGGCAATCATTTGCATGAACCCTTACTTCTCCCTCTTAGATTTTAGCTTTACAGGATTCAATTTCACACTACACACAGCAGAGATTGCTGAGAAAAAGGAGGGGGAGAGTGAATCACTTAATGTACATTCTAGAAGAGTATAACCTTATTCTTTTCTGAGAAAATTCATGTCAACTTCCCTCCTGTGCAGATGAATAAAAGCATTTTTGAATAAAAAGTCACCATAAATTTTGATGTTGCAAATAAATCCCCCAGATGTTTTGTGTAGCTTCAGAAGTGAAAAGCTTCCAAAGCATTTACTCTGAACATAATAGCACACTCTCCAAGAATACATTGGGCACTAAATCCAAAATGCTATTATATGGAAGATACAGGACATTTCACACTTTTTTAAGGAGGCTTGGGACACTGAGCACAATCTCCAGGGAATACAAAGTTAGGCTGTAACAAATAAACTGTTAAATGCATTTTTAAAAATCAAATGCTTAAATGCCTGAATCTGGAGTTACTACTTAAAACTGGAAAGAATTAAGACAAACTTTTAAGTCAGGGGGCAAATTAATGTTCGTTTTAATTCTTCACTTTATAAGCACCTCTTTTATAAATGTTAAATAACTGCTGAAAATAAGAGTACCATAACATCTAAATGAACATTAAAATGTATTAGGTAAAAATAGTTCACATTTGGGTTCCAGAAATCAAAATTACAGACTAAAGACTCCCTTACTTGGCATTAGAGAAGGAACTTGAAAAAAAGAAAAAAAAAAGAGAAAAAAAAAAAAAGAGAGATGAAAAAAAATTTTTGAGACAGCTGTGCCCTCTGGAGGTGGCACTAGGGAATTGAATAAAACTTCCCTAAACCAGTGACAGTGACTTTCCTAAGGAATTGAACACGCACTTGGAAATGCAAAGAAGGCTTAGAGGGTTTCATCCATGTTCCTTTCTTTGCGTCAAACCAGTTTTCAATGAATAATAATTTGGAATTTCAATTTAGAAATGTTCAAATGGGCACAAAACATTTTAGTAGGAGGGATTAAAAGCTTGGGTTCAATATCTAGAATACAATGATCAGGAACATGTTCAATATTATGAAAAGAAAGAATGTCAGTTTCAAATCAAATATCCTCAGGCCTCTTCAGGTGAACTGGCTGAGAGCGGATGGCCTCCGCTCCTCAAACTGTATTTTCGAACACTCTGGGAGAGAACCAAATCATCTAGACTAGCAAATGCGTATCCTATCGTCTCAGAGTAATTCACCACCTTTCCTTTCCTTTTCTTTTGACCTGTCTTTTTATAGATCATTCTTAATAAATGGAGCTATATTTCCCCCTCTAGGGAATATATTGTCCCAGTGGGAGAAGAAATAAGTACTTCCTGCAGGAGTTTTAGAAATAGAAATTAATAAAGTTGGCTTTGTGTGTTTGGAATTTCAACAGGCAATCAATCAATCAATCAATAATGGGGGGGGGTCAAAAACAAAGCTACCCAGAAGTAGTACTTATTTGATCTGAAAACCAGAACAAAGCCACCACTTCTAAGAAGAGAAGGAAGACCTCGTCTTCATTGTAAAATTCGCCTTGGACGTGGGTGGGTGTTGCGTCTATTTGAAAAGAGGTGGGTGGGGGGAATCCGGAGAGCAACCGAATAAGCCTGGTGCACCGGGAGAGAGTTTAATGACTCTCTGTAGGAGTGTAGGAGAATACCCCCAAATACCAGTGGGATGTGATTCTCCCCAGCAAACAGGTCCCCTGGTGCGCGCGGGGTGCGTGGGCTGTGCTGCCAGGATTGGAAATGGAACAGAAGGTTCGGGAAAAGGAAGCCGAGAAGGTCTTCCTGGCTTCCGAGGACTTTGCGCCACACCCGCATCTCAGGTTCTGGACCTCTGTCTAAAGGCAACTTCACTCTCAAACCCCACTTCCTCCGTCTTCCCCAGTGGGAAGTCAAGGACCCGGAGTTACCAGAACCAGGCCCTTGCCAGCTTCCCACTGCTTGTGGTTCCAACCTACCGGCGCAATTCTTCCCTTGTACCGTTCTCCTGCCCCTCAGCCAGCCCCTTCTCCTCAAAGTGCGCCCCCACCTCCGGTGCCGATTCCTTAAGGAGGCCCAGGACGATGCCCCCAAAACACACAGTGATATCCAGGTCCCACTGCCCGTGCGCCCTCCGCGACCCCAAATGTGAAGCTAACCCGTGAAGATGGCGGGTAGTCAGGGGCTGGCGCGCACAGGCCGCGCGCGGCTTCCCGCCTCTGCCGTCTGCGCACGTGCGCGTCGGCCCGTGGGCCGCAGCGCCACCAGAGCGCCGACAGAGGGCGCCCGCGGCCAGTCGCCCCCTCTGAGGCCAAGGCCAGGCTAGCCGCCTGCCTCCTCCAATGCAGTGTCTGGAGGAGCCTGGGAGATGGCGGCGTGGGCTAATGAGGACGGGATAGGCGTAGGGGACGAGTTTCTTAACTTATCTGAACCTCAGACTCCTTATCTAAGAAAATGGTGATAACACCAAAAATCTAAGCCATAGTTGTCGGATATGACCATATATGCATCCGTTTATTCATTCGTTCACAACAAATATGCCATGAGGTCCCTGCGATTTTCCAAGCACTGTTGACGCACTAGGATATACCCCGACAATCAAATTGGACACAGGCTGCTGGAGTGAACATTCAAAAGGGATTAACCTGGAGTAGCAGGAATGAAATTGTGCAGGCGGACCTTTTAGCACAGCTCCTAGCACGTGCTCAGCCTTCTCGAAAGGCTGGTGCTTAATATTATTAGGTGTCTGTGTCTACATCAAGTCCATCCTCCTCCTGGATGCCCTGGGCTCCTGGAGGAGGGTTGAAGTAATGGAAGGGACAAAGCCCTGCCACTCATGAGGCAAATATTGCTGGGGCTGGTGCAGAACATTCAGAATAGCATCCTCCTGGGGAAGGCCTTGAATCATTGAAGGACTGACCACTTTCAGAAAAAATGAGTCTCTTTCATTAAAAGAGAGGTGAGCCTGCACAGGGATCTCCCTCCAGCCCATACCTTCCTCATTAAAAGCTTCCAATGGCATTTGGGTTGTTAGCTATCTCCTACCCCTTTTGTAGATGTATTTAGGGGTCCCCAGTGATTGCAGGGGCCCCAAAAATGCTTTCTCACCGAGTTTCCCCTCAAAGGAACTGATCAGAGATGATAACTGATATCACTAAAGAGAGTCATATCGTTGCAAAAACTATTCCTGGACAAATGAGAATGCTCTTCTCAACTTTTTTTAAAGGTATTTTAACTAGAGATTTAATACAATTAATACAATTTAATACAATTCCTATTAAAATACCAATATCATTTTTCAAAGAACTATAACAGATAATCCTAAAATCTGTATGGAATCACAAAAGACCCCAAATAGCCAAAGCAATATTGAAAAAGAAGGACAAAACTGGAGATATCACAATCCTACATTTCAAGATATACTATAAAGCTGTAATAATCAAAACAGTATAGTACTGGCACAAAAATAGACACATAGATCAATGCAAAAGAATAGAAATATCAGAAGTAAACCCATTATTATATAGTCAATTAATCATCAACAAAGGAGACAATGAGAAAAAGTATTTTCAGCAAATGGTATTGGGAAAACTGGACCACTTTCTTACACCGTACACAAAAATAAACTCAAAATGGGTAAAAGAACTAAATGTGAAACCTAAAATCATAAATCCTAGAAGAGAACACAGGCAGTAACTTCTCTAACATCAGCCATCATTTTTCTAGATATGTCTCCTGAGGGAAGGGAAACAAAAACAAAAATACATTTTTGGGACTACATCAAAATAAAAAGCTCTGCACAGCCAAGGAAAAATTGACAAAACTAAAAGACAACCTATGGAATGGGAGAAGCTATTTGCAAATAACATATCTGGGAAAGAGTTAGTATCCATGATATATAAAGTTATATAACTCAATACAAAAACAATAATAATAATAATAATAATAATCTACTTAAAAATGAGCAGAAGATATGAACAGACATCTCTCCAAAGAAGACATAAAGATAGCCAATAGACACATGAAAAGATGCTTAACATCACTCGTCATCATGGAAATGCAAATCAAAATCACAATGAGATATCATCTCATACCTGTCAGAATGGCCAAAATCAAAAACTCAAGAAACAACATGTGTTGGCAAGAATGTGGAAAAAGGGGGAACCCTCGGGCACTGTCGGTGGAAATGCAAACTGGTATACCCACTCTGGAAAACAGTATGGGGTTTCCTTAAAAGATTAAAAATAGAATGACCATATGACCCAGTATTTCCATTACTTGGTATTTACCCAAAGAAAATGAAAATACTAAATTCCAAAAGATAATGTTTATTTGTAATGTTTATTATTATGTTCATTGCAACACTATTCACAGTAGCCAAATTATGGAAGCAGTCCAAGTGTCCATTGACTGATGAATGGACAAAGAAGATGCGGCATATCAATACAATGGAATATGACTCAGCCAAAAAAAGGAATGAAATCTTGCCATTTGCAACAACATGGATGGATCTAGAGAGTATAATGCTAAGTGAAATAAGTCAGTCAGAGAAAGACAAATACCATATGATTTCACTTGTATGTCGAATTTAAGAAATGAAACAAAAAGAAAAAAAGACTAGAGAGACTTTTAATATATAGAGAGAACAAACTGGTGGTTACCAGAGGGGAGGTGAGTAGGAGGATGGCTGAAATAGGTGAAGGGAATTAAGAGTACACTTATCATGATGAGCACTGAGTAATGAATAGAATTATTGAATCACTATATAGTATACCTGAAACTAATATGACACTGTATGTTAACTATACTGGAAAAAATAAAATAAATAAAATAAAATAAAATGGCCAGTTGCATCCTCTCCTGGAGGCCCCACTAGGGAACTATCCAATCCTAAGCTCCCTTGCATTGGCAGAATTCTTTTCCTTGTGGTTGTATCACTGAGATACCCACTGTCTTGTTAGCTATTAGCCAAGGACCACTGTCAGTTCCTAGAGGCCACCCTGGTCCTCACCAATGTGTCCTCCATAGACCCTCTCATATGACCATTCACTCTTTTAAAACTCACCTGATTAGATCAGACCCACCTTAATAATCTCCTTTGTGAGTAACTCAAACTCCAATGATTAGGAACCTAATAATGGGAGTAATATCCTATCATATTCACAGGGAAGGAAATTATACAGGTGTCTTCAGTTGAGCTGCTGTAACAAATACCATAGTCTCGGTGGCTTCAAAACAAAAACACATTTATTTCTCATAGCTCAGGAGGCTGGGAAGTCCAAGATCAAGGTGCTAGCTGATTCAGTTCCTAGTGAGAGCCCTTTTTCTGGTTTGTAGGTGGATGCCTTTTTGTTGTACCCTCACATGGCAGAGAGAGAAAGATCGTCTCTCTCATGTCTCTTCCTATAAGAGCTCCAGTCCCATCATGAGGGGTTCCACCTCCTAATATCATCATACGGAGGATTAGGGTTTCAACATGTGAATTTGGGGAGGACAGAAACACTTAGTCAATAGCAACAGAACATGCATACCAGGGGGTAGAAATCTTGTGGATCATCTTAGAATTCTACCACAGAAGAAAGCAGAGGGAAATAAACCAAGAAAACATAAAGCTATAGAAATGTGCTAATTTACAGACATCAAATCCCTATCTAACATCACTACTGACTAAAAGCCAGGGGTACCTCCAGGGCCCAAGGGACACCTCCTTCTATCTTGCCGCAAGCCCTCAGCCCTCTCCAACCTTTCCCTTTTGCTCTTCCACCCCTCTGCATGAGGACTAAGAGCCAATGCTGGAGCTCAGAGGGTCAAGGACATTTACTGAGGGCCACAGATAAGAAAGGCCACTGGCGCTCACCCATGGTGCCTCTGACCTGGCAGCAAGGCAGCAATTAGAAGTCAACTGGGTGTTATATGCAACTAATAAATCATTGAACAATACATCAAAAACTTATGATGTACTATATGCTGGCTAACTGAACATAATAAAAAAAAATAGAAGAAGAAAAGAAGTAGAAGTGTCAAGATGGCATACCTGGGTTCTGAGCTCAGCTCTGCCACCTACTCACTTTGTAACTTTCAAGTCCAGTTACCATGTCTCTGTTTCGGCATCTATAAAATCAAAGTTATAAGATTTCCTTCAGAGTGGTGGTAGGCATTGGGTGAAATAATATACATCAAGTGCTTCACCCAGCATCAGACAGGAAGAGAAAACAATGGGAAAAACCTAAGACCTACCTGAGAAGCAGGATGGAGAAGGAGGAGTTGCTATTTCCCAAAGCATCTACTGGGTGCTTGGAGCTATGAGATTTGCAGGCATCCATAAATCATGGTGTTTAACCTTGCGACATCTACAATTTAGCTGAAAGACAAGGCGACTTACCCAGCAAACAGGTGCACTGTCACAGAGAGATAGATTATGAATGCAAGTATTCTCTTTCTCAAGAATTTTCACCCAGCACCTTCGAGCACTTGGCTTTTGCAGGGGTTCAAGCCAAGGCTTCATTTCAGAAGCTGGCCTTGCCATGACTAGCACCTTCCTGGTGACTTGATATAAGGTCCCTCAAGTACCACCCAGAGAGAGACCCACCCAGGGGACCCTCATTTTAATGCACTCAGATGCTCAGCCATCGGTCGTTGATGGCTCCATTTACTTCTGCTGCATAAAGGTAAATATGTAAGGCCTTAGAGGAACTGGTGGGACCAAAGACTGCCAACTGTGTTGTATTATTTTCCTATGGCTGCTGTAATAAATTGCACAAACTTAGTGGCTTAAAACAGTATACATTTATTCTCTTATAGTCCCAGAGGTCAGAAGTCTGAAATCAGTTTCATGGGGCTAAAATCATGGTGTCAGCAGGACAACATTTCTTCTGTGAGCTCTGGAGAAGAATCCCTTTTTTCGTCCTTGCCCACTTCTAAAGGCCACCTGCACTGTGTGACTTCAGGGTCCTCATCACTCTGACCTCTGCTTCCACCAATCACATCTCCTTCTCACACTTTGACATTCCTGCCTCTGTCTTCTGATGACCCTTGTGATTACACTGGTCCCACCTGGATAATCCAAGACCCTCTTCCTACCTCGTGATCCTTCACTTAATCACACTTGCAAAAATCCCTTTTGCCAGGTAAATTAACATAGTCACAGATTTTGGGGGATTGAGATGTGGCAATTTTGAGGGGCCATTATTTTGCTCACCACAGGTACCTATTTCACTGAGACAGATACCTGTATACTTTCTACCTATCCCCTCCCCAAATGACACAGGAAAAAAACAAAAACAAAAACAAAACAAAGACTTATCTCTGGACATTTACCTGAGCTAGCCTACAAACAACTTGGGGATGAAGCACATTTTCACAGAAGTAAGTTTGTTGAAGTTTAGTAGGAAAAAGATACTATGCTCTCAACATCACAAGAGAATAATCTGTTACAATCTGCTTTTAAACGCAATGGATAGGGCACATTTAATAAGACATGAAAACAGAACCTATATTTTAGTAGCATTCTAGCATTCTTCACTTCCATTTTTGCAAACTGTGATGATCACTAACACCTATGCTCCCCCTACCCTGTTTCTAACTATTCTTTAAATCGACTTGATACTGCATTTTTTCTTGACAGTTCAGTGACAGGCACAATTACTTGACTGTTACCATGGTAACGAAGGGACCTCCAAAGAGAGAAAACAGTAAGATTAAAATAAAAGGGAGAAGAAATAGTCTAAATTGGCATTAATGAGTCGTTGTCCAAGTGTAACTGGATGTCCACTGGTCAAGCTTTGGGAGTTTTTCCAGTAAGGACCCAGAATCAGTCAACCAGCAGGGGAAGTCGCCTGTGTGGACAAGCATGCTTGTCTCCCGCAAGAAGCAATGGTTCAAAGTTTATAGAACCTTCTAGTCTCCCTTACTTATGCATCTCTTTTATTTGGATCATCTCCTTTGTTCTTCATCTCCTCCTGCTTTTCCCCCTTCTGAACACATTAGTTACTATGGAAACATTGGTGTGAATGTCAGATAGCTCAGCTCAGAAATGCTTCATAAAGTCAATTTATAGAATGGTCTGACATTTATCTCATGTTTGGGAAATTTAAAGAATTTGTGATATTCATGACCAGGGACAGGGGTGGGTGGTAAACACTGTGCTATGTATGGATTTTAAAATTTGTTTTATATACACTGTGAAAGCGTCAGGTTTTGTCTTCTAGGGGAAGAATAGCAACAAAAGCAGGAGATGTTTTGGGATTTGAAATTGGATTCATTTTCCATCAGTTCAGGAAGGATTTCCACTTTCTAAGTTTGTAAGGCTGACTGGAGTCTCTTGTGTCAAAATAAACGCTTTCTGAAAAAAATTACGGTTGGCTTATTTTTTTTAACTTTAACCTGACAATAAGACAAATGGTATTATCCATAATAATGTACACACAGCAGCAGCAATATTAGTTAAAGGCACAGAAATGTTAAACCCACTCTGTAAAAATTCTTACTTCACTGTGGGGAATTTCAGAGTTAGTGCAACTCTACAGAGTAACAATAATAGTAGCTAACGTTTAAAGCACAACTTACTCCATGTCAGGACCCATTCTCAGTGCTTTCTATGTATTAATTTGTGTGATCCTCAATCATTATACTTTTTTATGCATAAGGAAACTGAGGCACAAGGAATTTAAGTAATTCATCCAAGTAAGTGGTAGAAGCGGATTCAAACCAAGGCAATTGGCCTCCAGAGTCTACATTCTAAGCCGTCAGGCAAAACTGCTTCTGTATGAAAAAGTAAAATACTACTAAACACCGTATCCAGATAGAGAGCTTTGAGTCATCCATTCTGGACTAAAAAGACGATAGAGGCATCTACCTGCCGCATCGTCTCTCTGAGGTTATTGCCCAAAGCCTTCAGGCTCACCATGTTGTCACCGAAGATGCGATCAGTTCCTAATGATATCACTTTGACGATGACTTCAGTTTAGAGTTAAATTTGATTTCTGATTTGCAGGCTCTTAAGAATTTTGTTACATATAAAAGAGTAATAATGTTTCGCTATGCAATTAGCAGCAGGGTTATAAGCAGCGGACTTTAACTCTACTGCATTCCACCAGAAGAATTTAGTTACAAGGAAAACCCGGCATGGACCTGTGGGGCCACGTTTATTCTTTGCCACCCAACATTTCCCATTCCCTCTGGCAACCACTCCCAGTCTTTGTTTGAGGAAGCTGCACCTGCATAATTAGTGCCCTCGACTCTCCTGCCTCCAGAATGGATCATGTGCCCCTGGCCTACGCCAAGCAACACATCTCAGCTCCGTGACCTCAGTGATCGGTTCAAAGATCCATGTGTGACCAGATTAAGCCAAAGACATGCCAGAAGATTTTTGCTGGGAATGCTCCAACAGAAAGAAGGCCTCTTTTTCTTCCCTGGAAGATGTGAGTGTGGAATGAGCTGCTCTAACCATCTTTGCCACCACAGAAGCATTGGCCTCCAGCATGCAATGGCCTGGAGGCAGAGACTGAAACCTTTGGAACAAAAAAGCATGTGGAAGACTGAGAAAAACCCAGCCAAATGGCATCTGTGAATACAGTACTGTCCAACTATGTTTGCCAGACTTTTCAAAGCACTCTTGCCCCTCCACCCCCTTTTTAAAAAAATCTAAACACATTTGAGCTGGCTTAACAACAGATAAAGGAAGGCCTAATGGACAAAACATGAAGTGTCTGTGTCCTTTGAGGGCAGACGCTACACCTTTTTCACCTTGTTCGAAAACAAGCAAACACAAAGTCCACAAACCTCTGAAAACCCAAAGTCCTTTTGTAGCTTATTTGGTGACAAAACAGACATCCCCTACAGGGACATGTATAAGGCTACTCATAGGCCTTATTTATCTCATTTAATGTGAATATTCCTATGCTTTGCCAAAAGGAACCACTAATATGTGTTGCAGACTCTGCCAGAAGCATCAGACTATATAAGGTATATAAACTCTAATCTTTATTAAATTTTAAAAAATTATAAATTCTTAAACCCCAAGGGTTTCAGATGAAAGACCATGGACTTCTAGTAACAGGATAAATTGAATGAAAAAATTTATTGAATACGTAAGTGCTTAATCTCTGAAGAAGATGGGCTCTGAGTTAGCCAAAGACACTGTTGACAACCACAAGATGAAAGCATCCATCATTCCAAAGTTGTACTGAAGGTAAACGTGTGTTTGCGTGGCACACAACACACAGACAATCAAGTCAGATATCAGCTTGATAAAACCAGGACAAAATACAAATCCGTGAAGTTCAGAACAAAAGCAAAAGGAGTTGGGTGTCTCAAGGAATAGTGTCAACAGCTTCGAGAACAGAGTATTTGGAAGAAGAATAGAATTCGTTGCCTGACTCCACACCAAGTTACACTACACTGTATGTACTAGAAACCGTAATTCCAAGATGTAAAAGGATTATGATGCTAAATACATGTGGTCATGACCTTGGCTAAATATTGAAGTGCATGTTCTTGTTCATGGCGACTTTATTCTAAACCCTTCTCTCTCTCTCACACACACACACAGACACAGGCACACATATATCACTGTCCAAAATCTGTCTGCTAGACCTTTCAATTATTCAATCAATAAGGCCCTTCCATCCTGCCCCCTCTTTTTTTAATCTAAGCACACTCGAGCTGGCTTACAACAAACAGAAAAGGGTCTAAGCGAGAAGCATCTGTGTCCTTGGAGGGCAGACACTACATCTTGTTAACCTTGTTCATAAACAAGCAAACATTTCCTTACCTAAGATTCCAAAATCTGCAAACCTTTGAGTTTTATGTTTTATATATACATATAAAATGTTATTTACTTTTTATTTGACTGCAGCCAAGAAAACTATCATGCTATGTGATATCAAAAAGAGTACTTTTTAACTGTTTATATATCTTCTTTGGAAAAAAATGTCTACTCCAGTCCTTTGCCCATTTTAAAATCAGATTGTCTTTTTGTTGTTGTTGAGTTGTAAGTGTTCTTTATATATACCCTTTATATTATATACCTTTAACAGCTATAAAACTTAAAAATATTTTATCCCATTCTGTAGGTTGACTTTTTATTTTCTTGATAGTGTTCTTTGATGCACAAACATTTTTAACTTTGATGAAGTCCATCAGAGTTATTGTTTTTGCTCTGGTGTCATATTTAAGACATCATTTTTTAAAAAATAAGTTTTTGCCAAATCCAAAGCTGTGAAGATTTGTCTCTGCATTTTCTTTTAGAGTTTTGAAGTTTTAGCTCTTAAACTTAGGTCTTTTGAGTTTTCATTTTGAGTTAATTTTGGTAAATGATGTGAGATAAGGGTTCAACTTCATTCTTTTGAGTGTAGATATCCAATTGTCCCAACACCATTTGTGGAAGAGATTGTTCTTTCCCCCATTGAATGGTCTTGGCACCTTTGTCAAAAATAAGTTGACCATAGACACATGGGAACACTTATTATCTTTTAAAGAGATTTCTCCTGTGAGCTCAAGACACCTATGTATCCATCAGGCCATTCAGCATATCTACCCTCACATTCCCAAAGCAGACCTCATGGTCTCTGATCTCTCCAAGTCTGTTCATGTTCCACTGTTCTTTCTGGGCACAACTATTCATCCAGGCATGGAAGCTAGAAACATTTCCTTTTCCTTCAGTATCCATATCCAATTCCTGTCAACTGAGTCTCTATAATAAATATGGAATCTGGCCAGTTCTTTCAAACTCCTCTGCCATTCCCTAGATGACGTTACTATGGCCTAATCCCTGTACCATTAAAAGGTTTCCTAACTAGACTCAGATCCCTGCATCCATTCTTGTACTCTTCTAGTCTACTTTTCAGGGATCTTTTTTAAAAGACAAATCAAATCATGTCTCTCTCTCACTCTCCTACCCTCACTCCAAGCCCACCTTGTTTAAAATTTTTCAATTTCCTCCCATTATTCATAGGATAAAGACCAAAATGGTAACATGGCCTGCAAGGTTCTACAAGACCTGATTCTGAATTTCCTCTCCAGCCTGATTATATACCACTGCTGAACATTCAAATAAGTAACTCCTACTCAAACTTCAGGTCTCACCTCAAATGTTACTTATTTAAGTGACCTCTGCTAGATCAGGTCTCCTTGTTAATTGTTACTATAGCATACCATACATTTCCTTCATAGAGCTTGTCACAGTATGAAATTATGCATCTGTGAGATTATTTAGGTCTCCTCCCTGCTAGATTTAAAGCTCTATGAAGTCCACATTTTCTAGCCTGGACATTTCAAGACCCTCCATCATCCGACTCTAGTAGACTTATTCACAACTGTTCTCCTTCCCATTCCCATCCTCATATTCTAATAAAACCCTGTAAAAACTCTGCCACCGCATTCTGTGCACACTGTTGTTTTCCTATTTCTTCTTAATTTTTTCTATAATTATTTTGTTATTACTGTAACCCATTTTTATTCTTCACTCATTCTTTTTAAGTCTGATTTGTGTAGTACCTAATATGTGTCAAGTCCTGCATTTTTAAAGATACAAAAATGAGAAATTCATGATTCCTGACTCAAAGAAAGCAAGGAGACAGGCCTAGGAACAAATAGCTACCAGCCTAGATAAAATCTGATATGAAAAGGACTTCTAAAAATTATCATGGAAACAGAGAAAACTTCTCTTCCTGAGAAAATTCTCAAAGCTCCACAACAGAATGTATAATTATAGCTAGGTCTTGAAAGATGAGTGAGTAGAAAGGAGCAGTTTTTAGGGAGAAGCATTTAGACAATGGTAAGTCATGATGAAAGAAGGTGGCATTTTTGCAAGTAGCAAGTGGCCCAAGCTCTCTGGACCACAGGGCTTACCAAAAGCTAAGCTGTCCAAACTAAAAGCCTATGCCTTTGTATTTCAGACACAGCTGACAAGCACAGTCTTAAGCAACTGTCCCTTTCCCCCACTTTATTAGAAAATGTCACTTTCTAATAAAACATTAGAATGAGAAATGTATTGCAAGATAAAACTCTTTGGTGGAAAGATTCTAGGGTGGACCGAATGAATCCTGCTCCCTGGTGTGTAATCTTGTTTAATCCCTTGTCCTTGAGTGTGGGTGGAACTTGTGACTTACTTTGAGCCAAAACAATACGGGGAAGGTGAAGAAATTTTGTCAATGAAATGAAGGTGCTTAATTGGTTTATTTTGACTAATTAAAAGAGAGATCATTCAGGTTGAGGGAGGAAGGGGCTGACTCACTCAGGTGAAATTCCACAGAAGAGAGATTGCACGCTCCCTGAAGCAAGCAGCTCCACTTGTAAGGAGATGAAGTAACTGTCATGTTGGAAAAGCCAACAAGGAACTTACGGTAGCCTGCATTTGAGAGCCGACAAAAAGCTAGGGCCTGTCATGCAACCACAAGGAAATGAATTCTATCAACAACCTTAATGATTTTGGAAATGAGCTCTTCCCCCTTCAAGCCTTTGGATAAGCATGCAGCCCTAGCCGACACCTTGAGGGCAGCCCTATGGGCCAGTGAGCAGAGGACCCGGTTGTGCCACGCCACACTCCCCACCTAGAGCAACTGTGTGATAATGAATATGATTGTTCAAAGCTGCTAAATTGTGGTAATCTGTTACACATAAATAGAAAACTAATATGAACTTTAACTTCCGAAAGCCGTTTTTGTTGCTGTTGTTGTCTTGTTTTTACACTTTTGCTAAAACTGCTTAAATATCTAAAGGGACAATTGAAAGACTATACTGGTTAGAACAAAATGGAATGTATTTCTAGCCAGCTCCCCCATAAAGGGAAATGATGAGTGAGGCTTCAATCTGACTTGCTCTACTTTACAAGAGGATATGTAACTTGGCTGCTCCAACTTCTGTTCTTAGCAGTTTCTTTGGCTTCTAATGAACCAGTTGCTCTCGGATGAAAGGAAAAACAAATGCAGAAGCATGGCAGGTTTGAGGATCAAAGCACAACCATAAAGAAACAAATGGAAAAGCACACTTACTACACAATACACAGCAGCACATAAATAGTCCATAGACGTTTTTTGCTTCCGTGCCTTCCATGCCTCTGCTGTTTGAGTCAGTATCTTCCCATAGGAATAACTGTATAATAGGGAGTTGATGACCCAGCATCAGATGAGTCATTACTATGACTGATATGGTCAATTTTTATATAATAAAAGCAAAGAAGGGATCCAGAGGCTCTATAATAATTTAAAATGAAAATATTATGCTTCAAGTTATAGAAAACAGTGTAAGATGCTGTTCATCTTATAAAACAAATTCACAAGTAGCATAATAAACATTATGATATAAAATATAACTTTATAGCATCATTTAAAAAATAGAACTAATACACAAGACCTGATAAATATATAGTATTTCATTTTACATAATTGTGTTAAGAAAAACCTAGCAAGGACAATTAGAAATCTATAACATTTATGAAAATAGAACTAAAACTCTAAAATACCAGGGAAAAAGATGCAACAGTGAGTATAGAAAGAAAGTAATCCTGCATAACCACATAGAACTTACCCCCAAATAAGAGAGAGATGTTAGTATTCAAAAATAAATCATAGCAACTCACATCTATAGGTTAACAAAGGAGAGAAAGCTCAATAGATATTGGGAACTCTTAAATTTCTGTTCATACATTTAAGGTTTAAAACTTCAAAAACTAGGGCTAATGGGATAATTACTAAACATAAAAAGCCTTTTCAAACCATTAATGTTTAACAGGTAACTTCTAGAAGCATTCCAGTTTAAATCCACCATCTTTGATCGAGCTTTGATTATTTCACCTTCTAAATAGTTCTTCAATCTTTTGATGGTTCGGGCCTTCAGTATTTCTTACCTAGATGACTTAGCAGTCTCCTAGATGACATCCGCTATGGTCTGAAGTTTCGTGTCCTCCCAAAACTCGCATGTTGAAATCCTAACCCCCAAAGTAATAGTATTAAAAAGCAAGGCCTTTGGAAGTAATTAGGTCTTGAGGGCAGAGCCTTCATGAATGGAATTAGTGTCCTTATTTAAAAAAAAAAAAATAGGCCCCAAAGAAATCCCTCACCCCTCTCATCCCTCTGGCCATGGCCATGAGAGGACACAGGGAGTCCTCATCAGAGCCGTCTATGAGAAAGAGGCCAGCACCTTGAACTGAGACTTCCCAACCTCCAGAACAGTGAGAATACATTTCAGTTGTTTATAAGCCACCCGGTCGTGGCATTCTGCGATAGTGGCCGGAACAGAGTAAGACAATATCCCTGCCCTTGGCCTAAATCCTCTCAAAATATTCCCCTCACTGTGGTCAGCTATCCTCTTTCTAAATTTGATCATGTCCTCTCCCTGATTAAAACCCTTTATTGGTTCATCTTCATCCTCAAAAGAAAACCCTGGTGCCTTGGCATGCACCCAAGGCTCTTGGTGATCTGACGGTGCTAATGCCTGCAAACGACCTCCTGCCTCCCTGTCTGGCCTTGCAGGTCCTGTGCCCAGTCTTTCCAGCCTCCTGCCTCAGGCACTTCCCCCGCCCTCTTCACTAGAGGTGTTTTCTACTCATTTTTAATCCCCCACTCAGGTCTTTTATCTCCTGATTTACCTCCTTTGACCTCTAGGAAGCCTTCTCAGATTCCACACCACCTCTTAGGTTGCAGCGTATGCCCCTGCCTGCTGCCTCCACCAGGCCGTGTGCAGACATCCATTCCGCACTCCTACCACAGGATTATCCAATGGAGATCAGTCTTTGCTGCTTGATGACTGCGCTCCCCCACGGGATGCTCGGTGCTCAGCACACAGGAGGTGACTACTGCTCACTGAAAGAAAGAATGATTAAAAAACTGAGACAAAGGAGCAAAAGTGAGCTATGTTGGTTGGAACACCTCTGCTGAAACACAGGCTGGAATGCAATCATCTGGGGGAGTTAGTTGCCCTGACCAGATGAAAATGCCTGAAAGTATTATCTACCACCAATCTTAAAAGAATCCGCCGCAAAGTCAACCTTCCAGATCTGAAATATCCTGTAGACCTAATATCACCTTACACCCACACTCAGAGGATGTGCTATTTCCCTTTAAACTTAAAAAAAAAGAAAAGAAAAGAAAACAAGCCTTATGTACAAAATGAAATGCTAACAAAGGTAAAGATGGTGGCCACATTTAAGTGTCTGCATGCAGTCCAACAAGAAGAGTACGGACAGAGAAATTCACACCCCTCATTCCATAGTCTATAGGCAAGAGTCTCTGTTTCTTGGATGAGCTTTCAATTCTCAGCCATGTCTTACAAACCTTTCCTGATCTGTGCCCACCTACCTCTCCAGTCTTCGCTTTGCACAGTCTCCTTGGTGTGGCTCAAGTTCCAGCAGTTGCTCCTTTTAGACAACGTTTTTCTTTGCCAAAGTCGATAACTTTGTTATTTAAAGAGAGTTCAATAACAATGGCAATATTTAGACATCCTGATATTTTTCAGTTTCATTTTGGCAGATAAAGATTCAGTGTGATGATCATTGTAAAAATGAGAAATAAAATGTTTTCTCATTCCACTAGTATTCAAATAATAGAGTAGGTGTCTTTTGACATAAGATGTGCTTTAAATAATTTTGAAAAGTTCAATTCGTCTGAATGGAAAATGAAGCATAATTGATTTTTGACATTTTAATTTTAAGTGAGCTGGTTGTCAGATTTCACTTGAAAAGGACCCACAATATCTACATCAAGGGCACATCAATTTTCTTCAGCCATTATTGTCATTTTTCTATGTTCGTAAATTTATCCTACTATAAATGCTATTATTTGACATGTGTGAGGAAGGAAGAATTATGGTTAATCATACTTCTAGTTTATGCAAACAAACATAACAAACACCACACAGAAATTAATAATTTATAACAATCCCTACATGGATTCCATCATTTAACAATAAAATTAGAAATGATATTGAACCTCTACAGAGGTCAAAGCATCATACTAGATGTTGCATCCACAGAGAGGAACAAGAAGTGGCCTCTGCCCACTGGGGAAGAGAAACCTGGAGACAAAATCATCGCCGTTCTATGTGAGATTTACAATAGTAAGAAATGAATTTTTGGGTGCACAGAAGAGAATTGCCTTTAGGTGACATGTGAGAAGCGTCCTGAAGGATCTGTAGGAGCTTTCCAGGCAGAAGGAACCATGAAGGTAATGGCTCAGAGCCGTGACATGGCCTGGCACTCTCTGGGTCCTGAGACTGGAATATCAGGGGCAGGGTGTGTGGAGAAGTAAGAGACAAGTCTTCAAGTCTTCAAGGCAGGACTCAGGATGCCACACCAAAGAGCAGGGTTTTTTCCTATGGCAGTTAGATTTGCCTTTTGGGTAGAAACAGACGTAGTAGAGGTGAATACAACAGACAAGAAGGACTAGAGGAAGAGAGAAAGCCTAGTTCGGAGGCTCTTACAAAAATCTCAGCAAGGCATCCTGAAGCTCTAAATCACAGCAGCTGGAATAGAGATGAGTCAAGAAATTTATCAATTACACAAAAAGCTTACTGGCATACAATAGTAAGTGTTTATGCTCGTAGATCTGATGGTCGGGTGGGCTAGACTAAACTGGGTTTGGCCAGCAGCTTGGCTGATACAACTCTCCTTCACATGTCTCATCTTTCTCTTGGGACCTCCAGCTAGCCCAGGCAGCGTGTGTGTGTGTGTGTGTGTGTGTGTGTGTGTGTGTGTGTGTAACATCCATATTGGAAGTGCAGAAGTTGTACTTCAAGAAGTACAAGGTGGTAATATGCCACACCTCTTAAAGCTTAGGCTTGAAACTGGGGCACCATCACTTCTGCTTTATCGGCCATATGGCCAAACCCAAAGTCAGAAGATGGGGAAAAATACTCTACCTTTTTACTAGTAGGAACTGCAAAGTCAAAAAGCAAAGGGCAGGAAAACAGGGAGGGGAGAAGGACTGGTGTGGACAATGCAATATATCGCACTCTGCCCTCTGGGCCACAGTTACTCGCGTTCCTCCCAAATGCAACATATGCTTACCCCCATCAATGGATTCTCAAAAGCCACATCCAATCTCCACATCATATTGCAAGTTTAGTATCTTGTAATCTACATTAGATCCAGATGAGTCTTATTTTGAAAAGAACAACAATTGCCCTTTGTTCAGAGAATACCAAACAAAACAATGAGCTAACTGACCCCACCCGATCACACACACACACAGAGCTTACACATATCAGCAATACACACCCCCATTTAAGTATGGGAGGCTCCTAGCAGTCACTGGCCCACAGCAATTCTGAAATCCCACTGGACAAATGTTGCTCTGTGGACGGGGAATGTTTCTTGATTAGGCCTGGGTTCTGTTTCCTGGGAGTGCCCTCCCACTGTCCCTTGTTTTCTGCTGGTTTTGACTCTGCGTTTTGAGATTTCCTCCTCCTCCCCCACCACTTCTGAAAAGGGCTTTGGAAAATATGCCATTTTAACAATGGAGCAACTTTCTTAGGAATTAAAAAAATATATTTTTGCAAAGCCTCAATTTCTTTTAGTCCTAGATGGCTGTACTTTTGCTAATTCAACTGTCTAAAACAACTTGTGAATTTCTATGCATTTGATTTCACAGTCTACTCTGTGTGCCAAAAGCCAGAAGTCACATCCACAATTCTTTTCTAGGCAGGCTTTCTCTCCCTCTTGACTTAATTACTACTACTAAGCATATTTGACTAATAGGGGACCATACCCTTAAGCTTCATAAATGTCCTTTTTTTCATCTGAAAAGGTATACTCCAGGCTCTTGATTTTCTCAGTCTCAGTCTCTTTTATACTATTAAAAATTGAAGACTCCAAAGAGTTCATCTTAGAAAACTCTAGAAAGTACAAGAATACACAAGTACCCATTCCATTAAATATCAGGGCAATGGTATCCCTTGTAATGTAAACTCTGGAAACTCTACTATGCCCATGAGAAAATAAGAGCGAAAAAGACAATGTCTTAGTATTATTACGAAAATAATCTGATCTCACAAGACCCCAAAATGACCTTGGAAATTCCCAGGGATCACCAAACTACATTTTGAGAATTTTGGTCTAGATACTCTTTTTCTTCTCAGAGGTTCAGGGCAGTTTTGATAGTCTCACACTTGATTTTCCCACAAATAACATAAATCTACACATATTATTTCTTTATCTTGGTATCACTATAGTCTTTAAGAGCTCCATTTTATCTAAGAATGTGGAACTTGATAATTTGATACATAAAATAATTATTTACTAGAAATATTTTAGATAAGAAAAAGTTGACTATCCACAGCACTAACTTGTCCGGCATCCTGTTAACTTCAACGGTGAAACAGTGTATCTAAACATCCATAAGAAGCAGAACTTTGAAATCTCTACAGAGTTGGAGAGACAAAAATTAAGAGCTCATGACTCACTAAGTAAGATAGGACCTGATGGAACCCTAATGGTTTGGTTTAAACTCTGATGGATTGGGGAGACCGGGTGGTTCAATCAGTTAAGTGTCTGACTCTTGATTTGATTTTGGCTCAGGTCATGATCTCAGGGTTGTGGGATTGAGCCCATGCCAGACTCTGTGCTCAGCCCAGAGTCTGCTTGAGTTTTCTCCCTCTGCCCAGCCCCCCACACTGGCACATTTGCTCTCTTGCTCTCTCTCGAATGAATAAATAAATCTTAAAACACACACACACACACACACTCTTAAGGATGAAACCACAAAAATAAGAATAAACCAGGGACTTAAACTCAACTTGCAATCAGCTCATCCCTAGCTGCCTGCCACAGTGAAAAGTAAATCTCTGGGAGAAGATAGCATTCAAAGAGTATTTTTACAATTTTTCTTAACAATGTCAATCCTTCAGTAAAGAAAAATATTCAAGAAGGCACAATGTGACCAAAACCTGAGAGAAATAATATAAAATGGAAACAAATCCGTAAAATATTCTTATATTAGTTATCAGCCACAGACTTTAAAATAACTAAGATGAATATATTCAAGGAATTAAATTATAAGATTTCAACAGAGAATTAGAAACTATATATATACAAAAAAAAAAAAAAGAACCAAGTGGAAACTCCAAGCTGAAAAATGAAACAGGTGATATTAAATACTTACCATATTAGGTAAACAGTGAATTAGACATAGCTGAAGAGAAAAACAGTTTCTGCTAAAATTTTTACTGGGATTATACTGAATCTGTAAATCCGTATGGGAAGAACTGACATTTGCCTTCCAATCAATAAACATGGCGTCTCTCCATTTATTTAGGTTTACTTTCTCCCAGGAATGTTTTGTAGAATTCAGTGTACAGGTCTTAGATATCGAATTTATACCTAAGTATGTAATATTCTTGATAAATAGTATTGATTTTTCATTTCAATTTTTTGTTACTATATAGAAATGCAACTGATTTTGTTTTTGTGTGTGTGTGTGTACACACACACACGCAAAAAGGTGGTTTTATTAAAGCATGGGGACAGGACACTTGGGCAGAAAGAGCTGCACTGGGTTTGTGAGGAATGGCTGATTATATACTTTGGAGTTGGGGGGCAACTGATCTGTATATTGACCATGTATACAGTAACCGTGTTACTCACTTACGAATTTTAGAATTTTTATATATTCCTTAGGTTTTCTGTAGAGTCCAATATGTCATGTGAGGAGACTTTTACCTCTTCCTTTATAATTTGAATGGTTTTTCCTTTTCTTGCCTAATTGTCTTGGCTAGAAACTCCAATACAGTGTTTAATAGAAGATAGTGGACATCCTTGCTTTGTTTCTGATCTTAGGGGAAAAACAGTCTTTCACCATTGAGGTTGGCTGGAGGTTTTTCTTAAAGATGTCCTTTACCAGGATGAGGAAGTTCTCTTTTATTTTTACTTTACGGAGAGTTTTTATCAGAAATGAATGTTGGGTTTTGTCAAATGCCCTTTTTGCATTTATTGAGATGATCATATGGTTTTCCTATGTTAGTCTGTCAACAGAGTGAATTATATTAATTTTCTAATGTTAGCCCAAATTTGCATTAACAAACACCTCACTAGTTCATACATCATCCTTTTACACATCATTAAATTCAAATTGCTAAACTTTGTTTAGAACTTTTACATCTGTGTTATAAATACTGGCTTGTCATTTTCTTATGATTTTGGTATCAGAGTAATGCTGGCCTCAAAGGAGTTGGGAATTATCGCCTCTTCTATTTCATGGATGTATTTGTTGAGAATTGGATACTTTCCTCCTTAAATATTTGAAAGAATTCACCAGTACAGTTAGGTTTGGCATTTTCTGTCAGAAATATATGTAGGGACGCCTGAGTGGTTCAGTTGGTTAAGCATCTGACTTGATTTCAGCTCAGGTCGTGATCTCAGGGTCCTGAGATTGAGCCCTGAGTGAGGCCTGTGCTCCGCGCAGAGCTGGCTTGAGATTCTCTCTCCCCTTCTGTCCCTCCCCCTCCACATGTGCTCTCTCTCAAATAAATAAATCTTTAAAAATATATATATATATCTGTAGAATCTGCAGTCGTGTCATTTCTCTCATTCCTAATATTGGTAATTTATGTCTTCTTTTTTCTCATCAGTCTGAAGATTTATCAATTGTATTGATCTCAAAGAGTTAGCTTTCAGCTTCACTTTCTCAATGGATTTTATTTTCTATTGCATTGATTTCTTTTCTAATCCTTTTTCATTTGTTTTTCACTTGCTATTATTTTTCTAGCTTAAGGTGGAAGCTTCAGTCCTTGATTTGAATTCTTTCCTTTTCTAACATAGACATTTAATGATATAAATTTCCCTGTAAAGTACTGCTTTAGCTGATTCCCACAAATTTTGATTTGTTTTCATTTGCATTAAGCTCAATATACTTTCTAACTTTTTATTTCTTTTCATAAACCATTTGTCTTTATATTTAAGTAGATTTCATGATTCAATACATAGCTGGACTAAAAAACTCAATTTGATCAGGGTAACTATTTACAGTTAATGTAATTATTGATATTGCTGTTTAAATCTACCATCTTGTTTTTTTTTAATTTCTATTTGTCCCACTTATTCTTTGTCTCCCTTTCTTCTTTTTCTTCCTTCTTTTGGATTATTTTTTGTGGCTACATTTTATCATCTTTGTTGGTTTATTAGTTATGACTTGTTATTGTTACTTTAAGGCTTACAGTTTACATTCTTATCACAGTCTACTTTCGAGTAATGCTGCGCTATCTCACAGGTACTGTTAGAACCTTGGAGTAGTACGCTTATGCTTCCTCCCTCCCGCCCTCGATGCTGTTGTCAGGCGCTTCACTTTACTTATGGTAACCACACAACAGCTTGTCATTATTTTTGCTTTAAATCATTAATTATCCATTAAGGATAATTTAAAATGAAAAAAAGCCTTACGTTTGTTCACATATTTACCATTTTTGGTGTCCTTGTTACTTTGCACAGAAACATATTTCTATTTGGTACCATTTTCCTTCTGACTAAAGGCATTCTTTAACATTTCCTATAGAGCCAGTCTGCTTGTGATGAATTCTTTAAGACTATCGAGGTCTGAATAGGTTATTTCATTTTCATTTTTGAAAGATATCTTCACCGGATATAGAATTCAAAGTTGAGTATTTTTCTTTCAGTTCTTTAAAGATGTTACTCTACTGTCTCTGACACTCCTGTCTCTGTTCTTCTGTGTCTTTAAATTTAGCAGCTTTAAGAATTTTCCTTTGAGACAAGTTTTAAGGAATTTGATTATGATGTGTTTTGGTAGTTTTATTTCTTGTACTTAGAGGTCCATTGAGTTTCTTGGGTCTCATTTGTTTCCCTCTCTCAGGGAACACTATCCTGTGCTGCCTATATATGATATATATTGCCTATATTTGCCTGATATTTGAAAACTCTCTCATATTTTGTGTTTTTAGAATTTCAAATAGGTAAATCCAATCTCTATTATTCCATTTTGGCCAGAAGCAAAAGTTCAATTTCAGGCACCTTTTTTACCATATGAAAATTTCATTTTTTGTTACTTACTTAACTTTTAAATTCTATGACAAAATGTTTCATCTATACACATAAAGTTACTAAAATTGTTTTATTTATCCCACCTCTTTTAATACATATGTGCATATATAGAAAAAGGCAATAGGAAAATATTAATGGACTTAAATACAGCATGTAGGCAAAACACACTTTTATGTTTTCTAAACCTATTTGATAATGATATATAAGGAAACTTGTTACAAATCATAATGCTTCCAATAATCTGTCAGGAAAAAAGATCACATTAGCACCCATTCATACTTCAACACAAACATATTCTCTGAGCCACACTGGGAAAAAGTAATATTTCTGTTTTTATTTCCTGAAGTAATTATTAGTAGGTTTACACTTATTAAATATATCCTTAAAATTTCCACCACTTCGGAAAACCATAAAGTTAGTAAGCTAGCTAGATTTCCTTTTTATTTTAGTAAATATTTTTTATCTCAGAAGTCAAAATTGGGTACAAGTACTGTATACAAGGTACATAGTTTAAATCTTTGGGACAAGAGACTACAAGAAGATAAATAAGCCAGTAGCCCTCCTAATCTTACATCACTAAGACTGTAGATCATAGCAGGTAGATGTATACCTCCACCCATACCAGAGAGGTGTAAATTCTTTTGACAATTAACCTTTCTAAATTTTATGATAAGGTCAATAATATAAAAACATTACACACAGCACACAAAGAATTAGAGAAAGTTAATGATATAAACCACAAAACAAAATAATCCACACTTCTCATTTGGAAGGGAAAAAATGGGACTAATACTGAATACTTAGCATCTAATATAAAATTTTCACTGATTATAAGTTGAATTATGTTGATTAAAACTTTACAGAATAACTTTGCATGTTATTAATTCATGAGATAATCAGCAGATATGCAGCTCTAGTCAAGTCTTATAAACCCCTAAAAGTTTTCATAAAGTGAAATTAGCTAAAAAATACCAAACAGGAGTAGAGATTTGTGAGAAGTACAAAACACATAAATGCAATAGATATATAATGTAATCTGTGCAATTCAAAATTACCAAAATTTCCTTATGAAATGTACAAGTAATAAATAATAGTCATACTTGACTTTATCAAGTTAACAAAATAATTACTAACCAACTTTGTGTTTTACTAGTCAATTGCTTAGAAACACCAACTGCCATTTTAAAATTACTTTCACCATAAAAATAGAAGGCATATCAAACTCTTTAATCCTCAAACATCCAAAAAATTTGGAAGGCAACCATCAATCAAAAATATTATCTGTTAAAAAAAGGTGATTAAAAAACATAACCTATTTTTTTGCACAATTTTCTTTTCTTATGAAAAAGGGCACTTAGTGTATAGCTAAAACTTCCAGAAATTAAATATTCTGAGGACTTTCCTATTAAGCAGATGACATGTTGTACAGTTTTTAATATAAAAATATAAATATCTTTGACAGAGAAGGTGAAATAGTGGTTGGAATAAAATCCCATCACCATTTTACTTGAAAAAAACTTTTTTTCCCAGATACCATGAAAACAATACTGATTCCATGCAGTTCTGTGTTGCCAAAAGCTTCCCAAATTATAAAACATTAAGGTATTCACTGAAATTTCAAAAGTGGGCCCGTAGTCTTTTGTTTTCTTCTCGTAGTCTTTCAATTTCAGCCACTAAACCTTCATTCACAGAGTATCTTTCCAGCAAAGAGTGCATTTCATTCTAGAAAACAGAAAAAAATGCTTGTTAAATCATTGGTATTTCACATTTATCTGGCAAGCTATTTTACATACTTTCAGTTATCATTTCTGTCATGTTCAATTAACTAGCTGAATGGTATTTCTTCTACTTAACCATCCTTACTACTTTGTTAATATAAATGAAAGATCGCTGGTGAAGTTATATATTTGGAAGGCTTATATTTGTACATGTGGGAAACTTCTAGCTTAAAATAAATAAATAAATAAATAAATAAATAAATAAATAAATAAATAAATAGCTGTGAAAAAGTAGTCTTAAATATTACAGGTTAAAAAGAAGGGTGACTAGTTAAAATCATTTTACTTATTAAATTTCTAAAACTCCCTGTTTATTTATTCTAGCAACTAGATATAATAAAGTAAAAATATACTACCCTTTAATGGACTTTTTTTAGATCCACAACTCTACACTAATTTAAAATAAAATATGTCATACCTACCAATTGCATGTGAAACTGTTTAATCATCTCAACTTGCAAGTTCACAATGTCCCTATGGCATGCTTCTCTAGGGAAGAATTTAAAATACTTGTTAGAATTATAATGGTATTGCCAATTCTAGATCAGTCAAGAAGCTGGTTAAACTTTTCTCATTGTTTCAAATTATTGGATGTTACTAATAATAGTAGTAGTAGTAATAATAATATTAATGATAATAAAAATACTAATGCACCTAGATTTAATTACTATATACTAGGCAGTGTTTCTTGTACTTTGAATGGAAGAACTCATTTAATCTTTACAATCAGGTGCAATTATTACCTCCATTTTACCAATGAAGGAACTGAGCCACAGAGCAGTTAAAATTTATCCAATCAAACAACCAGTATGGAGCTAGTATATAAACTCCGGCTGTATACCTCCAGAACTCTCATACTATACATTTCTTAATATAAAATTATCATTAAGGAAAGACATAGGTTTGTATTACAATGAAATACAGATAATTTACTAGGTTACAATGTTTTAACTATTATCAATGTTTTAGCTATTAAAACAAAATACTTCCAGTAGAATGGAAAGGGTTATTTGGGTGGTTATAATAAAGGTTACACTATAAAATGCAATTCGTTCATGCCTACAAAAGAATACATGAAAATTATGAAGTATAATAATAAACGGATTATTCAGTCACCCACCACACAACTTATGAGCTGGAACATTACCAAAATCATAGAAGCTTCCTATGTGCTCCTCTCTGATTCTATCACTTAACTTATGAGAAGCCCAAGAAAGAAGTCACTACTCTGATGAATTTTGTTTAAGCAAAGAAATGTTAAAAAAAAAAAAAAAACTGTCTAATATAGAAACAGTAGTCAATATATTTTTCCTGTGCTTGGTTTTGAGCATTATAAAAATACCAAATCCTATGTAGTACTGAGTAGTGTACACTTAAAAAAATAACCCAGTATCATGTTTTCAACATTCGTATTCTATATATCTGTAATTCACTGATTTGTACCAGTGTACAGATTCTCCTGTCAACTGACATTCGGATTGTTTTCAAGATTTTACTATTACAATGTTGTTATAAACAATCACATATATATTTCCCAACCCACATGTGCCCATAACTGTAGATGATATATCCAAGAGTAGATATGCTGCGTTAAAGGTATGATCCAGATGTGTATTTGTTTAGTTTTATAAAATAATGCAAACTATTTGCTGGAGTGGTAGTATCTGTGGACGTGCTTGTCATCAGTGTAACAGAATTCCTCTTGCTCTATATCCACACCAAGACTTGGTCTTGCCAGACTTTAGACGTTTTCCCATTTAACGGGTGTGAAATACTATCCCGTTGTATTTTCAGTTCTCTGACTAACCACAGGATTGAACATCTTTACTTATGTTCATAGACCATTCCTCTTCTGTGAAATGTTTGTCCATGCCTTTTAACCTTGTTTTTCTATTGAATGTCTTTCTTTTTTTTTTTTTTGAAGACTTTATTTGAGAGAGAGAGAGAGCACAAGCAGGGGGAGGGGCAGAGGGACAGACTCCTTGCTGAGCAGGGAGCCCGATGTGGGGGCTCAATCCCAAGACCCTGGGGTCATGAACTGAGCTGAAGGCAGGTGCTTTACTGACTGAGCGACCCAGGCACCTCTTGAATGTCTTTTTTTCTTATTTATTTCTAAGAGTTCTTTACATCATCTGATCCTTCGCTGGATCCTTTGTTGGAGTACTACAGTTAGATTTTTGTCCTTTCACTTTGTTAATGGTGTCTTGTGATGAGCAGTCCTAGTTAGTGTTCCTAATTACTGACCTAATAACACAATCAAATTTGCCAATCTACTTTTATAGGTGGTATATCCTCGTATGCTTTGATAACTTCCCTACCATGACTCATATATAAATTCTCTTACAATGTCTAAAATTTTACCCTTTAAACTTTTATGCTGGGTAGAATTAATTTTTTTAATAGCAGGGACCAGGGATCTATACTTTTCCTCTGTCGTGTATTACATTTCTATATAAGCCCAGGTTTTTCTCTGGTCTATTTGATTCCTTTGGGCAATTTGTCCATCCTGTGCTAATGCTACACTATTTTAATTACAGCTTAATAATTAAGCTTACCCATCTGACAAGTCGCCTTCAACCTGTTCTTCTCTTGAGTGTCTTGGTTATTCCTGGATCTTTTCTTCTTTCACATTAATTTTGAAGTTATCCTATCATCATCTTCCAAAAAACAGCTGGGATTTGATTGAAACTGCACTCAAACTATAGACCAATTTAGAAGAACTGACATCTTCATATCTTTCCATTTATTTAAGTGTTAATGCTTTCTAATAAATTTTTAAGTGTTTTTCTACAAAGATCTTTACCATCTTTGGTCAGATTTATTCCTAAGTACTCTTTCTGTTACAACTTTTTCTGCTACAACTATATAGGTTTTTTTAAACATTCTCTTTTGCTTTCAATTATGACAAAAGCTGTATTTAAATCAAACAAACTGGGGGCACCTGGGTGGCTCAGTCAGTTAAGGAACTGCCTTCGGCTCAGGTCATGATCTCAGGGTCCTGAGATGGAGCCGCAAGTCAGGCTCCCCACTGAGCAGGGAGTCTGCTTCTCCCTCTGCCTCTCCCCACTGCTCGTGCTCTCTCTCTCAAATAAATAAATCTTAAAAAAAATAAAACAAAACAAACTGAAAGCATCAGAGAACCACTGAGGTGGTCAGGATTTGAGGGGCTATGGTCTTGCAAAGAAGGGAAGTCTACTAGGTAAGCCCCAGTTACCTCTGCTTTTCCCTCTGGGGGACGTGCTGATTAGACAGTGGGGAAAAGAGGCTGACCTGAAAGCAGTCGCCTGGAGCTGAGAGAGTCTCACTGGGTTGGGGAGTGCTAGGGTCTGGGACAGCCAAAGCAGCCAAGGCTTCAAGGTGCTAAGAAGGTACCTGCAGAAAAGTAAACCTAAAATTGTGCAATTTCCCCCTTGAGATATCTGTTGATTCCTAAGCAATGCCCGTGCTGGGTTAGATGCAGAAAATTAAACATAAAGTCGCAGCTAGAGTAGAGAAAGCTTTGGCAGCCTTGTGATGCTGGGGAAATGGAGGTTAAAGTTCAGGAACCAGGCCTGGTGAATACTCCAGACATTCTAGGATTCTTTCACATCCTAGAAGGGCAGAGACTAAACCCTAGGAATAAAGGCAAACCAGAAATAAACCAGCCCTAAGAAAACCTGAAAGCCAGCAAGTACAGGTACAAAGTGATCTGCTTGCCAGAAGAAACTTAAATCTTCTCGAAAGACAATAAAAATAGATCCACAGACTTCTGCTTAGGATATAACCTCTCCAACTCTAACAGTGAGGACAAGCCAGATAACCTACAAAATCATATATTTTTAAGTTCAACTTGAGAGTGCAAAGAAACCTATATGAATGAAAATCCAGAAAATGATGAGTCCCTCCTAGGAGAAGAGACCCATGATTGTTTTCATCCTCAACAGCGCAGGGGCGCGGGGGGGGTGTGTGTCTGGAGGGGAGGGGATGACACAGTGGCCATTGATAGGGTAAGGAGAACTAACTGAAATTTTTATAGATTTTTGAAAACCAAGTAGGACTGGATCCAAGGAGTCCTAGCCACAAAGAAAGTCTCCATTCAGTCACCAACTATTTGCCTTTTACCTTAAAGTTGTCACTTGTTAAAAGGGGTAAGAAAAGAGAAAAAAGGATTGGGGCTGTGAAGGATGGAGGCAAGGATAAAATATCCAAAGATAGGGAATAATCACAAAATAAGTCCTTCCAAACACAGAGCACAAAGCCAAACCAGGTGAAGAGGAAGGGAAGAGGAAAAGATGGGTACTGATAGGTGGTTTGCTGCCTTCAGCTATGTTCATATATTTTGTTTTGGCAACTGTTAAAGGAACCAACGAAATTTCCTCATCATGTTGTCATCACTGTCCTATTTACTAATCACAAATGAATTAATCCACATTAAAGAAACATACATCATAACAGGACACATTGTACCTACCCCAATTAAACTAGAAGGTCTTTGTGGACCGATCATTCATATTTGTATCCTTACTACCCAGTACATATACTAGGCATGTTGTATGTTGTAAATGTCAAAAATGACCAAAAATGATGATTTTCCTTTAAAAATATATTTGTTAACATTTAAAATTACTTTTTCAAAACACTTTTTTTTTTAAAAAAAGCAGGCTCCACCTCCAGCATGGAGCCCAATGTGGGACTTGAACTAATGACTCTGAGATCAAGACCTCAGCTGAGATTGAGTTGGGTGCTCAACTGACTGCACCACCCAGGTGCCCCCAAAACACTTTTATTTTTATTTTTTGAAGATTTTATTTATTTGAGAGAGAGAGAGCATGCACACAGGCACGGGGAGCGGTAGGCAGAGGGAGAGGGAGAAGCAGGCTCTCCGCAGAGCAGGGAGCCTGACTCAGGGCTCGATCCCAGGACTCTGGGATCATGACCGGAGCTGAAGGCAGATGCCCCACCGAATGCGCCCCCCAAAACACTTTTAACATTAGAAAGAAACACGCACTGGGGCACCTGGGTGGTGCAGTCGGTTATTGTCTGACTACTGATCTCAGCTCAGGTCCTGATCTTAGGGTCATGAAATTGAGCCCTGTGTTGTGCTCCACACTTAGTGGGGAGTCTGCTTGAGATTCTCTCTCCCTCTCCTTCTGCCCCTCCTGCTTGTGCTCTCTCTCTAAACAAATAAATCATAAAAAAAAAAAAGAAGAAGAAAGAAACCTGTACCAACAAAAACCATACATCTTCTCTAACATTCTTGCTCATGATATTCCAAATCAGAGCTAGAATACTAAGTATCTACAGGTCAGAAAGGGAAAAAACACATACAAAAGATACCAATAATTGAAAATAGCTTCCAGTATATATTGAGATGATAGGTAAAAGGAAGCAACAATGTTGAACACATTCTTACCATGTTCAAAATTCAAAGGATGAGGAGACAAGCATAGATCCATGCAAAATTTTTTTTTAATTCACTACTACATTCTGATGCATTCTGTTTGTAAATATTCAGAATTCCTTTAAAAAATTATTTCTCTATTACATTATTACACATAGCATACATAACAGGTGATTTATAAATACTTCAGTACTTCTACAAATACCACTGAACCTTACCAGAATCTGTCCAAATGTGGATGATTAAAAAAATCCATGATGGCAGTCTGCCTGCTAGACTGTCCTGCCAAGTTATCTAATAATTGCCCTAGGTAAATGTACCTTTTCCTGGCTGACATTCAATAAATTCAATACAGCAAGAGCAACAAGACTCATCATGTTTTCTATTGTTTTTATGGACCCCAAAACCTAGGCAAAAGTAGTAACTGTCGGGGCGCCTGGGTGGCGCAGTCGTTAAGCGTCTGCCTTCGGCTCAGGGTGTGATCCCAGCGTTCTGGAATCGAGCCCCACATCGGGCTCCCTGCACTGCTGGGAGCCTGCTTCTTCCTCTCCCACTCCCCCTGCTTGTGTTCCCTCTCTCGCTGGCTGTCTCTATCTCTGTCGAATAAATAAATAAAATCTTTACAAAAAAAATACTTAAAAAAAAAAAAAGAGTAGTAACTGCCAATATTACTTATGGTTCCAGTTTTATACCTAATAAAAAAAGCCAGTTAATGTCTGGATAGAAAGAGCAAATTTCTCAATTACTACCTAAAGTCATCCAATGTCTCCTGTATCATGTTCTGAATAAAACGGATTTGAACAGATGTCAATGGTGCATTTGGCCGATTATTTCCAATGGTATCAGCTATTTTTTCTGACAGTGAACTGGCAACACCAGCAGTGACAGAGGATGCTATCTTTGGATCTAGAATAAAAATAGAGAAAATATTAATAGTCAGCTTAGACTAAGAGACATCAAACATTTGTAAATAAGATTTGGCATGAGGACACTTGAAAAACTGGTAAAGAACAGTGTTCCTGTGACATTTAGAAAAACTCACTGTCTGGAATACAAATCTTAGAAACTTTCTATGGTATTATTTCTAATAGTCATTTATCTATATATATAAACTGCCAACTGTCTAATATAATAACATATGACAGAGGGATTAATCTTGAAGAATCTTGGAACCATTTCCTCTTATAAAAGATGAATGTGACATGCTATCCCACCAACTAGATAAACCAAGACTATTAAAAATAAACAAAAGGAATACAGGAGTAAAGTACCGCTACAAGCAAAGCCCCAGAGTTTACACTAATACAATATAACCACAGAAACCTTAAAGTAAGATATAAATGTCTATATAGAAGAGTTGCTTCTATACAGAGTTGTTTTCTATAGATAACTTGTATAACTGAACCCAATATCCCATTAAATATGATCAAGTTTATAGGATCTGTGGCATGAAATCTATGTAGGACTTTAGTATGGAGGGGAGAAAAAAAAAGACAATTTCAGGTAGTTAATGACTCATTTTCAAAGGGTCCTACATTATATTCCTATTTGTATCATATTAGATCAAAACCCTTAGATATTGGATTGAAAATAAAATTCACACCTAAAGAGTATCAAATCAATGTCATCAAGTTTCCCCATTCACATACATGTCACTGCCCTCTAGTAAGAGAGCTGCAGTAGACAAGTGTTGTAAAATTTAAACTCCTTTAATTTTCTTAGCCTATGATCACTCTATTTATTTACCCTTTTCAAGTTAAATAGTGGGAGTTTTCAACTTAACACTTTCAAATATCAGGAGTTTTATGTACTTACTTGGAGTTGAGGATCCAATGAGGGGGGGTTCATATATGAACTGGGCTTCAATTTCTTTCTCTGGCTTTTCAAATTTCTCAGGACTTCTTGTTTGGTTAGATGATGGAGAGGTATTCAGATTTCCAGTTTCAGCACCAGAAATCAACTTTGCAAACTTCACATTTAAAATAAACAATATATCAATTCTGGCTTTACCAATATTATATATCTAATTTGTACCTATATTTCTTTTAGTAGTTAGGATCAGAAAAATGAAAAATTAGAAGGGATATAGAAGGGGAAAAATAAATTGCTAGAACTAGTGGCAAAATAAATCAACTTTGCTAATCAAAAACAATTTCAATGATAACATGATGAGGAAAAGCTCATTTACTAATAAGCATCTGCTATTGAGTGTCACTGAAAATGGTGATTATAGGCCAAAAAAAAAAAAAAAAAGAAAAGAAAAATCCCCAAATCTCAGATGGTAACTAGCCAGAAATATCTTTTCAATATCATTCTAAAAAATCAATATGAAAATGTGACAGATTCGACCTTGCTGGTAACATCTGATCATTTTAAGCCCTTATATAGCAAATTAACTTCTATTTTGGATACTGTATTATAGCAGAAGGTAATGAGGATGCATTACATTCTCAGCACCATCAATTACCTCTAAGACTTAGGGCAAATGACTTGACCACCAACTTGGTGCTTTCTGCTGCAATGGAAATAAATTCTAAAAAACTCGGTAAAAACTAGTCAAGTATCTTGTCTTAAAAAAAACAGCGTAAGTTTACATCTGCTGTTACCTCCAACATTTCCAAAGATAGATTTCAAAAGTAGCCTTTAGTTTTAAACATGTGACATCAAGATTGAAGACTATTTTCTACCTGGGGAGTGTACAGCACTGTCAATAATTAGGACACATCCCCTGGCAGCCGCCTGCTTTCTACCTCGTGATGAGCTTCATTACATGCTTGCTACTGACAAGTGCACGCAATAACTCAGTATCATTTTTAGGCAGATACCTGTTTGAGGGAGTCCTTAGGTTCCTGTTTTCCCAGATATATTTTCTTAGATTCAGCTGTCAGATCATGATTTTCATTTTCTTCTTTCCCTGGAGATCCCATAAAGACATTAAGAGGACTAGAATGCAATACTGAAGTGCTTGAAGCTACTGGATTTTTTCTTGGAGGAAGGACTGAATTCAATTGTGGTAGAAAGTCAAGGCCTGAAAAAAGAGGAGAAAAAAAACATTTGCATATGATTTTCCTCAATCTTGGATATTTAAGAAAAGCACTTAACAGGATAGACAGGTTAATATGGTAGAAAGACATGCGATTTGGATTCAGAAGGCAGGTTCATTTGTCAGCTCTACCCCTTACTTGATGTATACAAAATCTTGGGCAGAAATTGCAAAACTCTGTTTCCTGATCAGTAAATGTGAATAATGATATTCATCTCCCTGAGTGGTGAAACTAAAAAGAGATATTATATGTAAAACTACTTTGAAAATTGCAAAGCCCAATGAATGTTTTAGTCAATATTATTAGTTTTTGATAACTGAAAATTGTTAATTTGGTAGGTATGTATCTGTAGTACATCTTGGTAGTCAGCCTCTAAGATGCCTCCGAATGATCCCTGCCTTCTGGCATGGATCCATGCCCTCATGTAATTCTCTCCCTTTGAATGTGGGCAGGACCCAGGAACTTGCTTCCAACAAAGAGAATACAGCAAAAGTGGTGGGATGTCATTCCCAAGATTAGATTACAAACATGCAGTGGCTTTCATTTTGAGTGCCATCTCTAACTATCTTGCTCACCAACTATAAGGGAAGCCAGCCGCCATGTTGTTAGTTGCCCTGCAGAAAGGCCCACATGGGAAGGGACTGGTATATTCTGCTGATAGCCACTTGAATGAGCTTAGAAGTAGATCCTTGCCCAGTCAAGCCTTGATATGACTGCAGCCCTGCTGATCTCCTGATTAAAGCATCAAGAGAGACCTGAAGCCAAAGGCACCCAGCTAAGCCAAGTTCAGATTCTTAACCCACAATTATGAGATGATAAATGTTCTTTTAAGTTTCAAAATGTTGGGGTAATTTGGGGGTGCCTGGGTGGTGCATTTGGTTAAGCACCTGATCCTTGGTTTTGGCTCAGGTCATGATTTCAGACTCATAAGATCAAGCCCTGTGTCCGGCTCCATGCTCAGTGCGGAGTCTGCTTGAGATTCTCTTTACCTCTTTCTCTCTCTCTCAAATTAATAAACAAATCTTTAAAAAAAAATGTTGGGGTAATTTGTTACATATCAATAGATAACACAATGTCACTTTTAATTTTCATAATACTTCTCAAAAGTTCTTACCATCTTTGCCTACGGACTCATCACCTCCCTTGTTAACCACAGCATCTATAATAAAATTAGAAAATCAAATTTTTAAAATTATGAAAAAGAAGACATAGCAACTTAAGCTTCCTATTCATTCCTCAAAGAGTTTGATTTTAAGAAGGACAATCTGAATGAAGTTACAGCTGGAACTCATATAAACGTCCCTTTTTATTCTTTTTGCTCCGTGCATAGCAACAAATATGAAAAGTAATTCTGTGGTATAGGGTCATTTAATGAGACAGCAAGGTATACTAGAAAAGCATTGCAGTAGGCTCCAGAAATCTATAATCCAATTCTGCCTATACCACTTAATAGCTCTGTGACCTTAAACAACAAGCCTCTAATACAATTAAGCTTCAGTTTCTGCATCTATATAATGGGAATAACGTCCTGACCATCTCACAAGATTGTTTTGAGGATCAACTGAAACAACATCAAAATAGTTTGAGAGCATTACAATGATATAAAAAACATAAGATTTTATTAATATTTTAATAACTCCATTTTAGCAAATTAATAGAAAAATGGGCAAAAGTCATTAAAAAATCCAGCAGAAATTCAAATGGCCAATAAATTATCATACACGATTATCAGAGTAGTAGGAATACCATCCACCCGTCTATCTGCATGTGTGTATACATCGCTAGCAATTACACAACACACATACACTTCTAGAAGTTATTAGTTTTCTCTTAAGAAAAGGAGAAGTATTCTTATTTAAAATATAAAGAAATTGAGGCACAGATTAAGTCTTTTACCTAAGGAGAGACGCATTCTTGAAATCAAACATAAATCCCTTGACAATGAAAACCAATACTATATTTAGTATTCATGTTCTTTTATTAATACTACAAAACACTAATAATAAATGGACATATAGCTCAAATTCTAATCATATTTTTAAAAAAGTAAAGAGGAATTTCTATCCTTTATTCATTTCTCTTAAAAACCACTAAAGAGAATTTCATTTATAACTCAAACACTTTCAAAAACCTCCTTCCTACATTCTTCAATTCAAAAGTTACCCCAGGGGTTCTCATAAGCCAAAGCTCCCAGATGGTTACTAACCTCCAAAACCTTTCTCAACTCTAGCTCAAGCCACTTTTCCCTCCTTTGCCCACATCTTTCCTCTTTTTATTCTTTAGCTATGTAGTCTGACCCCTCTTCGTCCTGAAAAAAGGAATCCTTCCTCTTTCATTAGGTGGAAGATAGAGAAATTTAACCTGGCAATTAGTCATTTTCAGGCCAGGGTAAAACAGAATCCACTAAATTATTCTGTGCCATCACATTTGTATTCATTCTTTCTGATTACAAAATTAATTGTAGAAAATTTGGAAAACAGACAATTTAGAGTAAAAAATGAAATTTTATAGGATCATGAGTGGATGTAACAATTTAAACATCCTGCTACTGTTGACATTTAGATATGCTCCAGAGTTCCACTATTACAAAAAACAGTATATACAAATCTTTGTGGGATTCTCTGAACAAGTTATTAGAAAAATTTATAGAAATGGAATTAATAGGCCAAAGAGTATGAATATTTAACCTGCCAAATTATGCTCTAGAAATTTACCCATATTGTTAATAATACTACTATTAGCAGTGAGACTACTCAATTAAATGAAAACAGTATGAACATCGGTATCAGAAACACAGCCAAATAATGTGCCTAGTTCTATAGTATGAACAATGACACATAATGTTTTTATTTATCAAAATGGTAAAGTTTTTTATGTTTTTATTTTCTTTTTAGTAGCAGCATCTCCTAACAATGGGGGGGGGGGGAGAGAGAGAGAGAGAGAGAGAGAGTGTGTGTGTGTGTATGGTACTTGCATACATAGGGTAAAAGATGAGGCAATCAATCTATTACCCAGCCATATTTCTCCATGAAAACAATGAATAAATATATCAATTAGATACTAATAATCAAAAAACAATTCTTTTAGGTTAGAAAGATATTTTTTGCCTATCAAAATATCCAAGATTTTAAGAAGATTTATTTAGAAGTAGATACAACTAAAAACTGCCTATGGAGGCAAAGCTTCCTTTAAGAAACTTCTGTGGAAATTAAAATGCTAACCTGAGAGCTATTTGCATAGTTCCCATGTGAAAATGACAAGCATATACTTCAGAATGGTAACATCTGAAATATCAGGGCAAAGGAAAAGATACCACCCCAGGGACTGAGAAAATTAGCAACTGTCATGAACAGAGTCAGGCTGAAGCTATTACCCACATCTTTTAGCTAGAATAAAAATGTAATGACTGCCAGCAAAAGAACATGACCCTCTGATCTGAACAGACTTACCATCTCTGATAGGTGAGAACATGTCACCTAAACTACTTTTTCTGGTATCATCAAAGCTCAAGAAATCCTGATTTTTCCCACTGTCCGTTTCCTTAGATATAGTATCAGTGTTTATGCTTCGAGGCAAACCTTACAGGAAAATTAGATATAAAAATAACTGTTAATACATCTAAATGAATTTACCATCAGAAGCTAGGTTCTAAAAATTAATGTATTACACATATATTGGTACTGTGAGCACCAGGAAAAAAAAACAACATAACAACAGCTCAGTTAACCATGATTTTCATGGAATGAAGGGCTTCTCAAAAGCAAATAGTCTATTTGTTTATAGGACACCACCTTATTTTAGCCATTTTGATGAAATTTTCCCAAAATGATTTATATACTTTGCCACCCTCTTAAACAAAGTATACTGAACACAACCAACTTCTGTTATAATGGACTCATTTTTATGAGCATCTACAAATGATTAAAAAGGTCTGTGAGGTGTACAGCCAGACGCCTAACATAGAGCAGGATTCAAGTCATGTTAGTTCCTTTCCACAACTGCAGTAAATGGATCTCCTTTTTCCCTTCTGCTGTCTTTTCCTTCACTAACTGTGGAAGCTTAACACTGCTCTCAGTATTATCGACCTCAAGTGACTTTCCTAGCCTCAGGATCATTTACTAAGAGGAAAGAAACCAGAATATTAAACTCATAAAGAATAGCAGAGTAGACAACGATAAAGAGGTGTGCAGCAGTTTATTTTCCCCACCAGTATATAATGCAAGGAATCAGGGCAGGGACTTTGTAAGAGGAACTCTGTGGGCTCAGTAGCTTCTTGCTCATTTTTGGGTGGAAGAATGAGTTGTAGAGATTCAAGAGCTGTGATGAAGTCAGGTACTTTAATTGGTAGCATGCTACTGTATTACATTTTTTAAAAACATTTATTTTTTTTCCAGAGAGAGAGAGTTGGGGGAGGGGCAGGAGAGGGAGAGAATCTTAAACTGACCTCCTGCTGAGCAAGGAGCCTGATGCTGGGCTTGAATTCACGAACTCACAACCCCGAGATCACGACCTGAGCCAAAACAGTCAGATTCTCAACCGACTGAACCACCTAGATGCCCCCTGTATTAATTACATTTTAAATAGTGTTTTATTTGTCATCTTGGTCCCAAATGAAAACTAAAAAGGTGGGACAAAAACAAAGAACAGCCAGCATATCTAAAAATGTCCAAACCTGGCAAATAAAATAAACTTTTCTGATAACACCTGATAAAAAGTTAAAATATTACTGAACATTTGTACATCACTGTCATTGGTGTTTACACCAAGAGTTAAAGGTTATAAAGAAGAAATTTTCTCTCCTTCTTCTAGGTCTTTAAACACGTATGAATGCATACCTCTAGCCTCTGGAACTTTAGGAGAAAGAAGTTTGGGATCATTTGAAAGTAGTGCTAAAGACTTACTTTTTACTTCTTGAACAGCTGTTTTTCTACCAAAAATGAGCACTAGCAACAAGTCTGCAAAGGTTCTCTATTTTAAGTTTTTATTTAAATTCCAGTTGGTTAACATACAGAGTAATAATTTCAGGTGTACAATATAGTGATTCAACACTTCCATACAACACCAGGTGCTCATCACAACAAGTGCACTCCTTCATCCCCATCACCTGTCACCCATCCCTCACACCCACCTCCCCTCTGGTAACCAACAGTTTGTTCTCCATAGTTAAGAAAAAGCAAAGGCCGCATCACAATTCTGGACTTCAAGTTGTATTACAAAGCTATAGTGATCAGAACAGTATGGTGCCGGCATAACAATAAACACAGAGATCAATGGAACAGAACAGAAAACCCAGAAAGGAACCCATAACTACATGGTCAATTAATCTTTGACAGAGCAGGAAAGAATATCCAGTGGGAAAAGGTCTCTTCAACAAATGGTGTTGGGAAAACTGGACAAGAACATGCAAAAGAATGAAACTAGACCACTTTCTCACACCATACACAAAAATAAATTCAAAATGGATTGAAGACTTAAATGTGAGACATGAAACCATTAAAATCTTGGAGGAGAACATAAGCAGTAACTTCTTTGACATCAGCCATAGCAACTGCTTTCTAGATATGTCTCCTGAGGCAAGGGAAACAAAAGCAACAATAAACTATTGGAACTTCATCAAAACAAAAAGTTCCTGCACAGCAAAGGAAACAATCAACAAACTAAAGGGCAACCTACAGAATGGGAGAAGATATTTACAAGTGACATATCTGATAAAGGGTTAGTATTCAAAATATATAAAAAACTTATAAAACTCAACACCCAAAAAATGAATAATCTAATTTAAAAATGGGCAGATGACACAAACAGACATTTCTCCAAACAAGACATCCAGATGGCCAGCAGACACATGAAAAGATGCTCAACATCACTCATCATCAGAGAAATGCAAATCAAAGCCATAATGAGATATCAACTCACACCTGTCAGAATGGCTAAAATCAACAACACAAGAAATAACTGGTGTTGGTGAGGATGTGGAGAAAGGGGAACCCTCCTGCACTGTTGGTGGGAATGGTTTGGTTGGCGCCTTAAGTAGATGCTACATGAACTTTTTTCAAATTTCAGATTTATTTTACAGGAAGTTTAAAATAATAGTAATAGTAATGATGATAACCATGATACAACATTAGCAAAACCATAATTTACTGAGTGCCTTCATGCGCCAGGCACTTTTGATACATTTTCTCTGGTTTTCAAAATAACCCTCAAAGTTAAATATTATCTATGGAAGAGAAAATTAAGATGCAGAGTGGTTAAGAAAACTGCCCAAAGTCGTTCTGGTAGGAAGTCACAGACCCAAAACTTAAGTCTAACATACTCTCAATGTTTCAGAGGGGGGAGAATGTACGTATATGTGTGTGTGTGTGAGAAAGAGCAAATGATGAAGCAAATGTGGCAAAATTTATAAAACAGTAAATCTGCTAAAGGGTATACGAGCTCAGGAGTTCTTTGTACTATATCTGAAGTTTTCTATAAGTTTGCAATTATTTCAAAATAAAATTAATAAACAAAAGTTTCTAACTCTGTGGGTACAGAGCAAACATTCATTTTGTCAGAAACTGTGCTGATCAGCCAAGAGTTATCATTAATCAGTGACCCTGCAGACCCAAGTCTTGCATTACCTAATTAATGCTGTCATCGTTACAATGAGTTTCCTTATTAAAATCTAAATGAATAACAGTGAGACTTCAGAAAGCTCAGAGTAAATGAGAGAAACTTTATTTTGTTTAATTTTGGAAATCATGAATAGAATCAATAATAATAAAATAATCTTTGAAAACAATGACAATTTTCATAATATAGTTAATTCAACATCTTGACGAATGTATCACTCAAAGTTATATTTCAAAATGAATTTCTTCTTCTAAGTATATAACAATATTTGTTTCTGGGAGTTCTTAAATTAACTATTTTTCTATATAATATGTAATGACTTTTATGTAAGGATGATGTAGATATTACAAGAAAATTCATAATGAAGATATATACTTATTATTTTTTTAAAAAGCCATTCCATACTACCAAGGCTAACAAATTAAAGTTTTGCTTCTACTTAAAAATCAAAAACTCCTGCTGAGAAGGTACAATAAATATTTTTGTCCAAGTTAAGTATTTGTCCTGAAACCTTAAAAAGACATGGATACATCCATTTCTAATGAGATTACTTTAGAAACACAGAGGTATATCATGAAGACTTTTTTAAATTTTTAAAATTTTTTTAAAGATTTATTTATTTGAGAGAGAGTGCATGCGAGTGGGGGTGGGGCAGAGGGAGAGAGAGAGAGAGAGAGAATCCTAAGCAGACTCCCTACACAACGCAGAGCCCAACGCGTGGGGCTTGACCTCACAACCCCAAGATGACTACCTGAGCCGAAACCAAGAGTCTGACACTCAACCAACTAAGCCACCCACGTGCCCCTACCATGCAGACTTTTAAAAATACTTTGCAAGTTAACAGTATAGTGTAACTTCTTAAAATTTGAAAGAAAAAAAATGTTTTCAGGAATTTAGAGAAAAAGAATATTCTCTACAGTAAATACAGGGAAGTTTATCATCATATCACACCTTCACAAAGTCTAAATGAGTTCTTTAAGAACCATTTCATCAATATGATTATGAGAGTAGAAGCAATTATTTAAAAATTGCAACACTGTTGTTTATTTTTCTTTAATAAACTACTAATATACTGCTTAATATGTGCCAGGCACTATTCTGCACTTAAATACGTTCATTTCATCACCTGACTTACTTTACATTCTGAATTATGAAATAAAAGAAGCCATTAATAGCTTTTTTTGTGACTCAGAGATCAAATCAAAATGACAGCATCAAAGAATCATATTCTCTACTGATTAATCTGAAGACACAATGGAAAGTCATCTAGTCTGGAGTGGCATTAGGATAATTTCTGAATTGGCATTATTCTGTTTTTAAGATAATCAATATTTCTTACAACAAAAGTTCAGCTAAATAGAATAGGTACCTTTCATCAATTTTTTAAAAATTTATAGCTCAAATTAAAATGGTCACTTCTTCCATTTTCACTATCTACTAATAATTCTACCTAAATACACAAGTGTATTTGAATTCTAGGTTTTTGAGGAAAGCACTAATAATACATACTGGGGTGCCGGGTGGTAGCTCCACATACGATACATAAGCAGCACTTACCTGCTTTGTCTTGGACAGCTACTGCTCCTTTCCCCCCGGCTGTTGTCATGGGCTGTGGTAGAGCCGTGCCAACAGAAGTGGTGGCTGCTTCTCTGACGAGTCCAGAATTCTGAAGTCCTCCACTGGTAGCGCTCACATTAATGGCTCGTTTGTTCACAGCTGTGGGCTTATTTGAACAGCCTTTATTTAAACTTGACTGAAATGTAATGGAATATTTAAAAGCTCAGGTTTCTAATGCTCCATACTATACATTAATATTTTATCAATTCCCCATTAGGTTAAAAATATATATAATTTCCCTTACAAATCTTAAGCCTGTTGGTGGATCTGAGAGTTTCCCTCTGAACCAAAAAGCCTTTTAAAATATTTTTTGAAGAGAGAAGTATGAGAAGCATAAAAAAAAAATAGTTTTAAAACCAAGTATGAAATGGCTTTGTACTAAAGTCATTTGAAATGCTTTCATATAAAAATGACTATAAAGTAAAACTACACTGTGTTTAATGGACAAAATATGATTTCCATATTCTGAACTGACTTATTTAGTAAAGTCAAAAACAACGAAAAGAAAGAAAATACCTTACCTTAGAAAGAGCAGTGGAGTACTGAAATGCTATACAACGCACAGATGTCTTGTGAGCACTGATGGTTTTAACTGGTGATTTCAACATCCTTAAATCATACTGATATATTTTCCCACGGGAAGATCCAATAGCCAAAGTGGCTCCATCAGGCATGAAGTCTACTGCAGTTAGAGGAGTGTCGGCCACTAAAGTTTTCACTAGTCTTTGAAAAGGGTAACAAAGTATATCTAGATATGTGAGCCTATACAGGCATATAAGCATATGTGACATATAGATAGCTATCTAACAAAACCAAAGTTACTTAGCATTTGGCAAAGTTACTTAGAATATGCATCCCAAATACTTGTGTAAAGCATAAATTCAGAATTAGACTTAGAGACATTTCTAATACAATGGCATATAAAGGAACTGAACATGCCATCCTATTTTTTCTTTTTCTTTTTTTTAATGTTGTTAGCCACTGTATAGTACATCATTAGATGCAGTGTTCAATGATTCAGATAACACCCAGTGCTCATCACAACATGTGCCCTCCTTGATACCCATCCTATTTTTTCTATTCACTTCCAATAGGTACGTTCTACATTGTCTAAAAGCAGCACCTATTTCTTTGAGTAACTACTACTTCGACAGTGAACACGACAGACTTCCTGGGTGTTACTCCACAAACAAGGGCTCTAGTCTCAGGATTAAGGAGGCCCTAACTATCCCCTTTCCATTTATTGACCTGCTCAGGTCTCAAGAGGACTATGACCTTTTGCAGGGGAGCAGCTGCTACTTTGCTCTTAGCTGTGCATTTCTTGACCAAAAAGCTAATAGAATCCATGTAGCATGATCCTCATGAAGCTAATACAGAAATATGGATACTGAACTGCTGAAGCTGAGCTCTTTGCCACAGTTATTTGCTGTAAGAGAAATGCTTACTGACTCTTAAGGTTCTTGGTAAAGGTCAAAAAGAAAGAATAAAAAAGAAAAATGTTTAAAAAAGAAGAAAGTGAAACAAGTAACAGTAAACTTCAACAAGGACTGACAGAAGGTCCTTACCTAGTCTAGTAACATTACCATTTTCTTCCATACAATCTTTAGATATAGTTAGGTGTCCTGAATACACCTGTAGCACTCTTGTACCATTTTTTTTTCCTGTAGCTAACCAAGCATACCTTTAACTGTAAGAAAGCCAGAAGGCATAATGGACCCAGATACTTAGAAGATTATGTACCCTTTAGCTCTAGATAAGTGGTTCTCAACTGGGGGTCATTCTGCTACTTTTGCTAATTTGGGGAGTACTACTAGCCTCTGTTGGGTAGAGGCCAGGGATGCTGCTGAATATTCTATAATGCCCACAGGCGAGAATTATCCAGCCCAAAATGTGACTAGTGTAGAAACCCTGCTCTTGATAATGAGTTAATTTTAAAGCAAATTAATCATACTGCTTTTAAAATATACATATTTAGTTGTATTTCTGAAAAAGAATACTATACCTATATGCTAATATAAAGATGTGCAATCATTAACATGCTACCCTCAACATTCATCATCCAGATGTACTCTAAAGAATATCCACATCTCATGTATTTTTTTCTGCATGGGAAGAAAAAGAGAAAATTCTATCCTTTTAGATATCAAGTACACAAACTTTAGATCTCCTAAACATTAATCAGAGGTCTATGCAAATCATAAATGTCTGCTAATGAGATAATAGTTATTTGTTACTAAATTAAGAAATGATGGTATCACACTTACTTCTTACTTGAGGTGTCATAGAGAATGATTCTTTTATCCAAGCCTATAGTCACAAATAGCAATTCATTGACAGGAGAAAAACAGATGCCTGAAGCTGGAGCTTTATGTGTACTGTCAAAGTTATGGTATGGACTCTGACTATTCACATCCCAGAGAGTTACTATTCCGTTATCCGAAACACTGCCCAGTAGTGATTTCTTAAACACAGAGTACTTCAAGTGCCGAACGGACTATAAAAATAAGAATAAATTTTATGCAATTGTAAGCATTCATAAGAACATCTTATATAAACTATATAAATAATGGCAACCATCTACCACACTATTCACAGGGGATTTAGGACTTCTCTGGTTTATAGAGTAACAGGTTTCAATTATGACAACCATAAAATCACTTAGTAGGCTATAAGATGATCCTAAGACATACCAATATTCTAGTAATTAAATATTTGTCATGATTTTATTATCTTGGAATAGAGCTACCTCAACCTCCCCTTTTGTAGAAGAAAAATATAATACGTTGAGATTAACTACATTAATTCCTCAGGGTTAGGAACATCTACCATAATAAAAGGACTGGTAGCTAATCACAGCCAAATCACGAATAAGAGAACGCTGGCAGAGAATAAGCAGTATTTCAAATTTATTTTCTATACATATTTCAGATATTTGGATTTGTTTGAATCTGAGCATCTGATATACTGGCAATTTAGCACCTGAAGCATAGTAAAAAATTAACTAAACCACAAAGAAAGAATTGACAACACTCTAGACTGGGGATGGACTATATCCTTCTTTCAAAAGCATCAGCCTGAGGGCAATACTGGCCTTTCTCTAAAGGCTCATCCCTGGAGGCAGTGGAGACTTTCTCTCTTTCTAGTTTCTGCTGGACCAGAATAAACAAAGATCCAGTTTGAGTAAATAGATCCCGAATTAAAACTAGATGAATTTTATCTACTTTTACTAAAATGTTGCTTTCAAACTTGTATTGATATTATCACTACTGAGCTGAGGATTAAGTAGTTTACATTTAAGCTAATTTTTCCCTACACAGAAACAGCAATAGAAGTACAGAAATTAATATTCGCAAGAGTGGGAAACTGGTTTTCAAAGAGTTAAGTTGTAATTCCAAATAAAGCAATGAACCGGGCTCTAGTAGGCAATAGTAGCTAGACATATGCGTCTCTGATAAACCTGGCACAGAACAAAAGTCAAATCTGAAAGGTTTTTGTTTGTTTGTTCTATCGAGTTTAATCTATTATACTCCAAAAGCTTCTATGTACCACTAAAGACGACACAGAAACCACTAGCTTCTATATATTAAAAACTCATACACTACCTACTTCTAAGATGTTTCAAAATATATGTCACCCCTCAACAACAAAAATATTTACGAATAATACAAAACAAATTCTAAGGAAACAAAAGGAGTATTTGTTACCAGACACCCTAACATAAGGTATTTACTATGGTCATGCATTAAATTTGGCTCCTCATTTTCACATAGTTAGAATACAAAGAGAAAACATTGGCTTGTATTTTGCATTTTTGTTGAGGAAAAGTATATCCATTCCAACAGACAAATCCTTCCTCTGGTCTACACTCAAGGAAAAATAAACTACTAGAACCTTGACTATATAAAAGATGTAGAGGGCGCCCGGGTAGCTTAGTCAGTTACATGTCTGACTCTTAATTTCAGCTTAGGTCATGATCTCAGGGTCGGGAAATCAAGCCCTGCGTGGGGCTCCGTGCTGAGGGTGGAGCCTGCTTGAGGTTCTCTCTCTCTCTGTCCCTCCCTCCACCCCCAAGCTCTCTCTCTCTCTAAAAAAGAAAAAAAAAAAAAAAAGACAGAGATCCTTAGTGAATTGCAATATTTATAGAGTCACATACCAACCTAGCAAAACATTAATTTTTTAAAAAATTCTGTAGCACATTAAGAATTTATATAGTTATATATAACCATATAGTTATGGTTCTTCATATAATTTAAATTTGGATTAAATACACAACCAGAACTAAAAAAAAAAACCAACCTAACACCATAAAACAGACCTCACAGATCCTCGAAGTACATAAAATTCAACCTCTTAGCCACAGGATACCTACTGGAAGATGGTCATCCAGAATCTATTTGAATATAGCAAGGAACAAGGAGCTTACTACTTCATACAATGAAACTTTATAAATAGTTAAAAATGCATTTCTTGATTAAGTCAAAACCTAAATTCCAAATATTGCTTCATATTCTGTGTATCTATAAGGCAACTCTTTAAGAAAAGAAAAAAAGGGTAACGATAACCATAAATCTTCCTCTCAGATAACCTGGGTTCAAGCAGGGTCTTGGCCAAACTCTGTAGGGTCTTGGGTAAATTACTTAAACTCTCTAAGCCTCAGTGCTCTCATCCACAAAACAGAAAACGCTCATATTTTCCAGTCAAAGTTGTTCTAAGGATTAAACAGAATCTCTGCACAGACCCACGTATACAGCAGTAGCTGCCACTATTCTCACAGGCTCATGACTCATTCTTCATTGTTTATGTACCCATTTGACCATCTTTTACACATTTTTTTTAAAGACCCTTAAGCAGCCAAACTGATTTCTTAAAATGGCTCCCCCCTCTATCTCTCTGACCTTTCTACAGCTCTTAAATCATCATGTCTTTAGAGTATCATTACAAGAGCATCCAATGACCTGGATAAATGAAGTATTAATCTACTAAATTATATTTAAAATTAGTACTAATGCATGTTAGTATCAGCAGCATTTATTAAGCCCCTACCTGGTTCCAGATTCAAACCATTTCTAAGAAAAAAAAATATACTGCCAAGAACCTTATGAAAAAAAACCCTATAAGCAGCAATGCCATTTTTTCTTACAATACATTATTACTATATAAGAGTGTATGTCTTGTGGAGAAATATTTTTCTAAATATAAAAAGTACATCACTCACTATAGATCAAGGGTTAGCAAACTTTTTCTTGAAGGGTCAGGCAGTAAATATTTTATGCTGCTGTACTGCGAAAGCAGTATGAATGAGCATGGCTGTGTTCCAATAAACTTTATTTACAAAAATAATGGCCAGCTATTGGGTCATAGTTTGTTGGCCCCATAGTTTTCAAATGTCTGAAATAAAAAAACAAAACATGGGGCGCTTGGGTGGGTCAGTCTGTTAAGTGTCTGCCTTCGGCTCAGTTCATGAGCCCAGGGTCCTGGGATCCAGGCCCACATGGGGCTCCCTGCTCAGCAGGGAGCATGCTTTCTCCCTCTCCTCCCCACTCATGCTCTCTCTTGTTCTTTCTGTCGCTATCTCTGTCTCTCTCAAATAAATGAAATCCTAAACACACACACACACACACACACACACACACACACACACACACACAGAGGAAGAGAAAAAAACCATTCACCGCTTACAAAAAACCTGGTTAACATTTAGTTTTGTTGTAAATAAGTCTTAGCTTTATTTTTTAAATATTTTTCTGTGTGAATGTATGTTTTTGTGTATTCAGTAAGTACAAACAGAAAACCTGGGATCATATTTTATTATTATAAAGTCAGCAACGTCACTAATATTTTCTACTACATGATTTTAACAGCTGGATAATACATGAATGTGTGAATGTATCAATTTATCTAAATAATCTAATGTTGGACATTTAGGTTATTTCCAATTTCCAAGTTCCCTAACTACTATCATTTTTAAAAACTGCTAATTTATGAAAGAATTTATATTTTACTGTTGTTCATGCTTTAAAGGTTCTTGGCTGAAAAATGCTAAGTGACCATCTGTCTTCCTTCTTTTGTGAATTGCACATTAATCTACTTTGTTTATTTTCTATTGGGCTATTAAGATTTTTTTTAAATCCTAATTTGCAATTGATCTTACTATAATAAGGACATTAAAGCTCTCATAAGTATAAATATTTCCCCATTTTCCTTTCAATTTTGTTAATTTTTTAAAATATTGCTTTTTGTCAGATTTTAAGTTTTATGCACTTAAATTTATCAAAATCTGTCCCAACTTATAACTTTGTTCTTATACTTAGAAAAGCCTTACCTTCACAGAGATAAGAATGTACATTCATATTTTATTTTAGCTTTATAATCTCTAATATATATTATAGCTTTATAATCTGTATCTATATACATATATATACTAGACACTATAGAAATACATACATATGATACTATACATATGTGTGTACATATACACACACACACACTTAAATATATATAGTATCCCTTCAACTCCATCCCCTCCCTCTTCTTAACTCCCAGTGTCCTGTCTCAAGCACTAACCAACTGTCACTGGAGGTACCGCCCACTTCCATTCTCAGTGGCTTACTATCCATCCTTCACACTGTTACAGCAGTAACCTCTTAATCTGAACATATTTGCCTTGCTTAAAATCCTTTTAACTTGAAGACTCTGAAAAGTTAGTTGTTACAGTGTGGCAGAGTTTCTGAATCTCTCTGAATTCCCCCATGTATGTTTGTGTGTGTGTGTGTGTGTGTGTGTGTGTGTGTGTACACGCATGCACACGCATGTGCACAGAAAAGACTTAACAAGCAGGTCCGTCCTTAGAAAGTCCTGTTTTTCAAGGTTGGCCCTTTGCTGGTATCTGGGATTCTGGAAGGGTTTCCACTACTCTAACTGATAAGAGAGACTCGCTGACTGATCAAAGTGGCTCACTGTGCCAAAATTGTTTGTGTATAAGATATGGTTTATGACTGAACCATGGCTGAATAGATGCCTTCCTTCTGGGAGTTTGGAATTTCAATATATGCTACGTAGAGGGTGCCTAGGAAACCAGCCTCCAGTAAAAACTCAAGGGAATGAATCTTTAATGATCTTCCCTGGTAGAGAGCACTTCATACATGTTGTCACAATTTGATGCTGGGGAAATTAAGTACATCCTCTCCACTGAGAGAGGATGCTTTGAAGCTTATACCTGGTTTCCTCGGGACTTCACCCCATGCACCTTTTCTCTTTACTGATTCTGCTTTGTACCCTTTCACTGTGATAAATCATGGCCATATGTATGATTATATGTTGAGTTCTGTGAGTACTCCTAGTGAATCATTAAGCCTGGTCTTGGGGATTCCCAGCACAGTGAGTTTAAGTGACTGAGCGTGCACGTGCATGCATACGCATGTGTGTGTGCGTGTTACAGACGGCAAAACCCAGACAGCAAAATTAAAATCCCATGAACATTTACAACAAAACCAGACAATCAGGTAACCCCATGAGCCCCAAAATACATGCTAGTAAGTCGAACAATTAGCAGCCACAAGTCCCTCATAGTATTAATATCTGTGCAAAAGGAAGCAGAAGGAAATAACACGGAGTCTGAGACAGAGCTGAGAATAGGAAAAGCCCCAAATAGCTAACAGGTATTAGGAAAAAAAAAGTATGGTGGCCAATTTGACAAGCTCAGCCGAAACCAGGAATATCCGCTGCATCAGTGGGACTATACAGAGGTCTACAGTAAGGTCTGAAGAGCTAGAGAATGAACTCTCCAAACTGACCAGCTGAGATGCCTTCCTCCCAGGTCAGGGCACCACACTAAGGAGACACTATTACGAGTGGACGCAAATCTGAATAGGATGGAGTCAACAAAGTTGAAGAAAAGCAAAAGTCCACATACAAGTGAGTGGAACAAAGCTAGGCAACCTCAGAAAACAAGTCACCAAAACTAACTGAAAAGAAGAGGGAGCTCTGTAAAGCTAGAAAAGACACCCTGAACCCCATCTCTGTGTAGAAGTTCAGGGAAACTAACTCCGCAGATAAATCCCATATGAAGTTGTTATGAGAACAAAGGGAACAAGAAGAAAGGCACTCTCAGGAAACGACCAAAAAGAAAATAAAATGATACAAGACACTAAAGAACAATACGTATCAGAATTAGAAAACTTAGAAATGAGATGTTAGAACTTAGAAGCGAATTAGAAATTTCAAAAGTCTCTTCAAAAATGAAAGCTAATTAAAAGGAATATAAGAATGAATAAACACAACAGAGAACACCTTAGAGACAGGCAAAAAAAATTTTTTTGAAAATTAAAAATAAGGAAAAAGTTAAAATGATTTGAAAGTAATAAATCAGTGAAGATAAGATCTAACAAAGAAAAAAAATAAGGAAAATAACAAATACTAAAAGCAATAATTCAAGAAAACTTCCCTGAAAGAAAAGATCTGAAACTACATATTAATGAGCACACCATGTCCCTATGAATAGCAATACAGAGTGATCAACACCAAGACACAGTCTAACAAAATTACTGGACTTTACAGAAAAAACAATATCCTTTGGACATCTAGGAAAAAAGAAACAAGTGATTTCTAAGGAAAAAATACTTAAATTATCATCAGATGTTTAACCAAAAATGATGGGAGAAACACACTGAAGTTCCTCAACGGAAAAAAAACGTGAGCCTGCTACTGAGTTACACCAAAAGAGAATTTATATCAGAGAAAAAGTCAAAAAGCAGAAAACATACTTATGGAAACAATATTAATAAATGGTGCTCACTGTGATTACAAAATTTTGGAAAATACCTAAAATATAGGAATGTTTAAACTGTGGCATTTGAACAATGGAATATTATGGAGCCATTAAAAAATTATGGTCATGGGGGCACCTGGGTGGCTCAGTAGGTTGAGCATCTGACTCTTGATTTCAGCTCAGGTCATGATCTCAGGGTCATGGGATCCAGGTCTGTATGTTGGTCTCCACACTCAGCAGGGAGTCTGCTTGAGATTCTCCCTCTCCCTCTCCCTGCCACTCATGTGCATTCTCCTTCTTTAAAATAAATAAATCTTTTTAAAAATTATGGTTATAAAGACCGGTAAAATGAAAATACCTGAGATGGAACACTACTGTGAAAAAGGCAAAAAAAAAAAAAAAAAAAAAAAAAAGACTGGACCAACAGAATGATTATAATCGTATGGAAGGAATATAGAGCTATACATAGAAACATTACAAGAAAACATTCTTCCTGTTACAGAAAATTTGGAAGAGAGATATAGAAGGAAAAAAATAGCCTTTAAAAAGTATCTACATTAAAGCTATAGATTAGAAATTTATTTTATGCCAACATGTCAATTATAAAACTGCTCAAAGAACATACTATTATCAGCTAGATAAATATACACAAATACTAAGAAAATACATGGAGGACATATTATCATGCAAACATTGTGTATCAATGTTCCTATATAACATCAAGGAAACATCTATTCTAGAAATAAAGCTTTGTAGCCAAACTCTCTGAGTGGTAAAATTCAGGTATAAATATAACCAGACAAACAAGTTAACCCAATTAAAATTAAAATTCATTCTTGAAAATAATAATTATTTTTCAGTGTAACTAATAATTATTTACATTTACTGGACTCTGTACCCAAACATGCTTACTCATACTTACAAAATCTATACCTAAAATGTCAAAAATTACACTTAATAAAAGTGACTTATTTAACATATACTGAAATACATTTATACTTACTTTTTAAAAATACATTATATTTAAAATCTCACAAATAGCCTGCTGCATTTAAAGATCATTTTTAAGTCTAAGGAATCAATAAAATAGATCTACTTTGTATCTGCTTTGAAAGGGGCTGCGGTTTGGGAAAGGCAACAAAGGTTAACCTATTTGTGAGCCTACGCCTCTGAACCTGCCAAAACAGCAACATGCAGTTGTAATCTAGGAAGTCGGTCCGTCAGCCCTGGCAGTTCTGCAGAGGCAGTAAGCCCCCCCCCACGCCCGCAGAAAGACACTGCGATCCACATAAAACTAATAGCTTCAATTCAGCTCAGACACTTCAAAGTTAAGATCTAAGTGTATTCAGGCCATCACATTTCTGATATGAGATTCAGTATAATGCAGATTCAATGACACTCCAGGTTTTTGTCACTTTTGCTATGAAATCCATCTGATGATTTTTAAATATTTCAAATTCTTGATTGTTCATAGAAACAAAAATTAAAATTTTTATTTTACGGCGTCTGGGTGGCTCAGTCAGTTAAGCATCTGCCTCTGGTTCAGGTCATGATCTCAGGGTCCGGGATCATGATCCCAGAGTCCCCTCCACCTCAGGCTCCCTGCTCAGCTCAGCGGGGAGCCTGTTTCTCCCTCTGCAACCCCCCCCCCCCCCCCCGCTCGTGGTGCGCAGGCGCGGGCGCACGCGCGCGCTCTCTCTCTCTATCTCGGCAAAATACATTTTTAAAATCTTTAAAAAAATAAAATTTTTATTTTAATCATTAGATATGTCCTCTCTACTATTTTTCTCAATACCCAGACCCTACCTATAGTAACTGATTAACATAAAAACTGAGCTGGCTAACAGTATATTTGAGTTGAATTATGTCAATCTTCTGACAGAGTTAAAATTTTATAAACACTGTTTAAATTTAAGAAATGAATATTTAATACATTTGAAATCTTAAATGAATTTCGAGAAATCCAAATGAATGCTCAAGTAGCAATTCTATGCCTCTAGTCACTGACAGATAAAATACACCATAACAAAATCACTTGTAGGGGGGAAAAACACTCCAAAGATTTCAATTACGATGCTCATAAAAGGGAAATGTAAGTATGCAGAATCTCGAAAACTGTGACTTTCTTCACTAAAAAAAACTGAAACTGCACAGTTACACAGCAACCAAATGGTATTTCCTAGCCTACACACTCTGTGTTAAAGGTACAGAGGAAAATGAAATAATACAGTATACAAAACACACACAAACATTTGTTCCAGGAAAGGGGGAAAATTAAAACACTCCAGCTCAATTTCTTCACTTTCTTTAATGCTCTCCTTTTTCTAAGTCAAACACACAAAACATGATTTCTGAGGTCAAGTTACAACTGGCAAATTGGCAAGGCTTTGGAGGAAATACATTAAACCTAAAGATACTCAAACCAGTTTGGGAAAGTAAATCACAAAAGTTATTTTAATGATTTCATATAATTACTCATTAAAAGCTCACTGACATTCACTGATCTCTTACCAAATGTTAGGAACGATGCTAAACACACTCAGCATCTCATTTAGCCCTCAAAACAAACAAAAAACCACGACTCTACAGAAAGTATATTCTCATTCTCACTTGACAGATAAAGAAAGGGAGGCCTGAGAATCAAGTAACTTGCCCAGGTTCACACAGCTGGCTCTCCAAATAAATGTGGGACTGCGATACAGAACTATGCCACAGATCCTACGGAGGCGCCGACTTGTGCTAGCAGGAGGCAGCAGACACGAGAAAATCTCAGGTGACCTTACACCAGAGATAAGCCCACACCATTACTGTTTTCCTCAACTAGAAGATAATTTAAATTCAGTTTTGCTATGCAAATAATCAATGAAAATCCTTTGAAAACCAACAATACAGCGACCTATCACCTAGAATTTTAAAATATCTTTAAAGTGGCAAGAGAATATCGCAAAGTTTTCAGAAGCTTTGGACTGTCGAATCTTTATACATTCAGTTGCTTCAAAGCTAGAAAGAGATCCCAAAGAAAACAGTGCTACCACTCTCAAAGATCAGATCTTCAAAACAGTCAGTTAAAAGTCCTGCAATCTGGGGCGCCTGGGTGGCACAGCAGTTAAGCATCTGCCTTCGGCTCAGGGCGTGATCCTGGCGGTCTGGGATCGAGCCCCACATCAGGCTCTTCTGCTATGAGCCTGCTTCTTCCTCTCCCACTCCCCCTGCTTGTGTTCCCTCTCTCGCTGGCTGTCTCTATCTCTGTCAAATAAATAAAATCTTTAAAAAAAAAAAAAAAGTCCTGCAATCTAAAAGTCCTCATTTGTAAAATGAAAATAACATACATCTCACAAGTGAGTAGCAAAGATTAAACTAGAAAATGTAATATAAAGCAATAATCACAGTGCTCGAAACACAGGAAATGGTAGTAAGGATTCTACAAAGGTAATAACCTCTGCCTAGAATGCTCTCCAAATCCTCTCACCACCTATAGTCACGCCAGTGGCAACAGGATGGTCTCTGCAATGAATAATGCTGACATAATTATACACCTGTATGAAAAGCTGAACCCTATATCTCACAACTTATACAAAACTTAATTTGAAATAGATGATAATAGACATAAATGGGAAAGGTAAAACAACAAGCTTTATCTAAAAGAAAACAAAGGACACTATTTTTAAGACCTTGGGGCAAGCAAGATTTTTTTCAAGAGGACACAAAAAGCAGCATCTATAAATGAAAGTAATATACTAGACAAGATTTCATTAAATTTAAGAACTTCTGTTCATTTTTTAGAAAGGCATTAGAGTTAAAAGGCTAGCTGTAGACTAAAAGAAGATATATGCAGCATGCATATCCAAAGAATTACTCCATCTGGAATATATAATAAACTATAAATCTATCAGAAAAAACACATGTAACAAAATACAAGAAGGAACAGACCTGGAACTTCTTCACAAAAGAAAGCAAATGAAAATACACTCAACTCATCCACATGCAGAAATGCAAATTAAAACCACAACGAGATACCACTACACAACCATCAGAACTGTTATAACTAATAAGATAAATGATACTTGGTATTAGCAAAAATGTGGAGCAGCTGAATCTCCCAAACATAGCTGGGAGAAGTGTAAACTGGCACAAGCACTTTAGAAAACGTTTGGCATTTTTTTAATAAAGTAAAGCATGATGCCTACACTAAGACCTAAGCAAGGTCTTAGGTGCTAAGCAAGTCCATTTCTGAGTATTTACTCAAGACAAATGAAAACATATGTCCACAAAAAGACGTACACAAAGAATATTCACAGAAGCTTTATTGTAATAGATAAAAACTAGAAACAACGCAAATGTCCATCAACAAACTGTGACATATTCATATAACGGAAAATGACACAGTAGTAAAAGAGTATGAACTTCTATTCCATGCAACAAAGCAGACAGTGAAGACTAGAAGAAACCAGACACATCCAATTCTTTTAAGAAATATGAGGTAGTGCCTGGGATGGGTTAAGAGAGAGTCCCCCGGTATGCCAGAAATGTTCTATACCTCGTCCTATGCCTTCTATACCTATACCAGAGATGTTCTACACTTTCTGGTAGTTACACAGGTGCATGCATATATAAAAATTCATCAAGCTATATACTTAAGATGTATGCACCTTATTATTTAAATTATATCTCAATTTTAGAAATTTAAATACTTTGCACATAATAAAGCCAAGAGCAATAACTAAACCTAATGTTTTCAGAACTATTCCTTCATGTCTAGTTTTAATTAAAAAAAAAAACCTTTCCAGCAAGATACAATAAAAACTGAAATATAAGAATACACACGGTAGATATCTAACCTAACTTTTATGTGACTAAAAAGTCAGCCCAGAACTTTTAATCTAAACGTGTCATGCTTCCAATATATCAAAAATCTTTAAAAAAAACAGGAAAGGAAGAAAGAAAATTAATTTCCTTAAAAAGCAAGACATGTGAAAACTAGATAAGATTTTTTCACAATAGTTCAATGTCTATGCACCTAGGCTTTATGTCTCATTATCAAAATACAAATAACCAAAAAAAGAATGACAAAAACAAAATATTACTTCCTGCTTTTATGACAATATTAAATATGTTCTCTGTGGCCAATCACTTACCCACATCCATAAAATGCAGAAAGTGAAATTACCTGTAAAGGCTTTCTTTCAGTTCAAGGCTTCTAGGATTCTGACATTCAACTAATCAAAAACTCTGATTAGCTCCTCAAATGCCTTCCAAAATAAAAGCTGAATCTTTGGTCTGGCATTCAAAGTTCCACATTAACACTATGCTCATACTTACCTTCCTAATCTTTTTTCACATTGGCCCTATATAAAAACCTATGCGCCTTCCGTAGTCCTTGTGATTTCCTACATATAAAATATCCTTCTCCCAAAGTTCTGTATTAGCCTATTAAGATCTTTGTTATCTCTAAATCCATTCACGTATTTAGTAAGGCTCTTTTCCATATAAAGTACAAAGCTAGACACAATGGTTGAGGACAAAGAAATAAGACATGGTTCCAACCGTAAAGTGGGGATGTAAAGAGCTAACCCTAATATAAATCAGAATCAAGTAATTAGCAAAGAAGCCAATTTATACTGTAGTAAAAACAAAACAAAATAAAACTCATTTAAGCATTAGACACAGATGAAATCCTCCCTCCTTCGATTTTCCTTATTTTATTCCCAGATAGTTGTCTCTCACTGCTCTGAATCAAGATAAGATTGTTTTGTATCAATCATCTATAATATCATTTTTGTTTATCTCTTTTATTCCCCCAATACATAAGAAACTTGAGAAGTCTTTTTTCTGTATTTTTAATACCCATTAAATTTTCCTTAAACACTAAATACATACTATTCAAATCATGATTTCAAAAACTGCTTTTCAAAAATGAAGAGCTCCCATATTTTATCTAATAATAGTTAAGGACAAAGTGATTTTAATAAAAGGTAAGGATTAAAAGAGATTGCACCTCACTGGAAATTTCTGTAAAGAATTTCACAGAAAGCTGGCCAAGACAGATTTCTTGAGTAACTGAATTTATTCTTTGACAAATTTTAGAGATGAATATTTTATAAACAAAAAAATTACTTGACTAATTTTCCTTCATAAAGTTTCCCTCACTACTCCTGTATTAACCTGAAAGTACATAAATTAGCTTTCGTACTTTGACTATTATACACTTACACAAAAATGAAAGCTCAATTAACCCTGTGCTTAAACATACCCAACCATCCATGTCCACCAAACAGCATTTATGAACAGAAGTATCTGTCTTGTAGCTGACATAGTTTGAGCTACGTAACTGTGATGTCATAGCAAGATTAATATCCATATTTCATATTTAACCTACCCAACAACTGTTTATATTTTATCATACAGTTATATTCTAGGAGCATGTGACTATTCAATGGCATAACTGAACTCATGCAGGCAACATAATCCAGTATGAATTACCTTGTTATTTGAACATTTTTAAATAATACCATTAAAAAACAGCTAGCTCTAAGTTTTTTAAGCAAGCTAAATGCAAATTTAAAATACTTAATTCTGAAAACTTAAAATTCACGGTCTTATGTAAGATAATTCAAAATCTACCTTATGAACTCTGATTTGAATAAATGCATACTGTACCTGGTTACTGCCATGGCCAAAGGGAGTACTAGATAAGTTAGTGGTTACACTGTGCAAAATAATTTCACCACTGAGAGATCCAGAAGCAATGTAGCAATCATTCCAATTATATGTGACAGAAGTTACTTCATCTTTATGATCCTGAAAGAAAGAAATGAAAGTAAGTACACTGGCCACATAACCCTCACACCACACATTTTCATGTTTTTGTAAATTTCATTTTTTTATAATTATTATGTGTTTGTGAATTTAATATCTGCTTTAACATTTTCTTCAAATAACCTAAAAAAAATTACTCAAATGAGTAGGAAACTATTTGATCAACACCAAGTCTTCTCAGGGAACAGAGACTTAGTTTTTTAACTGTAACAATGATCAGGCACTCTGAAACAAGAGACAAAAAGAAACGTGATTTTCTAGATGGCATTATGTCTACCTTCCACTGACAAGTAACATTTACTGCAAGTTGACTATTATGAGAGTCCCTGGCCTTGAGAGTTATCACCATTCAATGGAGAAGACGGGACATTTAAATTAACATGAAAATGGCAGAAGGAACATTAGATGAGTAGTAGAGGCAAAGTGTCCTAGGAAAGAGAAAGAGGCGTGACTGTGACCTGAGTTGACAGAAGCTGTGAGGAAGACATAAAACTTGGGTTCGACCTTAAAGAAAAAATAAACGGTAAGTAGGGGAAGGGGGAAGAAACCAGACACACATAAATAGAAGAGAGCAAAAACAAAAGCCCCAAAGCCAGAACAAGTAGGGCATGGCTGAAAGACGACAGCAGCTGTTTCCATTTGGTGGGAACATTATGAATTCTTATTAATCCTTAGAAGAATCCTGGGAGGTAAGGTCACTTTTCTCATTTTATGGATGAATTCACTACATGAGGCACAGAAAGGTTAAGAAATCTGTGCAAGCTCGCATAACTACTAAGTGGTAGATCCAAGATTCAATTCCAGGTCAAAGCCCAAAGCCTATCTCCCTCTCTATACTAAGCTGTCTCCCAATCCGAAGGGGAATCCACTTTGAGGAAACAAAAACGGTTTTAAACAAACTGGGTTCACAAGCACTATATTTTCCAACAACAAATTAGAGATATCTAGCAGGAGCATAGGAAAGTGATCAGGGTTAGAAGTATAGTTTTTAAGTTTGCTGTTGTATCATAATAATATAAATAAACTAACTTTTGTACCTAATAACTAATGTAATATCAAGAATAGTAGCTATAATATTCCACTTATAATCCAATGTTTCAAATGGTCCTTTAAGCATGTCTGAAGGTATCTCTACACTTTCTTTCCTAAATCAAAGAAACAATTGCTATCCTGAGGGAAAAAAAATGTCTGATGAGAAGAACAAAGAGAGTGGACATTTAGTGCACTGATCCCACTTGGAAAATTACAAACATGGGGTCCAATACAATTTCTATAACTTTATAAAGAAGCAGGTGTCTTCCTTATTTTAACTGTGGAAAATAAGTCATTCAGTAAATATTCAGTAAGCACCTACCAAGTGCCAGAAACTGTGTTTCCAGGGAGAGCACCGCAGAGAAGAGACCCAAAGGTGAAAGATTAGATTTCCCACTATCACAATTAGTCAGTCAAACACTTGTTAACTGAATGAATAAAGAAATGAAGTACTCTAAGAGTTGCAAACAATGAGAAGAGACAAAACCATCTGGAGTAAGTGGGAAAACCGAGGACGGAAAGGTAAGTAGCGTTTTGCTGCAGGAGTTACGGGGTAGTGATGCTCCTAAAATGAATGACAATATGTGACAGAAGTAGCCACAGACTTCTAATCTCTTCTCAATTCTGCAGAATAATCTCTTCCATAGTAGGCACACCTCTCTAAATAGCTTTAGTTCAATTTCATAACTTGAAAAATTAAGCAATGGATAATATCTCAGTTTGCATCTCCTCTTTGTCATTACTAGTTGTTTGACACTGAACAAGTTCTGTAACATCCCTGAGCCGGAGTTCCTCCACAGGTTCACACGAATAGTACTACCTGCTCTGCAGGATTCTTGTGACACAAAGAATAAACATATGTTAAGCACAGTGGCTGGCGTATCAAAGAACTCAATAAAAGTTAACTATTCTCATTATTGGCAGCTCTTCAATTTTCCTTAAGACCCTTCAAAGTTTAGCTAATATCTAAAATAATGAACTTCCAAAAAGTAATAATTTAAGCAGTAATTACAGGATTATATTTCTGTTTAAAAGAAAATCATTCCTCTATATACAATTTCTCCAGTAAGAATTAACCCAATGACATTTGACATTAACAAAATGATAATGTGTCTAGCATTTGCTTCAAAATAATCTGACGGTGAGATTATATAGTAATCTGATTAGAGAGTAGATAGGGGCACATACAAAATAATACTGGCCATGAGTTGATCATCATCAAAGTCAGATGAATGTATGTGTATTAATACGTTTAGAATTTTTCATATTAAAAGTTTTTTAAAGACATATGAAAATGAAAAATAACTTTAAAGATGAGTTTCCAAATATTAAAAGTACATAATAGTGAAAAGCAGGATTCCAAAAACATAACCCAGAAGCTTTCATGTGACAAATATGTTTATTTTCTAAAACTACAAAAAGCTAGTTATTTAAAGAAATACTAACTGTAAATAGTAAATTATTTTAGAAAATATTTCATTACCAAGATGAAAACACATACGCACAAAAATAACACAAACAGCCACAACGATATACATTAGAGAATTAAGAAGTCAAATCCCCCACTTTGATTAGTAGGTCAATTACAGCCATCCCAAAACCACTCTCATTTTTTTCAGAAACTTAAAAAAAGATTTATGATGACAACTCACTACTTTAGAAAAAATGAAGTGGTTCACTGAAAAAAGAGTGGAACTAAGTGAAAATAATAAAGGAAAAGTTTTAAACACCAACAATGTGCTTTAGTGATATACATGGAGGTAAAAATAGACCAAAAAAAAAAAAATTCTGACTTAAATAGCATCTTTATTTCCCCTAACAAAATCTCACTTCAATTCTGAAGCATCTTATTTTATCATCAAAGCTCAAGATTAAAAGTTTGGTAAATACTCTAAACATCATAAGATACTCATTACTATAAGGATTTTAAAAAAACAAGTTGCTTACCTTAAGAGATCGATGAACTCTTTTTGATTTTAAATCCCAAATATTAACAGTGTGATTTAGGCCTCCACTTACCAAATACATAGATGTGGAATTTAAACTGACACATGTCTGCTTTTGCTATTAAAGAAAGAAAAAAAGTTACCTTAACTTAACAGAGCCCAGAGCTAACTTTCAAGCCCCATCCAACACTTAGTAAGCACTGTAAACATTTATTGAATTAAATGCTATAAATATGCTAAGACTTAGATTCACCTCTCATCCCCTTCCACAGGCATCCGACAGCTTGAAAGGAGTTCAAAAAGGCTTCAAGGAACTCAAACAGAGTGGTTTTCTCCTCCACAGAACAGTGGGGACAGAGGAAGCTTAGGGAACACCAGCAAGTCTTGGCCTCCCATCCTGGCTTACTTGCCCTTAATATTGCCCAGTAGTAAAAGCTACTCTTGCACTTTCACAGAATATCTTGAATTAGAATCAACTCACAGCTCAGAAAACACTAAACGTAAAAGAGACTTTACAGAATGTCTAGACCCCTTCTTTTACAGATGGGGAAAGTTCATAAAGAGGACAAGATACTAGCCCAAAGTGTCACAACAAAGTCTCCCCCAAAGGAGCCCAAGTCTGAAACATCAGGTCATCAGAACCTGACTCTACACTCTTCCTCACATCTGTAAAGGCACCATCCACTCAGTTTCTCAAGATGAAAGTCCAGAATTACCCTTGATTCCACTTCTCCTTCCCTGCCATCTACCGTTAAGTTCTCTAAACACCCAATGCTAACATAAACCCCAGAGGGGCTCCCCTTTATCTACTGCTGCTACCAACACACTAATCCGACCCCTACAGAATCACGATAACAAGAGCCTCCTAACTGGCTGTCCCACTTCCAACCCTACTCCCCTACACTCCATGCTCCACAAGTAGGATGACCTTTAAAACATGCAAAACAGATCATGACTCTGATTTTAAAAATTTTGATGGCTTCCAATCAGCCCTAGAATAAATCCCAAACTCATTAACCTGGCTTTCAAACCCTTCCTACCTCATCTCTCACCATTTTTCTCCTCACTCACTAATTCTCCAGCCACACTGGCCTTCTTCCATTCCGTAAACATGTCAGCCCTGTATTTGCCTTGGGGCTCCTATACAACTATTCTTGCCTGGAAACCTGAATTCCCTGAACACTAGCGGAATGACTTCTTCTGGTCGATAGACAGCAACTTCAATGCCACCCCTTCTGGAGACCACCCCCGGCCACCTAATATAACTTGCTATCTCAATATCTTATTTTAGTTCTCTGTGTAGCAACTTCATCACTATCTGGGTATTCTGTTTAGTAGCATACCGTCTATCTTCCACCAGAATATAAGTCTCATTAGTGCAAAGACCATATCCATGCTCAATAAAATTTTATGGAATAAATGGCTAAAAATACAGAGGTTTACAAGTTTTTCCAACAATAAGTATGTGTGAGTGTCATCTATCTGGAGGCACCATCAGTAACTATGCTACACAGTAAAACACAATGTTGCATGTTTTTTCTCTTATTTAACCTTCAGATACACTCTGTAATTACATGAATTGTTCTCACCTCTAGTTGAATGCAATGGGGGGAAAAAGAGAGAAATGAATTCAAAGGGGAACATTTTATGACTTAACTAAAAGTGAAAGGCAAACTATGAAGGTTTAGGCAAGTCATCTCAGCTTTCTATGCCTACATTTCTTCATCTGAGAAGTGAAAAATGAGGACTAGATCTATTGCTCTTACCTCGAGAGTCCATTCATCTGAAAACATCCTATGCTCAAAAGACCACTTTTTAAAAAATGTTTAATTCCAGTATAATTAACATAAGTGTTATATTAGTTCCAGGTGTACAGTACAGTGACTGAACAATTCTATCCATTACTTCATGCTCATCACAATGAACTGTCCTGTCAAGCCCCTAGGATAGCACTGGATTCTTATAAGAAACCTTTCCTTCTCCCCGAGGTTTCTTCCAGCTCTGAAATTCTGACCAAGAGTCAAAATTACTAACACACAGAAAAATAACAGGAACACATTACATCAATGTTTCAGTATAATTGCTACAATTCCCTTACAGACACAATTCTAGGAACTGACTTTGGTCTAAACAGACTGTTATGATTTAGAATCTGGGCGCGCCTGGGTGGCTCAGTTGGTTGAGCGTCTGCCATTGGCTCAGGTCATGATCTCCAGGTCCTGGAACCGAGCCCCACATCAGGCTCCCTGCTCGGTGCAGAATCTGCTTCTCCCTCTGCCCCTCCACCCACACACCTCTCACCCCACTCGTGCTTTCTCTTCTACCCGTGCTCTCTCTCTCAAATAAAAAAATAAAATCTTAAAAAAAAAAAAAAAAGAATCTGGTTATCACTGCAAATCAGGACAGTTTGCTATGAGCTATCAAAATAACCGTTAAGGAAAATAAATAAGAATGGTGTCCATCAAAGATCAATATAGTAGTATTCTAATCATCAAAAACAATTCAAATTATTGAGGACTCAGAACAAAACCTATGTTTTTAACTGGCCTACCCTGATGATAGAAGATATTTTTTTATGTTGATGTATTATTAATGTAGCTACTGAACTTAAATAATTAATGAAAATTGTGTGCTTATTATAGGAATCCTGTACCCTAAAACACAAGCAATGGGTGAAGTTTTTAAAATCTAAAAATAAAATCTGGCCAAATGTCTAGATTACACAGTAGCCTAAGATATTCATTATAATACTGTTAATATCAATTTGTCTACTCTAAAGAGCTAAAATGAAAATCAAAGAAAATAAATACAAACTGAGAGTTCTGCTATAAAAAGTGTTAAAGTAAGTAAGAATCTTATTTCCCCAAGTCGTAATGGTCTCATATCTCAAATGGCACATGAGTAATAGATTTTGGATCCTACAAAGCAAAGGTGATCAACAAACTAATATGTTATGAGAAATTACTAACAAAGGCTAAAGAACCAATGTTTGCAAAATATTCTTTTAAGCAAATTAAATTAGAGCAGATTCAAATTATAAGTAATGACCTTACTTTCATCCACCTGTACACTTTTTTTTAAATTAAAGATCTTATTTATTTGGGAGAGAAAGAGACAGAGAGGGAAGGAGAGAGAGCACAAGAGAGGGAAAGGGCAGAGGGAGAGGGAGAAGCAGACTCCCTGATGAGCATGGGGCTCCACGAAGGGCTCCTTCCCAGGACCCTGAAATTATGACTGAGCCAAAGGCAGACACTTAAATCAACTGAGCCACCCAGTGGCTTTTTTTTTTTTTTAAGATTTTATTTATTTATTTGACAGATAGAGAGACAGCCAGCGAGAGAGGGAACACAAGCAGGGGGAGTGGGAGAAGAAGCAGGCTCCCAGCAGAGGAGCCTGATGTGGGGCTCGATCCCAGGACTCCGGAATCACGCCCTGAGCCGAAGGCAAACGCTTAATGACTGAGCCACCCAGGCGCCTCTCTGATGCGATTTCTTAATCGTAGGAAAGAGAACTAACTATAAGAACTGATGTGGAATATTCACAAAATCCTTAGAATTGTGTCACATTTGTGAATATCATCTGCTATTTTCATCATTTAACAATAACAACAATAATTACAAAGTTCCCAAACTGTTCTAAGGCATAATGCATAGAAGGAGCACAATATATCTTGTAGTGGAAGTGAAAATCGAAATTGTTTTGATATTGATATTTAATTCAATAAATGCTTGTTGACACCTTTGACAGTACCTAAAGATCCAAAAATAACTAAGATGTCTGCCTGCTCTTTGAAGAGCACAGTTTACCTTTTATCAACCAAGGATGCTCTCTGCCTCAATTTTACTTAACTGAGTTTGAATAGGCAGTGTGTCTCAAATTCTGTATCTACCCTTAGCAGACATTCTCTGCCCCAGCCTCTAGCATCTGTGGGCTAGATTTGAAGTTTGTGTCAATCCCACCTACCTTTAGGAAAGGATGGATAGAAATCAAAAGTCCTTTTTAAATTAGATGAGTTCATATTCCATTGGCCTTCTGTGTTCTTTCTAAGTGAGCTACCTTACCTATTCCAGTGTGTAAAATCACAACAATTCATAATGGTTTAGGGGCCTGCTACCAGCTACTTGTACCTTCTTAAAAATTTTTTTAAAAAAATAGCTTTCAAGGAGTCTGTGTGACTAACTTGAGGACATCATCATTACCCTGAATCAGAGGGATTAACATATAAAACAAAAGGATGAGAAAACATTACGCAGTGAGAACTTTATTTAAATGCTCTAGGACCACGGCTCAGTTTGACAAAGCCATCCTGTTCCAGAAGAGCTTGGGTAGATTCAGGCAGGCCCCTCAGTAACTAGAAGGACAGAAGCTAAACATAGGGGTCTTTAGCTGATGGTCCTGAACTCAACGTAAGTAAGGACAGGACTACATCGTAAGGACTCTAATCGTCAAATGAACCTGGTGACCGAGGCAGGACTTGGGCTTTAAAAAGGCAGCAATACCAGGGAATCTTCCAGAGAGAGATGGAAAAAGCAAGTGACTAGCTGACAGAAGCTAAGTCCCTGACTGGTCCCCTAGGATCCACTATTATTTTACCTGAAGATGTTTCAGTGCCTATCTCCTCTTTAAGTGTTACTGTATTATTTTGAGTTTCAGTTAAGAATAATACTTTTAAACATCTTTATATTTAGTTGCAAGAACCATAAGAAGCAGTTACCACCCAAGTAGAACTAACATTTTTTTGAAGTTTTTTTTTAAAAATCACTTACCCCTTCACCAAGCTCGAAAAGTAGAAAAGGTTTATTTTTGTAATGTGAAACAACAATTTTGTCGCCACTGGAAGATGCTGTCACTAGAAAGTTATCTAAATGAAGAGTTATGGAGCATCAAACAATCCAAGAGCATCTCTAGCACTAGACTATTACTGCAAGAATTGTGATGATAAAAGGAAGTGCACTACCCTAAGAAGACAAGCAAATGAATATAGCTTATACATCAGCTTTCAAAAATGGCTCAGGTTACTAATTACTAAGACTAAGTCTCTTTACTACTACCGCAGGGAAGAACTATCCTCTCTGGCTCTGCTATTACTTGAAAGCTATTTTACCAAAGTGAAATACTACTCCATTTTCAAAGAATAGGCCAGAAGGTCTAATTTTATCCTTCAAGAATGAGATCATGATAAAAGCAACATCAGCAAATATCAATCAGCCTTTTCATCTATAAACACTACTCAAGATAGTTATTTATTAACACAGTGCTTGGTACCAATTTAAGCTAGGAAGCAAATATCCACATTAGTCTCCTGTTCATCCATTAAAAATATAAAGCCTGATATATTCTTAGAACTAAAATTTTTATGAGAGAATGTTTCAATTTTAAATAAATTAAGAATAAATATTACAGTAAATGTAGCAAACATAAATAAATGTGGTTAAATAGCAACTATTTATGCTGTGGAAGTTTTATTTTAAATTAAGTTAAATTTATTAAAACTTAATTTAAAATTATTTAATTATTTTAAAATTTAACTTGATTTAAAATTATATTACCTTGTTTTACAGAAATTATAAGATCAGTAAACACAAAACACTGTAAATTAATTTTTTTAATTAAAAGATTAAATACAACATAATCAAAAATAAGAGCCTAATTTTGAGAATCGTAATGAATTAAAATATCAGAAGTTTAAATCTTTGCTTTTTAAGAAGCAAAATCTTAACTGCATTATTTTGGGTGGTTTCTATAACATTTGTGTATTTCATGAATAGATCATGGATTGTGATTTTATTATGATACATGATTCACACAAAATCATTCCCACCTAGATATGAGAGCACTGAGAAAAATCATTTCCCTTTCGTTGGTTTCATCCTGTTCACTACTACTTTTTCTCCTTAGAATACAAAAAGGATTGAACAAAGATAATATGAGAGGGTAATCTAGTTACTCCTTTTATTTCTCTTGTAGTTTTAGAAATCATGAGAAAGTGAGGAACATTACCTAACAGGGCCAAAAACTAATTTCCCTGGTACCTCACTCTTAATCCTGTTCTTGGAATCCATGCTAAGTGGACCTCAAGTAGCTGAGTCTGGGAAGTCCTTGTTCTTTGGTAACTAACCTCTATGGAAAGATCAAAGCCTCATTAGAAATAAGACTATACGCAAAAGTTTCCAGTGCATATCTATTTGTACAATAAAACTATATAGAAATAAGACCAGTTTCCAAATGTCATCCCACATTACCTCATAGTCACATCAATTTTGTTGATAGACCATTAAGTGGTTTACCAGGAAATGCCAACTCCTAATAAAACTCCTTGGAATAAAAATAAACCGAAACTAATAAATCTGACCAAGAATTGCTACTTTTCTCTTATACAGTAAGTAACAGGGAGATTAAGCTCTACACATAATAAAAAACTAATAATAGAAAGAAGCAGCCTCACATATTTGTCACTCTCTTTAAAACATTTTTTCCCCCATTACCCATCTGGACAGTCCTTCAAAAATGTACTCCCTTCACCAGGAGTTTGATTAATAGAGCACCAAAGTAATTTATTTTGCTACTTTAACGCAAAATCAAGGAATGATAAAGAGGTAAATTTAATTCAGTAAGAAAATTCATCATTTTTGTTACATATTTGCAAAAATAATTAGGTTGGGCATGAAAACTTCTGTTTTTGTTCATAAATCAGTCATATTTTAAAGCTTTGATATTTTTACTTTCATCAGGGAGCAGAATATTCATAATCTGATATTGATAAGATCAGACATACGTTAAAATGTAATTTGCTAAGTAGTAAGTCTATATGTGTAAGTTATACAAAAGAATGATAACTTCTAGCATACCAAGTTTATAGAACATTTTCATAGTATTTTGTTTACAGGAGTGGTTCTACTGAGAGCTACTGGCTTCTGGTCGGTAAAGACCAAGAACATTTCTAAACATCCTACAGTGCACACGACAGCCCCTATAACAAAGAATTATCTAGCCCAAAACGTCAATAGTGCAAGGTTGAGAAATTCATCCCCTCATTTATTTTATCCACATTTAGGAGCTTACTAAGACAGGGAGGGTATAAACCAGAAACACAGAAAGCTTGGAAAATTCAATCTAGACAATTTCTCTGAGAAATCAGGCTATTTTCATCATAGAAAGGAAGAAAAATACAGACAGTACATCAGTAAGATAAGGATATTGGGCAATTTTAATTTTTATCTCCTCCCCTAACTTTGCTTCTGCCTTTGAGTTCTGTCTTTCATTTATAGACCAGATCCATAAATGACCAAATGTAGATGCAAAAACTCATTCCAAAACCTTTCAGAAGTTTTCCCACCATTACCTACCTTATTCCATTTGGGTTCAATGACAAACTGTTGATAACAAAACTAATTCCATGGTCTGGATCTAGTAGTTTTTATATATCTATGCATACATACACATTGCATTCATATGATGTACTTTTAAACCCCTATTTCACTTTATCTATCTAGCTTTCATAGCTATGCAAAATATATTTCTTATTATTGGTCACATGCAAAAGTTTCATTGATACTGTTATTTAACGTAACAAAAAGTGGTTATTTAAAAAAAAAAAAAAAAGGATACTATTGCTGCTCCAACACATTGAGCTGATTCCATGTGGTGATGTGTGTGGGCTGAATTTATCCACCAATGTCATAGAAGAAGCATCCCATATTTTAATATCATCTCCGGATGAAGCAAATCTGAGGTTTTCCTGCATGACTGCACCTACAAATAGTTTAAAACAATGTATTTAAAAAACAATCCAGAATAGGCCAAAATGAAGAATCTAATCTAAATCAGGTGGCTCTACTTGCCCACTTTCGTTCCACAGACGGTGCTCACACAAAGTAGCTGGAACGATCCTTCTAAAATCACATTCTGTCAGTTGACCCTTCCAATGGCTCTCCATGGCAATTATAATGAAATCCAACCTCCCTGGCGTGCCTCACATGACCTGGCCCCAGTGTAACTGTCCTACCTCTCTTCCCCAAGGCCACCAGACTCACAGGCCTTCTTTCTTGCCTCAAGCTTTCCATTTGCTGCCCCCTCTGCCTGGAATGCTCTTTCCCCAGATTTCCCATGGTCATCTCCTTCACCTCACTCTAGTTTCAGCTCAAATGTCTCCTCCGAAAAGCTTTCCCTGACCACCATGGCTAAAGTAGCCCTATAAAAGTTGCCCGTTACGCAGTTTTTTTTTTTTCCCACTGCACTTTCTGCTATTTGCAACTCCTACTTGTTCTCATAATAATGTCTGCCTCTCCTGACTTGAACAAAACAAAGATCCTGAGAACAGATTTTTGTCTTGTTTATTATCAGTCTTGAAATGTTCCTAGCACACAGTAGGTGCTCAATAAATAACTGTTGGCTAGAAAAACTTACTAAATCTTTTAAAAATGTATAATAAACTGTAGCATCCCTGAGGGTCAGAATCCAGTGACTCCAGTTTTTCCAAATAACTCCAAAATTAGCAAATACAGCCAAAGGAGATGTCACTAAGTCCCTAGAGCAATACTTGGTCTACGATGCCCTCACTCATTTTGTTTATTCAGAGTATATAATTCCAATACATAATTCTGACAAAGTGATTTGACAAACCACGGCAGTCTAAAAAACAGAAGGCAAGGGAGCTGCTTTAAGCAGATACTTTAAGAGCAGCAAGTAGTAATGCATGACGAGTCAGAAAAAAATGCACAAAAATACACGGAAGAAAGGAAGGGAAAGGAGCCTAGAAATACACCCTCCACACCTTCCTGGTGTGGACAGTGTAAGAGGACAGCACAGTACTAGTGATGTCACAGAGTCCCAAGTCACAAACAAAGCATCACATTTATGTCCAGTAGATCTTATTTCAGAGGCCAAGGTAAAGTTTTAATAAATTACAGGGCCCTTTGATTCTCAAGAGACAAAAAAAAAAAAAAAAAAAATCTTTTTAATATGCTTATAAAAAGACCAAACTTTTGTTAACTAGAAAAGTCACTTACGTGGTTCATTATGCTTCATTCATTGGATAAATACAGTGTTACCAAAAGCCGTTAGTCATCTGTTGAAATGTGGACATGCAGTGTTTGGATTTGGTGCCTTGACATGTGGTAACATGTGTTGGTTCCCTACTCAAGGTACAATTAAGTGCTGGAAAGGGGATCTCTTAAACCCAGTAAACACAACTGAAAAATGCCTTTACTATAATCTCACACCATTCCTGTGGAGTGTGTAGGGCAGTGTGGAAAGATCACTTAAGTCAGGGCTCAGAAAACAGGAGTTCAAAGAATCTGCCCCAAAGCTAGGTGATGGCGACTTTGGCAGAGTCCCTTAATGTCTGTTTCCTTCTCTTCAAGTGGAGCGGGGAAGGGGACCATCTGCCCACCTACCTCACTCTTCTGAGAACTGAGCACCTTTAAGGGAGAGGCATTACATCAGTCTCTCAAAGAAGGTCCCATCAAAGTGAGCCAGTAGGACACAAGGCGGCAAAAGACAGCCAACCCCGAATTTAGGGACAGCGCCTACAGGGGAAAAAAAATAATAATTCACTATAATATTTAGTTTAAACCAAAGTTCTTCAACTTTCATTTACTTGCAGAACTGCTCAACTTGGGTTACCTTATAAAATGCATTCGAGCCGTAGAGGAGAGGTTTACAAAAGGGGAGACGGCCGGTGGAGAAACGGCAAACTTTCCGGGGGACAGCACACCGCCCAGAGCCGCCACCAACCCACCCACCTCAGCTGCCCGGGCCACTTCTCAGGCCGAGCCGATGACTGTCGTAGACGGAGGTGCGCGACTCTGGCCCGCGGCTCCCGGACACTTCCGCGCCAAACTCGCTGCCGCGCCCCTGCCCGACAACTGTCCGTAGTAGCGGACGAGCCGGGGCGCGCGGGGCTCGGGGACCTCCGACCCGCCCCCGGGGCGGCCGGAAGGCGGGCGGGGTTCGGGAGTGTGCAAGGACGCGGCGGGCGACAGCCAGCTGCCCCCCGGCCCTCCGGAACCTCACCTCTCAACCGCGGTACACCGGGGGCCACGGCGCGGCCCGCTCCCGCGCTAGGCTTCCGGCTCCCGCCCGGACTGTTAAACTTCGGCGGCCGGAAGTCCCGCCCGCAAGTGGCGTCAAGGGGTGAGGCACTGCACGGAAGGGGGGCTAGGGTTGGCTGGGCAGGGGCGGGGGCAGGGCCTCCGCGGGGGTCGCTCTCCCACCGCGAGGGCGGGAACTGGGGGCCTCGGCGGTTCCCTCCACGCCCCAGCGACGGCGCTCGGGGCACAGGTAGATGTCCCTTTGTTGTTCATTTGTTCGCTGACTGCCCGCTGTGTGCCAGGCTCTAGGCTAGACTCGGTGCTCCGTGATGGCCTTAGCCTGGGAGTACGGGGACGCTGTGAACCATCCTCGTCCCTGACCTCGTGGAGCTTACAGTTCACTATAGGAGGCAGACGTTAATAGATAATTACATCCTTAAAAGAAAAGTGAAGCTGACAGTTGCTTCAAAGGAAAGCTAAGAGGTGAATGAAAGGGAAATGAACATGGATATGGGTTTAGGAAAGGCTCCCTTGAAGAGGAAACCATGGAGAGCAGATAATACCCCATGCAATTTACAAGCCAGAGGCATGCTCAGAAAAGATAAGAAATAACCAAAAGTGTAAGTGTCTGAGGTATCTGACTTCAAAACCCATGATCTTCTTCCTAATCATTGATCTTTCTTCTTAATCATGCTGCAGGGTCAGGAACATCAAACACCATCTGGTTGGGAATTCTTTTGAAAGGGAGGTTTCTCAGAGTGGAAAAAAGAGGAGCTAAACTGAGTTTTCAATACCAAGGCCTTTTTTTTTTTAGCTCTACTGACAATTTTTGCTGAGAATACTTATAATAAATATAGGGCATTTCTTCCACAAACAGTATTATTCTTTCATCAGAGGTGTGTGAAAGAACTAGGAGTGGGTTTCTGAACTAGGTACATAAGCCCTGATTATTTGTACCCATGTTGTAAATAAACTTGAAAACTCTGAATGCAATTTTTTCAGAGCAGAAATTGAAATCCTAACCAAGTTGTAAAGATTGATGGGAAATCTCAAAAGAAAGATAGCAATCAGCAACTCCCTTAATTGTGTAGTTTACAGTTGTTGAGATTATTAAATCCAGTTTTGGCAGGGATGGGGGCCAAAAAGTTGGAAAATGAGAAAATAGAGTAAGGGAATAAGGGCAGGAAGAATTGGGGCAAATGGGGAAGAAAAGACAACTAAATCTTTGAAAAGTTAAAGTCAGAAAGAAAATTGAGACTAGAATATATGAAACAAAATATAATAATACATGTCATATAATACATATTATATACTGTATAATTTAATAACATATATGACAATACATATTTATTGAATGCATACTTTACTAAACATTACATATGTATGCATGTATAGATATAATGTGTTTATGTATACTCTATATATAAGTCATCCTTCTAAAAACATACACTATTATATATCCCCCACTTTACATATGAAGAACAGAGGTTAGGTAACTGGCCCGAGGTCACACAGTTTAGAAATGGTATGGACAGGTGTTAAACCCAGAACCATAAGTCTACAAAGACTGTGCTATATAGTCATTATGCTATATAGTCAAGAGCTAAAACACAGCATAAAGAGCCAAAAGTTAACCTCCACTGCCCCTCCTTGCTGGTGCTGCAGCCTCATCAGAACTTATATGGTCTTAAGACAGTCTTGTCCTTCTTGTTCCTACCCTTGTGTCTATGTGCATACTTTCCTCAGGTCTATACAATATAAGCAATAGCAGCCAAATGTTGGAAACCTCACTAATATAGGAATTATATAAACATATATACTATATACCTTTCCAAAAGTAGACATCATGACAAGGAATATTTCTAGAGACAATGAGGGATATTTCATAACAAAAAAAGTGTCAATAAAACCAGAAGCGATATAAATTATACATATATATGTGACTACAGAAACTAGAAGTATATGAAGAATAAATGTCATAATTAAAGGGGGAAGAGGCATATCCAGAGTCATTGTTGGAGACTTTAGCAGAATTCTCTCAGTAATTGATTGACTATCCAAATAAGAAAAATGATAAGTAAAGATGTGGAAGATCTGAACACTATTAACTATTCTATATGAAAGAGAAGAAAGAAAGAAAGAAAGAAAGAAAGAAAGAAAGAAAGAAAGATCCAAAGTCAATGATCTATGCACTCTCTTAAGGAACCTAGAAAAAGAGGAGCAAATTACACAAAGAAAACAATGAAATTGCAAAATAAATGAACAGTAGAAAAAATTCGATGAGATCAGAAGGCAAATCTTTGAAATGATTTATAAAATTAAAAAACCTCTACCTAGACCTATCTAGAAGAAAGAGAAAACGTTAAGTTACCAATAGGGGAGGTGAAAGACAGGCCATCAATACAGAGTCAAAAGATATTTCAAAAGATATTAAGGGAAAAATATGAATGACCTTATAACAATAAATTTGGTAATTTGGAATAAAATGGACAAATATCTTGGAAGGGACAAATATCTTGGAAGACACAAATATTAAAACTGACACAAGAAGAAATAATATGAGTAGTCCCTATATGTACTACAGGATTTGCATTCACAATTAAGGAAAGAAAATACCAGGATCAAGTGGCTTCACTGTTGAATTCTATCAAACACATAAGAAAGAAAAAATACCAATCCAATACAAACTTTTTCTGAAAACAGAAGAGGAGGGAATATCTCCTAAACTTATTTTTTTAAGGATAGTATTACTCTGATACTAAAACCAAAGACATTACAAGAAATAACTATAGACTCATATCCCTCATACATACAAAAAGTATACATGTATGCAAATTAAATATATATGCAAATTAATTCCAATGACATATGAAAAAGATTATACATCATGACCAAGTGGAGTTTATTTCAGAAGTGGAAGGTTAGTTTAACATCCCAAAATCAGTTTATATAATTCACCATATTAACAAAATAAAGAATACCCATATAATTATGTCAATAGGTGAAGCAAAAGCATTTGAAAAAAATCAGCATGTATTCATGATTAATGAGTCTCAGCAAACTAGGAAAAAAACCGGGAGGAAATACCTCAACCACTGGGTCGAGAACATCTGTGAAAAGCCCACCGACAGCACCATACTTCACGGTAAAAAACCAAATGCTTTTCTCCAAAGATCAAGAACAAGACAAGGATGCCCAGTCTCACAACTACTATTCAAATTCTTCTGGAGGCCCTTGCCAGTGCAATAAGAGACAGATGGACAGAAAGAAAAGTAGACAGAATGTACAGGAAGAAACAAAACTCTATTTGCAGATGATATGATTACATTCTGGAAAATCATGAGAAATATGTTAAAAAGCTCCTAGAATCAGTAAGTAAATTTAGCAAGGCCTGTGGAAAATCGTATACAAAAATAGAGTAGCATTTCTAAGTACTAGCAATAAGCAACTGGAAAATGTAATAAAAATTACAATTTCATTTCCAATGGTATACAAAAGCATAAATACCCCGCCTTTTACGGTGGAAAGTTAATAGTAAATCCTAAAACTGAAAAAATACTTTTCATGAATAAGCTTATTATTCACAGAGATGGAGATGAAATCCAAAAGACACAACAAAAACGTTGCCTCAGGGAGAGTAGTAAGTAGGTGATGATGGATAAAGGCAAAGGACGGCTTTTTTTTTTTTTTAAGCCTGTGGTTTTATGTGCCTCTTTTTAACTTACTCCAATATGTCTGATTCTTTTAAGTAAAGTAAATTTGAAAAGAAAAAAGTAAGTACAATATATTGACCCATTCATATTTTAAGGCTTCAGGATTTAGAAAGGATAGAGCAGCTAGATAATATATTTTATAGTGGTTTTCAGGGATATGCCAGAAAGCCACATTGTTTGTCATTATTGCAATGTCAATGAACATTTGTGAGTCCTCCAACTTCCCAGGAAGCTGTGCGGGTTAGGTGATTTTGGTCACCTTGGAGAAGCTCAGATTATACCGAGGTAACACATTCGAGTGATACAAGTGATAAATGCTATAATATTTATCAAGCGCTGGGGAGTCTCAGTGGAAGAAACAATTAATACCACCCAAGGAGCTAGGATTGGTTTCAAAAGGAAGCAAGATGACATATACTTAACTTACAGTTTCTGGGTACTGATAGGGTCCTATTACATGGAGATCTGCATCCCTTCCCTCTCCATTCCTTCCCCACAACTGCCACCAGCCCATCTTTTGGGACCCTGTGGCCCCACATGGTTCTTCTTTGCACACTCTTCCCTAGGACTTTTCCATGGCTCCTTCTGGCACTTTAATCAGGTTTGTGCTCAAATCTTACCTCTTCTTTTCTCCAGACTACATTATCTAAAATATCCCCACACCTCATCGTGCTCTCTCTTCTTACCTGAACTTGTCTTCAAAGCCCATACCTACCTGACATTTTACAATATTATACATTTATTTACTTTTATTTGGCTTGTTTAGTTTCTTTATGGGAATGAAAGTGCCGCATGAACAAGAATTTTGACCCCTTTTTCCTTGCTACTGTACTCCCAGTGGTTAGACCAATGCCTGGCATCCAGAAGGCCCTCAGTAGTTATTTGCTGAATGTGTAAATGGATGAAGACTGAATATCTCCAGTCTAAATCTCTCACCTGAGTGCAGACGCATAAATATTCAACCACTTCTGTCTCCACCAAATCATACTACTGCCTCTCTACCAAACCATCCCTTCTTCCATAGCCCTTCAGAGCGGCCCAAGGGCTCAAACCAGACATTTGCAAGTCAATACTGACTTACCTCTGTTCTTTCCCTCCTTCTCACAAACATCCAAATAGGTCATCACCAAACCCAGTTTATTCTGTTGATGAATAACTCTCAAATCTGTCCAGTCCTCCCCATCCCCACCGCTACTATCTCGATTTAAAGTATCCTAGGGGCGGGGCGTCTGGGTGGCACAGCGGTTAAGCGTCTGCCTTCGGCTCAGGGCGTGATCCCGGCGTTATGGGATCGAGCCCCACATCAGGCTCCTCCGCTAGGAGCCTGCTTCTTCCTCTCCCACTCCCCCTGCTTGTGTTCCCTCTCTCGCTGGCTGTCTCTATCTCTGTCGAATAAATAAATAAATAAATCTTTAAAAAAAATAAAAATAAAAAAATAAAGTATCCTAGACTCGTGGCTGGATTATTGAACGGGTCTCCTCCTCATTCGTTTTCCTGGTTCCAGGCTTTGATCCTTCCAACTATCCTCCAAACTCCTACAACATTGCTTTTCATAAAATGCAAATCAGATTATATGACTGCTCTGCTTAAACCCCAGGTTCTTAGAATAAAATCTAACTCCTTTGCCTTGTCACGTAGGCCCTTCACCACTGCCTCATACTGACATCCCCAGATTTTCTCTGGCTACCTGTCTAGCCTTACCGAGCAGATATACCCTGTACCAGCTTGTCTAGCCTTTGTCCTTGCTGCTTCCTCTGTTTAGAACATGTCCTGCCTCTCTCCAATTTGATCAGATGGCAGAGACTGAGAAACTGTTCCCCCCTGCTGGGTGCTGCCACAGCATCCTTTGCCTAATCCAATGGACTGTAAATCATGCATCTACTCATTGGCCCCCTGCCCTAGACCCAAGGCTCATGAGCATAATGCCGACCTATGAAAAATATGTCTTTACATCCCCAGGACCTAGCATGATGCCTGACACAAAGGAGATACTTAATAAATGTTTGGAGAATGAATGAATGAATGAATGAATGAATGAATGGAATGAATCTGTTTTTCAGAATCTCTTCTTAGAATTTAGCAGTAAAGTGGAAAATGGATTGCTGGTAGGGAGTCTCAAAACATGCAGACTAGTTAAGAGCTAATTGACATATTCTGGACAAGATGAAGAGAGCCTGGACTCAAGCAGAGGCAACAGGAATGGAAATAAGGAGTCAGAATAAGAGACTTTTGTTCAAAAAAACAAAAGGTATTTTATGAGCAAATGCAATTGAGCACTGTGTTTTCTGAAGGATGGGTCTAGTGTTTTAAATTTAGACAAAGGGTTGGAAAGCCAGACGTACCCCGTGAGAAGCAATCAATCAACAAACTTCATGAAAGTGAGAGGAGGTGATTGAAGTAGACAAAGAGGTTAGCAAGGCACATAGAGTTTTTGATACAGAAATAAAAGAGAGTGTTTTAACGGCCGAAGAATCTAGAGGCTGACAAGGAGAGTGAAGATTTGAGTGCAGAAGATGTAATAACTGGAAAAGTTTGCTTCCGTCCTTAATATGGTAATAAAATTTGCAGACAGCCTACAATACTATACTGACTGCAAAGTTATACATTATACAAGCTGCCTTCCATTTTGATCAGAGAAGTATAAAAGTAAGCAAGCGAGTTCCTGGGATTTATTGGGGGGGGGAATAACTAACTTTCAGGGCACACAATAGGATCCATGTAGCCCTACCTCATTTATAAATAATTGATATCTCTAGAGTCACAATGTGATGTAACACTTAAGGTAGCCCCCAAACATGGAAAGATTCTGTTATGACATTTGTGCTATTAGCCTAAGCGTGGGGAAGGGAAGGGAATGGAATTTCCTAGGAGCCTCCTATGTGGAGGACACCATGGTTTACATGGGTCTGTCACCCATCTTCACTTTTTAAAAATGAACATGAATCATTATCTGTCATAACTGATTTTGGGAAATTATTCAAAAATAACAAAGACCTGCAAATATTTTTTTCCTGAATAGATAATGAATACATATTATAACACATTTAATCAGTAAAAAAGGGAGAGTAAAAATAAATCTTCTCCCACTCCAGATACTAAGCCACATTTTCCCCCTCTGGGACAATAACTAAAAATAATTTCTTATGCACCTTGCTAATAATATTCTATATATATGTACATTTTTACATACGTCATTCAAAAATCCATTCAATATTCACTGAACACAAACATTGGCTTACTATATATATATATATATATATATATATATATATATATATATATATATATATATATCTGTTCTGTGCTCTTCTCTTTTTCACTTAATAATCTAGCTTAGAGAGTTCCCCATCTTAGTACGTATTGGTCTCATTCCTTTTTCTCATCACATAATATTCCACTCTATAGATGTATCATGTTTTATTTAACAAAGTCTTTTAGTGAATATTAAAGATGTTTCCCGATATTCTTTACACATGCATAATTTCTCATACATGCAATTAGAACTGTATTAGCCAGCACTGTTCAATAGTGAAATGATGTGAACAACTTATGCAAATTTAAATGTTTAAGTAGCCACATTAAGAAAAGTAAAAGAGGGGTGCCTGGGCGGCTCAGTCAGTTAAGCATCTGCCTTCAGCTCAGGTTGTGATCTTGGGGCCCTGGGATCAAGCTCCACATCAGGCTCCCTGCTTAGCAGGGAATCTGCTTCTCCCTCTCCCTCTGTCCCTTCCCCCAACTTGTGTGCTCTCTCGCTCTCTCAAATAAAAAAAATAAAATCTTTAAAAAAACTAAAAAAATAAATAAAATTAATTTGAAAAATATATTTAATCCATTATATCCCAAATACTTCAACTTGTAAATCAAAGTAAAAAATAAGCAAGAGGGGCGCCTGCAGGGCTTAGTTGGTTAAGCATCCGACTCTTGATTTTGGCTTAGGTCATGATCTCAGGGTCGTGGGATGAGCCCTGCACCAGGGTCTGTGCTCACTGTGGAGTCTGCTTGTCCCTCTCCCTCTGTTCCTCCCTGCTCTCACGCAGGCTCTCTCTCAATTAAAATAAATAAATAAATAAATAAATATCTTTTAAAAAAATCGTCAGTGAGATATTCTATATTCTTTTACTTGGACTAAGTCTCTGAAATCTAGTGTATATGTTCTTGCAATTCAGACAAGCCACATTTCAAGTGCTTAGCAACCAGGTGTGGTCACGGCTACCATATTGGACAGCATAGGTACAAACACTCTTAGAAGAGGAATTGCTCAGAAGAGTAGGAGGTAAATTGCCTTTCAAAGAAGTTGTACCTATTTACGCTACCTTCAGTTCAGTTAAAAATAACAAGCCAGTGACGGGTATTAAGGAGGGCACATATTGCATGGTGCACTGGGTGTTATACGCAAGTAATGAATCATGGAACTTGACATCAAAAACTAGGGATGTACTGTATGGTGACTAACATAATATAATAAAAAATTATTGTAGTAAAATAAAATAAAAATCTATAACTAAGGAAAAAGAAATAATCATAATAATAATCACTGAGTTTTGATTTGCACTTCATTACAAGTGAGGTTGAACATCTTCTTATATGTTGAAAAGTTATTGTATTTCCTTTTCTCTGGATTATTTTTATGCCTTTTGTCTTTCTTTCTTTCTTTTACTGGATTGGTTTTCTTCCTCATTGAGAGATCAGAGAATGAAACTACTCCCTTTATCTGTCATAAATGTTGCAAACAACTTTTCTAATTGACTTTCTTTTGGCTTTGGTTATGGCATTATTTTGCCATGCAAAAAATGTTTACATTTTAAGCAGTCAGAATATCATTCTTTTATGGTTTCTTGATTTTATCATACTTAACAGAGGTTTTCATCTCTCTAAGATCATTAAAAAAATCTTTTCTGTGACTCTTCTAATCCTCATAATAAAGTTAAGAAACTGATGTCATCATTTCCATTTTACAAATTAGAGAATAGATGCTTAGAGAGATATTAAATAAATTGCTTAAAAACACCTGGCTGATAAGCGGAAATGCTAGGATTCAAACCCAGTCTGCCTAGTGACATTAAAGACTATGCTGCTTTTTTGACTAGACTGTAATGATCAATATAATCTGTCTTAGGTGTTTCACTATTGTCCGCTTCTTTTAACCCTAGTGCTGTATGAAATATATCATTATTACTGATAGCTAAAACATTACCTCAATGCTAACACCATATTCCCACAAAATTCCAGATAAATAGAAATAAGAACTCCGGGCATTCCCATGGTTTAAGGATGACAGTTGTACCCCAGGTGGAGGAAACCAAGGCTAATGAACTGGAGTGCACTAGTCAGGGAAGGCTGACACATGGGAATGATGACATTTGACTGGTGTCATGAAGGAGATGCAGAAATTAGACCTACAGAACAGAAGACAAAAAGTCATAGAGAACGAACATAAAATATTCAAGAGTTCAGTTCATTGAGTGAGAGAGAACAAATAACAAGTTTCAGTGAGACTGCAAAGAGCTTTGACTTCTAGACTGAAGGGTTCGGACGTATTTATGTGATAGCCAGAGGTCACTGATAGATTTTGAAAAAGGTAGTGACATGATTGGAATTCTGCTTCAGAAGATTAATCTGGCTGGTGTGTGTAAGAGCTACTGGAGAGAGAAAAGAGTGAAGGAGAGAGAGAGAGGGAACGAGAAGGAGGGAGAGAGAGAGGGAGAGAGAGGTGTGAGGGAGAGAAAGGGGCGAAAAGGAGCAGATCATTTAGGGTCCTGGAGAGGAAAATTAATCCATTTCATTATCGTACTACATGATTGTGTTGTATTCCTATTACTCACCTTTTCCACCTAATTTTACTCCAAATGACAGCTTACATTGTTTTAAAAACTCAAATCTATCCTTTAAAGAAACTGATTTTTACCCCTTCAAGCTTTGAGACAAATTCAAAATAGAAGTTTCAGGAGTATCTTGTGCAGTGATTTCACTGCTAGATAAATGTATAGCCTCTCCGAGTGAATACCTTGGAAAATGTTCCAGTGTTTTTACCTAAGGTTTTAAAAAAAACGTTATAGTCTTATCTTGTGCCCAAAACAAAATTCAACCACCATAAAGGAAAAGAAAGTCTGCCTTTCTTATGTGTGATTTTCTGAGAGTACATACATCTTAAATTCATGTTTAGTTAATAGGCAAACTTCATCAAAATGAAGACTAGTCTATGGAGATTTGCCTTTGTTTTTATTATTTTATTTTATTTTAATTTTTATTTTTATTTATTCATTTGAGAGAGAGAGAGAGAGAGAGAGCACAGAGAGGCAGAGGGAAAAGCAGGCTCCCTGCTGAGCAGGGAGCCGGACATGGGGCTCCATCATAGGACCCTGGGATCATGACCTGAGCTGAAGGCAGATGCTTAACCGACTGAGCCACCCAGGTGCCCCTTGTCTTCATTTTTAAACTAATATCTATCAGAGCTGAGTCTAAAAGGCTGACTGGGTTTCAACTGCAAACTGGCTTCCACCATCATCATTCAACAGATTGTAGACATCTGTTGTTTTTGGTTGCCCTCCATTTTTCCCACATATTCTGGAAACAGCAACTCTTCCTCTTCTTTCCTTTGGATTTATTCCTCCCCTCTCAAACCATGTGATCCTAATCGTGTGGCCATTCACAGTACTTACTCCCTGGTCTAGATATGGGCCCACGACCCTGGCCTGACTAATCAGAGTCCTTCTGAGCAAGTTGTATATTCTGAAGTGGGGAAAGAGTTGTTCCCTCTTTTCTCTGGAGTTACAAGGCTGAAGAAATGTAAGCCTGGAGCTGCCCCCAGTCTTATGTCCCTGCATGGACAGGGACCCTGTATGCAGTAGAAGAGAATGAGACCAAAACATAGAAGGACAGGGAGGTGTGGATGAGGGGTTATGGTAAGAAATAGAGAGAAAATGGTAATATCATTTAAAACCTGTGTCCTCTCTTCTCATTCTCATCAGCGGAAACCAATAAATTCCTTAAGCTGATTTGACTTGAGCTTCTAGTAATTGCAACAAAAAGAGACCCAATTGCTTCACTTACAAATTAGTTCCAATGTACCGAATATGACATCACAGCCTTTAGCTCATCCAATCTTTTTGATGTCCATATGTCCATTAGCTATGTTCTTTTTTGTACTCTATTCTCTTAACTTTTATCCCATCTCTCTGGCCACTCCATTTTGGCACTTTGCCCCCCGGATTTCCATGTTGTGTCCTTCTTCCTGTGAAATAATATCAAAACCCACAGCTTCAAAACCCAGTTCTATTCTGTTGACTCTAAATCCGACATCCCACAGGTCCCTCTAGCCTGAGGGGCTATAGTAAACTTACTGTCTTTGACACCAAACCTGCTCTTTCTACCTACTATATTCTGTGTCTCAACTGATTGACCCATCACCCAACCATAAGCTCAATCCAAAATCCCAAGAATCATTGTTAGACCCTCCTCCCCTATCTTCTCTTTCCCTCCATTCTATCAATCATTAGATCATACACATGTTATTTTCTAAGTATCCTTCAAATCAGCCCCTACTTTTTTACCTTAACCTGCCCTACCCTAGTTCAAACTTTCTAGTCTGGACTATTGTTACCTCTTAGTGACTCATCCTACCTCTATGTCAGTTCCTTTATAGTGTACGTTCCATCCTATTGCCAGAAGGATCTTCCTACAAAAAGATACGACCATTTCACTCCTCTTCTGAACATGCTTCAGGAGATGGATCCCTATCACTTTTAGGATAAAGTTCTAACTCCTTAGCTTAGTACATACAGCCATTATTGAGTCACCAAACATGCATTAAACACTCACCAGGTCCCAAGTTCTGTAGTAGATGTTGTAGTTGCAGAAAATAAGACGAAAACGTGGTTTCTGCCTAAAAGAGCTGCTAGTTTGGGAGAAAAGTCACTAAATGTACAACACGAATGCTGTGATTCATGGCATTTCTAATTCCATGAAAGCACAACATCAAATACATGATCCAAGAGACCTCCACCTGAGTTATTTGCCTACTAGAGACGCACTCTTACTTTTAGCCATTTTGTTTGAACTGAGATGAGGCTGTTCTAGAAAAGATTAAAGGAGGATTCATCCCAAAGACTGACTTTTTGCATTTCTTGTAGCTACTGATAGATACTAGCACTCAAGGAGAGTTGAACACTACAGCCTTGCACTCCTACACCTTGATGAAGAATGCTTTGTCTGCCTATGGCCACATAGGTTCACCTTTGAGTCAGATAGCTGTCCTGTGCCTTCTAAACACAAAATAAAGGATGCTCTACATCACTTGGTTTCTAATAGCGTGCCATAGACTTTAATGCAACATTATGGGGTTATAGTATTTAATTGGTTTGGTGCTTGCTTCCTGTCTACTCCTATAATAAAGGGTACATTAGGTGTGCTTTATGTGTATGGCTTGACTTTGAATAAAACAGCTGCTCTCATTTTAAACTAGAGAAAAAACTAGGAATTATATCAGAGGGAACAAGCCTTCACCTGGTGACCTAATGGATTTTTTCCCCTTCTAATTTCCATGAGTCTAGACGCATCTTTTGTGAGGAAAAAATGCTCTCTGGCTGTTAATTTGACAGCTGGAAATTTTTTGCTCTTTTTCACCTGGACTTTCATCACTGATTTCAGCTTGTGGGGAATGGGGGAGTTGTCTCAGAGAAACTATTTTTGAAAGCTGACTAACAATGGTCCAAGGGTGACTTGTGACGCAGGAAGGTAAGCATTAAGCAGATTGTTGAATAGGAAAAAAAGTTGTTTGATATATTTCCTTCCTCCTGCTGAAGTATTGACCAGAAAAGGGCTTCTTGGGTGCTAGTGAAATTCTATTTCTTTATCCCCCGTGGTTAGTAGGTGTACTCAATTTGAATAAATTCTTTGAGCTATATTCTTTGGATTCGTGCAATTTTCTGTATGTATGTTTTACTTCAACAAAAAAAGAAAGAAAGAAAGAAAAAGAGAAGAAAAGAAAGAAAAAAAAACCCTGCAACATCTCCTTCCCACCTGGAGGATTGAAAGATAAAGACACACACACACACACACACACACACTCCCTCTTCACACAAAGGGATTATTTTCCTAAAATATCTTTTTATTTTCTGTTAGACTATAAATTCTTTCCTCTTTATTAGACTTTAAATTCCTTGAGAGTAGGGCAAATGCCTCACGTAGTTTATGTTCCCTCTTGGAGCTAGCCCATAGGAGATACTTAGATGCATGCTGAACAAATGAGTGAGTGAAGGAATGAATAAATGATCAAAGTGAAGATATTAGACACAGGTCTTAATGACTCAAAATAGGAATATAGTAAATTGGTATTCTCTGCATTGCAAAAGACAATTATGTTTGTGAAGATTTTGAACATTGGCCAGGTTCTCCAGGCAGCTCGGATCTCATAATTGTGGTACATATTAAATACAATGTTTGACCAATCAAACAAGCCTTATTTTCAGTATTACCAGATAAGCGTCAGGAAGAATAAGGTCTCTGTGACTTAGTGATTGTCTTTAAAGAGTGTTTTAACTATGGTACTTCAGGGTGAGGTGGGCTGAGTGTTAGAGCAGGGCACAAAGCACTGCCTCCCCCTTGTGATACAATCTTCATTCCTGTCATGAGAACAGTCGTTGGTATTACAGGGATCTGACTTAACACGTACGGTTTTATTTTGTTGTTTTCTTTAGCCTTCATCTTGAAATCCATGCTTAGACTGTGGAAGAATCAAGAGAATAGAACAAGGTAGAAAGAACATGAGCTGGTACTATAGCCTCACTGAAGGAAGCTTTCGGTTTTGTTAACATAAGGGTGTAGGTTTTAACAGCTGTGATATCTGGGACTGCACAGAGGGGCATGTTATAACTAAGATCCTTGCATGAAGCTGAGATCTTCAAAACATCATGGGGCCAGCAGAAAACTGGCTCCCTAAAAATAGCCACATCCTAACGTCAGGAACCTGTGACTGTTACCATACATCACCAAGGAGAATTAAGGTTGCGAATGAACTGACCTTATAATAACAAGATTATCCTGAGTTATCTGAGTGGTTCCAACGTCATACAAGAGTCTTTAAAAGGGGAAGAGGAAGACAGAGGAAGAGATCAGAGCCATGCCATGTGAGAAAGACCTAACTCAGTATTGTTGACTTTAAAAATGAAAGGTGGACCACCAGCTGAGGATGTGGGCAGCTTTGGGAAGCTTCAAAAGAAAGAAATGGATTCTCCCCTAGAGCCTCCAGAAGGAACCAGATATGCTAACACCTTGATTTTAGCTCAATGAGATACATTTTGGACTTCGGGCCTACAAAATTACAGACAGTTTGTGATAATTTACTCCAGCAGCAATAAGAAACTAATGCAGACTTCATCCTCCATAAATGTTAGACTAGAAAAACAATCTGCTCATTAACACAGGTAAAGAACAAGGGGTTTTATCTAATTTCCCTGTGCTTTAGGTTAAAAAGTGTCCCCTGAGATTTTGTTACCATGGCCTTGCCCTTCACTGGGTGTAGGATCTGGGATTTCCAAACTGAGAAATCATCAAGATAATTTTTCTCAGGGAGCAGCTCCTGGCGAAATCCTCTTAGACCCAACCTTAGCCCAGGACATGCATGATTTACACAGATAAAGTTCTGAAAATACCCTACTTAAAATGACAATCGAAATTTTTTAAAAAGAGAGGGAGAAAAAATAATCCAGCATAAACCAAGTAAGCAGATACAGCAAAGAGCAAAATTAATACCACAGGAGTATCATACAATAGAGAAATGACAGAGAAAGGAAAGCAAGTATGTTTTAAATGATTGACAACAGAAAAGAAAGAATCAGAATAATAAAACAAGACACTATAAAAAAGATCAGACATATTTGATAAAGAACAAAGTGGAAATTCTAAAACTGAAGAAGATAGCCTTTGCAATTAAAAATTTTATGAACAAACAGCAGGTTTGGTAGAATCAAAAAGAAAATTAGCAAACTGAAAGATAAATCTAGAAGCACTGTATAGAACAATGATGGAGAGGGTAGAAAGAGAACATCAAAAACATGTGTACTAAGAATTCCTAAAGAAGAGAATCAAGTGAGTGGGAGAGAAACAATATTTAGAAAATGTATTATATATATATATCTTAAAACCAATGTCAAGTAGGTACCGGTGAAGATAGTAAAATGGTTATTAAGTACCTCTCTCTTGACTCTTGTTTTTGGCATAAAGTAAATAATAACCCTACACTAGTCATTCTTTCCTATATTGTATATTATAGGTTTCCCCTCTGCCAAAATATAACTTGCAAAAGTTAAAAATATTATACTTATAAAAATATAAAATGAATATAAGACAAAGACATCGTCCAACTCATTAATTGGGGAGGGAAGTTTTAAAATGGTAAGGCTTATTCAAAGGGCACTTTTTAATGGTAACCTTTGGTTTATCTTCCCATCACTGGCATCCCTTTGCGACAAGATGTGTTTACATTTTTACTATCGGTTTTTTACAAGTTAGCTTCCACTCTTCCAGAGATGTAAAATGTCCTAATCAGTAGCAAATGAAATGCCAAACACAAGTTTACAATCCTAGAGAATCAGATACCTACCTGAGGCACGTTAGACAATGCCCAGAACTCCATTGACAGGGCACCCAGTGATCCTTTCTGCCTGTTTCCAAATTATGGATAATTCTTCTTAACATCCCATTGATTTGGAAAGATTTCATAGATTCAGAAATCCTTTAACACCAAAATTGGCCCTTCATCATGCTTCATGGGTTGTTCTCAGAATAACTTTAAAAGAGAACTGTACTTCAGTGGGTGGTAGGAAACGATACGAGCGGACTACTCGAATACAGTTGGGGAGCTAATTTAGGGCAGGCTACTTTCATTTATCATAAAAAACACCAATGCCACAACCCTACTGAGGGTTTGCAAAGACAACTATGTCTTTCTTGCCCATTTTCAATCCAGTCTCCCTATTGCAGCCAGAGTGACCTGTAGTGCAACTCTGACCTTGTCATTCCCTGGCTGCAGGTCCTTCAGGAGACTTCACACCTCACTGTGGCCCCTGCAGCATTTAGTGAACACGCATATCCCTCTAGCCCCTCTTCTTACCATCCCTGCACCACCACTGCAGGCTTGTTATCCAACCAAATTGAGCTTCTTTCCAGTTCTTGAAAAGCCACACTCCAGTTTGCCTTTAGGTGTCCCAAAATGCTATTCTCTAAGTCTGGACCATTTTCCTCCATCTTCAGAAACTATTTCTTACTTATATATCTATACCTAATATTAGTTTAAAACTTGTCTTAGCCCAGATTCCCTAGATGATAGAGCCTAACACAAGAACTCATTGCTGGTGCTTTGTGGGGAGGGCAGGGATGTGTAATCCTAGGTCAAACAAGCGTGAGAAAAACAGGTGAAGCAAGATAGGGTGGAAGCAACGGGAGATGGGTTAGCACTCTGGCCACCGCTTCAGGACAATCCTTAAGAAGTATAGCAATTTTCTCAGCAGATGTGATTGTTGAGTATTCAAGATTTCTCCAGGTGACTGTACTGAGAAACAATGCCTCAAAAGGGGAGAAAGTAAGAAGAGGAATCCATTTGCCCCAATCCCATGTGTCTTTTTTTTTTTTCCCTCGAGACTGGTCTTTTGAGGATCTCAGCTTTATGCCAAGATCTTAGTTCTAACTTGCCACACTATGCATTCCCTGGCCTCACAGCCATTAAAACCCCAAGTGGGCTTAACCACCTCATCCTTCTAGTTCATGACATCTGGTCCTTTCTGCAGCCTCTCAGAATACCAGATCCCATATCCAACAATGTCATGTTCAGGGAATCAATATATGCCACTTATATGTGCCAAGATATGCCACTTGGAATAAGAATTATTTTGAGCTGAAAGCATTTGGGATTCAAGAGATACAGAAAGAAGCATTTCTGGAGCTTCCCTTTTCTGTTGAAAAGCAAAAACTTCCAAGAAATGAATACTGCTGGAAATCCCTTCTCCCAGGGAAGGTTTATGGCCACAGAGAAGATGGAAATTCAGCACCGAGTGGATCTGCACAAAGAAAATATACTCACTGGTTTCTCCCATATATTTACCTTCTCATAGTTTGTCCTCCTTGGAATCCTGAAACCTCTTTCTTTGTCTTGTACTTCTTTACAAATTTACTGTTTTTTGTTAAGATGCTATATAAGCCCAAGTTTTTTTGGTTTTGTTTTTGTTTTTTAGAGAGGGAGAGAGAGGCAGAGAGGGAGAGAGAGAGATGGGGAGGGGCAGAGGGAGAGAGAGAATCCCAAGCAGGATCCACACCTAGGACAGAACCTGACATGGGGCTCAATCTTACAATCCTGAGATCATGACCTGAGCCAAAATCAAGAGTTGGACACTTAACCCACAGAGCCACCCACGTGCCCCTATATAAGCCCAAGTTCTAACCAACTCTTTGAGTTACTCATCACTGAGTTTCTCCCACATGTATGCATGTTACATGTGTTAATAAACTCTGTTTTTCTTGTGCTAATCAGCCTTTTGTCAGTCTACTTCACAGGGGCCCAGTCAGCAAACCTAGAAAAGTAGAGGAAAAGTCTTTTTTCCTTACCTACAAGTATTTCCAGAATAAGGGGCAAAATGTGCTAGTTTGGGTTAAATGTCCAAGATACTGATTGTGTGAAACAACTATGAGGAAATTGGGGGGGGGGGGTAAAAAGGTAGAAAAAGGAGAGAATGACGTCAAAGCATAATAGAGGCAGGGAAGGAAGTTATTACTAAGAAAGTTTCAGTCAGACTGATGGGGAATCCTAGAGCCAAAGATGCCTATCATAGGAGTCCTGTGTTGCACAGGAATGCACCTGCCTCAGGATCCCTCTGTCACTCAGTCACTTCACATGGGGAAGTGGGGCATCAGCACTAACACAGTAGTGGATTCAGAGCCCAGGAGCTGGAGTCATCCATTGATCTGAGTCATGCACAAGGAGTGAAAATCTCTAGCTGAGTGGCAGAGACCAAGATGGAGGCCAGGACCACAGGGTGTTAGGTCCCTGGTGTTGGCAGCACAGCCCGGTGCAGGGGGCTGAAAGAATCTCAAGTGGCAGATAAGATCTGTGTTTGACACAAGAGTCAAGGCAATTCTACCAGGAAGGCTGCCTTCAAAAGGATACTGGTCTTTCATCCTCTGTCTTTGCTCTGTGATTCCTTTATCAAAGCATGATTACACTTTATTGTAATTGCATATTTATTAGTAATCTTTCCTGATAGTGTAAACTCTAAGGAGGCAGGGACCATATCCATCTTGTTCATGGTCCTCAGAAGGTGTACAACAAAGAGAGTTGAACAGATGAGAAACGGAATCTCTGGGGTGCCTGGGTGGCTCAGTCATTGGGCATCTGCCTTCAGCTCAGGGCGTGATCCTGGAGTCCTGGGATCAAGCCCCACATCAGGATTCTCTGCTGGAAGCCTGCTTCTTCCTCTCCCACTCCCCCTGCTTGTGTTCCCTCTCTCGCTGGCTGTCTCTCTCTGTCAAATAAATAAATAAATAAAATCTTAAAAAAAAAGAAAGAAAGAAAGAAAGAAAGAAAGAAACAGAATCCCTGCTGTCTGCCTTTGACACTTTCAAGGCTGTGAAATGATCTGTGGACTCTTTTATACCTAAGATTCTCTATCTTTAAAACAAGTGTCAATTAAAAACATACATACATACATACATACATACATACATACATAAAGCCTCTTTTAGAGGTTGTGAAGGATAACCTTATAAAAAGATGTGGAATGGAACTTTTCTTATATTCTTAGAATTTTCCTAAGCCCTAAAGATGAGGCCAGTGGTTAATAAGTCCATTCACATTCTAAAGATTGCTGAGGAAGCTTCCAGTCACACCTTTCCAGGACTTGCCTGGAAGAGACACACAACAGGCCCTTGCAACCCCCCTCTCTCCCCTCCCACCACACACACACCTCCCCCACCCTGGCTGTGTTACATAAACAAATGAGAGTTCACTTAGAGAATGTTTGGGGAGAGGAGAGTGCTATGGCTTTTCTCCTCTCTCCTGGGGGAGCATGAAGTCACTGCATGGCTCATGCTCCATCATGAAGATGACGAGGTAAATGAAGAGTGTTCTTTGCTACAAAATGGAGTTGGGGTGAGGTGGTTCTAGAGAGAAGCATGGTAGAGAACTACATGCCTGCAACAGAAGCCTACAGTCACCTGGCAGCTTAATCTGGGGTCACCAGGAGCAGGCAGAGCTTTTATTTTATTTTATTTTTTTAAAAGATTTTATTTATTTATTTGACAGAGAGAGAGAGACAGCCAGCGAGAGAGAGAACACAAGCAGGGGGAGTGGGAGAGGAAGAAGCAGGCTTCTAGTTGAGGAGCCTGATGTGGGGCTCAATCCCAGAACGCTGGGATCACGTCCTGAGCCAAAGGCAGACACTTAACAACTGCGCCCCCCAGGCGCCCCAAGGCAGAGCTTTTAGAAAGAAGGATTTATGTCCCTTGAGTTGGGGTTGTAATTTTACACGTAGCGTGTGCTTCCTGCCTGCAGAATTCTGAAGATGGGAGGCTGTAACCCTACCACGCACCCTCACCCTAGACTATGTAGGTTGGTTTCTGCAAACTCTGTATAATTCTGACACTGGGATCGGAATGTGGTTTACATTTTTACGTCACCTTTGATTCCGAATTTCTACATCTCTGAGTTAGTTCGGCTGGTGGAGCATCTTCCCTCGTGCACCCTAGACACGGAGCAGCCTTTTTTTGATTTCCGCTTTGGTGTCTGTCTCTCACAGGAGGCATCTGTGTGTGGAGCAGAGGAAAGGGCTTTACATCACCCTGCTGCTTCTCACCCTTTTCCCCTCAGGGCTCTTCCTTTTCTCATTTCTCCTTTCCAGTGGGGTCCCTTGGAAATTAACTCCTCTTTACTTTTTCCTGTAAAACAACGTAGACCACTGTGTCCTACTTGCTCAGGGCTTCCACTTACCTATACTTAACATGCTCTGTGAGCAATGGACCATTTTCTCCAAAGATCCACCTTGAGCAGCACTAAACTCTGCTACCAGTCTCTGAAATTATATAGCTGAAGTCAGAGACATGATTCAGAAGTCACTGAAAAATAATTGATAAGCCACCACAGTCCGCCCCCTTCTCTAGCTCCCTAGAGAGTTAGGGAGAGGGCATGGTGCCCTCCATCATGCCTGGGATGGGTCTCAAGGCAGTTTCGAAAGTGGAAGAGAACAATATGTTTCTCTGCTAGATAAACTATGACTCCCCCCGCCCCTTTGAAAGCAAACGCTGCGAAAGTCAATTTTGGTTTTAAATAACACATTTTTGTCCTCTTCATTTCACATCTGTCACATGAACTACGCCAGAATACATTTAATAAAGAAGTCCATGCTAATCATTAATTAGGATACAATATACCAGTTGTATTGTATTCTAATGTAACTCACACTTGTGGATTTCAAAAAGCTTCCCCAGATTTAATTAATCCTCGGCTTTGCTAATGAAAAGCAGGGCTTCTACCCGGCGTGAGTTTGGGTTTCTAATCTGTTCCTTAAGGTCACCTCATTTTTCTTGAAAATGTACATTTATAGTTTAACACTGCAGATCTTTCACATTCCCTATTAAGCAATTATTTTGATTACTTCATTATCTTTCTTTTTTTTTCCTAGACTATTTAGGTTGGTTTCTGCCTACCGCTAGCCAAGTGTAATTCCAACATTCTCTCTCACTCCCTTTATTAGCATGATTTGCATTAGCAAGGGATTCATTTTCATTCTGAAGACTGAAAACAATTTCATTATCTGATAAAAATTATCTCCTCATATGCTGTAAGAAGCAATTCTCCTCATTTATGGTCTCATTAGGCATTTCATATACCTAATACATCTTCTCAATTCTTCCTCTTTCCGGAAGTAATCATTCTTGCGGCTCGACGAACAATATCTTGGGCTTGGAATTCTCATTTTTGCCTCCCTTCTCTCTTTTGTTCTTTCTTTTCTTGCATCATCTCTGTGAACACTGGCTAGTTCCTTCTCTTCCTACACATTTTGTTCGGGTTTTGTTCCATCACTTACACTGCTGTATCATGAGCTGTAAGGTTTCATGTCTGTTGTCCTTAATGGACTATCAGCATCTGAAGGGCGGGCCAGAGCTGCTGGATATTTATATTCTCAGAGCCTGGAACTGTGTCCAGTGTATAGCAATAGTCAAAAGATGTGTACTGAATAGATGAAGGACTAAGGACCCATGCGCAATCATTTTTATTTTGAAAATTAGTACTTTTCAAAACACAGGAGAAAGTGGAGAAGCCAAAGCAACTTGATAAGGAAATGAATCAGTTGGACAAACTGAGACAAGCTGAAGAGATACACAAATCTGTAAGTAATAGGAAGGAAGTCCTTTAACTGCCCCAATGGGAACTAAAACACCCTTGAGGCTGTAAGAGGCCAGTTGAGCAAGAGCAAAATCCAAAACAATATCTGAAGAATATGGATACATCACAAATGATCACATTGGACAAGTTCCAAGTCAGACCTAGTGCCTTCTGTGCAAATAAGATACTAAATCATGACTATTTCTTCTCACCAACTCTCCAAAAGGTGACAGATATTGCTGAAACATTCCTCTGTCTGATGTCACATTCTTGATTTATTTCTCAGTTTTATTCATCCCTCAAGGAGGAAAAAAGTAATCAGAATACTTCCTTTTCACCACAAGCATGTTAGAAATATAAGGAACGCTGAAGAATCATCCTATGGCATTGGGGTCAATACCATGGAAATGCCAAGGTGCCTCGGCCTGCCGCTTGGAGCATAGCCTATTTTTATGGAAGCAGAGTCTCCTAGCAGGTTTAGATTACATTAAATTTAAAATGCTATTAAACCTTTAAATGGAGAGGTCAAGCAGACAGGTGGCTATAGGGCTTTGGAGATAGGGGAGCAATCTATGTTGGAGATGAAAATTTGGAAGATTTTAATACATAAATGGAAAAATACGGTCATCCTGAATGAGAGTAATGGAGACGAGAAAAGGGAGCACATGCGAGGAGGAGAGTTTTCTGCTTAAAACCGGTCAATCTTTAAAGTAAAGGGTTAGCGGACTATGATCTGTATAGGTGAAAGACCCTCTGCCTATTTTTGTTCCGTCTTTGAGCTAAGAATGGTTTCACATTTTTAAATGGTTAGGAAAAAATAATCCAAAGGAGAAGAGTATTTCATAATGCATGAAAATTATATGAAATTCAAATTGATCATTAAAGTTCTGTTGGAACACAGCCATGCACATTTGTTCACATATTGTCTGTGATCGCTTTTGCACTACAATAGCAGAGCTGACTGGCTGCAACAGAGATACACAGCCTAAAATATTTACAATCTTGCTCTTTACAGACAAAGTTTCCTGGCTTATGGTGTCATGTGAGAACATGAGTCCTGGAACTGCTATGCCATTGTTGCCACTATGAGGGAAACCAGTCTGAATATGAAAGGTGGCAGGGAGGAGAGTTGCTAGGATACTTGCTGAGAAATGGAACCAGAGCCCAGAAGTGACTGTGACACTCCCAGACTGAATCAAACCTGAAGCTCACTTTACCATTGCACTTTTCAGTTAATGAGTGATTAAAATCCCTTTATTGTCTGATCTAGTTGGATAGATTTTTCTATCATCCGAAACCAAAAAAAATTTAACTAATACAGTTATGAGATTCAGATGTAAATCATAGTCCTTTTTGCCCTTAATATATGCCAACTTGATTCAAATCTCCCGTTTCATAACCTATACCAGTCCAAGGTCATCCTCATGATTTCTACAAATTCCTGAAGACTAATCATATTAGTTGCTAAAACAGAATACCATAGATTGGGTGTATTTAAGTACACCCAAGTATTTATTTCTCACAGTTCTGGAGGTTGGGAAGTCCAAAATCAAGGTGCCAGTCAATTCAGTGACTGGTGAGAGCCCTCTTCCTGGTTTAAATATGGCTGCCTTCTTGCTATATCCTCACACAGCAGAGAATTAGCTCTCTGGTATCTTCTTATAAGGGCATTAATCCATCATGAGGACTTCACCCTCAAGACCTCATCTAAACCTAATTATATCCCAAAGACCTCACTTCCAAATGCCATCAAATTGGAGGTTAGGATTTTAATATATGATTTTTCGGGGAGACACAAACATCCAGGCCATAGCACTCATGGTCTTGCTCCATAAAGTCCATGTCAATGACATATGCTGTCTATTTTTCACCCGTTCTACTTCATCACAAGTTTCCCAAACCTATAGACACTTTGAACTTACCATTTTGTGAGTTCAGTAATTTTGCTTAGGGCTTGAGGGATCATTAAAAGGTGTCACTTTTACTACTTTGCAATCTCCTACATCTCCTGGCTATCCATTCTGTTCTCCTCTCTTTACTCTCTTATTCCTCCATTTCCAGAAAAAAAAAAATAATTCTTCTCTTTGTAGGATGAGCAACCATCCCAGCTTGCCTAGGACTATCTTAATTTGGGGACCATCCTGCTTTTTGCACTGAAAGTTCCACGTCCCCAAAAGCATCTTAGTCCTGGGTGAAGTGGGAAGATTGATAACTCTATTTCCTTGTCTCAAGTGAAGTCTTTTTACCTGCTTCTCTGAAGCACTAAAGCCAGCCCACATCTGTGGCTCACAGACACCACCTGCTCCAAAAGACTGAAACATCTTCCTAATCAAGGCAAGTAGTCCCCTTAAAGGGAATAACTGTACCAGATGTTTTGAAAATAAACATTTCTTATCTTATATACTTAGGGTTGTTATGTCATCTTAATGAATTGATGCTTTTATCATTATGAAATGTTTCATTTTACCTCTGGCAGCAATTCCTATCTTGAAATCTATCTTGATGTTGATATAATCACACAGGATCTCTTATGTTCACTGTTCATATGGTATTTCTCCATCCTTTTATTTTCAACCTGTCAGGGTTTTGTTTCTTTTTTAAATGCACACAATCTCTGCCTTTTAAGTGGAAGTGTGGGTCCATATACATTTAGTCTAATTAATGACGTGGCTGAGTGTAAGTCAAATAAACGTCATCGAGACTTTTAGGTCAGTCCGTTATCCTTTGCCGTCTATGTTTCTGATGAGACATCAGTCTTTATTCTTATCATTGATCCTTTCCTTAGTATGTTACGTCTTTTTCTTCTACATGACTTAATATTTTTTTCCTATCTTTGGTTTTCAGAAGTTTGAACGTGATTTGCTTGCATATGGGTTCTATTTTAAAAGGCAGAGATCATTTCTACGAGCCAGAGGTGTGGGCTGACCTTGATGCTTTCCATTCCACAAGTTTACTGTCTATTTTTCCTTCTGTGGTGACTGATTTGATATTAAGTTCATCTAGTGAATTTTTGTATTTCAGATATTATAGTATTCAGTTCTAGGATTTCCATTTGGTTCTTTTTTTTTTTTTATATAGTTTCCATATCTTTCTTAACACTCGTCATCTCTTTACCCATTATGTCAATCTTTCTAACAGGTTCCTTTATGTCTGTAACATAGTTATTTTAAAGTCTTCATCTGCAATTTCTAACATCTGGGACTTTCACAGATGTTTGACTATTTTCCCCCTTGATTGTGGGCACATTTTCCTGCTTCTTTGTATATATAGTAATTTTTAAATTAGATACTGGACATTGTGGACAATATATTGTAGATGATACATTATCTTCCTCTGAAGAGTACTGAGTTTTGTTTTAGCAGACCATTAAACTACTGACAAATTACCTTCATCCTGTGGAGGTTTGATGGGACGAACTCGCTTTGCCCTGAGGCCTCAGTTGTCATTCTTAGTCCTGGGATTCGCATTCTTAAGGCATGGCCCTCTAAGGGTTTCAAAGAAAAGAACAAAGAACCTAATAAGCCCCTTCTATTTGGCTGGAATTGAATTACAAAACTTGTCTCTGCAGCACCAGGCCCCTGCTGAAACCGCTGTTTGGCTCTTTTAAACTTCCAGCTGTTACTTTCCACTGGATTCCCAGGGCTCTGATTATGTGCAAGTGAGAGCCAACAATTTGAGGGGAATTTGTGCAGATTTGGGGGCTTCCCACCCTGTCTCCCAATTTTCTGAACTATCCTTCCTTAATCTCTAGCTACTCTGACAACCCCACACTGTGCCTTGTGAACCCTCAGTCCCGTCCACCTGCCCCCTCCTGACTGAGCTCTGTACCCCTCTTGTCCTTTACAAGACGATGAGCACCCTCAAGGAACAAGACATTCAAATGCGGATCTTCGGGTGCCTGGGTGGTTCAGTCGGTTAAGGGTCCAACTCTTGATTCCAGCTCAGGTGGTGATCTCAAGGTCTCAAGATCAAGTCCTGCGTCAGGCTCTGCGCTCCACAGGGAGTCTGCGTGAGGCTCTCTCTCCCTCTGCCCCTGTCCCTGGTGCTCTGCTCTGTCTCTCCCTCTCTGCCTCTAAAATCAACAAATCAATCTTTTAAAAAATTAATAAATGAATGTGGATCTTACATAGTTTTTTTTCCCTTTATTTCAAGGATCATGTCCCCCTCGATTTCTACATATTGTCGGCCATTCCCCAGGGCTCCAAATAGTTATTTGAATTCTGATTTTATAATTATTTATACGTCTTTTTAGTCCTAAGTTCAAGATTGTTACGACCAGATGATAGTTCAATGAAAACTACTCTGCTAGTAACCAGAAGTGAATACCACTTATTACTAAAAAAAAAAAACCCAACAAAAAACTCTGGTCTTTCTAGGCAGAACTGAACTTTCCTGAAAGGTGCATGTGATAATATAAGACGTAATTAAAGTAAGAGATAACTGCACTGCGGATCCAGGACCCACAGCCACTACTCCAGGTACTTTATACCTCCCCAGCTTATGGATGAGAAAGCTGAAGTACAGAGAGGTTAAAAAACTTACCCAAGTTTATGTAGGTGGTCAAAAGGAAAGCCAGGCCTCCAGCCCACATGGCCCGATGTCATTGCTGGCTGTTTTAGCCACTGCACGGTGGCAATATTTAATTGTGGGCTGCTCTTCAGTGTGGCCTTTCCTTGATGGAGACAGTTCATTTTTTTTAAAATGTATTTTTTAAATGTATTTTACGAAGAGAGTGAGAGACAGAGACAGAGAGAGAGAGCATGAGCAGGGGGAGGAGGCAGAGGGAGACGGAGAAGCAGACTCCCTGCTCAGCAGGGAGCCAGATGCAGGGCTCAATCCCGGGACCCCGGGATCATGAACCTGAGCTGAAGGCAGATGCTTAACCGACTGAGCCACCCAGGCGCCCCTGATGGAGACAGTTTGGAGGGGATTTAAGCTTGCAGCAGAGGACTGCACCAAATAAACTTCATGGTTCTCTTAAACCAATGAATCCATTATCCTATAAAAATTACAATCTCCAATCAACCAAAAATATTTTCATATCAGAAAAATTATTTTCCCTCAGTCAGAAATCCAGAAAATGTACACATAAAATGGTATCTCCATGTATACTCAGCTCCCGCAGAATCGTTTCTCTTTTCTCGACTTCAGAGTTTGACTTACAGCACCTCGAGCAGAACTGTATATTGCGGTTTCGCCGGGGCTGCCACGGAGCTGGCTGTCTATTATGTCCATTCCCAATGCAATGTTGAGATGGAGAAACCAACTTCAAGCAATTCAAAGCATCGACCTTTGACGTTTTGAAAGACAGCCGTTTTGGTATGTTTTTCCATGCCACCCCTAATGCACTGGAAAAGTACTTTTAACCAATAAAATTGCTCTAAGGGAAAAAGCTACATTTAATTTTTTTTTCCTGAAACTGTTTCTAATATCAATAAAAATATCCCTTTTCCTGATACCTGTCTTTTGCTACATGCCTCCCAAATTCTTTTAAACTGATGAATCAGAAGTGGTTTATTGTTTTGCAAAAAAACAAAAGAAAAGAAAAATTCTTGAAAGTCTGCAAAATACAACCCTTGGAAGTCTTCAGTCCTCCAGATGATCGATGAAATGGGCTGTCTTTCATCGTAGGCTGCCCTCGAAGAAACAGTTCATTGAGAATATATTCTCTTGAGTCCACCCAAGAAAAAATGTTCTCTGGAGTTAGTACTGGGAATAGCGGGGCTAGAAGCACAAGGTCTGCTGTGCCTCCCAACACTGTCGCTGTTGTAATGCGCTGCGTTTCTTGTCAGCTTCTGCGCAGCAGCCCCTGTGGCTGACCCCTGGTGAGCGTAAAGGTGGTCATACCATCTCTTTTTTTCAGGAAATTAATTCAACTCCTGGCTTCATCATAAGTAAGATGATGTTTGTGTTCTACCTTTGTTTTCTTTGCCTCCTTTTTCTTATCTGGCTTTAATTAATCTTAGCTTTGTGTTGAATACATAATTGTAAGCCCTCTTCCATCCTTTTTGAGCAGGTCTGAAGATAACTAAGTGATCGAAATTTGTTGTAAAACTACTGTTAAAAATAGTTTTAAAAATAAAAGCCACCGAAGTATAAATGAAAGTTGCGAGAGGCAGATGAAAACCTGAAAACGATGTCACAAATTAAATGGAAAGGGTTAATATCCTGGACGTTGAGGGATCTTGGAAATCAACAATAACAACAACAAAAAAATCGATGGACATACAAGTAAAAAGTTGAGTAAAGGTTTTGAAGAGGCATGAAAATAGAAAAAAGTGTGATGAGCAAATAGCAAATGAAAGAACCATTCAACTTCAGTTGAATCAAAATTTAATGAGAAACTTTCATTAAAAAATGGGGAAATAAATTCGTTGGTTTCCTTGAACTCCACCTACCTTGCTCCCTGATCTTGAGAACAGGGCAGGGCAGACATGCAAATATGCATGCGTAAAATAAAGTGGGTCCCACGTGGGCATGTGTGTGGTACGTGGAGGCACCAGGAGGCAACAGGAAAGACAGGTCTGAGGTAGGGGAGATGCCTGGGCCGAATCTAGAATGAAGAGCTGGTATCATTAGATGTGACTCTTTTTGAAGGGAGTAAGTGCTTTTCTTCATGTCTAGTCTCTGGCGTGTAGTGGGCACTCGATAAATGTTTTCTCAATGAAAAGAGTGAGAAAGGACAGTCTTGCCCAAAAGCAGAGGCACAAAATAATGAGTAAAATCCATCAAATAACAAATGTGTGCATGAACAAATGAGCTAAGTTTTTCAGGGAAATACTAGTGTATCTATGAAGGAGATTTATTTCTATTTTTTAAAAAGATTTATTTATTTGACAGAGAGAGAGCGCACAAGCAGGGGGAGCAGCAGAGGCAGAGGGAGAAGTAGGCTTCCCGCTGAGCAGGGAGCCCGATGCAGAACTCGATTCCAGGACCCTGAGATCATGAGTGAGCCCAAGGCAGACACTTAAACGACTGAGCCACCCAGGTGTCCCTAAGAAGGAGATTTTTTTTTTTTAAAGAATTTATTTATTTGACAGAGATATAGACAGCCAGCGAGAGAGGGAACACAAGCAGGGGGAGTGGGAGAGGAAGAAGCAGGCTCATAGCGGAGGAGCCTGATGTGGGGCTCGATCCCGTAACGCCGGGATCACGCCCTGAGCCAAAGGCAGACACTTAACGGCTGTGCCACCCAGGCGCCCCTAAGAAGGAGATTTAAATGACCAGCCTCCAAAGGACAAAACAAAGATTTGATATATATTTTTTTCCTTCCTATGGATCATTACCATATACTGCATTCCTAGGAAGTAGGACTCTGGACAATACCTTTGGATCTAATTACATCCTGGTTTTTCTAACTGCATCTCATCCAGACCACCAGGTCTAAACACTCCCAATTTGGGTATTTTCCCAATCGATGTGCTCTGGAAAGGTATGTGTGCCGCACCTCCAGGAGTACAGCTAGTTGCCTCAAATCTCGATACTTTTCAGTCTAAGGTTGTGTTTTTCTGGCTATTCAGGAAGACAACTAGAAATGCTGTAGGACATATATTTAAACGTTAATGTTGATTTTTTTCACAGCAGTGGATTTCTGGGTAACTTTTATTTTCTACTTTGTACCTTTCAATATTTCACAAATTCTCTATATTAGTCCTGAATTGTTTTTGCAATGACATGAAGAGAAATCAGTTCAAGTTCTTCTTGTGAATCTTGTGGGGGAGAATTAAATTAGGACAGCTCTGAAACTCTTAGAAAATCTTCAAATTATTTGGAAATCTACTGAATTTTCTTTCACATTGTGTACAGTTTTAAGGGAGGATTCAAGCTGACTTGCACTTGGGCAGAATGTGGTTTTTAGACCTGTTTTATTCTGAGTTATTAAATAAAAAACATATAAATGTTTTGTAAATATAAAACAGGACCAAAGGCAATTTAATAGCAATTAACTGTGTTGTTTCCAAAGCTCCAGTTGAAAATGTCCTTGTTGTAATAGAATTCCTGTGCCTTTTAACCCAGCGTTTTAACTAATGAATTTAATTATGAAAAAAACTGCTGTCACTAAAGCCTTCCTCTTAATCATGCCTGTATTTATGACAAAAAAAAATCTGTTGCTATGGAAATTTTATTGTCACAGTTGCATCTCATAAAGCTCTACTGAAGTGTAAAGAAAAACAGGAAACAAGTCTTCAGGAAAGAGAAACTTCTTCCTTAATATATTTTTAAAAACATTGAAATTATGGATTGTAGATGGATTTCACAAATGAACCTCATTTTGCTAACAAGCAGTCATGTAAAAAGTTCTGCATATATCTAATTTTGGAAAATCAAAGTATAAGTAGGGAACGTACCATTGACAGGCATTGCACGGGGATCTGCCTCCGTGTAATTAAACATAGGTTGAGGCTTTACTACCTTACATGAACAATTAATATTTTCATAGATGGAGTTTTCCAAAATCGAGCACATATATAATTTGACATTAGTTTTAAAATGATTTTTCGTTGTCATTAAAACCCCAAATGATGGAACCACAGCTATACGATGAGACCAGAGTCACAACTCACATTTCATAGTTATTTACCGATAGGTGAGCCGATAACCACACAAAGCATGCTGGCCGACGAGATGAAGAAGGTAAATGACACACTTGCTTTTAACTCATGAAATATCTCACGTGTGCAAAAAGTAGAGGCTGATACAACAAACCCCTGGCTTAAAAAAGATAATTTTGCAAGTCCAAATGAAACTCCTTGGGCTTTCTTATTAGATCTCATTCCCCCTCCTTCATCCAAGAGGGGGATCCAAACCGGAACTTGGGGTTGCCCATGAACCTGCATTGAAAAATGTTTTTAGTAGATACTTACACATCCATAAATACTCTCTATTATGTCATTTCCCCCGTTCTAGTAACTTTTATATAAATGGTGTCTTTGTATATGTTTTCCGCAACACTTTTTTCTTTTGGTCAACCTTCTTTTGAAGCTTATCCAGATAAATACATCTCTTTAATTCATTTACAACAATTCTGTTACACATTCCTTTCTAACTTCTGTGTACTATCCTGCTGTGTGACGACACCGTCATTTATCTATCTATTCTCCATCTGGGGGATATGAGGTAGGTTTGTATTTTGGGGGTTTTGTCTTTTGCTATTGTAATCAGGGCATCAGTGAACACTTTTGCACAAGTTTCCTTGGGCACATGGGCAAAGGTTCTTTGGGGGATAGACCACAAACATTTCAAGTATGGGAAAAGGGGAAAAGGTGGTTCTACAGTGGGCTTCCTGGCCCACTGTTCTCCCCTAATCCACAGCTACGGGGTTGTCCAAGCCTGTGCACACATAGATGATATTAAATTACTAAAATTTATGTTTCCATAGATTGAAGATAGCTTTGATGACATTATATATATTTCACCTAGGTTTCCAGGCTTTATGGACATTGTACATTTCCTCAACACATTTCCAGGATACATGAGCAAACAATGAAGTGCCAGTCTCAAGCTAAATGAAAGCCGAAGGAATGTGGGGTGGGCTCACACACTTATGATGCCCTTGAATTAAGGTTATAAGACTGCACAGTGAAAATATAACAATGCGAACCTCTGAGCTGAAGGGCGCTATTAAGAGCCAAATGAGCAGCGCACCAGCCAGTGCCCAAGGAGCTCTGGGAGCTTGACGCTCTGCCATTTGAACTAGGATGGAGAGATTCACATAATGCGCAGAAGGAGAAGGAAGAGCAATGCAGACTAGAGACAGAAACCGAGTTTCTAGTACTCTCCAGAAATGTGCCATTTCAAACCCCCTGCAATTCAATGAAGGAGAACAAGTCAGCTGGGGTGGGGAATGTGTAAAGCGCCTACACATGAAGTGAACCGAGACTACTGCATTTAAGCCTCTGAAGAGCTGGCAGGTGGTCAATTTCTAAAGCAATTTCTTGGAGATTGATATGGAGAAAGATATGGGAAGCTCTGGGGTTTTATTACCCATCACTTAGCTGCTGGCACTGGCTCCTAGTCTCTCGCTGCCTGCTTCCCTCCCCTCTCTTTCTGCTTCCCCTCTTCTTCCCCTTTCAGTTTGCGTCCTGTCATTCTCTGTTATAATTAAAATAGAAAACATTGCAGGTGTCTGCTGTAAAGCATTTGCAGATACTGTATATTACATGAAAAAATAAGCAGCTGCAAATTGTGTAATTTGGTCTTAAAAAAAAAAAACCTGAAAGACATTTCTGGAAATAAACACATCTTTCATCCTGGTAGGTTTGAATTTTCTTTTTGTTTGTACTTCAGCCCATTTGCTCGCCATTTCCTCATTCACTGCCTTGTACAGAAAGTTTCAGCTTTATCTAGTGAGTGTTCCTATTTTAGAAGAGATGGGGGAATTTCTGGAATCATGGCTTAAAATGGGGCAACTGTGTCTATAGGGCGTGGTGCAGTTTTAGGCAGTGTTTCTCTCAGTCAAAACAACGCCTAAGAATAACAGCAGCTGTAAGTGACTAAAAGTGGAGAAAAAGTAAAAATGTGCTGAAATATTATTTGTGATAGTTGGAAGGGATCCGCCATCCCCAGAGGAAACCAGTATATTGACATGGATGACAAAGGGGATCCATCCCTCCACCCCCGCCGCCATGTTTCCTTGGGGGTATCCATTCAGGTCTGCAAGTCATTCAAAAAAATTTGCTCCTAGAGCAGACAATAGGTGTTCCAGTTTTAGCTTGAGGCTTTGCTATGTCTTCCTTTTCCTTGACTTTCAAATTTCCCAGAGCAGTGGGGTAGGTGCAAGAGCTGGAGAAGCCAGTGTAGCAATGAAGAGTTCAAATTCTCCAGTCAGAACGAGATTTAAATCTTGGTTCTACCTCTTAATTGTGATCATTAGGCAAATTATTTAATTGCCTCATGCTTTTGTTTCCTTATCAGTAACCTGGGGTCAGTCATTCGATGTGCACCATGGTCATAATTCTTGTGAGGACAGAAGGAGACAATGCATATGAAGTATATATTAATAGAGTGTCCAGCATGGTAATGCTCCAGAAAGGTTAGGCAGTAATGGTAGTGGTAGTGGTGGTGGAGGTGGTGGTGACACCTTCCCTTCCCCTCCTTTTATATCCCCACAGAGCCATCTTGCCTGGTCACATCCATCCATCCACCCATCCAAGAAGTGTTATAGACCTCTATTATGTGCCAGGCATTATTCTAGGGTTCTATAAAGCAGTATATGCCTTTATATCCATTCATATTTAAAATAAAGAAAAATGAAAAGCACCCAGTTAACATATACACTCCTAGGAAATTGATATTAGGTTGAAGTGAATGGCCTTGGTTACTAGTGGTGCTATATTTCCACACCTATATTAAATGTGTAGGCGATTTGTTGCGCTTTTTTGCCCTTGGTGGCTAAACTTCCCATAAGTGAAACTTTCCCTGTGAGAAACACAAAAGCCTTGAAAGCATTCTCTCTCCCACAATAGAAATTTATAAACTCCAGTCTCTGGCCAAAGGATTTGGAAGCCCCTTACCACATAAGAGCCATCACTATCTTAACAGCTTTTCTGCAAGACCCAAACTTTATTTCATGTGAAGGTTTAGTCATCAGGCAATTTCTTTTTCTGAACTCAATGGAAAATATTTTGTTCTTTTCTCTTTCTCTTTCACTGCAGCATAGTTTCCTACTGCCTTTTTCTCTGTTTCTTCCCTGTCCATTGTATACTGAATACCTATCTTCTCTGAAAGCCAGTCCAGCATTCCTTTTTCTTTTTTTTTTCTCTTTTTCTATCTTTCTCTTTCTTTCTTTCTTTCTTTCTTTCTTTCTTTCTTTCTTTCTTTCTTTCTTTCTTTCTTTCTTTTTCTTTTTCTTTCTCTTTCTTTCTTTCTTTCTTTCTTTCTTTCTTTCTTTCTTTCTTTCTTTCTTTCTTTTTTTCCTTCCTTCCTTCCTTCCTTCCTTCCTTCCTTCCTTCCCTTTTTCTTTTCTTTTTCTTTTTCATCTTCCTTCCTTCCTTCCTTCCTTCCTTCCTTCCTTCCTTCCTTCCTTTTTCTTCTCTTTTTCTTTTTTTTTTTTTGAAAGATTTTATTTATTTATTTGACAGAGATAGAGACAGCCAGCGAGAGAGGGAACACAAGCAGGGGGAGTGGGAGAGGAAGAAGCAGGCTCATATCGGAGGAGCCTGATGTGGGGCTCGATCCCGTAATGGTGGGATCACGCCCTGAGCCGAAGGCAGACGCCTAACCGCTGTGCCACCCAGGCGCCCCTTTTTCTTCTCTTTCATTTTCACTTACTCAACATTTATTGAATGTCCACTAGTGTTAGGAATTTGCCACTCCTCTCCTTAATCACCAGTAATAGTACCCCATGATATACCGAATCAAGCCTGAAGTCTTCACTCTAGTTCTACTCTAAGAGTTTATCTCATTTTCCATTATGATTGTCCACTCCACATGGGTAGCAGGAAGATCCTTGACATATAAACCATATTCATTTTCATTGTTATGTCTCTGTTCTCCTACAGCATCCTCCCTACCAGCAAATGTCTGACTATCAAAATCCTTATCACTAAAAGTCTCCTTAAGGTTCATTTTCCCTACATAGTATTCTAGGACATTTCTACCTTGGCTGCTCCCAGACTTTGGAACTTTGTGGATGTGTAACTTAAAAAAAAAAAAATTCCAGGGATTAGGGGCACCTGGATGGCTCAGTTGGTTAAACATCTGAGCCTTGGTTTCAGCTCAGGTCATGATCTCAGGGTCCTGGGAGCCCCATAGGGCTCTGTGCTCAGCATAGAGTCAGCTTGTCCCTCTCCCTCCCCCTCCCCCTCTGCTCCTCCCCTCTACCCCTACCCCCACTCATCTTTCTCTCCCAAATAAATAAATAAAATATATTTTAAAAATCAGGGACCAATATAAAGTTACTACTTTTTTCTTTTGTTATAAAGAACATTTAAAATACTTAAAACAGTTACCAGCTACTATTACCACGGCTTCATAAAAGAAAAGCCAATTCAACACCAACAAAGCAGAAAATTCATAATCAGAATAAAGGGCAATTCATTTAACACACTGAGCTTTTGACGTACTATATGCTGGCTAATTGAACACAATAATAGAAAAGAAAAAAGAAAAGAAAAAAATGTTAATGTTATCCTTATTATTTTTTCTCATTTTACCTTAACAATTCATGGGCCAGTATGCAGGAAGCATGTAGGTAAGGCTAAATAAAATGGATCAGAAATGCATGCTTCTCTTCCAACTTGGCCGGGAAATGCTAACTCCTAGCGCAATGACTGTTACTACCTCACGTGTTGCACTAAGCACCTTATTACATCATCTCAATTTAATTCACACAGCAAGCCTATTAATAGTCCCATTCTACCGGTAAGAAAACGAAGGCTTGAAAAATTTATTACTTTCCTAAAGTTGCACAACTCTGAAGTGGTGAAGTTACTGTTCAAACTCAGGTCTATATAATTCCATAGCCCGTGCTCTAAAATTTCATGCAGCAACAGAAAATATGAAAGGTCTTAATTAGCTACATATTTCTTTCCAAGCCACATAGAAAAACTGCCAGCACTGAACTGACCACATGTTGAGGCTTAATCCAGAATTTCTCATCTTTGGCCCTATTGACATTCTGGGCCAGGTTGTGGGGGGCCCTCCTGGGCATTTTAGGACAGGCAGCAGCTTGCCTGGCTTCTACCCACTGCAGGCCACTAGCACCCTCCTCCCAGGTACAGCGATCGAGGTGTCTTCAGACATTGCCTCCTGTCCCCACTGTTTTAATCCAGTCTTGTTCTATGGGCACATCTAAAGACAACCTACATGCGATCTATAGAAACACGGGGATAGGGGCACCGGGCGCACACATATTTTCTATGAATAGTTCTGTAAGACGGTTTTAATAAGCAACAACATCATCATTTAATTCATGCAATTTAAGACACCCCTCAAAATTACAATGTTTGAGGAAATTTAGCTTATGTACGAAACAATTTTATTTTGCTTGTTATAAGACAGTTCCACAAATGTATTCAAACCAAGAAAAACAGCATCCACTAAATCCTTTACAAGGTTAGTTAACATGTAAAGAACGTTTAGGGAATAATCGACACTATCCAGTTGAAAAGGCTTCCTCCAGATACGATACAACCATTAGCAAGATCAAAAAGTCTCTCAAGATTGAATATAGATGGCAGCGAGATATCAAATGGGACCTAAGGAAAAGCAGAAAGTGTTCATGAAATGCATCGTTTCAAACTGTCGGCTGAAGTAAAGTTCTCAAACATACAAATACCAATTCCATATAATGGTTTTATGTGAAAGATATTTAACTCTTGCCTAAGGCAAAATGCAAAGTTTCATATCTCTGCACGGCAGAAATGTCACACGTATCATTTTAGATCCTATTAAGATTCACAGATGAGCCTATAAAACAGCAGATATTTTAGAAAGACGGACTGTTTGCCTCTCTGTAATCACTGTATGTGATTCTAAAGGTAGGACTTTGGCCCTGTTCCTAACAAAATGCTTTCCTCCGTAACAGGCTGCCCAGTTGACAAATCTCCCTGTCTCACTCTGAGCTTAGGTCTTGCCACAATGAAGCAAGTTATGTTTGGCGCTCACTCATTCCGAAAGGGGCACTGGGTTACCATGCTGAGAGCTAGTGCAGTCAGTCACCTGAACAGAACGAATGATGGAAAACAGGACTGCCTTTATGATCACAGCACTGGCTATTTCACTGAGAGAGAGGCAGGAAGGAGAGAATAATAAACGGGAAGGAAGTGAAACGTTTCCTGGGGACCTACTTTATGCAGATCTAGATACTTTGGAAGATGAATGAGCAAATGTCATGTAGAATGACCACCGCGGATTAGATGCTTGTGGACCTAAATTCTGGTAAGAAATTAGAAGACAAGTTTTATTAGTTTCTTGTCAAATTGTTCAACGAATCTTTTATTCTTAAGAAAACACTGTGTACCTAAAAGTGGAGGCTGGTTTTTATTTCTTTTTCTTCACTTCGTTAGATTAAAACAGGACCAAAGTATTCTAGTGCTTTCTATCACTTAACATAATAAAGAGGTGAAAACAAATTAATAATGTCCTCCTTTCTCACTCAATCCTGAAGAAATAAGTATTACCAGTTTGAGGAGTATCTTTCCAAGACTTTTAAAATCCTCTTATGAATTATGTATATTCATGTGGGTTTTTTCTTTTCCTTTTTTTTCCTTTTTTTTTTTGAAATAGGATAGCTTTCCATTATCTGTTTTTTCAATTACTAATATGTAAGGGAAATCCCTCTTTTTTATTATAATAATATTTTTTTATTATATTATGTTAGTTACCATACAGTATATCCCTGGTTTTTGATGTAAAGTTCGATGATTCATTAGTTGCGTATAACACCCAGTGCACCCTGCAATACGTGCCCTCCTTACAGAAATCCCTCTTTAATCAACTCAGGGAGGCGGAATAACTACATGGAGTTTAAGAGTTTGTGTTCTGGAGTAAGACTGGGTTCAAATTCAGACCTCACCACACAGCAGCCATGCGAGCTTGAGTAAAATATTTAATCTGTTTGAATTTTAACTTCATCATCCATAAAATAGAAATAACATTGTATTACAATTATTATTACAACATATTGTTATTACAAGATGGAACGAGTTTATACATATAAAATACTCAGAATGGTGCCTAGCACACAATGAACACACAATAAAGGCTACACGTTACTATCATTGTCGAACACATTCTTTTTAATGCTACAGAACAATGCATGGGATGGGCGCATCCTACTGTCCAATCACTCGCCATAGAGGTTGTTTCTAGTTTTTGACATGTTTGCTTATTCATGTACATCCTTGCGTTTCAATGCTTCTATTTCTGTACTACTGATCCCCCAAGATGGTTTGGTTTAGTCAAAGGGTGTTTACATTTTACATTTTAACGTTTCTTGCCAGATTACTTTGCAAATATGTTATGATAATTAACACTTCAACCAGAAATAGACAGATGTATAGACACCCAGTTGACCTAGATCTGTTTGTTGAAAAGACTGTTCTTTCCTCATTGCACTACAAAGTCACCTTTGACGTAAACCAGGGGACCGAAGATGCAATGGACCTCTTTCTGAACTGTCTTTTGTTCCACTGGTCTATATCAATACTTACTCCAATCCCACACTGTTATTACAGCTCTTTCATAAGATTAGATAACTAGAAGTGTAATTCCACCAGCTTTGTTCTTTTTCTAGGTGGTTTTGGCTATTCCAGATTCTTTGCATTTCTGTGTAAATTTCCTGGTACTACGGTAAATGATAGCTTTTCAAATCTGTCATTAATAATTTTTTCCTGCTGTATAGAAAAAAGTTTATATTTACATTCATATGCATATAGCAACTTTGTTAAATTCACTTATTCATTCTAAGAGTTTATCTGAAGACTATTTTGGATTTTCTATGTCTATAAATAATAAGATTTTTATTCCTTTCTTTCTCATACTTATACCTTTCTGTTTTCTTCCTTTACTTCACTGGCTGAGAATCCCCATGCAGTACTAATTAGAAATGATGACAGGATGTCATAAACATATGATTAATTGACTTCTCAATTCAGGGAAAAGGGAAAGGTTTATTTAATGAATGGCATCGTAAAAGTGTCTACCCCTAAAATTCCTTCTTTTCTTTACTTATGTCCTCTACTATTTTTGTTAAATTTATTCCTAGGCATTTTATATTTTTGTTACTATTGTGAGTGTTTTAAGGTTTTAAAATTTCTGTTTAAAAGAAATTTCTGTTTAAAAGAACAGTCTGGCTCAGTGGGTGGAGCACGTAATTCTTGATTTCAGGGCTGTGCGTTTGAGCCCCATGTTGGGTATAGAGATTGCTTAAAAATAAAATATTTTTAAAAAATGGTCATTCTTAGTAGAAAGAAAGTTATTAATTTTTCTATCAGCCACTTTATCATATTCTCTTAATCATTTTTAAAACCCTTACATTTTGGTTTTGCAGTTTTATCACTTACAAATAAATATAACTTTGTTATTTCTTAGTATTTATGTTACTGATTTTATTCTTTTGCCTTACTGCAATAGCTAAAAATTTCAAAGTAATACTGATTCCTAGAAGTGCTATGGAGTCCTGTGACTTCTAAAACTTTTACTTAAATTAGGAATAGAAGGAAACCACCTAAACATGTTCCAGGTAATTTATGAAATTTTATTTTATTAGACGGTAAAATTAAAAAGCAACCAGCATCAAAAACATGAAGTCCAGTTTTAAAAAATGTTGAGTTAGGTGAAAATTTATCTCACACCGGAAGTACATCAATGCTATAAACATTAAGAGAATCTGAATGTGCTTTAGGAAGTCAGAGTTATATCTTTTTCCCAGAGAGTTCAAGATTTTACAAATTAGAATTTATAAGAGTTCAAATAAAATGATAGAGTTAAAAGGTAAAGTATTTCTTTAGACATGTTTCTTGATCTCTACTCAATCTCGATACCTGGACATTTAAAGTAAGCCTATTTAAAGTAAGCTTATAATGTTTTATAATGTGAACACACCCATGAGGCTCAGAGACTTTTTTTAAAAGATTGATTCATTTACTTGAGGGTGGGGAGGGGCAGAGGGAGAAGGAGAGAGAGAATCTCAAGCAGACTCACCATTGAGCGGAGACTGACTGACCCCAGGCTCAATCTCTCGACCCTGAGATCATGACCTGAGCCAAAGTCAAGAGTCGGTTGCTTAACCCACTGGACCACCCAGGTGCCCCAGCGGCTCAGACTTTCAGCGACTTACCCAAGCTCCCTCAGCTAGTACGTATCAGGATTTATACTCCTGGTTCCTCTGAACACGTTCCTAACCACTCTGCTGCACAGCCTCTCCCCTGCTGACCAACTGTCCTCTGAGTGCCCTCCCACCACGTGTGGCCACCCTGGAAAGCCCCTGTTCCCTGCATCCTCTCCTCCTACTCCCACCTGACCGCAGTCTCCTGCTCCTCCTGTGGGCTCCGTGGTGCTCTGGACTCTTTTCCAGTTCTGATTTTGGAAATTTTATGGAAGCTTCTAGGGCAAGTGAAGTTAAGCTTAGGTGAAATTACTGAATTTCTTTTCTTATTTTTTTTTTCACCATTCAATACAGACAGACAGGATTGGCAATGGTATAACCATGGGGGAGTCTTCTACGTCTTTTGTAAGTAGCTTTGAGTCCAAATTGTCCTGGATAAGGTACCAAGGAGTCCTGGTTCCTTTTCATGGATCAAGAAAGGCTTTGTGGAAAGAAAGGAAGAAAACAGCCTAGCAGGTAAAGCAGACTGTAAATTAGTTCAAGTAGGTTATGCTTTAAGGGGCAATATTAAAGAAACGGTGATGGTTCTACCTGCCTGGAAAGGATAGAAGTTGGAAATAACAGGAAGAAGGGAAAAAAGGTAATCAAGTTGGGGCACACTGAAGAGGTTCACAGGCCAGGATTGAGCTTGTCTGGGGGAGTTCTGAAAGTCACTGGAGAGTTAAAGGTTATTTGCCAATGTTATATTTTATATGAGTTTCTGCATGAAAACTAGATTCTATCATAATGAAAGATTTTATTACTTCTGTTCTTTTGTTCCAATAGCTTTCCTTGACTGAAAGAGAAATCATATAGTCTTCAAAGTATCTATGGTTTTTCTCAATCCTGTGAGCTTTTATTGAGCACCTACGTTCAGAACTCTTCTTGCTTCTCTCTCAGCAGTGTCAGTTGCCTTTTCGTTGATTCTAAATGTTAACGACCAAGAAGAAAGGGAGGGAGAACACTGAATTCCCACTACTCAATCAGGTTTGCCTCCTCTTGTAATTGGTAAGTGGGTTATCAAAAACTGTGGGCTTTGTGATATGGATGGCCTTAACTTTGCCTCCTCTCAAGAACTTGCAAACACAGAGAGACAGAGCCATGGGGGAAGAAAGGTTTAAGAGCTTCAAGGTAGGAAAACAAATGTGTTTTCATCCAGCATTCTCACATACAAGTTTCCGTACCATGTTATAGTTCTATCTCAGTACATCCCCTGAGTCTTTGAAGTTAATAATTTATTAGATTTTTTTTCAGACGGGGAAAAACATGCATTCCAAAGTAGGAAGGATAATATGATACTAGTTGACTTAAGAATCAATATCATGAATGACTGGTGACCCATCGGATAGAAGTTCTAGATGAGAGGGAACTAGAGAGTTTTGGTTTCACTGAACTTCATATGTTCAAGAGAATCCCACTCCTGACATGATAGATACTATCTCGCCAATCGAACAGAAATAGCACTCAGGGCGCCTGGGTGGCACAGTGGTTAAGCGTCTGCCTTCGGCTCAGGGCGTGATCCCGGTGTTCCGGGATTGAGCCCCACATCGGGCTCCTCCACTGGGAGCCTGCTTCTTCCTCTCCCACTCCCCTGCTGTGTTCCCTCTCTCACTGGCTGTCTCTCTGTCACATAAATAAATAAAATCTTTAAAAAAAAAAAAAAAGAAAGAAATAGCACCCAACTCTTAAGAAGGTGAGAAGGGCTTGTATACAACTCTACCAGACCATGGGAAATTTTACACTTTGCTGAGAAAATGATTATCTTTTCCATCACTCTAATTTTGTGTTAATAAAACTTTAAATATGACAGAAAAAAGGTTCTTTTTAAAACATAGTATGAGATCTAAAGGTCATTCTGGTAAGATGGTAGAAATATTTTAAAATTAAATTTTAAAGAAATAACATTATCATAAAGACATCTTGCAGAGAACAAGAAAATTAGAAATTAAAGATGGGAGAGAAAGCATTTGTATAGAAATGGGTTCGAATGTTATACTATCTAAAAATAGGATTTATTCTTCTTAAATCATCATCATCACCACCACTGTTGTCACTGTCACCATGCCACCACTGAGCCCTGGCCGTGCATGGCATTTCCTTGAGCTCTTTGAGCAGAGTTCACCTTTTCATAAAGGACAATTCTTGTTCAGACACGTTGTCCCACGTGCGCAGGAAACCAAATGTTTCAGTCAGGCCAGAAACTTTCAGCAACATTAAGGGTCCCTATCTCTCTTCTTATATTGAAGTAGATACCAAAAATGTTTTGAACAATGGCCTCTTTATTGGACTACATGAAGAATGCCTCCCTAAGGGAATATAGATTAGGGGGGACTACATCCACTGGGTGTATGTTGAAAAATCAATTTTAGGATATGCTCATAGTTTACAGTTGTGGAATAATAAAAAATAAGTAATTGTTCTTTGTCCTAGATTCCTGGGATAAAGCTCCTAAAACCACTGGAAATTTTCCTTTGTCTGCTAATAAGATGACTATGGGAGGGAAGGGGCCTGATAGCTTCAGGATGGAGCTGGTCACTAGGAAAACCAACCATGTGATTGGAGGGTTGGAATTTTCAGCCATAGGCCCTGATCTTTGGGGAAAGGAGCAGGGCTGGAGACTGAGTTTGATCACAACGGCCAACCATTTAGTCAATCTGGACCCATGTAATGAAACCTTCATAGAAACCTTATAATCCCAGGTTTCAAGGAACTTCTTGGTTGGTGAACACACTGATGTGCTGGGAGGGTGGGGTGCCCCGAGGGGGCATGGAAGCTCTGTCCCTCACCACTCCCATATCTTGCCCTATGCATCTCTTCTATTTGTTCCTCGGTTGTATCCTTTATAATAAACTGATAATTGCAAGCAAAGCACTTTCCTGAGTTCTGTGATTCATTCTAATGAATTATCGAATCTGAGCGGATATAACGGGAACTCTCAATTTGTAGTCTGCTGAGCAGAAGTGTGGATAGTCTGGGCACTTCATTTGTAACTGGCATCTGAAGTGGGGGCAGTCTTGGATTAAACCTTTTATCTGTGGAGTCGAGGCTAACTCTGGGTAATAGTGTTAGAATTGAATTAAATGGTTAGACACCCAGTTGGTATCAGCAAATTGCAGAATTGGGGGTGTCAGGAAAAACCACCTAACAGTCATATCTGGTATTATGTAAATTAGGGCAGTGCTCAGCTAGTGAGTATCTTTGGGCCTTTGGGGCCTTCTCCTACGCCCCCCTCCTCCTTGGCAGCTTTTCAGTGTACATCGCCCTTCACACCCTTTCCCAGGCCAAGCCAAGGCACTCCTCAATGAAAAGTGATGGAGCTGGCAGTGGTATCTCCATTATGGGTACATGCTTTTCATAGGGAACTATTTAAGAAAACATTCCGTAAGGCCAAAAGAGATCCTTAAGAAAAAAGCGAAAGTTTAGGCTGTTCATATCAGGCTTCTAACTGCTCAAGAGTCTGAAGCCCAGAGAAAAGAGCCTTTGAAATGTGACACCCTACTGTGCAAGAAGAGCAGCTGCTCTCTCCCTCTCTCTCCAGGAAAGTATTTTTCACCATATAAAGAACTAATAAAGGGTCTCAAACAGGGCAAATCCCCTTTAAAATATCAAAAGCTCTAATCAGAACAAGAAGGATGAGTTATGCAACCAACAAGGAAGCGCATGGGGCATAAAGGCTAAATGCAAGTTCATGGCCGGTGGTTCAGGGCTTTATGATCAGGGCTTTGGGGGAAGAGTGAAAGTTTCTGGGAGAGAAGATTTAACGGAAATGCCTGTATTCAATGTGTCACAAAACTGAGTGCCTATTTCTCGTTCTCTGTGGAGACGCAAGAGTATAAATTCTGATACAGTACTTCTGTGAGAGTACATCACTTTACATCACTGCCTTTATTTCCAGAAGAGAGCTTTAAAGCTTTACCAAGTCCTTGTTTTTCTACTCTGAAAATATACATTTTCTAAGAAAGGAAGTCTGCATTTACTGAGGATTGCAAATGGGCTGGAGTCTTTGTTCTACAGAGTTTATTTCATCCGTAAATTAACTGTTAAATGGAGGTCAGGAGAAAATGTTATTGAGCTATGGGGTCACATTGTAGAGTGTAGTTTTAATCATGATTGGGTGACATGTGTACCATGTTCTCTCCCTACTTCTCAGCTGGAAAATAAACTTCAAGCCAGAGTATGCTTCCTAGTTCCTTTGGAACTCTTCTAATTCCAACAAATAAGGATTAATTGAGCACTCATGTATTCATCACCAGTCAGGGTTTTTATTTTTATTTTTTAACTCACTGCTGAGGTTCAGGCTCCTGGGAACTTAGCTGATCTTTGGGGAAAGGATGGAACTTAGCTTCCAGGAAGCTTATTAGGAAATACACTTGGGATCAACACTCATGGGGAAAGGGAAGACAGCAGGATTAGCTGAGAGGGAAGACGGGCTGCAATGCAGTCACAAGGAAGGGCTCGGCCAACACCGCGGGGGTTCTGAAGCTGGGATGACCCTTTAGATGCTCTGAATTGTGGCAGGGTGAAGGTCAGGTTTTTGCACCCCAGAGCAACCAGTAATCGGATGCAGATCTCCCCCAAGAAAGAGGCCAGCTCCTTTCCCCGTGAGCAATTCCCGGGGAGGGTTGAGAACTGATTGTTTTCAGTCAGCACGTTTCCCAAACTGGGAAAATGAGCTCCTCAGTCCTAAAGGGAAGATCTGGGTGGCTCAGTGAAGGGGCCCTGACACACACAAATATTTAACTCAATGGTTAACTATAGAACCATTAAACAACTAGCAATATGGCAAAAAGCATACTAGTATATAACTAATACAAGACAAAGGGGGATTTAAAGTGAGAACTAAGTAAGAATTCTTATACCAAATTTCCAGATGCTGCTTTTCTGGGTCATGGTAAAACAAGCTTAATACATTTTCAGTAAAAGTCCTATTAATCACTTTATTTGAATACCCCGAGGAATAGTTCCCCCCTTCTGGAATACGAGGAGAAGAATTAAGAAACAAACAGTAGGAGGAAGATTCAGAAACAATTTCTTCCCTCAAACAATATCTTCCTATAAACTTAAATATGAAGAAATTCAATAATTTCACCTAAGCTTAACTTTACTTGAGAAATTCCCTGTGGAAGCCCTAGAAGATTCCATAAAATTTCCAAAAGTCAAAGCTGGAAAAAAGTCCAGAGCACCACAGAGCTCACGGGAGGGAACAGGAGACTGCAGTCAGGTGAGAGTGGGAGGAGAGGCTGTAGGGAACAGGGGCTTTCCGGGGTGGCCACACACAGTGGGCAGGAGCTCAGAGGACAGCTGGGCAGCAGGGGAGTGGTCGTGCAGCGGAATGGTTAGGAATGTGTTCCGAGGAGCCAGTCTGCCTGCGTGTAGATCCTCTCACACTAACTAGCTGAGGGAACCTGGGCAAGTCACTTAAATTTCTCATGTGTAATATATGGATAATAATAGCATCTACCTTAACTAGAAACAGAAATCTAAGGTCACATGCTGACCTTTACAATGTATGTGCATATTCACGTCTGATGGCTGCTGTGACAAACTGATGACAAACCTAGTGGCTTACAACAACACAAATCTGCTCTCCTACCATCCTGGAGATAAGAAATCGGAATTTTGTTTCACTGTGTGAAAATCAAGGTGTCAGCAGGGCTGGTTCTTTCTGGGGGCTGTCAAGGGGGAATCTGTGTCTTTGCCTTCGGTAGCCTCTAGAGGCCACCTGTGCCCCTTGATTTATAGCCCTTACAGCATTCACGCCAGGCCTGCTTCAGCCATCACACGCCTTCTCCTATCGTTGTCAAATCTCCCTCTGTCTCCCTTCTATAAGGATACTGTGACTACATTTAGGGCCCACCTGGATAGGCCGGAATAATCTCCCCATCTCAATACCCTTAACATAATCATATCTGCAAAGCCCTTTTTGTCATACAATGTAGAAGGTTCTAGGGATTAGGATGTGGATATCTCTGGGGGGGGGGCATGATTCAGTCTACTACATGGATGATTAAATGATATGGCTCAGTTCATAAGAATGTATATTTATATCCTATCTGTTCAACAAAGTCTTGGTAGCTGGAGTTCCTATTGTTTCTACTTAAAAATTCACGGCATTATTTGCAACAACATGGATGGAGTTGGAAAGTATAATGCCAAGTTGAAGTAAGTCAGTCAGAGAGAGACAAATACCGTATGACTTCACTCATATGTGGGAATTTAAGAAACAAAACAAAAGAACAAGGAGACAAAGAAGAGAGAGAGAGACAAACCAAGAAACAGACTCTTAACTATAGAGAATTGATGGTTACCGGAGGGGAGCTGGGGAGGGGGTGAAATAGGTGATGGGGAATAAGAGCACACTTATATATATAAATTCATGGCATTCCTGTAAAATGCCTACTGTGCCAGAAGTTATTAGTGTTCACCAAAATACATATTTGTCCCTCTACAATTCTTTATGGCCTTGCATATCAGGTTGAAGCCAATAGGAGATGAACAGAAATTATGATAGTCATTCCATGCTGGTTCTTGGAAACAGTAATCCTAATTTATTGCCTAAACCAGGACACCTTCTGAGAATAAAAGGAAAGGATAGTAAGCATCTCTGCAAATCAACAGGTATATGTTATGAGCGTCACAGGCAATCTGAGAGGCATGGTCACCCTATTTAAAAACATCCAGCGAAGTCCTCTAGCTCTCCTCTCCTACAGTGGTGACCTTGGAGGCCATGTGGTCCAGACAGCATGGCTACAAGTAGAAGGAGAGTTGTCCCACCCTCACTGAACTTTGCATGAGAAAGAAAGGAACCTTTACTGGGGCACCTGGGTGGCTCAGTCCTTAAGCATCTGCCTTCGGCTCAGGGCGTGATCCTGGCATTCTGGGATCAAGCCCCGCATTGGGCTCCTCCACTGGGAGCCTGCTTCTTCCTCTCCCACTCCCCCTGCTTGTGTTCCCTCTCTCGCTGTCTCTCTCTCTGTCAAATTAATAAATAAAATCTTAAAAAAAAAAAAGGAAACTTTATTGGCATTGAGATTTGGGGTTTGTGGGCACAGCATAACTTACCCCATCCCATCTAGAACACATATGCTCTGGCAAGTCTGGCAAGTTCATCTTCCCCTTAGCGTATGGTGGTGGTGGGAGCGGGGGGTGGGGGGGGCGGCGGAGGCCATCAGAGGGAGGGTTTAACTCCACTTAAAGGTCGGGACTTTGAATCTCAGCAGCAAACTTCGAGGAAGAAATGCTGTAAGTGGGTACACTGAAGCTGAGCTCCCTCCTGAAGGGCTGTGTCCAGTCTGCCTGTGGGCTTTTGACCTGGGATGTAGAAGTGTTTATTTACTTGAGAGAGGGGAAAGGGGCAGAAGGAGAGGGAGAAGCAGGATCCCCACCGAGCAGGGAACCTGACTCTGGGCTGGATCCCAGGACCCCAGGATCACGACCTGAACCAAAGGCAGACGCTTACCTGCTTAACCAACTGAGCCACCCAGGGGCCCCAGGAGGAGACTCTTTTTTAGAACAAAGGCTTGGTAAAGAACATGAACTGAAGTTTGCATTTTGTTCATGGAACTTTGCTGCTTAGAACCAAAGCATGACAGGCTTTGTTTGTAGCTGCTGTTCTTGCAGCAGCAAACTGGAGGGCAGACCTCCTGTGCAGGGTGTGGAAAGAAAGCTGCTCACGCTGACTTCTTTATTCATCTCCGCAAACACTGCAAGCTGCCTGCAAACTGCTCATACAATATGGCCAACACTGGCCGGCAATGTCTGATAGAAAGTCTAACAGAGTTCGCAATTTACAAAGGAATTTCACATAAATCCTTTCACGGAACTCTTTTTAGAATTTCTAACTTGAGCAATCAACCTTTGTCTATCAATAGTAATAAAAGGACGTGCAGAAGAAGGGGGTAAGGAAAGAGGAAAAGGATAGACAGGAGGAGGAAGGATGGAGGAGGTGGAGTGGAAATCCACCACTGAGCCCCCTGAATGTTTGCTCGGTGCTCTGTCCCAGGAACTGCATCAGGCACTTTGGGTAAGGATAATTCTGTGGCCTCAATAAAATGTGCCGACGTTCATAAGAATTGTCTGGCTCATCCAGAAGTGTAGTCTAATAGCTAATAGCTCTCTGGGGAATTACACTGAGTGAAAAAAATGACAACCCCCAAAGGGTTACATAGTGAATGGTTCCTTTTATATAACATTCTTAAAATGACAAAATTATAGAACTGGAGAATAGATTAGTAATTGTCAGAAATCAGGGATAGCAGTGGGGGTGGGTGGTGAAGTGTCTATAAAAGGACAATGAAAGGGGCCCTCTAGTGACAAAATTGTTCTGTATCCTGACTATTAATGTCAGCATCTTGGTTGTGATATCCAATCGTTCTGCAACATGCTACCACCGGGGACAACTGGGTAAAGGGTACACAGGATCTCTCTAAATTATTTCTTATAATTGCAAGGGAGTCCACAATGATCTCAAAACAAAAAGTTTAATTAAAAAAAGGATGGCTGAAAAATAATAATATATCTATTAAATGCCTATTTACTCTTCTGAAAATTAGCAAATATTTAGATAGGCCAAAAGCCACCAGTGAAGGAAGTTTCTAATGGTCAGATAGATGAACAAAGACTCATTTCACATTATTTAAGGCAGGAAAAAATAAAAACGACCACAACGTTATCGAGTGCTCACCACTGGCATTATACTGGCCGGATTCGAAATGCGTTGCGTACTTTTTCTACGGTAATCTCCATGAGGAGGACATACAGACAAGGAACTGAAGCACAGAAAAGTAAAGTAACTTGCTCACAGTCATGCAATCAATAGATGGTGGAACCAAGAATTAAATCATGTTTTTATCCTCTAAGATACATTGCTTCCGAGATCTTCAACAGAATCTAATAGCCCTGAGGTCTTTAAGGATTAGTGACTTGTCCACAAGGGCAAAACTGGACAAGAACTTGTGCCGAGAGCTCTTCCTACCATTCTGCGCTCCCACAGGCGGTTGAGAAAAGAACATAATGGCGTTAGCTGCCTGAGATACAGGCAGAATAAGAGCAAAAATCTCAAATGGCTAGGGTCCTAAGGTTTAACGCGGAGAATGGGTAAGTTTACACTGCTCCCTCTTTATGGATTTATTTTAATATGAAAACATCTGTGTAGAGAACTTCCAAAGCTTACCAATTGACTCAGCTATATGAGGCAAAAGTCAGTATCCTCCAAAAATAAAAATACAATCCCATTGTTGAGGGTATAGTTTTTAAATCAAGACAAAAGTGTTTAGCAAAACGAATGAGGTAAATGAAACTAAATGTTTACCTCGGTTTTTGGCAAGATGGAAAGCAGTAAGCAGATCAGCTCATGATACCCCTGCCTTTCACCTCCTTTGAAGTTACCCAAAGTGACTAAACTTCAGGAAGTCGTCCCTTTGGTTCTGAAATGCAGTTTTACCCTGAATGAAGCCAGGCTTGCTTGATCCAGCAGGACGCACACTGCTTGCCACTTAGACAGTAAATACACAATATCAGGTTCATGATTATATTTTGGTTTAAATTACAGCCAAGTATCATTATACCAGCAAATTGCACGTCTCACAAAAGTAGGACCAGTACTTTGAGCACAGGCAGCACAAAGGCTCTTGGTTCCATGACGAGCGAGAGCGTATCTCACCTTGACACTATTGCTGGCAAATCTCTGAAGACGAGCATTTTGAAAACGCTATAAACAGCTTAGCCTTTTCTTAGCATTTTGAAGAGCACATTAATAGCCTGACCTTTTCTTAAGGGCTTTCTTTTTCTCTTAGCCAAATTTGACAGCTAGAAGTGAACAGTGAGAGGATGGAATCAAAGTCAGGGCTATGTTTTAAAAGCAGTGTGGAACTGATGTCATCCAGCATTGTCTTCAAAAGAATATAAGAATATTAAGTGGATGTCTCATGAACTTACACACAAAGGATACTCTTCACTTGAGGACAGAATGATAATGTCTCACAGAAGAAAGATGTAATTCTAGATGCCCATAAAATCTATTCAGACAGCTCTTGGCTGGTACCAACAAGAAAAAAAAGCAGAAGAAAAAGAAAAGAAAATCTGCAACTCTCAACTCAACCAAAAGAAGTTATAGTTACTAGTAAAATTAATTTTTAAATACATGGTAAACACCTACCACAGAATATGTGAAACCTTAAGCCCAATGCTATAAATGACAGTTTAAAAGACAGTATGGTCTTTGTCACCATTTGGAAAGTTTTGTTAAAAAGAAACCAAGAGGCATACAGTAATGTAATAAAATTAGCCAAAGGAAATTAAATAGCTTAGCATCACCCTTTAGGATTTAACAGCCTAAAAAAAAAAAAAGTGAAGTGGGAGCTGTCCTACATAAATAGGGACCCGTGCAACCCCATCCACCACCCAGAAAAGCTGCATCGGTCATTTCAAAGGGTGCTTTGAGAACCCACCTAGTTTATCTTCTACCCTCTCCGTAGAAACACGCTCAGCAGCTTCAGGACAGTTACCGAGCGTATTTGGGGAGACCTGTTGACTAATTTTAAAAAAGGCCTAAGCAGGCTGCCAGGAGTGGCGTCTGCTCGGAGTAGGAAGAGGCCAACAAGCTGGGCGTGCTTTGCTGCATGTTGGGGCAGACTGCATTTTCCCAAAAGGCTGCAGCGATGGCTCCCGACCCCATGCCCTTCTTACAGTTTGACACCGACACTCCACCCACCAGGAAGTGGAACCTGTGTGCAACCTTGCATCTGGGTGGATTTGGGACTAGCAGGGAGAAGTCATTATGTAGCTGAAAAAGCTGGGGCATAAACAGGGATAGAGCTTCTGCCTGGTTCTCTTGGGAGGCTCATTCTTGAAACCCAGGCCCTATACTGTGCCGAGGTCTAACCAGCCACACGGAGGTCACGTGTCACGTTCTGGCCCACAGCCCATTCTGCGTCCCCAGCCCTCAGCCCCTAGCTGACAGCCAGCAACAAGCACCAAACCCAAGTAGCCTTTGAGGCCTTCAGGGATCCCAGCCCTCAGAAGCTGAATCATCCCCAAACTTTAAGTCTTCCCAGCAGATGCTGCAGATACCATGGAGCTGAGCCAAATCCTTTCCAAATATTCGTTAAAATGTGGGTCATTCTATGCCGCTAAGCTTGGGGTGCTTTGTTAAATAATAATAGTGCTGGAACAGAGGAAAACGGGACAGCCACGTGGCTAAACGTGATGCATGCGGTCATTCCTAGCACTGGAATTACTGCAGCCTCTCTTTCGGGAAGGTACTCAGGAGCTTTATGCTACACGTTTTTCTACTACAGCCAAGGGTCTAACTCCAAGTGAACTCACACGGCTCTGAGATGATCATGTTTTGCTTAGGATGGTGCCAGGCACTATTCTAAAAGTTTACATGGATTAACTCACTTAATCCACACAACGAACCCATGACGTAAGTATTTTTTTTTTTAAAGTAGGCTCCAAGCCCAGCGCAGAGCCCAGTGCAGGGCTTGGACTCACAACCCTGAGATCAAGACCTGAGCTGAGGCCGAGTCGAAAGCTCAACCAACTGAGCCACCCAGGCACCTGAGGTAAGTACGATTTTTATTTCCATTTTACAAATAGGGAAACGGAAGCATGGAGGATAAACAACTTGCCCAAGGTCACACAGCTAGCAACGTCAGAGCTGGGCTGGGATTTGGAGGCAGGCACTTTGGCTCCCAAGCCTGTCCATTCACCACCACACGTACCACTTCCCACGCCCTGACTCTCATGCTCCCTCAGCCACCTATGGCTCAGTCTGGCCCCTCCCCCAATGGCCAAGAGGGCCCAAACTGAAAAGGGGGACTCTGCTGGCTTCAGTGTGATGATCATGGTTGGAGCCCAGGCTCTGGAGTCTGCCAGTCTTCACTGGGACAGTTACCAGCTGTGTGACTTTGGGCAGGTCTTCTGACCTCTGTTAACCTCTTTCTTCCCACTTTTATGTGAAACAGTCATCCATTTTAAAACCACAGCCATCATCTTCCTTAAACATTAGCCCCATTCCTCCTTCCTAGACTGTCAGCCTCTTCAGGGCAAGGACTCTTTCTCACTTCGGATCCCTCCTTTGGGGCCAGCACGGTTCCATGTACTCAGCTGCAACTTGTAACTGAGCTCACATTGGCTTTTTCTTTTTTTTAAACTTCTGTCTTTATTTTTGTATCCAGGGCTTTTGGGATTGGTTCTGTTCTTTCCATCTCATGAACAAAGCCATAAATCATGCCTCTTCTACTGAGCCTACTGCCAAAACTAGGACTTGTGTTTTCTGCCTCGTCTTTCAGAGGTCTTCCTAATCAGAGGAAAAGGCTTTCACGGGCACCCTTGATCATGTTTATATCTACCTAAGGATTCTCTGCTGCCTTCCAATCATTTTCCAAAGTAATTAAAACTCCAAACCATGGGCCACAGGAGCTTCTACTAACTTGATTTCTTATAGAGAACTATTGAACCCTTCTTAAAAGATATCTCAGGGAATTTCTCACCTTCAGAATTATGTCAAGATAATACTAAAATACTAACTGAGATAATAACAGAGGAGGGGTGTCTGGCCCCAAGGCCTCTGTCTTACCCTGTACTGTAATTACTTCTGTATTTGTCTGTCTCCCCCACTAAACTGAAGGCAAGGACTCTGGCTTTTACTTCTGTATCCCAATGTCCAGTCCAATGGCTGGCAAAGAGGATGCACTTGTCAAATGTTTACTATTCAAATGCACAGAGTTGGTGAGCCCAAAGTCACTGGTAACGTCTGGACTAGAACTGCAGCCCAGGGGGATCTCTGCAAGATGCATCAAGAGCATTGGTTCATTTCACAAACATTGATTAAAAGCCTCTGTGAGAGGCAGCAGTGGGCAAGGCAATGAGTATAAAAACGTAATAAGATCCAGTCTTATTATATAAAACCCAGTCTGCTCTAGTGGGGGAGACCAATATGGAAGCACATCATTAGAACACATTTTGGTAAGAACTAAGTACAGTGATCTAACCATGGGCCTGAGAGGCAGTGATAACAAGAAGGCAGTCTGGGTTAGTTAACAGATTAGGATGTGTTATTTCCATTTTTACATGACAACCGAGTGATCCTTTAGCAGACAGCCAGGGTCATAAGGTCAAAAGGGGTCATAAGATATAGGTGGTCACATGATAGAATTAATACATCAGACATAAAATTAAAGATGCCAGTGCTAAACTAAGATAGGTTAATATATCTGTGACTCTGTGCCTCCCTTCACCTGTTCTACCCTCTCCACACTTCTTACCCAAAACTTCTTAAAGATAATTATTTTAGTGGCCAGCATGTGGTTGGTGTCAACTTCTGATCATAAATACATCAAAAAAATGGTCATTTTAGAAATCAGAAATGAGAGACCATGTGTGCACTATATTCAGCCATCTGAAAAGGAATGCACATGGATAATGTACATAATAATGTGGAAGTCATTAGAACTTACCCGTCATTAAGGACTTTTTATGTTAAATTCAAGTTATTTTTAAGAAAATATATTGCATAATGAAACTATTTTATGTGCAACTGGGGCTTGAGAAACAGTGGCAGACATCAGGCCATCAAGGTGCTTTCTCAGAGAAGGGAAGAGCTTTGGGATCTGTTACGAGGTAAATTCATGGCTGTGCTATCCACGCTGTCAGCTGCCTTACTAGTACTCTCCTCCCGCACTGGCCTCTGTTGGCATTTTCCTCTCCTGTGTCCAGGAAGGCAAGGGGGCTGGAGAAAACCCACAAGGAAGCCCGCCCGGTGCCCCAACAAATGTATGATTTCTAAATCTCAGTGTGGCCTTCAATCCTCTTATTTGTCCTCGCTCAGCTTCCTTGCTCATCACACCCAACAACTGTGAATACTCAAGACCTTCACCTTTCTCTTGGGAGACCATGCCCTCGACCCCCCACCCTGCTCCACAGCAGGTAAACTTGTCTCCACTTCACGGATTAAGTGAAAACCTCTGGGTATGAACTGCCCCAGCTTCTCCCACCCTTTTCTTCCACACTCACTCACGCCTCCTCCCACATTCATCGGCTACCCCAAGACCTAGAGAAAGAGGCATCTTTCCTCTGTTCCAATCAGCTCTCTTGCGCATGCAGTCAATGTCTTTCTGTTCCCACCCCCTCTCCGAAGGCCCTCCTCCATTGTTCGTCCTTCTCTCTCCTACAGAGGCAACCTCCGCCCCTCTTAGCTCTTTTCCCTCATCACAGCTCCCATGCTGGTGCCCTCCTGAACGGCTCCCTCCAGCCGTTCCTCTACCCCGGCAGACTGCTCACCCAAACCTTCCTGAAGATTCATCTACACTTGCAACTTTCACTCTCTCACTCCTCAATTCCCGGCAGCATCTGTCCCTATTCTAATGTAACGTTCGCTGGGTATAATTTAGTTAAAGATGCAGATCCCGGATTGAAGCAGAACTGTCTTTGACTCCTGCCCCTCCACTGACCAGGCGCGAGATCCCAAACATGCTGCTTAATGTCTTCATTTCTAATGTGGGGATAATAACAGTAACCAACTTCACAAAGTTCTGGCAATAGTCACTGAGCTACCATATTTAAAACACTGATTAGTGTCTGCACATGGCATTGCTTAATAAAAATGATTACTAGCAGTAGCATTTGCATTAATGATTATTATCATTATTCTTTGTCAGGCATTATGCTTGGTCTAGCTAGAAATCCTGAACTAAAAGAAATCCTACCAAATCCATGCAGCCAAGAAAAACTAGTTCACAATCTTCTTATACGGTGGGGCTTATCTCTTGGCTTAGGATCACCTTTCCCACCTTTGAGCCAGGATCTGCTCCTAGGAATTTCCTTCCATACTGATTCTGTATGACTCTAGTCATTTCGGTTCATACATACGCACGCGCGCGCACACACACACACACACACACACACACACACACACACACGGTAAATTTATTTGTATCATGTGAACCAATAGGAAAATATTTAATTTAGCTGAACACAGGACCTTTAACCTCTGCTGCTTTTGCAACAACAAAAGTATCTGCACACCAATGTTCTGTGTGCAGGTGGAAGTCAATAATTACCGATGAGCAGACTGTTTCATATAATGACTTAGTCTTCCTCATGGTCAGTCACCGCAAGAACAGAAAGCATATTTTTAGCATCATGTTTGAATCCTACCTGACAACTTGGAAACTGCAATAATTTGAATCTATGTAGGCAAGGAAAGGATTACTTTGTTGTTGGTACACCAGAAATGAAACCTAACGGTCATTTATCTCCCGTGATTATTCACTAAGAAGGTTAGCACGGAGCACTCATTTCCTTCCCCCACCTTCTTGCTATTCTCAGTTTTTTTTTTTTTTTGGTCACAGGCTGTGCATGGCCATATTTGCTTTAATTAGGAAGATGCAGGGCAGGCGAAGGCGATTATAACAGGTATGTTCAGTAAGGAACCGAATTGCACAGTGAGATCTCATCTCAGTGACAAAAATGGCTTCACTAAGGCATGCCATTTTTTTGTCTAACAATATGCTTTTTGGAACAGGCTTGAAAATTCCCATGCTCCACCCCAGCACTACTAGGTAAGGCTTGCTTTCAGGGGAGGTCTTAGTATGGGGTTCGACTGGGGGGCCCCGTCTCTTGGACTGGTGGACCCTTTCACTGCGGGGATGTCAAGTCAGGTTCCTGCACACTGACTTAATGCCTCTAGGATTCAACAGTGATTTACAGCACAAAGAAAATGGTTCCATGTTCTTTCTCTCTCTCTTTTTTTAAGGTTTTTTAAAAAGGTGATCTCTATACCCAACGTGGCACTTGAACTCACAACCCTGAGATCAAGAGTCGCACGCTCCACTGACTGAGACAGCCAGGTGTCCCATCTTTCTCTATCTTTAACATTGCTCCTCTCCTTTCCTATCAATGTTTCAAAACAAATTTGGATCCTGAAAATCTCTTTGAAATTAGTTGACTAGGGGATGAAGAATTCAGAATTCACACATGGAAGGCAGGACCATAGTAGGGGTGATGATGATGCCTAAACAGCTAATAATTACCAAACATTTATTTGTGCGAGGCCCTGTTCCAAATACTTAACATGTATTATTTCCTTTAGTCCTCACAGCTGTGAAGGGTTGGCATTATTACCCCCACTTTACATAAGAGAAAGCTGAAGCTTAGAGAAATTAAATAACTTGCCTGTGGTCATACAACTAGTATGATTCAAGGCTGGGATTCTAACCCAGTTCTGTCAGACGCTCAAGCCCATTACTGCTATAAATCATGTGTCTTAAAATAGCAACTCCTTCTTCTGTGACCTATTTTTAACCACAGTTTGTACGAAATCAGATTAAACTTGATTTTTATTATAATGTCTCCCATGGCAAATCTATGTATTTCCATAATACAAAATTAGGTTCCCCATTTAAAAAATGGGAAAAGGACATGAATGGCCAAATGAAAAAAAAAGTCAAATAATACATTTCAGATATTTAAAACTAAAGGGAATTTAATTCAATTCAACAAAGAGTAACCAAGTGATCTACTGTACTAGGCACTGTAAGTATTCAAAAATCAAGATAGTACTGCTCCTAATCCAAGAAGCTAATGATCTAGTGGGAGAAACACAGTGTAATATTTCAGTTCTTACTTCAAATGTCATCTCCTAAGACAGATCTTCCTGGACCACCCCATCTAAACTGTTGCCCCATTCCCTGCTACCTTCTATCAAAGGGGTTAGCTAATTTGTTTTTTCTGTAAAGGGCAAGAAAATAAATAATTTAGCCTTTCTGGGCTCTGCAGTCTCTGTCAAAACTACCCAACTCTGCTGCTATAGCTCATAGCAGCTATGGATCACAAATAAACAAACGAGCATGCTGTGTTCCAATAAAACTTTATTTACAAAATGGGCAGTGGGCCAGATAGAGTTCACAGGCTGTAGTTTGCTGACCCTACTCTAACATATCACTCTGCTTTTTTCTTTTGTAGCACTTAACAAAATCTGAAATTATCCTGCTTAGTGACTTATTAGTATTGTTTACTACTTCCCTCCACAAAAATGGCAGCCGCAAGAGAGCAAGGTCTTTGCTGCTTGTTCACAGCTGGCTCTCTAGGGTCTTAGAAACGGGTTCCTGACACATGCACAGCTCACTCTAAAGATTTGTTGATTGACTAAGTGAATGAGTACTATTTCACAAAAGGGGAAACTCTGACTGCCAACAAACATATAAACTATATTTGGCCTGATTATTGATGAATATGAAATAACTGAAAATGTCATTTTTTTCACTTATCATGCCTAGAATGGTTAGCAAAAGGGAAGGAGGAAGACAAGGAAGAGAGGGGAAAGAAGGGAAAAGGGAACAGAGAGGGGAAGTAGGGGAGGAAAGCCTGTGTAGATGAATATGTGGGTAAACAGGCCCTCTCATCCACTGTCAATGACAGCAGATCCCAGAAGAATTGAAAGCAGACGCTTGCACACCCATGTTCATAGCAGCATTATTTACAAAAGCCAAAAAGGAGAAACAACTCAAATACCACCTATAAAACAATGGATGAACAAACGTGGTATATCCACAGAATGAAATATTCTCAAGCCTTAAGAAGCGATGAAGTAATGACACATGCTGCGAGGATGAGCTTTGAAAACACTGTACTAAGTGGAATAAACCAGCCGCACAGGATCTGTACGTATGCCTCCACTCACATACAGGTATCTAGAATGGGCAAATAGTACAACAGAAGCAGAAAGTAGAATGGTGGTTACCAGGAGCTGGGGGAAGAGGGAATGGGGAGTGATTATCCAGTGGGTTCAAAGTTTCTGTTTAGAACGATGAGAAATTCTGGAGAGGGTTGCACAGCGTTGTGAATGTACCTGATGCCGCTGAAGTGTACACTCAGAAATGGTTAAGAGTATAAACTTGATATTATGTATATCTTACCATAATAAGAAACTATATACACTTTTTTACTCCAAAAATGTACTCCTAAGAAATAACTCGGAGGGGTTAACACAGAAGGGTGAAATATGTATATGCTAGAATCCATCAACCTCAAGATACATGAATAAAAATCCAGTTTTATAAAGAAAGCCTGACAACAAATACACAAAAGAGACTATTATGCAGGCATTAAACATGACAAAGTAGACTTTTCACATAAAAGTATATCCATAACACTATTGTTAAATAATAAAAAACAAGCTACAGAATGCACATACAGTATAATCCCACTGATGTAAAAATTCTAAAGATTATTCATATGTGGAAAAAATTTGAGATATTCTCTAAAATGCCCGTAGTTGGTTATTCTCTGAATAGTAGATTTAAGATGATTTTAAAATTATCCTCTTCATAATTCTCTGTACTTGATTTTTTAACAAAGAATATTTTTAACCAAAATAACATGCTATTATAAACTCCTGTTTATCACTTTTTCACATTAATTAAGGAGGGTTAGGCCCTTGATACTTTCATAATAGATGTTTTCTGTATTTCTGTTTCCATAGCAACAATAGTACTTGTGAGAGAATCAGATACATTTTCAAAAAGATACATACCTCAGAGAATGGTATTACATCTCCATCGGTTAAAAACAGATTTCTTATTTCAGAGCAACATTCAATAATCATGTTCTAGAAATAAGAAGACAATAAAGTGAGGTTGAACTTACTGGTAAACTACTAGATATTTTAGTTAGAAACTATTTCATTTGTCTTCATTCTTGCATCACCACCTAACCCTAATTCCCAGGAGAAAACTTAGAGGGACTCGTAGGTCACAATCCCTCATATAATTAAGGTTATTTGAAAAGACACAGGATAGCCACAACAGATAAGATTTACTTATGAATGATAGATTATTTCATTGTTAAAATTCATATGTTACAGAATTCACACCAGAATAAGATTTTGGAAAATCACTTTTCTTCTGAGAAGAGAACCTGGGGATAAAGAGATTCAGACCCCCAGAAAGGGATTTAAGCAGAGAAGAATGGTTGAGAATTGAGAAAGAAATGGAGAGAGTAAACGAAAAGGAAACAAGGGTCCATATAATACGTTGTCCATTGCTGATGACACTGCCACAGCCCCTACTGTGTGGACACAGCCACATTTATGTGTGGACCTCTGACCCCAGACGGATCTACCCATGGGCAGGGGTGAGTCAGTCAGATTCTCTTATCATCATAATTTCACATAAGGAAGGGCAAGAGAAGAGAGTTACAGTGAGTACTGACTATAGGAGATGAAGGTCCTGTTACAAACGTGGAAAAGGCAGCCATTGGGCTAGATGTAAGATGCGTAAGAGAAGGAAACAGATGTGTGAGAACTTACACCCCCCCATAATTAAGCACAGTCTCGTGATGCCCATTGTGTTTTGTTTCCAGTCCTTATGTATGAGCTTACTTACCGTACCCTGCCACATACTGCCTTCCACCACAACTACTTTACTTCAACTAGTGTAAGTAGGTAGCCTTTCTTTACTTACGGCTAAAGGAGTCATGACTATAAGACTGTCAGAGATAACCTCTGACTACTTTATGATGTTGCCAGTGTCCAGCAACAATTCACTTTTATGGTTGTTTAATACTCACGTGTACCAGCATTCAGAAATATGAAATGATTAAATTACACTAATTTTTAAATTATGATTCACCAGTGCTGATTAAAACCTTAAAATAAAGAAGCAAACAATTGAATTCACAGCCCCAACCATATTATATTTAAGTTTTAATAAATGCATCAACATAGAAAAGATCACATTTTAGAGTTCCAAAGCTATTGCTAATTCAATTCAATTTAACAAATATATTCAAGACGCTGCGGAACACAAAGATGAAGAAACAGACCCTATCCTCACAAAGTGTACAATAGCTGAGAAGAATAGATTCGTATGCTCCTAAATAAAATACCAAGTAGAATGTGGTCAGAACATGGATAGGAATATGTTAGAGGAAACTAGAGGTGGGAGAGAGGAATTGTAAGGAACAGGAAAGACTTCTTGGAGGAAGGGTCATGTGAACTGAGCCTTGAATGAATAGCAGGATTTCACTAGCAAAGAATAGGGACAAAGGCATTCTAAATGGAGGGAGCCATGTGAGCAACAGAACAGTGGATATTCAAGGAACACAAAGCATCTGATATGACCTTTACTGTGGGTGTGTATAGGGAGCATGGCAGTGAGAGTGATGAGAAATAAGGCTGGAGAGGTGAACTTATAACAGGATATGTAAAAGTAAAGAAATTGAGAGGCACTGTTCTGATGAAATAATGATCCAATTGCTTTAAAAAAGATACCTCTGGCCACTGTTTAAAGGTGAACTGGACTCAGAAAGAGACAAGAGAAAGAGAAATTAGCTAGGAGGCTACTCAAAAATGTTTGGGCAGGAAGTGTTCATGGGGAGAAGTGGGCGAGCTTCAGCAGGCCCAAAAATGGTGGAGGGCAAGCAGGGTATCCAGCACTGGGCAGGGTATACTACTTTGCTATGATGAATCTCCCAGGCTCTTGGTCCACTTTAAGATGGAGAGGATACTTATTTATATTTATATATTTCTAATTGAGTTCTCAGGACTGGTTAAAGTATGTTTCCTCCCTATAGGAAAGGTTTCAGTAACAGCCATGATGCGTTACTGTCATGATTTCATCAAGAGCTATCAAGCAAAATGAGACTGTCTAAATCATTAATCATTTCACATAGCAGATGAAGACAGCAATGTTACCTAATAAATAAATTCCTTCTACTCCCTGTCTCAACATTTATCAAGCAGAAATTTCACCTCAACAACATCCTATTTCTTTGGCATTATTTGCAGTAAACCATTACAAACATCAGAAATTGGCTGACTGGATGCTGGGCTACCACAGAAATGTAGCCTTGAGCTCATCACACCAGGCAGACAGCCAGAGGCATACTGTGTGCAATTGGCAAGGGGGTGGCAGGGCACAGAATGACCCTTGTTCAATCTTTTCCATTTTTCCCTTAAAAAGAAGCATCTGATGATTCTATGAAGGATGGTTTTCTGAGTTACTTCAAAAATAGCCAGGCCAACACTTTGACTTAGTTGAAATCCTCATCTTCTTTCACCTATGGAAAAAAACTTCTTGTTTTCCATCCTCCAAACTCTTACTTCCCTTGTCCCTCCTTCACATGCCACCAGGGTAGTCTCAGCAAATCAAAGGGTGGATCATGAGAAGCCCTTCCAGGTGCTGCCCCCTCCCTCTCATACCACCCGTACCCAGCCCAGGCTTTTCCTGACCCTTGCCTACAGAACCAAGTTCACTTACCACTTTTTCATTCAACACCTACTGTATGCATCCTAAGTGCCATAAATTGGTAATGAAAAGACAGAAACAGAGTCCTAAAGCAGATGATTGATGGTCTAGTGGGATGAAAAGGAGAGATGGACTCTTAACAGTACTATGTGGTGAATCAGAGAGGAGGAAGCATTTCATTCCACCCACCTCTTCAGCTCCATCTCCACTGCATTCACCCTGCTCTCCCGCCGCAACAGATAGCTCACTGTCCTGAGTAGAACATTCAGTCCCTGATTTCACATCCCTTCTCTTGCTGTATCCTCTGTCTGCTATGAGTGCCCTCCAATTAGAAGCTTCCCAAGCAAGTACTAGAGAGGCACTGTATGTCAGGCACTGGGCTAGATATTGGAGATAAGATGATGAATAAGGAATTTGCAGTAAAAAGAGAGGAAGAGACACATAAACACATAACTGCCAAAACAATACAGTAAGGGTACAGGGTATTTTGGGGTCACATGTGGAGGGCCACATGTGGATGTCAGAAAGATACTAAAGAACACAACAGTTGGGGAAAAGATTTAAGAGTTTTGCTATGTATTATGAAAGGATTCCCTCTTGAATGCTCTTATGAGAGACTCCATAAAGACTTAGATTATTTTCAATGGTTTTGAATATCAGATTGATGTTTCTTTGAATGCCACATTTTGCTAAAAGAGGACCACCAGGTGGCTGGGCTCATTATGAATGACATCTGGGTACTTATGGCCATACTCATACAATGATTAAGCTCCTCCATGACAAAAACCTAATTAAACTGATTTCTGTACGCCCTTATCTCCTCCCCAAGCCTGGAAAATTTTTGCACATAATAGTTCCTCAAAAAGAATTTGTTAATTGATGCTAATGTCCAATTGCATTTTTTTTTTCTGTTTTCGTAGTACTTTGACATTTGGGATATGTTGACTATATACTATTTTTTTTTTAAGATTTTATTTGGTGGGGGGGATCGGGCAGAGGGAGAGAGAGAGAAAGAATCTTAAGCAGGCTCCATGCCCAGTGCAGAGCCCAACATGGGGCTCGATCTCACAACCCTGAGATCATGACCTGAGCTGAAATCAAGAATCTGATGCTTAACCAACAAAGCCACTCAGGCACCCCAACTACATACAAATTTTAATTGCCTTGTACAATCCAGGCATCCCATAAATGTTTGCTGAACTAACCTTAGGTGAATTGGTAAACATATTTTAGGCTTTTCATATCAGTATATTATCATTCTAAATGAGGTGTTTGTCTCTTAAAGTCAGGATGATTTACGTCTTTCATATGCTTTAAAGTCCCTGGTAAGCTCTGAATATACCCCTAAAGCTATGAATGACAGGTGAAAATAACTCAGTCATTCTGAGCCAGTGTTGTTCATTTTAGAAGGACATACATAGTTTTCAAGCCAGAAGTGATTAGAACACCTGTTCTGTAGCCCTCTCAATATAACTTAAATTAATACCTATCTTCTGAATTTCTTAGCTTATTCCAGACTATAGGCTTTGGGGTGGGGGTGGGTAAAAAAAGGAAGGGAATAAGAAAGAGATTAAGATTCATTAACCCCCATATCAACCAAAGGCACATTTTCTGGGCCCTTCTATTTAATAACTCACCAAAAATCTATACTGTGATAGAAATAAATATAATAGATTATAGAGGTTATGAAATCCTGTCCAATTCCAGACCAGAATCGATCTCTTCAAATGTCCTAGTTAACTTCTAATTAACGCGAAGTTAAGGTTGTCATGAAAACGAGCTGGCAAATTTAGTCAATGGGATTTGTTATAACACAGAATATAGCTGCCTTTTTTTAAAGTTACAGTTGGTACTGGAAAAAAGAAAACTTTATATGTTCCTTCTATTTCTCAACTTTTCGAATGTTCTGAACTACTCTGTTTGCCAATTCACCTAAACAAATATTGGTCTGTCTTCCATTTGATGACATTTTCTCATACATAGAACCAAAGAACTGAGGCATATCTAAGATGCCCTTTAAAGCTGAAGAGACATTTTCTAAATGTTTAAGACATTGTTATAAATGTTATTCTAAATGAATAAGACAAATTCAAAGATAGAGCAGAGAACATCAGGATTTAAAGCAGTTTGTTTTACTCAAGGACGGATCCACTCATATATACCACTCCAATTAGGACATGAAAGTAAGCCACAAACATTGGTTAAGGCAAGGTAGGGCCTCTGGATTCCTCCCTCTGCTTACATTCAAATGCTCCTTTGTACCCTCATTTATTTGGTATTTCTTTATATTCATAGTCAACCCCTTGACTGAGACACTGGGCTCATTGTGATAAATTTGATACCCACATCGGACCCACAGGGAAATTCTGATGACTCACATTCCAACCAAGGGGCACAACTCTCTACCTCAGAGCTATTTTAGTGAAATGATCGTTTTTAGAGATGAGAAGAAAATTAGCCCCAGAAAAGGTTAAGTGACTGACCCCAGGTAGTAAAACTGAGTGGCAGAGCACAACCTAGACTCCCTGCTTTTATGGGTGTTCACTCTCCTGCCTCAGACAATCTAAGCTGAAAAAACAAATGGGTTCAGGAGAAAACAATCATTTTCCATATATGAACTATATAGAAGTGGATTCAGGGACAATTTCAGCAAAGAATATTCTAGGCTATGGCTCAAAGACAGCAATCTGATATGTTTGGTCTACAACTAAAAAACTGTGATTATTAACTGATCTACAAAAGAAGTGCAAAAATGACACCAGAGCTGAGTTCTTCTTGAAAACATATAAAAGGGCAACCATACACTTTGTAAAAATATGTATGTTATATTACTATTTTATAATATGTGTAATCTCATGGGTTTGAGATATCTGATCTATTGGGAGATTTATTATAAGTACTCAGTATATCGGTAATATCATGAAACATCTGGTAATTCGTATTATAACATACAAAGACACTGAAAAGATTCTTGGGATGTACAACCAAAAATCTAAGACGTCAGTTCTATGATAAATCCTAGCACACAGCAGAGATGTAAGTATGGGAAACTGGCATTCCCCAAAGGCTAACTGTTCTTGCCTGATGAATCCTCTTAGAGCTGGGCTTGTTGCTTTCACAATAATGAAAAATGCATTCACTCACTCTACTGGTAAATTCAGACTCCAAATGCAAACAAGTACACTCTAAAAATCAGGAAAGCTCCCAACTTTTATGCTTTTGACATGAGTGCATAGATGAGGAAAACAATTAAAAAGGGCTAAAGCTACACCTGAAACTAATATAACATTGTGTATTGAATTATACTTCGATAAAAAGAAAAGGTTAAAAGGGTAAAAAAAAATTAGGAAAAAAAACCAAAAAAGAGCTATACCAATACTATTCTTTGAGAATTAAAAATGTTTTGTTATTGGTAATTGAATATTAACCTAGCGAAAAGTGATTTAATGAAAAAGATACAGCAGACCTAATACAAAGGGAAGATCCTAAAAGCTTACAGAGAGGAAAAAGAGAGCCGAGCCCCAACTGGCTGGGAGTTCAACCAGGAAAGCAACAAAGGGAGGTCCCAGAATTAGAACTTTGTGGCAGGCACTGGGGGCTGGCAGTCCTCAGCTAGAGCAGAAGAAAAAAGGGAACTGAGAAATATTTGATAAGCATGAACTCTTGGGTAAAAATCTATGGGTGAACATGTGAAAATTCTGATGTAATGATCAGAAGAAAGTTAAGGAAAAAAAGACAAGGCAAGAAGAATCAAAGCTTACACAAGAAAGGAAAATAACCTAAGTACACTATTTGACTTGGGCTGTAATAATGTAAATGCTGATTATTGATTTAACCAAATTCTGTGATATAACAGTATTCAGGAAAGGGGAAAGGAGAAGGTGGGGAGAAGTATAAGTGAATTAAATCTTTATATACCATAATAAAATCAACAGTGATTATCTCAAATTGATACATGAAAGAAAAAAGAAAAATTATTTGTAGCCGTTAGCACTATTCATCAATATTTCTGGCTTTCCTCCTTCCAAGCATGCGACTTATTTGGCCAATAGAAATATTAGTGGAAGTGATAGGATGGAAACCTTAAGAGCCAGTGTGTTATTTGCCCCCTTTCTTCCCTCTTGCTACTGCGACTGGTGATATTTCATATGATGGATGTGCTACCACCTGGATGCTGGCCTAAGGAGACATGGAGCAGGGCCTCAGTTGGCCCGCTTGGATTTGAAGGCTGTTTGTTACCTCGTTTTTCATGACTGATACTACGTGTTATTAGACACGTAGAAGCAAATAATGAGAAATAGCTGAAAGAGTTGAAAACGGTTGCCTCTGCAGAGCAGGACTGTGGAGTGAGGAGAGGTTGGGTAGCAGATTGTCCCTTTTCAGTAAGTCTTGTAGAGCTATTTGATTTTAAAAATGGCCACAATAACTACAGAATCTATAACTCAAGAAATTGGATCAATGCGCAAATGGAAATTCAAAGAGCAAGTGACTAGGGGAGAACAAATATTTCTCTGCTCCTCTCATTTCCATAGACGGTAAGGAATTGCCACTCCACTCCTGAAGGAGGAGACTTCTGGTTTCTTTCAGACTTGTAGCTAACTTACTGCCAGGAAAGTAGAGTGATTTATCTGATTGGTGAGTTTGGAAAAAGCAAAAGAACATGGTAGGTTCAGCCCCTTCTGGGCAATCTTTGCTTATAATTTTGGAGGCACCCTGACACAGGACTGTTAGTCTCAGCTCCTGTGTGCAGTGAGCCTGGGGGGGATGGAAGGGTAGTGGGGAATAATACGGTTATACATGTGTGACTAGGTGGGCAAGTCTGGCTCATTCAGGGGTGAGATACTACTAAGCTCGTTTGGTCACACACCTAAAGCCATGTTCGCTAATCAATCAGTTTTATCAGTTAATGATGCTGATATTTTGATCTCCACTATCCATCTCCTACATCCCATTCCTCAACCCGGTTCAGAACTCAGGAAGGATAAAAGAGAAATGACCCTCTTCTCCAAACACAATCTACCAATCACCACAGAAACCACTCAACTGTGTGATCAAATTAATAATACACCATTAAGATGTGTAACCTTTTTTGTTGTTCAAAAAATATATATGCATAGAAAAGGTCTGAGAGACATATGCTTATCTGTATTTTCTAGTTTTTCTTCACACATTTCTTGAGTAATAAAAATGTTCAAAAAACGGACTTAAGAATGAAGAGTAAAAGAATAATATAAATTTATAGAGCGTTGTTTCTTGGGATTCACAGTGATATCAGGATGATTTCTCTAGATCGCCTTTGTATTCGTTCACCATCAGATTCTTATAACTGGTAAGCTTAGAAGAGCTTTAAAGAAAACACTACCTATATGTCCAAAAAAGCTGGATCATATCTTATACTCTAATGAGAGAGAATAGAGAACAGAAGAACCACAAAGTTCAAGTTTAGTTACATAGTTGTGCTTTGATGAAGTAAAAATTCAAGCAAATAATTATGTAAAATGACATCCATGCTGCAACAGCAACACGATTTTCCATTATTTAATAACTTACTTCCATTTCCTTATCAATTGATTTCTCTTCCATTTCTTGCATTTCAAATACACTTTCATCTGAAGCGATTTCAGGAGTTGTTGGCAATGATATTTCAGCTATTTGCTTAAGATTAGATAGCTTCTCATGAATTAAAATAACTCTAAAAATAAGAGATAAATATGTATTTTACTTGAAAAGGTAAGAAAGGCATTCGTTTATTGCCAGAATCAATAATATGTGTAAAGTAAGTCCTCCGTTATTTAACACTTGAATTTCTGGCTTTCCCAAACATCATTCATTCGATCATTTGTTGATTTAAGAACCATGAGCAGAGAGACCCAGTTCTCACCTGTATAATGTTTATGATCTAGTTATATACTCAAATAGATATAAAATGACTGGCAAAGGCACAATGACAGAAAGTCACACATCCAAAATACTGCTGAAGATGAAAATAAAGAAAATAAAACATCAATGTAGGCAAAGAGAGTCCAGGCAATGACAAAAAGTTTGCTCCTGTGTAAATTAACTTAATGCCATGCGATGACTGCCTTGCTGACCTGAAGGTAAGAATTATAGCAAGTTAGGCATGGTTCGAAAAAGGCCAGTCAATGAGCCCACAACAATGAAGTGTACTATAGAGGGGGAGAGGTAGGCAGAAGAATCAAGAAAGAAGGAAAAGCAAAAGCCAAGAAGGAAGGCAGAGGACACAGTAGTGATTCTATTAAAGATGGAAAGCTTCTGCAGCCACAGGCCAGTGAACAGGGGATACTCTGAAGGCAGAGGTAAGCCGACAGATGAGTGGAGTCAGGAGGTGGAAAAGCGTTGAAAGCATCTGAAGGAGGCAAATAGCCACCTGCATGGCCTCCAGTTATCCTATGCCACAGGTACAGCACATGCGTGTGTGCGTGTGTGTGCATCCGCGTGGGTGTCTCCATCCAGGCAAAGAGGGAAACTCTTATGAGAAAAGATATAAACAATCCGTAAAAGCAAACTGACATCAGGAATATATGCAGGAATGTCAATTCTCCAATGTTCCACAGGGTCCTCCTCTGCTATGGTATAATACTTGATGATCATAATGATGTTTCTCAGCAAAAGAAGGTTAAAAAATACCTTTAATGAAATAAGGGGATCTGAAATTGTATGTTTAAGAAACTCTTCTATAAAAAAAAGGCAACGATTAAAATGTAAAGATCTGTTATTAAAAGTTTACTTGGAATACATCCATTAAAAAAAAAAATAAGTCATCTCCAATAGTGCTAGAAAAGCTGCCTTATGCATTGGAGAGAGAATAGGACTCAAAAGACCTGGGTGAATCATGCTTGGTTCCATCGCACACCAGCATGGGACCCTACACAAGTCACCTAACCTCTCCGGCCCTGATATTCCTCTTACTGCAAGACTGTATGATAAAATCCATGTCATCTACTTCACAGCATTTTGTAAGGATGAGATGACATAACTACATACATTCTTAACCATAAGAAACCACCTGAAGGACAGATGATATTCTAACACACCATTCCTCATTCTAATACCCAGAGAAAGAATTCTTAGACTTCTTATTTCTCTTTCAAGAATAACATAGCTTTCCTTTCTAATACGTGGAATTGCAGGAAGGCTAAACTATTCTTTGATGTTAGGGTTTCAAGCTGTCAACAAATGTCCAGAGCTGTACTATCTGCTTCAAAAATAAACGGCCTGGTCCAACTCTGTAAAGAGCAGGCTGGGACCGAGCAGAGCAGGCTGGGCGCTTGTGCAAGGAGCAACATCAGAGGACCTAGCATCTCCACCTCAGGCCCTGAGCCTCGAGACCCCATGTGCCCCAACATCTTGTCCATATACATCTTCACCTCTCTGTCCACATCAGTGCTTGGTCCAGCTTTTGAACTCCCTTCATGGCCCACAACAAATATCCATCATCCTGTTTGGGCTAGACCAGCTCCCCACAGCCTCTGCTCTCATTTACTGATTCATGGGCACTCGCTCTCCTGGGCTGCGGGGCTCCAGAGGCAGGACCCAGCCAGAAGGAGAAATGTGGATGGCAGAGACAGTAGGTAGGGAACTGGATCTTGGTTAGAAGAGCGTAATTAGAACTACACAGAAACTTTTATGCGTGTTTATTGAGAACACTATCTTTTCCTTTGTTGCTGTAAGAAAAATGCAAAGGATTAGAATATATTTTTCTTCATGAGTACTTAATATGGAGATCAGGAAGTGTAATGAACAACCGAAGGAGGACTGCCCAATTTGAAGGCTATTCAGGTTCCTTCTCTTGCCTATTTTTTTCTGACCTGTTGTACTCTTACTCTGCCTTCTGAAAGATGGTCAACAAGAGCAAGTCCCCTTGATCTCACCTTGACCCTCCTAAGAAGGGGAATGCCGGCCTAAGTGGGAGAAAGAGGCAGCCTTCCCTGTGCCACCGAGAGATAGGTTAGAGGAGAGACTGTCAGGCACTTCCCTCTGTGCTGGCCTCAGTGACTGGTACACATGCCTAATTTTAGTAGACCTACCGTTGCTCATAAACAATCCAAATTAAGAACTTTTTGGAATAGAAAAGAATTCTGTCAGTTTGATTACATTCTACTCTGCAGAAATTATAATCATTTTCATTATGTGATTCTAAAAAATAAATCCTGCCATGTTTCTGGATACAAAGCAAGTGTATAATTTCCTAACTTTGTTGCTTAGCTGTGCTGGTATATGTCCTGTGTCTAGATTTTCTGCCATTCCACGGGGAAAAAAAAAAGAAAAAGAAAAAGGAAAATTGACTGAATAATTGAAAATATGCCAGCTCTTGAAACATCTCTTGTTTTATTCTCTTTTATGGCGAGGCCAAGAAGTCCTTCAAAATGAAAATCATGGAGCATGAACAAGGCTCATCAGGGAAGAACAGAGAAGCACCAAGTCTCTGTTCACTATGCGCTTACGAGGTGCCCAGTAGGGCAAAGAGCTGACACTGACAGACACAGGGGTTAGTAATGAGACTTGACATCTGCCCAGCGCTTTTGGCCTTTCAGAGTATGTGCATACATTGTCCGACTTGATCTTAACAACAACTCCGAGAGGCAGGCAGAGTAGATTTTATTTCCATTTTACAACTGAGGAAATGGAGGCTGAGGTTACAAGGGCAATGAACAATGGAATCAAAACTAAATTAACTAAGCAAGGAAAAAATTAAAAAACGAACCAGGAATTTGGTAAAGTGAAATAGGAAAAGAGAGAAACCAGGCATGAGGAAAAGTTAGAGATATGCCCTGTTTGATGGAGAGGAAGGAAGGCAACCTGGCTGAGGCAGAGACTTTTGACGTGGGGAACAATATAAAATAGGATCGGACACAGGGGAAGGGTGGGACGAGGGAGTTGGTGGAGTTTGTCCTTAATATTGCAACCCAATACAGAGCCGTGTGTTATTTGTTAAACATGCCCCAAATTACAGGCAAAATACAGTACAGACAATATCCTTGTACTCTTTATAATCTTTATGAAGTGTCAGAAACTATTTCTCCAACAACAGGCACTGATAGGGAGACTGAGACAAAGAGAGGTAAAGTAAGCTGCTCAAGGTTGCAAAGTTAGTAAGGGGCACAACTGGCATTTGAACCAAAGCGGGCTGGATTCAGAGTTCACGCTCTTAACCACTGCATTATCATACTCTTCTAAATAAAAGGAAGGTTCTTCTAAAAAAGTCTTCTAAAAGTTCTCCTGTGATTTACCTTCTACATTACTAAAAACAGCCTGTTTCAATGAAAATATCAGCAGAGTTATGGAAAATCGTTCATTACTTGCCTGCCCAGTGGAACCCAGAGAGAGCCAATACAGCCTGTTTCAATGAAAATATCAGCAGAGTTATGGAAAATCGTTCATTACTTGCCTGCCCAGTGGAACCCAGAGAGAGCCGATACAGATATTGCAATAAATGCTATTAGGTACAGCATCTGAAATATTCTGGGGCTTCACGTTATATGCATACAACAATAAAACCTATAAAAAAATTAAAATACATAAAATGTGACATCGAAATTACATTTTGCCTCAAAATAACATCATTAAATTTTAAAAAGTTTTTCTTTGAAAGAGAAAACAACTGTTTGATCAATTCACTTTAAACAATTTTATTTTAAGGAGGCTCCATGCCCAATGTGGGGCTTAACTCACAACCATGAAAACAAGAGTCACATGCTCTACCGACTGAGCCAGCCAGATACCCCTCAAGGGAATCATACGGGATGCCTGGGTGGCTCAGTCAGTTAAGCATCTGCCTTCCACTCAGATCATGATCCTGGACTCCTGGGATCAAGTCCTGCAGCAGGCTCCCTGAGCCTGCTTCTCCTTCAGCCCCTGCCTCTCTCTCTGTCTCTCATGAATAAATAAAATAGAATCTTAAAAAAAAAAAAAAGGAATGATATGAATGAGAATTGTATGAAGTTTGAGGTAAAAATAAATGTCATTTCATAATAATATTATATTATTTTTGAGGAGTGCCATTTCTTACTGCAATTAAGTTTAAATCTCAGCCTTCGAAGGCCCTCTATAAGTTGGAAATACGTACCTAGTGAATATCCAACCTTGTTTCTCATTACTTCTCAATATGCCCCTTTCCCATCAGTGGTCATAGCTGCTTCTGTGCCTCACTTATGCTGTTTCCTTCCTCTTTCCACTTATTCAACCTACACACAACTTTCTGGTCACCACCTCGAATGTAGAACTTCTCCTAACGACTCATGCTCTGGTAATTCCCTGTTGTTTCCATTTTGACAATTCTTTAAAGTCAATTCCATACATTATAGCACCTAGTTATGGTCATAGTCACAGAATTTGAGATTTGTAGAACCTTAGAGAGGATCTGGTCTAAGTCCCTCGTTTTAAATATAAGACAGCTGAGGCCCAAAGCTGCCAGTCAAAATTGACTAAGTGCACGCATTTATCTCTGCTTCCTTGTTAATCAAACTAAAATAAGAGGAAAGTATGCCTTTAAAAAGGCATAAATCTGCAAAGACAGACAAGAAGAGAGGAGGTAAAGCAGACAGGGGATGTTAGCAACACTTTGAAGGACAGAAGTACTCAGAAGAGCACTGGGTGACTCTTAAAGGAAAGGCTATGTCCTAACTGCCTTCAGAGGCATTGCCAACAACAAGCGTGACTGAGAGCCCTGGGAAGGCTTGGGAGCTGGAGATGTCAGGTATCTTAGACAACGTCCCTTCCATCCCTTCGATGAACCCATGCAACCAGATTTCCCCACTTCCTTTGCCTTCTCTCTGGCCAAACTTCTCCCATTTTCCTCTCTGCTAAGACTAAATCGGGGATCTATTCTCAGGGACATTAAGTATAGCGGTGAGATGATGAACTGAAAACATTGGAGGGGGTGCTTGGGTGGCTCAATTGCTTAAACATCCAATTCTTGGTTTCAGGTTTCAGCTCAGGTCATGATCTTATGGTCGTGGGATCGAGCCCCGCATCAGGCTCCATGCTCAGCAGGGAGTCTGCTTGAAGATTTGCTCCCTCTGCCCCTCCCCCCACATGAGCCCTCTTGCTCTCTAAAATGAATAAATAAATCTTAAAGGAAAAAAAAAGAAAAGAAAGCACTGGAATTAAGTGAAAGTCTGTGTTCTGAACAAGAGACATTCCCTACCTCACTGCAGGTCCTGCCAGGGATGTAGGAGAGCAGACAGAAGTTGAAAAGGATCCTCTTTGAGGAAACCGACCAGACAAAGAGAAAAGACCTACGGGTACTGACATTTCAGCATCCTGCAATGAAACCGCTGCTCCTGCAGTTACCCTACAATGAGGTCTATAAATCAATAAGTCTGACCTGATACACTTTTTAGCACCTTCAAACATGAATGAATAGCCAAGGGTCACTAAACATGAAATGAAAGGTAGAGGCCAGAAATATAAGAAAGGAACTTTCTGAAATATAAGAAAGGAACTTAAAGAGTCAGGTATAAGGGAGAAGAAGAGAACTTCAATGAAATCATAATTGAAATCTTCAAACAGAATAAAGACAATATTTCATCTGTGAATCAAGAACACAGTGCTGTTAAAATGAACAAAGAAAAAGAAAGAGCTCTTAAAAACTAAAAAAAAAAAATATGATCACAACAGCTAAAGAATCAATAAAAGAGTTGAAATATAAGTTGAATATATATCTCCCCAGAAGTAAACCTAAATTTTAAAACATAGGTAGTAGGGGTAAAAGATGAGAAATATAGTCAATCTAATAAATTCAATATCTTAATAATAATTCTAGAAGTTATAGAGATAATCAGAGGGAGCAAATTATCAAAGAAAAAAATTCTTCTTAAACTAAAGCCTATATTTTCCAGATAGAAAAGGGCACAATGTATGAAAGAGCTAAACCATTGCACTACTGGGTATTTACCCCAAAGATACAGACGTAGTGAAGAGAAGGGCCATATGCACCCCAATGTTCATAGCAGCAGTGTCCACAATAGCCAAATCGTGGAAGGAAACAAGATGCCCTTCAACAGATGACTGGATTAAGAAGTTGTAGTCCATATATACAATGGAATATTACTCAGCTATCAGAAAGAACAAGTTCTCAACATTTGCTGCAACATGGACGGCACTGGAGGAGATAATGCTAAGTGAAATAAATCAAGCAGAGAAAGACAATTATCATATGATTTCTCTCATCTATGGAACATAAGAACTAGGAAGATCGGTAGGAGAAGAAAGGGATAAAGAAAGGGGGGGTAATCAGAAGGGGGAATGAAGCATGAGAGACTATGGACTATGAGAAACGAACTGAGGGCCTCAGAGGGGAGGGGGGTGGGGGAATGGGATAGACTGGTGATGGGTAGTAAGGAGGGCACGTATTGCATGGTGTACTGGGTGTTATACGCAACTAATGAATCATTGAACTTTACATCGGAAACCGGGGATGTACTGTATGGTGACTAACATAATATAATAAAAAAACATTAAAATAAAATAAAATAAAAGGCAAAGGTGAAAATCTTTTAAGAAAGAAAGAGAAAGAAAGAAAGAAAGAAAGAAAGAAAGAAAGAAAGAAAGAAAGAGCTAAACCAAGGCTCATCATGGAATTTGAGAACACAGGGGACAGAAGGAAGATCCCCAGAGCTTCCAGAGGAAAAAAAATCAGAAGAAAGAACTAGGAATCAGAATAGGACCAGACTTAATAGCAATGCAGGATTGCCAGATGATATGGAGCAATGTCTCCCATGTTTTGAGGGAAAATAATTTTCAACCTAGAATTGCATGCCTAGAGAACAATGAAGTCAGCATTAAAATGATGACTTTTTGTCAGCCACTCAAGGTCTTTTTATATTCTGTGCAAGTACAGGGTCACTCTCAGTCAATCTGTTGCAACCTGTTAGCATCTCAGGGGATTGTAGTCATGGTATTGGCCCTTTGCCAAACCTGAATGAAATGTACTACCTACTGACTAATGCAGTCCTGTCCTTGGTTCTGAAACACACAAGGGGCAGCCTGTGCCATCTTGTCAGCATTTTTTTGTAGAAAATATACATATCGATGATTTGCATCTAGATTCTATTGTTCTCTTCATTTCTATCACTGAATCTGATCCCACACATGGTTTTGACTTCATGAACACAGAGGTATGAAAGACTCCTCAGATGAGATATCAGTTTTCTGGAGACCAAGATATTTTACTTTATCCTGCCATGCCTTATTCCTTACTAAAATCTTCCTTGAATATACTTTGTGGAATATCTTACTTATATGGTGTGTCCTTTGAATAATCAGAACCTCCAACACACCCTTTGTTGAGAAGCTAGAAGATGTGTTCGTTCAACATGAGAGAGCAAGTCAAGATAGAAACATGGGACCCAGGGAACCCATCTCAGAAAGAGAATGAAGGAATTCTCAGGAGGATGGTGAATGGGCTCTTATGATGCTATCTGAGTCAGGAGAGCAATCAATCCAATCTGGAGCATGTCTCTGAGGAAGAAGACAATAAAAGAATGAGAAACAAACTGATGAGTTTGACCATATGGAGAACTGTATAGTTCTTTGAAAGTTTAGGAAGAATGAGAGATTCTAAAATACAGAGTAAGTTAAACAAAAATAAAGCAGTTTTTTTTTTTCTTTAGGATAGAAGTCGGGAAGGAAGGAAATAGTACCTTATTTGGCTCAGCTGTGAGTGATATTTACATGGTTGTAAACACTGGCTATGGGCTTAAGAATTGTGATAGAACTCATTTAAGAGAATATGTGGAAGAGAAGAATGTATGTGAGGGAGAAAAAACAGGTTGATATTAGCCTTCATCTTCCACAGTAGTGTGTGAAGTTCATCACTCAAGGAATTATCATGTGAGCATGTAATTTAGATATATGGTGGTTGGGGAGAGGGGGACCCAACCAAACAGAGACAGCTGAGAGTTAAAAGTAATTGTATCCGATGGTGTAATTCGGGGATGTGGACAGCTAGACAGAGAAATGTTCTTTTTATTCATTAAAAGTCTTTTAAATGTGGTTTTTCAAACTATGGTAAATTTTTGATGAAACATTTCTGAAAGGAAAATGAAATGAGTCCCAGAGAGATTTAATGTATCTTATGGTGTTTGCTCTTGTTTTGTGTTTGTTAACCTCAACTCCCAGGCTAGCATACAAAATCCCTGTGGACAAGAGTGACATCTTGTACTTTTTTAGTAGTGCTCGCAGCACCTGCTACATGTTAATTAATATCTTCGTATTTCTGAAATTTTCATTACATTTCTTAAGAGCTAATGAAGTTCCCCAAAGCGTGTTAGTGGAAAAATTTAAATAGATAATATACTTTATATTTAACCCCTGATAATGAAAATGACTTTTTCTCCCTCCTCAGGCTGACACTTGTCAATGGTTTTGCAATACAATTTTAAAGCCTTTTCTAATTGAGCGTGGCACAACTGAATTCAAAGCATAACAGCTGGAAATCAAACTGGACTTGGATAAACTAGGGCAGTAGCTAAACAACAAAACACTAAACTCACTTGCATATTTGTTGTGAGCCTGGGCTTTGGAGTCAGAGTGCCTGGGTTTGCCTCCATCACTTACTGGTTGTGTGATCTGGGCAAATTATGAAATCACTGTGCCTTTACTTCCTCATTTGTAAAATGGAGATGTGGTAATCCCCGTCTCATGGATCACGTGAGGATTCAGTGAGTCAATGTGAAGTGCTTAGGGCATCACTGCTGGGGTTGTGAGCCCCATGACCACTCCTGGCTCCTCACCCTACCCTGCTTGGTACCTCACTCTCCGTATTCTTTTATACCCACTGCTAACCCCAAGCCGGCTTCCCATCTGACCTCCCAGGTTGTCCTCATTGAATCCATGTGCTTAGTTCTATTCCCAATTTATCCTTACTCCTCAGGGATAAGTGTCACCCTGTAACACCCTGCATACTCAGGACTGGATTTTTCAGGAGATAATATAGCCATGATGAAATTTGCAATGCTCCCTTACTCACTTCTGCAAAGACTTGTTTTTCAATGGCAAACAAGTGATGTGGTTTTGACAAACATTGAGGAATACTTTATTTAAAATTGGCTTGAATGGGGAATCCCTTACAGCCCAGCAATAGGTGAAAAAAGAGCCCCTCCTCTACCAGATGGAGTTGATTCATTACTTTCTTACCTTGGTATCTTATCACCTAACAAAATTCCTGGCATATAGTGTGCACTCAATCAATATTTTGTTAATTAGTTAGTAAGCAGCTAAGTTATATGCACATTATAAAGAAATCCATATGAAGAACTAGAAGACTCAGGTCTCCATTTTCATTTTTGTCACTAATAAGTTGTATTGGTCAAGTCACTTTACCCATATAGGACTTGGCTTCCTCATCTGTAAAATGAGAGCATCAAATAGACGTTCTCTTAGTTTCTTTCCAGTTCTGAAATTTGATTTGGGTGGTACGAAGAGAAGCCAGAGAAGCTTTCCAGTGGGGCCTACGGTTTAAGTCGCAATGCAGTAGCTTATTGGAGAATCATCTTTAGAGCTGTGGGGTACTTTGGACTAGCCCGGTGCTTCTCAGAGTTAAATGTGCATACATTACTTGGGAGATATTCTGATTCAGTGGGTCTGGAGTGAGACCTAAGATTCTGCGTTTTTAGTGAGTTTCCAGGGGAGGCCAGTGCTGCTGGTTCTTGACTTTCAGATGCCAGTCCCTGCCTCCTTTGTGCAGCCATTGTCTTCCCCAGCTCCCAGAAGCAGGGAGTAATTTTGGGCCTCATCTGCAGCATCAGGTTCTCACTAGTCACTTGGCCAAGAAGACCCAGAATCCAGGGCACCTCAGAGGGAAGCCCTGGGCATCTGTATGATCTCTGAGTTTCAGCACTCCTAACATCTGCACTGACAACGTTGAGCTGCGTTTACTACAACTTGGGAGTTTTCCCAGGATCCCTAACTCTTCCTTCAGCATGTAGGACTGAGCTTGTCTTGAATGCACAGCCTGCTTATTTGGGACCATGAAATACAGTCTAGCTCTAACAAGGGCTATAAAGATCTCCAGAAAAGAGCACCAGCTCCATCTCTCTTGTTCCCAGACTGGCTGGATTTCTGTATTGAATAGACTTATCTCCAAGAACTTTTCCAATTCTATCCAACTCGTGTTTTCACTTGATACATGGAGTCCTGATTTTCAGTGCTTTGCTTGATCAGACTTCTTGCACTTGATTATGCTTGTCTGCCTAATCTTCTGTGGCCTCTGAATACTGTGCCTTGGACTGTCTAGCTGCATGCAAAACAACAGCCTATGCAGCAGTTTGATTCCCTCCAAATTAGGTCTCATAGACCAAAAGGAAGGTCCCACTATTGCTTCTTTATCGCCCCTCCTCCCTGCTAGCTATGAGTTGCATTCCTTTGAGTCTGATCAAGTAATACACATAATTCAAGTCTCACTTTATACCTGGGCTGGCTTATGATCCAGAGCATCCTACTGGGAACTCTGGATACTAAAAATAGCAAGAAGAAGAGGTAGAATAGAGCTAAAGGTCTTAAGATGTATTCTTAAGACAAATTTGAGCCATCAAATCTCTGGCTCTAGTTACACCATTTTAAGCTAAGCTGTAGTTATGCATCTTTGAGCCATTCTTCACAACTATTTGTAAAGCCTTTGTCCAGGAGTTTCATTAAAATGATTGCCCCTTGCAGCCTCATTAGTGTCTGCTTCTAGAAGATACTGAAATTGTTCAAAAGATGCTTAGTTTGTAACAAAATTCCAGGGAAGAGCTTATAATGTGGTTCTACTATATTCTTCCAAAGATAGTTTTGTTAAATAGGATAATACAATTTCTAATCCTGTACTTAAGAAGTTAAACTTTTCCAAGTTAAAAACTTAACTCTAAAAATATTGTGGCATGGAAATATTTAGCCCTCCGAATTATCTAAAAATTTTATGTCAAAATCCCTAGTTCTATGATTTCTACTTTGCTGCCACCTGCATCCTTGGTTCCCACCAGTATTTCTGCTTCAGACACTACATTAACTGAAGAGGACTGAGTAGGTGAATCAAGTGCTGTTAACTTGCATTGTTCATCCTCTAAGTCCTTGGAAACTGCGACACCCTAGGTCAGATATAATTTTCACCACCATCCCACCCAGAGGCTAGAAGTGCCTGCAGCCAGGACCATTGTCTGAGGACTCAACAAAGCACCATGCTGAGGAGTGCAGACTTGGAATCCGATTGCTCTAATCCTGATTCCTTGTTGACTAGCTTTCCTCTATCCTGTGTCTTAGCTTCCTCTTCTGTAAAATGGGTCTGATGATAGTACCTACTTCATAGAGTTGTTGTGAAGTTAATACAAGCAAAGCATCTAGAATATACTAAGCTCTACATTCACTGCTGCTAGTATCTTGTAGTTTCATGAGCTTTAGCCAGTTATTCAAAACAAAACTATACACTAAACACCTAAGATAATGAATAGATAAGTGTTCAAATACACCAATATTTAAATTATCAAACAAACTTCAGTGTTATCTTCTGAAAAGATAGAATCTTAGGTCTGAGGAGATCTAGTCCATCAAAGTCAGTGTTTCCCAATTTTTTGACTGAAATTTATGTCAGCAACTACATCTTTTATCATGACCCAATACGTACATATTTATTACCAAAGAGGGGAAAAATGTCCCCAAACTAAGAAATGGGAAAACTGTTATTGTGCCTTTGCTTGCAGCATAAGAAAACCACTCTAGCAACCTGTTTAAAACAGAATTTGTTAGCTGGTGCTCTCCTTCTAATCTCTGTCTCACACCAGGTCATGCTTCCATGTTCATTGTCAGATACAACTGTTGATGGATAAAACCCTGTTACTCTAATTATCAGCCACAGATAGAGTCATAGCATTAACTTCTCAGATCATTCTGTCTCAGACTGATACAGATGTGATATTTCCATGAGCTTGCAAAATGAACTTTATAGTTTCTTCTCCATTTTTTAAAATTAGCTGCTATTTCCCAAATATGTAATCCTTCTGTATCCATACCCTTCCTAGATGGATATACTCTTTTATCACTTGGTTGTTTCTCTTGCCAGAAAGTAAATAAATTCTGACACATGCTGAAGATCAACTGATCTGAGAAATTTTCTTTTTAACAACATCACAAAACAAAAGTTTCAGAAAATGTTTTATCTCTTGTTTTAATTTCTTTTGAAAAAATACTACTCAAGACCCACACAATATTTATTTCCATGGTCCACTAGTATTCTTGGATCTAGAAACTGAAAATTACGTTACTAAATTCCCCAAAAGAGACTATGCAGGTTTATTATTTTTAGATGTATATAGACTATCTGGCAAGGATTTGATGTGGAAAGTGTATGAAGGAGAGTACTTTCAAAATGTGAGAAACAGCTTTAAATGTTCCTGGGGAGTGATATGTTAAAGTTCCATTTTTTCTATGAGTAGAAAGAGATATAATTGACCAAAAGTTAGCAGCAGGTTGCCAGCCTAAGGAGGCAGAATGAAGAAGCCAATGGGAAAAGTGTGTTCAAAAGCAAAGAGAGGTAAGCCCAGGAGGTTTCACTTTCTGACAGGGTCACATGGGTCAAGGAGCAGCAGAAGCTACCAGAGGCACAGCTAGAGGGGACAGCACTCAAGAGCTGGAAAATGCAAGAGTAGACCAATGCAGGAGGCAAAAAGCAAATGAAAATGCTGAACAGGGCAAAACTATATGGCAACCGTTTTATGGGGGAAAGCCTGAGGCTCTTCTTAGAGAGAGCAGCAATCAAAGGAATGCTATGGTGGAAGGTCCCTCTGCAAATGGCTGTAGTGACCAACCGTTCCATTTTTAAAAGCTTGACCTCTCATCAAGATTCTCCTAGAATGTGAATCACTGTTTTTTCTCTAACTGTCCAGGGATCGATATTAAACTGCTTCTAAATACTTGCCCCTATCTCATCCCCAATTAGCTCCCCAATTAACTCTAGTGCAAATATCTTTCCATGCATATGGACATAGATGAGGATAAAGATGAAGATGTAGAGTTAGATAAAGATAAAAATAATGAACATTAAAACAAGGGGTGATATGTGTGATACAAATTTATGAAGGGCACTTAGAGGCAAACTAAGGTTTTTTCCCGTATATGCTATGCACTTTAATTTTGCTGGTAAGGCACAGTGTACTTTATTCTATACAATATCTGTAAGTATCTATAAGAAGATATTGTTGCTAAATTTTAAAAGAAGATTTTAAATAATGTTTTATTAGTATATTACATGTATATTTGAAGTTATTAAACTTTAAGACAGCATAATAACTTAAAAATAATTTCCGATAATGATAAATGACAAGTACTATTTATTGAGGTTAGGCATTTACCCAATTATCTCTAGTTACAGATAAGGATAACTATGATACAGAAAAGTTAACCAGTCTACTGAAGATCACAAAATGATATATTAAGTGACAGAGCTAGGATTCCAACCCAGGTAGTTTGGTTAATTTGATTGCACTTAAGAACACAATCTCAAATTATGTAAAGCAAAATTTGAGAGACTGACCACTGACAATCACTGTGAGAGATTTAAATATACTTCTTTTAATAACTGATTTTAAAAAATTAAAGGCCAACAAACAAGGATAGAGATTTGAACAAGACTAACCAAACTGACCTACTGGATATATGTATGAACACTGCCTTAGCACCTGAGGACTGCACATTCCTTTTAAGAGCAATGGAATATTTACATAATAAATCCTCTCCTGGAGAAAATACACAGGATTCAACAATATCAATCATACAGAGCATTTTTTATTATCACAGAACAACATAATCTAAGAATAAATAACAAAAGATAATTTTCTAATATAATATGTAAAATATATATAAGCTCTGTGTAGTTTGGAATGTAAAAAACACATGTTGAAATGGCCCATGAGTCAAAGAGTAAATCGTAATGAAAATTTTAGAACTATTTTTAACTGAATGATAATGATAATACTATAATAAAAACTTGTGGAATGAAACCAAAGCAATGTTTAGAGAAACTCATAGTCTTAAAATGCATACATTAGGAAAGAAAGGACTGAATATTAAGCCAAACATTTACCTCAAGAAGTCAGCAGTTAGGAAAAGAATACAAAACAAAACAAAAACAAAGGAGAAGAAAGATATATGGATTAGTGAAATAAAATTAACTAATGAGAAACCTCTGGTGACAATGATCAAGAAAAAATACACAAATCACAAATATAAGAAATGAAAAGAGACACAATACAAATACAATGGAGAGATTAAAAGTATGATAGAAGTTTTAAATAAAATGAAAAAATTCCTAGATAAAGCAACTTAAAGCTGACTCAAGAAGAAACAGAAAACTCCAATGTTCTATAAACAGGGGTGATAGTCAAAATATTTAAAACTTGGTTTGACAGGGGTGCTAACCATTAGAACAGATATTGACCCAATCAGAACTGATACCAACTCTGGCATTTATTAAATGAGTACAGTGCTTAATGACTGCCTCTAACTATTGAAAATTATATTACTAATTTTCTATTTTCTCACAAAGAAAACACTAGGATCAGATGGCTTTACTAATGAGTTCTTTTTTTTTTTTTAAGATTTTATTTATTTATTTGACAGAGATAGAGACAGCCAGCGAGAGAGGGAACACAGGCAGGGGGAGTGGGAGAGGAAGAAGCAGGCTCCTAACAGAGAAGCCTGATGTGGGGTTCAATCCCAGAACACTGGGATCACGCCCTGAGCCAAAGGCAGACGCTTAACGACTGTGCCACCCAGGCGCCCCCTGTACCACCCAGGCGCCCCTACTGATGAGTTCTTACCAAATATTTGAGGAGAAAAGTTTACTCTAAACTTACAAAAATGTCACCAGTGAATAGAAAAACATAGTTATATTTATCAACTCACTTTATGAGTCTAACAAAATCTTGATACAAAATACATCTGACAAAAATAGTATGAACACGCAAATTTGTAACCCAATATTACTCTTAAACAGTGGCAAAAATCCAATACCAATTTGAGTTTATCTCAGGAACACAAGATTGATTTAATATTTAAAAAATCAATTAATATATTTAAAAACTCATAAAATAATCTTAATAGACACAGCAAAAGATTTTGATAAAAGTTCTTAGCAAAGTGGACAGTAGAAAAAAAACTTCCTTAATGTGATAAGGAATGGCTGCAAAAAAAAAATTAAACATCCTATATTATGGTGACACACTGGAAAGTTTCCCTTGAAGATCAGAAAAAAGGAAAAATTATCAACTCAAGTCAGACTTTTCCTGATTTCTTAGTTATTTTCAGATTCATTCTACTAGACAATATAGATTCTATATTGCTGTATATTTTCATCTATATGACAAGGGGTTGTTCTTTATTTTCAAATTATAATGGTCAAGTTAAACCTTATATTCAAATATAAGATTTAGCTTTGTGATTATATTACATACCATAGGTTCTGTGTCCTTTGGAGGTCTTTCTAAAGGAGGAAGGTACCACTGAAAGCAAAGTTCTTTGTTTAAATCTTGTATATTCATATCTGATGACACATCTCCAGAAGATGGGCTGGCAGAGAGCTTATTTAATGATAAATCGGAGTGTAGAGAACTGTCATGACATAACTAGGGAAAAATCAAAAAGAGTTTAATTGTTGGTAATAATAAATTCATTCAATATTTAAAACTTTCACTCAATATCCATTCAGTCTTGGCTACATTATAAAACTCTGGGAATTGTCTTAGTTTGTTTATGGGTGTAGCTTTCAAAACTGTCCCCGATTACCAGAAAATATTCTCCTACAGAAAAAATATGCTTCAAAATCCATGGAACACAGGGTGCCTGGGTAGTGCAGTTGGTTAGGCTTCCAACTCTTGATTTTGGCTCAGGTCATGATCTCAGGGTGGTGAGATCAAAAGCCCTGCATCAGGCTCTGTGCTCAGCTCAAAGTCTGCTTGAGAGTCTCTCTCTCTCTCTCTCTCTTTCCCTCTGCCCCTCCTGCTCATGCTCTCTCTCTCTCTCTAAAATAAATAAATACATCTTTTAAAAAAGAAAAAAAAAATCCATGGGACTCAACAGACATCTTCTATTTTGGTGACTCTCCCACAGTAAAGATCTAGAGAGGAAAATGTCAATGCTATCATTTCAGTCTCAAGATCACCTCAGATTCTAAGAACATCTCCTTTTCTTCTTGTTTATTCAGTGGTGAATAAACTGAGGGTATGATTATAAATAATATCTACTTTCCGACGGCATTTTTTGCAGTGTCATATGCAAAATAAGACACAGTTTTTGCTGTAAAATATTAAAATCAATTGCTCTCATTCCCTCTTTACATGAACAGGGCTGATTTGTAATTTCAGTCTTGGTAAATCTGGGCCTAGCTTTGATGGAACCAGACCCCTGAATCAGGAGTTTTCAGGAAACATAAATGTGTAGAATGCAGCTGGCAATTTCATAAATTATTCAGTTTTTTAAAAGTAGCTCAGAAAACAAAGCATGGTTGCTATCAAAAAAATAACAGATAACAGAGAGATAATAATAGTGATAATAATATATCAAATCTGAAAAGGACCTTCCTTAATGGAGTGCAAACTATTTTCAAAATTAACTTGTTGTTATTCCCAAAATTATAGCATCGTAGTTGGGAAGCAATTCTTCTATTGAACTTTTGACATCTAAGGTGTCTTAAGGCTTGATGATGAAGGGGAACACGTAAGTGGCCAGTAAGAAATGCCTGGTGTTTCTGTAAGGCTTTGTACCTCCCATTATTTCTGAGCTTACTCAAGATATAATATAAGACTGTCAATGAGAGTCTTCAAAATAAAATAAAAAGAGAAATAAAGACTCTGACCTTTCAAGTTGTCTACTGATAAAAGAAAAATATGTCATGACTGAAAGGTAATATTAAAGATGAAAACTTCTCAAAAATGTCTAGAGACTATCATCATAAAAGGATATTATAAGCCAGAATCCTCATTTATTAGCACTATGATACTAAAAGCATGACCAAAATAAACAATAAACATGACTATTAGGTTTAAATAATCACTTAAAAATGCTAAACTAAAATTAATTCAGGTAAATAATTGATTCAAAAAATAATTTCTCATATTTTTTCATATCTGAGTGCCTTTCAGAGTTTCTGACAACTATTTAATAAGAATTCATATTTAATAACTAAGAAGAGAAAAATAATAAGCAAATATTTACTATTTCAGTATATACAGCATTTACTAACATGATGGTCTAATAATGGTAAATTGTAACAAAAGTCAATATCAAAATAGGCATTTAGTTTTCCATTATCTTTAAAAAAACATAAAATCTATGGGGCTCCTGGGTGGCTCAGTCGGTTAAGCGTCTGCCTTCGGCTCAGGTCATGATCCCAGAGTCCAGGGATCAAGCCCCACATCGGGCTCCCTGTTTGGCAGGAAGCCTGCCTCTCCCTCTTCCACTCCCCCTGCTTGTGTTCCCTCTCTTGCTGCCTCTCCCTCTGTCAAATAAATAAATAAAATCTTAAAAAAAATAAAATGAAATGAAAAAACATAAAATCTAGTTGCTAATGGAATTAAGTACATATGCTGATTGATGAACCATACACTGAATATTTTCGATATGTTTGATTTGTTCCTTGGGAGGAATAAAACAACAGACCTACCAGGAGAATTCTTGTTTGCCATGGTCCTATGAACCGCAAATCACTTTACACTAGTCAAATATCTGACCTTATGACGAGTCTAAACACGAACAACCCAGCGTTGTGCATCATTCTAATCGTATCTTTCTTTTCTTGGAAGTTTTAATGTAATTTATTGGGCACCTTTGTTTTTCCACCAAAGAGCTTCGGTAGACCTAACAACACGCAGACGCAGACGCACACACTGATGAGCCTGGAGCCTAGCAATGATCACTCTGGAAAGACATCTACTTCTTTGTGGAGGAAAAGCAGGATTAAGTATCAAATTATGGAAAGAGTTTGATTGAAATAGCCTCCTGAGTGATTAAAAGCTCAAAAACGTTATTATAAAAATCAGCCAAGCTTGCAGTTTATTTTTTTAAAAAAATCCAAAAGGCTCTATGCTCGTTAGCCGTCTACCCCAGTGAAACGAACATATGATTAGGTGGCTTGCACCTGTCAGGCGAGCGACAGTGATCTCCAGAGCTGATTATTCTGGGAGAGTGTTACACTAATTATATTTTTTTAAAAAAAGAGCAAACAGGGTACAACAGTCTTTGATAACATTGCTGCCATTAGAAACGTCACAGATATTTACAATGTATTCAAGGTCCTATGTTCAGAGCATCATGCTTAGGAGATGGGTAATGGTAGGCTGCCCTTAATACTAAAATACGCAAGCAGAGCTCCTTTCGGAACAGTATTTAAGAAATCACACCTATTAGCAAAATAGTCACGAGAACACATTCACAAGACTATAGTTCTCCACCTTCTCCTTCTCTGCTTCTTGTGCCAGAGTACCTAAGGCATCTGGGATATGTGGCAGTAATCCTCACAGGGAGTCGCAGTTTCTGGAGGGGTGAATTGGGATCTGGTGTTAGATGGAAATGATTTCATCCCACTCCTGCTACTTCCTTCCCTGCAGAGGACCAGACATTTACAGTACATTCCTGGCTTTTCTGCTTCCTCTCGTTCCCCTCCCCTGTAGAGCTACTTGATTGGTCAATTGGGGGAAAAAAAATGTTGGATATGCTCTTTCTTCTTGGGAGAGAATGGTTTGTAGGGAGTGAACATTCTCTGCTCCTTCATGAGACCGATTTTAAAGGGGTCCTTGTCCGCACAGATTTTAAGGGGGCCTGTAGTGACCAAAACTAGCAAGCAAGCAAGCAAACAAACACAGCTGGATTGGCAAAATCTGTCTACTTTGCTATCTGCTTTTAGGAACAGAATTTCCCAGTAAATATAAACCATATCCTGCAATGTCAACATTACAACTCATAAGGTTGGGTATTTTTTTAATCCCAAACTCTTAAACTCTTTTATTTCTCAAATGATTTATAATCTGGGCAAGATAGGGGTGTTGAATATTAGGCATGCCAATACCCCAGTATCTGGGAACTAATTCAAAAAATCCTCCCATGTGGGCGGGACACTGACCTGAGAGCAACTCCATAACTCTGAGAATCACTTCTTTAAATGAATTCTTAAATATCTCTTAGTAGGTCTTCCCACTACTTTTTAAAATTACACTTTATTAATAGTCACCTCACTCTTTTGTTCAAAATAGTGATTTAAAAAAATATTATTACCTACCCAACAATCTAGCAGGATAAGATAAGCAAAGGTTCTCAATTTGGAAGAAGTCACATTTTTAGGTCACTTCTCTGGGCTTAGAAATATAGACATGTCTGGTATGGGCAAGTCCATAATCATAAAAATGAAAGCACTATATGGTGAAGTCCAAAGTCAAGATAATTCAAAACAAAAGACTGATTTTTTTTGTTTGTTTGGAAAGAATTCAATGCAAATGACTTGATTTATTCATTTTATAAATACATATTGGAAATTTATAATACACTATGTCCATTTGCGTTTTCTCAATTGTGCTTCCTTCAGAAATATAACAATGATTCTAAGAAGTTTTCCAAAATATATAATGTTTGAAAACAGTACCTTGACTGTGTCATGTGAGACTTTTTCTGAAAACAGTGTATTTTCCAATCCTTGACACAGTTCGTCTGGAAATTCATCAATACAAGAGGAAGAATACAGCTGTAAAAATCTTTTAAGGAAAAAATGCATTTCTTTTTGGCGCAAAATAAGCCCAGAGTTGAAAAGGGATGTGAGGAGTGTATCATCTGGCAATGAAATTCCAGATCCTGGCTTTGGAGATGCTTAGGGAAGAAAAATACATTAATTTAGAATCACGTTAGATAACAGAACAGTCAGTATTGTTGGTATTTGCTCGTTAACTGCTGTCCCTGTAAATCACACCACCTCAGCTAGCGGCTGCCCGTGTAATTCCTCTGTTTTTAAGCTTATACATGAATGGAATTGCTTCGTGCCACAGGAATGAAGAAAATTTCAGAAGGGTGTGAAGATATTGCTTTAGGTTCTAAGTCTTGACAATGCAAAATATTCTATGCAGTCATCTTATTTGGGACTTACCCCAACAAAGATCTTAAAGCAAGAACTTAGGTGCAGGTAATTGATTTGAAAAGTGATCTCAAGGAGCATAAGTGAGAGACTGAACAAAGTGTGATGGATAGAAGAGCCAATAGTGAGTGAGTTAATGGATGGGCTATAGCTTTGGATAATAAGGGCTTAGTTCTGCTGAGGACTTCTGAAAAATAACACGTAGAACTGTCTGGAACTGGGAAGCTGGAGTGTTACCTACCAGTTCCCTACCTCATTAGTATGTGCGGAATCCCTGGCACTTTGGGCTGTCGTGACAGTGGGCTGAACAAGTCTCAGTAGTTTCAGGAAGAGCTGTACTGGTTAATGTCCACACCCTTTGTTATTGAATTTCTTTTATTCTTGCCCTTCTCATGATGCACCTTTTGCACCTGACACCTTTCGGCGTGCTTGCCTATCCCACTGCTAGCCGTGCTTAGTCACTCTGTGACTCAGCCCATTTGCCCTGTTGGCTTCTCCATCACTGGGCCCTGACACGGGTCAACCTGTCTTTTCCAACTATTTGCACTGATGAACAACACGAAATCACCAATTTCAAGGGCTCAGATAAAACACAACATACATTGTCACAAACACAAGAGGGACTGATGTGAAGCAGATTAGACCAGTTTTTCTGGATGTTCTTCAGACAGCATTGATGATACAACAAAAAAACTAAACGAAACAACTCAATGGAGTTATATATCTTAGCTGAAGTCATGTAATTCTCCTCTTCTATGTACTGAATACTCTTCTTAAAGTCAAAATTTCATCGTGTTCATTTTATAAGCTGGCACATTGTGATCACTCTGATTCTTAACTGTTTTGAGCCATGGGCCACTTTGGCAGTCTTGGGAAGCCTCTGGATGCATCCTTACAATAACATTTTTAAATATGGGAAATAAAATATATAGAACGTCAAAAGAAGTCAGTGATGTTGAAATACTATTCTACCCAAAGATCTGTGTATCTCAGGTTAAGAGCCCCTGAAATTTTCATATTCTGATGAGAGTTCACTCCAAAAGATGTCAAAAGCATTTTAAAATTCCCAAATAAGAAACATGACTTAAACAAGAACTGGAAAAAAATGTGTTCTTTCTTAACGCATCAAAAACCTACCTAGCAGTTTGCTCATATTATTAATCCTTTGCAGATGAATATAGTAGCGCAGTAGAAGAATCCATGTAATATCCACTTTAGTCTGAGGTTCTTTTCTAGCGTCTGTGCTGTTGCACACATCGTCACTTTGATAAGAGCATGTAAAGGCAGTCGAGAAGACCACTTGGTAGTTATCTAAAAATAAAAAATAATAACGGTAAGTGAAAAAAGTTTGTAAGACAAATATTATGCTTTCCTTGAAAAATAACCATATTGGAGGGAAGAAAGCTCAACCTATAAAGGAAAGAGTGACACATGGACTACATTTGATTAAAAAACATTTTTGTATCACAAAAGACACCAAACACAAAGTTGAAAGACAAAAGATTGAGAAAAAATATTTAGAACACGTATGAACAGTTTTTCTCAAATATGTACAACACCATGCACCAATCAATAAAGAAAAAGTCAAAGTCCAACAGAAAAATGGGCAAAGAATTTCAACAGTCAACTCATAGAAAAGGAGACGCAAATAGCCAAAATTTTAGCATCTCTAAAAATCAGAAAAATGCAAATTAAAGTGAAATACTATTTCCCATCCCTCAGTAATTGATAAATACTAAAATCTGAAAATAATAAATAGTGATAATAATGTGAGGAAATGTATGCTCATACACTACTTGTGAGAGCAACTACTTAGGAAAGCAGTTTGGCAGGATCTTATACAATTTAAAATGCAGATACTCATATAAGTGGTATAAGTGTACAAGGACTCTTGTGGAAGACACTCATGATACCATTGTTGCGATATCAAAAAAAAAGGAAACTTGGAAAAATAAACAGATGTCTATTCATTTGCTGGCAATAAAACGAATTACTTAGATCTATAAGGCAGAAGGTATATAGTGTAGTGTCACAGTTCAAATTCCAGATGTACTTCTCACAAGTACATGACTTTGAATCTCTGTACACTGTAGGTTTCTCTGGGCTTTTCACTTCCTGGGTTTTAATTTTCTCATCTTTAAAATGGGCACGGTAAGAGCCTGTATAGATCATGACAACATATACCAAGTTAACAAGCAGGTTCCAAATGATACACAGAGTATCATTTGTATACATTTGAAAAAAAAAAACCCAGGGTAATATTTTGTATTATTTATGTGTACCTATACACACACACACACACACACACACACACACACACACACAAACACACATATACACACAGTATTTTATTAGGATAGTGGCTGCCTCTGGGAAGGAAAGGAAGAAAGATGAATAGAATCTTTTATGGTTAATGGTTTATGTATGTTTTCTTGGATATTAAGATGAATCCCCATGCTCTTTCCACCCAGTTTAGCAAACAGAATATTCCCAGTACTGTGGAATACTGTGCAAAACTCTCCCTAATCCCATTTCCTTCCTCTTTTTCTTCCTTCCTTCGCTTTTTTTCCCTATCTCACATTTTTTCTTTGTTTGTGAACTTTGTGTGCTGAGGTACATTTGCTTGTAACTGACTTTTAAAAAGTTCACCATCTAAGAAAAGAAAACCATTTGAGTCCTTACAAGGACCTAGCTAAATATATGATTTTGGTTGAAACTTATTTTTCCTTAAAACTTCAAAGGCCTTATTCTACTGCTTTCTAGTATCTGTCATTGCTGGGGAGAAGCCGGATGCTAGTCAAATACTCATTCCTGTGTTTGACCATCTTCCCTACTCTGTAATGTTTTTAATGAATTCCTCGTTATTTGTGGTGATTAAAAATATTGTTTGGCATCTAGGCCTAGGTCTTTTTCATTCATGCTGCTTGGTATGTTGTAGGCCTTTTCAGTGTGAACACTCATCTCTCCTTGTGGTCTTGCAAAATAGTCTTATATTTATTTCTCATATTGATTCTCTCTCTCTTTTGGTCTCTTTCTGCCTTTCCCTCTCCCTTTCTCTCTCACTCCACATTTTTGGGCACTTGATTTATAACAGATGTGACACTGCAATGTTGTGAAGAAGGTTGGTCTTTTTAACACATGGTTCTGGGTTAACTGTATACCATATGGAAAAAAAATTAATCTTGACTTCAGCCTCACACCATATATAAGAGTAGATTCTAGATGAATTGCAGATCTAAATGTGAAAAGTAAAAAAAAAAAAAGATGGTAAAGATAGGAGGGTATTTTATGACTTTTGCATAGAAAAAGATTTCTAAAACTGAACACAAAAAGCATAAACCATAAAAGAAAAGATTTATAAATTAGACAACATTATAATGAATTTTGTATAATCAAAAGGTACCACTAGCAGAATGAAAAGGCAAAGCACGAGGGCGTAAAAGATATTTGTAATACATAAACTCTACAAAATGGTCATATCCAGAATACTGAAAGAATCTCTCCACATTTCTAAGAAAAAGACAGAAAACTCCCAGGAAAACTGAGCATGATTCTTGAATAAGGAGTTCCCAAAAAAGACTAAGCAAAAGCCAATATTGTGTATAATAGTGTCCTACCTTTTTAGTCATCAAGGTAAAATTTAAATTCAAACCCCTTTGAGGAACTTCTTGATAGTACTAAATTGAAAATATATATACCTATGGCCCAGCAAGCCTATTCCTTGGTACATACATAAAAATGTGTACCTCTGTGCAGAACAATGTAATATACAAGTGTATTCATAGAAGCATCATTTCTGATAACCCCCAAATATTTATCAACAGTAGAATGGATAATAAATTATTATCATATCCATCAAAGAATGAAATACACAAACATAGTGTGGAACAAAAGAAGACAGATACAAAAGAATATAGACTATACAACTTCACTTACACAAAAATCAGGTGGCAAAGCTAATTCATGTATTAGAAATCAGAAAGCAGGGAGGTTAAGATGTGTTGACTAACCTTATTGTGGTAATTATTCCCCAATGTATACATATATAAATCATTACATTGTACACTTTAAACTTACACAATGTTATATAACAATTATATCTCAATAAAGCTGGGGGAAAAGGCGACTGGTAGGCAGTGGAAGCGTGGATGATGTAGACTTCTAGGGTACTGGATTTGTTCTATTTTTGATCCATGATGGTTACACAGGCACTTCCTTTATGACATTGAATGAAACTGTATCTTCATGATTTGTGTGATTTTCCATATTTATGTTATAACACAATAAAATATTTTTGTGGCGATTTCCAGCAAATGTGTCCATATAGTATTGGCATGTCCCCTTCTCCTGGAAATCATCCCCAAACAACACAAAAAACAAGTAACAAAAACACAAATTCTATTTTCAATAAATCAGGAAAGAGCTAAAACCCCAAACTACAAGATGCATGGCATTGTGCCCGAAGTAGTTGTCACCAGGTAGAGGATACAAAGGACGCAGAGGATAATACTAAGATGTAAATCTCAGAAAGAAATAGCAATGGTGAGTTGCACATTTTTAAAACAGTATTATGGTGCCAGTTAAGTTGAAGCATCTTAAGACCAATTGTTCAGAGTTTAAAGAAAAAGAAATACATATACATTTTGAACGTGTATGTGACGAGCTCTTTAAAGCCAAAAAAAAAAAAAAATTCTTTGTTACAGCTTTTCAAACTACAAATGAAAAAGTCAGTGAAGCATCATATAGAGTAGGTTATCATATTGTGTTGGCTAGAGAAATGCACACAAAAGCCTAGGAACTAAGAAGTTGACATTGCTGAATACATATTCTGAAGTCTAAGACCTCAATGTCCTGTTTGCAATAACTTGCACTGGTTGAAAAATCAGTAAACAAAATTGTAGTACTTTCCAATAATAAAATAACTTGTTGAATTCAAGATGTAAAATGCACACATGAATTCAGTAACACGGCTGCAGAATTGTATTTTTGCCTTACTAATGCTCACATCTACAGACACTGTTGGTCATGCAGTTTTGCTTGGATTTGTCTAAAGTATCAGCACCAACTATTGAAAGAAGATCTCCTTGTCTGTGAATGATTAGCAATAATGCAAGTGAAATATGCAAAATGCTGAATAATCTTCCTGAATTCAGTGGTTTATCCTGGAATAACTCTGTTGACATGTGCATTGATGGTGCAAAAGGAATGATAAATAAGACTGTGGTTCCTTCACATGAACCTCGGAAGGCAGTGACATCAAACTGTACTAGTAGTTCTTGCTTTCTTCACTGCCATGCACTCATAGTAAAATGAATAAATTAATTAAAATGCCAGTTTCACTTAAGAATGTCCCTGATAAAGCAGCAAAATTAAAGTTATTAACTACTGACCCTCAAGTACACATCATTTTTCATAATTTGTGTGATGAAATGGGAAGAACACATAAAATGTTTCTACTCAGGCATCAAAAAGAATGTAATCTTGCCATTTGCAATGATGTAGGTGGAACTAGAGTGTATTATGCTAAGTGAAATAAGTCAGTCAGAGAAAGTCAAATACCATATGATTTCACTCATGTGTGGAATTCAAGGAAGAAGGAAAAATAAAATAAGATAAAAACAGAGAGGGAAACAAACCATAAGAGACTCTTAACTATAGAGAACAAACTGAGGGTTGCTGGAGGGGAGGTGGAGGTGGGAGGATGGTTGGGCTAAATGGGTGATGGGCATTAAGGAGGGCACTTGTGATGAGCACTGGGTGTTTATGTAAGTGATGAATCACTAAATTCTACTCCTGAAACCAATACTATTATGTGTTAACTGACTTGAATTCAAATTAAAAAAATTTTTTTTGCTGCATACTGAAATACACAATGGCTGTCTTAAGGAAAAGCACTTCTGTGATTAAGTTGCAAATGGAATGCACTGCTCCCCACACCCTCTCCTGCCCCTCACCATGGAACACCATTTTTACATAAAAGAACAACTGAGAAGACAAAGTGTTTTCCGTACTTAGGTGTACGGCAAACACCTTCCATAAAGTAGTAGGTCTTCAAAGAAAATAACTGACAGTATTTACTGCCAAAGATAAAATTCAAATTTTTAAGTAAAAATTTAAGATTTTGGAAAATTTGTATATGCCACCATGGGCTTCCCAATACTTAGACTTTTCTGATAAGAATGGTGGTGGTATTTTAAAAATCTGATTTTTAAAAAATTGTCCAGTGAATTGTACCAACACCTAGAAGTCCTGCATAACCCAGGGAGCCACTATTTTCCAAATATCTGATGCATGATATTACAAAATCATGCATGAGTAAAAGATCCATTCAGACTGAAGACTAATGTATTTTAATGTAACAGAGTAAAAAAAGTTCAATGACATTGTTTCATAGTCTACATTGGAACTAACCTTTAAGAAAGTACCACTTATCAGTGTTGGTTTGGTACCAAAGAATAATGTCCACAATTACCTGAAAAAGCTCTTAAAATAGTCCTCCACTTTCTATCTACATATCTGTGTGAAACTGGATTTTCTTCACATATTTCAGCGAAATCATTATGCTCTAACAGGCTGACTGCTGAAGTAGGTGTGAGAGTCCAGCTCTTTTATTAAGCCAGACATTAAAGAGATTTTTAATGTTATTTATGCCAACTTCTAATGGATTTATTACTGTTCTTTTAAAATTAGGTAATAAACTTGAGTATTAATTTCTAATGTAACTTTATTTCTTCTAAAATAATAGATTTGCCCAATTTTTAATATAATGTATTTTGAAGTAAATTTGGGTAAATTATATTTTTCTACAAAATTATACATTTTACAAAAATTTTTTTAAAGATTTTATTTATTTATTTGACAGAGAGAGCACAGGCAGGGGGAGGAACAGGTAGGGAGAGGGAGGAGCAGGCTTCCCATGGAGCAGGGAGCCTGATGGGGAGCTCGATCCCAGGCCCCTGGGATCATGCCCTGAGCTGAAAGCAGATGCTTCACCGACTGAGCCACCCAGGTGCCTGCATTTTACAAAATTTTTAAAATTTATTTGCTTCAAGTTAAACAGAAAAAAACTCAAATAGTTTAATTTCTCAATATCAGTGATTACCTTCCTCTTATCATTTATCCCTTTTTTACTGTAATTAATTTTCCTAAATAAGTTGGCTAATAGCTTATTGTTTTTTTCCCTGAAATTATTTTATTGCTTTTGTTTCCTAGTTTATTATATACATGTCATAAAATGATACAAAATAATGCCAAACATACCCTTCATGTCAATTAATTTAAATTGGCTGAAGTTGCCTATTACCAAAGAGCAAAATACTATCAAGTTCTAAAACAAAGAAAACACAACTCTGTGTTCTATTGAAGAGGCATATTTAAAATAAGATTATTTAGAAAGGCTGAAAATAAAAGAATGGGCAAATGTATACTGGGACAATGTAAACCAAAAAAAAAAAAAAAAAAAAAGGCAGTATTGGCGAACCTACTATCATACAAGCTAGCATTCTGGCCAAAACAGGTTCTCCCCTAAAGCCTCCAGAGGGATGTAGTTCTGTCCCCACCTTAATTTTACCCCAGTGAGGCTTATTTTAGACTTCTGACCTCCTGAACTGGAAGATATACCTTGTGTTGTTTTAAGCCACTAAACTGTGGTTGTTTCTTGTAGCAGGACTAGGACACCAATACAATGACAACACCAATTGCAGAGGACCCAGTTACTTGCACAGGAGGTGGAAGGAAGACTTTCCCTCCATGCCCTTGGATGTCTTTTGACTATTTACTTATTTTTATTTTTAAAAGATTTTATTTATTTATTTGAGAGACAAAGGAGAGAGAGAGAAAGGGGGGGGAGGGAGAGGGAGAGAGAATCTGAAGCAGACTCCGAGCTGAGTGCAAAGCCCAACGCAGGGCTCAATCCCATGACCCTGAGATCATGGCCTGAGCTGAAACCAAGAATTGGACATTCAACTGACTAAGCCACCCAGGTGCCCCTTTGGAGTTTTGATTCTTGAGAATAAATTACCTATGTAAAAAATTGAACTAAATTAAAAGAATAAAAGGAGCCTCTGTACATATTTGACCAATGTCATCTGGTCTTTAATGTCACAGGAGAAAATTAATACCAGTTCAATTTTTCTTTCTTTATAGAAAGGCCACTTTTTCTGATTGAATACTTACTATTATTTTCTTTGTCTTTATAATCCAAAAGTGATGCCAGAATTTGTCCAGGTATAACCTGCACTGTACGTTTATCTTCAGAGCTTTGGTGGGAGGTGTATCCCATTGCAATGGTTTCCCTCTAGCCACAGCCAGAGATGCAGGGGTGTCACTGGTTCTGGGCCAGTATTTATGATAATTTCCCTGCATTTCTCAGGTGGTGAGAATTCCAACTTTACATCTCAGGTGGGGTTCCAACTTCTCCCAAGTGGCTCATTTTTGGCCCTGACTGGGCAACGTGTTTCTAGTCCTCAATTTGTAGACAAGTCCACTCTGAACCTCAGTTCTAAATAGTTAGCTGGGTTCTGACCTTCCCTACCTGCAGAGCCTTCCTTCCAGATGTCCTCTTTGACCAGGCATTCAAAGTCCCAACCCCAGCTGTTCTCTCTCCGATGAGGTCCTCACCTTCAGCCCTTGCTTATAATCACTCATTTTACTTTGGTAACTTGAGATTTTCTTTTCCTGATTTCATGCTCAGGTATAAGTTAAAACAATTTTGGTTCTGTGTTACCCAACCTTGTTATATGTTTGGATTGGGGAGGGCAAAAGCATCTTTCATGTCAGCTCAATCCAAAAGGGTGATGCATAATTCTGCACTTTGATTTCCTGGTAATACTTTCTTTTCACACCCAACACAGTGATCAAGGGCACAGCTTTTAGAACTGGGTAGATCAGGGTTTGTAACAGCAGTAGAAAATAATCCTAGTTACATAACCTCTCTGAGGGCTTTTTTTCATTTACTATATGTGCATAATGACACTCTCATGGAATCTTCCTAAAGGATAAATGAAATCACATAAGAAAGCACTAGCATATAGCACCAGAAGTCACTGGTCCCACTATTATCTAGCATTTGCTGCATTATGGCTTTCTCTGGTTGTGTCAGTCTTCAACTGTATGGGCCCTGCTGAAGGTTCCAAACAATTTTGCTACATTTCCTTTGGTTCCCTGAAGAGTCAGTCTTCCTCTGAGTCTTCAAGAGAGCATTCTATTGCATCTGTTGCTTCTTATTTTTCATTGTTGACTCAGTCTAGAATAAAGAATCTCTCCACACCTAGTGTCTGATAATAGAGGGTGGAGAATGTATGCTCTGCTCTTGGACATGGGTCTGTTCCTTCTCGAATTTAAGTGATCAAAGTGCAGAGCTCTCAGTGAAATTTCTAGAATCTTGCAGGTGTTGGGCCAGGACAGCTTTGCTTCACTGAGGATGGTTCTCATCATACCCTGATTGTCTCAACTGCTTATACTCTGAACTGATACAGAGCATGTGCACACACATGCACACGCACACATGCACACACACACACACACACACACACACACACACACACACATCACTGTTATTAGCATGAATGATTTATCTCCATTTTCATTCATAAATTGCATAATAATTTGGGATTTGAAGATATAATGTGTTCCCCCAGCTCCCCACCAACGGATAATTGTGTCTCAGAAGACTAGAAGAAATCAACATGGTGGTATAGGAATGGCATCCCAGTTTTTAGTTGGTATTGACCCCATGTCTCTGAACCAGGGGCAAGGCAGTAAGAAAAGAACAAATCATATTTTTTCAGGCTGGAAGGTTTTCTCTCTTTCAAGAGGCAGAGCATATATTAAAGGTCAGCTGTGATCCTTAGTTCTGCTCTACAGATCTCTTTTTACATTCGGACAATAGGTTCACCAACATTAGCTTTTAGCATGACACACATTTATGTTTTTCTATATACCAAGTGTATGTAGTTGTCAGAGACTGCATCCAGGACCACTAATCCTAAATGTTACTTTTAATTCAAAGTGTCTTATAGAATTTAACAATTTTTATCCTAGCTGAATTTTTATATTAAAGCCCCAAGAAAATCAGGAAAAAAATAAGTATATTTTAATACAAGTAGGCCCAAAGTAGGCATCTAATAAATGTTTTTTGCACTGAATCATTACCATCATTTCATGTTCTCTATTCCCATAAGACAATGGAGAGGAAACCTCGATAAACCAGACCAGCTGAATCACTCAATTACCTTATTGTCCTACAGATATCATACAGTAGGTCTCTGGTACATGTACTAATCTATTCTGGCACCCATACACATGACTAGTCTATTCTGTCATCATGGTTCTCTGATCATCAATACTCTGCTGGGAAAATGTGCTCCTCTCCACTCTGCTACCCACATCTCTGGTCTATTTACACCTCCCCTACAACATACTTCTTCTGGAAAAAAATGTTCCTAATTAACTCACATGCCCATCCTGTCTGTATCTAGCTTTAGTTTAATCTGCCTCCATTAATATGGTTCTCTTAAAAGATGCATTTATATAATTTCAAGGTGTATGCCTGTTCTGACTGTCAATGACGGGAAGCTCATGGAAGGCAAGACTCACTTTGCTGATGTGTTCCACGACTACTCCTTCCCTCTGCATGTAAATATCTGGTACAGTGCTCTCCATACAGTAACAATGGCTATCGATCACCACCTCGTGTACAGATCAATGCTAGTGAAGGTGAGATTACTGAGCAGGTTTTCTCCTGGATGCTAATTTATGCTAATGCAAATAAAATCAAACAAGTTTTATTTGTTGCTGTTGCCCTTTAGCAATTCCTTACAACATGAACCTCACTACCATCTGGGTATTTGAAGCAATCCGGAGGGAATTCAGTACCTCCTTCCAACCCAAATACCGAAGTAAGGGAAATCATCAACATGAATTAATTATCAGTCTGCTAGGAAAATACTGGAGGGCAAAACTATTATCCTTAAGGCAAGGCAAAATGCAAAATAGATTGGACTTCAAAATTTGGTCATTTCAAATTAGTATTTTGGTAAAACAGTAAAGGAGTGTTAATCGTACAAAATAGAAACTTAAAATTGGAATACATTATGAAAACTACTAAAATAGACAAAGAAAGCACACACTGTAGCATCAAGCATAGCCAAGATGAAGACTACCTGCTCAGCTGGATCAACTAAGATCATTTGGATAGGGGATGCTGTTCCTCACGGCATGTGCCCATGGGTGCCAACATTAGTAAATCACTGAACACCTTTTCCTGTCTTTCCATACAGCGGCTCAGAATTCTCCTCAGGTCACTACCAGCCACAGACTGAACTTGTCATGTATAGCAGTCTGGATTATCATTCAGCACATTCATGCCCCTCTCCCTTTCTCTATAGGCAGAGTAAATTTCCGTTCCTCCCTGATGTTGGACTTGGCCATCTGGTTTGCTATGATCAGTGGGGTGTGGTGTGGAGAGAGGCCTTGAATGTGCTTCTGTGATTTAGCTTGGTGATTTAGCCCTGTGATCTGGTGCACGCCACGAGAAGAGCATGGCCCAAACAGCCACGGCCTCTGCAGCCTGGGCTTCATAACAGTTGTACATGGATCACACCCGAATCAACGTACAGATGGAAGCAGAATACGTGAGACAAGTCAAAGAATGAATTCTTGTTGTAAGCTACTAAGTTTTAGGGCTGTTTGGTATACAACATAATTTTGGTAATAACTGATTAATACAGCATTTTAGATGAAATTGATGAAGCAAAATCCCACCAGGCAATCAAGCAATAAAATAAGAAAACGACACGTCAGCATAGGGGGCGCCTGGGTGGCACAGCGGTTAAGCGTCTGCCTTCGGCTCAGGGCGTGATCCCGGCGTTATGGGATCGAGCCCCACATCAGGCTCCTCCGCTATGAGCCTGCTTCTTCCTCTCCCACTCCCCCTGCTTGTGTTCCCTCTCTCGCTGGCTGTCTCTCTCTCTGTCAAATAAATAAATAAAATCTTAAAAAAAAAAAAAAAAAAAAAAGTCCATCTAATGGTTTAACCTCAGGCAATACGTTTTTAGGTTGGAAAGGAAGAAAGCCAAGGAAGGGGACAGTGTCAGACACTAACCCTTTGGCTAAAGCTGACTTAACACTTCAGCAGAGTAAGCTGCTGCCTACAAGTATCTTTTCAGAGGCTTTAGGAAGACCACTCCCACCCCCACCAGGTTCAAGTACCACTCTTCATTGCCTTTGGCTCAATGCTTCACCTAGTGCCAAGGAAAATTAATTATGGTTGTTACTGAAATGTCAGTCTGGAAGTAAGACTCTAGCACCTTACTTCTTAGAACCCATCCAAGTGCCCAGTACATAAGAGCACTCAATAAATGTTTTTCAAATGAATGAATGGACAAACACATAAATGAATGTTAAATATGTCACTGTTCATCCGACTTAGAGGTTTAGTTTATAGTTTACTAACTAACAAAGGAGTCCTAAATGAGAAAAAAATAAATAGCAGTGAGGTCAAGTTTAAATTCTAACCTCTCCTTCATTAATTCATTTAACAAAATGAATGCCTGTAATGTGCAAGTAATGTGTGATTTTCTGTGGTTGGGGCAGCAAACAAAATAAAGTCCCTACCCTCAGGAAGCTGATGATAGTTTAACGGAGAAAGAACTCAAAATGTGTACACCCATGTACACACACACACACACACACACACATTTAAAATATAAGAAAAAGCACAGAGAGCTACATGAGAGTATGAGAGCAAGTACACATTTTAGAGGATCAGGAAAGGACCCACAAGTAAATATTTTTAAAAGGGCTCATTTGACATGTGTGAACTGGAAAGAAGCAAGACAGAAGGGAACACCATTTGTCACAGAGCCCTGCATCTGCAACGCAGGAGCTGACTGAGTAACACGTACATATGCACAATGAAATGATGTCCCTTTGTTTTGGCAGCGAGGCCCTAAGAACCCTCTCCTCTCCCTGAGGTTCCTCACACCATTATCCTCTCTAAGCTAAAACCCAACAAATCACCACAATTAAACCTTTGCGACTTGATTAAACATTGCATATATCAGATTTTTATAAAATGCCTACACATACCAAGCAAATAATCTGTGTATGAAGACAGAAGATCCATGGTGGCAAATTCTGGGATATTTGGTAATGCCCCTTGGCTAACTTTATCAGTTCTAGCATTCTTCTTTCCAATAAGTAGATTAATTTCCAACACAGCTTCACTGACCTAAAATTAATGCAGAATTAGAACCCATAAATGTAAGCTTTCTGATTCATAGATTATCCATTAGGTAAATAATGTGAGAAAGTGAATTCATAAAATAATATTCAATATACATTGGAAGAAAAAATAAAGATAATCTGGAGAACAACATGTGATCCCCAACATGTAGTATATATCATTGTCAAACAAATCATTACTGTTGACAATTTAATTAATGTATGAGCCACTTTAAATAGGCTCTCTCACCTAGCTACGACAGATATTTACCAAAATGTCAAAATGTGCACATATGTATCTGCCAATACTTTCATCAAAGGAAAGCTGAAACAAACAAAGCCAGGTCTGGCTAATAAAGATTAAAAACATTATGTATATAAGGAGCGTTTCTAATCTTCCCCAGAAACATCATCAGCATAAATCTGAAAGAATGTGAATTTTCCTTTCTCTCATAGAGATACATTGTGCTGTCCTAACAGCTGGCAGGTAGAGGATACAGACCGGACAGTAAAGAAAAAGATTAAATAAAAATCACACCAACCTGGGCAGCAGCTCTTATCACAATCCAGGCCAGTGAACTGTACATTTCAAATTTATTTACTATTGGTTCTTTAATAGAACTATGCCTTCTGGTAGAAGCCTAAAAAATATAGCACATACATTATGATAAAGATAAAGATATCATGAATTTTCATGATAAATTTTCTCATTGTCTGAAGAGAACATTTCAGTGGAACACTATGTAGCCATTAAGAATAATAATATAAAAAAATAATAACGTATTTGTATCTATTGACATGAAAAGATGTTCAAAGTATATTGAAAAAAGAAAAGTGGAAGTTACAAAATAGTATGCAAAGTATGATCCTATTTTTAAAAGGACATGTACACACATATACTCCCTGTATATACAAGCAGAGGAAATGATTAACAGTGGTTATCCTGGGTTTTAAGGGTGATTGTTTTTATCATCTTTTCTAATTTTTTAACAAAATAAACACTAAGGGCATTTTAAGGAAAGTATATACTTAAAATGATAAGTTGAATATATTGTGTGTAAGGATGTCAGAAATAAGAACATCACTTAAAGATTTTTGATAGGTATTTGCTGTCATCTTTTTAACTGGGAAAATGTTAAAGGGACAATGTAATCATAGAGTTCCACAGAATAGCAAAAGTAACAATGAATGGAGATAATTTTTATTGTGTGTGTGTGTGTTCAGTTTTGTGTGTGTGTGTGTGTGTGTTCAGTTTTTAAACAAGAAAATCAATGCTACAAAAGTTAACAGAAAGAAACTCCACTAGTAACATAGTATCTACCTGTTTTACATTTTTAAAGGTAACTAAAATAAGCATTAACAGTCAATTGTTAAGATTTAACTAATCTGGATAAAACTATTCAATTAGACTGCTTGGTTCTAATTTTTTGATGTTCACATTTTGGCCAATTCTTTAATCTTCAACAAGACTGCAGAATAAAACAAACAATAACAAAAGATATCTTTCTTTTACTTCTGGCTACAAGATTCCCAAGTCAAAAGAAAGTCAATGAATAATGCCGATGCCAGAGCGGGGAATACAATGTGCAAATGTGGCCTGGCCTAGATCAAATGCTAAGATTGGTTGGAGGTAGACGAAACCCGGAGAAGTCTGCGAATGGAGAATCTAAGCAATACGGCCCTGTCCCAAGATATGAAGACCCTACTCATTAACTGTAATGAAATCACTCAGGTTCTGGGGTAGCCCCTGCCAGCTTATTGGCTATGTAATTTTGGGCAATTTATTTAAATTCTGGAAACAAGACTAATAGACATTAAATGAAGAATACATAATAACATTAAATAATTATAATGTAAGAACAGTTAGTGACACAGACATTTAAGAAAGAAAGCTCATTTTGAATTGAGAGGGAGACTTTATTAAGAAGGTTGGGCTTGAGTTCAGAATGGAAAAATGTGGACAGGAGAAGAATATAAAAGGTATTTTTTTTAGATGGAGAAAGTTGTTTAACACTGCATATGAGATTCTAGTTCATGCAAACAAACAAGAAAAAGAGGAAAATACATCCAGATTTGAAATGAAGAAGTAAAATTGTATTTGTTTGCAGAAGACATGATCCTATATGTAGGCAACCCCAAGACACACACACATCCCCCTCTAGAATTAATAAAGGTGCATAACAAGGTCACAGAAAACAAAACTCAATACTCATAAATCAAGTGTATTTCTATGTATCATCAATGAACAATCTGAAAATGAAATGAAGAAAATATTCCATTCACAATAGAAATAAGCTTACAAAATGTGTACACTGAAAAGTAAAAAGCATGACTGAGAGAAATTAATATCTAAATAAATGAAGGGACAGTTCATAGTCATGAATTGGAAGGTTCAATATTTGTTAAGATGGCTATTGTCCCCAAATTGATTTACAGATTTAACACAATCCCTACCAAAATTCTGTTAGTTTTTTGCAGAAATTAACAAGCAGCGCCTAAAACGTATATAAAAATGCAAAGAACTCAAAGCAGCCAAAACAATTTTGGAAAGGAAGAACATAGTTGTAGGACATGTACTTTCCAATTTTAAAACTTACTGAAAGCTACAATAACCAAGAGGGTGGATATTTCTATAAAGGTAGACTTGTAGATCAATGGATAGGGTTGGGAGTCTAGGAATAAACATTTACATTTATGATCAATTAATTTTTGACAATGGTTTGCCAAGGAAATTCAATGAAGAAAAGATAGTCTCTTGAACACTGGTACTGGGACAACTGGATATCTATGTGCAAAAGAAGAATTTAGATTTTTGCACACTTTACACAAATATTAATTCAAAATGGATCATACTTGAACATAAAAGCTACAACTATAAAACTTCTAAAAGAAAACATAGAAGAAAATCTATCTATCAACATCTGGGATTAGGCAAAGAATTCTTAGATATGCAACCAAAAGCACAATATATAAAAGAAGAAAAATGATAAATTGGAATTCACTAAAATTTAAAATTTTGTCTCCAAAGACACTATTAACAACATGAAAAGACAAGCCACCAACTGGAGGAAATATCTGCAAATCAAATGTCTGATAAAGGACTTGAATCTAGAATATACATTTTAAAAACTCCTGTGATTTAAAAAAAAAAAAAAGACATCTCAGTTTAGGTTATGGGCAAAAGATCTGAAGAAACATTTCCCCAAAGAAGATACAGAAGTGATCAGTAAGCTCATGAAAAGATCTTAACATCATTAGACAGCCAGGAAATGCATACCAAAGCCACAGCGAAATATACTTAATACTCACTAGGATGGCTACAATCAATAATGTAGATAATAACAAGTGTTGACCAGGCTGTGGAGAAACTGGAACTCTTATTCACTGCTCATAGGAATACAAAATGTTACAGGCACTTTGGAAAACAATCTGACAGATCATCAAAAGGCTGAATATAGAGTTAACACATGATCCAGCAATTCTATTCTTAGGTATATACCCAAGAGAACTAAAAACATATGTTCACTTAAAAACTTGTATATAAATGTTCAAAGCAGCATTAATCAAAATAGCTAAAAAGTGGAAACAATTCATATATCAACTGTTGAATGGACAAAGAAAATACTGTATATCCAAAAAAGGCACTACTATTCAGCAATAAAAAGGAACAAACTGCTGTTAACGGGCTACAACATAGGTGAACCTCAAGAACATAACACTAAGTGAAAGAAGCAGACACATAAAAGTACATATTGTATGATTCCATTTATATGAAATTCCATTATACGAAATATCCAGAAAAGGCCAATCTATGGAGATAGAAAACAAATTAGTGTTTGCTTGAGGCTAGGGATGGAACTGGAAATGAGTGCAAATGAGCACTAGGGATCTTCCTGGAATAATGGGAATGATCTAAAACCGGATGGTGATCTAGCTCCGAAGTTCTGTGAAGTTACTAAACGTCTGTGAACTGCACTCTCAAAATAGGTTAATTTCATGTATATAAATTATACCTCAATAAATCTATTTTTAACATGTGTGCTTGCTAATCTCTTTCTTTGCTTAACTACTTGGAAAACTTCTAGTCATTCTTCAAAATTCATCTCATCTGTGAAGCTTTTGCCAGCATTCCCCCAAAGCAGAATCAGTTCCCACTTTGGTCTACTTCTCTACTTTGACATATCTTGATTATAGTCCTCATTAGATTTTGATACAATTATTTCTCTCCCTTGCTCCTCTGTGTTTCATAGAGAAAGAGAGTAACATGCCTGGCATACATTAGGCACTCAATAAGTATTTGGTTAAGGAATGAATACAGGTTCAATTCCACATTTAACTAAAAAATAGTTACTGAATACCTACTATATACAAAATACTCTAGAAAGATAAAATGTGAATGTTTAGCCAAAGTCACATATTGATAGAGAATAGTGTACCCCTCTTTTTTGAGTACTTATTATGTGCCACGCCCATTATCTTGTTTAATTCCACTCTGAGAGGTCAATATCCTCATCTCCACATCTCACAGATGAGGAAACTAGGCTTAGAAAGGCCCCAATCACCCTGCTGGTATGTCTTGAAGTTAGGATTCAAACTCAGACCAGGGCTCTGGTCACTCTGTTCTGTGGACTCTCCATAAAAGTGAAACAATAGTGTTTTCTTTTACAGGTTTACAAAGCATTATCTTTATTAGAACAAACTTCTAATGTGGTATTTCAATGGTTGAATGTGTCTGGACAAATTCTTGTTTGTTTGTCTTTCGCTGTTTTCTGTGCTTCTAGTAATTGTATGACTTGCTAAAATATTTATATTAAGTCACACAAAAAATAATGTGATATTGTATGGAATTATGCTATTTTTTCATTCAAATTCTACCTTATTCAAGCTTTAATTATAAACACTTTTCTAGTAAAGGCCAAAAAGGTAGATATATTATTATCCTAGCATCCTATTAATTTGCATTGCTACTTGCCATGGAAACAAAGATTTTTGTTTTCTCTTACTAGAAATAAATATGTTTATCACACCATAAAAAGTTAGTTTTCTACATAATTGTTTTGATAAAAAATAAAATAATAGCTGCTGTATCCACCTAAGCAGCTACCACATGAATAATTCAACTGACTGAAAACCTGTTTGCCTAAAGGTTTTAAATCATGTCTATGTTGTCTCAAAAATTAGAGATTTGACACCAAAATTTTCTGAAAAAAATCTCTTGGTGGGTCAAAGGATTACTTAGTTGGGATGAATGATAAAAAGCCTACTGAAATTTAAAAAGTAAAAACTAAAAGTTCCTGGGCTCATATATCTCCAATGCACCCACATCCTGCCCACAGGATCTCCCTCAGTCTAGATCCCTGTCATTCAAGTGTGGCCCCCAGATGGCAGCAGCAGCATTAACCTGGAGCTCCTTAGAAATGCCAAACCTCAGACCCCAACCCCAACTTACCAAATCTGATTCTGCATTTTCACAGGATCCCCAGACATGCTTCTGCCCCTTAGTTTGGAAGCACTGTTCTACACAGAGGCGTGATGCAGATAACATGCCTCTGCAACTCTTCGCATGGCTCCCTCCTCATCCAACAAATCCCACCTTGAACCTCATGTCTTCCCCAACAGAGTCATAAACAGTCCCACCAACCCAAGTTCTTTCCTAATCCCCAATTTCACCACCTAAATCATCTCCCTTCCTTCTCTTCCCTCCCTCCCTCCCACCTTTCTTCCTCTTGCTTCTTCCTTTACTGCTTCTTCCTCTACTGAAAGGTAAGCTCCATGAGAACAAGGACTAAGTTTGTCTTAACCACTGTTTAATACCCTTCCAGAACAATTGTCTGGGTCATAGTAGATGTTCAATAGGTATGTGATGAATAAATGAATGACTCTATCAAAAGGTGATCTGTTTGTACACTGTATCAGTGATGAAAATCTTACTTGTCCATCTGCTTAACCAATATATCATTTCTTGTAATTTCCTGATTACAAGGAGTAATCACACACCTACATTTCATGTATAACATTTTAACAGGTAAAAGTGTCCACATGAACTCTATTTCCAGAACCTTATATAAAATATCCAAAGGAGTATCTAAACATGAGTGTGACTATAAAGTAATGAATTAATTTCTCCAAGTCATACAGGAAAATCAGTCTTATTATTTCTATAGCACAGAGTTACCAAAAATAGCAAGCTCAAAGATAACTAACTTAAGATTTCTAATAAAATAGTTTATTACCTTAAATGTTAATGGTGATGTTGAAAGTTTGTTTTTTGGCTTTCTCATATGTAAAAATAATAGGGCCATTTCTAAGTAGGCATCTCTTATCAACCTAAAATGATATAACATTGTACTTATTAAATAGCTTCACCATTCATAATCATTTTGCATCATTTTCCACAATTTCTGAGCTAATGAAAGGTAAAAATAGACAAAACCATTATCTGTCCCACCAAACTCACACCTTCTTTTCACAGCACTGTTGGCATAGACATCGGTACCTTCCTCCCCACTAAAATTGGAAGCTCTTGAAGAGACATTCTACCTTGTCCTGTGCTGGCAATACTCCAGACATGACTGCTCTGAAGCCCCGCATCAAAACTGTTCTAGAATAGTCCAGCACACAGGGCACTAAAGAAGTGAAAATCAGGGATGAAGGAACCTGCCTTGCAAACCAGACCTCTCTATGTTCCTACGCTAATTAAAATGGAAAGAGACACACAGAATTATGCAGAAAGTAGTGATTTTGTATGGGTTAGGTCTGTGTATTTGCTATCAAACCTGTCAGTTGGGGCCATTTAAAATAGTACACTTGTAATAATGCTGGCTTAAAATCCATCTTAAGATGATTTCTATATAGAATTAAGTTGGCCAGCCCTGGTCCTGCTGACGAAGTAAACATCCACATAAATCTTTTACAATTTCACATCCATGGGAGGCAGCTAGAATCCTGGGACAGACAGGAGTTCAATGTGTGTAAAGACTAGAAGCAAATTCACAGTCCAGTATGCTACCATGATAACTGTTATCATCAACCATCACTATAAATAAGGCCTTGGGTCAGAGCCAAGGTCAAAAATCTTAAAAAGGAAGTCAGTAAACCTGTTGGACAATGGACCCTAGTAAACAAGGCCTGCAGTGGGAAGGGGTCTCCCAGTCATCCCAGCCTTGAATGTTCAATGTACTACCAAAACATGGGGCTTCAATCAAAACATATATTGTTATAATAATGGAAAGATTTTTTTTTACCCTGAGTTTTGATCATTTCTCAAGCTTAGCTGTATAGCTTCAAATAAACTCTCAAGTTGTGAACTTGGAGATTTCTCTTCCATCAATATTTGACGTTCTATTTTGCCTGAAAGAATAAAAAAATACATACAAAAATGCTTTTTCCTTTTTCTATCATTTAGAACTTCAGAATAAATATTTCATGCTGGAACTTCAGAAAACTGGATGTGCTGTCCTCTCTTCCCATCTGTCTGTTGTTTTTGCTGTAAAGTCAGCTAATAGTGAAAGATCTTTTGCTTCCTTCCCCAAGAGTCTCCAGGCTCACCCTGCCTCTAGTTAGCAACATTGAGTCAAAGCCTCCTTTGGCTTTCCAGACACAAATGTTCTGCCATCTTATTTTTCTATTTCCTTACTTTGTACTTTCTTTTTCTCCTGTAGGGCTCATTTCCTTTGTCTACATCCATGTCCTCTTTCCTCTGTCTAGTATTACAGATATCATAGAAAACATCTCTGTTAAAACAAATCCTAAAAAGTCAACAAACACTTGAAAACAATCACAAATGATGCAAATGCTTTAGGACTCACACAGCTCTCAGGCCTCATGGTGAGCCGCAGCCCTGACTGGAATGGCACTTCTATAGCCGAAAGGGCAAGAAAGGGAAATCTTTTATCACTATAAAAAGGATTCACAGTTTTCATGCAGCATGTGAATAGGGCACAGAGCCTCCCAGTGTTAAGTTCACATCTGGGTACTATCACTTAGTAGCTGCTGACCTAGAGAAAGTTACTCAACCAGACTGTACCTCATTTTCCTCCTCTGTCAACTACGATTGGCCATGCCTACCCTGTAGAGCTGTTGTAAGAATTAGCAATATGAGATGTTAGATATTGATTACTACAGTGCCTTGCATCTGGTAGATGATCAACAAATGATAGCAATCATCATCATCACTCTTCTCATGGCCAAAATAACCACCATAAAATTATATGAATGTATTACGCAAATATGCATTGTACATAAGTTATAAATAGAGGTGTGCTATAGCTATTTAATTTAAATGGGTATGTATCTTTTATAGAAATTAACTAAAATGCCTAGCTAAGGAATAAAGTTATGCATAAAAAATGTCTTCCAAGGGGCGCCTGGGTGGCACAGCGGTTAAGCGTCTGCCTTCGGCTCAGGGCGTGATCCCAGCGTTATGGGATCGAGCCCCACATCAGGCTCCTCCACTATGAGCCTGCTTCTTCCTCTCCCACTCCCCCTGCTTGTGCTCCCTCTCTCACTGGCTGTCTCTATCTCTGTCGAATAAATAAATAAAATCTTTTAAAAAAAATGTCTTCCAAGCATTAAGAAACATTATTTATAGCTAATTGGCTGATGATGATATTTTTGAGTCAAACATGAAATTTTTAATAAGAAGGGTCAATTGTAATTATAAAAGACACTAAGAAGTAGTACTTTCCCCCCTTCTTGATATAAACTTAAAAAAAGCAGTGTTCTCTTTGTCTCAAACTAAGTCTGGCAGAGGTACCAATGTCTTTGCATCACTAAGCCCTTTGTAAAGTCTGTGCTTTTTATAGTCACTGACCAGGTTTTCAAGAAGCCTATCGTTAATAGGGAAAAAAAAATTCTATAAACTTTATTATAGTTCTGACCCCAAGTACATCTTACCTTTCTGAAAAAGAATTTCAGCTTCCACCTCAGGTTCTTCCATTGCTGATACCTGACAGAGCTTCAGTGCTATTTCAAAAAGATGAAGGGCAGGCAACCACTTCGAGGGATCCTTCTTTTTACTGGCCTGGTATACTTGTTTGGCTACTGTGTGTCCTACAAGGAACAGGTTGTTCATAACAAGCCTCCAAGTTACCAGACCTCTCTCACAGTCAGTTCTATTACAAACTCTGGGAGTCTTTACTTTTTAGCATCTAAGAAATATTTTCTTAAAACTCAATACCCAAATATTCCAATGAACTGTAACAGTAGCCCTTTGCAACTTTGATAAATTTTGACATTTTCTCATTTTTAAAATGAAGGATAATTTCTCAAGTCTCTTTCAGTTCTAAAATTTCATTATGTTCTACAAAACAACTGTGTTCCTAAAATGAGGTTGTTAGCAGGGAAACATCTGGAAGTTTTATGAAGTTTTATATTGTTCCCAATAAAAATTTGCATATATTAATAGGCAGTAATTTTGTTTCTACTCAGCTCTATTAGTGGTTGCTTGCTATGCATATTTTGTCATTGCAACTAGATGGCAAAAGCCATTTGGATAAGGGCCATGTGCTATACTTCTTGTGTGGTCCCATCATCACTTAACATAATGAAGGACTGTTGTATTGTTGAAGAGGCATTAGATTTAATCTGTGTGCCCTCACAGACAGACAGACAGATATCTATTTAGCATATGTTTTCTGAGTGCTGGATAAAATGGAGAGACTGGAAAAAAAAATGAGAAAAGAGAAAAATAAGAGCTCAGGTTTATTAGGTGCTTTCTACAATCCAGGTACCCGCCCCAGCACTTGAGCATTTTCTCATGTAATCCTCCCAACTCCGGCCGGATTTCATTAGTACACTCACTTTACATAGGAGAAAGCGGAGACACAATGAGATTTACACAAAGTAATTCACCCAAAGTCACTTGACTAGTAAGTAGCAGGGCTGTGATTAGAACCAAGGCAAGTCTGGCTCCAGGACCCACACTCTAAACTATGACAAGAGTCAGATCATGGAGCTCAGTGTTTAATGGGGAATGAGAATGGCCTGAGGGGCAATTAAAATACTGTGTGCTCAACTGTGTGACAGTGAAAGCACAGGGCGACTTGGTGGCAGGTTACAGGGGCCTTCCCCCAGACCCCAGAAAGGTCAGGGAAACCTTCCCAGAGAATGTGGCTGTTGGGGCTGGCAGCTGATGATTGCCTTGTCTTTTGATAATTTTTAAAAAGGAAAATGTTGGGATAAAGAGTAGAAGGCAGGGGGCGGAAATACTCATCAAGAGGAAAGTTGAACAGCACAGTAGAGAAATATAAGCAGAAAGGTAGTGTCGGATTGCGGAATGATCCAGCTGCTGGATCCCAGCTGAAGTGCTGGGTCTGAGCTGGTCACTGGTACAAGTCCCAACTTCCCCTGGGTCTTGAGTGTCTTCCTCTGAAAAATGAGGCAGTAGAACTAGAAAATATCTAACATCCCTTTGGGTTCTGAAATTTTTCAATTCCAAAATGCTATGCCCTACAAAGAGCTTTCAAGAAACTGAGAACTTTTTAAATTTTTAGTTGAGGAATAAAAGGAAGGAGGGTGGGAAAAGTGTATCTCTCCCTCTTTCTTTCTCTCTTATCCAGGGAGAATACGGAGCCCTGACTGGGGACAAGGCGGGTTGGTAGCACACTGCTGAGAAGATGGAGGTGAAGAAACTGAGCCTTGCTTCCAGGGTGCTCCGAGGCGAGCAATGAAGCCAGGCATGGACCAGTGAGAATCACTAGCACCTACAAAGCTGTTAGAACAAACTAGGTGCCCTTCTAACAAGGAACACACTCCATCCCACAACAAGCCAGTGAGATGGGTACTTTTCTTAACCACATTTTATGAGAGACGAAACTGAAGCACAGAGGAGTTAAAGTGACCTGCTCAAGGAAATCCTTCTCCAGAGTCCGTGCTCTTTACCCCAACAGTGACCAATTGTGAGTAGATCCCAGGCAAGGATATGCTAACATCATCTGTCCAATACAGCCTCATATTTCAACACAGCTCTTATATGTCTCACTTCTTGTTTCAAATTATACCACAGCTATTTATTAATATAAAACAATAACAAGTATCTTCATATAATTTAAGCAGGTATATATATATATACACACATACATATATATATACATACACACCATATATGAAATACATATTATATATAATAAAGTATTAATATATAATAAAAGTACTTGAATTGCTTTCTAGATTTTTGTGAAGATTAGGAACAGACTTGTTATAGAAGTTACCGACAGTTTTCTTTCTCTGTCCCCTAACTGGATAACAGGCTCTCTGAGGGCAGAGACGGTGACTGGCTCCCTCTTATATCCCCACTCCTCAGCATCATTCTTGCAACTTTCTTCACTCCTATTATACAATCAATCAGTAATCTACTTTTTCACCTTATGAGAAAGTTCAAGGTTTTGTCATCAAGGGGAAAAATAATCTCAAATAACCATGATGTTTATTTTTGGTTTTATAAAAACAATCTCAAAATGCCTTTTGCTGTCAGAGGCTTTCACAAAGAAAAAACAATTATTTAAGTGGCTCTATTCTTGTGATGCAATCTATATGCTCACTATAAAGGAAAACTGTCAAGAAAGCATCAAATCAGATGATTTTATGCTTCATAATATTGAAGTGCTCCTGTTTCCAATAAACATCAACTCTGTGAAAAAGAAGTTGTGAAACTGATGTTGTTTTGACAGAAAATCTGCTTTTGGTTTTGTTTTTTAAGTCTGTATTTAATATAATATAACAGAAAGCAAGCTGTTCTGCCTCAAGTGAGTCTAAAAAACGGCGGCACTATTGTCACTGAGTGGTGACACATCTTCAAGATTAGGAAGTCATGAAAGCAGGGAATACATTTGATTTAACACAGTCTGTACAATTTAACACAATCTGTGCTTTAAGCTCTTGTAGCAATCGAATATACTGATAATATAACAAATTGTGGACTAAAAATGCACAAAAATAGCTCTCATGGGATCAGATTGCTGGAAGGAATTCTAGAGGTCCTCTAGGCCAGCTGAATTTCATAAATAAGGAAACTCAACAATGTAGAGGTGATGCAATTTATCCAAAATAGCAAAATTCATATCTGATGATGATGATGACAGAGAATCATATAATAATAATCAATAATCATGATGGGGAGAAGCAGAAGGGACATTGGGGAGAAGATTCTGGACAGATGATGGTTTGACCACTGTTCCCCCCCTTCTCCATTCTAGTCCAACCATCAGCCTCTCCTGAGCTGAGCAGCTACTGGTACAGGAGGCAAATGGGTCCCAGGAGGTGAAGGGTAATGCTTTAAAATGTAGGTTTTATTATTGTTCACGTGTGATGAGGTCAACAGGCCCAGTGACAACTACCACTGAAAAGATAGTTTGCTACACTTCCACGAGGATGGGGCACATACCAACCACATACAAAAGCACAAAAGTCAAGAAGTAGAGGGAGCAAGGGGAAAATTGTGGACAAGAACTTTTATTTTAGATTTTGTAGGAAGGGAGAATTAGGTTAGGGTAAGCAGGCTAAGCAGATTTAGGATTGGCTAGTTTGAATAATTTCAATGGGCTCTGCTAGTAGTCTGATACCTGTCCCCAGGGTGATTAGGGCAGGAAAATTGTGGCTCAACGTTTCAGAGCTCAGCAAAGGACAATAAGGGAGCCCAATAAAGGTTCAGAGGATGGGCTCTGGAATAGTTTGCATGCTTACAGGACAGTGGTTTGCTAATCTCTAGGAATTTACTAGCTCTGGGAAGTCCTTCCCTGGTCAGCAGGGCCCCAGACATCAAAACATTAGAAATACAGAAATGGAAAAGGCATGATTAATATAGGTTAGAACAGAGAGCTACTACAAAATTTTCTGCTCTCTGAGCTGAACAAAAGCTGGGGAGCTAGAGGCAGGCAGCCTTGGGTCAAAGACCAGAGACGGTGTCCAAGAGAAAGCTTGAAACGATCTGTGAGCTCCTGGGGAGGACAGCACCAGTTGGTTCCACTTTGGTTCCCCAGGGCTGTACGCCTCCTGTTTCTTGCTCCGACAACTCCCATTAGGTGCACTTGCAGCCAGGCTACCCACCAATCTAGCCTTCACCCAGCAGCCAGAGTAATCTTCTGAAACATAAACCAACCCAGCTTACCTCCTCCCATGAGGCAGGCCCTAGTCCACTCTGATCAGGCTGCACTGGTTTCCCGCAGTTCTAGAATAGGTCAAGCTTGTCCAGACCTCAGAACCTACTCCCCCAAGGCTCTCTCTGCATCCACCGTGCACAACTAGTCACTTACAATTTAAGGTTTAGGGTTAAATACCATTTCCCCAGAGAGCTCTTCCCCAATGACTCTACTTAAATTGGCACCCCTCCCCTCATTATTCTTTATCAGAATTCATCACATCTTTCATAAAACAGACCACAATTTATAATTACATACCAATATATAATTCATTACCATACATAAGCTTTCTATATCCTCACTGATTTTCTGTCTGGTAGTTATCAAATCAGCATTTTATTTTATACAATATTTATCATATTAAATTTTATAAATGTTTATAAAATTTTAGAAATATTTTATAAATGTTAAAAGCTTTTATACAATATTTATAATATAGTATGCAGTTCTCCATATGGTTTCTTTACTTGCTTATTTCTGTCTCCCACACTAAGATCAGAGACTGTATCCATTTAATCTCCAGTAACTTCCCAGGACCTCACACAGAGTCTGGCACAGGATAAATAACCAAAAACTATTTGTTAAAATAAATAGAGCCTGGGTATTCATAAATATTGCCCCATTTGAATGCACTCTTATAACAACCTGCCTGAAAATAAAAATTTTTCATCAGTAACTTGAGTGTAATATATGTTTAAGTGTTCTTACCAATTCTCATTTTTGTTTTGGCCAATAACATGACATGAGGAAGATAGATATTTTTCAAAGGCTGTAACGGACTTGCATAGTCAGTGTTTGATAAAGGAAATTCAATCGTTTCTCCCAAAGTTAGCATCTGTAAAAGGAACACTGTAGTTAGTAACTAGCTAATGTGGTTTGGAATAAGAAGACAGATAAGTAAGTTTCCAAGTCTTGAGGACACAAAAGCATGCTCACCTGTTCAATAAGAATGTTGTGAGACTGAATCAACAGATGTAATTTTTCTGTTTTTAAAGGAGTTTCCTTGAATTTCTCAGCTTTTGTTAAATCATCCAGCAAAAGCATGCTTCTCACCAGGGTTAAATGAGATCGAGGAGAAATAAATTCATTTTCTTCAAGCAAATGTATTATCGCCTATTAAAATAAAATTATTCCTTTTGATAGTCCTGTTTCCAATTCACTGAAACAAGAGCTGGCCAAACCGTTATGCATTCAGCACCTAATGGAATTTAAAATTCTCTCCTTTTGCTCTAATCAGAATCAGCAGGTAAATATCAATGTGAAAGAGGTCTCCTTCCTACCTGAAGGTTGGTTATGATGTCTGCCTTTAGATGCTTTTCTTGTAGGCCAATGATTACAGCTTGCATCAAGAACTCAGCCTGTAGCTCCCTGTCGCCTGCACCTTGTGCCTCCTCGCACACTTCATTGATGAGGCTGACGTAATCGATCATATCGTTTTCTAAAGTGAATAAATGCAGTTATTCAAAATACCCTGGGAAAGTAAGAAATTACATATGCATAACACCCCCAATATTCATCACAGGAATATTGTGTAATATAGAACAACAGGAAGATACAAAGATGGAAAACAGACTCTACATGAAACATGAAAGATCAGTGTGTTGCCATTTGGGAGAAAGTACTTTAGGGTATTCCAGTGCTGCAAAAGTAATGATGCTACATGAAAAAAATTAATGTGGAAGATGGCTAGAGATGGGTGGATAGATAGATTTACAAATAGATTTATTTACAAATTTACAAATTATTAATCACTGTAGGAACTCACATATATATGTGCCAGGCTATGATCTAGAACTTTATAAATTTAACCCATTTAAGACTGACAATAACCCTATGAAGTAGTCCACTTTTACCAAGGGGGAAACAGAGGCACAGGGGGATTAAGAGACTTGGCCAAGATCACACAGGGAGAAAGTGGTAGACCAAATATTTGAACCCAGAGCGAGTACCTTGAGCCAGAATCTGTGCTCAGGCCCCTACACTACGCTGCCTCTCCCCTCGATGACAAGACCTGCACAGTAGTATTTTGAAATCTCCTTGCCTGTTCTGCATGCATCAGAAACATATATGCCATTTTCAGGGATACAAGGGACTACTGAAATGATTATTCTTGTTTAATGACATGAATTTTTTTATTCTGGAAACAGATCAAGCTATAAAGTTAGAAAATGTTAATGTTATAATAATAAAATGTATCTCAACAAAACCTCCCTTACCTGAGTGAAATTAATTTTTATGAAAATTTGGATTAAGAAAATAGGATGTTTGTACCTGTCACGATTCCAATGCCATGAATCTGTGCAACAAATGCAGTCACCAGTGCTAAGCGGCACCTCAACCAGAGATGAATGTTGAAATATTCTCGAGAATTCAGGGAAACAGGGTCTAAAAACTCATTATCATCTTTATTTTCAGTAGCCTAAACAATACGAAAATGATGGTTATCTTGCCATTTAATAACGTTAAAGTTCTAGCCTAATGTGAAATTTAAGTTAAGAGAAGCCTCTGATATCATTTAATACTACTAAATTTTTAATTTTGGAAACCTGTCTTGCACATTCTATAAACTGTAAAAAGTACACACAGAAAATAACTAAAATCATTCACAATCCCGCCATCCTCTATTAATATTTGGCATACCGATTTTCAACTTTTCTTTTTCTTTCTACACCCATTGTAGAAAATAGTTTTACACTCTGAATTTTTCATTGCAAATTATATTATCAGCTGTGTCTGTGTCTTCAAAAATTTTGTAAACATTATCTTAACGACCGAAAATAATAAATAACACTGGCTAATATTTATTGAGTACTTATTATGTTCCAGGTACTGTGCCAAATATTTTACACACATTATCGTATTTGATCCTCCCGAGAAGCCAAAAAGGAGTTCTTTTTATTTCTGTTTTAGAGATGCGAGAATGGAGACCTAGGAAAGTTAAATATTTGCTTAAATTCTACTATGTTTTGGTGGGATTCAAACTCCTGTCCTTCTGAATTTAGAGCCCCCAGTCTTTATCCACTGTGCCACACACTGCTGTATGCTGCTCACGTTCCAAATATGTATTATAATTGGTTTCCCATTTTCATTACTGTACTTTAGAAAAGGGTGGTCAATGTCCAGAGCTCCTGAGAGGGAAGGACAAAGGGAGGTTTTTCCAAGTGGGGGTGGGGGATCCATTTCAGACATTTGGAAACTTTAAAATCATCTAGAACAATGCCCATTTGTTCCAGGAATTTCCCGCTATGCATCTCTGACAGCTCCAACCAATCGGCAACACCTAATATCAAGGAGCAGCCATCAGGACCTGGGGGAGGCAGGAATGTGGAGAGACCGGTGGGAAGCAGCGTGGGAGGCATCAGTGAGCCGGTGCCAGGAACAGAGTTAAGAAGTGAACAGAAGCCTCCAGGCAGGACGGTGACTAGAATGGGCACACAAGTACTCGAGGAGTCTGGGATTTAGATTAGCAATACAGGACAAAATGCCTAACCGCGTACCTTATCTCTCAGCGCCTACAGTTCCTGTGACTATTGAAGAGCCATGGCACGTGTAATCTGAATCAGGATTTCTCAACCTCAGCACTATGGGTAGCCGTGAGGGCTGTCCTGGGCATCATGTGTTTAGTGGCATCCCTGACCTGCACGCACTAAATGCCAGGAGCACCCTCTCTGGTTGTAACCACCAAAATGTCTCCAGATGTTGCCAAATACCCCTGGGAGGCAAAATAACCCCCAACTGACAACCATTCCTCCAAGTCAATTTTTGAATTAGATTGCTTTTTAGCATTTTTATTGCTTTAAATATAGTAAGAAATGAGTTTCTATTTAGGATAATTAATTTTGCTTATTCGTAATGACACTAGATATTAGCAATTTTATTAGTAAAGCTTGAAATAATGAGCAAGGATTCTATGTGATGAATCTTTATGTTTTAATCCTAAACAACCCTTTATTATTAAATTACTTGGTCTTATCAAACTTCAATAAAATGTCAAAGAATTCGTGACACCAGTCGTCGAACAGATTTCAGAGCTTAAATGTGGAATAATCTACCTATGAGAAATCCAAGGTAGGAAATAATGCAGGTGTCATACTGGTGATGCTGAACTAATAAATTCAGAAGTGAAATGAAGAGCCAAATAAAGTGAGACAACTTTATTTGCTGAAGAAATCAGATCTAGAATACTGGAATGATGTATCTGGTGGGACCTTAGTGATTATTACATTCAATTCCATCAGTTCACAAATGAGATTAAAATGAAAAATTAAAATTTTTAGTTAAAAAATTTTAAAGTTTAAGGGACTTGCTCAAGTATACCACTAAATGAAGAGCATAAATGGGGCTTCAACACTTACCTTTTTACTCTGAATTCAATGTTTTTTCTACTTTATCCCTTTATTTCATCCAAATAATTATATAATTTCCTAGCATGCCAACAGTTATTATATAGTAAGTATTGTAAAGAGAAACATCAAATTCATACATACAGAAGCTCCTGGAGAGATGGAATTCTCTGTGTTATCTTGCACTCCCTTCTTTTTAAAAAGTTTTGAATCCTGGAGAAGTCTAAGCGTAGAAAATACTATTGCAGCACTAAAATAGAAAATATATTTTAAATCTCACTAGTACTGACAATCTCATTCATAAAATGAGCACATATGCATTTCATATGTATCACAGTGTGGTTCTCCAGCCTTTCAAGGTTCTAGAACTGTTACTTAAAGCTATACAGTTGGAAACTCTTACGCTAAATTGTTGCTTAATCAATGTCCAGCAGTACCAGAAGGCAGATGTACTAAATTAAGAAAACAGAAGCTAGGAGATAGGAGTTCTCCTGACTTCCTGTTGCTCTGTACATAAGTTTGTCTGAACTTTAAACCAAGTTATAACTGATATCACACTTCTTCAAAATAGCTTAATAATATATATTGAGAGACTTCTGCTTTTGAAAATCTATTCCAAAATGAAATCTAAGATGCAGAACAATCTGTATACCTGAAGATGCTTTGTAGTGTTATTTTATATCATGGAAAGACTGGGTGAAAGCCAAATGGACAATATGCCTATTCACCTTAGTCCCCACTTGAACAGTTAACGGACAATCACATTTAACAGGTGTTACGGATTGAACTGTGTCCTCTGGAAAGAAAGAAAGAAAGAAAGAAAGAAAGAAAGAAAGAAAGAAAGAAAGAAAGAAAGAAAGAAAGAAAGAGAGAAAAAGAGGGAAAGAGGGAAAGAGAGAAAGAAAAAGAGGGAAAGAGAGAAAGAGAGAAAGGGAGAGAGAAAGGGGGTACCTGGGTGGCTCAGTTGGTTAAGCATCTGACTCTTGATTTTGACTTAGGTCATGAACTCAGGGACTTACGACTGAGCCCCATGCTGGGCTTTGCACTCAGCGGGGAGTCTGCTTGAGATTCCCGCCCTCCCTCTCCCTATGCCCCTCCCCCCATTCAGGTGCACTCTCTCTCAAATAAATAAAGAAATAAAATCTTAGGGAAAAAAAAAAGGTATATTGATGTCCTAACCCTCAGTACCTCAGAATGGTGGTAATCTGAAATAAATTAAAATGAGGTCATTAGGGTGGACACTGTTCCAATATGACCACTGTATAAAAAGGGAAAATTTGGACAGAGAGACAGATATACACAGAGGGAAGGTGACATGAAGACACACAGGGGAAGACAGCCACATGACTGGAGTGGTGCCTTTACAAGGCAAGGAATGCCAAGGATTATGGGCAAACACCAGAAGGTACAAGAAGCAAGGAAAGGTTCTCCTCTAGAGCCTTCAGACAGAACATGGCCCTGCTGACACTTTGATTTTGAAACATGGACTCCAGGACCATGAGACAATAAAATTCTGTTGTTCGAAAGCACCCAGTTTTTGGTACTTTGTTCTGGGAGCCCTAGGAAACTGATAGAATATGTTAAAAGCAGATCCCCTGGCGTTTGCCTCGTCCACCAGAACCTGCCCCTCTTCCCTTGTCTTCCGTGCCAGAGGCCGAGAGCAGAGTCACCATTGCTTCCTCACTGACTCATGCTCTATGTTCAATCCGCCAACAAGTTCTGTCAGCTTCACCTTCAACATACGGGTACCAGCCAGCAGCTCCTCGCCTCCTCCAGTGCTGGTGCCATCATCCAAGCCACCATCATCTCCAGGCTGCACAAACGGGAGCCTCCTGACCAGCCTCCTGCTCTTGCTCTTGTCCCTGCAGCCCCGTTCTCCACACAGCGGCCACAGCAGCCTCATCAAGAGGTAAATCAGATCCTACCACCTCCCTCCACATACGTTCCAGAGGCCTCCTGTGTCCCTGGACTGTGGTCAGTACACTTCTTCCTATGGGTCAGTTACTGAGGTTTCTGGCCGAGTACCTGATCAGCTTCAGACGTGTCCATGGATGCTTGCGAGAAGGTACAGTCTCTGTTTATAGGCTCCCAGAGTGTGTACATATGCTCAACTTTTAAAATTATATTTTTAAACCCTCTTCTTTTTTGTCTACATGTTGTATGAAAGCTGAAAACATTGTGCTAACACACATACTCTGTCCACAGAGATTTTCTTTTTTTTGTTTCTCCACAAGCCTTTAAAAAAACAATAACTGGTATTTACTGAGTGTTTACCACCTGTCAGGTGCTGCTGTGTTAAGTGCTTTGTGTGAATTAATTTACTTAATCTCCACCACGAACCTACAAGGTAGATACTATTCTCATCATTACTTGATAGATCAGGAAATAGAGACAGAAAAGTTAAGTGACTTGCCTAAGACAACACAGCTAGAAAGAAGAGGCAGGATTAGAACCCAGGCAACTGGCCCCTGAGCCTGCACACTTAACTGCTGCCTGTCACGTGGCCTCTGTCTTTCCACAGTTCCGACAAATTTGGTTTTGTTTTGGATTAGTGTTACTCGGTGCCATGTTTAAGGTGGCTACATAGTCGTTGTCGGCTGCACCTTTTACCAACACAAAGACCCTCTCTGTCCACTTGAATGCCTTCCGCGTTGCATTCTACTTTGCAGATTTCCTGAAATGGAATCATTCTAAGGATTAAATGAGGTATTTATTTTTCTACTTGTTCAAAAATACATACTGAGTACCTCCCATGGGCAAGGAACAAATCTCAGGGCTGCGGATACAGTCGCTGTCCTCATGGAGTTGGCCTGGTAGGTGGGGTGTGCTCAGCAGACAGATGGTGCTCAGGGCACACTAGCTGTTCTCATTGCGTGTACTGAGTAGGCCAGGGCATACGGGGGGACCTACGCCAACTTTTCTTCTACGTTAGTAACTAGAACATAAAGCTTCCTGCGATTACTGAATTTTAAATTCCCAAGACTCTTCTGAGTCATTAAAATGGTTTAGATATTTGTAGGATATTTTCTAAGGTATAATTTGTGATTATATAACCATACTGGTTTTTATTTAAAATAAAACCAAACGAACAAGCAAGAAAACAACAAAAGACATGAAGTGGATTGAGTACGTATACAGGAGTGCAATTTCCTCTCCCTGACACCCTTCCCCACGCAAGGGTACACACCAGTTTTGAAGGCCCCTTGTTTCCTGAGCGGCTTCCGAGGCGAGCACAGGATGGTTCCGAGAGAGCCTGGGAAGAAGGAAGTGGTGCGCACCCCATCCTTCTGATTCTGAAGGCTAAATTCTGACTTCAAGAGAAATGAGGTATGAAGTTTGGAATCTTGCTAACCCAAAAACTTAATGAATAAAATATAAACATGCTAGTATGTCCTAATCCTCCTGGTGCCATGTAGGTGCGCAATGGAAAATTTCTAGTTTCTGCTCTCCACCAGAGAGACAGAAAGTGTGGGAGGATTACTCACTATAAACACTCTAAAATCCCCAAGGAAGGAGGTTTCATTCTGACACAAAATTAAAAGGCTCAAATGTCATCCCATTTAGACAATAAATTAAATATAAAGGAGAACAGAAAGGAACTTATGAAAAAAAAAAAAAAGGACTCAGAGAGAGACATCCCTAAAAGAAGTAGAAATGCAGTTGGAATAACTTTGATCCCATTTATTTCTTATTAACATTCATGACAAAAATGGTCAGTTTGTTCTCATAAAATCCATGCAGCTCACTCTACCTGTCACCCTAGGGAATGTGCCTTTCAATTTCCTTGACACATAATTTTATTAGAAGTATCATAAAATGTCAAGCTAACCATCATTTGGGAAAGGGACTGTCCAACACTCTCAGCAGCGCCCAAACAGAAGCTCGTGGGGGGTAAAGTTCACATAAGAAAAACTCATTCATCTTGACAGTAGGCTTCCCCAAATGACAACTCCACTGCAAAAAGGCAATAACATCAAAGTTTTTGCAGGTTTTGTCCCAGGGGCCAGGTCCATGTATTTAAAATAGGAGCGATTCTGATATACTCGCACATTATTTGCATATGTCTATCTGGTTTTCAAATTAAAGTTCTATGATGACATTCCTGTCTGTGGCCATTTTGTAATTTTTAGTTTCTTGTTTCCTTCTTGTTTCCTAAAAAAAAAAACAAAATCACTGTCTTCCATGGGTGTAAGGCGTGTGGAAGGCTGGGGGAGGAATGAAGGTAAATAACAAGAAATATTTTCTAGGGCTGCTGTTGCTCTCTAAAATAGTTTGGAAAAAAGAGTTCAATATCCTTCTATAGGAAATCATATAGTCATATATTTTATATAGAAAGAGGGAGACAACGTATTCCTATATATATACAAATCATATATTTTCTATTAAGAAATTACCTAGTAAAAGTTCCTTCTCTTCAAACTTCAAAAGGGAAAAATGGTACATTATTATGCTAAGCCCATTTACCATGAATCAGCTATCACTGTATTCTTAAGGATAGCTACAAATGTAACAATACTCTAAATCAGTGTGTCTCAAGCTTTTTTGTTTATCTTGGTACTCATTTCTACCCTTAAAAATTATTGAGAATCCCCAGAGTTCCATCAATATTTACCATCTTAGAACTTTAACTTCATTACTATTTATTAATTCATTTTAAAATAAAAACAATAAACCCATTACATGTTCACACCAATAATGCATTTTTATGAAAACATCTATATTTCCCAAAACAACAACAAAACTAGTGAGAAGAATGCCATTATTTTGCATTTTTGCAAATCTCTTTAATGTCTGGCTTAATAAGAGAAAATCTATTTAACAGAAGACTTTCATATCTGCTTCTACAATCTGTTGTGACATATTGTTTTGACTGAAGTATATGAAGAAGACTAGGCCTCACAGAGATAGCTGTTGGAAATAGGAAGAGTATTTTCATATCCTTTTAAAATAATTATGAGTACTCTTCTTTGATACTATTCCAAAATGTGACAAGTGATAGTTTCTTAAAAGTTTCTTGCAATGTGAAAGTTAATACTAAACACTGATGAAATTTCCTCCTCTGTTACATTATAAACTATTGGTCTATCTTGTCAACCAGGATTTTGGAACATTATCCATTGGTGATTTGGAAAATATTAACTCCCTGAGTTACGCAAATCCCCCTAATGTTGAAACATTTCTTTACACAATGTTTTAAAATGATGCTTGTTAATATTAATTACCACAAATCTCATCAGAACAATATAAGCATTAGAAAACCGTCAAGCTCATGGTGATAAATAGAAATTCTCCAAAATTCTCATTTCCCTATAAAAGTTCAGATTTTATCATTAGCAACAAATACTATTTGTTGTTTTCCTAGAAATGGCATTTTCATTTTGCTCATTTTCAGTAAAATGCCTGTCAAATACCCAAGTCTGAAAAATCGGTTTGTCAGTTGCTTTTTCAAATAAAAACAGTGTTCCATGAAACAAACTGCTTGTTCAGCTCTCATTTCAATCACGTATGTGTTCTTCCCCAAGACAACCACCAGACTTTGATATGCAGCAAAGATGCTTTAGGTGTTATTTCCCATTTAATATTTCCACAGGATATTAAAAATATATTCCAGGATAGGGATTTATACACGTAACAGATTCTACTGGTTCATCAAAGGCATTCTTAAGTGAAACTAGGCTTTTTTCTTTTTAAGTAGGTTCTATGCCCAGTGTGGAGCCCACTGCGGGGCTTGAACTCATGACCCTGAGCTCAAGCCCTGAGGTGAGATCAAGAGTTGGATGCTAACTGACTGCGCCACCCAGGTGCCCCTGGGCTTTTTTTTTTTTTTTTTTCAATTGCAAGTGTGCGGCAGTAAAGAATGCACTGCCCACGAGTACGGTTTGGTGCCACTGCTGTGATTCACAGTGAGAGGCCAGAAGTTTTACTACTGTTGCTCTTTGCAGCATCAGTGCAAATAACAACACAATGAAGGTGGTGAATGACATCTTACTTTTGTTATCAAAATAGTTCTGACCTTACAGTCCCCCTGAAAGGGTCTTGGAGACACCCCTAGAAATCTGCAGACCACATTTTGAGAGTCACTGCTCCAAAATGGACTGCATGGATTTTCATCACTGTTTAGAAACCACAAAAATTATAAATGTCCAAAAATCTACACTGCTGTAGCATAAAATCAAACTTAGATGTGGTTAATCATGGGATGGCCTTTGGTCAAGGCTCACACTGATGAGATGGTTGTATGTTTCTAATCAAAGCAAAGTGAGATTTCTGCTGAATTGGTTTCCCCTTTGCAAAAGCCACTGGTAGGCTTCTCCTTTTTCTCACAAAGAAAGCAGCTGGGCTTTCTTATCTGCCTGTCCAGGTGTGGGACAGAAGGGGGAGTGGTGGTGCTTGAAAGCTGTCAGCCATTAAACATCAAATTGGAGTCATATTCTTTATTATAACCACACGATTTTAAAATGATAGTTCCTCCTCCTCCCCCTGTCTCTACTCTGATATCTCTGTATCACGTATCATTTTTTACCACACTATATAATTTACTTACTTATTATGTTCATAGTTTACTGTCAGCCTTTATTACCTCCTATAAACTCCATGAGGGTAAGACTGTTTTCAATATATTTTTTTAAAGATTTTATTTATTTATTTGACAGAGAGAGACAGCGAGAGAGGGAACACAAGCAAGGGGAGTGGGAGAGGGAGAAATAGGCTTCCCACCAAGCAGAGAGCCCGATGCGGGGCTTGATCCCAGGACCCTGAGATCATGAACTGAGCTGAAGGCAGACACTTAATGGCTGAGCCACCCAGGTGCCCCTGTTTTCAATATTGTTAAATATTTTGTCTATATGGTATACATCCAGTATTGGGATATTGATATATCTCAAGAACTTAGAACAGTGACTAGCGTATTGTAGGTCCCCCAAATTATTTTTTTGAATGAATTAATGAATGGTAAGATAATAAACTTGTGCATTATTCAAAGAATCATTACTAAAATGTCAGAGAGCCGTATGAGTATCTGCCACAACTGATATAAGAAATTCTTGAAAACATACATCTATATTTTTTTATTATCCCAATTAATTGTTTATGTATCTTTCAGCACTGGATACAGGAACTATATTCTATTCACCTCTGTGTCCTCAAGATCTAGATCAGAGCCTAACAATGAAGTAGTTAACGGATACTGGTTGGGTAACTGAATGAATCAATGAACAAGTCAAATGAAAGATCTCACACTAACAATTGCATAACATTTAAATAATCATCCACCCAAAACTGCTTCTTAAATGGTTCAGCAAAACATAGTTCAGAAAATGTTACTTTTTAATAATAGAGCTTGTTTTTAATATTAACTATACTGGAGTTAAAATTAAAAAATAAAAATTAAATACAAAAATAAATAAAATTAAAAAGCAAAGCTCTTCATTCTTTATATAAAACATCCTAGCTGTATGCTTTAATAAAGCAATCATTTTGTTTAGAACTGTAGTTTTAAGTGTAATAATATATGAAAACTCCCCTGAAAAATAAAACACAAGTAGGCTCTATTAATATTGGAATTTATAAAACTCACCTAAAATTTGGGTATATTTGACAAATTAGGGTGAGGAAGAAATTCTCTTCTGTGCTTGAGAGACTCACCTGTATGCCGCCCGGTGTCTCTGCAGGGCGATCGCAGCCAGCTGCAACCTGGCCTCCACCACAATTTCCAGCTCGCCAGCAGAACACTGAGAGAGGCTCCTGTGGCCTGGATGCTCCATCTCTGACACAAGGAGGTTTAGCCTGTCCTCAGCTTCTGTCAGTAAAATTGACTAAAGAAAGAACACCACATATCATATAAGTTCAGAAACAATACAAGTACTATCGCATTCTTATTCATCCAGGTGGTTTTCACGTACTGAGAAAAGTAACAATAAATGGAAGACCAGGTAGGAAATTTGAACCTAATCATCAGAGAAGAGTGCTCAACAAACAGGAAAAAGGCAACAGGAAATAAAAAGGAGAGTAATGGCAAGTGTAAGCATGTATAACAGTTACCCTTTATTGTATGCATACCCAATGCTCATTACTCACAGTACTTAAACTCTTCTATAAAGTGGCTGCAAATACTGAATTAGCAAATACTGAAGTATTGCTCCTAGAGGAAATACAGGGGTAGGTTCCTGTGGGCCTTGGGTCACAACATTTTTGCCAACTGATCTGCACATAACTTTATTTAATGTGTGTTTATATTTAAGGACACATGATTTAATATATACCGTAAATTCACTAACCTTGAGCTCACAGCTAACAGCTCTAAAACTCATGCCTGACTGAAGCTTGTCTAACACATTTATTTTCTTCATAAAGCACATCACAGCCGTCTTACATTTAGGAATACTAAACAGCATTTCAGCACTACACTTGGGGAGCATTTCAAATAGTGAAATCACCAACAAAAAGCACAAAAATGCAAAAAAAAAAAAAAGTGGCAATATAAAAGACCACGGAAAGGACACTTGTTTACAGAATGAGGGTAGAAACAAAGACAGCATTGCCTTGTCCAACTCAGCTGGGAATGTGGGCAACTCAAATTTTTCTGTGCTCGTCAATGTTGACAAAGGACCACAAATGAGCCATGAGTATCAATTTTGGAGTTATGAGTAAATTTTAGCAGATAGGCAAATTAGCAAATACTGATTCTGTGAATAATGAGGATTGACTGTATTTCAAGTTAAACTATGGTCACCTAACTGGTAATGTGACGATAATGAGATTTTACAATAGACAAATCAATAGTAAATAGCAGCCTGGCATGGCAGAGGAAAATGGGACCAGCCAATCTTTCAAGAAACAGGTCTCTAAAAACTTGTTTGTACAGAGCTGTAAATATTATATAAGTACTACGTCAGCTTAATATAATGGTTAAGAACATACCTGTATTTTATTAGTTGCATGGCTTTAGTGAATTTTTTTCTAAGCCTCAATTTTCTCATGGTTCAGCACAACATAGTTCAAAAATGATTAATACCTACATCACAGAGTTGTAAAAATTAATCACGCAAAATGCCTGTCATGTAGTAAGCACTGAGTAAATGCTAACTGTTTTGTGTTGCTGTCGTCATCACTATTATTATTAGGAAATGAGAAACAGGGCTTGGAATACTCAAATCCCATCAAATAATGAATCATATTTTCCACAGTGCCTTAATCAGGTTGTAAAGTCAAAGTCTGACAACCTCTGGGCATTTAAATTTCTCATGAGGAGTAGACTCCATCTCTGGCCTCAATCCGTGCTTATGCAAGAAAAGCTACTCGGTCTCCCAAAAGCAAACACAACCCTGAAAGCGAGCCTGTCCAGGGCCTAATAGTGGACATTTTGGTAACCAAGTTAGTATGATTTGAAAAAATTTCCAAACTTACCTTCACTGTGCTTAAAGTGAAGTCATCTTTCATTTTTGCAAACTGACCAATTAAGATTCCATCATCCTTTAAACACAGCTCTGTAAGACACAAAATTTTGGAAGAACTAAGGATATCTGTGGTTAGCTTAAATAGTAATTCTAGTTTATAAAACTCATCATTGGTTGGGAAACCATCCATAAATTTCATATTTTAAAAAACCCACAATGATAATTAGAAACACTATTCTATCAAATGGTCCCTAAATATCACATATTCAAAGACTGAGGATGATTTTTACAACAAATCAGACAATTCTGAAAGGATCTTTAGGATGCTTGGTGATGTTCTTTAAATTATTGGCTACAATATAGAGTAGTGGTTCCTCCCCTAGGATCACAAGATCCCTTCAGGTCCCTAGAGTATTTTGGTCCTTCCAGATATTTACAACATTTCAATAAGATCTCCCTGGAAATGTCAGTTCTACTGGTTTGCATAAGCCTCTCATACTAAGAGCAGAGAGTGAGACCATTTGGAATAGCACAATTTATAATTCCCAAGTATCTCAAAATACCTACCCACAATCTGAAGGTTGTCCTTATTCTGAGCCAGGGAGAACTGAGATAATTTAGATCACAGACTCTGCCTGCTTTAGTAAACCTGACTTCTAGGCTACAGAAGAGAGAGAGAGAAAAACAAAACAAAACAAAACACCCCATGACTGGGAATTACTGCAAGGGGGAAGAAGTCTAAAATAACATGGAATTGAATATACTTTCCTTCCCCTCTTCTTCCAACTCCTAACTATCTGGCTCTTCTCCTAAATTAGGGGGCTCTGGAGTGAGAGGTCAGCTGAGTATGAAAGAGAGCTTAAGGGGCGCCTGGGTGGCGCAGTCATTAAGCATCTGCCTTCGGCTCAGGGAGTGATCCCAGGGTTCTGGGATCGAAACCCACATCAGGCTCTTCCACTGGGAGCCTGCTTCTTCCTCTCCCACTCCCCCTGCTGGTGCTCCCTCTCTGGCTGGCTGTCTCTGTCAAATAAATAAATAAAATCTTTAAAAAAAAAAAAAAAAAGAAAGAAAAGAAAGAGGGCTTAAGAATTGGGAAAGGCCCAGTAGAAAGATCTGGGGCTGGGTTTTCTTCCCTAAGGGAGAAACTAAAGGAGAGACAGAAAAATAAATAAATAAAGAAATGCCTAGAGACTGGTATTGAAGAACTCTGGGAGATGTATCTGAACATGAGAGATGCTAGGAAGGGTTTGATCTACACTTTCCTCCTGCTCTCTCTGCCTCTGAGTGACCCTGGTGCTTCTCTGCATGCCCCTCCCAGGTAGTAACCTGCCCCTCCTCTTGGAGGGTTAAATAACAAACTATGTTTTTCGTGGTCACCATCTCCTGATCTGTTGGCCTCATCATACCCGAATAATAATAACAGTTACATTTTAAAACAGAGCCAATATTACTCCAATAACCAAACTGGACAAAGATACCACAAGAAATGAAAACTACAGACCAATATCTATTATGAATAAGGATGTAAAACTCTTCAACAAAATACTAGCAAACTGAATCCAGCAACGCATAAAAAGAACTTACACACCATGACTAAATGGGAGTTAGTCCAAGAATGCAAAGTTGGTTTAACCACTCAAAAATCAATTACTTTACTACACCATATCAATAGAATTAAAAAAACAAACAAACATGGAATCGTCTTAATAGATGCAGGAAAAGCACTTAATAAAATCCAGCACCCTTTTAAAATAAAATCATTCAGCAAACCAGGAATAAAAAAAAAAATCCCCCTGCCTGATAAAGAATATCTATAAAAAACCAACAGTTAACACCATACCTAATGGTGAAAACCAAACTATTCTTAGGGCAACATCCAATACAGTTGAAAAATACATATACACTATGACCTATAAATCCCATCCATGGGTATCTTATCCCACAGAAACATACACTATATGATATGGATATGTAGCACTTCAGCATAGTTCCCCAAAGACAAAGTGAAAGCACATCAACTGTGGGATGGTTGAATAAGCCATGAGATAGTCACAGCACATAATACTAGACAACCAGAAAAGCAGGACAAACAAAGCAGTTGACTTAAAGTGGTTTTAGTGAAGTTTTTCTGGATAAGAAACACAAGATGCAGAAAAATGTAAAATATATCATTTTATAAATAAATGACAAATCCTATTTTGCACATATATATTTATATGTATATGAATACTGATATATGAATGGATATGGCTATGCATATACCTAACATATGTGTGTCATTGAGATTAGAGAAAAATATGGAAGAATATATACTAGACTATTCATATGGATTATTGGGAGTGGAGTGGGAATAGCTGGGGAAAGAGAAAGAAAAACAAGCAAAAAATAAAACAAAAGATTACCTTTCAAGTTTGGAAGGTTTGCTCTACTCTTCTCAGAAGTAAATCCATGGTAGGTTGTTTTCATTGAATTATCTGGGACACAATTTATTGTTGCAGCCACACTTATTAAAAAGTATGCTTTAACAAAAGAAAACTTATTTAAGAGATGTTGTTGGCCAACTGTAGCTAGAATTAGAGGCAATCCTTTACTTATTAATTCATCAAGTGCCTAAAAAAATGAAACAAAGAGGAAAACAAGGCAAATCAGTAAAATACTGTTTTCAGGTAATATTAGTTTTCATCCCCTTTTGCATCCCTTATTTGTTGTTAGATGATGGAATACAGGATAGACACGAGGTACCATAAATGGCAGGTCTATCGCAAGAGATGTGGAATGTCAGAACTACCCCAGCAGTTCTAAGTGCTTCTGCCATTCCCTACCAGTTTGTGACTGTGCCTCATGAACCCAGCCCTGGCACACAATGAGTGAACCTGGTGCTGAGAGCAAGGGAGGGAACATCTTATCAAAATAAAGAACCCACAAAAGCTCATCAGCCATGCACACCCAGCTGTCCTACTTTCACATGAGTAAATTAGAGGTACTAGGACAGGAACAGGGGAAGAATGGGTAGACAAGCATGCTCCTTACCCAGCTTAGATTTGGAGCTCAATCGTTATAACTCCACCTTGTGTACACACTATCAACTCCCTGGTCCCTCTCCTGTGCATACACACTTTCTTGGCAAAACAGCCATGGTAAAATCCAACACTGGACCTTCTTGAGGTGTACACCGTACAGCTGAAGAAGGCTTGAGAAAGCTGAAGAAAAGCATGCAGTCAGGCTAAGCCATCCCACTTTAAGATCCTGACCAAATCTCAGTGCACCTGGTCATCATCCTACATTTTTCCAGTCCATTCATTCTCCCTCTCTCCTAGACAAGCATTTCATGCTCTTTGTTTCTAAATTCTGACCCTTCCTCCGCATGCTCTTCCCAGCTAATGACCTTGCTTCTTCTACTTAAAAGAGAAAACTGAAGCAGTCAGAGTAGTGTCCATAGATCCTAAAGCTCCATTCTCCCACCCACCCAAGCATCTGCCCCACCACCCTGCCTCCCTTCCTGTCACTTACGCCATTGATCCTCTCCCCACTGGTCTACTCAGCCATTCTCTCCTACATCATAAATGTCCCCTTGCTGCAGACATTCTCATCAGCACATAGCCATGCTGTCTTCTCTTTCATCTTAAAAAAACAAAAACTATCTATACCTTGACTCTCTTTTCCAACTACTACCCAAATTCTCACTTCCCTTTATAGCAATGATCTAAAGAGTTGTCAATTCCAATTTCTCTCCTTTCCTACACTGAAACCCTTTGGTCAAGGTCACCAGTGGCCTATACTTACCTTAAATCAGTGTTCAATTCTTAGTCCTCATATGCCATGTTACTTTTAATCTAAGACATCATTATCTTATATGCCAATTAAACCATCACATGTCCTCAACTATAAAATGCATTCTAATTTCAGAGCTATTAAATGTGAAAAAAGATGCATGTTTAAGACTCAGTGAGTTATGGTGCTTGATTCATCTGTAAAATATGGTGCTATTAATCAATTCCTCTTTTGAAAATGTTTCTCTTAGCTTTCAAGTCATCACATTCTCTTGGTTTCTTCCCTAACCTGTCAGTCATTCCTTTTCTGTCTTTGCTGCTTCCTCTTCTTCTCCTATATTTTTAACACCAGAGTGTCCCAGGGCTTGGTCCTCTTCCCTCTCCTTACTCCCTCCTCTTAGATGATCTCTTTTTTTTTCCCCCTTAGATGATCTTAAACAGGCTCAGGTTTTAATTTCATCTAAAGGCTAATGAAATCCTGAGTTTTTCTTTCCAGCTCCAATCTCTCTTCTAAAGTCAAATCAACTTCTGACTCAAATAGTCCACTTGGATATCTAAGAGATATCTCAAACTGAAAATGTCCAAAACTATATTCCTAGCCTCCTCACAACCACACACACACACACACACACACACACACACACACACACACACTAAAATATAAGCTCTATGAGGGCTGGGAATTTGTCTGTATTGTTCATTGACTGATGTGTTTGATTGACAGCACTGGAACAGTACCTAGCACACAGTAGGTTCAACAGATCAGCTAAAAAGATCCCTCTAAACAGGTAGATCAGGCCACGCCTCTGCTCTAAACCTTCCAGTGTTTCCTCATGCTGTTCAGAAGAAGAACCTAAGTTACAAGACCCTACAAGTCTCTTCTCCAACTGTCCCCGTTACCTCTCTGACTGTCTCCTACCACCTTCGCATCACTCACAGGGCTCTCAGCCATGCTAAGATGCCCCTCACCAAGCTAGGTAATCCTGCCCCTAAGGCCTTTGCACTCACTGCCCTCTCTTCCAAGATGGTTCCTAAATTCCCCGATTTCCTAAACTTGCACCTTTACCTGTTCACAAATGCCACGTCAGTGAAGACTAACCTGACTACCCCACTTAAAATTATGTGCTGCTGGGTTTATTTTCTCCCTTAGCATGGTTCACCTTCTAACTTACTACATAATTTACTTAATTATAATATTTATTTATAGATCATGCTTATTATCAGTTTTTCCCACTAAAATTTAAGCTCCCTGAGGGCTTGGAGTTTGTCTGTTGCTGACTGACTGATTATTTCTTTGACAGCACCAAAATAGTGTCTTACACACAATATGCTTTTATCAAATATTTGTTGAATTAACAACATTTGTTAATTAGTGATTTCAGATGTTGGGGCTGTCTATTCTAGAAGAGAGGGAAACTATTTGTCTTATGTGAATTAAAAAAGAAAAGTCTCGTTGTTTGGGAGAGTTTGAGGCAATATTGGCGTGGATAGGTCTATTGCTGTTGTCCATTCTCTATTCTCTTCTGAAGGATGAAAATCAGTACACACAGAAAACCCAGACATGGAACAGCACTAAGTCTGAGCAGACAACACACCGCATACTAGGAAAATGGCTGACGTTCTTTATCAGGGGAAGAAACTTCAGATTGGTTGGGGGTGTAAGGGGAGGGGAGAAGGTTTCTCTTCTCTTTTTTCTCCCTAGCAAACAGTGTCTTAATGAGCCTTGACAATTACACACACACACTTGAGGATCAAAAGAAGATTAATTAGTAATGCTATTTAACACTCATTTCTCTCCCTCTATACAGAAAACATAAAGTGTAATCTGAAGAGTCTTAAGCAGACCAACAGTTCTGTTTTAATTAATTAGCTAATAGAAATCAGCTTTCCATTATACTGTCAGTCTCTTTTTGTTTAAAAAGAAATGATCGGGCAGACATTCTTTTTATACCCAAAAACACTCCTTAAAAAAGTGCTTTTAGGATGCCCTGGAATTTATGCCTGGAAAGAAATAAATATTCTTAACCATCCGAAGGTCTTGGAACACTGAAACAAAATATGAATATGTATGCGTATCTTCCTAATACTGACTCTTTCATTTCAGGCAACTTGCTTATAAATCAAAACAAATTTTAAGGCCAAACAATGAATCATCTGAAGCTTAATTAAAAGTGAAGTTTGTGGAATAACATGAACAATAATGGAAAAGTAGTAAGATTACATTTAATAAAAGGTGGCTATAATGCCTATCAAAATTATGGAAGACAAAGCTAAGGCAATATTGAGAAATGTTTCTCAAAATTATTTAATAAAAATAGCTTACTTAATGAAACAGAATGCTGTTTCCTAGCATTTAAAAAAAATTAAAACTATGTGCACTTGTCTTTCTACATTGACTAACACCTGGTTGTGTGAACACCTTACCTGTCTGCAACCCCTTAACAATGGTTGCACTACCACTTGTCTGCTGTAACACTTTTAGTGGACAGACTGACAAGACTCCTAAGATTTAAAAAAAATGATTTCAAGACACTTAAACGCTGCACGACGTGGATGGAGCTAGAGAGTATTATGCTAAGGGAAAGAAGTCAGCAAAAGACAAATGCCATATGATTTCACTCATATGTGGGATTTAAGAAACAAAACAGATGAACATAGGGGGGAAAAAAGAGAAAGAGGTGAACCACAAAACAGACTCTTAACTATAGAGAACACACTGAGGGTTGCTGGAGAGGAGATGGGGTGGGGGATGGGGTAAATGGGTGACGGGGATTAAGGAGGACACTTGTGATGAGCACTGGGTGTTATATGTAAGTGATGAATCACTAAATTCTACTCCAGAAATTAATATTACACTATATGTTAACTAACTAGAATTTATATAAAAACTTGAAACAAAAAAGATATTTAAATGCTACTAGGTTATCAAAAGCTTAAATCCCAATCGTTCAAGTACTAACAAAAACAAACATGTTGAGATGGGCAGAATTGTCCTCTCTATGTAAAGAACACTGGGATGTTAGAGGAGTTTCTTATGAAAATGTCATATAAAAACCTTCCATTAGCTAGCACTACAGTGGTAAGCAAATTGCAGTGTGAAAATGTATCAAACCATTCAAACACCTTAAATTTACACAATGTTATATGTCAATTATGTCTCAATAAAAAATTTTTATTTTTATAAGTTTTTTTATTTTTAATAAAGGAAAAAAAAAAACCACTGGCTGAGAGGCAGTCTGTGAGTAAAAGCAGTATTGAACAAGTGAGCTAATAGCAAAACACACAAATCCTTTTCTTAAGTCACCCATTCTCGTCTAGGTAAACAAAATGATTATTAAAATTAGGTACTTGACATGGCTAGATAAAGAAAATGAATACACACTTATAATTGAAAAATTTACCAGGAACAACTGATATTTGCCCAATTTGAAAACCAGATCAATTTGGTCTAGTCCTACCTCGGGCCTCAGCATTTGGAGATAAAACCCCATTATTAGAAACAGAAGAGCATATTACATAGGAGATTTTAAAAAACAAGGGTTACACCCACCAAATAGATTGAAATGACTCAAAATTATCTTTCCTAAATATCCAACATTTATAAAATATTGTTATCCTTACCTGCATATTTTCTTTACTGGTAAGAGGTTTTCCTGAGTCAAATGATTGAAACATCTGTCAATATACAAAACATAAACATTAGAAACAAAAATACTATTTTTATATGAAACTGTTAATGTGTTCTAAAAGTATTTTAAATATAATTTTTATTGTAAAAGTAATAGATGCTCTAGTCAGAAAGCAAGTATAGAATAAAGAAGAAAGTAAAAACTACACATAAGTCAACATTTTTAGGTTGTCAATGTGAATATTTTGATGTCTTTACTACCAATTTCTTTTTGATGTACTCTAAATTTTTATATGTATGTATCTGTATTCCTCTTCATTAAACATTATATCATAATCATTTTTCCATGCCATTAAGTCATTTGTAAACCTCAGTTTTATAGCTAGGTAATGTTCTATCCCTATGAATGAAGCATAATAACTTAACTCCTTTCCTTTTGTTAAACATCGAGGGGGAATAATTCCCACTCTCAACTCCCCAGTCAGCCCTAGTTTAAATAACACAGGTGGCTATTTTATCTGTATTTCTGATTATCCTCTTTAGATAGATTCCTGGGAGCAGAATTCCTGGTTACAAGAGTATTAGCACTGAGTATTAGCACTTAGAAGAATCTTTGCCAGTTTGAGGTAAAATCATATTATTCTTCAGAGTAACTCTTTTTGTGGTTCTTTTCCTTTGTTGTGAAAGACCTGTTATATGTTTGGTTTTAAATACAATGTTAAACTGGGGATGTACTGTATGGTGACTAACATAATATAATAAAAAATCATTAAAAAATAAAATAAAATAAAATAAATAAATACAATGTTACATTAGGAAACATTCCATTTGTTTGCCATAGGAGATGTATCGTCATATAGGGTGCATTCCTTTTCGTACAGAAGGCCCTTTTTCGAAGATGTCAATACTGATGCCCCACCCATAACCCCTCAGTCACCTGGAAGTCACCAGCAGCTTCTGTGGATAGGTTATTCACATATGGACGGTATCCTACTTCAAGTACATGTATGTCTTTGCTTGAGGGCATTCTGTGGCCACAGAGTGTTCAAGAGAGGCTGTAAGTGCAGGGAGCAACCCATTCCAATAAGCACAAGATTGTTCTCCCTGGTCTCTCTGAGGGCCTCGTTGCGCACGCAGGGACCTCATTAATATTGAGATGGTTCTCCTCCCTCCCTATCTGACTTTCCCACACACTCACCATTCTCCTTGGAATCACCTCTCAAATATACTACTTGCTCCCAATTCCTTGCCTTAGGAGCTGAGGGATTTGAGGGACCCCTAAACCAAGACATTATATATAGCTCTTACTGGAATAAAGTGTTGCTAAGTGTTAAAACTTTTTCTCCTTTTTTGATGATATTCTGTATCCTCCCTAATCCATTGAAAAGCAAATAACTGAATCCAGGGGAAGACCTTTGGTGATACAATTGGAAGAGAGTTGATGATGGGACTTTAGATTAAGTGATAAGAGCAAAATCCCAACACAAGTATCATGTTAAAAGATAGAGTTTCTTTAAAAGCCTGTGAAAAGTCCAATAGTAATCTGTAAGACTTTTTCAGTTACTTCTTTACAACTAAAATCTAATTAATCCTTTCTTTAAACAACTAGCCCCCAGCCTAATGACATTGGCACCTATTTTAATTATAAACCCTGAACGCATTTCCTCTTTTAATTACACTTTTTAAATTCCCATTTGAAGCTGAAAAGCTTCAAATTAACTTTGAGAATACAAAATTTAAAGTCACAATCTAATGAAAGACAATTCACCCACACTTTTCTCTTATGAAAACTGGTTAATAAAAATGAAGTTTGGAATTTACCTGTAAAAATTAGTTTCAGACTGTTTGCTTTGGTGAAAGCAATGAACATTAAACACTCTCTTGTAAAAAAACAAAACAAAACCACAAAAAAACAAAAACAAACAAACAAAAAAAAACCTTAAAACCAAAAAACAACTTTCTCTTGTTTCTCATTCTACCCAACTGGTTTCTCTTTCCTTCTCACTTTCCTGGACTCTACATGTGGATGACCCTAAGTTTCAGTCCTCTGACTTCTGTTTTTCTCTCTCTGCTCCAACTGATTTCATCCAGTCCCATGATTTTAAATCTCTATGCTAATCCTCCCAAATTTACTAGGATCCATCTCCACCAGGGAGACCACTTTTGACTCCTTCCACCACTAGTACCCCAACGATTGTCACGTCTCACTCAGATTATTTGCAAAGACCTTCAAACTGGTCTCCCTATTTATACCCATGTTCATCCACAGTCTATTCTCCAAACAGCAAGCAAAGTGGTCCTTTGAAAAGTAATTCCTATCCTATCACTCCTCTACTCAAAACGCTAAGGTTTCCCATCTTATTTAGAGTAAACACCAGCTCCTCACCAAGCTCCATGAGGTCCTATGACTGTAGTTCCTGAGTCCCACCATGTGCTCCTCCTCTCTATTTTGCCAGCCTCACTTGGCCTCCTTGGTTTTCCTCAACCACATTTTTCAGGCATTCCCCTCAGGGCCTTTCCCCTTGCACTTCCTCCTAGCTGGAAAGTTGTTCCCTCAAAACTACCTCATTAGAGAGACGTCCCAAAATACCTTTTTTTTTTTAAAGATTTTATTTATGTATTTGACGGAGAGAGAGAGAGACAGCCAGCGAGAGGGAAAACAAGGGAGTGGGACAGGAAGGAGCAGGCTCCCAGCAGAGCAGGGAGCCTGATGCAAGGCTCGATCCCAGGACTCTGGGATCACGCCCTGAGCCAAAGGCAGATGCTTAACGACTGAGCCACCCAGGCACCCCCTCCCCAAAATACTTTGAATAAAACCCACTGCCCTGATCACTCTCTGTCCCCTCAGCTCAGCTTGACTGTCCTTCATAGTACATCATCATCTGACATATATTTATGTGCTTAATATGTTTATTGTTTGTCTTCTTCACTGGACTCCCTTTTTGGGAGTAACATGTTCCCAAAAAGGCAATAACTCCATTTATCTTTTTACTGGTCTATCCCCATGGCTAAAATAGGGCCTGTATTCAGTAAGCACTCAATAAAATATTTAAATGAGTTAAATATAATTTTAACAACATAATGCAAATCATTTATAATAGGGAAAGGCTGTTGGCTGAGAAGCAAGCAAGAAAATACTGTTAATTTAATCCAGGTAAGAAGATGAGTTAGTTCATGCCAAAAAAAAAAAAAAAAGAGCAAAAAACCAATTGACTCTTTTCTCTCTAGATAGATATAGAAAGAGATAGAGATAGGGATGTATACACACACACACACACACACACACACACACACACAGATGTATCTTATTGCCTACTGAATGTCCCTCTTAGGCTTATCTCTAGATAACCTCACACTTACCCCAGAACAAATTATAATGCTGTAGCAGTCATACTGAGAAATAAGCAGTGACATTTTAGGCCAGTACACTGAAGTAATGAATGCATTGTATGTATATTTAATGTCAGCTTATACAAGTAATTTTCAAGACTGATAGCCTGTTCCCCAGCTTCTTCTAGGTCTTCCAAATTTGAATCCCACAGTATGTACTGTGTCTGTCAGTCTCACTCCTCACGCACACCATCTTCCCCAGGAAACTGACTTGTTACCTCCTATTTCCTTTATTGCTGGATCACAAGGGCCCAAGTGACAGCAAGATCACTCAGTGATTCTCATGAAATCCAAAAGAGGAAAATAAGAGCTCACTACGATTTAAATATAAATGCCAGTATTCATTTTCAAGGATGTTTCAATGATCTAATTTACAAATACAATTTGAACAATGCATGTTTAACACTCTGGTATAAAGTATATAAATCAAAATATCCAAATAAAACATGAGAAGAGACTGTTTTGACTAACAACATTAACCAGAAATTAGAAGATTAAATGCCAAAGCTTAAGAGGTAGTGGCTGACGTGTCCACTGAGACCGCCTGTAATATGGAGACAGAATTCCATTATAAAAATCGACTCCCATGCCATACTCCCCCACTGGACACCCTTCTCTTCCAGAAGAATGAAACCTTGTAAAAGCCTACTGTTAGCTATCACCAGGCTTAACAAAGAGGTTACAGTACCAGAGACTAGTAAATACACTTCTGTGGAAGCATTCCCTAAATTTGAGGAATGTAGCTTTCAAAAGGTAAAGAAATGGCTTTGAATCAGAGCAGCAGATTTACCTTCACTTTTCCAGGAGCCTTACAGCCAGAGGGTATCGAGGAAGGCATGTTTTTTCCATAAAATATCTGGGATATCTCATAAAAGGCTTCAGAAAAAAATCCTAAATCTGTAAGGACCTGTATCTTTAAAGGAAAGAAAAAAATGAGATTTTAAATTAAATAATTTGTTTTACTTACAAAGTAAAAATTTTAGAGAAAAATCATCAACTTTCTGAGATCCAAAATTTCTGCTTAATGTAATTGGTAATGCCTTCCAAATTAATGCTTGGTAAACATAGTGGATGGAGATGTATGTGTTTGTGCGTAAGCTAGTTAGTGTACATGTGCAATCGACCAAGAAGCTAATGAACAACAGCAGGCAAATGTTCAAAACAATGGACATTTGTCAGATGTGGCTTACTTCATCAGAGCAAACACAAAAATAGGACAGGAAGAGAAGAGTTAAAAAAATAATTGAATTTATTTTTTGTTCCCATGGTGAACTGTAGTTTAAAAGAAAAACAAAACAAAAACACTCCTGATGTTCTCTAACACTCTGAGGAAAGTCAAAGAAACCAGGAGATGAACTCTATAATGTATCAACATGGAGACAACTATTCGTTTTGTCATCCATAATTAATGCACACTGTCAGTTTTAAAGACATACCCTTAAAGTTAATAAGTTGGTAACTATAAATTGTACATGGCTTATTTTGAATATTATCCAGCAGGACTTTCAATCAGGAAATTATGGGAAGAAAAGTTCCTGAACAAAAGTCATTCATTTGTTCAACGTGTTTATTGCGTACTTCCTATGCATCACACCCTCTTGGATGTTACATTCCTTCCAGATGTGTATTGAGCTAATTTAAGTGATACATGAAGATATACACAGTATTATAAGGGATAGAGGGTACTGACAAAACTGCTACTTTCAGAGCTCCAGTCAAGAAGGACTTCTCTGAGAAGACATTCCAGAGAAAACTGAGGAATGACATGAAGGAGAGGCATATGAAAATCTGCTGAGAGGTCTCAAGTACAAAGGTCATGTGGTGGCAGAAACAGCCAGCAGGGTCTTGGAGTGCTCAAGGAAGAGCCTGTGTGGCAAGAGTTTAGGGAGATTGGGGGCAGAGGGTTAGGAGGCAGGTATGAATGGTGGCCCGTAGACCAGACTGGGAACTTGGAATTTTATTCTGTGTGTAAGAAGTTATTGGAGAGTTTTGAACAGGGCAGGACCCTACCCTGACTTATGTTTTGAAGACTCCAGTGACTGTTGAGAATACAGAAGGGTAAATTGTACAAACAGGGAATAAAATACAAAATGGATAAACATCATATATATACATACACATACACATGCACTTATTATCTCTTTTCCTTTAAGCACTACCATAAGAATCTTAAGAGTATCTAAACTTTAAAGAAATTTTAAAAAAAGTAAGTTAGAGAGAAATAGGATATGACAATAGAATGAAAATAAAGCATAATAGGTTAGGAGAATATTTTCAATGGAAAAGAGAAAACTGTTTGTCTACTGAGTTGCACGCTTTGGTTCTTGCCTAAAATACCTGGGCTCTAGTCTCCCCAGTGCCATATAATATCCAAGTAGGCATTAGGGAGTCATACGAGCTCTTTTAGACTTCTAGATGAAGATTTTCTCATTATCCCTTGGAGGAAATGCCATGTGAGGTTTGTCCTCTTTGATTTTGGTTGTGAGACGCCTGTACACGAACTACCTATAACCTCTAAGGCTACCTCTGTGTCGGTTTGTCATACTAATCTGGCCATTTGAAAAAGCAATGGTGATAACAGTGAACACGTATTTTCAGAAATGACCAACAGTGTGAACATAAACAAGCCAGATGGAAAAAAGAACTACCCTTAAATCAACCCTTCACTTGCACAAATACAGAACCATCAGTACACTTCCCAGGAATGCTGGATATGTTGAGACTAATAAATCTTTCAAGATGTTGGCAGTTCTAAAGTGAAGCCAGACCTGCTGATCATAAAGAGGTCTTAAAGCTTTCCCTGAAAGACACTAGTGTACAACAGAAACTTAACAGCATGATCTATTGCTGTTTGACTTGTCAGAAAGCATTGTTTGCTGTTCCTGACTATGACTTTTCTCTCTTCCCACTCACTGACCCCAGTTTACTTCAGAAAGATCAAGCAAACTCTACTCAAACAGGCTGTCATTTCTTCCTCTGGGTGATGCATCAGTTGCCCTTTTTCATTGCTTCTGCCAAAACCCTGGTCGGGTGTTTCTGTTATACTATTGCCAATAAGATGCCACTTGTGACTTCTCCTGACACTGTTGCCACGATACATTTGATCGTGTCCTTCTTCTGACCAAGATTCTGCCCTTCATCCCACCTCTCAACCCAAGGCTATAGACTAGAGTCCACAGTTCTTCAGTGGCTTTTAAGCTACCTCAGTACGAAAAGTTGCCAAGTGCTAACAATCCAATAAAACACGGTCATTTAATCAAAAACTTTGTTCCAGATTATATCTTTCGGTGCCTCTCTGGATCTCCTTCTGACATGTTACTAATGGTCATTGCAAACCCTTCCATGCTTCTCCTGCCTCTAAATGACAGACCAGAATAAAACAGCTACCCAATTCTGATTCCATAATCTCCTCAATTCTCTCACTGCTCAGCCTCCACATTATGCCTTAGCTTGGAATTCAGGATGGGGCCTCGCTGTTCATGGACATCGTGGACCACAACATGGTCAAAACCTCCTCTCAAAACCTCCTCTCTGGCTTCGCTGAACCACCCCTACCCCCCTAACAGGTCCATACTGTCTGATCTCTATATGCTTCACACTATTGCCTGCCAAGAATATTCCTTTCTTCCTCTCTCCCTCTCAGTTAGTGCTGCTTTCTTCACTAGATCTTAACTCCTAGTAAAACCAAGACCCAAAGCTATTTTCCCTCTTTCAAACTCCAGGAGACAGTGCTCATCACACTCATTTGGAAATGATCAAGTGGCAGATGTACGTGTTATTGTCTTGTGTGTATGTCCTGTCTCTCTTCTCTTATATTCACTTCCTTATAAGCAAGGACCATGGGTTACGTTTCTTTGATTAGAGTTACGAACATGATGCTTTTACATAGGAGATAACAAATGTCGTTTCAGAGGTAAAGCAATAAATATTTACCAAGTATCTTCTAGGTGAGTTTCCATTAAACACTAAGGAAAGTGTGGACAGTAGGCATTTGATAAATGTCTATAGATTTTAAATGCAATTCAACAATTAATTACTGAGTATCAATACATGAATGTATTACTCAAGATACAATAGGGAACTAAAAGATGAATAAGATTCAGGCCCTAACCTCAGGAATTTTGCAATCCTGAACAGGGCACTGTTTTTAAAAAAGAGAGAGAAAAGTTATATGCAGCTTTTTTAAAAAAGTGTTATTGGAAATCAAAAGCAGGAGAACTACTAAAAAGTTCAGTAAGTCAGAAAGAGTGATACAGAAATTTCATGGCTGATAAAAAATTATTTATTCTTGAGTTAAAATTTATCCTCTTAATAGTTAGCACCAGAATTCCTCCTAGGGAAGGTATTGTCTTTATTTAGAAATAGAATGTTATAGACTCTTTGGGTCTGAAATCATAGGCCCAAGGGCAGGGTCCAGATGGAGAGAGGAGTTTCAAAGGGAAATTTAATTTTCCCTCATAAGAAAATATGAAATATTTGGGGGGAAAGTGTATAGGGTATTTCTAAAAAAGGATAAGAAGAGTTAAGCCAGTGGTGTGAGGGAGCCACTTACTCATAATTGCAGGAGGAGCTTGCGCATAACTTGTCCCAATTTCACATTCAGTAATGCCTGGTTGGTAGGCTGAAGTCAGCTATAGTGGGAATATTTGCACCATGGAAACTGAAAGTGCTACAAATCAGGGCTTTTTTTTAGAGTGAGGTGTGAAACACTTACCAGCACACAGCTGATTAAGCCATGGGATGGGAGGCAAAAGCATAAGATGTTGGCTAAGAAATATTTTAAACCCAGAGATGCCAAATATTCTATTTTAAATTGTTTGCTTTGCCTCAACTTACATTTTCCTGTGTTCCAAATTTTCACTAAATCCAGTATGAAGATAAAGGTCTTGGGTGAATGTGTTGTGCATGTTTATGTGTAAGTGAGAGTGTGTGTGTGTGTGTGTGTGTGTGTGTGTGTGTGTATGGAATGTGGCTGAGGACTGAATTCCATATTCAAGATGAGGAGGCGCAGAGCAGGGAGCAAATCCGCTGGATGTTGAGATGATCCATGTGCAAAACGAATTCAACAGAAGTGAGTGACTGTGACCACTGCTAACAAGGAAAAGGGCAGAGAAACTGAGGTGCTCGAGGTTCCTACCCCACATGGGGTTCAAGCCACCTGCACATGGATCTTAAAGGCAGAGAGCCCCACCTGACTTCTAGGTTACAGAATTAGTTATAACCTAGCACCTGTGTGTTTTGTCACTGCAATTGCCTGTACAATGAAAACTTCTCACATATAATGATATACATAAAGATTCTTAGCAAAAAGTTCACAGAAACTTCAGGAAACAGACTCGTTAGTTTCCACCAGGAAACCAATATTCCAGAAGCAGTGATTTCCAGGCTGACTGATGTTGGGCGAGCCTTGTTCCTACATGTAGCTGTTCCTCACTTTACTGTGGCCCAAGCATAAAACGAGCTAACAATTCAAACAAGCTCTCTCTCATACTTTATTATAATAACGGGCATTTTTTTAAAACATCAGCAAAATACCATATTATTATCAGCTTATTATTATGGGTATTAGAACCGAATTAACTTACGACAGTATCTTTACAGTTCAAGAATATCAAACATCTTAAAAGTTTGTCACATACCTTGAGGATCCTTGCTTCTAGATTTCTGACCAGATCTTGGCAAATTCCAGAAACAAAATATTGGTACAATGCAAGGAGAGGCAGAACCTACCAATGGTAAAAACACTTTTTTTCATTTAAAGCATGTTTATCAAATGAATAACTTAATAATAAAATGTAGCCAAATATTAACATGGGAGATGTTACATAGAACAGCAATTGATTCTGCCATGCTACGAGGCGAAGTGAGATGATCTGCCCAGCAGACACTTCATGTACTGTGTGGTGACTAACATAATATAATAAAAAAAATATTATTTAAAAATAAATAAATAAATAAGTAACATGCTTGGTTAGGTCTATCGAGAAAAAAAAGGGTTAAATTAAAAGCAGTGCCTTTGAAAAAAAATAATAATTTTATGAGAACGTAAAAGTGCTATCAGGGAGACTTAAAGATGCCACCTGGTACCCAAAACCTGTTTCAAATCTCTTTAAGCATGCAAAAGTGAAAATCCAATCATCTTCCTTGAAAAGAATTAATTTAACATATATGTATGAATCACTGAGGCCTGTAGAAACATTCTAGCAAATGAGCTACCAAATAACTGCGAAATCTAAAGCAAAGGAACTCCCATCCATGTCACCTACTCACTCATGGCAGCTGCTATTTGTCTGGAATATCTCTATCAGCAGAAGAATATTTATAACATGCCCATTATGTGTCAGGCACTGTTAAATGACAACAAAATCTAACAAGTCCTTGCTTTCACAGAGCATATATTCTATTGATTACCCAAGCTTACTCTTCATATAATATTTTTATTTTCCTAGAATTAACCCCAAAGTTCAACTCCTCTTGACATCTCATGGATATGGGTGAAGGCTTCAACTACCCATATTTTGGTTGATCCAACCACTATCCAGCCAGAGTCAGGTGTTGAGGGGATAGGTGTTTGCCTAGACTTCTGAACAGCTTCTGATCTCAACTGAAAACCAAGCTTGGTTCCTACAATTGGGCCTTTCCCTGTTAAAGGGAGATAGAGCACGGAGGAGTATTGGGATCCCCATTATTTAGCAAACTATTTCCCGTGATCCCACAGCAATGGGTCTCCTAGCAAGTTCTGTATGTGACAGCAGTCTCCTTACCCACTGGGCTTCTTCTGGAGGGTAGTGTAACACAAAATAGAAACTGTTTACATCTTGCAAGTTCAGTTAAGGAACCTCTAATTGTCAGTCAACTGGCAGCTGCTAACAGCAACAGCTTTTTAAATGGTTTAGAACTGGTCTTAAATGATTTCAAACATAATACATTTTTATACAATTATGCATTACAAACATAACACAATATCTTTTTCTACAATTAATGCAGCACAAAGCAATAAGAGTTGGCTATTACCTTTGAGATTGTTTCTTTTCTTTAGTGAGAAATAAAAACATACCACTTTATTGCTGCCAATTGCTCAATTATTCAGAAAAATGTTCTCAATTTCTTAAGCTTCAGAGAAAAAAAGTCTCATTTCTTTTCCAATACAGTGATATGTATTATATATGAATATGACTAGGCAGCTAAAGGTTACCCAGGGGATAGAACTATTTTCTAAATCCAGAAATGAATCCCCTTAACAATGAGAGGAGCACCATTTTGTTATCTTTTTCTAATAAAAAAATTTCTTGCCAAATACGCCAAGTGTTAAAAGCATTTATCAATCTCTTCACTTTAACACATGGCTTTATAATTTAACAACTCATATCAGGGGACAATAAATCTTTTCAATATAAGGAGAGAGAATGAATTAGAACAAGAGAATAGAAAACAATATGCGAGGGGGAAAAAGAAAGTAGGTATGAAAATTATGGAAGAAAAGGAAAGAACCAAAAAAAGAAAGAATAGGTATTAAGAAGCAAACATGGTGGGGGAGAGACACAAATGTAGAGGAAATAGCATATAGGAAGAAAAGAGGAAAAACAAAATAAAGGAGAAAAATATAAAATGACCAATAGGTAGAACATACTGATTTATTTTTTAAATGTAACCAACTTCAAATTTATGATATATACTGCGATTTATTTCCCCAAAGGAAGAGAATTGTATGAGGTTTTGAATATCTTTGGATATTAAGAAGTATTTGTCTTTTATTTCACAGTTTGAATCTGTTGTTCACAGGGAGAAGACAAGAGACACAAAGATCAATTTATCTCAACAAAGAAATACTCTCATAGTTTGGGTACTGATATGACCTGCATGACTTAATGCAGTGAGTTACATGTGTACTAGATTCCTCTCTTTGAGACCAGTGAAATATTCAATTTCTCCAACTGTCTTAAGAAGGAAGAAAAAAGATAAAGTAATAGAGCAAAAAGAGAACAAAATCAAACAGACATTGACTTTGCATCCAAAATGCAGTGCAAATAATGATGTCAAAGAAGGAATATTAATTAATATATTTTATTTTGCAGTATAGGTAAGAATCCTGAATCTAGCGTTTAAGAGTTAAACAAGACCAGCCAAGAGAACATTAGCAAAATTTGAAAGGTTTAAGGTATAAGGCAAAAATACCACAGCGAATTAAGATTTGTTTATTTTACAAATGACTTACTGTTAGATTTTGCTTAGCATAGTGCAGTTCACGTATAACATAATACAGACTTGCAACTACAGAGCAAATGTCAGCCCTGTATCTGTCTGAGAAGAGCTCGATGCCTGGGAGAAGCTGAGTGATTTCATACTGAGCATAGCAATGTTCAGCTTTGGGGTGTGGAAGTGTGGTTCTAAGCAAACCCTGAAAATGAAAACAGATGAAATGAAGAGCTATAAGTTGCATTTGCAACACCAAAACAAAACGATAAGTATACATATTACTTCCTAAAGTGCTTAGCATATGCCTAGCACATTGTACCTTGTAATAAATGGTACTTATCATTAATATTATCATTATAGTTCCAAATGCTTCTATCACTCAATATGGGCCTTTTAAAATCCATGGTAGTTGTATACTTACTATCTGCAGAAGAAATTATCATTATATTATCATTTGTTGGGGTTAATTTTGTGTTGGACACTATTGGTAAATTCTTTATAAACACTACCTCATTTAATCCTCATTTAACCTACCCCTAGAGGGAAGGATTATTACCTTACAAATAATATAATTGAGGCTTAAACAATTAACTTATATGAGGTCACACAGCTAATGGTGGCAGAAAGAAGATTCAAAGTCACATCTATTTAAATAAAAAAAAAAATCTATGCTCTTCCCACTATACCAACCTATAAGTAGAGGAGATAACAAATGATTTCAGAAGTCTAAATCAAGCAGAGTTAATTCTGAATTTTTAATTGAATTAAGTAAAAAGATGAGTTGTTTAATTTTGCCAATATTTCTTAGGTAATTTATATGACCAACATCGTATTCGATGTTGGGAAATAAGATTGATACACAAAATCAAATTTTACATTTAGGAGTGTTTCTGATCTTATCCTAAATAATTAACATTAACTAATGACATGCATTACAAAATTATTTTAATGTATATATCAGAAAAGAATTTTAATCAGATTGCTCATTAAAGTTATAAGGTACCTACTCTAAAATACTATGCAGTTGTTCAAATTTTTAATTTTACAAATCTGCTTTAAAATCATTAAAAAAATTAAGCTTTTAAAATAAATCCTACCAGGTTTTATTTAAGGTGCAGTATTACTAAAACATTATGCCCAAAGTAAGCAAAAATTTAGTTTTTTTTTTTAGGATTTTATTTATTTATTTGACAGAGATAGAGACAGCCAGCGAGAGAGGGAACACAAGCAGGGGGAGTGGGAGAGGAAGAAGCAGGCTCCTAGCAGAGGAGCCTGATGTGGGGCTCGATCCCAGGACTCCGGGATCATACCCTGAGCTGAAGGCAGACGCTTAACGACTGCGCCACCCAGGCACCCCGCAAAAATTTAGTTTTTTTAAAATTGCTTATTTTCTAAAACATTAACAGCATTATCTTCAAGAACAAGCAGTATCAGACAGTAAAGTATGCAATATAAGGAGTCAGTATCAGATTATCATTCCCTTTGCACTCTTGCCTCTTCTATCTCCTCTCTTTAAAGCACAGGCAAGATGTGCATGGAACATAAGAAAAGTGAAAAGTCTGGCCTTCATCCAGAAAAGGCTTTCCAGAGAGCTTATCTATCCAGATTTCATAAGCTTTCAGACACCTCTGATACAGAGAACACGGGTGTCCACCCTTTAAGGTAAACAGAACCTTTAGTAGGTTGCAAAGGCCCCTGGCTACATCCCTGTATCTCAAAATGTCTTGTATTTCAGATAAAAGCTCTTTTCTTCTTCAGTGAAGTTAAACCAAAATTCTAAGAGCTGCCAACACTCTACTTCTGTAGTCTTAAGCTTATTTCTTGCTTTCATTATATGGTGTACTTCACATTGTGCAATCGAGCAAAACTTTATTTAGAGATAAGGTAATCGAAGGCCACCATGTGGAGTCAAACAGACTGGCTTCGCAGCTCATTAGCAACACAGTCTTACTAATGATGAGAGACTCAGTTTCCTTATCTGCAAAACTCCTTCCAGAGTCTAAAGAAGAAAGAGAGTCTGCTGAATAATCAAGGGGAAAATGCTACCTTCAGCTAGTGAAGGAAAGATGGACTCATGATATCTCATCAAAGTCTGTGCTCTTTTCCTACCTGTGAGTTTTTTGACTATGATAAACCACCACACTTTTTTTTTTCTGACTGAATGGTGACTACTGTCAGAAGATGTACATAGGGGCGCCTGGGTGGCACAGCGGTTAAGCGTCTGCCTTCGGCTCAGGGCGTGATCCTGGCGTTATGGGATCGAGCCCCACATCAGGCTCTTCTGCTATGAGCCTGCTTCTTTCTCTCCCACTCCCCCTGCTTGTGTTCCCTCTCTCGCTGGCTGTCTCTATCTCTGTCGAATAAATAAATAAAATCTTAAAAAAAAAAAAAAAAGAAGATATACATAAAGTGTTACCTGAAAGAGTAATGCAGACAAAATGCAACAGTTGGTTCTCTTGTCAACCTCTGAGATCATAATAAATCTAAATAAGTACAACAAAAAGAAATGGATTCATGGACAATTTTCCAATAATAATGTTATATAAATACATCTCCAATACTCATAGATTTTCCAAAATTAAAATAGACTTTGTGATTCTAAAAGTGTTACACACTTATATAAGATCTAGAACACAGAAAAAACAGAAAAAACAAAATGAAATATCACTATTAAGACTAGCACCTAGTCTCTCATGGGATAGGCTGGTGATGGGTATTAAGAAGGGCACGTATTGCATGGTGCACTGGGTGTTACACTCAAATAATGAATCATGGAGCATTACATCAAAAACTAATGATGTACTGCATGTGCATGGTGACTAACGTAACATAATAAAAAATTATTATTAAAAAAAAAAGACTACCACCTAAACATGATTACTAGTAACATTTTGGCTAATTTCCTTCTAGAATTTTTTCCATATATAGAAAAATCTAAATTTTCTCTATAGATCAAGATACCATGCATATTTTTGCCCACCACACCCTATAGATAAACTAATGGAAAGGTGAAAGAAAACTATACCTCTACTCCTTCCACACTTTTTAAATTTCTCACATTAGTCAAGTCTTTAAGCTATCTGTCGGTGCTAACTATGTATAAGACACTGTGACATTGATCTATGTATTGTTTTTGTGCCAGTACCCTATGTCTTGCTGATGACAGCTTTGTAATAGAACTTGAAGTCCAGAATGGTGATGCCACCAGTTTTGGTTTTCTTTTTCAACATTCTTTTGGCTATTTGGGGTCTTTTCTGGTTCCATACAAATTTTAGGATCATTTGTTTCAACTCTGTGAAAAAAAGTTGATGATATTTTGATAGCGATTGCATTGAATATATAGATTGCTCTAGATAGCATAGACATTTTAACAATATTTGTTTTTCCAATTCATCAGCACGGAATGTTCTTTCTATTTCTTTGTGTCTTCCTCAATTTCTCTCATGAGTGTTCTATAGTTCTCCGAGTGCAGATTTTATACCTCTTTGGTTAGGTTTATTCCTAGGTATCTTATGTTTTTGGACCAATTGTAAATGGGATTGACTTCTTAATTTCTCTTTCTGTCTCATTGTTAGTGTATAGAAATGCAACTGATTTCTGTACATTGATTTTTATATTCTGCCACTTTGCTGAATTGCTGTATGAGTTCTACTAATTTGGGGATGGAGTCTTTTCAGTTTTCCACATAAAGTATGTCATCTGTGAAGAGAGAGTTTGACTTCTTCATTGCCAATTTGAATGCCTTTTATTTATTTTTGTTGTCTGATTGCTGAGGCTAGGACTATTAGTACTGTGTTGAACAACAGTGGTGAGAGCAGACATCCCTGTTGTGTTCCTGACCTTAGGGGAAAAGCTCTCAGTTTTCCCCATTGAGAATGATATTTGCTGTGGGCTTTTCGTATATGGCTTTTATGATATTGAGGTATGTTCCCTCTATCCCTACAATGTGAAGAGTTTTAATCAAGAAAGGATGCTGAATTTTGTCAAATGCTTTTTCTGCATTAATTGAGAGGATCATATGGCTCTTGTCCTTTCTTTTATTAATGTAGTATATCACATTGATTGATCTACAGATGTTGAAACACCCTTGCAGCCCAGGAATAAATCCCACTTGGTCATGGTGAATAATCCTTTTAATGTATTGTTGGATTCTATTGGCTAGTATCTTGGTGAGAATTTTGGCATCCATGGTCATGAGGGATATTGGTCTGTAACCCTCCTTTTTGGTGTCTCTTTGCCTGGTTTTGGAATCAAGGTAATGCTGGCCTCATAGAATAAGCTAGAAGTTCTCCTTCTATTTCTATTTTTTGAAACTGCTTCAGAAGAATAGGTATTAGTTCTTCTTTCATTGCTTGGTAGAATTCCCCTGGGAAGCATCTGGCCCTGGACTCTTGTTTGTTGGGAGATTTTTGATTACTGCTTCAATTTCCTTGCTGGTTATAGATCTGTTCAGGTTTTCTACTGCTTCCTGTTTCAGTTTTGGTAGTTTATATGTTTCTAGGGATGCATCCATTTCTTCCAGATTGCCTAATTTGTTGGCATATAGTTGCTCATAATATGTTCTTATAATTGTTTGTATTTCTTCAGTGTTGGTTGTGATCTCTCCTCTTTCATTCATGATTTTATTTATTTGGGTCCTTTCTCTTTTCTTTTTGATAAGTCTGGACAGGGGTTTATCAATCTTATCAATTCTTTCAAAGAACCAACTCCTAGTTTCGTTGATCTGTTTTAATGTTCTTTTGGCTACTATTTCATTGATTTCTGCTCTAATCTTTATTATTTCTCTTCTACTGTTGGGTTTAGGCTTTATTTGCTGTTTGTTCTCCAGCTCCCTTAGGTGTAAGGTTAGGTTGTGTATTTGAGACCTTCTTGTTTCTTGAGAAAGGCTTGTATTGCTATATACTTCCCTCTTAGGACAGACACATAGATCAATGGAACAGAATAGAGAACCCAGGAATGGACTTTCAACTCTGATCAACTAATCTTCGACAAAACAGGAAAGAATATCCAGTGGAAAAAAGACAGACTCTTCAACAAATGGCATTGGGAAAATTGGACAGCCACATGCAAAAGAATGAAAATGGACCATTTTCTCACACCATACACAAAAATAGACTCAAAATGGATGAAAGACCTAAATGTGTAACAAGAATCCATCAAAATCGTAGAGGAAAACACAGGCAGCAACCTCTGTGACCTCAGCCACAGGAACCTCTTGCTAGACACATTTCCAAAGGCAAGGGAAACAAAGGCAATAATGAACTTTTGGGATTTCATCAAGATAAAAAGCTTCTGCACAGCAAAGGAAACAGTCGACTAAACCAAAAGACAACCGAGGGAATGGGAGAAGATACTGGCAAATGTCTCATCAGATAAAGGGCTCTTATCCAAAATTTATAAAGAACTTATCAAACTCAATACCCAAAGAACAAATAATCCAATCGAGAAATGGGCAGAAGACATGAACAGATATTTCTCCAAAGAAGACATCCAAATAGCCAACAGACACATGAAAAAATGCTCCACACTTCACTTGGCATCAGGGAAATACAAATCAAAACCACAATGAGATACCACCTTACACTGATCAGAATGGCTAAAATTAACAAGTCAGGAAATGACAGATGTTGGCAAAGACGTGGAGAAAGGGGAACCCTCTTATACTGTTGGTGGAAATGCAAGCTGGTAGAGCCACTCTCGAAAACAGTATGGAAGTTCCTCAAAAAGTTAAAAATAGAGCTACCCTCTGACCCAGCAATTGCACTACTAGGTATTTACTCCAAAGATATAAATGTAGTGATCCAAAGGGACACCTGCACCCCAGTGTTTATAGCAGCAATGTCCATAATAGCCAAAGTATGGAAAGAGCTGAGATGTTGATGAGCAGATGAATGGATAAAGAAGAGTGGTATACACACACACCACACACACACACACACACACACACACACACACTGGAATACTACTCAGCCAACAAAAAAATGAAATCTTGCCGTTTGCAATGATGTGGATGGAACTAGAGGGTATTATGCTAAGCGAAATAAGTCAATCAAAGAAAGGCAATTATCATATGATCTCACTCATATGTGAAATTTAAGAAACAGAACAGAGGATCATAGGGGAAGAGAGGAAAAACAAAACAAGACAAAATCAGAGAGGGAAACAAACCATAAGTGATTCTTAATCTTAGGAAACAAACTGAGGGTTGCTGGAGGGGAGGGGGGTGATGACGTAACTGGTTGATGGACATTAAGGAAGGCACGTGATGTAATGAGCACTGGGTATTATATAAGACTGATGAATCACTGACCTCTACATCTGAAACTAATAATACATTATATGTTAATTAATTGAATTTAAATTTAAAAAAAATTTTTAATATAAAAAGTTTAAAAAACAATAAATTTTTAAAAAGAAAAGAAAAAAAGACACTGTGACAGACTTTCACATATATTATGTGTGGTAGGCTGAATAATGCTCCCAAACCCCTGCCAAAGATACCCATATCCTAATACCCCAAACCTATGAATATGTTGCTTTACATGGCAAAAAAAGGACTGCAGATGTGATTAAAATTAAGGTTAGGTTCAATGTAATCACAATGGTCTGAGAGAAAGGCAGGCGAGTCAGTAAGAGAAGGAGAGATGAACACAGAAGCAGAGGAGAGTGAAAGAGGAAGATAATAGGCTGTCGATTCCAAAGACAGAGCACGGAACCATGAGCTGAGGAGTGTAGGAGGCCTCCAGAAGCTGGAAAACACCAGGAAAAAGATTCTTCCCTAGAGCCTTCAGAGGACAGCACAACCCTGCCAAGGCACTGATTTTAGGACTTCTGACCCCCAAAACTGTAACATAATAAACCTGTGTTGTTTTAAGCCACAAATTTTGTGGTGATTTATTACAGAACAGGAAACTAGTCGGTATACGTTATGACCTAAATTATGCCCCCCCAATTCATACATTGGAGTCCTAACCCCCAATAACCTCAGAATGTGACTAAGATAGGGCCTTTAAAGAGGTAATTAGATTATAATGAGGTTACTAAGGTGGGCCCTAATTCAATATGTCCTTGTAAGAAGAGGAGATTAGGACACAGACATGCACGGAGGGAAGACCAGCAAGAAGACAGCCATCTACAAGCAGAGAGGCCTCTGCTCTGTAGAAACCAAACCTGCCAACATCCTGATCTAAGAATTCAAGCCTCCAGAACTGTGAGACAATAAATTCCCTACAAACAAATCATTTGTTATGGCAACCGTAGCAAACTAATAAAGTATGTCATGTAATTCTCGCCACCACAGTTTACAGATGAGAACAATGAGGCTCAGAGAGAATGAGCAGTGAGCCAAGGGTCCCAGAGTTAGTAGGAGATCCTTGAATTGGGCCCAGGTTGGCCCGCCTTCACACCGTTATTCTTGATCCCATACCAACCCTTCACTCACTCACTCGTTCATTCCACAAGCAGTAATTAAATGCCAACTCCACGCCAGACACTCGGGACACACTGGTGAACAAGCCAAGATCTGTGCCTGTATGAGGCCCACATTCCGGGGGTGGGGATGAGGGCCATAGATAGAGAGAGGAGGGAGAGGAGACGGCCATAGACAACAAACATCACAAATATGTAAACTGTATAGTTTTGTACAATATGGACATAGCTGTCCAAGAATCCCGTGTGTCTCAGGCATGGCGCCCTACATGGCACAGTGGGTACCGCACAAAGGGAAGCTCACTACATTGCCACACTCACTGTGCTATCTTGGCTGCTATGACCGCTCCTTGCAAACATCCCCAAATGCCAACTTTTGACAGAAACTCCTCACTATAATCTTTGGAACCTGGAGGTGAGCTGTTGGTGGCATTGGTGAGTGAGGTACCAAACTCTTTCCACGTATACAGCACATCTTCTTTTTTGAATATGTCATCAAGAGCTTGACACCAACATCTAAAAGCAGCCCTAAAAGAGAAACAGAGCATCAAGCAGCATGTTTTTCAAGATCTATATTATTCAATCCATCTTCCAAAAGAGGAAGCAAATGCATTGAAGAAGCATTTTAATTAAAATGTTAGAGAATGAAGCTATACCATTTACTGCTCATAACTGTTCCGCTCAGGTAGCCTTTGGTGAATAAAATGTAGCAATGGAATATTATCGAAGAACTAAAATTTATGAAGAACATTTTTTTTTTCATAATACTTAAAAATGCTTTCCAACAAACAACAAAAAAAGTTTTCCCTTGTTCCACTGACTCCTAAAAAATCTACCTTTTCTTTTCGGCAAAGACGAGAAGGCTTCCGAGTTCATGCAATGCCTGAACTTTAAGACTTCTTTGATGGCTGACTTGGAGAACATCTGTATTTTAATCAAGTAGAAGAAGAAATGTCAGTCCCTAGAAAATATCTTCCTCATATTCTCAAGGATATTTAAACTGCGTCATTCCTCAACTGTGTAGATAAGCAAACTGCAAGCTAACACTGCCTTCGCAGGTCTCCTGATACATATACAGAAAGAGAGCAAATGGCATTCTACCTGAACATAGCGGAGGAAGAGGTTGGATCTAAGCGATAGGAAACATGGAGAGAGCGGAATAAGAGTCAGGCAGGGGGAGGTGGTGTCGAAGAGAAATTCAGAAGAGGCGTGCTAGGGAGAAAGGGTGGGGTATATATGGACATGATGTGGGTGGCTGGCCTGTGGTTTTCTTGGGAGTGTGAAGGAGAGAGTGATAGGATTATGGAGGTGTCTGAATGCCTGGTGGAGAAATGTGGACATTATTCCATAGCAGATGGGAAGCCTCGAAGCGTTTGTTTTTAAGCAGGGAGGGGGCAAGATCACAGCTTATCAGATTTCTCCTTTACCAAATGCAAAAAAAGCACATCTTTAATAGCATCTGAATTTTGCAGGGAGGGGGGGTTCTGATAAATGCATAAATTCAGAGATGTCTAGCAAAAACAAACCAAACAAAACCTAACCAACAAGGCAGTGGTTTTTAATGAGGGCACTCCTGACTCCTACAGGGTATTTTAGAAATCTGAGGAGGGTTTTGTTAGTTGTCACAATGGGGCATCCTCTGGCATTTTGTCGGTGAAGACCAGAGACACTGGACAGCCTGTAACACACAGAAGCTTCTCCCACAGTGAAGAAAAAGGTGAGAAACCTGTTTATAATTGTCTGAATCTAACCTCTAATTTCATTTTACATGAAGGACATTTTTGCATGTTTTCAAAATTCTCTGAATTTTCCAGAAAAGCAAACACTCACTATAGTCCTTTACTCTGTACTGCACCTAGATTTATTTGCCATTTTAGAAAAACATTGTCACTAAAATTAACAGTGCTGATAGTACTTGCGTCACCAATGCATTAAAGCTGTTTCCATCTGCATTTGTAGCCATAATGTTCATGGTGATTCGACACACAGGATATGAGCATCTGATTGCTTCACTAGACTTTCTAGTGCTTGAGCAGTTAAATGCCACAACCACAAATAGATTGTTTTATTATAAAAAATATTATTTATCCTTAATTTTATATTTAGAGCTTCATATTTATTGTATTAAATAACATGTATAGAGAGACTGTATTAAATATACATTTTATTTCAGGGAGTAAAGGGGGGAATTATTAAATGTCCGTTATAAAAAAGGGGGATGTTGGGTCTACAACATGGATTGAGTATATACTGCTGAATTTGTAGAAAAGCCAACTCAAAAAAGACAAGAAAAGTGGGATCAGCTAGGGCAGAGCAAAAGAACACAGCCGTGGCCACATTCCAACAAGTGGTTCACAGATTCATTCAAAGGAGGATGAGCAGAAGACGGGCCTAGAACCTCACCATGCTGACAGCCCAGGCTGGGAGAGTGGAGAATGGGAGAGGCTGGAAGAATCTTGTCCCAACCCTGCCCTGGCACTGCCTATAAGATTCTATGTTCAAGCTATTTCATCTGGCTTTTTAAGGTGCCATTTCCGGCCCAAAGGCAATCTCAACATTAATGTGCGAGATCCTCCTGAAAATGAATATATAATGAATGAATCTTACCAATAGTTTCATAATAAGAGGAAATTACGAGTCCCAGTTGCGAATAGGGAAGTTTACTTTTCTCCACTGAACTGAAAACTCTGAAGTGTTCCTGAGAGAGACTGGGGGGTGTTGGCATATGCATCTCTTCTGTCCCCAGGCAAAATTCCACCTTTCCAGTACTAAATTTCGAATTGTTTATTCCTCCTTTATCTCCTAAATTCATGGGAAAAAAAAGAAATTTATTTATTTATTTACTTTTTTTAGAGAGAGAGAGCGCACGAGAACAAGTGGAGGAGGGGTGGGGGGGCAGAGGGAGAGAGAGAATCTTGAGCAGGCTCTGCAACCAATGTGGAGCCTCATGCAGGTTCTCTCTCTCAACCCTGAGATCATGACCTGAACCAAAATCAACAGTTGGATGCTTAACCGCCTGAGTTTAGCCACCCAGGCACCCCAAAAAAGATATTTAAAAAGGAGATAGAAGGGGAGGTGATGAGGAGGGGAAAGGTAGAAGAAATGCGTGAGGAGAAAAAAGAACAACTCTGTGTATAGCTGACATTTCTTTGCAGTTTGAGGGACATTGTTTCCTTAAATTTAGTATCTAACATCATTTCTGAGGAGCTCAGGTATGTATGGATGGGCTCTATACCCATTATTTCATAAAGAACACTTCAGAGGGGCAGTGTGCCAGAAACTAATGTTGAGATAATGCCTTGCTTCTCGTGAGGATTGCTGGAAGTTACATGGTTTGGGTTTGCCTTTTTTTAAGGGCTTCCAACAGTCAGATGTTAGTCTGCCTCTGGGGCAGAGACCTCTGGGATAGAAGCAACACATAGTTAGTTCTGACCTAAGGGGGGAAAGTGGGAAAGAATCGGTCTCTTTATAAGATCAGAGAACACACAAGAAAAAAAGGAAAACTATTCTACGGGAAGTAGTCAAAAGCTGCAGAGGAAGAGAAGCTAATGTGGAGTTTGAAGTCTGCAGCCCAAGGACTGGGGATAAACTGCTGAGAATATTTTAATACCAGGTGAGATTCAGGGTGAACCAGTATAATCCATTCTTAGGAATTATATTTACTTTTTTTATTCATGCCCTTACCCATTATTAATATATGCCATAACTGAAAGAAGTTTAAACATAATATAGAGAGCTAATTTAATATGAGTCTATAGACAATACAACAAAATCTGTGGGTACAAGGCATACCAAGAGCTTTTTTGGGGTGAGTAGGGGCAGCAACAACAGCAAATACATACATACATATATACATACATAAATAAAACTTCTGTCAGTGATTGTGAAAAACAAGATTTGTTCAAATTTCTGAAAGATCAGTTCAGTGAGTAGTAGCATCTTAGGTTTACATTTAAATCTATTTTTCATAACTTTAAAATATTTTAAGTTTCTTAATTTAAGTTTATTCTTTAAGCTTATTTTTATTATTCCAATAAATTTGAATAGAAAGGATCATAAACATATATTAGGATTTTAAACAAATTTTTAATAACCCAAACATACATAACTCAAGATTTTTCCCCACCTAAATTTGAGTATATTCTTCCTCTCTGGGGTTATCACTTAACCACTCAGAGCCCTGCTTTGATTGAGTTCACAAATCAGTAAATGTTGTGAAGGAAGAAAACAAATAAATGTGATGTAACCAATGATAGTGCATATCTTGTTTTCACCTAAAAGAAATCTCTAAGACCAAAATCTATGACATTAATAAGAAATCTTGTTGATGCTTAAATTAAAATGCATCTGTTTCCTTGACACTGATGAACTGGGGTTTTGGTAATAGGTTCTAGTTTAGTCAGTATGAATCAAGTCATCTACTTGAGAAAAAATTTTTAAAAAGACTATAGCACCATACTTGCAAAGAGATAGGTAAGAACGTAGATGTACAGAACCAAAAAATTAACAAATACTGTTTTTGTATCTACTCAAGGGAGTATGCTCATTTCACAGAAAGCATCAAAGCAGATGAATGACACAGTCTTTGGTTGGAATGACGTGTGTGAGAGAGAAGACGTGATCCACTAGACAAGAAGAAGAAAGTGAAGGGCAGGAGGGAGTGGGCATGTCAGTGGGGAAAGAAGGGACCTATGGCAGAATATGGTAGATCCACAGGGTAGTGTCCCCCCATAAATAAAGAGCAAGGGATACAGAGCAAGGATTTTACCTTGTGTCTGGGCAAGGAATAATGAAAGCAATTTTCTGCTGTGTCGGATTGATCTGTTATGATATTTGGATTTTTCCAGGGTCTCTCTAAAACATCTCAAAGTATCCGTCACATCTACGGGCACACAGACGAGCTCTTTGGCGTGACTATATTCTGAAAAGAAAGAGAAGCATAACGAGGGATGAAATGCTGCAGCAAGCCAACTAGTAGCAAAAGACTCTCTAATTCAGAGAATTTCTTGGTCCCAAACTAAAGCTGCTAAATTCAAAGCCCCCAAGTTTGCAGCAGGTGTTTCAACGTTCAGATCAAATTTCTGTGGTATATTTGAAAGTTCTTAAAAAAAAAAAAAAAACTTAGAAAACTTTTGATTCCTATGAAATGCAAATAACTTTAGATCTTGCCAATTTTCCTTATGAAGCCTCCTACTTTTTCTTTTGCTGATCATAAAAGATGAAATAATCTACTCCTTTTTAGCAGCCTCTTCAAAGCAGAGGTGCCTTGGGAAAGAGACGAAAGGAGGAAACAAAGAAGCCTGGGTGGGTAAGTGCTCTCTTAAAAGAAGGCAAAGACAGGTTTCTAATATTGGAGGATGCAGAGGAAAGGAAGATGAGGCCATAAAAGGGAGTGGAACTAAAAACAGTCCTGAAAAATGAGCGGAAAGAGGAGATGTTGGCAGAGGTTGGCCGCGAGGTCCCTGGAGAGGAAGTAGCAGTCCCTGTAACCAGGCTGCAGATTTTCGGCCACACACCATGAAACAGTGTACAAGAGAGAACGAATACAAGATTCAGATAATAAAGATAAAATAACATAGGAATTTATTCCTTCAACAAGTTGAACAGGTGAATGGCCCCTGTAAAATCTGAAGCTTTGAGACTAGTATAGCAACTTGTGAGTGCCTTTCCCAGATAGCTGGCCAGAGGGCATCAAATCTTGGGTAACTGGCAGTGACCCAGATTTGAGGCTTGCTAATTTGAGTACAGAGACCTTTGAGAATAGGACATAAATAAGCCTAAGAAAAGTTAATGAGAGAAGAAGACTGGGGTCCTCTTGAGCCCAGGCAGGTCCTGTTAGAGTTAGTGGCAGAGTTACTTTCTATGGCCATGGAGACATCTTTCAATCTACTGCAATGCAGATTGAAATGTCTAGAAATCTTGGAGGCTCTAGTCAGACCAGGTACATGGTCATGTTGAGAGAAGCACTTGTCCCCCCAGCAAGTTCACTCTTGACACACTTGCCTTATCACACATTTAAGAGAATCAAATAGTTAGGTGACAGAAGCTCTTATAAACTCCCCAGGAGCTCTCTTCTTCCCACCAATTTCACTGTCTTGTCCACTTTGTCCTACGCCCACCCTCTTGCTCTCTTAATTCCCCTCTCCTCTACCCATGCACAGTCCTGCATGATCCAGACAGGGAGAAAAGACATGCCCCGACTCCTCCCACCCCCACCCTTATGCACAATGCCCTAAAGATGGTAAGACTTCTGCACTGTTTTTGTTTTTCCTACAAGAATTCATGAGCTTGGCTTTTATCTTTTTCTCCTTAGTGAGATCAGGGAAAGAAGTGAAGAAAGCAAAGGAAAAGGCAGAAGGTGGAAGCCCTCACATATTAATATTTTGAGACAGTTACCTTCTCTAGGCCTTAGTTTTCAAACTCTGTTAAAATTGGGATGATAATATTTACCTCCGAGGGTTATTGTTTTAACCTGCGTGTAAAGTGTCCAGCATAGTGAAGCAACCAATAGATGGAGGCTATACACTGGCTGTTAGTCATGTGTTTTTAAAATATATATTGAGCACTTACTAGTATTAGGTGCTGTGCTAGGCACTGAAGAGATATAAGTGAACAAAACAGACACACTCCTTGCTCTCATAGAGCTTTCATTCTGGAATAAAAATCCACAAAGGCATGATTGTATTTGGAGGCAATCAAAAGGACAGAAGAGACAGGAGATGCTTGCAGTCTTTAAAATGTGTGGTCTGAATAAAATCACCCTGCTACTTTTTATCAAATATCCACTTATAAATCATTCCTCCTTGTATTTTTCCTAAACTATATTTTACTTTGGTTTTTTTTTTTTTTTTCCTTTTTTCAAGCCTTATAAAACCTTTTTTCTTGTAGTCTAACTAGGACTCTACTGGTGATTTTGTGACTACCTACACAAGGTAACTAGTGAAAGCAATGAAGAAGTATCATTAGCTTCAGAGGCCTGGCCTTACTTCTGTCTCAAGGGGAGCTCCTCTCTGAAAACTTTCATGAATAATTCAAGAAGCTATTTCAAAGGCACTAAAAACCTCAATAGTTAGAAATAGGTCAGAAGAAGAAGGTGAAGGAGGAGGAGGAGGAAGAAGAGGAGGGTGGGGAAGAAAGAGAAGGAAGGAGAAAGAGGAGAAAAGAAAGAAAAGAAGGAGGAAGGAGAAAAATAAAGAAAAGAATTACTGTGTCTCTTATTGTACAAATGCACTCATTAAAACTGAATGCCAGGGCACCTGGGTGGCTCAGTTGGTTGAGCCTCTGACTCTTGATTTCAGCTCAGGTCATGATCTCATGCTCGTGGGATCAAACCCTACATAGGACACTAAGCGCAGCAGGGAGTCTGCTTGAGGATTCTCTCTCCCTCTCCCTCTGCCCCTTCCCCTCACACTCCCTCCCTCACTCTCTCTCTCTCTCTCTCTCTAAAATAAATAAATAAATCTTAAAAAACAAAACAACTGAAGTACCAATGACTCCTGAGAGATGGGTCCACCAAGGAAGAATCCCAGGGAATACTATAAAATTTGGGCTGCTTTCTATACAATTGGTCATACCAATCCAAAAGTCCAGAGTCAGTAACAAAACACACTTGCCAAAGGTTGAAATTCCAACATATCTGAAGTCTGAAGAACCCTATCAGAGATAACTTAAATACCAATAAGGTCAAAACTAAAGAAACAGATCCTAGACAGAATGCAAAAACAGCTACGATAAAAGGCATATTCATAGTTACCTCCCCTGTGAAGTTTAACATGCAGGCAAGTTACTCATCCATATAAAAAATAATCTATAAAGTGAGGTATTCTCACTTCTCCACATCCTACAGAGACTATACCAAAGTACATATGCATTATTAAATAGAGGGAGAATAGAATGCTGTTAAATAATGAGAACACCAAATGTTCATAGGCACTGGAGCATTACAATATCTGTTCTGAAGAATTAAATGTATTAAGCATTACCGCCCAATGCTGTTATGCCAAAAGAAAATCTATGATGTTCTAAAGCAGCAATCTGGTGTGGAAACCAGCAAAAGTACACATGGTCTTTCCAAGGTACTGCAAACATGTCATGATGACATACCTAAGACCCATCATGCTTATAAACATGTTAATGATCTGAGTTCAGGACACTAAAAAAATTCACCCTCCTAAAAATTTGTCAAATAAGCCCCAAAGCGTGAGCCAAAATATGCTCCTAGTCACAGAGGTCCTAGAGTCTTATAAAGAGCTGTAAGTTGGATGCCAAGATTTTAATGATAATGGCTCAATGTAAAACTTACAAGTAATATACAGGGTCATCTAAAAACTACCATACTATCACAGTAAGTCAGAATAAAGTATCTGTCTCTCATGACCACTGATGTATAGCAAAATTTTTCTGAGTGCTATCAGTTTACAGGAGAGACTAACCTGAAAGAGGACAAATGGTGAACAGGTCAAGTAGTTTGGTGGAGCACTTACAGTCTAAGCAATCAGACAGACTAGGATTTGAACCAAGGTCCTCCTACTTACTAGTAACATTTAATTTTCTCATCTGTAATGTAAGCATAACATCTACCCCCTAGAAGTGTAAAAATTTAAAAAGCTAATGGTTACAATCGGCTCAATATAGTGCGTGGCCCAATTCATTATTACTGCCACTACAATATTTTTTAGATTTTATCCATTCAAATATTTCTGCTGTAGTCATTGCTCAAACTGACTATAGCTCCACCACCATTGAGAATCAACCCAAATCATCACAGTAACCTGATCCGACCTACCTTCCTTTCTGTCCCACCACCTGCCATCTTGCCTTTCCAAATGTAGCTTTAACAACAAGAAGGCAAAGTATATATTGCATCCTCCACTTATAAGACGTACTGGTCACACATGCTAGGCATATTTTTCTTATCCCTTTAGGTGCTAGTCATCATTTTTGATAATAAGCTTTTTTGACACATTTTCTCACATTTGTTGCCCATTGTTTTTAGGATGGAAGGGATAATATAAATCACATTCTGAACTGTAGATCCCAAATCGAGAGATCTCCAGAGGTTCGACAGATGTGATCAAGAAAAAAAGAACATAACCAGGATTAATCACACTCTGATTGGAACTCCATTGTTTAATGAATATGAGGGAATAATTTGATTTATCATTGGTGGTAAAACTCACAATTTCAAGGTCACCAACTCCCTCAACTGGAGCCTCTATGCTGCTCTGAAGCCCTTCTATCTCCTTTCTATTTCCCTCGGGGGCCAGGCCACTCTTTCACATTCCTCCTGAAATCTCCTACCCTAGCAACCTTGGCTATGCTCTCAACCCCTTGCTTTGTTAAGAAAATCTTCAGGACCCAATGAGAATACCTTCAACTTCTGTCCTTACCACCTATAAACTTCCTGTATATGGGCCAATTCTCTCCTTCCCTTCTGCCCTAGCCTCTCAGTATGGCTCCTCTAGAGAGTGAATTCATGTTCTCCTTTTTGCCTTGGAAACAATCATGGAAACTTACATCAAGATGGAGATTCCATCAACCTATGATGAGCAGCAGGTCAGTACTCAACTCATCAAACACAGTAGCGTGAGCAAAAAAATGGACTTGCCCTTGTGTGAAAGCAATGAGATTTGGGGGTTGTTTATTACTACTGTATAGCTGAATGACACAGCTTCCAAAGTGAGGCCATCCTCAGGTCTACACTCCATAAAACTCTCCCAGAGTGACCTTATACAAGCCCCGGATTTCAACCACCACCAATATATTGATGATGAAAATATAAATCTCTGCTGAATGCCTGACCAGTCTATCTAACCATATATTGAATAGTTTTACTCAGTTATCATCCTGGCACCTCGAACTCAGTACTTCCAAAGTAACTTTCTCTGACCTGTTCCTCCCTTCAGTTTTCCTGTAGAGTGAAGACATCATATCCATCTAGCCACCCAGGCCAGAAACCAAGGCATCTTGGATTCCTCCCATCCTCATCTAACCAGTATAGAACACAGTCCTGGGGATTTCCTCGGCCCTTCTCTCATATCTGTCTACTCCTGTATTCTCCTTGCCTAAGTCCAGAGCTTCACCACCTCTTTAATGCACAAGTTAGGAGTAGCTGCTCTTCTGCTTCCATGTGCTATGCTTTCAATTGATTCCCCACGCTGCTGCCTAAGGTTCTTTCAAGAGTGCAAATACAATCATTTCACTGACCTTCTTTAAATCCTTATAACTAGCTCCCTTCAGCCCTCCAGATAGACCTGCATCTCTTTATCCTGCCTTCTAAGGCCCTCCTGACAACCTTTCTAACCTCAGCTTTGCCTTTTCCTTTTTTCTTTAGCCCCGCCAAATTACACAGTCTCTCCACAGCGATGCTGTTTACTACTACTGCTTACAGTGGAAAACAGGAGGGGTAATCATAATATGACAGCTCTTGTCACTCTATACCTTAGTGTCTGGTTTATTTATCAGTCTCTTTCAATGGGTTGTAAATTCCAGGATAACAAATCTTTAATCTCAATAAATCTTTGTCTCTTTGTAGTCTCAGTACCCAGTACAGCACTTAACACACAGTAGACATTCAGTAAATGTTTGCGAAATGACTGAATGGCTGCCTAACTGTCTCAATAAAGGAATAGATGATTACATACCTACACACATACATAAAATCAACAGATAAATAAATGAAAGAATCCTAACATGGCAAAGGGAAGATTTGCATTCCTTTCCTGTACCAGAATCAGAGGCACAGGACAAGTGCAATTGAGAGAAAGCATTATCCTCCATTTTCATCTTATTCTATAGCTGCAATCCTATAAGCTACACTGCCAAAATATTCCAAGAGGGCTTCTCAGCTGGAAGCAAAGGAGCCATGATGTCCTCTTGTCTTCTCCTGTGCTCTAGTGTAAAGACCTACAACATAACCATGATAGAGCCAATAGGAGAAAAATCTACATTGGTTATGGGAATGAGAGTTATTATGAGAGTCAAGACAGAGCTTCAAAGAGAATAGCAACAGGTCAATTTGAAGAGTTCCCAAGTGAAATAAAAACGGGGAAATGTACAAAAGTCTTTTTCCATGCTTCTTTTTCAAATAATTTTCCTTTCTCTTTTTCTTTCCCTTCTTTAATTTACATATTAAACTAATAAACACATGTTTTAATTCCCCTTATCTGACATTTATAGCAACATAAGATGGTAAATATCAAATGGGTTCTTTTCAGTCCAATAAGCCTGCAAAAGAGATTTCGCAAACATTTTAATTATGGAAGAGCTCACATGCAGAACACAACAGCAAACTTTGCTTTAAAAAAGCTCCCAGCTAAAATGGTTCCAACCTGAATAGATAAACTTTTTCAGGACATCTGTGCAGTTTTCTTTATCTGTCACTTCACTGGTTGAAGGATTAATCTTGAGCTGCTTCCCAATGAAATTTCGGCAGGTTATCTTAAAAAGGAAAAAGGAAAACAAAATATTATTTGGTCAGGCATTTATGGCTAAAAATTGGGCTTACGTAAAATGTTTATCTTACTTTTCACTTGTCAAAAAGAAGAAATACAAAGCGATGCTACAATAAAAGCTAGCAAAGTAGCGCTCGATCACGACAACTTTCAGGGAAAAAAAGCAGCCACATGACTTTTTATATTTCTTTTGTTCAGCACAGCTGGAGGAGCATTAGGCAAATTATGTAGAGCAATTAGAATATGATTTTCTGATATTCTATAAATCCACTAGTCTAAATATATCTTCTATTATGCAAGTTGAAACATATCTAAAATATAGGCTGCTTTTCCAGTGGCTGATTTTTCCACCGTACTCATAATGAATGCAATTTAAACTTCCCTAGTGAAGTTTTTCAGAACTAACTTCCTCTGTAGTATTTTAAAAATTTATTTTCCAACAGATACTTAAGTCCTAAAATTATAAAATATCTGAAATCAGAAAAATTTTAGATAAAAGGAAATTCTTTTTAAAGGTACAAGAACTGAGACACCTGGGTGGCTCAGTCAGTTAGGCATCCAACTCTTGATTTCGGCCTGGGTCATGATCTCAGGGTTGTGAGATCAAGCCCTGCATCAGGCTCCACACTGAGCATGGAGGCTGCTTTGGATTCTCTCTCTCCCTCTCCCTCTGCCCCTCCCCTGCTAGTGGGTGAGCCTGCTTTCTCCCTCTCTCTCTCTTAAAAAAAAAAAAAAAAAAAAAGGTCTAAGAACCTTTGTTTCTCATTCCTATTCCTTAAACTAACCTATTTCTCAAAATACAGACCTCTTTGAATCTCAGTCCGATGTAGATGCTGCTTCTTTATTGTCCCTTGTAGGTATTTGTACAATGAGATGTAAACAGTCTAATAAAATGTAAATTCCTTCCCGCAGCCTAATAAGGCCCTATTTTACCTAGTCCTTCCCACCTCCCAGCTTCATTAAATAAATCTTAATTGAATACTTATTATGTGTCAGTCACTACTCCAAGCTCAAGGATAATACAGTGACAAAGCAAACAGAAGTTCCTATTCTTATGGAACTTATTCTAGAGGAAGTAGTAATATAATGAAGAAAATAGAGAAGTACATTATAGAGTATATTAAAGAGTTATAAATACTATAGAGAGAAATAGAGCAAACAGGTACATAATTTTATATAGGATAGTGAGAACAGTCCTCACACAGAAAGTGACATTTAGCAAAGACTAGATAAAAGATGAGAAAAAAATCAGTGTGGATATTTGGGGGAGAAGCGACCCAAGCAGGGGAGCAGCAAATGGGAGGATCCCAAGGCAGGAAGTCTTAAAGAACAGAGCAGCTGAAACCTGCAAGGGAGTACTGAGAGTTGAGTCACTGGAGATCACAAGGGAATGTGTGGGGCATTAAGGCCATGATAAGGATGTTCACCTTATCTCTGAATCAGATGGGAAGCTGCTATAGGGTTTAAAGAGGGGGAATGACATGATCTGACTTAGGTTTTTAAAGGGTCATTCTACCCGCTGCATTAAGAATAGACTATAGGCTGGAGGCACGGATTCAGGGAGGTTGGAAGCAAGACGATTAATTAGGAAGTCATTGCATGAACCCAAGCAAATATAGCAGGGGCTTGGATCAGAGTAGGAGTGGTGGAGGTAGTGATAAGTGGTCAGGTTCTGAATACATTTTGAAGGTAGATTTGATAACCAATTTGAAGTGGGGTAATGAAAGTAAGAAAGGAGTCTGGGAGGTCTCTAAGGTATCTGGCCCGAGCAACTAGGAGAACAGTGTTGTCATCAATTGAAGTGGGGAAGACTTGTCAGAACAGGTTTGTTTGAAATATACTAAATTTCAGAAGTGTATTAGACATCTAAGAGATCATGTTGATTAGGCAGCATGATGGATTTTGATGGGTCAACTTGGTTAGGCTAAACTATGAGTATAAGAGGGAGGGAAGTATCCATTTTGTAGCATATACACACTTCATCTCAGCTATTCAAACACTAATCTAGCTGCTACTATGAAGGGATTTCACAGATACTAATTAAAGTCCCTAATAAATTTCCTTTAAACTAAAGAGATTATCTTCAGTGGGCCTGACCTAAGCAAGTGAGTCCTTGATGTGCTGGAGGTCTCCAGACTCCAAACAGCATCCAGGTCTACTCACTGGATCATCCCTCACTGACTGCCTAAGGATAACAGCTTCTGGCCACACCTGTGAGTTTCCTTCCTGCCCATGATCTTGACTAACCACCTTATAATTTTGGACTTGTCTGGCCAGCCCCCACAATCACATAAGCCAATTCCTTGTAATAAATCTTGATAGAGGGGCGCCTGGGTGGCACAGCGGTTAAGCGCCTGCCTTCGGCTCAGGGCGTGATCCTGGCGTTATGGGATTGAGCCCCACATCAGGCTCCTCCGCTATGAGCCTGCTTCTTCTTCTCCCATTCCCCCTGCTTGTGTTCCCTCTCTCGCTGGCTGTCTCTCTCTAATAAATAAATAAAATATTTTTTTTAAATAATAAATAAATAAATAAATCTTGATAGATATATGACAGATAGAAAAATAGATAGACAGATAGGTAATAGATCTTACTGGTTCTGCTTCCCTAATTGAACCCTGACTGATACAGGGAATTACATGTCAACACAGAATTCAGGAGAAAGGTCTAGACTGGAGCTGTAATTTCAAAAGTCATTATCATAAAGACAGTACTTAGAGCCACAGACTGAATAAGCTCACCAAGGGAGAGGATGTGGATAAAGACAGGAGGACAAGAACAAAGTAACATTAAGACATTGGGGAGAAGAGGAAGAAGCAAAGCCCCCGTTCTCACCCTCTCCCCTGTCTGTGACATTCCAGCCACTCAGACCTTCTTCCTGTCCCACTTCACGGCTTTTGCCCTTGTTCTTCCCTTGGGCTGGAAGGCCCTCTCTTATGTATGGCTGGCCATTTTTCAACAGAAGTTACCGTTTCCAAGAGGGATTCCAAATTTCCACCTCCCACGCCACTTATCTCTAACGCATGGACCCATTTTATTCTCTTCAGAGAGCTCATAATGATCATAAATCTGTTTATGTATCTGTTTACATGTTATTATCTGGCCCTACCTCTACCCCTCTAAAATTAAACTCCACAAAGCAAGAACTCAGACTGTATTCTCATTGTGTTAGAATATGCAGGACGCAAGAATATGCAAGGGCTGTAAGGAACCTCTGTGAGAAGAAAAAGGAGCCCTCACTGTGTGGCCGCCAACACCACAAGCACACAGAGTGGTGTGGGAGGTGGGACTAGATTTCAGTCTTCACATACACTGGGGGCCTTGGGCTAGGATGCAAACTATATAACTGCATGCCATGGCTCTGATATTAGATAGTTGATACACATTTATTAAATAAATAAAGGAAGGAATTTACTTCCCTTTCCTCTACCTAACTCATAGCTGCACCATGACTTTCATGGTCCTTACACACTTTCACTTTCATGGGCCCACACCTCCATAAAAACTATTAAAAATTATATCGTATGATTAAGTTGGCATAAATATAAAATATAGTAATAGTAAAAATGAAAACATTTTCTTCAACCTAAAAGTTACTTTTTTCTTCACATTTAAAAAAATTAACACATTTAGTGGGCCTCTAAAAGTTCTGTGGCCCTAGACAATGTCCTCACTGTGCCTAATGAATATACCGGCTCTGGCCTGAATGCAAGTTTCCTATGTACAAGGACTTAATTTTTGTTTACCCTGTACCTGGAAAATATTGGCACATAGCAGGCTTTCAATAACATTTGTTGATTTGAATGATAAATGCCTAAGTCAAAATAATATTTATCCGATCCCTAAATCTTTGTATTTTATATGTGCACTCATCAAAAATCACAACTACATGAATAATAGAGCCAAACTCACCTTCTCTTTGTATTCAGCCTCATATCTTGCACAAGGTTGTTGGGTAATATCTGGGCCATTGAACTTGGATATTCTTAGAAGAAGCTGACGCTGTGCATATACCAGGAGTGGTGTCACTTGCTCTGTGTATCTCTCACTAGAGAGCGGTAGAAATACATTAAAAAGCAGACGTTAAAATGCATTTTTTTAAATGAAAGCTTATCACTCTTAATTGTCCTTATGGCAATACTTACTGTGAAATTGTATTGAATTGGATAGCAAGTGATACCAGTGTTTCCCATTTTTCCACTTGATATAAAAGTTCCAGAGATTTCAACACAAAGTTATGGATCCATTTCAAATCAACCACATTTACATCATCTAAAATATGCTCAAAATCAAGGCTAGAACCACCATTATCATTTTTAATATTTCCATAGCAGCTTGGAACGCTGAACTCCCCTTTTTCTTCAATAACCTGCAAGTAGCATACGGGGAAAAAATGTATATATTTTCAGATTTTACCTCAAATTTTTTTTTCTGAAAACTGAATGTGATAGAAAATATAACAGAAAAAGAACTGAAGATTAAAAAATTTAGATGTTTTTATTATGCAAATCAAAGCTTGAGCATTGCTATTTAACAGAACTTTCTATGATGATGGAAATGTACTATGTCTGTGTTGCTTGATATAGTAGCCACCAAGCATGTGTGGATACTGGAGCTATTGAAATATGACCATTGCAACTGGATTTTTAATTTCATTTAATTTTAATTAATTTAAACTTAACTTTAAATAGCCACATATGGCTAGTCATTACCATATTAGGACAGACTGAGGTCCACACTTACTGGTCCACAGTCACTACCTATGTAAGTAAGGATATTAAACAAATAAGATAAAGTTTTGAAGAATAGGTTTTAGTATATACAAATTATTAAGTTTCCATAATACATTGGTTACATTCATCAGTTTGTGGCATAATAGTCCAATTCCCTGATGCAAAGGTCAAACCTATAGAGGAGGAAATCTTCTGGAAAACCCTGGTTTTGCCTAAGTTAGAGGTACTATGTAACTAATGTATTCATTTCCCAGGAGTCCCTGATGCATTTGTGTATATCCTTAGAAATTCTTAAGGCAAACAAAACCCCTTAGATCCACCTATAAGCCAGGTTGCAGCCAAGAAATAGTTGGTAACTTAAGACCAGCCCCTCTTAAGCTGGTTTTACTATTAAGGGTAATCCACGCATAGGGAAGGGAAGGTACCAACAGAAGTAGAGGACAAACACCTCTAACAAGATTCATGGTCCTTGAGGTTGGAAGAGACCTAGGGAGTCATTTGGCTGTGCAATGTAATATGAATGCCTCAAGTCAGTCTTGTGTAGCTGTGAATAACAGGTGTGCCATAAGTGACTTCTGTGAATTTGCCTCCTTAGCACAGTCACTGGCACATGAGACATACTCAATACAGGGTAGTTTCCATTTTATTGATGTTAGGAGCTCCATCCCTCTACCCACTGATTCTACAATAAGACTTTCAGCAGCACAGAGCTGCATAAGGGGTTATCTCCATTTCTTTGACCTCAGGGTTCCAGGTGGAGGCACTCTTGGCCTTTACTCAATCCTCTTGGTGAGTGTAGAAGAAATCAAGCCTGCCTCACTCAACTCTTCCCAGGTGACTGCTCTGTCAGAGCCTGCCTGCCATAAGATGACATGTTCTTTCTTCAGACATGGGTAAATATCCTGGGTCCAACTGAAATAACTTTCCTGAGCCATCCCTGAGGAAGAGGGATATCTGCTATCACTTATTCATGCCTATGCCTACATGGTAAGTTTACCTCTGGGTTGAAGGATAGGGACCCTCTGTGGTTACTATACCTTCCAATATAGCTTTCATCAACAACAAAGCTGACATTTTATCTCCAACCATCAAGAGAGAAGGAAAAAAGTATTACCTATTTACTTCCTAATTTTGGTAACATTACCCAACAATTTTGAGAAATAAACAGCACTGGCATTTGGGGATGAAAATAACATATGGAAAGTGAAGTTTCTGGCATGGTCAAGACCAGTCTTTATGTTCTGAAGATTAAGTATGGGTCGTGTGTAATTTAAAAAAAAAACTTTTTATTAAAGAAAATTTCTAACTCTTACAAAAGCAGAGAAAATAATATACTGAGGCCCTATGTACCCACAACTAGCTTCAACCAATTATCGACTTTTGGGACTTACTTGGTTTCATCTGTACATATACCTACTTCCCCCAGTATTTTGAATTACATCCCCAAAATTATATTAATTGATCTATAAATACTTCATCACGTGTCTCTAAAAAGACAAGAATTATTTTTACAGAAACATAACCACAATAATATAATCCCACCTAACAGAAGAAATTAGCAAAAAATCCTTCAAAACATTATTGAATAATCAGTGTTCACATTTCCTTTATACCTTATAAATTTCTGAGTGCATTAGTTTGAAATGGGATCAAACTAAGGTCCAAACATTGCAATTATTTATGTCTCTTAAGTCTTTTTTAATCTATAGGTTTCATCTCCTCTTTTTTTACTTCAATTTTTTGTTGAAGAAACCAGGTTGTTTGTCTTGTAGTTTCCATAGTTGGAATTTCTATTGATGCATGCCCATAGTTTCATTCTAAATGTTTCTCTGTCCCCTGGATCTTCTGTAAATTGTTGGTTAGACTTAAATGCTTGCTCTGCTTCCAGTTTGATTTTTTTCCAACAAGTATACTTCACTGGTGCTGTTCATCCCCCCATTGATTCATAAAGAATTGCAAAATCCTGATTTTCTAATTTCAACATTCTTTCTTCATTAACCTGAAAATTCTATAAGGAAAAATTTCTCTTCCTTGACTGTTAACTATTTGGCTATCCTCAAGTATAGTTCACATAGAAAAGGTAATCAGCTTTTTTTCCCCCCACCAAGGAGTCCTATTTCTTTTAGTGGGAAATGGTTTTTAAAGAACACATCTGGGTGCTAAGAGTTGTCATTTCTTTTTTGAGTCCTTTGAATTGCTTTGACACCTTTGTAAAATATTGACCATATGTATGAGTCTATTTTAAGATTCTCTATTCCATTGATATGTTTCTCTTTATGCCAATATCATACTCTTCTAATTACTACAGCATTAATAAACCTAGAAATCAGGTAGGGAGTTCTCCAAATTTGTTTTCTTTTTTAAAGATTTTCTTGGCCATTCACATTTCTTTGCATTTGCTTATAAGTTTTAAAATGAACCATCAGGGCGATCACACTCTTTGCGTTCATCCCCCGCACCCACACTTTCTTTCACAGCTAACCTGTCTGTGTCTCGTCCTTTTCCTGAATCACGCCATGGCTCTGTGGGTGGTGTCGCGGCAGGTCCTAAACCTTTGTCTGTTGGGAGTTTTTTGATTTTATTTATTGGCCACTCGGGAGTTAAGATGGCGGAGGAGTAGGGGACCCCTTTTTCAGCCGGTCCCCTGAGTCGAGCTGGATAGGTACCAGACCAGCCTAAATAACCACGGAATCAGCCTGAGACGCAGGATGATGCATCTGGATCTCTACAAATGAACATCTCCAGTACTGAGTATTGAGGTACGAAGAGGGGAGCTGTAAACCGTGCACAGATATCGGAAGATAAACGGAAGGGGGAGGGAGCCGCCGCGTTTGGGCTCCGGGAAGCGGCAGCCACCTGCACGGGGGAGCGGGCGGACTCACAGAGGGCACCCGCGAGAGAGCGGACTGAGACCAGTGAGCCGTGAACGTGCGCCACCAGGCATCTCCTGGAACACCGGAATCCCGGTGTGCTCACGGGATCCAGACTGAGACCGGGAGCTCCCGGAGCGCGCGCGCGCGGGGCGGCTGGCGGCTGGCGGGCCACCTGCACGGGGGAGCGGGCGGACTCACGGTCGGCACCCGCGAAACAGCAGACTGAGACCCTGAACCGGGTGCGCGCGCCACCAGGCTTCTCACGAAACTCCGGAATCGAGGTGTGCTCACCGGGCATAGACTGAGACTGGGAGACCCGGGAGAGTGCGGGCGGCTGGTGGCTGGCGGCTGGTGGCTGGCGGCATTAGAAACACAAAGGACAGAGACGCGCCGGCCCTGGAAGTGAGGGCAGGGATGCCGAGTTGGTGCGCACATCCCGGGACGCTGCAGGGTTGAGCAGCACCAACAGTAATAGAGTTAAAGTGGCCAGAACATCAGTGGAGAACGGGCCGCAATCCCTCTGTTCTGTGACAATGCAACCTCTGCTGCTCTGACCCTCAGAAGAAGCATAGCCGGCCGCCAGGGAAAGCCGCCAGAGAACAAAAGCCTGGAAATACCGGCCCAGAGAGTGCCCATCCCCATCCTCCCTCGCAGGGGACACGGAGACTCTAACCAAACAGGGTTGCCTGAGTATCGGCGCGGCAGGCCCCTCCCCCAGAAGGCAGGCTGAAAAATCAAGAAGCCCACAACCGGAGGCGCCTGCGTGGCGCAGTCATTGAGCGCCTGTCTCCAGCTTAGGGCGTGATCCCAGCGTTCCGGAAAGGAGTCCCTCATCGGGCTCCTCCGCTGGGAGCCTGCTTCTTCCTCTCTCACTCCCCTGCTTCTGTTCCGTTCTTGCTGACTGTCTATCTCCCTCTCTCAGAAAAGTAAATAAATAAAATCTTTAAAGAAGAAGCCCACATCTCTAAGATCCCTATAAAACAAGGGGCACGGCCTGGGACCCAGTCAATAATTTCGGGCTCTGGACAACCCCGCAACCTCCCCTCATCAGAATGACAAGAAGGAGAAGCCCCCCCCCCCAGCAAAGAAAAGACAGTGAGTCAGTGGCCTCTGCCACAGAAGTAACGGATATGGATGTAACCAAATTATCAGAAATGGAATTCAGAGTAACAATGGTCAAGATAATGAGTAGACTTGAAAAAAGTATTCAGGAAAATGTTACTGAGAATATAGAATCCCTAAGGGCGGAAATGAGAGCGAATTTGACAGAAATTAAAAATTCTATGAGCCAAATGCAGGCAAAACTAGAGGCTCTGACGGTCAGGGTCACCGAAGCGGAGGAAAGGGTTAGTGAATTGGAGGATGGATTAATAGAGGAAAAAATAAAAATAGAAGATGGTCTTTAAAAAATCCACACCCACGAATGTTGGCTACCGGAGATTACTGACTCAACGAAACGATCCAATGTTAGAATCATCGGCATCCCCGAGGGGGTGGAGAAAAACAGAGGTCTAGAAGAGATATTTGAACAAATTGTAGCTGAAAACTTCCCTAATCTAGCAAGGGAAACAAAAATTCGTGTCCAAGAGGCAGAGAGGACCCCTCCCAAGCTCAACCATGACAGAACTACACCACGTCACGTCATAGTGCAACTCGCAAATATGAGATCCAAGGATACAGTATTGAAAGCGGCCAGGGCAAAGAAATTTCTCACGTACCAAGGCAAAGGCATCAGAATTACGTCAGACCTGTCTACACAGACCTGGAATGAGAGAAAGGGTTGGGGGAGCATTTTTAAAGCTCTTTCAGAGAAAAACATGCAGCCAAGGATCCTTTATCCAGCAAGGCTGTCATTCAGAATTGATGGAGAAATAAAGACATTTCAGAATCGACAGTCACTAGCCAATTTCGTAACCACGAAACCAGCCCTACAGGAGGTATTACGGGGGGTTCTATAAAAGTAAAAAGGCCCCAAGAGTGATACAAAACAGAAAGTCACAGCCAATACAAACAAAGACTTTACTGACAACATGGCAGAATTAAAAGCATATCTCTCAGTACTCAGCCTTAACATTAATGGTTTAAATTCTTGCTTTAAACGCCACAGGGTTGCAGACTGGATAAAAAGAAATGACCCATCCATTTGCTGTCTACAAGAGACTCATTTCGAACCCAAAGATGCATTCAGACTGAGAGTAAGGGGATGGAGTACCATCTTTCACGCAAATGGACCTCAAAAGAAAGCTGGGGTAGCAATTCTCATATCAGATAAACTGGATTTTAAACTACAGACTATAGTTAGAGATGCAGAAGGGCACTATATTATTCTTAAAGAAAGTATTCAACAAGTGGATATGACAATTATAAATATATATGCCCCCAACAGGGGAGCAGCAAGATACACAAGCCAACTCTTAACCAGAATAAAGAGACATATAGATAAAAATACATTAATAGTAGGGGACCTCAACACTCCACTCTCAGAAATAGACAGAACACCCTGGCAAAAACTAAGCAAAGAATCAAAGGCTTTGAATGCCATACTCGACGAGTTGGACCTCTTAGATATATAGAGAACACTACACCCCAGAACCAAAGAATACTCATTCTATTCTAATGCCCATGGGACATTTTCAAGAATAGACCATGTTCTGGGACACAAAACAGGTCTCAGCCGATACCAAAAGATTGAAATTATCCCCTGCATATTCTCAGACCACAACGCTCTGAAATTGGAACTCAACCACAAGGAAAAATTTGGAAGAAACTCAAACACTTGGAGACTAAGAACCATCCTGCTCAGGAATGACTCGATAAACCAGGAAATCAAAAATCAAATTAAACAATTTATGGAGACCAATGAGAATGAAAATACAACGGTCCAAAACCTATGGGATACTGCAAAGGCAGTCCTAAGGGGGAAATACATAGCCATCCAAGCCTCACTCAAAAGAATAGAAAAATCTAAAATGCAGTTTTTATATTCTCACCTCAAGAAGCTGGAACAGCAACAGAGGGACAGGCCTAATCCACGCACAAGGAAGCAGTTGACCAAAATTAAAGCTGAAATCAATCAAGCAGAAACCAGAAGTACAGTAGAGCAGATCAACAGGACTAGAAGCTGGTTCTTGGAGAGAATCAATAAAATTGACAGACCACTGGCAAGACTTATCCAAAAGAAAAGAGAAAGGACCCAGATTATTAAAATTATGAATGAAAAAGGAGAGGTCACGACGAACACCATTGAAATTGGAAGGATTATTAGAAATTTTTATCAACAGCTATATGCCAATAAACTAAGCAATCTGGAAGAGATGGAATCCTTCCTGGAAACCTATAAACTACCAAGATTGAAACAGGAAGAAATTGATTTCTTAAACAGGCCAATTAATTATGAAGAAATTGAGTCAGTGATAAACAACCTTCCAAATAACAAAACTCCAGGCCCGGACGGTTTTCCTGGGGAATTCTACCAAACATTCAAAGAAGAAATAATACCTATTCTCCTAAAGCTATTTCAAAAAATAGAAACAGAAGGAAAGCTACCAAACTCATTCTATGAGGCCAATATTACCTTGATCCCCAAACCAGGCAAAGACCCCCTCAAAAAGGAGAATTACAGACCGATTTCCCTAATGAATATGGACGCCAAAATCCTCAACAAGATACTTGCTAATAGAATCCAACAGTTCATTAAAAGGATTATCCACCACGATCAAGTGGGATTCATACCTGGGATGCAAGCGTGGTTCAATATTCGCAAATCAATCAGCGTGATACATCATATCAACAAGAAAAGACTCAAGAACCATATGATCCTCTCAATCGATGCCAAAAAAGCATTTGACAAAATACAGCATCCTTTCCTGATTAAAACCCTTCAGAGTGTAGGAATAGAAGGTACATTTCTCAATCTCATAAAAGCCATCTATGAAAAGCCTACTGCAAATATTATTCTCAATGCGGAAAAGCTGGAAGCCTTTCCCTTAAGATCAGGAACACGACAAGGATGCCCACTCTCGCCACTATTATTCAACATAGTACTAGAAGTCCTTGCAACAGCAATCAGACAACAAAAAGGGATCAAAGGTATTCAAATCGGCAAAGAAGAAGTCAAAATGTCTCTCTTCGCAGATGACATGATATTCTATATGGAAAACCCAAAAGAAGCCACTCCCAAACTATTAGAAGTTATAGAGCAATTCAGTAACGTGGCGGGATACAAAATCAATGCTCAGAAATCAGTTGCATTTCTGTACACGAATAACGAGAACGAAGAAAGAGAAATTAGGGAATCCATCCCATTTACAATAGCACCAAAAACCATACGTTACCTTGGAATTAACTTAACCAGAGACGTAAAGGACCTTTATTCTAGAAACTATAAATCACTCTTAAAAGACATTGAGGAAAACATAAAAAGATGGAAAGATATTCCATGCTCATGGATCGGAAGAATTAACATAGTTAAAATGTCCATGCTACCCAGAGCAATCTACACTTTCAATGCTATCCCGATCAAAATACCGAGAACGTTTTTCAAAGAACTGGAACAAATAGTCCTTAAATTTGTATGGAACCAGAAAAGACCCCGAATCTCCAAGGAACTGTTGAAAAGGAAAAACAAAGCTGGGGGCATCACAATGCCGGATTTCGAGCTGTACTACAAAGCTGTGATCACAAAGACAGCATGGTACTGGCACAAAAACAGACACATAGACCAATGGAACAGAATAGAGAGCCCAGAAATGGACCCTCAGCTCTTTGGGCAACTAATATTTGATAAAGCAGGAAAAAACATCCGGTGGGAAAAAGACAGTCTCTTCAATAAATGGTGATGGGAAAATTGGACAGCTACATGCAAAAGAATGAAACTTGACCACTATCTCACACCATACACAAAAATAAACTCCAAATGGATGAAAGACCTCGATGTGAGACAGGAATCCATCAAAATCCTAGAGGAGAACATAGGCAGCAACCTCTACGACATCGGCCAAAGCAACCTTTTTCATGATACATCCCCAAAGGCAAGAGAAACAAAAGATAAAATGAATTTATGGGACTTCATCAAGATTAAAAGTTTCTGCACAGCCAAGGAAACAGTCAGAAAAACTAAGAGGCAGCCCACGGAATGGGAGAATATATTTGCAAATGACACTACAGATAAAGGACTGGTATCCAAGATCTACAAAGAACTTCTCAAACTCAATACACGAGAAACAAATAAACAAATCAAAAAATGGGCAGAAGATATGAACAGACACTTTTCCAATGAAGACATACAAATGGCTAACAGACACATGAAAAAATGTTCAAAATCATTAGCCATCAAGGAAATTCAAATCAAAACCACACTGAGATACCACCTTACGCCAGTTAGAATGGCAAAAATAGACAAGGCAAGAAACAACAATTGTTGGAGAGGATGTGGAGAAAGGGGATCCCTCCTACATTGTTGGTGGGAATGCAAGTTGGTACAGCCACTCTGGAAAACAGTGTGGAGGTCCCTTAAAAAGTTAAAAATTGAGCTACCCTATGATCCAGCCATTGCACTACTGGGTGTTTACCCCAAAGATACAGACGTAGTGAAGAGAAGGGCCATATGCACCCCAATGTTCATAGCAGCAATGTCCACAATAGCTAAATCGTGGAAGGAGCCGAGATGCCCTTCAACAGATGACTGGATTAAGAAGTTGTGGTCCATATATACAATGGAATATTACTCAGCAATCAGAAAGAACGAGTTCTCAACATTTGCTACAACATGGACGGCACTGGAGGAGATAATGCTTAGTGAAATAAGTCAAGCAGAGAAAGACAACTATCATATGATTTCTCTCATCTATGGAACATAAGAAGTAGAATGATCAGTAGGGGAAGAAAGGGATAAAGAAAGGGGGGGTAATCAGAAGGGGGAATGAAACACGAGAGACTATGGACTATGAGAAACAAACTGAGGGCTACAGAGGGGAGGGGGGTGGGGGAAAGGGATAGACCGGTGATGGGTAGTAAGGAGGGCACATATTGCATGGTGCACTGGGTGTTATACACAACTAATGAATCATCGAGCCTTACATCGAAAACCAGGGATGTACTGTATGGTGACTAACATAATATAATAAAAAATCATTATTAAAAAAATAAATAAATAAAAGAATAAAAATAAAAATAAAATGAACCATCAATTTACACTGAAAAAAAATGTCTGTTGGAATTTTCATTAGAATTTCACTGAATCAATAGAACAAATTGGAAATAAATGATATCTTAGCAATATTAAGTCCTTTGATTCATAAACATGATATATCTCCATGTCTATTTAGATCTTCTTTAATTTTTTTCTGCAATGCATTATAATTTTCAGTGCAAAAATCTGACATAGATTTCCTTAGATATAGTCCTAGAAATTTGATATTATGAATGGTACTTTTAAATTTTCATTTCCCAGTTGTTTTCTGTTGGTACAAAGAAATTTAATTTACTTTTTATATTGACTTTATGTGCTATTTTATTAGTTCTACTCGTTGCTTTATAGAGTTCTAAATAGTTAGAATTTTCTATGTAAAAACTCATAGTATTCCCTTCCCATCCACATGTCTTTTGTTTCTTTATCTGCCTTATTGCACTTGTCAGGATCTCTGGCATGATATTGAGCAAAAGTGTTATGAGCAGACATCCTTGCTTTGTTACCAATCTTAGAAGGAAGCTCACAATATATCATCATTAAGTATGATGTTAACAGTAGATACTACTTTTTATCAGGTATTCCTAGTTTGCTGAGAGTCTTTAACATCAATGACATCGTTTTTCTTTTGCTTCCAATTGTATTAGTCTCTTTTTATTCTTTTGATAATCTCTTCCAGAGTTAACTACTTCTGTTTGTAGCTGATGAAATGTATAATGATCCACTTCACATTTGGTACTCTATGAATATGGTCTTTTCCTTTACTTCAACTTAGAATTAAAACTTGTAATTCTTGTTGTTGTTTTTTAATATACCAGTCCCAGAAGTAGTTTCCCTGTAGAAGTTATCTGAAGACAGTCTTACGCTTTCTATTTGTGGTCTACAACCAGGCTCTATCTTCTCCAGAATACTATAAAACAGACTTAGTTTAAATACATATTAAAGCAAGAGGTATTCTCTCAAATAAGTTTAAATGTATTTTATTTTTAGGCAACCTACATGATATGGTTTTTTCTTTGAAAAAAAAGAAATGACTCCACTCCAAATAAATCAACATTAAAATAAATGAAGAGATCATGATGACATCACCCAATTGTCGAAGTCCTGGTTTTGTGTGAATGTGTGAAAAGCAGCAGCCAGTTAATGATGACGGGTGATAGATCTAAAGTAATTGCCATTCTGTTAATATTTTTTCATTTATAAACCATCCTCAAAGAAAGTCATATCTAGGGTCACACCATCCTCACGGTAGTTCACCATCTGGATTCATGTTTTCACCAATAAAGAACTGGTAGTTTTGAATTCACAAAGATGTGCTTGATTTGTCTGCAGCCTCTGTTTTAAAAGGTTTACCCTTTCTGGTCCCTGTTCCTTAAGTTTGCCTTAGACTGATTTCCTATAATCTACGATGTACTTCTTGTAGGCTTCATTTGTGAAGCTTGTTTTCTGTAAGTAATGGTTCCCGACAATATCAACATCAATGATTACTATGCTTTCAGCACCTTCACCTTGGTGGCGTTCTGCGAAGTACATTTCCATCAATGGTACCTTCTGTCCTATTATTTTCTCCTTCACCTCCAGGCGCAGCTCATTTGCAACCTCCTAAATCTTGTAGATGTCAGAGAACATCTCATCATGGCTGGTGAGGTCCAGGTACATAATCATGATGGTAGCCAGAGAAAGAGAACAGCAGCCCTGGCTTAGCAGGAATCCAGTGCAGCTAGAGCAGCACTCAAGGGGAGGGAGAGCAGGTGGAAAAAGCAATATCAAATTTTGTAAATGCTTTGCTGTCTCTATTTCAATGGTCATATAATTTGACTCTTTTATCCTGTTAATATGGTGAATTACCTTGATTGATCTTTGTTTTTTTTAAGATTTTTATTTTTTTTATTTGAGACAGCTCACATGAACAGGGGGAGGAGCAGATGGGGAGGGAAAAGATGAGGGAAAGAATCTCAAGCAAACTACACACTGTGTGGAGCCCAACATCATGCTTGATCTCACCACCCTGAGATCATGACCTGAGACAAAACCAAAGGTTGGACGCTTAACCAACTGAGCCACCCAGGCACTGCCTGATTGATCTTTAAATGTTACCCTTACATTTCTGGGATAAACCCACTTGATTATCATTTGTATAATTGTAGATATTATAGACCTCATTTGCATATTTCCTATATTGCTGGGATTTATCTAATATTTCATTAAGGCGTTTTGTGTCTATGTTCATCAGGGATATTTGTTCATACTTTTGTTTTTGACATATTTGTCAGGGTTGAGCTGGCTTCGCTTCTAAAAAATGTTTGTATATGATTTATTATTTTGTCCTTATATGTTTGCTCAAATTCTGCAGGGAAATATTCTGGGTCTGAAGTTTTCTTTATCTCAAAGTTCCTAATTATAAATTCATTTTCTTAAATATATTTAGGACAATTCATTTTTTCTATTGCTTCTTGTGTCAGATTTAAGCTGTGCTTTGTGATAAACATGTCCGCGTCATTTAAAGTTATCAAATTCATTAGTAAAAATTAATCATAATATTCTCTTATTTTTCTTTTAATATCTACAGGATCCGTAGTTATATCTCTCTTTCATCACTGTCAGTTATTTATGCTATTCTTTCTTTTGTTCTTCATCAGTATTCCTAGGATTCTGCCGATTTTAATAATCTTTTCAAATGATTAACTTTATTAATTTTGTTTTGTTTTATATCTAAATTATTTCTGCTCTTATTCTTTCATTTATTTTCTTTGTTCTTTTTACTTACTTTGGATTCAATTTGTTCTTTTTTGAGCTCGTATAGGTGGACACTTAGATAACTGATGTTGTATCTTTCTTCTTTTCTATTAAACATTTAAAACTATTAAGTTCCTCTACGCATTGGTTTATTTGCATTCCACAAATGTTGATATGTTGTCATCAGTTTGAAATATTTTAAAATTTCTCTTGTGTTTTCTTCTTTGATCCATGGATTATTTAGAACTATATTGTTTAACTTCCAGATATTTGGAGATTTTTCTACCTAATTTTTATTCATAAATTTTATCTGTGAATTTGTTTATTAAATTTATAAGGTAGGTGTCACAGAACATACCCTTCAAGATTTCAGTCTTTTAAATTTTATTATGACTTATTTTTTGACCCTGCATATGATCCATCTTGGTGAGCACACCATATGCACTTGTGCTGTTTCTAACCCTCTTACGTGTACTGCACTTCAATTCTGACACTAACTACCTATCCAGAATTAAGGTCAGACTCCAAGAGTTTAAAGACTTAGTCCTCCACAAGACTGCCCTTACTTCAGACATCAGCCATAAATCTCAGGTCACCTGCACTTCTGACTGAACAGCTATAAATTTAGGGGTTTCCATAACCCCCTCAGATTCAATAATTGGCTGGCATTCACTTAAAACACTATACTTAGGATCACAGTTTTATTATAAAGGATACAACTCAGGGACAGCCAAATGAAAGAGGTACAGAGTCTGGAATGATCCTGGATAAGGGGGTTCCATGCCCTCTCCCCATGGAGTCAAACCACAACCACCACCCAACACATCAATGCTTTCACCATTCTGGAAACTCTTCATGCTTTGGGTGTCCAGAGTATAATTTGAATCTCTCTTATTAGGAGCATACACATTTATGATTAGTATGTCTTCCTGATTAATTGAGCCTCTTCTCAATATGAAAAGTCTCTCTACCTGTCAAAATACTCCCTGATTTAAAGGTTATTTTACCTAATATTAATAAAGTCTCACCAGTTTTTTTATGCTTCCTGTATTCATGGTATATCCCTTTCCACTGATTTATTTTCAGTCGGTTTCTTTATATTCAGAATACTTCTCACATGGCCAAATATTACACGTCTTTCTTTCTATCCAACAATCTCTTCCTTTTGATTAGGGTGTTTAAGCCACTTATATTTAATATAGTAATTGATATGATTTGAGTAGATTTATTATTTGCTATTTGCTTTCTCTTTTGCTGATATGTTTCTGTTCCTCTGTTTTTTTTTTTCTGCCTTCTTTAATGCATTGACCACTATTTAGTTTCCACTTCACTGCAATGGCTTTTTAGCTATATCTCTTTTTTGGTATTACTCTAAAGATTATTAAATGCATCCTTAACTTACCACATTCTACTTGGAGTTAATAGTGTACCATTTTATATATATATAAGGCATAAAAAACTTATTACTCTGTCTTTTGTGCTACTGTATTTTCACATATTTTATATCTGGAAATGTTATAAATTCCATGACTCAATGTGCTTATGAGTTTATTAATTTTTAACGTGTTTAGGTTATATCATGTTTGCAGTTTTTCAATTTTATTTTCATATTTTAAACCATAGTGTGGTAGATTTTAAATGGCTGCAAAGTCTACCAGATCTGGAATAACAGAACAAGGACAGATAAAGCAGTGAAGTAAAGAGTGACTGACAAGCAATACGATCTCTCTTCAGGTCTGCTTCTCTGTCAAAAAAACTGCCACAAGAATTAAATGCATTAGAGTTAGTTTATACAGAAGCTGGAGCTCAGTGAATGTTACTTTCTGTTTCCTTTAAAAAGTTGAATTTTCAGGCTAAGATATTTACAATTAACATCAATGTGAGCTGCGTATTGTGAACCAAATAATAATAATGAACCAAATGAAATATAGACAAACCAAGTAAGAACTGAAGGAAAATATTAATTTCTATTTATCCCAAGGTGTATGGTAAAAAGTATTTATTAATTGGATGCAGTAAAAATAATTACCCAAATGCCCTTACCTTAATAGAATTGATATTTTGTAGTTGTATTAACATGTCAATAAGTAATTCTGCTCCCAAATAGAATGGCAAAACACAGGTACAGAGGAATCCATCCTGGCTAATAGGAAATGTTTTATACATATCCACGGCTTGTTTAAGAAGTATCTGCAGCTCCTGAGTAAAATTCCAAAGGGCCCGACAGCAGTTCTGAAGCAGAGTCCAATAGCCACCACGATGAGCAAGAACCTAAGACAAACACAACTTTCAGAAGAACCCCAAAGTTTCAAAAGTTAGAGATCTCTGAACAACTTCATCTTTCTGCAAAAATTATGTCAATAATAAAAAATAACTAATATCATTTATTATGTGCCACTTATATCATTATCTCAGTTAATTCTAACAATAGCTCCTATGAAATAAGTGTGCACTAGTATTCTACTTAATTTACAGATAAGGAAACACAGGCATGGAGCTAACTTGCCCAGGGTCATGATCTACTGAGTGGTTAGCTAAGATTTGCACACCAGCAGCCTGACTCCAATATTTCCATTGTTCTAGGTTCTGGGAATGTGGCAATGAGCAAGGGTAACCAGGTCTGCCCTCATGCTGCTTCAATTTATTAGGAAAGACTGACACTAGATAAGTAGACAAACGAAAATATAGTTTCAGGGAATAGTAAGTATTGTAAAGAAAAATAATGCAGAAATGGGTGAGAATCTGACAAGCATGAGAGAATATTCCCTTTTAGATGGGGGTGGTCAGGAAAAAGTCCTCTCTGAGGAGGTGACATGAGCAGAGACTTGAATGTTGAGTTGAACAAGTCATGTGAAGGTGGGGGAGAGAGTGTTGGGAGGAGGACAGCATTTGAAACTGAGGGAACAGCAACTGCAAAGGATGGAGGATGAACTTGATGGACGAGAAAGGAACAACCTCAGTGCTTTCAAGATCACACAGAGGTTGGGGTGCCTGGGTGACTCAGTTGGTTAAACGTCTGCCTTTGCCTCAGGCCATGATCCCTGGGGCCTGGGATCAAGCCCCATGTTGGGCTCCTTGCTCAGTGGGGAACCTGCTTCTCCTCTACCTGCCACCCCCCCTGCTTGTGCTTGCTCTCCCCCTCTCTCTCTCTGTCAAATAAATAAATAAAATCTTAAAAAAAAAAAAAAAAGGCTCGCACAGAGGAGAGTGGACTGAATGAGAGCAAGATGAACTGAGTTCCAAGAAGCGAGCAGGATCCAGACCTTCCAGGGCCCTGAAGCTGGTGGAAAGGATAGATGTAGCGCTCATGGTCAAGGGTCACATTTTTTAGGAAATCACCCTGTCCACAGAGAAAATGGGAACTCAAGTGTTCTAGAAAGGATAGATTGCCTCTCAACTCTTGAGAGGTTTGAGGTATATGCCATTCCTGCAATGAGAAAAAGGAAACTAATTTCTTTGTAGCTAATGATTCTAATTCTAAGTTTAATAATGTATCATATAATGTTTAAGGAACAAAAAAAGAGAACAGCATTTGAGAGACACAATTGGCTTGTAGAAGCAGGGGGTCAGGGGCCAGGAGCAGGACTTTCCTGTGGCTCAGAAAGAGTGTTCCCTGTGCTAGAGGGAATAAAGGGGTCTATGTACTCCAGGCAGGAGCAAGACTCCAGAGAGGAAACACTGGTGTCACCACCATAGAAGGCAATGTCCCAAATGTGGCAAGAAAGTGGCAGAGGGGTGTCTGAATATTCACAGAGATTGTGTAGACCAGGACAAAGGCCACCTCAGCTCCTCACCAATGGATGACTGATGACTAAAGCAAGTTACCCCTTTCCCTGACAACCTCACAATGTGTAAATCTTCAGCACTATGGCAGGCAAACCTCAAAAATGACTGATGTGAAACAAAGCCAATTTAGTTTCAAGGTTGAAACTAAAATTATGGATAGTAAGTAAATAAATACATCTTACATGCCCAAACTAATGGCCTGAGATTTATGTCTATTAATTTAGCAAATTAGAAGGACCACCTTACCATTGCTCTCCTGCAATATAAAAAGATTTTCATAAAATGATCCAATAGACCCAAATTTGCTGCTCGATCCTTTTCTTTAGCACTAAGACCTGACTGAGAGTCTGAGTCATAAACTGTTTGTGTCTTGGATACATTTTCATCACTCATTCTGGAATTAATAAATGTGGAAAATTCTTCAGCATCTACAGTACAAAAATAAAGTATACCATTATTGAAGACAGAAAGTTCCAGAAGACATAGGTGACAATCATCAAATGAGTAATTAAGATAAGAAACACTACATAAATTTGGAGGAAGGACAGGATTATTATGGACACAATGAACCAAGGAAAGTTTCTAGAGAAGGAGGCATCTAGATTAGGTGTTAAAGAGTGAACATGGGTTAGCTATGCAGAAAGACTATGGAGAACATCATTCTGGGCAAGGGTGATGGCCAAAGGAACAATGCAGAGGCAGGAATGTTATGTTTTCTGAGGGACCAATCACAGAATCCCACTTGATTTCCTTAATCTCCCCCTAAATAGTCCATTCCCAGGACACATACGCTAGAAGGTGAGTAGCATTGCCTGGAGTTAGGCAGTGCAGCAACCATGCCCATTCACTATCCTGTTGGTGTGGTATTAAAAACACAGATTTTTCCTACCACAAACCTTCTCTTAGAACTTTGCATTTAATAATAAGTCTCAATAGCACAGTATTCTATTGGTGATTCCATGAGAGGTCTTAGGCAGCTAGTTAAAAAAAAACAAACAAACAAACTCAAGAAGATATAAATTATTATCTACATACAAAACCTGGACTCTGTGTCTAGGGAATTTAATTTCAAATACTTCAGTATTCATAGAATAACATGAAGGCACCAGTTAAATCTAATCTACACCCTAGAAGAAATCAGAAAGCATGTCAAGTACCTCAAATATGAATGAACACTCCTGGGCCAGTTACCCAGCATATGAAGTATCCTGATCAGCAATAAGTTACATAGCACTTAAAACACCATTACTAAAAATCTATGTAAAAGGGTTTGTAATAGCATGAAGATATTAGAAATAAATATTTGTGAAATGAGTGGTATTCAAGATAGGTGAGTGCTTAGGAGTAGTGTCGTCATTTGTAGCACCCAGATTGAGAGCCCTATTCATTGCATTTCTACACCTTTCAGAGTGAGTCTCCTGTCACCTGAGCAGATGACAATATTGGCTGGTGCTGCCATTCAAATGAATATTATTGCATTCACCTTGGAGTAAGCTTCCATGGAAGGTGTTAGTTGGAGATCCTAAGGCAAGAGTAGACTCCCCTGAGTACAAAATCGGTACTATTAAACAGCTATATGACTGTTTTCATGCCGATTGCATTAGTATGTGTGGTGGAATTTGTTCTGAAACTTACTTCTGTTAAAATATAACACCTATCTTGACAACAGGAGGCTATCAATATTTTAAAAAGAACATTAGGGGTGTCTGGGTGGCTTAGTCGGTTAAGTGTCTGACTCTTGATTTTAGTCTAGGTCATGATCTCAAGGTTGTGAGATCGAGGCCCATGTCAGGCTCCACACTGGGCATGGAGTTGCTTAAGATTCTCTCTTCCTCTCCCTCTGACCCTCCCTACCACTCTCTCCCTTTCTAAAAACTATAAATAAATAAATAGATAGATAGATAGATAGATAGATAGATAGATAAATAAATAAATAAATAAATAAATAAATAAAAACATTATATTTGGCAAATAGCCAAACTGGTTTAGGTTAGAACACAACATATATATTTCCAAATACATATCATAAAAATACAGAAAATTTTTAAAAACTGAGAAAATAAGAATCTCCTACAAAATACCACAACTCAATTAAATTCCTGGATCATTGGAAAATGCTATGCGTACCTCTGTGTGTCTGTGGAGTGTGTGTGTGTGTGTGTGTGTGTGTGTGTGTGTGTATGTTCACGTGTGTTGCATCAGTGAATAAAAATATAGAGGCAATTTGATAGTGTATATATCATAATGTTTTATTTTACCTGATGGTAAATTGGCCTTTCTCTTTTTAGCTGTATGAAGGAAATCAAGTATCACTTTATAGTTTTCTAGAGTCAATTTCGCTGTTGGTAATACTGCTCCTGAATTATATAGTGAGAACATATTAGGATCACATGATCGGAAACTGCAGGGGGGAAAATATCATTAAAAAAACAATATAAACAAAATTGAATTGAATCTGTCAAATACAATCTACTTGAATTTTTAAAATATTTGTGAGTTAGTGCTTCCAAATTTTGGCACTTAACCAAAGCCAAACAATTTCCCATTAAATTTAAAAATTATACAATGTAACTTTGCTCTTAGGAATTTTAACATCAATATCTATTTCCCTGAAAGGGCCCTTGAAAATGGGAATGACGATCTATACTGATTCTAAGGGCTTTGAAACAATAATTTATGTCAATTTAACCTGATTCAAACACAACAAAATGAAGATGCCTACTATATAAAGCAATGTGTTCACAATCAATGTTATTTCTTTTATAAAATAAGGTCTAAGCAGTAAATAATCCTCCACCAAAAATAAATAAATAAATAAATGCAAAAATACATACATACATAAATACTGAGTATGTTTTAACCGTTTTAGTAAAATTGAATTTAGCACCAAGTTACCCTGATACAAATTTGGTCATTGTCTAATTGCTGTGCTATGAAGTAATCACATCTGAATGGTCATGTATGATTGGAATTTCAAAGAATTCTTCTCAGTGTCCAGAGGAAAGTTGGGAAGCCCATCTGATCTGAACCATTCTCCTCTCATGGCCTCATGAATGGGTTACTTGGCCAAAAGCCTTCCCTGTTGGTCAGGCAATCTAACTACTTGTTAAATGTAAATCTGATCTAGCCTACATAGGAAAGGGAACTATCGAGATGTTTTAATGAAGATTCAATCTGGCAATGATTTTAACCAAAATTCTAAAGAAACAGAAACTGGGGCCAAGTTCACCATGGGTTTCACCTGCATATTTTATCATTGGATTATTGAAATAAATACCTTTTTAATTCATATGCCTGTCACAGTCTCTCCTTCCTCCAATCCATTTGATATGTTCTTGCCAGAGAAATTTTTTATCATTGCCCTGCTCAAAAACCTTTAATAATCCCCACCGTATATAAATTAAAGTTCAGATTTAGTAGTTAAGACCCTCCATCATCTGGTACTTATCTATTTTTTAAATTATTTCACACCATTCCTTTCCATTTACCCTAAATTCTGGTCACACCATTTGGGGTTTCCTACCTGGGCTCTGACTCATGTGCTTCCAACCACATCGAATACCTCTTTCCCCATCTGCACATTTCTATATCTTGCCTATCCATCAAGAACCAGGCCAAGTGGCCCCTCCCCACAAAATCTTTCCTGTGAGTTTCAGTCAGAGGAAAGCCTTTTTCCCAGGAACAAAGAAGACTTTGTGTGTATACTTCACCTTATACCATTATTTACAATTGTTCTTTAACACTTGTGATTCACCCTGCCAGACTCTAACTTATATGTCCTGCTCATCTTTTCAGGCCCACTGTGTCTACCTTGGTACCTTGTAACTAACAGGTGCTCCGTTGTGTTTTTTCTTAATGAAAGACTCTACTCACCTTTTTAATGATTACATAGTATTTCATATTATGTACTTATCTTCTATTTTATCTCCCATAACACTTTAGCCAAAGACACTCAAGAGCTCAAAAATGTCTTCTGAATTAAATGATATAAAGTGTACACTGTATGAGAAAATATGATCTGTGTTTATAGAGGCTTAAAATATACCTCAAAATGAAACAGCTTTGTCTATACCTAATAGCTACAGTTATTACACAATTAATATTGAATTTCTCTTGAAATGACACTATCTCCTTTACAGAAAGCTATATTAATAAACATATTCAAGATACATGCAGATTAGTACTTCCTAAGTGCTTATATCCAGCATTCGTTTGGAAAGATTCTGAGACAAGAAATTGAGTAATATACCAATGATCAGTAAAGAGAGAAGCACTCTGTAAACCTCTTTAAGTTATTATCAACACTGGAGCCCTGAACATAACAAATAAAATCCATGCTCATGCTAAAAAAGTATCATTCACAGCTAATATTCTATACCTGACCACTGGATGTGAAGGGCCAAATTTCATCTTCATACGTTCCCCTAGCTTCGTTAAAAGCAGGTTGAAGTGTGCACTTGCCAGATAGAGGTTCATCTGGGCTCTCCAGGGCATCTCCTCAAGAAATATTTGATGGAACCTCTTCCTTTTCACAAAATTTAATATTATAGGATTCAAGTTGTCCACCAGGCATCGAAAGGCAAGTTTTCTAACATCAGTTCTCTTATTTCTGCCAAGGAGAAACAAATTTTGAAATTACACAAGCTTCCAGATATTTAATAAAGAAGAATGATTCCAATTTGTATAAAATACACCAAGAAGTCACTTGACTGCCCTTACGCAAATGTTTCTGGTTTATTTATCATTTCCTTAGTGCTAAGAATGTGAAATAGTGCCATAAAGAAGCCATGAGGATAGACAGTAAGGACAAAGACATTACGTATTGCCTTCCATTCTCTCTGTCTGTGTCTTAAGCTCCAACCAGACAGCTTTTCTTTTCCATAACCAAAACCCCACTGAGATTAGACAACTGAATTATAACATAATGTTCACATTCATCCCCTAACTTCAATATTAAACAAGAAAATCATTTCTCTGTATTGTTACTTAAGAAAAAAACAATGGAGCAAAATTTTTTCCAACATTAGTTACAGCAGAAATAAAACATCAATCAACTATAAATGAAATAACTTCATAAATCCATATTCAATATGCTCTGGATAAAACTAATATTTCAAAATTTAGCTAATAGTTCATTTTTTAAGTGTAGCATTTATTCAATTTGTTTAAAATTATTCCTATCAAAATCTCAAAGTCATCCAACTATTTTTATAGTTGCATAATTGTTTACATGGCATGATTTGATTTCTTCAAAGTACTTCTTTTTTTTTTTTAATGTCGACAGTGCTACTGCCCCATTGGTCAGCGCCATTCTATCTGATTTATATTGGAGAAAGGAAAAAAATCTCAATTGGTAAGTAAGAGTATCTTGCTCGCTTTAATAGATAACGTGTCTGAATCTGACATGACATACACACATGAAAAAGAAAGGAAGGTGGATGGAAGGTCAAGTCTCCTCAAAAGGTCCAGAAGAGTTTGACAAGACTAGCCACGTCATCCCTGCACTGAAGGTGAGAGTGTCCAGGGAGAGCAGTGACAGAGGATAGCCTTCCTCCATGCATCTTGTCAAGGTAGTAACAGACTCCAGGGAGCTTGGAAGGGAGTGAGAGCCAGTCCGGAGGGTAGACAATGTTTCTTCTTTTACTACCTGAGTAGTTCTTAATGTGCAGCATACTCCATGAGCAGCTCTGTGTCTCTATGAGCCACAGATGTGAGTGGATCCAGTAGCCAGAGAGGAAGCTCAGGAGGGAGTCTGCATAAATAAATGCTCAGTGATACGGAACCATAAGAAGAAGATGGAAACCTGAATTAGGAAAATATTAAAGAATCCAGATACTATCATCTGTATATTCAAGCTTGAATAAATAAGTGAATATATTGACATTAATGGAAACAGGATTCTTACCATTATAAAAAAAATTACAATTAGGGAAAGAAAAAACACTGGAAAGTATCTTGTGGTATGGAACTGAAACTGGACGTGTCAGTATGACCTTACAGTTTTAGATAGATACATAGATCTGTTTAGGTGGACATAGATATTTCCTAGTTTTGTCTGTTGAAAAGGCCTAGAAGCAAAGATACAGCAGTAGCCTCCAGAACGTAGATTCTAAATACCACTTCCACTAAAAGGAATCAGCTGGTTCCAGGGCTGGGACAGGGAAGGTACAAGATGAACACGTTGTGGTAAATAAGAAGCTCAAAAAAACGATGGGGACCAAAAGAGCTAGGCTGAAGGGCTCCTGATGGCCAAATCTGGAGCAATTTGAGACTCAAAATAAATAATAATGTTAATTTAATAAAGGATATCCACAAAAACAAACCTACCACAAATATAATTCTTAATGATAAAATGTTGAAAGCTTGAAAGCTTTTCCTCCAGAATGGGAATCAAACAAAGATACCCACTAGTATCATTTCTTTCAGCACTGAAATAGTGGGCTTAGCAAGAATAAAAAGCAAGAAAAAGGCAGTAGGGGAAAGGGAGTATAAGGATTGAAAATAAAGAAGTAAAACAGCTGTCAATCATAGACAATACAATTGTATATTTATAAAATCCAAAATGACCTACAGATAAGGTATTAGAATTAATCAGTGAATTTATTAAGCCCGTGGAAGACAAATATACAAAAAATAATTCTATTTTTACATACCAGCAATAAACAATTAAAAATAAAATTCTAAAAAGATATTTCTAGCAGCTTAAAAAATATCTAGGAAATAACCAAAGCAAAGATGTATAAGACCTACTCACAGAAAATAGAAATTATAAGGATAACTTTAAAGTATATAGAACTAAATGAGAATAAAAACACTACCATATACTAAAAATTATAAGGTACAGTTAAAATAGTGATAAGAAGGAAACATGTTAGCCTTCAGTGTTTTCTGATTCAGAACAATCCCAACCAAATTTCCAACAAGTTTTTTGTATTTTTAAATTATCAACAAAATTTCTATTTTTCTCCATGAATTACTTCTATATGTCTATTTAAGACTTCCCAATGTATAAGATCTTTTTGATTCTATCTTTTCAAAAATCAGTCTACTGTAATCAATTATAGTAAAACGTGATTTGTATGAGTCCAATGTTTGAAATTTCTTAAGATTGGCCTTATAGTCAAAACTATAAATGTTCTACGTATGCTTTAAAAAATAAATGCTTTTTGGGGCGCCTGGGTGGCACAGCGGTTAAGCGCCTGCCTTCGGCTCAGGGCGTGATCCCGGCGTTCTGGGATCGAGTCCCACATCAGGCTCCTCTGCTATGAGCCTGCTTCTTCCTCTCCCACTCCCCCTGCTTGTGTTCCCTCTCTTGCTGGCTGTCTCTATCTCTGTCAAATAAATAAATAAAATCTTTAAAAAAAAATGCTTTTTTTTAAAAAAAAAATCCTCTAAAAAATAGGCATTTTCTAGTTGTTGGCAATTCATGACCTTTTTTCTCCTGAATTTAGAATCAGCTTGTCCATCAAGATAATCCCAAAATCAAATGAGGTAAGCATCCTACAACTGTATATACTCTTAGTGAAATATCTGTTCATGTTTCTTTATCACTTTTTTTATAATTTTATTTTAAGTGTCTTTTGCTCATTTTCTAATTGGACTGTTTGTTTTTATTATTCTTTTGAATTTTGAGAGGTCTTTATATATTCCAGATATGAGGTCTTTCTTGGATATGTGGCTTGCAAATACTTCCCAGTATGTAGCTTATCTTTTCATCCTTTTCATAGGGTCTTTCACAGAGCAAAAGTTTTAAATTTTGATGAAGCCTGAGGTTGTATGGTAAGCATATGTTTAATTTTATAAGAAATCCCACAGTCTTTTCCAGAGTGGCTGTATCTTTTTACATTCCCACCAGCATTGTATGCATGACCCAGCATTTAGTGTTATCACTATTTTTTATTTTAGCCATTAAAATAGCTTTTAGTGATACCTTGCGGCTTTAATTTGCATTTCTCTAATGGCTAATAATACTGAACATCTTTTTATGTGTTTATTTGCCACCTGTATATAAGCAAAACTTTCAATATCTCTTCACAATATGACAATCCACACAGAAAACCTGTATCTATAAATAAATTATCAAGCCTGTAGAAGATTGAATTGTTTAGAAATCACTTAAGTTCCTATACAAGCAAATAGAAGCATTCAAAAATGTAATTTTAAAATACGATTTACATTAATACCTTCTTTGATGAGGCTAATGAAAGATGTATAACATCTTTACAGAATGTATCATAAAAATTTATTGAAAGACATAAGTATGTGGTCTGTATACTAATAGAAAGAATCAATACTGGGGGGGGGAGGGAACTTCCCAAACCAATCTATATAGTCAATTATATGTCTATTAAAATCATGAGTTTTTTGTGTTACTTGACAAGCCATTTCAAACTACTCTGTGGAAGAATACTGAAGACTTGTGTGAACATGGTGGAGAGACTTGTTCTATCAGACAACAAGAATCAATTTAATGCTAGAATAAGTATGATGGTGTGATACTGATCCACAAAAAGATAAACAGACTAGGACAGAAAAGAGAACTCAAAACTATATATATGAAAACTTGCTAAGTCGGGGTGCCTGGGTGGCTCAGTAGTTAAGCATCTGCCTTCAGCTCAGGGCGTGATCCCAGAGTCCTGGGATCAAGCCCCACATCAGGCTCCCTGCTCTGCTGGGAGCCTACTTCTCCCTCTCTCACTCCCCCTGCTTGTGTTACCTCTCTCATTGGCTGTCTCTATTTCTGTCAAATAAATAAATAAATCTTTAAAAAAAGAAAAAAGAAAACTTGCTAAGTGACAAAAGTGACAGTGGTGACAGAATAGACTACTTGATAAATGGCTAATAATGGCTACTTGATAAATGGGGCTAGCCAGTTGGGCACCTATAATAAAACTACAAAAGATGGGTAAGGGGACTCTTCCTCTCATGAGTCACAGAAATAAAATACAGTTAGATGAAACTCCAAATCTGGGGCACCTGGGTGGCTCAGTCAGTTAAGCGTCTGCCTTCAGCTCAGCTCATGATCCCAGGGTCCTGGAATCGAGCCCCGCGTCAGGCTCCCTGCTCAGTGGAGAGCCTGCTTCTCCCTCTCCCTTTGCCCCTCCCCCCGCTTGTGTGTTCTCTCATTCTGTGTGTGTGTGTGTGTGTGTGTGTGTGTGTGTGTCTCAAATAAATAAAATCTTAAAAAGAAAAAGAAATTCCTAAATGTGAAAATCTAAAATATAAATTCACACTATCTCGTTCAAAAACAGCAAAGAGAAATGGTGATATATTTTGCTCCGTTAACAATTATAACTTTTGATTTAACAAAGAAAACCTTTAAAATGTAAATAGATGAGCCACAAACTGGGAAAAGCAGTAGTATCCAAACTTCTTTTTTTTTTTTTTTTTTTTTTTTTTTTTTTGGTGTTCTTTTTTTTTTTTTATTAATAATGATTTTTTATTATATTATGTTAGTCACCATACAGTACATCCCCGGTTTTCGATGTAAGGCTCGATGATTCATTAGTTGTGTATAACACCCAGTGCACCATGCAATATGTGCCCTCCTTACTACCCATCACCGGTCTATCCCATTCCCCCACCCCCCTCCCCTCTGTAACAAACTTCTAAAAATAAATGAGAAAACAACAAAAGTTTTTAAGTGTACAAAGGATCTAAACAAGCAGTGCCGAGAACAGAAAAATCCTAGGGTCTAATAAAAACATGAAAAGATGCCTAACCTCATTAGTAAGCAAAGAAATAAAAATTAAAATAATAATGACATAAAATTTCATAACTCAACAGTCCACAAAAATTCAAAAATTTAATAATAATATCAAGTGTTGGTAAAGATGTTGAAAAATGGAAACTTGACACACCACTGATGAAAATCTAAGGGCAACTTAGCAATAACTAGTAATATGAAAAATCTTCATATCTTGGGAACTATACTCCTCAATCAATGAGAGATGAAGAACACAATAAATGAGATTAGAAACAGGTTTGACATAATGAACAGCGGTTTGGAAAAAAAAGGAGGAATGAATTAGTGACCCAGAAGACAAAATAATCGAAAATAATGAAGTTGAACAAAAGAGAGAAAGAAGAATTATGCAACATAACAATAGACCTAGGGAACTCAGTGACTCCGCTAAATGTAATAACATTCATATTATAGAAGTCTCAGAAGAAGAGAGAGAAAGGCAGGCAGAAGATTTATTTCAAGAAATAATAGCAAAAAAATTCCCTAATCTGAGGAAAGAAACAGATCCATGAGGCACAGAGAACACCCATCAAAATCAACAAAAGCATGCCAACACCAAGACACATTGTAATTAAATTTGCAAAATATAGTAATAAAGGAAAAACCTTAAAAGCAGCAAGATAAAAGAAGTCCTCAACTTACACAGGAAAACCCATAAGGCTACCTGGAAACTTCTCAAAAGAAACTTGGCAAGCCAAAAGGGAGTGACATCATATATTCAAAGTGCTGAATGAGAAAAATTTGCAGCCAAGAATACTCTATCCAGCAAGGCTATCATTCAGAATAGAAGGAGAGATAAAGAGTTTCCCAGACAAACAAAAACTAAAGGAGTTCATGACCACTAAACCAGCCCTGCAAGAAATACTAAAGGGGACTCTTTTGAGTGGAAAGGAGGGACCAAAAGTGACAGATAAGATAGGATCAGAGAAAATCTCCAGAAATGACAAAACAAGTAATAAGATGGCAATAACTACATACCTATCAATGATTATTCTGAATGTAAATGGACTAAACAAGACCCATCTATATGCTGGCCATAAAAGACTCATTTTAGACCTAAAGACACCTGCAGATTGAAAGTGAGGGGGTGAGGAACATTTATCATGCAGTTGGGTGTCACAAGAAAGTCAGAGTAGCAATACTTACTTCAGACAAACTAGACTTTCTGTTCTTGTTGTTTTTATCCTTCTTTGGTATTTAGGGCAGTACTGGCCTCATGAAAAGATTTTGAATGTGTTTCCTCTATTCCATTATTTGCAAGATTTTGATAAAGATTGCCATTAATTATTTTTCTTAAATGCTTGTTAGAATTCACCAATGAAACCAGGTGATCTTGAGCTTTTCTGTCCTGGGAGATTTTTGATTCCTAATTCAGCTTTCATTCTTGTTATTGGTCTAAGAAGATGTCCTACTTCAAGATTCATGATTCAATCTTTGTAACTTGCTTGTTTTTAGGAATTATCTGGGGTTTTTTTCTAAGTTATTTGATTCATTAGTATATAACTGTATCTAGTAATCTGTTATCATACTATGTATTTTTGTGGTTATCTGTTCTATTTCGTTCTCTTCCATTTCTCATTTTGGTTGTTGAGGCTTCTTTTTTTTTCTTAGTTAATGTAGTTAGAGCATTGCCAATTTTGTTTATTTTATTTTTATTTTTTTGGAAAAACTGGTCGTTACTTTCAATGTTATATTCTTGCTTATTCTGGTCTCTATTTTATTTATGTCTGATTTTTCTTTGTTATTTCCTTCCTCTACTAAATTTCAGCTAAATTTCTTCTTTTTCTAGTTCCTTGTGGTATAATGTTGTTTATCTGAACTTGTTTTCTTAGTACAAACATTTATAGCATAAAAAACTCATAATTTAAATGAAGAAAATAAAGGAATAATCAAACAGATAGTAGGCAAATGCAAAGTGAGAGTGGTTCTATTAATATGTACATGTTGCTCTTAAATTCCAAATCACTAAACAGATAAAGATATTTATGTATATAATGAAGATAAGATATATAAAGGATATATAAGAATCATAAGTTCATACTCATAAAAATAGAAGCTAAATGTTTTACCATGATAAGTTATGGTTTCAGTTTTTTTGAACAAGAACATAAGGACCACCAATAATGAAAAGTAATTTATGAACTGGTCTCTTAACCACCCTATCTAAACTTCTCCTGCCACCACTCCCACCCAAGGCCAGTTATTCTACAGCATATCATCCTGTTCACTTATTTTATAAAATGTATCAAAATTTTACACTGTCTTGTTTATTTGTGTGTTTACTTACTTATTGCACTCCTGTCATTAGTATGTAAGTTTCCCAAGGGCAGTGATCTTATCTATCTAGTCCACCATTATATCTCTAGTTCCTAAAATAATGCCAACCACATAGTAACATTTACTGAATTAATTAATCATTTAATACCTTTCATGTTCCACCATTTCAGAAATAGATGGATTTTTGGAAAAAAATTCTCTTAGAGTTTCCTTTCTTTTACTTCTTTTTCTTGGCAACAGTTCCACAGTCTTAATATGAGAGATGACAAAAATGTTATAAATTAAATCGAAACTCTGAACACAATGCTATAATTTATTCATACTCTAATGCTTATCTCTTGACATTGAAATACAGTGATTTCTTTATACCCCCAATTAAAATTACTATCAAAAGAAACAAAAAATATATGATTATAAAAATATCCATGTAACAAATTAAGAATTATAATGTACTGGGACAGCTGGGTGGCTCAGTCAGTTAAGTGTCCAACTCTCGATTTTAGCTCAGATCATGATCTCAAGGTTGTGAGATCAAGCCCCAAATCAGGCTCCATGTGGAGCCCGATTAAGATTCTCTCTCCCTCTCCCTCTGCCCCTCCTCCCCCTCACTTATACACACATGCCCATGCTTTTTCTCTCCCTCCAAAAAAAAAAAAAAGAATTATAATGTACTATATAATAAAATTGTTTGTTGGTATTTCCTTCTGTTTCATATTATAATGCAGCCAATCATCTTTAGATACATGAATCTCTTATTTCATTAACTTAAAATTCAAAACTCATAAGAAACTTACTCTTCCAATCTCCATTACTGCAGCTTTGAACTTCTTCAAAGGTTTGGTTGTCTTTTTGCACAAAACATTATCCTTATATTTCATTTTTCTTATTCTAAGTAGGGACTCATTCCTCCTAATACAAAAAAGATAAAGTCAGTTAAAAGGATCCATAAGAATTTGCAACCCTATATCAAAGCAATAAATCTTTAATGAATGTTGTCACTGAAATTATATGAGAAGAATATCCAAAATTGTTTGTGTCTCATGCATAAATTAGATTGTGATATTCTTGATCACCAAGGAATAGCTGGCCTCTTGAAAGAGTAAAATGTAAATCATAGCATAAAATGTGAGCTGACATGTGACATAGGAAAAATAGAATTGGACTGAAAATAAAACAACATGAACATGTCCCTTTAAAACTGAAAAGATAATTATGTAAGAGTGACCCTGGACAAGCTATCTTGCTTGCCACAGATTTCAGTCTCTCTGGTTCCATCATGTCCAGGCTCCTAGACACTATCACCTTCTGGATACCAACAGGTGCTAAGTATTTTATATGACTACAAAAACTTTTCCCTTCCCCCAATCACTTGTTGAAGTTCTTAATCTCATTTTTTCAATCTGCATGGACCCCTATGGCAATTCTTCAAATACTGTGAAGTCTCTTATTATCCCTCCTTCAACTGATACTTATCATTTATTTTCCATGTAATTTATATATTTTCTAAAATTTCTATTTCTTTGAGTAAGTACTTGCTAATTCCAGCAAAACCCTGCTATCTTTGGGATGCCTGGGTGGCTCAGTCAGTTAAGTGGCTAGGAGCCTGGACATGTCGGGTAAGCACCCAACTCTCAGTTTGGGCTCAGGTCATGATCTCAAGGTCCTGGGATTGAGCCCCAAGTCAGCGCAGAGTCTGCTTGTCCTTCTCCCCCTCTGTTCCTCCCTCCACTCGCACTCTCTCTCTCAAGTAAATAAATAAAACCTTAAAAAAGAAAAAAAAGGAAAGAAAACCAACCGTGCTATCACATGATAAGTGGGGTCCAAAACTTAAATTGAATAAAATGTAGGGTCATATAAATTCAAGGCAAATAGTGAATGGGTGAGTCTAGATAGCTAGTTACACGGTTTGGGGTTCCAAATTCATCTTAAAACTCACACAGGCAGTTGGCCACTTGCTTCAATTTTAATGAAGATGATCCTGGATCCTGTGGTTGGTTGGGACTCCAGACCAGTTGCAGCAGTTCCAAGGGTCTCCCAGCTAACTGACACGCATTTTGGTAAATGTTTAGTCTGCCTGAACTAAGAAGCTTAGACCAGTGACCACTGGGAGGTGGGTATCCACCCTCTGCAACTTGCATTTTGAAACTGGTTACCAGCCATTTTCTAAGCAGGTTGTTCTCCTCCCTACCTCCTGACTCTCCCATCCCCCAGAATGCTTGAGTTTGTTGCTGTTACTGTAGAAAGAGATAGGAAGGAGAGGAGGTCACAGATAAATACTCGCCATCCTCCTATCTTCTCAACATCCACCTCCATGCTCTGAAGAATCTCACCCCCTGAATCAATTAAACTCCTCCACTTCTCAACCTCTTCATGGAATGCTTCCTCCTAGCTTTTTATTTTGTTTATGGCATGTTATGAAAAATGGTATTTTAAAATTTTCATGTAGTCAATGCTATCGATCTTTGATTTCATGGCTTATTCATTGTTTTGATTACTTATGTTACTACCTATTTCTAACATGAAACATCGAATCCCAATAGCTGTCTGCCTATTATTTCACAAACAGAACTATGTTATACTTTATTTGATAATACAAATCTCTGTTTTGCTCTTTTTCCTTTTTCAAATATTTGTCATTATTCTACACCATTCCATAAAGCTAATATGATTGGAGTTACATTAAACCAAAAAATTAATTCAAAAATAATAGAAATTACAGTAGTCCATCTGCCCATCAAGTAATGCACTATGTCTCCATTTATTCAAGTCATTTTTAAAAATATCTCTTAGTAAAAATGTTTGGTCTTCTTTTATTAGCCTTAGTCCCCTCACAAATCCTGATAAAGTTAATCCTGTGCTTCACAGAAATGGGATCATTTTTCCATTATACTTTCCAGTTGATATAGGAAAGCTATTGGTTTTGTAGCTAGCTATCCCATGGAATTCTATTATTATTTCTGATAGTTATCAGTTAATTAGCTTAAGTTTAAAAAAACTATTATTTGCAAATACCAATCATTTTATCTCCTTTTCAGAGTATTTCACTGAGGAATTCGTTTGACAAACATTTTTGAGACCCTATTATGTGATGATCACATGAATTCTAATCCTAATTTCTATTTCTTATTTTAACGCACTGGCAAGAATTTTCAGAACAATATTAAATGATAGAGGGAATAATAAGTTTCCTTATTATAAAGCTTATTTTAAAAGAAAATATTCTTCTGATCCTAGTTTGCCAAGAATGGTTGTTGAATTTCACCACATGACTTTTTAGCATCTACTCCAGGCTCCTTTGACTACTAGTAATAATTACATTTACAGATTTCCTACTATATTTATATTGATAATAAGATCTACATTTTCTTTTTTTTTTTAAGATTTTATTTATTTATTTGACAGCAAGAGAGGGAACACAAGCATGGGGAGTGGGAGAGGAAGAAGCAGGCTCCCAGCGGAGGAGCCTGATGTGGGGCTCGATCCCAGAACGCCAGGATCACGCCCTGAGCCAAAGGCAGATGCTTAACAACTGAGCCACCCGGGGCACCCCAAGATCTACATTTTCAACACTGAATTTATAACGTATTTTAAGAATTTTTGTTTCTATATATACTGCTAAGACTGATTTATAATTTTTTTCATTCTTTTTGTAAACCTGTTATCGGAGACTCCTGTGATAAATTTACTAGGAAACTTTATACCCATGTGCTGAAGTAGCTTTATGTAAAGTAAAACTTATTTGTTCCTTTAAAATATAAAAGAACTAGCCTAAAAAAAAATCTGAGCCATTCAAATTCTTTTTAATACTTCAATTTTTATAATTTAAATTTTTCCAGATTATCATCACTTTAAATTAGAAATTTCAAATTTATTCATATTAAATCGTATATGCTATTATCTAATGTTTGTTTAACTACTTCCAAATTTAGAATTATTACTTCTTTGGAGTACTTGTATTTCACTTTTTCTTATTATGCTGGTTGGAAATTCACCTAATTTATTAATATCTTCAAAAAACTAGCTCTACCAGTTATCAATTAAATGATTTTTTTTTTTAAGAGAGGGAGAGAGAGCAAGAAAGAGCGGGGTGGGGGTGCAGAGGGAGAGGAAGACAAAGAATCTCAAGCAAGCTCCCCACCCAGCATGGAACCATACAGGGGTTCAATCTTACAACCCTGAAATCATGACCTGAGCTGAAGTCAAGAGTCCAACACTAAACCGACTGAGCCACCCAGGTGTGCCTTCAATTAAATGATTTTAAAACCAACTTATAATTGTTTAATTTCAACTTGTATTTTTATTTTCTTTCTTCTGTTTTCTTAGATCTATTTTATTTTCTAATTGCTTGAGTTCAATAAAAATTCATTTGATTTTATTTTTCTTATTTAGTAATAGAGGCTTCTATTAAGGATTTCTAATTGCTGTTTTGAGCACATTTGATACTAGGGTTTCTCATCATCATTACTTTCAAAAGTCTCTATACTTTTGGTTAGATTTCTTTTTTGATCCAATAGTTATATATATGGCAGTAATGTATTTTGTTGTAAAATTTCAGTTTTATTATACTGTCAGAGAATGTGACCTTTACAAATTTTAGTCTAGGTTATCTGCTGAGCCCTATTTTGCAGCTTAAATATTACTTTTTTTAAAATTTAATGAGTGCTTTAAAGGGTATTTAGTCTCAATTGGCTATATATATTAAATTAATCTTATTAATTATATATATTTTCTGTGTCCTTTTTATTCTTTTTAAAGTAGCATGTTAAACTCTCTCAATATTATAATATTTTGTCAAATAAGTTATTTCAACAGTTATTTCCATATACATGGATTTTTTGTTATGTAAAACATGCAAATTCATAAAATATCTTCATTGTGATTTATAAGCATTATTGGTAGAATCATCCACTTTGAATATGAAAAGGTAGAATTGAAAATAAGTAACAAAGAGATTGTTCTTTAAATGTTACCAGGACAACTGATAAACTGGGGAACCCAAAGTTTAATCTAAATCCCCATACCAAAATAAATTCTATATGGATTAAAACATTAAATATAAATCATGAAATCATAAAATTGGAAGAAAATACAGCTGCACATTTGCCTGTTGCAGAATATTTTCTTTGTGCAAAAATATGTTAAGCATATGAACATAAAAAGAAGACAGATATTACTATCAAGGTAGATATCAAGGTTTTCCATCTGCTCCTCCTCTATATTCCCTGACTTGGAGAAGAACATCCTAAAACATCTGCTCAGCCTTGAAAATTGAAATCATTACCTTTGTTTTGAACTCAGTCATACTACTCAATTTCCAACCTTGAGTCTTTTGTTATACCACTGGTCAATGCTTCTAAGCCACTCATTCTGCTTTCCTTGAAGAATATCTATTATTCTTAGGTTGGACCTCCACAGTCAGCCCTCCAAATCTCACTGCACACCAAAAGTGTCTTCTGCTTCTCTTTGGTATTAAGAATGTGATTTACAGCTTCCAAACTTCTAATTTCGGCTACAGTCTTTTTAATTTAATAGCACTCTCTGACTAATTCTCTGAATATTATAACCTGTTTCATTTGATAAAAGCAATTTTCTCCTTTATCATCTGAGAATATGAAGTACATATATTCCAAGCTTTTGTTCTAATAAATGAAGTGCCCGTTTTAGGAAGAATGTTTTTCTATAGGTTTTTATGAGAATGTTTCTCTTTCGCTGCCATTTTTTAAACAGACCTCATGTTATTAATGTTTCTTTTTACTAAAATGAGAGATAAGTCTATGCCCAATGGTGAAAGAAAAGTCCCATTGTTGGAAGAAAATGTTTGTTCATTTACATACACAGACACAAATCCTCACTATCTTGTTGGTGGCTGTTTACCCCACCCTAGGTGTATACCCCACTCTCTTTTTCATCCATCATATGTATCTTAAAGTGACAATGTTACCTATCTTTTAAAGTTGTAAATATTAGTAAAATATATATTACAAATACCTTTTCAAGAAGTCACAAACAGGATTTGTTATCTCCACCATAAGATGAAATTTTTCATCATTCATACATTTTAGCATAACTTGTGTAAAGAATTCTAGGAATCTAGGTCTCTGCTTAAATTTCATAACTGTGAAAACAAAGAAGTGTAGCAGTAAATGTGGCAAGAACTCCTGTTTTTCTAAGATCAAATAGTCCTTTATAGTCTATATTTTATTTATTTTTCCAAATATCTCAGTGTTGAGAAAGAGTTCATAAAAGTTACCTCTAATATATTACAAGTTAGGGGGAAAAACTGCTGATATTATCAGAATTACTAGTTACCCTAATTTTTTTTTACTCTGAGTTAAACAGTAATGTTATTTCTTCGTAGCTGAACTTAAAGATCACTCACATTTTTCAATTTCCTAGTTTTCATAAGTTTCATAATAATATCATTTACTACTAAAATAAGTCACCATTCAAGGTTCTGTATTTCCAGATTTTAAATCACATTACTTGACAGTCAATATTCTGCATTATTCTGAAAGGATAAGAACCCAGAACCTTCTGCCTAGAAAGGTGAAAGCTTTCAGATAACAGAACCCGCAGAATAAATGATCTTCAATAGAAAATTGAGTGAACAACATATAAACATTTAGATTACCTACCTTCTTTCACAGCACCTTTGACTGACCAGTTTAAAACAATAGGGTAAAGAAATATAGGGTCCTCGGCTCCTGACAGTTCAGTTGTAACATCTAAGGTTTAAAAAATTAGTAAGTTGTAGGTTCCATTTAACATGAATAACCAAAAATGAAAATTCTTTGGAAGGAACAAAAAACAGGAAAATGCTCATGTATTCATTTTAAATTATGTGCCTTCAAAATGTCAACTATATCATTATATTTTGGAGTTAAAAAAATCCAGTGATCTCAATTATTTTCCTTTCCTTTTCCCCCCTAAAAGCCAAGGAGTCCACCACCAAATAGGTGAAGAGTTTCCAGGGCATCAGTCTCTTGTTTTCAATAGCTGTCGTATATCAGTGAACCCCAGACTCTGAAACCTACCAATTATGTTAACTTCATCCTTACAAAATTACCTTTAAAAGAAAGGAAAGTATAGAATAATGAACAGCACAGCCACTGGAGCCAGGCCGCCTGGGTTCAAATTCTAACACTGAAACTTTTTAGTTACGAGACCTTGGGAAGTTACTCAAAATCTCTGTGCCTCAGTTTCTTTAGCTTTAAGATGAGGATAATAGTACCTTCCTCATATGGTTCTTATATAAGGTTATATGTATGTGTAAACATTTAACATAATTTCTGGCACATGGAAAGCACAGTATAAAACTATTATTTCTATTATTGTTCTGTTATTAAATCTTTTGTTTGGCTAATAACATTACATTGTGCTTCTTAGTAAAATGTTTTTTATTGATAATATGAAAATAATTCACATTCCTAAAACACTTTACATTTTGGGGCTCCTGGGTGGCTCAGTCAGTTAAGCATCTGCCTTCAACTCAAGTCATGATCTCAGGGTCCTGGGATTGAGCCCTGCATCAGGCTCCCCGTTCAGTGGGGAGTCTGCTTCTCCCTCTGCCCCCGTCCTTGCTCATGTGTTCACTCTCTCTCTCTCTCCCCCTTATGAATAAATAAAATCTTTAAACAAATAAATCAGGTCACCTGGGTGGCTCAGTCGGTTAAGCATCTGCCCTCGGGTCAGGTCATGATCCCAAAGTCCCGGGATCGAGTCCCACATTGGGCTCCCTGCTCAGTGGGGAGCCTAGTTCTCTGCCCCTCCCCTGGCTTCTGTTCTCTCTCTCTCTCACCCTCTCTCTCTCAAATAAATAAAATCTTTAAATTAAATCTTTAAAAAAAAAATCAATAGAAAAGAATTATAGTTTTATAACAAGACAATCACACCTTTCCCAAAGCTAGGTTTACTGGTTATGTGAATAATAGAGCATTGGCTTCAATTCATAAATTCAACTTGAAGCAGACTCGGAACATCCTGAGAGAGAGAGAGAGAGAGAGATCCAGATTAGGGAATTCTGAACCCAGATATAACTGAGGCACACAATAAGAAAAGTGAAGTAGGGACACCGAATTCTACGAGTGGAGTCAGCTCCAAAAAGGCTAAGTGACCAAAAGTGAAACCTCCGACTTGAGAAAAATTTAGAGAAAAAGGGTACTTTCTTGTTCTTCTAGAATATTTGAAGTACCTGCTTTTAAAAAGTGTGATAATATTTATCACCACGAGAAACTAAATCAATTTCTTAAGCAGACTTCCAAACCGCAAACTCCAAAATTTCAATCATTGTGTTAACATTGGTCCATTATGAAATTACTATTTGGCACAATGACCCAAAATTAAACTACTCTTTCACTTGAGTAGACCGTGATTCAAATCACTCACACATTAACACCCTCCACGCTATCCTTTTATTTCTCAGTTACGTTTTTGCCTTTAGAGTAGGGACTCTCAATTTTGTGCCCTCCTCTCCAATATATGTGCTTCCGAGGTGATTGTGGCAACTGGGGGGATGGGGTCGGTGCATCTGTAGGAAGAGGCCAGGGATGCCGCTCAACACCCCAGGGTGCCCCACAGTGAAGAATCAGCAGCCCAGATTGGCAATAGTGCCGAGGTTGAGAAACCCTGCTTTAGAATCAGAAGATTCAGGCTCAAAAACAAGCCAGCCATGTAATCCTAAATAAATCACTTAATCTTTATGAACCACATGGGCTGGGGGGAGGGGGAGGCAGCGGTTAACAATCCGTTATTAACAGAGTATTGTTAGGATTAATGGCATAATGTAAAAGCACCTTAAAGGATTTACCAAATGCTAATCTCATCTTAATCCTTTTAACAAAATATTTTCTGATTTTAAAAAACATAACACTAAACAGAAGTATCTAGAAAGGAAAAAAATGACTACATTGCTTTGTCAGTTTGAGTAGGTGTGTCTCCAACAAGGCCAGCTGTTCATTTATTTTTTCAGGTAATAATATCTGCTGTGGCTTCTTAGGCTTGGAAGACTTCTTGGAAGAACCCTAAAAACATTGGGGTCAGAATGTCAGAATGTACCTCAACATGTTTCAACAATTGTCACTTTCAAGTAGTAATCTTTAAATTATTATTTCATACTTTCATGCTTGGTAGACAAAACTATGATTTACATGGCCAAGTGATATAAATTAATAATAGTAATAGTCATTTCATTCTAACTAAAAGACAAACATAATACTCAGTGTTTTATACAGGTTGCGCAAAATATTTCTTCTCTTCCCTTCTCCCTTCCTTCCAATAACTTCCACCCCCCTAACTAGCACCACCCCCTTCAACCAACATACACACTCTTCTGAAAGCAGCTAAGGGTCAAACTCTAAAAAATCCTCAAAAGAAAATTCCCAGCCGGCCCTCAGAAATGTATTCCTTTTTCCTTCTTCCTTTTTTCTTTCTTTTTCCCTGAGGAGCTTCTTTACAACTAAGCTAATTGCCTTTGCTGCTTTGCCTTTCAATGAAACAACAAGATCGGCAATTAGTGGATTAAGCATTGGCAGGTCTGTGCGCAGGCTCCCCACCACGTTTTCAACAGTCTGAGCCTGAGAACTGAACGTGTTAAAGTCTCCTGTTCTCCAAAGAAACAAAAAACAAAAGAACAAAAAAACCCCTCCCAAGCCCCTACAGGCTTCAAGGGACCTTGAGTGGCTATAAGGAGTTCTGACTCCTAGAAATTCGGTATTAGCTTCTCAGTCCCTACAGTCTTACAAACAAGTAGCACGACCTTCGACCTTCCGCTGGGCTTGAGGCGCCATGGAAAGAGGCAAGAAGTCCTGTCCTACAATGATGTGAAGAAACAGGGTTCTGAGTCAAGGCCTGGGTGACATAAACAGCCCGGCTGATGGACTCTGAGAGTGAACACCACTTGGTGGAAAAAGGCCTCAAATTGCATCCAGCTTAATCAAAATTCTCTCTAGACAAAATAACCACCACACCAAAAAAAAGGATTATGGCTAAAAAAGGTATATCCAGTAAAACAGTGGTGATTTCTGAAGCTTTTTTGTGGCAAGCAAACACTTACATATAATTCAGCATACAAAGGAGACAGAAATGGGGCTATTCCAACGGAAACAGAGTCCAGGAGTGATAGTCTCTACCCCCACCCCAGTCAGTGAAGGGGCTTCAAGTGATTCTGAGTGCTCCTCAGAAACCCAATGAACTAAGCAACATTTCACAATTTGATCCACAAAAACACATAACCACATGGTCTTAAGAAAAGGCAATAAAACAGGTTCTATAAGACCCGTGCTTGGGAGGCAGATATTAAAAAGCAGTCTCAGACATTAGCAGTCTCATAAAGAAGACAATTGAGGTGTCACAATGAGTTTAGGAAAAATCCACTGTGAACAAAGTAAAAAGCTCTGACATGTATTTACTACATTCGATAACCCACCCAGAATAATAAAACCTTCAGTTTGGAAGAGACTTTAGAGGGCTCTTAGTTCCAGGCTCAGCTGGGTGTAGGAAGCTCTCTATCAGTGCCTGACTAATGATCAGTACTGGTGAGAGGGGGCTCTTCAGTATTCTAGCAGGAATCCCTTTAAGTAAGGAAGGGCTTCATTACATAGTACTTCTTGTTTATATAAATATGACAAATTTAAAATTGATCAATTTTCTAACACATTTGCTAACACTACATGACCCTTTTAAAAGACTCAAATAGGTATGTGTTTTAAGATGACAAACAAAAATCAATTACCTCCTCCTGTATTTCTTCTTGGTCAGACACACCAAATAGAGATCTGCACCCTGATGTGATGTCCAACATCTTTTTTCCATAATTTATAATCATTACTGCCAGGTCATATTCTTTCCATGAACGCAGAATCTAATTTAAAATATTTATTAATTATCCATGTTGGAAACATTTGTCTATTTTCAAGTGTCATTGACCATCTTTCATAAATTCAGAAGTCCCATTAAGGTTTTGAGTCTAGAATTCCCATGATTTCCTTAAGGAAACTGGAAGAGTATGTTTTGTTAGAAAGCTGAAATGAGCAAATACTTCCTCTCCTTTCAACTTTGCTTTCTGACATACTTGGGTCCAAGGCTTGGAGAGAACTAGAGAGAACTGGGCAACATTTTCACCACTTTTTAATATGCCAGTAGAAAATGATAAGTGATAAAGAATTTCTCCAATCAACAGAAAAATAGAGAACCATTCTACTTAACACACCAAATGGTGAACAGAAACAAAAGACCATGCCAGATGTTTAGCATAATTTTTAAACAGTGCAAAAATAATGAAACATTTAAGATGACGTGTCTCAGAAGTGGCACTTTATTTGGAATTCTGGCAACTTTTAGAAAAAATACTGCTGCTTAAAGAAGAAAGATCGAGCCATCTGAAAAGACTACCAATGTTTTAAACAGAACAGAGAAAAGAAACAGAGCCATTAGACTAATTGGGCTTTCCATGTCATAACAGAAAATCCATACAAAAATGTGTTTATAAAAAATGAACACCTAAAATCTGGAACTCGAGGTGAGGCCAGGGCTCTGGGGCTATTGGTCAGGCTGGAAGAAGCTTCTGAAAGGGCAATTCTCAGCATAACAGTTTGGGACAGAACCAGCTCCAATATCAAAATCCTGACATCAATATACACTTTACTTTTTAGGAATGTCCAGAACACTTTCGGGGTCATTTCTACAATAACATTACTTGGATCTCAGTATGATTCTTTAAGTTGGCCGGGGAGGGGGGTGGGTAATGGAGTTGTGGATGGCAGGTGAAGCCCTGCAGGGCCAGCCCCAAGCTGCTGTGTGCTATGGGAGAAAAATCACATGAAGCTGAGAGAGGAGGCATGTGGATTTGAGGACTTAAACATGCACTAGGCCCCAAATGCTGGTCTTTTGTTCCAAGTCAGGAGTCTCTCCCATCTTCCACAGGGTCTGTTATGAAACCTCCCACTCTTCTCAATCTCTGAAACCCACCCTTACTCCCCACCTCCTCTGTCTTTCTCTCTCTCTCTCTCTCTCTCTCTCTCTCTCTCTCTCGGCAAATGACCTTGCTTCCTTTTCACAGAGGAAATGTAGGGAAACTAGCTTATCTCCTACCTACACACTCACCTGTGATTACAACCATCCAACCCTCCTGTTAGAGGAGAGAAGTCAATGTCCTGTCCAGACTAATCCCTCCCACATGTGCTAGGATCTCATTGTCTCCTACCTTCCCGGGGATCTCCCTCCTATATCCACATCCTTTCCCTCTCCTGGTTCCTCCCCATTAACGATCAAATGTGGAGTACCTGGATAAGCAGAACTGGTTTTTTAGTTGATTGGTTGGTTGATTTTTAGCAGGAGAAGTTGCTGTTGGCAAGCCACAAGCAACAAGCTGCCTTGGAATAGAGTTTCTTTGTTCTGGAAGAAATACTGCAGTAGCTGCTATCAGTTATTTAAATGTAGAGTGAATAGTTGTCCAGTACCCTGGAAAGAAAGTGCAACCTGGCCTTCTCTTGAAAAAGACACCCCTCTCCTGGAAATACTTACTGATGGACGAGTTTGGGGAGAAAAGGCCAAACAGAGAAAGTACTCTAAAGAAAAGTAACCTTCGAAGATGTACTTTTAGCCCAGCAAAACACTAATCAATTTGTGTGTAATCATAACATCAGATGGAAAAGGGTACTGGGATTGTGTGGGATGCCTGCTTTCTCTGTGGCTGTGCCATGTGAGAATGGCAGAACTAATGGCAGTAGGCGGATCCTCCTCAAGGTTGAGGCTGGGCATGACAAAACAGCTTTCGACTAATCAACTCTCCAATTCTTCCTCTTGACTAGTGGAAGAAGAACTGGCCCCCTGGATTAAGTGCACCCTTGAGATTCTTAAGTAATTCTCTTCCCTTCTCACTCTACACACTGTCCCCAGATGATATCATCTATTTCTACTATTCAGTTGAGTCCATATTTTTTTATTTTTTAATAATAATTTTTTATTATGTTATGCTAGTCATCATACAGTACATCCCTAGTTTTTGATGAGTCTATATATTAATGATGGCTTTGTCTTTATATGTATTTGTCCTCTCTTGAACTCAAAACCTAGAGGTCCAATTATATAATATATACCTCTTTGGATATCCTATTAGCCCCCAAATTCAATAGATTCAAAACTTTTTATCTTTTCTCCCTTTCTCACCCAAAATTACTCCTTATCCAGAGTTCAACAAATAGCATTGTACTCACCCAGCTGCTGAGGCCAGATAGCTGGGTTGCTGCTGACTCCTCCCTCTCTCTCCTTTATCCTCACATACTTAGCAGGTTTACAGGTTCTCAATTCTATCTCATGAATAACTCCTGAATCTTTCAATTCTATGTCCCACTTTTCCACACTACAGTAGCCCCCCGATCCATGTGGGATATGTTCCAAGACCCCAGTGGATGCCTGAGACTGCAGATAGTACCAATCCCGATACACATTGTTTTTTTCTATACATGTGTGCCCATGATAAAGTTGAATTTATCAGTTAGGTGCAGTAAGAGGTTAACAACAGTAACCACTAGTAAAATAGAACAATTATAACAATATACTGTAATAAAAACTATGTGAACAGGGTATCTCTCAAAATATCTTGTACTGTGCTCACCCTTCTCCTTGTGATGATGTGAGATGATAAAATGCCTACGTGATGAGACGAAGTGAGGGGGATGACACAGGTGTTGTGATGTAGCGTTAGGCTACTACTGACCTTCTTTTTTTTTTTTTTTTTTTTTTTTATTCGACAGAGATAGAGACAGCCAGCGAGAGAGGGAACACAAGCAGGAGGAGTGGGAGAGGAAGAAGCAGGCTCCCAGCAGAGGAGCCCGATGCGGGGCTCGATGCCATAACGCCGGGATCACGCCCTGAGCCGAAGGCAGACGCCACCCAGGCGCCCCTACTACTGACCTTCTGACAACTCACTAGATGGAGGACCATCTACTTCCCGAATGCAGTTGACCGCAGGTAACTGAAACCTCAGGGAGCAGAACTAAGATAAGGGGGGTACTTCCATAGTTTAGTTTATCATCTCTCCCCTTCTAACTGATTCCCTGTCTCAGGTCTTATCCCACTGTATTAGCTATTGTGCCCCAGAATAATTTTTTTGCTAAAATGCAAATTTCATTATGTCATTTCCAGGTTTAAAACCCTTGAATGGCTCCTCCCTGACCTCCTGAGATGGCCATTCATCATCTGGTACCTGTTCACTACTCCACTTTTTAAGGTGATTGCAACAGATCCTTCATAATTAAAAATAAATCTGATTCTTCTTTTCCTTAACTGTAAGATTATTTCATATTTTCTCATTGACTGCTCCCTGAGGTAATGTTAATAATCTTGTTATCTGTCAAATGTTTTTTAAGATTAGCATTTAAGCCTGTTAATATAGTGTCCTGTCATAAAAATTTTTTTTTACTTATCATGTAATCCATTTATCTATCTTTTTCTGTGTACCTTTTGAATCTTATGCCCTATCGAGAAAGGTCTCCTCTGACTTCAAAGCCATACAAATATCCATCTGTCTTATTTTGTTTATGGTACGAGGTAGGGCTCTGGCTTTGTTTATTTTCAGATGAATAGTGATACCAGCACCTTTTATTAAATAAAGTATTTTAATAGATTTTCCCAATAACTCCAAATGCCACTTTTGTCATATATTCAGTTCTTTCGTAGACCTGGGGCTGGCTGGCTATTCCTGGACTCTTCTATTCCTCTGAACTATTTGCCTATTATTTTGTTAACACTATTTTTTATTGAAGTGGCCTTATAATAAATTTTATATCTATTGAGAACTTTTAAATTATTCTAATCTGTTTCAGAGAAACCCCATTGGGATTCTGATTAGAACTGTATTACATTTAAATACTATTTTTGGAAGGATTTCTATTTCTACGACAGTGAGTCTACCTATTCAGGAACTTGGAATGGCTTGCCATAAGTTCAGATCTTATTTTGTGCCGTTCGGTAAGATTTCAGTTCTTTTATTCAGGTCTTTTAGTACTTTGTTAGATTAAATGTTTTATTTTTTTTCTCCAAGTTTTTATTTAAATTCCAGTTAGTTAATATACAACGTAATATTAGTTTCAAGTGTAGAATTTAGTGATTCATCACTTACATACAACACTCGGTGCTCATCTCAAGTGCCCTCCTTAATGCCTGTCACCTATTTCACCCATCCCCCTGCCCACCTCCTTTCCAGCAAACCTTCCGTTTGTTCTTTATAATTAATGGTCTCTTACGGTTTGCCTCTCTCTCTCTATTTTTTTTCCCTTCTTTTCCCTATGTTCATCTGTTTTCTTTCTTAAATTATACATATGAATGAAATCATATGGTATTTGTCTTAAAATACTGTATATTACTAGTGGTATTTTTTCCTCTCTCCATTTCTAAATGGCTACTGCTACTATTTTTAAAAATCAGTTTGTAAGCATCTCACACACAATCACTTTATAAATTCTTTTTTTAAATCTAGTAATTTTTTTTCTAGATTCTCATGAGTTTTTGAGATGTGTACAATTACAGATCAATTATACTTTTTTAATATTGTAAAATTATTTCATATCCTTCTCTATTACATAAGACAGAATCTACAAATAATGAATCACACTATTAAGAGTCAGCATCTCCAGTACCTGATTTTTAAGGAATTAGTCTCAGAAAATTACCATTTAGTGTATTTGCTGTAAAATTTGGTAAATGTCTTTATCATTGTTCAATAGACTCCCTCCATTCCTAACTTACATATAATTTTTTTCAGAAAGGTTGCTAAGTGTTATCAAATGCCTCTGTAGCATTTTTCACTTAATCTAATTGTGACTTTCTTTTTTAATTTGCTGTTGTAAAAAATTAGAGTTTTGTTTTAATTCAGACTTGATCTTTAATAGTTGACAATGACACTGTCCTAAGACATAAAGTGACCAGATGCCTTCCAGGAGCAGAGAAGGGTCATAAGACAAAACAGACTTGAAGAAAATTATACAATGCCTCTCTTTGTCCTGATTCATGTTTGGGGTCTTGACGTCTGCCTTTTCAGATATAAAAATGGCTACTCCTCCTTTACTTGTGTTTGTATTTTCCCAGTAACTCTGTCTATGCATTTATTTTCAACCAGAGTTTTTCACATTGTTTTGCAAGTGTTTCTTGCATTTGAATCTGACTTTTTAGCTCATCTGGCCATCTCTGTCTTCTGAGTTCATTTATACTTAGTGAAGTAATCAATATTCTTGATTGTATTCCTTCTATCTTAAATATTATCTCTTCTTCCTTCTTAGTTTTGCTGAATTAGCCATTTTTCCTCCCTGTCATTCCTCTCTTCATTTTTCCTTCCTATCAGTTTAGAAGTCTTACTGTGCTTTAAAGTTTTGCACATGGCTACACATTCCCGAGTCATCTTAAAATAAAATAACAATTTTATATTATATGTACTTTTTATAGTATATGTATTTTTTTAAAACACACAATCATGCACCAAGAGTCTCTACCTGGTCTCCCCTCCTTAGACCCCAAACAAGATAAAAGTTTTAGTTCTAGGTTCCTAATAAGTTTTTTCTTTCAAAGATAACTCTTCTATTTGAAGAATTCCTACTTTGCATTTATATTACAAAATCCACATCACATTATTATTACCTATTTAATTTTAATAATACATATATTGCAAGATTCATTGCTCCCATTATTCCTCTCCTTTTTGTCTTTCCCTACCTTGGGATTTCTCTCCTGAACCAACTGTCATTTGATAGAGTATTTCCTCAAGTGTTTTCCTCAGCTAAGTACATGGGCAGAATACTTTTTAGATGCCTGCACTCCTGAAAATGTTTATTTTGCCCTGACGAAGGGATGATATCTTTCCCAGTTATTAGTTTTTAGACCTCAGTCTTCTCCCCTCAGAAGTCTATGGATGTTGCTCCAGTATTTTAGCTTCTACTGTTGCTAATAAAAAGTTTGAAGCTAATGGATTATCTTTCCATTGCAAATAACTTGTTCTTTGGTCTCAAAACTTTGAGATTTTTCTTTATCCTTGGACTCCAAGAATCTCACCACCAAGTGTCAACAGATGAGTTCTTAAATTAATCCAGCCTAGGACTTAGGGAGACTATACTCCATTTTTTAATTTCCTACCTCCAGAACTCCTTTTATTTCATGTTAGGACTTTGGATCTACCTTCGGAATTTATCTCTAGGTAATTCCATTCTATGCTGTAAGGTATTTCTTGAGCTTCCAGACTTGACTCAAGAAATGCCATTAACCACAATCTTCATCTGTTTAATTTTTTTAATCAAAAATCAAGTATTTGGGGGGGGGGCGCCTGGGTGGTTCAGTTGGTTAAGCAACTGCCTTCGGCTCAGGTCATGATCCAGGGTCTTGGCTTCGAGCCCCACGTCAGGCTCCCTGCTCTGCAAGGGAGCCTGCTTCTCCCTCTCCCTGCCGCTCCCCCTGCTTGTGCTCTCTCTCTCTCTCTCTCTGTGTCAAATAAATAAAATCTTTAAAAAAAAATCAAATATTTTTTGTTCAGTTACATAAGATCTGTTGTTTTGTTTTGATCATTTAATTGCATCACACCACCTTGAAAGTTTTCTTTCTTCTTTTGTTTTTTCAAGTCACCTCTGGTCTTTTCCAACATAGTGAGAGTAAAAAAGAATTATTTTGGTGTTTGGCCTGCCCCTTGGGGTTCTGAGTCCTCTTAAGTAAGTTATTATTTTTCTCTTCCTGCTAATGGCTACCCTCCCTCCATATCTGCACAGACAAGGTTAAAGATGTGTCTCCAGCAGTGGTAAACCAGTGAGCAATGGAAAGAATATGATTTTCTGCTCCTGAGGTAAGGCCATACATAGCCAGCAATTCATGACTTTTTTGCTAAGATAGAAGGTAAAGGCCTCTCTGTTTTTAGACCTTCACTGAAGATAACTCAAGTCCCAATTAAAGTGATAAGTCAAATCAGCCCACCCATGCAGAATTCTTCCAGATCCCCAACCAAATCACAAAGGTCCTGTGAGGACCATACAAAACAGGTAGGCAGATATGGCCCTTCTTTGAGGAAATTCACTAGATTCAGCCAACTAAAGCCTTTGAAGAAACACACAGTGCTGGTCTTTGAGCCAAGCAATGAGGATAAATAAGCTTACCTCTCAGCCTTTGGTCTCTTTGGTTGTCTCTTGTTTCCAAGGTGAATGAGGTCCCATAAAATGCATTCTTTCCCAGTCCTTCCTCTGGCCTAAGATACACCCTCCAGGTTTTACCAACTGACCCCCTCAAGCAACTCTTGACCTAAAATGCTTTGTAGGTATTATTTTTAAAAGTATTCTATGTAATAAAAGTAGCTTAACTTTCTAAATCATTGCTATTCCTAAATTTTATGACACCAGAAAGGAATGAGATAAATACCTTTGTTATGTAGAAGACACAAGAAGCTATCATGTGCTGTACACTTTCAAAACTTGCAATATGTTTCTTTGAATGGATGATATTTGGTAATCCTTGCAAAACCACTACACACTTTATCAAGATCTAAAAAATAGAAGCACAATAGTTTCTGTTGAAAAATATCACCCTCACTCATTAGGAAATGTCCTATTCAAATCATGCAAGTTTTAAACCATCAAATTTTATTATCATCAATAATTGTCAATAAATTGCTTATCCCATATAAAAGAATGTACTCTGAAATAAAATTAATATATTCAATTTCAGATGAGTCCCTCATCTAAAGTAACTTGAAATCTAGTGTAGAGGATAAAATAAGTATACAAAGATTACAAAATAGCACATTTTAACAAGTGACATAAAAAATATAGGCAGAATATTACATATACAAGACACTAAAGGCACATCCAGGCTTAGGAGGACCTTAAAAAACCATTTGGAGAAGGATGTACCATATTAAATATAAAGTGATACCAGGTACTTGAAATAATAGCTTCCTTTCAAATTAAAACCAAGCATTCATATCCCATATCCTATAAATATTGGTGTTTACTTCCTAGTCTCCTTACCTCATATTATGTGATCCTGAATTTGATCAAGAGCTAGATAATTACGTTTACCTTTCAATACTTTGCACTGTTCTGAGCAACATTACTGTCAGAAAAGTAGGGCTGAGATTGCATCAATCTATTAGTCATCCAGATTATCAAAAGACAAATTAACATATGGATGTTGGTCTTTTGTGGGCATACTAATTGCTTCAGGCCACTATTCTAACACTATTACTATTGTCACTGTACACTTAAGAGTATTTGTAATGCTTCTTTAATTCCTCCCCATCACCACGCACCCCAACCCCACTACACCATATCCCCAAATCATGTTAGCAACCTAGTAGTTTTGTAGTTTTCTCCAGGCTCACATAATCATATGTATACATATAAATACATAAACATACATAGAGGGAGAGTTAATGTTATGTCACAAAATGGAATTCATAAACAATTGTTTGAACTGTGCATTTCTCCTTCAACCATGTCTTGTGAAAAATCCCTCCAAGCCTGCAGGTATAGTTCAAGTTCATTATTTCCAATGGCTACATAATATGATTTAGTGTGGAATAACCATCATTTATTCAGCCATTTCCAGAATTTCCATGTTGCACACACTTTTACGGCTGACGTTTTACAATTTGGTACACATACTGGCCATCCTCCTGCTACTGAACTTTCTCTTTGTCTCCAGCTTTTTTTGCCACCACCAAGAAGGCCTTAAGAAACACCCTTGTACATGCTCAGTTGCCGATATAAGTGGCAACTTCAGTACCAGCTCTGAAATGATACCTGGTAAGGATGAAGCACCATCTTCCAAGGCAAAGTAAACATTCCAAATTAATTACAATTATGTGGTCCCCAAGAGGTAGAACAGATGAATTTGGGAACCAAGGGGTAGAACTAGGCATCTTACTAACTGGTGATTTTATTCTATGGGATAAATTACTAATAGAGGGATTGCTGTGTCAAGCATATTTGTTTTTAATTTTTAATTAACATTAGATTTAGTTTAATTAAAATTAAGATTGCTTTATCAAAATCCAAAGCCTATATGTTCCCCATCCACATGTTCCCCATCAATGAATGAGAATGCCTGACATTGTCACCAGCAAGAGCAGTTACAGTTCTTTTCAATTCTGTCAGCAATATTACGTTGTTCATTTAATGTGCATTTCTAAGGATATTCAGAGTTTGAGCATTTTTTCATGGTTCTTGGCCACTTGGATTTGCTCTCCTATAAACTGCCTATTCATATCCTATGGCCATTTTTTTATTAAGTTATTGTCAATTTGTAAGACTTATTGTTACATATATATTTATCCTTGTCAGTAATATATATAAATATCCTTGTTAGACATTTGTTCCAAATCCATAAATTTAATACTATCTTTGTTACTGTCCCTGTTGTCACACATAGGCTGACATAAATATAGTCAATATTTCTTAACTTTCTTGCTATTTCTAAGAGTTATCTCTTAGTTAAAACGGATTCCCACAACCCTGGATTGCACATGTAATCTTCTGTGATTTTTTTCCCCTAACTTTTTGCTTTATTTTACATTTAAGTCTTTAGTACATCTGGACTTTATATATGTACAATATAGGTGTCAAACTCTATTTCCTTTCAGATGAATATCCAGGAGTTGCACCATCATTTCCTAAAAATATCCAGTCTTTTCCCACTGAATTGGAATGCCAATTCTGTCATATATTATATTCTCAAATATATTGAGGCCTATTTCTAGAATCTCCTCTGTGTTGCACTCACTTTTCCTATTCCAAACAATGCAATATAATCGGAAACTTCTTTCTCAAGGCTTTTCCTCATAGCTATAACCCATTCTCTGAGCTGTAGCTAAAGGCACCCTAAGTCAGCGGGATGCTAGAGGATGACAGTGGATTATCCTGAACTTAACCAATTGAGCACCAGTTGCATCTGCTGGTCCCAATGTGGTATTCTTGCAAAAGGACATTAAAAGCTCTGCACTGCTATGGCTAATGTTCTCTTTTCTATCCTACTAGGAAGAACTATCAGAAGAAGTTCCCATTTATACTGGGAAAACAAAAGTATACACTTAGCACCTTGCCCCAGGGCCATGAAAATTCTACCAGCCTCTGACATACTTTATGAAAGGACCTGAACTCTCTGGGCATTTCTCAAAACAAAACATTGGACGATTACATCAATAACATGTTAATCGAAACTGAAGAACAAGAAATGGCAAGTACTTTAAAGACCTTGGTAAGATATACGCCCTCTGGAGGATAGAAATAAACCTTGTGAAGATTCAGGAAGCTGCCACATTAATGAACTATCTGGGGCACGCTGAGACACCCCATTCAAAGTAAGTCTGACATCTGGCTCCTCTCACTTCTAAGAAGATGCCTTTGGGTTCTGAAGAAAGCATTTTCTACACTTGAGAATACTGCTCTACAATCCATCTACAAATGACATGGAAGGCTGCCAACTATGAATCTAGATTTTGGATTCTGGAGGCAGATCTCCTAAGCAACTGAACTCCTAAATTTGGGGAATGTGGGAGAAGGAGGCATGTCAACACAATAGCGACTCCAAGGCAAATATTTATTAAGTTACTTAAGCCCTGGTTAGTTTTCTCAATGGTGAATTAAAAATTTTTATGCTAGGAATGAGTTCAGCCACATCTTTTTGGTTCTCAAAATCTGAGTTGATGATGATGATGATGAGGGCAACCATGATGACAATGAAAACTTTCTAAAAGTATCACCAGTGAAACCTCACTTCTCTCATGACTTCCCTGTGGTAGGCAGAATTCTAAAACAGTCCACAAGATTCCTCCCCCTGCTGTACAAGCCCTGTATCCCTTCTCCTTATGCGTGGGTAGGACCTGTGAATATGATGAGATCATCACTCTCATGACTACCTTATGTTATGTAACACTCCTCATGCATATTAGACAAGGCTCTCCTGCTGGTCTTGAGGAAGCAGATTGCCATGTTGTGGAAAAGACTGTGTGGCAGGGAATTGGTGGTGAGCCTTTAGGAGCTAAGGACCCCCTATCACACAAGCACAAGGAAATGAATTCTCTCAACAACCAGTGAGCTTGGAAGAAGCCCTGGAGCCTCAAGTAAGATCACAGCTCTGGCCAACACCTTGAGTTCAACCTAATGAGACCCTGAGCAGAAGACCCAGCCAACCGGTATCCAGCCTCCTGTCCCACAGGAACCATGAGATAGTAAATGGGTATTGTTTTAAGCCGCTGAGTTTACTGTGATTTGTTAGGAAGAAGAGACAACTAATATAATCCCTTCAGCCAGGTCTCACCTACTTTTTCTCCATAAATTCCAACTCCTCCATCACCAAGAAACCAAATAGTTTTTCTTGAGTCATCCACCAACTTTTTTCCCACATGATGATGGCTTTAAAAATATGTTTTTTAATAAGTATTGCTGTTTCTAACATTACACAAGCATAAAAATTGAAATGACTTTAAAAACCTAGAAAAGCAGATTGCTAATGTTTAAACAAGGACAGCAACGGGGCTGAATGTTTTCAGAGAAATACATTTTAGTCCTCAGATATAATTTACATTATTAAAATGTTTTTCAGTTAACTCATGAAATTTCATAATACCTGTCTTTGACCTATTTGTACATTACAAAAGATACATTGCTTTTTCTGTTCCAAAATGCATTGTTGAATTGCCTTTGTAAAAATACCCTTATCTAGGGGCATAAATATGCTTACCTGTATGACAGGTACCAAAACAATATTGTGGTAGATAATAGGAGCAAGAAGGCCATAACACTGAGTCACAGCTTGAAGGGCGTAACTGGAATCATTTAGGTAGTTGCTAAGTTCCAATGCCACTAGTACTCTCTCACATTCAATTAGTCTAGTAATCTGTAATGAAACAGATACTGTTACTCAAAGTGAACATCAGGTGCTTCACCAATGTGTCTCTAAGGAGAAGAAAGGGTAGAAAATGTGATTCTTGTGGCTTAACAACACGTTGGTATGTTAAAATGTTTATTTTAAATCAAGATCTAAATTCAAGAACAATTCTAACTCCCCAACAATGCTATGTATGGAAAAGACAACCTTAGACTTAAACTTCAGAATACTTTGTGAAATAATACAAATATCACTAGTAATGTAGAAAGAATCAACCTTTCTTAATTGGTAAAATAAAAACTTGGCTATATTTTAATGTTAGAAAAAACCCAATTTTTTTCAAAACGTAAATTTTATAACAAATAATAATTAAAATATTATGTCTCTGTAATATTGCCCCCACTTGAATAACAAAGTCTCATTTTCTTTCTGGATTTGTGAAAAAAAATGATAAATTTTCAATAGACCAAATTAATCTTCTATTACACTTCTGTTACTCAAATAAAAATGGTAGTAAAATAGGCAGTTAGGCTTCTGTGATTAAATGCTACTTTAAAAAAATAGGGATCCTATCTAACTTTTCCTTTCCCTTTCCTGAGGGAAGATTTCACTATGTTTCTTGTCTTTTATTTTGAAAGATTTATTTACTTATTTAAAAGAGAGAGAAAGCAAGCATGCAAGTGGGGGGAGGGGCAGAGGGAGAAGGAGAGAAGCAGACTCCCCACTGAGTGTGAAGCCTAACACATGGGGCTCCATCCCAGGAACCTGAGGTCATGACCTGAGCCAAAATCAAGAGTCAGATCCTCAACCTACTGAGCCACTCAGGTGCCCCTATTTTTCTGTATATACATAAAAAATTACATACAAAGAAAACTTATGAGTGGCAACCAGAAATTTCCATACAGTAAATTTTTAGTAGAATGGTAGTCTAGCATTCTGGAATTCATTGAAGTACTTAAAGACTGCCTTTATTTACAGGCTGAGTGCAACATTGTAGGAAGAGGATAACAGTTATGACTGCTTGGGCTCTGTAAGGCTGTAAACTTGCCCTGCACAAAAGGGTCATTTCTTTTTTTTTTTTTTTTCATTTTTGTATCCACAGACACTGGCATAGTCTCACATAACAATTTATTGGTTGATTAAATAAATAAATGCATGGGTAGGAAAAAGCAACTGTGAAAAACAAACACATGGGAAAAGTCTCTGTCTCTTAAGTGAGTAAGGAAGGAAAGAGGATGAGGGAGAAAGAAGAGCAATGCTCAATCTAGAATGAAAACAAAAGCAAAGGATTGTTTTTAAAAGCAAGATGTTAAGGTTAGAAGGTTGCAGATGTACAGACAGCAATGTTTATAACCACCCTGTGAATCCATCAGTAGGAGATAAGTTACATTCCTGCCTCTATACAGGAATGCAATATTAAAATCAAAAACAATTTGGTATGAAAACAAATGCTCATTGTTCTTCATCCTGGAAAGACAGCAGTACCAAAGACAGAAATTCGAGAAAAACTAGCCAAAATGGACAAGACCACACCAGATGTCATCTCTGTATTTGGATTCAGAACCCATTTGGGTGGTGGCAAGACAACTGGCCAGAGAAAAATGGACCCAAACGTAGACTTGCAAGACACGGCCTGTGTGAGCAGAAAAAGACCTCGAGAAAACAGGGAAAGGAACACAAGAACAGAAGGAAGAAGGTCAGAGGGACTGCGAAACCAGTGCTGGTGCTGGCAGCAAGTGAGCTGGAGACTGGACAACAGAAGGAGTCAAGATTCTGCAGCGACTTCGTCTGTGGTGATTGTGCAGATTTTCCATGAGAGGATTAATAAACCAAGAACTTAAAAAAATTGTAAATTGATATGTACCTGCATGAAAATATGTTCAAGATAAATTACAAAAAATGTTAAATAAGCAAATTATGGAATAGCAAGTAGATTGTGATGTCATTTTTGTAAAACAATAATACTTTGCCTGTGCATATTTTTAAAAATCAGAGATATAAAACAGAGTAAACAAAATCATAGTATTTTTAGGAGTAATAGGATTACAATGCATTTCACTTTACACATTATAACTTTTTAAATATTTGAAATTTATACTACTTTTACAGAGACACAAAAGATAAATTGAAAAGAAGAAAAATACATATGAACTTGGTCCTATGAAACCGATATGGAATATCAAATAAACCTGCACAATCATAAAATGACCTCTCAGTCCTTTCACAGATCAGGACATGCAACCCCAAAAGAACATGAACTTGAGACGTCAAGAAACAAATAAAGGGAAATCAGCACATTTTTGATCATTTTAAAAATCACTTACTTGTTGAGAGGGGAAAAGCTCATTGCCTTTAATACTATCACAGAAAAGATTTTCTTCTTTGCTTTTAATGTCACTTGTTACAAAAATATTTCTAAGAAAAAGGTATAAGAGGATTGAAGAAGTCTCTGCCAAAATATCTGAATGTAATCTGCAAAAGGAAGTAAATGATGTTACAAGTACAAATATAAAATGATTTAGCATATAAACATGCCTTTTCGGATTGATTTGTTCTTAGTATCTACACAGTGATTCCAAAACAGCAGCAAAAATTTGTGGAACAACTTCTCTTATACAGCTCTTTAAATTAAAATTAAAGACCATGTTTAACAGCAAGTTAACAACTAAGAAATTTTAGCTGCTGACATATTATATCACAGATACATAAAAATAACTATTGGTAAAGTAAAACTTTCTGGTTCTAATACACAAATTTCTTTTCTATCAACATAATGAAATCTATAGATTTTCAGAAGCTTGGAAAATAGGCCCAATATTTCAATTAACAAATTTTCTGAAAATAAGGGTCACTTACAGCAAAATCCACCACGGGTAAAGAGAAAGGGAGAAAGAAAGAGGCAGGCAGGAAAGGAAGGAGAGAGGCAGAGTCTTAATAACTCTTGGATTATTTTTAATTATCTTTTCTAAATTGCAATCAACAATGCCAAGCATTGGCAGTACTGTGAAATCTGCAGCCTTCCTTCTTTGTTTCCAATATTCCTTTCCTTGCTCTCAGCCTTCCTGGGTGACAAACTCCCTTCTAAGCTTCAGGTCCACCCTCTATCTCTAAAAAACAGAAAAGGATCGGACATCAGTAGTTGACACTTGATGATCCGTTTCACCACTGTGTTAAACGCTGAAATTATATTTGCTAGGAGAATGTTAGTTCTCCCGCTCCTGCAACTCATACTGAACTGTCTCTTCATCCATTTGATGATTGATCATCAGGCAGGCAATGCGCCCAGGCTGTTCCCTCCTCGTGGCTCCACTTCCTTCCCTAAAGAGCTCACATGCTGGTCAATCATTTCAATAGTGACCTCTCTACCACTTCAGATTCCACACCCTTTATTTTAAGCCGTAATCAGTCGGCCTGGCCTTGCACAGATGTCTCTGGCTGCTTTTTCTATCCCTGCTGCAACAGTCAATCACTTACTCACTTATTTATTCTCTTCATTTGATCTTTTTTTTTTTTTCATTCAAACTAGCATTTGCCGAGCACCTACTATGTAGAAAACACTATTCTAGGCCCTGGGATATAAAGATGAGTCAAATGTGGCCCTCACCCAGAAGAACTGGGCTCTACTACAAATTCATATTCTGTGATATCAGTTTAGTCATTATTCCTTTTCAGCAATACTTTCATTTATCCCTGATGGCTCTTTGTTCACATTCCTGACAGCAAATGTTCTAAAGCCCCTGCTCTCCAATCTGTGTGCTCCTGTATCCTCCAGGCTCTACCACCACAGTGTCATTACTATGGGAAGGTGCTTGTATCCTCAGTTTCTCCCTCTCCACTGTCTCCTTTCCCTCCACCCTCAAACATGCTTTCCTTAAGCCTGCCTTCCCCCTCAGGGTTCTGCCATCCTCTTCTCTACCACCAAACTTCACATGAGTGATCTTACTTATTCCAATTCTCCACTTTCATTTGCTTCTTACCCAACTGCAAAATGTTTCTGGCCCATCACACCACAAAAATAGCTCTCTTGAACTCATCAATGGCCTCTTAATTGCCAATTCTAAAGGCTTCCTCTTAGTTTTTATCCTACCCAACCTCTCCGTAGCATCTCTTATTGAGCAACTCCCCTGCCTGACCTTGCACGCATTTAATACTGCTGACCAGTCCCTCCTGGGTGATACTTTCACTTCCCTTGGCAATGCACTTTTCCAAACTCGTCTCCTGAACTATTCCTTTTTGTAGAGTAAGTTATGAAAGTTGGACTTGCTTTCTTTCTCCTTCCTTTTCTTCTTTCCTTCCTTCCTTCCTTCCTTCCTTCCTTCCATCCATCCTTCCCTCCCTCCTTCCTTTCTTCTTTCTTTCTCTCTTTCTCTTTCTTTCCTTCTCTCTCTCTTTCTCTCTCTTTCTTTCTTGTAATGCAAGGGTCTGACTTAAGCTTTGATTGCCAAAGCATCCACTTCAGAGATGGCTTTCTCTAATAAATACATTGCCAGCCACCCAACTCGATAAAGAGCCAGTCCACCTCCCCCACTGAGACTCCTTTGTTTTAGAAATCTTAGTCGATTTCAATAAATGACAATTGGGGCCATTTGTTGTTGTTGTTGTTGTTGTTGTTGTTGTTTTCTCTTCCCTTGCTTTAAATTCCCACTCTTACATTTCAAATTCAAAAAGAGAGCCCATGAAATCCTAGGCACCCACCCTTGACCTCAATAAAAGCAGAACCCCAGGCCCATGCTGGCTCTCTCTCTCTTTACCTACAACCTTGCTGTTGGGCCCCAAGTGTGCTGTGTAATTTTCAGATCCTATAAGTAATAAATCTTTATTTTTTTCAAAATTTCCAGATGGTTATTTCTGAAGGGTATCTTGCAATCATAATAAGAATCACAAGGGGTAGTTCAGATACAACATTGGTTATTGATGGGCTCAGACCAGCACAAAACATTTTCAGCCTTTCCTTGCTTCCATCTCCCGCTTCAGCCTCTTAAATGTAAGCAATGCCCAGAGTTCAATTCCAATCTTTTCTGCTAAACAGTACCTCCTTGGGAGACAGCACTCGTCAAAATTTCAATGATGACCTCATGGACAATTTCTCAATCTGTCTCTAGCCTTGACCTCTCTCCTAAGTGTCAGCACTATTCAACTACCTACTGGGCATCTCATATCCACAAAGGCATCCTGCTGGAAAATTAAACTCAAAATATTTCCTGTCAAATTCATTATCTCTTCTAAAAACTTGTCCTACCTTTCTCATTCTCCTAGAACATATCACAGGCCTGCCTGCCAGTCAGGTAACAATGACAATTCCAGGACACTTTACTACCTCTACTCTCTTGTCCCCGTGTCGTATAAAATCTTCCAAGCTCTGCTCTTCCTCTTCTGAAATGCCTCTCAAATCCACCCTACAGAGCATCTAGCATCCCTGTACATGGTAAATGCTAAGTCTACATTTGTTTGAGTGAATGGAATTACACCTTTATGTGAATAAGCATTATCAAAGCCCTGCCTCAACCAGCATGTATATTTAAGGTTATGTCTTTGACTGAGGAATGAAGGGTTTTATCTTCTTATTAAAGACATAACAAGAAGGTGAAGGAGATTGTTGTTTTTGAACTTGTTGTTGAGACAGCTTGAAATCACAGTAATGCTCATTTCTGAGGCTATTCTTAAACTTTCTTTTTTTAAGGAAAAATGGCTATAAAGCAAAGGATGGCCTTTGGTTTTATATGGCTCCTACCAGCCTGTTTGCAGTTGCTGATGGTCTAACCCTGAGAGCCTCTTCAAGCAAAGGAAAAACCTTCTTATCCTAATAGTCCCCCTATGAGACTATAACTTTAACCCCAACCTGACCGTTGTTGTTACAAAAGTCCCCAAAGCATATTTGTGTTTTCTAGTATAACTGACAATATCTTGGTTAGTATTTGTTGTGTTTTTTTTTTTTCCCATAGCCTTCATTACTCTACATTCAGAACACATCTATATGGCCTCCTGTGCTTTTCTAACTCTGGCAAAGAAGTTTCTAACCAGGACTCAAGAACTTGGAATGTAGATGCTTATTAAAACACTTATTAGAAATAGTTTTACATTGACTATCTTAATATGATATTGAAAATTAATTATAGGCTTCACACCCAACACCCACATTTTCAATAAGCAAATTAATATTTTAAAAGAATATTTCTAATTACCTTCTCTGTGTAATAGTCATTATATTGCTTAAACAAATAACAGATTGTTCATCGTGATGTGGTGAAGCAACAAAATAATCCCAAACTGGAGAGAAAGCCTTCTTAGCCAACTCATAGTTACCAACCTGATAGGCAACCTACAAAAAAAGTACATTATCTTATGCGATATTTTTATTTGTGAAATGTATCTTTTAAACAGGAATTCTGATAAGGCCCGCTCACACACTAATTTCATACACGGCTGTTCACATTTGTTGTTTTGTTCTACAGGGCCACAGTAAGGTATCGATGGCCACTGGCAAGGGAGGCAGACACATTTTGAAATCTCTTTTACTTCTAAATTGCATGGAAATTTGAAACTCTGTAAGGATGTTTCAAATTCTCATAAGCAAAACAAAGATCACATCTGAGCCAAATTAATTTCATTTCCATCTATCTCGGCAGTGCACTCCATTTATTATAGACACTGTTATAATGAACAATCTGTTCCAAGAGAAACAATCAGATTTCCCAAACCCAAAATATGAAATATACTTCATTCTTTTCTGGTTCAGACTGACACTTTCAGAGCTTTTGTGCAACAAAGGGTTCACAGCTGAAAAGAGTGAAAAATAAAACAGAGATGCTTCCAAGAGTCCATGATATTTTTAATTCAACACATTCAACATTAGGCAAAATAACTGAGTTCACTGGTAAAACAGAAGATCGAGAGAAGAAAAATCAACAACTTACCTATTTCTTTTGGTAAAATATATTTCTTTACAGATATTCCCCAAAATCATTCTATTCAAATATGTGCAACAATATAAAATCTCACCACGTGAGTTATGTGCTGCTTCAAATCCTTAATGGAAGCAGGTAGGATATAAAGCATAAATAAATTCATTAAATTAAGTATGTAAATAACATGTTGCTAGAATATATTCCACTCAAGGGAATAACTTACAGGGCCAGAACTTTTTAAATCTGCCAACTCCACGCTCATAATCAACCAACCAGCAAGGTTTTATGAAGTTTCTACTCTGTGCTAAGCACTGTAAGGATAGGTTCTTCAAAGCTTAAAATGACCTTATACTCCATTAAACTCTAATCAAGTTATAGACATAAAACACATGAAATTACCAGAAAAGCTACAAAGAATAACATAATAATTGTAGAGGCTGAGAAAAGGAGAAATAAAGGCTTCAAAAAGGAGTCGGGGCGTGAGCTGAACCTCAGGCAGGAGTAAGGTTCATATGGGCACAGTTTAGACCGAACCTGAAAAGGGTCCAATAGTGAAAATCACCATAGTGCATTTAGGAGAGACTGGAAAGACAGATCAGAATTTGAAGAAAAGCAGGAAATATGAAGGACAGATAAAATGGGATATGATTTCAGAAGGCCTTGAAAATCAGGTGGAAGTATTTAAAGATGTCAGGTACTGGTCCAAGCGCTCTACACGCATTATTGTATTAACTTCCCATTACAGCTTTAAGAGGTGGGCTCTATTACCATTCCTATTTTTCAGATGAGGAAACTGAGGCATTAAGCAGTTAAATAATTTGTACAGAGCCTGATATTCAGTTAAAATAGTAGAGCCAAGACTTAGAGTGGTAGATGAGGTCACTTCTCCAGCTGCATTTGTCAAATGAAGGAGTTGGACTAAGTGGTCACTAAGACACTTATAATTCTAACACTTAACATGGAAATTAATAACAAATGATATATGAGTTGGATGAAATTATAACTGAATATATTCTTTTCCTTTTAAAATATATTCTTCTAAAAATAATATCATTTATTCAATTAGTGGACATTGTAAAGCAAGAAAAGCTGCCATGATAAAACTAAGGTTTGTAAATTCATGAGTTTTTGTGGGTTAACAGAGAAGTGCCAAGATATAAGATGGTGACCTGGTGGTAATAGGTATAATAGATTTTAGAGGGGGTGAGGTTAAAATGAGAAAGCAGCACTAGAAGACTAATGAAATAATTAAGTACAGTAGAAACCTCCTCCTTGATACATGACCTTCTCGTAGCTTCCAAAGTTCCATACTTGGTTTTTCTTCCCCGCACATTCCTTTTTAGTCACCTTTGCAAGCTCCTACTCTTTTCCCCAATCTCTTCATATTGGCATGTCCCAGGGCTCAGTCTTCGGACCTCTCCTCTCTTCTAACTGTATTTATTTCCTTAGTGAAATCATCCAGCCCCATGGCTTTAATGGTCACATGACTACTCTCAACTCCTCCTGACCAGACCTTTCTCCCACACTCCAGATTCATATATCTCACTAACTACTCAACAGTTCTCTCTGAATATCTAATAAAAATCTTGCCTCAACATGTCTCAAAATGAATTTCTGCTCTCCCCAAGCCCCAAATCTATACCACTCACAGCATTCCCCAACTCAGCTGATGTCAAGCCTATCCTTCCAGTTAGTCAATTAAATATCTTAGAGTCATATTTTTTTTCTCTTTACATTATTTCCATGAGGAACTCTTGTTAACTCCTCCTTCAAAACATATCCAGAATCTGACCACTTCTCACCACATCAACTACTATCACATGGCTAAGCCACCACCATCTCTCATTGGATTATAGCAATAGATAGGTCCCTGTGCTTCCATCCCTGCTCTATTATGATCTATTCCTAACATAGCAGCCAGGGTGAGCCTCTGAAAATGGAAGTCACATTATGTCATCCCACTTCTCAAACAACAACAAAACTTTCCCAATGGTTGCCCATTTCACTCAAACTAAAAGCCAAAGTTCTTACAATGGCCTAGAAGTCTTGTCATGAGCTGCTCCCCGACCTGCCTACTTACCTTTTATCTCCCTAACCAATTATTTTAGTCTCCACGGGTCCCTCTGCTCCAGCCACACTGGCCTCCTTGTTGTTTATCAAACATACCAGGTACACTTCTGAAAACCATAGGGCTTTTGCCCTTGCTCCTTCTGCAGAATGTTCTGCCTCCAGAGACCCCCTCCCACATATCCTTTAAGTCTCTGCTCAGATCTCACCTCTAGATGAGCCTTCCCTAATCACCCAATTTAATACTCTGATCTACCTTCCATTCCCTCACTTCACACCTCTAATTCCTTTGACCATACTCCACTTTTTCCTTCCATAGAACTTATCTTGTAACATACTAGATAATTTACGTATTTACTGTGTTTATTGTTTATTACATATCTCTTATCATGGCATTTTGTTCACTCTGCTTAGAACAGTGGTTCTCAAAGTATGGTCCCTAGACCATCGGCATCAACATCACCTAGGAACTTGTTGGAAATGTAAAATTCCAGGCCCTACCCCAGACCTAGTGAATAAAACTCTGGTGGTAGGACACAAGAATCTGTTCAACCAGCACTCCAAGACACACACTCCAGGTTTACAATCACTAACCTGGAGCATTGTGTAGCACAGAGTAAGTGTACAATAATAGCATGTTAAATACAGTTTAAAACAATCTTTTCCTGGTAATTTCCCTCTACCCACAGAAGAGGACTCTCAGCAATTCTACTGTAACACAGTTGACTGCCCCAGGGTAAGTGCCTGACTCAAACTGGGTGTTTTATAGCCCCCTCTGCAAAGCAAGCCACTCAAAGTGTGGTTCTGTTGTCGGGGCTAAAGGCACTACATGCCCCAGCAGAATTTGAGAGAAAGTGTGTTACTCACACAAGGGGCTCCATGGGAGTGTTGGGCAGGCACAAGCAGGCCTGGGAAGGAATGGGTTGGGCCTCGATTAGTGGTGAGAGGTAGGAATAGGAAAAGCTGCTACCACCTGGGAGATTTAAATTTCCTGTTAGCACCAAACATGAGCTCACAGACCTCCTATCATCCTGCCTGTGATTGGAACCAAAGGAAAAGAGAGGGGGGAGGTTTAAAAACAAGTCAGTGGTCAAACATCAAAAAAGACGTCAGACTCCTTTTATTTGGTGGGCCAATGAGAATCTCTTTCCTAGGAATCTAGAATCCAGATTAGTAGCCAGCTAGGCAGTCTCTGTTTATAGCTGAAATTGAGGAATATAAAAATGCAGGAGCTGCCATTTTTCCTTCAGAGATGGAGAAGTAAAGAAAGTCAGTCTTTAGAAGGAGAAAAAGAAGCAGACGTATATAGAGAACCAAAGGTATGAGACCTATAGTTGCCTGGAGTCCACAGCCTTACCAGGGCCTAGCTGCATTCCCCCAAGCCAACCAGGTGCCATTAACTTGCAATCGGAATCCTAACTAAAACCATAAATCAAAATTACCTAAATATAGGTCATTGTTTTGGTAATGAGATGGATTAAAAAAGGCAGTTCAAAGGAAGAAGAGATGACATCTTGCAGAGAACCTAGCACAAAATAGACAATAAATAATTCATCAATAAACACATAAGTAGAGAGAGTAGCAATATCCAGTTGGAGGATGAGAGGAAAAAGAAGAGTTGAAATTTCTTAAAGACCTTTAAAAATGGGATAACTATCTTTTACCTGGTAGATTTATTGTTTTTAATTTGGTCATAGACAAAAGGCAAATCTCTATTTACCAAAGAGTTTTGGTGAATTCATATATAAAGTGAAAAAAAAGTAAGAATTTTATTCACCTTGCCACCACCACTATTCCTGACAAAGCATTCATGTTCCAGCATCAAACTCTACTGCCAATACCAATCATCAAGACCCAATGAGCAACACCAACCCAGGCAGAGAAGAGATGGCAGAGACATGGGCTCTAGAAGAACTTGGCCCATGTTAGAAGTTGAACACATGACTTCCTTGAACCTAGACAGAGCAGTAGAAAGGTATGAGCTGATTCAAGTGTCAGGCTTACCATCTGCTACCCAAGTAACCGTGGATCACTTAATTACATGACCTCCCTGAGACACCTTTCTCAAATAAAATGGCAGGGGAAGGATTAAATTCATCTCAGTTTCCTCAACTATAAAATGAAAGTAAAAATACCATCTCACTGAGTTATTGTAATAAACATAATAATGACTCTTTAAATACCTGGCACATAATAGTTTTTAATTAAATGATATCCTCCATTTCTTTTCTCAATAAACAATTGTGTCCACTCATTATTTGACTGAGTAGTTCAAAAACCCAGCAGTATATGACATTGGGTCTTATATCCATTTTAGAGATAGGGAAATTGAGACCAAGTAATTTGCCTAAAATCCTAAAATCCTGCTCATAGGTTTCAATTTTCTACATTCTGTATAACATTATCTAGAGATTCCTGACTTAAAGGGGAAAAATAAAAACAAATGAAGCTATAAAGAGGGGGAAATTAGAAAAGATCTGTAGAAAATATATCATTCATAATGGTTTTTCAAACAACTCTCCAGATAATCTAAATAAATAGCTTTCTACATTAAGGGGAAACCTAGTGAAGACTTAACTGACTTTATTAATGTCTATAGAATAATGTTGAGTTGAAAGCCCAACCTAAAATTCTAAGCCAAGTTAATCATAGGCATTTAGTGAAATGTCTCTATTTCTTACTATAAAATATATGTGATAATATTTTTTAAAAGATGTATTTATTTATTTGAGAGAGAGACAGCAGGTTGAGGGGCAGAGGGAGAAGGAGAGAGACAAGCAGACTCCCTGCTGAGCACAGAGCCTGACGCAGGGCTCAATTCTAAGACTCCGAGATCATGACCTGAGCCAAAACCAAGAGCCAGATGCTCAACTGACTGAGCCACCTAGGCGCCCCATATGATACTACTTTTTAAAGAACTGAATTATCCTGAAACTAAAAACTAACCACTCTCAATGAAAAATAGATCGCAATTCCAAAGGAAAGGTACATTTTCTTGCTAGAACTTAAAAGCTTAAACTTGAGCTGTAAATTAAATTCTACTAAGTTTACTAAGTAAGAAAATTTGCTGCACTTAACATTATGAGAGAGAATGCTCATATGCTGTCATAAATGAATACAGTACTGCAAATATAGTATCAATAATGAAACATTGGCCATTACTTTATGACACTTCTCATTATTCCAGCAGAATAGCTTGGACTTCATTTTATTAACTTTTCAATGAAAGTTCTGCCAAATGAAACCCAAAATCAAACCTCCCTGGAGAAAAATTAGGCCTTGATAAAATATTCGGTTCCTCACTTTGAAATAACTCCATCACTGCAAATTAGGGAATATATTAGATTCCAAAGAAATAAAAACATCAGAAAACCATGAGCCAATATGACATGCTAAACCAATGCTAGACAAATCCTAGCAATTCTCTCAATTTAATTTTCTTTGAAAAATATGATAATATAAAATACCACTAAGATCTTAGCTTATTATTCTAATCAACTATTAAGAGAAAAATAATAGCACAATAGAAACGTGATAAAATTTAAAATAGCCATCATTACTAAAGCCAACAATAGGCTTAAAATTAAGATTCTCAAGACCTAGGTCAAGGAGTCACCCTTTCTAGTGTCCTATTCACTGGTGATATGTTTTAAGACAGGGAATCACTCCAGAAAAATGTTAATTCATGAGTACATTCATAACTAAAACAATAGCAATATTTATTAAGTGCCTACTGTGTGACAAGTGCACTGGTTAAACATCTGACATGCATAATTCCATTTAATACTCATAATACCTATGGGAGGTAGCTACTATTACTATTCCCACTTCATAGATGAAAGTTACTTGCTCAATATCACATGGCTAGTGTGAGGAGCTGGAACTTGAACTCAGGTCTGTGTGTCTTTAGTAACTCAGAAATTTCACTTCTGTAAATCTCTCCCCCCAAAAAAGTAATCACAGATGCAGACAGAGATTCATATACCAAGATGTACATCACAGCTTTGCTTATAATAGCAAAAGACTAGAAAATATCTAAATGCCCACCAGTAAAGATTACTAAGTAAACTACAATCTATCTGTAAGATGCAGTATCATTAAAAGAAGCAATACCTTTAGAAGACACAGCTGTTAAAAATTACGCTATGGAGGAATAGTTAATGGATTGAAAAAAATGTCAATTATATATTAAATGACAGTATCAGGATATAAAATAATATATATACCATGATTGGGTTATATATTATACATAAATCCAAACACACATATGTATATATAAAAATGTGTGTGTATGTAAGTGTATACACACACACGTACATGCACACAAATGAAAAGACAGCTCTGGATCAGGGTTTCCCAATCTTGGCACTACTGACATTTTGGGCTGGATCATTCTTTGTTATGGAGGGCTGTCGTTTGCATTGTAGGGTGCTTTTCAGCATCCCTGACCTCTACCCACTAGACGCCAGAAACACCCTTCCAGGTTATGACAACCAAAAATGTCTCCAGATATTAACAAATGTCCCTTGGGGGCCAAAATTGCCCCAAGTTAAGAACTGCTACTCTGAATGATAGGATAAACAGGTAACATTTATTTTCTTCTTTGTGCATTTCGGTATTTTCTAAATTCCTAAAATTAAATTTAAAATTAAAATTAAATTTTTACAATAGCCTTTTTTTCTGGATACATTTGTAATCCAAAAAAAAAAAAAAATGCTGTCGTACAGATCAGTCTCACTAAAAAGAGAAGGAATGATTCCTATTTTTATGAGACTAAACTGCAGTAATGGAAATATGTATTACAAGAGCTTTAGAATATCCACTGTGATTTTTTTCCAATTAGAAATTACTTAGTAACAGCTTAGCAGAAAAAAACATAGAGGAAAAAATTAGCAGAATTCTCTTCTACCTGCGTCAAGAACATCCGAGCAGTAACAGCAGAAAGAGGTGGATAAACCAGAATTGGTTTCGTTGTCTCCCCAATAGCGTTACCAATAAGCTTCCCATTAGAAGAATAAGCAGCAATTGCAAAGACATATTTTTCATTGGTTTCTAAACCTTTCACTTCAAAAATGCTTTTACCATCAGCTGGTATCTGTTAATAAAAACATATTTCAAGTTTATGTATGGAAAACTGAAGTAATGTGACTTTAAAAATATAATTAAATAACCCTTATATGTAAAAAAAAAAATAAAATAAAACCTTTGCATTTACTGTTGGATTTCAGTTATGACTTAAATTGAAATTAGAGAAATTCACTGAAATAATGACATGAGAAGGAGGTCAAAAAAAAAAAAAAGAAAACACTCAGTTGTCATTAATGAGAGTTTTGGTAAGATTTCCTGACAATTAGAGGTTTTTCTAATTTGACATACCGCTTCTCCTGAGTTTGGGAGATGATTATTGTTTAGCCTTACTTTTTCATAGCTCCCTTCTGCTTTGCAACCCAAAATGCAGTACCAAGAGACCTGTGGAGGAGAGAGATGAACCCATCATCTATAGTCTGTTTAACAAGGCATTCAATTTCTCTTATCAAGATGTGGCACTTGTGATGAGCACCGGGTGTTGCATGGAAGTGCTGAATCACTACATTGTACACCTGAAACTAATATTACACTGTATGTCGACTAACTAGAATTTAAATAAAAACTTAAAAAACAAAAAAGATGTGGTAAAAGGAATATTTTTCTAAATAAAAATATAACTATTCAGGTTTTAAAACATGGAATTTAATGATGTACCATACGTTGGCTAATTGAGTTTAAATTAAAAAATAAAATAAAAATAAAATAAATTAAAAAAATTTTTAAAAACATAGAATCTAAGTTTACAAATATACTTAGGTTTAATCTCACAAAAATAAATACAAATATAAGGCTTATTTACCTGGGACTACAGAGATTATTATTCACTATTAATTATTTTAACTACCATTAACTGGGCAGTTTCTTTCATGTTAAGTATTGTTAGGAAATTTACATAAACTTTCTAATATTTGCAACATCCCTATGAAATGGGATTACTGTAGTCATTTTGCTTTATGAGAAATGGAGACACAGAAATGTTCAATAATTTGCCCAAGATCAGATAGTAGCATGATATTTGATAATTCTTAACTATAGAAACCAAAAGCAAAATGCAAATTCTACAGGAACAATCAAACTTAAACTTAATTAAGTAGTTAGAATTGGTTCTTCTGCCCAAAATGTTGAAATAATGGAGATTGCTCATTGGAATGAACTACTCTCATTGTAGGGGAAAAGGGAGCAAGTCGATACCTAGGGAATAGCATTATGAAGGAGCCACAGTCCTGAGGTTGGGGTTGGGTAGGTTGTCATCATTGTGTCATTCCCTTTTCCCCAGAAGCTCCACCTCCCAAAATCTCAACACCTAAATGATAAGGAAAACTGGAAAGAAGGGAAAAAGTAATTGTCTCTTAGAAAAGACTGCCTCTTATAGCTTAGCTTAGCTTAGGTATTTCTTCCTCCTGGTCAACAGAAAAATCCTAATGGTATCCTGTCTGCATGACTAGTTCTCAACCCTGACTGTGCAGAGTCACTTTTCAAAATACCGTTTTCACAGAACCAACCATTTTTTAAAATTACATATACCCAAGCCTGCCTAGCTTCAATGAATTAGAGTTTCTGGTACAGGTGTCCAAATCTTTGTGTCCAGAAGGAAAACTGCTCAGGTAAATAAGGAGCACTTGACAAAGGTAGAACTCCAACAACTAGAGACACAGCACTGAAGGAACTCGAAAGCCGGAAGCCAAGAGGGGGAAAAAATCAGATGAATTTCAGAAGAAATGTAAAAACTAACTTTCCATGAAAAAAGAGTATCATTTTACATAGAGGGGAAAAAAGGCAGAAAGATTGTGCTATATGGCTTAAATTATTATTTTCTCTAAGTTAAGCTCTCTATATAAAACAGAATTTGAAGGGTAAAATTCTCTCTAAAAGCAGTTTTAGAAGCAGGATTTATGTTTCTATTTTGTCCCACAAATGAAGACATCTTAGTTTGTGTAACTATAAGGAGCAATGTGTAATTAGAATCTGTATAAGAGTAAAGACACCATGAACAAACCACCACTAACTTTAGAAGTAAAAGTTTATTAATAACTCAGCATTTTCAACTATTAAAACAGGTTTTAATGAAACAAATGTTATAACAAGAGATTTTGATAAAACAAAAGATGGCTGAACCCTCTAACCAGAAAACTTATTTAAGCCCACAGCACCATCTAGTGTTGATGAGTATGTAACCGAAGGTAAAAATTTCCTGGAGCACACAACTCTACTATGTATACGATACACAAACTTCATATAATGTGCTAAGTGACAGGTCCTACCACTATAGGTCAGATATGGAATACTTATATCTTCCTATTTGTAAGCATTATGAAATAAGATAAACTAGTCACTAATTTGAAATACGAAAAAAAAATTTTTTTGGTTAAATAAACCAAAACATTTGAGTAAAAACAAAGAAAAACTCTTGGTAAGGCATCCAGTCTTAGTTCCGTACTGAATTTTCAAAATCAGCAAATCCTCATTCTTAAATAGATTCAAAAAAATCCAAAGCTGAACTTTAAAAATGCTAGCAGTTGCAATAATGCATTTATGACAGCACAGCTGGGGTGTAAGATGAATGTTACTTCTATTTCTCCAATTACAAAATATTATAAAGGTGGTATTACTTCTCACTGATGTCCATATCCCATTAGTCTGAAGCTCCTCAAAGAATGGAATCAAACTTTGTGTTTATTTTTATATCTCAATTACCTCGCACAGAACTGGACAGGTAAGAGATAATAATGTTCACTGGACAAAATTTATGAAAAAAAAATCATGAAATAATGTAATCACACTCTATACCAATGTTAATTGTTTTAAGCAAACTTTACTACGCATGTTTAATATAAGATATGGAGGGACATCAACTAATACGCCAGGAATATTATATATTATCTCATTTAATTTTCACAGTAAACATATTTTACAAATAAAACAATACTACCACCACTTCAAAAAGTATATTTAGATTTTCTAAGGTCATACTGCTAGTAATTGGTGGAGCTGGAATTTTAAACCGATATCTGTCTGACTTTAAAGCCTGTGCCCTTTCCACGATACAAGTTGATGGAAGTTAAAGCAGAATATCTTAAAGACAAAGATAAAACTTTTTTATACTACATCAAAGAGCATGTTGTTGATCATCCAAAAGAGGAAATTTAATATTTAAAATATAAATCAAGCGGAATGTTTGTGAGGACACTAAATCTCAAGTGAGAGTCACATTTAGGCCAAGTTCCAAAGCATCAGGGATGGGAGAAAAAGTTCATTCTTCAATAAATACATAAAGAATTATGATATATAATATGGTTGGAATTGTCATTTGTTTGCATTAAATAATCCCCATTTACTTGGAAGAACTCTGGGAAGAACATCTAACTTTGTTATCCCCCAATTGCCTCATCTCCATCACTGGCTCTGAGAGTAACTTCTATGCTCTTCAAATGCCTTATTCCAGTTCAGCCGAGACCTTCTCCATCTTGAACACACTAGGATGTCAGCATAGGACTCTGCACGGTGACGAAGATATTTAAGAGACAAAAGTTTCTCTACTGTTTCTCCTTACTATATATTGGGTATAGCAAAGCTATATAGAGCATAAAGGAAAATAGCACAAAGGGAAAGGTCATGAAGAAACGAAGTATAGTTAAGACATTACAATACTAATCCCAACGTTCAGACTATTTGAGTCCTAAGAGCAAGAAAAGTATCAATCATGATAGTCATAAAAGTACTCATGTTGTTTTGCCTGAAATAAAGATCATAACGGGCAACATACCTTAACATCTGAAATAAATGGAGCAGGTTTCAATGTCACAGAACAGTAAGTTCGGGATAGCAGGATAGGTGGGGGAGGGATTCTGCTTTTCTTTCTTTTTGAACTTTCCACATATTTTTGATATGAATATAGGGTATTTTGTTCTGCTTCAGTCTTCTCAATTAAAGAATATGCTTCCTGTAATAAAGTGTGAACACAGAAAAATACATTTCAAGATTTGAACTGCATTTATATTTGTAGAATTCTGATAATGTTAAACAACATTATCTTGCTATATGTAGCTTTTTGAGCCTCAGTGTTACACATATTTCAAGCATCGAATGATTTTACAAAAGTAAATAAATAGCTACTAAATAAGTCAGAAGATCTGAATACTTCCAAAGAAAGTCTAAATATATGCACAATAATAATGCATGTAAATGGGTTAAACTTATCTTTTAAATTAAATTAAAAGGCAAAGACTATTTAATAGAGCTCCAAAGCAAAAATCCATGTAAAGATTAAAATTAAATGGGTAATAGAGAAAAAATAGCCTTTCCAACAAATGGTACTAGGACAATTAGATCTCCACATGCAAAAGTAATAAAGTTGTACCCCTACATCACACTACATACAAATATTAACCCCAAATGAATTACAGACCCAATGTAAGGGCCAAAATTATAAAATTCTTAAGAGGAAACATATAAGTAAATCTTCATAACTTTGGGGTAGGCAATGGTTTCTTAGATATGACACCAGAAGAAACACACACACACACACAAGTAGATAAATTGAACTTCATCAAAATTAAAAATTTCAAATGATAACATCAAGAAAGTAAAAAGACAACCAACAGAATGAGAGAAAATACCTGCAAATAATGTATCTGAGAAGGGACTCATATTCAAAATATATAAAGAACTGTTACAAGTCAATAATAAAGACAAATAATCCCAGTAAAAATGGACAAAGGGTTTGAATACACATTTCTCCAAAAAAGATGTAAAAATAGCCAAGAAGTACAAAAAAGATGCACAACATCATTGGCCATTTAGGGATGAAAATACAAAATCAGCAAGCTAATTCAAGAAGCAGAAAACTTAAATGCAGGATAATGATAGAATAAACTGAGAAAGATATCTAAAAATTTTTTTGTTTTGTGTGTTGTTCTTCAACGTGTCACCTTTTGAAATGCAGATTGCCTTTCTTTCAGGTTCACAGAATAAGTAAAATAAGTTATTTCTACTTGCTGATAGTAAGAAACTTTCAATAATAGCCATTTCATAAGTCACATATACCAGTAGTAGTCTTATTTCTTCTCACAACAATGTCAGGCTCAACTGATCTCATTTTTTAAAAATTTCAAATCTCAAGGAACTGATAATTCCCATGCCATTTAAAAATTTTCTAACTATGAAGACAGCTTCTCAAATAATTTTACAAGTTATCATAAGAAAACTTGAAAAATGACTGCACTTAAAAACATAGAGCAATCCTCTTACAAATATAAATGCAAACATTCTAAATAAAATACTAATACATTGAATCTAGCAATATATTAAAGGAATAACATACTGTAATTATATTCTCTGTCTCCCAAGAATACATGGATAATTTAATATTAGGAAGTCTATGAATATAATTTAATTTATCTATAAATCAAATGAGGAAAAAAATATGATTACAGGCTAAATGGCCAAAAAAAAAAAAAATCGAACTTCTTAAACATTCATTACTAATTTTTTTTAAAACAAGAGGTAAGAAGGGAAATCAAAAAAATCTTAAGACAAATGAAAATGGGAACACAACATACCAAACCCTATGGGATGCAGCAAAAGCAGTTCTAAGTAGGAAGTTTATAGTGTAAATGCTTACATTAAGAAAAAAGAAAGATCTGGGGTGCCTGCGTGGCACAGTCAGTTAAGTGTCCAACTCTTGGTTTCTGCTCAGGTTGTAAAATTGAGCCCCTCTGCAAGCTCTGTGAGCACGGAGTCTGCTTAAGACTTTCTCTCCCACTGCCTCAACCCCTCTGCCTACTCACTCTCTCTCTTTCAAATAAAAATAAATAAATCCTTTTTTTTTAAAAATAAAGATCTGAAATAAACAATTTAACTTTACACCTTAAGAGAACTAGAAAAAGAACAAAAAACTAAGCCCAAAATTAGGGTACTTGAAATTTGCTAAGAAACAGATCTTAAGTATTCTCACTCAAAAAAAAAAAAAAAAAAAAGGAAGGGAAAGAAAGAAAAGAAAAGAAAAAAGGGAGAGAGAGGGAAGGAGGGAGGAAGAAAAGAAGGAAAGGGAGAGAGAGGGAGGGAGCGAGGGAGGAAGAAAAGAAAGAAAGAAAAAAAGAGGAAGAAAAGAAGGGAAGAAAGACCAATGGAATAGAACAGAGAGCCCAGAAATATGGTCAGCTAATTTTTTACAAAGTCGCCAAGAATATACAATGAGGAAAGGATAGTCTCTTCAATAAATGGTGTTGGGAAAAGTGGATATCCATATTCAAAAGAATGAAATCAGACCCTTATCTTACTGTACACAAAAATCAACTCAAAATGCATTAGAGACTTAAACATAAGATCTGAAACTATAAAACTAGAAAAAAGCATAAAGGAAAAGCTCCTTGACATTGGTTTTGGCAACAATTTTTTGGATCCTACAGCAGAAGTATACGCAACAAAAACAAAAATAAATAAGCTAAAAAGCTTCTGCACGGCATAGGAAACAATCTACAAAATAAAAAGGCAACCTATGGAATTAGAGGAAATATTTGTAAGCCATACATTCAATAAGGGCTTGATATCCAAAATATCTAAGTAACTCTTAACTCAATAGCGACCAATCAAATGATTTAAAAATGGGCAAAAAACCTGAATAGACATTTTCTAAAAAAGACATTCAAATGGTACATGAAAAGATGATCAACATCACTAATCATCAGGGAAATGCAAATCAAAACCACCATGGGGTATCACCTCACACCTGTTAGGATGTCTATTATCAAAAAGACAAATGATAACAAATGTTGGTGAGGACGTGGAGAAAACAGAACACTTGTACGATGTTAGTAAGGCTGTGAACTGGTACAACCAGTAAGATAAACAGTATGAAGGTTCCTCAAAAAATTAAAAATAGAACTATCATATGATCCAGGAATCCCACTCATGGGTATTTATCCAAAGGAAATGAAATCATTATCTCAAAGAGATATCTGCACTCCTATGTTCATTGCAGCATTATTCACAACAGCCAAGATATGAAAACAATCTAAGTGTCTACTGATAGACGAAAAAAGAAAATGTGTCACACAGATACAATGGAATATTATTCAGCCTTAGAAAAGAAGGAAACCCTGCCATTTGGGACAATATATATAACCATGAGGACATTATGCTAAGTGAAATGAGCCAGATGGAGAAAGAGAAATACTGTATGGTATGGTGTATATGTGTAATCTAAAAAAAAATAAAAGTAGAACTGATAGAAACAGAAAGAATGGTGATTGCCAAGGGTAAGTGGTTGGGGAGGGGAATGGGGAGATCTTGATCAAGGGGCACAAACTTCCAGTTATAAAGTTCTGAAGATCTATTGTACAGCATGGTGACTACACTTAATAATAGTGTACTTGCAATTTGCTAAAAAACGGATCTTAAGTGTTCTCGCTCAAAAAAAAAAAAAAAAGTAACTTACTCAGCCACCAAAAAGAATGAAATCTTGCCTTTTGCAATGACATGGATGGAACTACAGGGTATTACACTAAGCGAAATAAGTTGGTCAGATAAAGACAAATATATGATTTCACTCATATGAGGAATTTGAGAAACAAAATGAACACAGGAGAAGGAAAGGAAAAATAAAATAAGACAAAATCAGAGAGGGAGACAAACCATAAGAGACTGTTAACTACAGGAAACAACCTGAGGGCTGCTGGAAGGGTGGTTGGTGGGGGGATGGGGTAACTGAGTGACAGGCATTAAGGAGGGCACTTGATGTAATGAGCACTGGGTGTTATATGCAACTGATGAATCACTAAATTCTACCTCTGAAACTAATAATACCCTATATGTTAATTAAATTGAATTTAAATTAAAAAATTCTTTAAGGTAACTATATGATGTGATAAATATGTTAATTGAGCTGCTTGTGGTAATTATTTCATAATGTACAGTAGTTCCTGCTTATCCACAGGCATACATTCCAAGATGCCTGAAGCCACAGACAGTATTAAGCACCTACATATACTATGTTTTTTCTCATACACACAAACCTATGATAAAATTTAATTTAGAAATTAGTAAGGGATTAACAATAGCTAATAATAATATAGAACAATTATAACAATATATTGTAATAAAAGTTATGTGAATGTGATCTCTCAAAATATCTTATTGTACTGCACTCACCCTCTTCTTGTGATGATGTAAGAAGATAAAATGTCTACATGACAAGATGAAGTGAGGGGAATGATATTGGCACTGTGATGGAGCATTAGGCCACTACTGACCTTCTGATGATATGTCAGAAGGAAAATCATCTGCTTCCAGACTGTGGTTGACTTCAGATAACTGAAACCTCAGAAAGCTAAACCACAGCTAAGAGGAGACTACTTTATACATATACCAAATCATCATGTTGTACAGTCAAAATATATTTCAATTTTATTTGCCCATTATGCCTCAGTAAAGCTGGAGGGAGGGAGTGGCAACCCTCAATAGAGGAAAGTTCTTTCTTTAGCATGAGAAAAATATTAATTTTAGCCAATAGTCAAAATTATGGCTAATAGTGAAGCACTAAGAGAATGATCAATAAAATCCAGAAGGAGACACAATGCCACTATTCCTTTTTATTCTGGAAGTTCTAGCCAATTTAATAAATTTAAGAAAAGAAATCCTGAAAATGAGAAGACAAATGTCTGTCTACCAAATTTCAAATACATTTCACTCTCTTACAAAAACCTGTGCTCTTTCCTCTGCAGAAGACATGCTAAGTTCAAAGCTTCCATTTGGAAATCTGGACTTGGGCTCAAAAGAAAGGGTAAGACTTTCCATGAGTCATTTGCATCAAAGTGATATTTAAAGTTGAGTGAGTAAACCAGTTCGCTGTGGGAGTGTAGATTATAAAACTGTAGTATCATACATTTTTTTCTAAAATAAAGATTGACCTAAATTGAGATCAGAATTAACTCATTTTTATTTTTATAGAAAATGGTTGACATTAAGGTCTAAAATCATTAGCTGTGATTAAAATTTATCTATAATAATAAATGGTTTTTAAATTCTGCTTGTTCTGTGCCAGGAGACCTTGAATTTTTTTTTTTTTTTTTTTGGCATTAATAGTTCAAAAATCTTAGCCATCTGCATAGGACAATCGTTCCTTCATGTGAGAAAGGATGTATTATACAGTAACCATGTTTCTAAAGCCTACATGCCAAAGACCTTAGCTGTTTAGACTCAAAAGCTAATTTATAGACACACATGGTGCTCAGAATAACTTGAATCATTGAATGAATGATTCAATGAAGGAGCATAGGATGGCATCTGTTATCCTTTATCATCTCCACTTTTTCACTCATTCAACCAAACTGAGAAAAAAAATGGAGAAAATGGATGGAAAGAAAGATGTTGAAGAAGTCGTGTCATAAAACACTGAGTCAAGGCTTCGGCAGTGCTTATTCAACCCAGAGGACACAACAAGCACAGGGCTGGGCAGAGGCTCATTCACCTTTCTAACCTCTACCATAGATAAAGACCAGAATTGGCTCCCTGAGAAGACAGATACGCCCACAGAAAAGGGTTCCCTTGAAAGGCAACAACAGGTAGGAGCTTGATAAGAGGCCAGAATCGAAATGAGGAAGAAGCCTGAGCAGAAAAGGTAATTAGATTCGCCAAATAACTGTGGAAAATTTTTAAGAAATTCCTACTTGAACAGAAGGTAGATGAAAGCTATTATATTTTGAACATTAAATGTTAATGTGACTTCATTTGCGTCACAGACTGGAGACCAAGATATTTTAGGCTGCATAAGAACAGGTGAAGTCAGCCTAAGGAAAAATCATGCAACACAAGGGAAGGGGAAAACGCCTTGAAAATTTCCTTCCTCTAGATTACGTGTGCAGCCTATAAAATGCACCAGCAGCATTGGTTTGCTGGCCCTAATATTAATACAGACTGCCTCTGACCCCATCTCAACTCACTGGCCAACTGCCTTGGGCTTTCTATACTTACTCCCAAAATTTGCCTCAGCAGTTCACGCTCCAGCGATAGTCAGACACTAGCATCTTCTGACTTGACTCTAGCAGCTTCTTTCTGCATATCCATAAACAGATGGATTTTTTAAAAACTTCCTGCTTTCTGCCAGGGGCTATCACACAGATATTTCTCAAACCTGGCTGTTGATCAGTATCATCTATGGAACTTGTTTAAAAATTAAGATAGTCCATCCCCACTCTGAACCTATTTAGTAAAAATCTCCAGGGGTGGGGCTTGAGCATCTGTATTATTAACGACTGTTGAGGGTAATTTTGAAGTATAGTAGGAACTGGGAAGCACTAAGATGAGTTAATCAGCCTCTTACCCTTTTTCTCAGTCTCTAGTCTCCTCAACCTCGTCTTCTAGCCCTTCAGTGGTTCCTCCTATACTTGTTACAGCGCAAACTCCTCTACAGCCTTTGTATTCTGATCACAATTATACTTTCTAGCCTTATCTCCCTCTACTCTTTTGTTCTCCCATAGCTACTGCCTAGCCAACCTAACCTCCAAAACCATTAAAAAAAAAAAAAGTCATTCATTCCCTGAGAAGCTATGCTTGTCATGCGTCAGAGCTTTTCCCATGGAACTTCCTCTTCCTGGAGGGTTTTACCTCCTTTTCTGTGCTTCAAGATCCATTCAAACATCATCTCTGAATCCTCCCAAGAGAAGTCCCACACATTTAGGTACCTAGTCTCTTCATTTTCCACTCTTTATTTTAGCATGTATTACACAACATGATCTGTGTAGTGACTGTCCACACTCTAAACAATGAGCGTCTTGGCAAGGACAGTACTTTATCTCTTTAGGTTCAATAAATGTGTTCTGAATGAAAGACATGAAATAATGACAGACGAGGATAATCTAGAATGCATTTTAAGACAGTATGTTTAAAATATTCTTATTGGAAATTAAATAAATAAATAAAATGTTCTGATTGGGTCTTCATTAATTTTAACTCCCTAATTCAGGTTTCATGGCCCAATTTGAAATAGATTAATAAAAGTACTAAATTTTTAAATGAAAGGTAACAAAAGTCTAAAACTCAGACCTTGACTTATGTAAATCAGATAAATTTTATAAAAATAGGACTCAAGGTAAAACCTAATACTAGTTAGAAAATCCTAACTTAGGGGCGCCTGGGTGGCACAGCGGTTAAGCGTCTGCCTTCGGCTCAGGGCGTGATCCCGGCGTCATGGGATCGAGCCCCACATCGGGCTCCTCCGCTACGAGCCTGTTTCTTCCTCTCCCCTGCTTGTGTTCCCTCTCTCGCTGGCTGTCTCTATCTCTGTTGAATAAATAAATAAAATATTTAAAAAAAAAAAAAAAAAGAAAATCCTAACTTAGTGAGCCAAATCATTGAGCTGCTAAAAGCATTCCATTTATATAAGAAAGTGATTAGTACACTAATTAGAAAAAGTATCTGTAACCCCATGTTCATTGCAGCATTATTTACAATAGCCTAGACATGTCATATATATGAATATGCAATTCATATACATATGTGAATATACAATTCATATATATATGAATATATAATTCATATCTATATGAATATTATCCAACTATAGGTAAAGAATGAAATCTTGCCATTTTTTTAATGTTTTTTTATTATATTATGTTAGTCACCATACAGTACATCCCTGGTTTTTGATGTAAAGTTCGATGATGAAATCTTGCATTTCTGACAACAAGGATGGACCCTGAGGGCATTATGTTAAGTGAAATAAGTCAGAGAAAGACAAATACCATATGATGTCATGCGTATGTGGAATCTAAAAAAAAAAACAAGTAGATAGATACAGAGAACAGATTGGTGGTTGCCAGAGGTTGGGGGTGGGAGGTGGGGCAAAACAGGTGAAGAGGGTCAAAAGGTACAAATTTCCAGATATAAAATGAATATGTCATGGGATAGAATGTACAGCCTAGTGACTATAGTTAATAATATTGTATTGCTTATTTGAAAATTCCTAAAGAGTAAATCTGAAAAGTTTTCATCACAAGAAAAAAAATTTTGTAACTGATGACAGATAAATAAGTTAATAAGATTTATTGTGGTGATCATTTAGCATACAAATATCAAATCATTACATTATGTACCTGATATTAATATAATGTTATATGTTAATCATATATCAATTTTTTAAAAAGAAAGTGATTAGGGCTTTTTAAAGGGAGTTCATCAAACAAAAGAAGGAAATACCACCAGAAAATTAGTCTCAAAAACTCAAGAAAGAGAAATTCCCATGAAACTAGCTCTATTCAACTGTGAAAAGAGAAAGTGTGGGGTGCCTGGCTGGCTCAGTTGGTTAAACAGCCAACTCTTGATTTCAGCTCAGGTCATGATCTCAGGGTCGTGAGACTGAGCCCTGAATCAGGCTCCATGCTACCCGCAGAGTGTGCTTGTCCCTCTTCCTCTGCTCCTCCCCCGCTTGTGCGCTCTCTTTCAAATAAATAAATAAATAAATAAAATCTTTTTTTTTAAAGAGAAAGTGTTATCAATATGGACATCATTGTTGCCTATAATATGTCTAACACGTTACCTAATGTGTCCACCAAAACATATTGTTTTATTGCCAGAAAACAACAGTACTGAAGTCCAAAGTACTACTGTCTGAATGTAAATCTCTCTGCTTATAGTTTCCATTAGAGAAACAAACCTGCCTCTTTTTAGAAGTTACTCAGTGCTTATGAGGACAGATTGACATTAAATACATTTGACAACACCTTAACATCCACAGTGCAGCAAAACACTTAGGGAAAGATGTAATGCAATCTTCAAGGTCATGATTAACAACTATCCATAAAAAACTATCATAAGACTGGAATGATAGAGTGCCATATTTACTACTTATCTCGTAGACCTCCTGAGGTATATTCTGGATTCTTAGCACTATTATGTACATGTCAGAAGAAGATGAAAAGTAAGTTAAGTCATATCCAAGAATCCTGGCAAGGAATAATTTTTGATTGCTGAGAATAAAATATACAATTTATAAAATACAATCTAAGAGAAAACACAAAAAGAAATGTATAGTTTGATAGATGAAAATATATCTAGAGCACCAAAAAAATAGTTCTGATATGATAAAACAGAATGTTCCATGAGGCGCCTGGGTGGCTCAGTCATTAAGCATCTGCCTTCGGCTCGGGGCATGATCCCAGCGTTCTGGGATCGAGCCCCACATTGGGCTCACTGCTCCACTGGGAGCCTGCTTCTTCCTCTCCCACTCCCCCTGCTTGTGTTCCCCCTCTCGCTGGCTGTCTCTCTCTCTGCCAAATAAATAAATAAAATCTTTAAAAAAAAAAAATGTCCAGAAAGCTTAAAGTGAAAGATGAAGTAGTAATAATAATAATAATAATAATGGCTAACATTTATTGGCTGCTTATTCTGTGCCAAATGCTAAACATTTTATAAGCATCATTTCCTTGAATCTTCCAAGAACTCCTATTTTACATATGAAGAAATTAAAACTTAAGAGAGCATAAGTAACTGGACCTTGGTCATATAGTTAGTCAGTGGTAAAACCAAAATGCTAATCCAAAACCCTATTCTCCTAACCACTATGTATTTTGTCTTATTAATACAAAGCTAAATTAAAAAGAAGCATGGAAAGGAAACCTGGATGGTTTCCAATGAAATACCCTTAAAACCTGAAATGGAAATTAGCTAAAATCTTGTCAGTACTTTGAAATCTAAAGGGTCAAAACATGACCTCATGGGAGGGGGTCAGAATCAGAAAGGGTTTGTTCTTAATGAGGAAGACTTCAGCATAGAACAATTAAAAAGAGATGATAAGATCTCTGGAAAAAAATGATTCACATATATACTTCCCTCAAAGCAAATAGAGCTGATTTGACTAAAATGCTATAATATAGGAAAAATAATTATACTTAGTAATCCAAGTACTGCTAACCTGGTTAATAGAGTGGTATTTAAGAGACATGAAGGTATAAATTTGGGACATAGTAAAGCCAGGAGTTATTAGAACTTGGAGTGGTCTGGGCTTCTTCATTAGTTCCGGTTCCAAAATACTACCATAAAATTAGATTGTGTCAATTATGAAAAATAATCTGCTAATTCATAATGCTCCTTTGCTTAGAGCTGAAGCAATATGACTGGATTTTGGAACTGCTAAAGTCATCTCAACTACCAATTTGTTTAGGCTCCAACAATTAGAATTAGGAGAAAACTAGATGCATGAGTTGGGGTTCTTTGAACCAGGAGCAATAGGAAAACCAGGCCGACCACAGCAGGTCAAAAGAGGTAGGAGGGTCTACAGAACACAACCATTAATAGTCTGATCAGTATACAAGCATTGGAAAGAATGAATGTCAACTAACTTTAGTGTTTTTACCCCTCTACTCAAGATTTGATTCTAAAGAGGGAGCCCCCAATTGGCCTTGCTCACATGGCTAGTCCTCTGACTGGCCAGCAGAGAAGAAAGACCCTGAAAAGTCCCACCCAACTACATCTAAAAGGGAAGGAGGAATTCCCTAAAAGGTGACATTTGGAAGGGGAAATAGGTGCTGGACAGAAAACAACAGTATACAACCCTGCCCTTGTAACACTTACCTTGGATTGAGGAATATTTCTGCCTCTTCCAATAATAAATACCATCTGCACAGAGACTGAATGTCTGGCTGGCAGACTCTGAAGTGGACTAAGAGCCACACAACCAGTGCTCTATTTGATCAAAAGTAGATCAGGAACATCTGATACTAGTGCCAGGTGCAATCCATTAAAGTAAATCTGCGGTATATTGTATAAAAAGCCAACGTGGACTTCCAGAAGTCCAATACCAAGACAGCAAGATAGGGATAAAGTCCCCATAATTTAAAAAAAATTTTTTTTTGAAGCCCAGTCATTTCATTTAGAAAGCTAACAAGCCATTATCAAAGGTTTGTACCTCAGTCCTGGCAACAAGTTGGTCCACTTTTAACTGATTAGGAATAAAACAGACGCCTGATGAGATTATACAGCTCCACAAGGTCAGGAAACTTTTGAAAAAGTAAAACAGGGTATGAATTATTTAAGAGTTCTGAAAAGACCCAGGCTTTTTAAACCTTTTTATGGTATCAGGTGATGCATCAGTTACTGATTTGGGGATAATTTTATTACAAGATCATGATAATGTAAAACATTCTGTAACATACCCCAGTAGAAAATGATTGCCAGGGGAAAGAAATTTATTTGTCTTCTTTAAAGAAAGAAAGTTTGGCAATTATTTGAGCCATAACATCATTGTTTACGAGAGTACCCTAAGGACTGATCATTAAGCCTTAACACTTGGATAAAAAACTGCTGAGGAGCAGAGGTGGCTATAGAAGGTTTCAGGACTTCTAAATAAATATTCCTAGTTGGTGAAAATCCTTGTGGGGGACCCCTTATAAAAAATAGACCCCCTAAATGCATCTCATGAGTCTATCCTAAGAGGACATTATAATTACAATTTTTCTTAAGTTAAAATAGTTTCTTTAAGAAATAGAAGAAAAAGACACACAGGGAAAAAATGTAAAAACTGCAGTCTTCTCACATCTCCAGTGTGTCCCCCACTGTCAGGTAGGAAGATAAAGGCCTAACAGGAATGAGCATATGACGACAGTATAAGGACCAGACTAAGTCATAATAAAACAAAAAGGAAAATCCCAGAGGTTTTATTCTCTCCAGGCTCTGAGAGCCCACAAGATTACTCCTGAGAGAAGCAGTTCTAAAAAAGAAAGGTAAGTTTTATTTGACATAGAAATAGGACTGAAGAATTAGTATCCTCCAAGCACTACACAGTAGCAAGCGGCCACAGAAGCATCTCTTGAGAAAATGGATCTGAAGACACCCAAAGTCTTCCAACAAAGATCAGGCACCACTTGGCCTTGTCAGCTGAGGCTGTCCAACACCATCATCAAACTCCTTCATTCAAATGCTGAAATTCAATTATAATAAGGTTCTTCCATAATACTGCCAGGACAGACTTCCCAACCTTGAACATTAATAGCATCTGTCCACCCAAATCCTCAGACTTCCTCTCTGGTCTCACTTCTTACCCTCTTCTCTCAACAGCCCCCTCTCCCCTTTGTCATTTCATCTGTGCCTCTATGACACTGAATGACCTATAGGACCACAAGAACTCTATGACCCTTCTAGCTCCAGGAACTTTGTCATGTTTTCTCTCCCTATAAAGTCCTTTTCATCCTTTGTCTTCCTCTTTCTCTAGCTACACCTGCCTCTCTATCAGTATTCAACCTCATGGTTCCATTTCTGGAAGTTTCTATATATTATCCACTGTTGGGTTAGGAACTCTTCTGCTGAATTCCCCCGGCATTCTTGCAGTTAAAGTATCTATGACAGTGACCCACAATTACCTACTTAATTGTCTACGTTCCCACCAACTGGATTTATCTTGAAGACAGGGACCACAAAAAAAAAAAAGGCAATCCATCAATATTTGTTGAATAAAGGATTTTTGTTTGTTTGTTTCTATCCCCTCTACTCAGCATAATACCAGGTACACAATCCATGTACAATAAATATTTGCTGAATGGATCATAAGTACTCAAAAACATTTGTTGGATGAATGAAGTAATGGACAGATGATCAGAAAGTGCTACATATCAGAAATCTTAAATTCCAATATCCTGCTTTCTAACCTCAAACACCTATCCTTCCAGTTCTCTCAGACTCTGATTTTCTGGTCCCTGACCTCACAGACATGTCCAGTCTCTTGACATCCCCATGCTCACCTAGTCTTTGAATACCTGAAGGTATCACTTTCCTCACTACTCAATCTGCACCCCATTTTTATTAGGAACTTTTAACCCCACTTTCATTTGTAAAAATCTAGCCCTGTACAAATCTCTGCTGTCACAAATATTCTGCTGTCACAGCTTCTAAAAATACTACCCCAGGGAAATGCCATACCACCACGCAGATGGGGCCCAGTATAAATTCATGGTCTTCAACTTCAGCTAGAACTTTGTGCTAGCCAGTCCTTCAACTTTGTTGTTGGCTCCCTAATCCATTCCTCATCCATTCCACTCCACTCTCTAACCATCTTCTCTCTCCTCAGTCCAACTGTCCACCCTTGCTCTCCATTATTGGCAGATATCCTTGCCTCCTACTTTATCAGATGATTGACATAGGAAGGCATAAACTCAACTCTCTGCTTCCACACCAATAGACCTACACAAATCTACATCAATCTGTTCCTCCTTCCCTTTTGTATCAGAGGATGAGGAGTCTGCCCTGTAGCCTATCCTCCACTAAAGATGAACCACTTTATCTGTGTTTTCAATCTCATCTCCTTCCCTCTTCTAATAGGACTGTGCTCTATTAACCTCTCTCATACCTTCAATTTCTCTCTTTTCTTCTGGCTCTTCATACGCCTTATATAAATCTGCAGAACTTTTTCTCTTAAACTCTTCTTAAACTCTGTGTCTTCTCCCTAGCTTTGACCTATTTCTTTCTTTCTCTTATCAGCTAAACTACTTGTAGCATTATTCTCTACTTCACCATGTGCCATTCACTTAGCCAATACCATCAAAGTTTTATGGGTAATACACATGGACAAAATTATTAAAAATCCTCTAGCTTGAAATGTGATTACCCTCAAGAATTTAAATTGTAAAATCAACATACAATGAATTGGTAAGAACACAGAACAATTTCCAGGCCAGAGTAAGATACAAATTAGCAATATCCATCTCAGAGAAGGCATCTGAGCCAATGGGCTTGAAGTATTTTAATTCCATAGCAAGGAATGCATTATGCTAGCATAGTGTCACTTAAGCTCTATAGTTTCCCTCATTTTTAATCCTTTTTTCTGATTTTATTTGGCTTCCAATATAAATTGACCCTACAGAGAGAGAAAAAAGAGAGAGGATCTCTCATTTCAGAAGAGTTCAGGACTGTTTATATAGGTTAGTTCCCTGCTCGGAATTGTTCTACTCAAAGAGAGGACTAGATATAGGGAACCTGAAAGTTCATAATCTACTGTTAAGGGCAACACATTATTTTTAGCAAAGTGAACTAAATCAATCATTTAACAAAGGTTATGTCAGGACTGAAAAAAGGAATGGCATGTTTTTACCATCAAAAAGTTGTGTGAAGATGTAGAGGCTGAATCTTTCTCAAATATTAGAAGAGCTTTCTGCATCAAGTAAATTGCTTTGGATAGCTTGTTCTTCCTTATTTTATTCAGTACACTCAATTCTGAAACAGAAAACAAACATTTTATCAAAAGAGAAACATGAAAACTATTTTTCAAAGTTTTCAGAAAAACAGTTTATCCCAATTTTAATTACCTGTAAAACAGTCAATGCTTCTGGGTTCTTTTAGCTTTTCTGGACCTTTGGTAGATCTATGTTTGCTAACAGTTGGAGTCTGCAAAACTGAAGAAGGAAGAGGAGACTGCCATTACAATTAGATTTGTGTCTAAGAAAGGAAATATTTTTTAAACATTAAAGGGTAACTATTTGTAAAATTATTGCTTCCTCTCATATATCAGCTTTTTTTCATTAACAGATAAAAATTCAAACAAATCTACTATAATGCAGTTTTATTGACAAATTCTTTTATTTGCTACAGTATGCCTGAGGACATGAAAAATATTTAAATTATAGATGGGGAGGGAAGATGGCAGAAGAGTAGGGGACCCTTGATTCGTCTGGTCCCTTGACCTTGAATTCAGCTAGATATCTATCAAATCATTCTTAACACCTGTGAATTCAACCTGAGATCTAAGAAAAGAATTGCTGCAATTCTACAAATAGAAAAGTGACCGCTTTTTGCAAGGTAGGAAGTGCAGAGAAGTGAATCTGAGGGGATATACCAGAAGATAAACCACGGTGGGAGGGAAACTCCATAAGCTGGCTACCAGAAAGTGATACAGCAATGGAATGCAAAATCGGAACTTTTAAAAGTCTGCTCCTGTGAGGAACATCCCTGCCTGAAATGTGCTCATGTGGTGAAGCGGGGCAGAATCCTAAGTGGGACGGTGTGGTCAGGGTCACAGAAAGAACAGGGGTGCCATAGTGTGGTAGAGTTCCCAGGCATTGGAGCAGGGAAGCTGGCTACAATTAGCAAGCCCTGGAGTGGGCTCTCAGCTAGGTGTTGCAATAAACCATGAACCGTGGCAAGATCGGGGACCACCTCTCCAATCAGGGGCCCAACAAAAGAAGCAACCCTCCTCCTTTCCAGGAGGAGAGGGTGCGAGTGCACATAGGATTGAGCAACTGCTCCCAGAGCAGGGGCCCAGCAAACACCAGAGCCCCGGTGAGACCCCACCCTCCTTCTCCTGGGGAAGATTGGTGCAGAGACCTGGCAGGCCAGAAAGGACTGGCATGATATATTCAGGGTCCTAAATGAGAAAAATATGCCACCAAGAATACTTTATCCAGCAAGGCTAGATAAAGAAGAGACAAAGAGCTTCCAGGACAAACAGAAACTGAAAGAATTTGTGATCACTGAACAAGCCCTGCAAGAAATATTAAAAGGGATCCTACAAGCGAAGAGAGCAGCCAAAAGTAACATAGACCAGAAAGGAACAGAGACAATATACAGAAACAGTGACTTTACAGGTAATATAATGGCACTATATTCATATCTTTCAACAGTTACTCTAAATGTAAATATGCTAAATGCTCCAATCAAAAGACACAGGGTATCAGACTGGATGAAAGCAAGACCCATCCATATGCTATCTGCAAGAGACTCATTTTAGACCCAAAGACACCTCCAGATTCAAAGTGAGGGGGTAGAGAACGATTTATCATATTAATAGACATCAAAAGAAAGCTGGAGTAGCAATCCTTATATCAGACAAATTAGATTTTAAACCAAAGACTATAGTAAGGGATAAAGAAGGACACTATATCATATTTAAAGGATCTATCCAACAAGAACATCTAACAATTATAAAAATTTATGCTCCTAACTTGGGAGTAGCCAATTATGTCAACCAATTAATAATAAAATTAAAGAAACACATTGATAATAACACAACAATAGTAGGGGACTTTAACACCCCACTCACACCAATGGACAGATCATCTAAGAGAAGATCAACAAGGAAAGAAGGGCTTTGAATGACACACTGGACCAGATGGACTTCACAGATATATATAGAACATTCCATCCTAAAGCAACAGAATAGACATTCTTCTCAAGTGCACATGGAACATTCTCCAGAATAGATCACATACTGGGTCACAAATCAGGTCTCAACCAGTACCAAAAGATTGGGATTATTCCCTGCATATTTTCAGACCACAATGCTTTGAAATTTGAACTGAATCACAAGAGGAAATTTGGAAGGAACTCAAATACTTGGAAGTTAAAGAGCATCCTACTAAAGAATGAATGGGTCAACCAGGAAATTAAAGAAGAATTTTAAAAATTCATGGAAACAAATGAAAATGAAAACACAACTGTTCAAAACCTTTGGGATGCAGCAAAGGCGGTCTTAAGAGAGAAGTACATAGTAATATAAGCCTTTCTCAAGAAACTAGAAAAGTCTCAAATATATAAACTAACCTTACACTTAAAGGAGCTGGAGGAAGAACAGCAAATAGAACCTAAACCAAGCAGGAGAAGAGAAATAATAAAGATTAGAGCAGAAACAGAAACAAAAAGAACAGTAGAACAGACCTATGAAACTAGAAGCTGGTTCTTTTAAAGAATTAATAAGATCGATAAGCCCCTGGCCAAACTTACCAAAAAGAAAAGAGAAAGGACCCAAATAAATAAAATCATAAATGAAAGAGGAGAGATCATGACCAACACCAAAGAAATACAAATAATTTTAAGATCATACTATGAGCAACTATATGCCAACAAATTAGACAATCTGGAAGAAATGGATGCATTCCTAGAAACTTATAAACTACCAAAACTGAAACAGGAAGAAATAGAAAACCTAAACAAACCCATAAATAACAAGGAAATTGAAGCAGTAATCAAAAATCTCCCATCAAACAAGAGTCCAGGGCCGGATGGCTTCATACGGGAATTCTACCAAACATTTAAAGAAGAACTAATACCTATTCTTCTGAAGCTGTTTCAAGATATAGAAATGGAAGGAAAACTTTGAAACTCATTCTATGAGGCCAGCATTACCTTGATTCCAAAACCAGACAAAGACTCCGCCAAAAAAGAGAATTACAGACCAATATCCTTGATGAACACGGATGACAAAATTCTCACCAAGATACTAGCCAATAGGATCCAAGAGTACTTTAAAAAGATTATTCACCACGACCAAGTGGCATTTATTCCTGGGCTGCAAGGGTGGTTCAACATCTGCAAATCAATCAACGTGATACATCACATTAATAAAAGAAAGGACAAGAGCCATATGATCCTCTCAATTAATGCAGAAAAAGCATTTGACAAAATTCAGCATCCTTTCTTGATTAAAACTCTCCACAGTGTAGGTATAGAGGGAACATACCTCAATATCATAAAGGCCATCTAAGAAAAGCCCACAGCGAATATCATTCTCAATGGGGAAAAACTGAAAGCTTTTCCCCTAAGGTCAGGAACACGACAGGGATGCTCACTCTCACCACTGTTGTTCAACATAGTACTAGAAGTCCTAGCCTTAGCAATCAGACAACAAAAAGAAATAAAAGGCATTCGAACTGGCAGAGAAGAAGTCAAACTCTCACTCTTCTCAGATGACATGATATTTTATGTCGAAAACCTAAGAAACTCCACCCCAGAATTGCTAGAACTCATACAGGAATTCAGCAAAGTGGCAGGATATAAAATCAGTGCACATAAATCAGTTGCATTTCTATACGCTAACAATGAGACAGAAGAAAGAGAAATTAAGGAATTGATCCCATTTACAATTCCACCAAAAACCATAAGATACCTAGGAATAAACCTAACCAAAGAGGTAAAGGATCTGTACTCTAAAAACTACAGAACACTTATGAAAGAAATTGAGGAAGACACAAAGAAATGGAAAAACATTCCATGCTCACGGATTGGAAGAATAAATATTGTTAAAATGTCTACGCTACATAGAGCAATCTACACATTCAAGGCAATCCCTATCAAAATACCATTGACACTTTTCACAGAGCTGGAATAAATAATCCTACAATTTGTATGGAACCAGAAAAGACCCTGAATAGTCAGGGAATGTTGAAAAAGAAAACCAAAGCTGGTGGCATCACAATACCGGACCTCAAGCTCTATTACAAAGCTGTGATCATCAAGACAGTATGGTACTCGCACAAAAACAGACACATAGATGAATGGAACAGAATAGACAGCCAGAAATGGACTCTCAACTCTATGGTCAACTGATCTTCGACAAAGCAGGAAAGAATATCCAATGGAAAAAGGACAGTCTCGGGTGCCTGGGTGGCTGAGTTGATTACGCATCTGCCTTCGGCTCAGGTCATGATATCAGGGTCTTGGGACCGAGTCCCACAACTGGCTCTCTGCTCACCAGGGAGTCTGCTTCTCCCTCTCACTCTCCATCTGTATTCTCTCTCTCTCTCAAATAAATAAATAAAATCTTTTTTTAAAAAAGAAAAAGGATAGTCTTTTCAAAAATGGTGTTGGGAAAATTGGACAGCCATGTGTAGAAAAATGAAACTGGACCATTTTCTTACACCATACACAAAAATAGACTCAAAATGGATGAAAGACCTAAATGTGAGACAGAAATCCGTCAAAATCCCAGAGGAGAACACAGGAAGCAACCTCTTCAACTTTGGCTACCGCAACTTCTTGCTAGACAAGTCTCCAAAGGCAAGGGAAACAAAGGCAAAAATGAACTATTGGGACTTCATTAAGATAAAAAGTTTCTGCACAGCAAAGGAAACAGTCAACGAAACTAAAAGGCAACCTACGTAATGGGAGAAGATACTTGCAAATGACATATCAGATAAAGGGCAAGTATCCAAGATCTATAAAGAATTTATCAATCTCAATACCCAAAAAACAAATAATCCAATCAAGAAAAGGGCAGAAGACATGAACAGACTTCTCCAAAAGAGATATACAAATGGCCAACAGACACATGAAAAAATGCTCCACATCACTTGGCATCAGGAAAATACAAATCAAAACCACAATGAGATACCACCTCACACTGGTCAGAATGGCTAAAATTAACAAGTAAGGAAACAACAGATCTGGCAAGGATGCGGAGAAAGGGGAACCCTCTTACACTGTTGGTGGGAATGCAAGCTGGAATGCCACTCTGGAAGACAGCATGGAGGTTCCTCAAGAAGTTAAAAATAGAGCTACCCTATGACCCAGCAATTGCACTACTAGGTATTTACCCCAAAGACACAAATGTAGTGATCCAAAGGAGCACCTACACCCCAGTGTTTATAGCAACAATGTCCACAATAGCCAAACTGTGGAAAGAGCAGAGATGTCCATCAACAGAGGGGAATGGATAAAGAAGATGTGGTATATATATATATATACAATGGGATATTACTCAGCCATCAGAAAAGATGAATACTTGTCATTTACATCAACATGGATGGAACTTGGAGGGTATTATGCCGAGCGAAATAAGTCAATCAGAAAACGACAATTATCATATGGTTTCACTCATATGTGGAATATAAGATACTGCACAGAAGATCATATGGCAAGGGAGAGAAAACTGAATGGAAAGTAATCAGAGAGGAAGACAAACCATGAGAGACTCTTAACTATAGGAAACAAACCAAGGGTTGCTGGAGTAGAGGTGAGTGGGGGGATGGGGTAATTGGGTGATGGGCATTAAACAGGGCACGTGATGTGATGAGCACTGAGTGTTATATGCAACTGATGAATTATTGAACTCTGCATATGAAACTAAGGTTATACTATATGTTGACTAATTGAATTTAAATAAAATTTTTTAAAAATTAAGTTGTAAACATATTTGATTTTCTATCTCATCTTAAATAAAATCATCTTGAAAGCTTATAAATAGGATCCAACCTACTTTTGTTCACTTTCCCTTTTACAAACTTTTTCAAACTGCTTCATCCATGATCCCTGCAAGAGCTCAGAGTACCCCATGAAGACCTCCACTCTCCTCTTTCAACATTTTCAACTAACACACAAATTATTGCCAGTTGACTATGGATAGTGAGAGATCTTGGTGTACAGCTGGGATGGACCATAATGGTGGTCCAGGAAAGAGAAGATGATAGAGAAGAGAATAAAAGTATACTGGCCCAGGAAGATGGAGAATGTTGCACTGATTGTTGATTTTCCAGGTCTGGTCCTCAAGAGGCTTCGCAATATTTTGTTTCTGTCCTTGGAGGTATGCAAAGGTCCCTACGGTAACCTTACAATAAACCCCTTTCATTGAGGTTTAATTATTTGTGCTAATGCCACAGGATGATGATTGACTGACAAAAAAATACCAGCAGACAGCATTAAAGGATATAAAGTTTTTTTAATGGTGAAGAATAAGGGAATTTATCTGCATGGAGACAGCAACACAAAGCAGAAAGTAATGCATCATTCTCTCAGTACCTGGGGTATTATAAGTGCTAATTAACTGATAGCTCTCATGATTACGATCGTTGGAGATAAGGATGAAACTGCAAGAAAACTCTGAATGCCCAGTATAGGTAAGCCATATTTAATACCACTCTCATCAACGTGCAACCACGGTAAAGTTCTCAAATAAGAATGGCAAAAGGGGCCCCTGGGTGGCTTAGTCGGTTAAGCGTCTGACTCTTGATTTCAGCTCAGGTCAAGATTTCAGGGTCATGAGTCGAGCCCTGTGTTAGGTTCTGCACTGTGCATGGAGCGTGCTTAGGATTCTCTTTCTCCCTCTCCCTCTGCCCTTCCCCCCCTCGAAAATAAAAAATAAATGAAAAATTAAAAAATAACAAAAACAGTACTTACATAACATTAGTCTGGCAGCAGCATGCAAGAGTGAAGAAAGGTGGAAAAAAGTGAAGATCTGTGCTAGGGTGATAGTTCAATAAGCAGACAAAAACATCAAGGAGACCCAGAGATACAGCAAAGGAATAATAACTAATTCCATTTAAATTTGAGCTCAAGTCTACCATCAGTAGTGTCAAATAGTCTCTGATAAAAATTCAGAGGATCACTTGGCCTTCAAAGATTTATGGATTACAATTACAGAATGAACTAGTTAGTAACTCTATAAGTAAACGGACCCCACTTCACTACAGAAGATAATATAGTTACTAAATGAGAATTATAGACTAGTTTTCTTAAAGAAAACCTGACATATAAATGCCATTCACATTTGGAAATACATTTCCAATCCAAATATTTTAAAATCAAAGAATATTCAAGGTTATTATTCTACATAGCCTCAGTGAAAAACTATAAATGATGACACAGAGATATTTTCATTTTTATTTGCTTCCCTCTATAACCAGCAGGTCTTTTGAGAAACAGTCTTTGAAACAGTATAAATGTTGAATATAAAATGTAAAAGGATGAAAACTATAAAAGGGTAAAAGAATTTTAAAAAGGAAATTTTATATATATAAACAGAATGCAAATACAAACAAGTGGTCCTAAGTATATAGCAAATGGAAACTTAACCATACAAAAAATAAAATTAATTCAAGTAAATTTGAACACAGCTCTTTAATGTGTGGTGTATTCTAAAGACATAATGAACTGCAAAGAAAGACTAAATTTATTTAGTAGGTTAATTGTTAATGGTGGTATTAGTTTAATAATTCTGAAAGTACTTTGTTAATATGGCAGGATAAAGCAAATGAGTTATTACATCGATATTGTTGGGAACCAGAGTTCTCAACACAAGAGAGGGTAAATACAAAAATGAAATGTATAACTTTGGATTTTCAAAGTGTTGGGACTTTGAATTGGCAATATCAGAAAGAACTTGCAATATGTATATATGTATATATATACACACACGCATATAGTGAGTCTAGAACATTTAGTTGTGCAATGAACAAAAACATGCTCAAAGAAAAATGGGGACATATCAAAAAACACAGAATCCAGTTTGAGACCTCCCACTGGCAAAATGTGTGATTTTGAACATCAGAAGAACAATGACAGTAACTGACAGAACAAAGACAGTAACAAAATAGGGACAGTTCTTCTTTACAAAAGGAGGTCAGTAAATAAATTTAGCAGGAATAGTTTAATTAGAAAATCACTGTGCACAACCATTGTAATAATTAATTCTAGAAGGATCACCGATGGAAGCTAAAACCATTGAGTGAAAATCTACTGGGGAATAGGATATTTTTTTCATCTCAAAGCGTCACTTGACATACCAATTATTTTTTCATTATAAAAAGGGAAAGATGCCTTTACAGTGGAGAGATCTGGCAGACATCAGCTTAACAAAACAAAAGCAGTTTGCCTCATCAATCATAGGAGAAATGAACAATATGTGCAGCTTAATGTGATACAATGGGATCTATACAACATCACCTATGTAATCAAGAAGAAACTACTAGGAAAATTCAGATTGTAGAATGCTCTAGAAACAGAGCCTCAAAAATGTGTCATAAAAGGAAAAAATGAGAGTTATTATTCTAGATAAAAGAAGAACAGGACAGAGATGTGATGTCAGCATCATGGCAGCATAAGACATCCCTCCCCTCTACCCACACTCAGTAATAAAAATTCAGCATCCATTCATTGCCCAAAAAAAAGTGCCTGAGAAAGAAGAGCAAAAGGGAAGATATCAAACTTTCTGATTTCACACTATACTACAAGGCTATAGTAATTAAAATAGTATGGTACTGGCATAAAAATAGACACACAGACTAACAGAACAGAATCAAGAGCCCAGAAACAAAACCAGACATATATGTCCAATTAATATTAGACAATGGAGTGAAGAATACTAAATGGGGAAAAGACAGGCTGTTTAATAAATGGTGTTATAAAAACAGAATATCCATATGCAGAAGAATGAAATTGGACCTGTCTTATACCACTCATAAAAACTAACTTTAAATGGATTAAAAATTTAAACATAAGAACTGAAACCATAAATCTCCTAGGAGAAAACAGAGAGAAAATGTTTCTTAACATTGGTCTTGGCAATTATTTTTTTTTTTTTTGGATAAGACACAAGTAATAACAACAACACAAAACACAGTAAAAAGCACAATAACAACAACAACAAAATTAGTAAAATACGACTGCATCACATAAAAAAGCTCTGCACAACAAGAGAAATAACCAACAAAATGAAAAGGTACCCTACAAAAATGGAAGAAAATATTTGTAAATCATATATCTGATAAGGGTTAATATCCAAAATATTTAAAGAACTCAGACAACCCCAATAGTAAAAAACAAACAAACAAACAAACAAAAACTATGGAGAGAGGAACTGAATAGACATTTTTCCAAAGAAGACATACAAATGGCCACAGGTATATGAAAAGATGCTCAAAATCACTAATCATCAGGAAAATGCAGATCAAAACCACAAGTTACCATTTCACTTCTGTTAGAATAGCTATCATCAAAAAGACAAGAGATAACAAATGTTGGCAAGGATGTGGAACAAACAAACCTTGCACACTGTTGGTGGGAATGGAAATTGGTCAACCACTGTGGAAAACACTACGGAGGTTCATCAAACAATTAAAAGTAAGGGCACCTGGGTGGCTCAGTTGGTTAAGCGTCTGACTCTTGATTTTGGCTCAGGTCATGATCTCAGGGTCCTGAGATCAAGCCCAGCATCTGACTCCACACTCAGTGGGGAATCTGCTTGAGATTCTCTCCCTGTGCCCCTCCCACTTTCTTTCTTTCTATCTCTCGCCCCCTTTCCTCTGTAAAAATAAATAAATAAATATTGTTTGAAAAATTAAAAATAGAACTACTATACAATTCAGCAATCCCCCTCTGGGTGTATCTCCAAAGGAAATGAAAATAAGATCTCAAAGAGATATCTGCACTCCCATGTTCACTGCAGCATTATTCACAAGAGCCAAGATAATGTAAACAACCTAAGTATCTACCAATGAATGAATGTATAAAGAATAGGTGACGTGTGTGTGTGTGTATATACATACATATATATATACACATATGTATACATATATGTGTATATATGTGTGTATACATATATATTTATACATATACATATGTATACATATATGTATATGTGTGTGTGCGTATGTCCATCAACATATATATACATATATGTATAAATGTGTATATATACACATACACATATATCATGGAATATTATTCATCCATGAGAAAGAAGGAAATCCTGCCATTTGCAATAACATGGATGGACCTTGAGGGGATGACGCTAAGTGAAATAAGTCAGACAAATACTGTATGATATCACTTACATGTGGAATCTAGGAAAGCTGGATTCATAGAAACAAAGAGCAGAGTGGTGGCTACCAGGGGCTAGAGGGGAAGTGGAAGGAGACAGAGAGATGTCGGTCAAAGGGTACAAACTTCCAGTTATAAGATGAATAAGTTCTAGGATAAGAACTAGGAAGATTGGTAGGAGAAGAAAGAGATAAAGAAAGGGGGCATAATCAGAAGAGGGAATGAAGCATGAGAGACTATGGACTCTGAGAAACAAACTGAGGGCTTCAGAGGGGGGCGGGGGGGGAATGGTATAGACCGGTGATGGGTAGTAAGGAGGGCACTATTGCATGGTGCACTGGGTGTTATACGTAACTAATGAATCATCGAACTCTACATCAGAAACCAGGGATGTACTGAACGGTGACTAACATAATATAATAAAAAAATATTATTGTAAAAAAATTTTTTTAAAGATGAATAAGTTCTAGGGATCCCATGTACAGCATGGTGATTATAGTTAATAATACTGTAGTATATACTTGAAAGTTGCTAAGTGAGTAAATCTTAAGTGTTCTTACCACAAAAAAAAAAAAAATAGCAATTATGTGACATGATAGAGGTGTTAACTAACATTATGATGGTAACAATTTTGCAATATATTAGTGTATAAAATCAACACATTTGTACACTTTATACTTGCATAATGTTATCTGTCAATTATATCTCAATAACCTGGGGAAAAAAGTTTGCACTCAAATATTAATTAACTAGCATTTGATTAAATGTATTTAGTTGTATATATGATGTGACATCTGAATGCTTCATTTTTTTTTTAGATTTTCATTTAAATTCCAGTTAGTTAACATACAGTGTACTACTAGTTTCATGTGTACAATTTAGGGAGTCAACCCTTATAAACAACACCAGGTGCTCATCACAACATGTGCACTCCTTCATCCCGATCACCTTTTTAACCCATTCTTATCCATCCCCCCTCTGGTAACCATCAGTTTGTTTGCTATAGTTAAGTCTGTTTCTTGGTTTGTTGCTCTCTTTTTTTCGCCTATGATCATTTGTTTTGTTTCTTAAATTCCACATATGAATGAAATCATATGGTATTTGTCTTTCTCTAACTGACTTATTTCGCTTAGCATAATACTGTCCAGCTCCATCCATGTCATTGCAAATGGCAAGATTTCATTCTTTTTTATCGGTGAGTAATATTCCATTATATACATATACCACATCTTCTTTATCCATTCATCAGCTGATGGACATTTGGACCCTTTCCATAACTTGGCTACTGTTGATAATGTTGCTATAAACAGCAGGGTGCCTGTATCCCTTCAAATCAGAATGCTTAGACAGAAATCAGAGGTAGTATTAGGCTGGAACACTTAGTACTATTCTATAATTAGTCAGTAATTTATAATGGAGTAGTTGTTAAATGAATACTGGCTATATAATCCTGCCAAGAGTAACTTGGCTTTAGCAAAATTTAACCTCAATTTATATATATAATGATGTTAAATCTTACTTTGAAAATCAAGTAAATGTGTTATCTGTATGCACACTAGTATTACTATTGGCATCTTTAAAAAAATATATTTCGAACTCTTTATCTAATAATCAGGCCAAAAGAACTTAGATCCAAGTCATGTGTGCTCTGACTTTACTGTCAGAGATGTCTTTCTAAGTTTTTCAATAGCTTCCAGGATAAATATAAGCCCCTTAGCTATTCAAGATTTAACTGTGATCTACATTGCTAGGCTTATCTGTGTCATTCTCTCATGTGTGTTCTGTATTCTAGCCGTAAGAGAATTCCAGCGCTTCCTAAACCGCACCACGCAATTGTTTGCTTTCCAGCTTGCTAAAGGCTATTTTCTCTATCCAAATGACTGTTTCCTTTTTGTTCTTCATAAAGATATTTTCTAGCCTTCTAGCCAACTATTACTTCTCCCAGGAAGCCATCCCTGACTCTTGTTTACTATAGATACTCCTCTTCTGTGTGCCCACAACAGACACTCTGAGCCCACTTCTGTTATATTTATTAATCTCAACTGTTACAATTGGCTTACTTATCTAGAAGCTCAAAATCAGAAACTGTATCTTATTTATACCAAACATAATATGGTTCCTGAATCTTAGTAGGCACTCAATAATTATATTTGCTTGATCGAATTAACAAAATATCAATAATTTACTGTAACTCAAACATTAATTTTTTAGAAGTATACTAATTGATTTGCTATGCAGATATAAAGCAATAATGAAAGGTTATCTATTGATATTAATCAGGGAAAAGAAAACAAAAATGTGAAATTTATCTGGAAAACACTCCATCAACAAGAACATAATTTACAAATTATTTACTATTCTTGAACTTATCTTAAGATTGATGCACAACAAATTATTTGCTTTGATCACTACTACCTTGCAATTGGTCAAGAAGCACAACAGCTATATGGTGCTGGGCTTGAATTAGTTCAAGATGCAAATCCATCATGAAAGTATTTGCTGTGACTGGTTTGCAAATGTCTCCATCTACATCCTGGGTGTACTTTGGTAGCATTGAAGTAAAAACAAAAAAGAACTACAGTTATAAAAACATACTAAAAATAACTCCAGCCTATTAGCACTCAAGTTATCATTTTACTCTAAGCCATTAAATTCTGCTCACTTCTCAACTCTTTGCAATCTGGTTCACATGTTAATAAACCTCCTTTTCAAGTTCACCAGTGGCCTCTTCAATAACAAATTTAAAGACTCCTCACTCTCCTAGATTTCTTCTGGGAAGAGGGGAATAGATTTCTGGCCTAAGAGAGCAAAGCCACCAGAAGCCATGCTTTACTCATCTACTTGCAAAGCCAGCCCTCTTCCTAGCTAAGTAACAAACACTTTAATCTCATGTAACAGTTTCCCATTTACCTTGGCATAGCAATGGTCAATCACTGATGATCCATTTGGCAAAGTAGTTAACATGCAATTCAAATTTATTCCATCAATTGCTTTGTCAAGAAGTTCATAAGCCAAAAATAACTGTTCCACAGGTTTCTTCTAAAGTAATTTTATAAACAAAACAGAAAAATAACACTTAAGGGAAAATCATATACAACACTTTCAAACTTCTTTCAATAATTCAAACCAACTAACAAATTTAAATAGTCTAATACCAACGATGTTATATTTTTTACTAAGCGTATGTGTCTTTGATTAAATGTGGAGTGCTACTGATAAAAGTGAAATAATAAATACAAGTCATTTTTCCAAATATAAATTAATCTTTTCATAAACATGTATATATCTTCCTTTTATGGTTTTCAAAATTCTGACTGTACCAAATGTATAGGTAAATTTTTAAAATATAACTCACATAATTTGTCATTTTCACACACTTCATTTTGAAAATCAGTTTTTTTTAAATCTCATAGCTGGAAATTTAGATGTAGAGGCCATCAAATCCAATGGTGTATACCATGATTTCAAAAACTAAATACCTTTTTATTCTAATTATTCTCACAGAGAGACAAATACAGAAAATAATATAAAGAGCATCCAGCTTTGTTCAAACTTCCAAATTTCCCATATTTCTCCAGAAAATTTTTAGGAGATAAAGCAAACACATACATGCAGATAACTGAAATCCTCTCTAGAACTGTCCACACAACAATCCTTTGCTCTGCTCCTAAAGGAAGCCACTGTGCTTTGGTTTTTACCATTCTTTTATGTGTTTTTTAACTTCTACTACATTTGTATGTATCCATTAACAATATGCAATATTACTTGCATACTTTTTAATTCTGTCAGAAAATTTTGCAGTTCACTTTATACACTCAAACATATTGTTGCAACTTTTTCATGCTGGTGTATGTAACTCAATGTGTCCGAGTTTGGTTAGGAACACAGAACAACTCAAGATACTCTTAAGCAGAAAGGGATTTGATACACAGAATTAAAAGTGTCTATCACTGCTGGAAGGCACGGGGGAACAAAGGCCAAGAAAGCTGCCAGTGACAATTTGGCTGCATGTACAAGCCTCTGTGAATCTAAGAATCAAGGAGGCGGCTGACAACAGCCACAAGTGTCTGCCACACGGAGTCAAGTGAATTGCACGAGCTTGCTCAGCACGGCTGGTAAATGAACTTCTTCCATCTGCCACTGCCAAATAAGAACTCTGTCTTCGCTTCATTATAAATTCCTGCAAATGCCCCTCACTGGAAGACTAACCTAGAACCACGTGGAAATGAGATGCTGGGAAAAGCAGTTCCAGCTTTTTCCCTGTGACATGAAGGTGACTAAAGACGGGAAGAGCAATGAGGCTAAGCTGACTCTAGTTCAAGCCCACACTAATTCATGCATCCTCACAGCCACAATGAAATGGTGCGATGCTGAGGAATATGTCACAATATATTTATCCACTCTTCTACCGATGGGCAGGCATTTAGAATGCTATTACTAAAAATGTGTAATGCATTGTACTAGTCTGTGGATCAAGACAAGGTTGGTATTTGGCTTATAGTCCTTATGCCTTTTTTTCTGCTTTCTTTCTCAGCTGACTGTCTAAGACCTCTAGGACATGTTGAACAGAAGAATGACAGATATCCTATGTTGTTACCTCAGTATAAAGGGATTGCTTTTAATCTTTTACTATAGGTATAACATTCATTATAGTTCTTTGAATGATACCCTTTGTGGGATATAGAAGTTCTCCTCTATTCCTGACTTAAGAGTTATTTTTTAAAGATGGTTGTTGAATTTTGTCAAATGCTGTTTTGCATCTTTTTATCTAGTGAGGTAGTCCTATTTCTTCCTTTCACCTGCTAATGTGGCGTATTGCATTATATTTTCTAATGTTAAATCATCCTTGCATTCCTGGAATATACATGATTTGATTACACACATCCATTCAGAGATATATAGATATATATCTCCATTCAAGAATCACAGGCTCAGGGAGGTTCTCGCGCAACTCAAGTAATGTAAATTCAAATAACAGACCTACGTGAAGGGATGCCCACGATTATAAATCATTAAGAAGAAAGACTCTCCTACCCGCCCACCTCCAGTGCCCATTTGGAGATACCTCCCCATACAAATAGGCAGATGGGTCTTTTTTCTGGTCTCCCTTCTCTAGAATGTGGTCTTTTGGAGGTCGTAATTTTAATGTGTGAGTCTCAGTTCCAAACCCCCACATTTCATGTGCCCAAGCTTCATATCTTGTCACGGGATGGCTGTTAATCTGAGCTTTTATGTAACTGAGCCCATCAACCAACTGAAGAATCTACTCATAAAATGACCGTGCTAGTTTTCAGTTCCCCTTTCTATTTTGGTCCCTGGAGTTTATCTTACTTTCTTGTGAGCTCCACAACGTGCTTGAGGATACGTGTTCAATTCTGTCCAAAAGTTCTAGGTGCTTTGCAGCAACAGGGTTTGCAGCTCACCTGGTGTGCCCTTTTGCTAGAAACAGAAGTCTCTAAGGATGCCTTTTTAACACCAAAAAATTTCAAAGAGCCTCCCCCACACACACCTACATTCTATCATCAACATCATCACCATCACTATCACCTTTGTTATCTTTGTTATTGTCATATGTTCCAGATACTGGGCTAAACGCTTTTCATGGACTAATTTTTTAATTGCCATTATCCTATGAGGTAGATACCTACTAATTATTGTAATTTTATAATACATTTTTTGAAAGAACTAGCTGCTATGTATACAGTTAAACTTTTAAATAAGCTTTGAATGTGATTACAACAAACACCCCATTTTTTAAAATAGTTGCAAGAATATATGCAAGATATATCATTTATCCCACCTACAATCGCTAATAGGTGAGCATACGAATTTTGTATTCCCCTTACAATAAATTCTCACTCCTCCTCTCTACTTCACCCCCCTCCAGACGGGTCTGAGACCCTAAGTTAAGATTCAGTGCTCTACATAAAAATAATACCTCATTTAAACTATAAACCTCATTTAATAATACCTCATTTAAACTATAAACTATAAATAAATACCAATACCTCATTTAAACTATATAACTTAAATAAAACCAGTAGAATAGGTTCTATTGCTATAATTTTACAGATGAGGACACTTATATTCAAACAGATGAAATAATTTGTTCAAGATCACACAGTCAATATTAGAGTCAAGATTCAACTCTGGGTCTTCCAACAACCAACTGTTGAGCCCTTAGGTCACACCAACGAACCACCTGTACTACATCTACCATATGTCACAGTACAGCTGGGCAGGTTGCCTATTACACAATTTTAGGGGGTGCCATTCATGCTGTTATCATCACAGACTTGTATATTTATTTTAGCAATTTCCCATCAGATGGCAATAAATCATATCAAGGAAAGGGTACATTTTTCTAATTTAACTAAGAGTAACAATAGTTCATAAATGGTCTTCAGATTCTTCATTTGGGAAAACTGCCACCTCCTATGAAACTCATTTTACTTAGTGGCTTTACTTGCCAGAAATTTTCCACCTGAAGCCAAAATCTAGCACTTTGTAACTTCTACTATTCTTATTCCTGCCCTATGAAGCGTCAGAGAATAAGTGCTGGCCCACTAAGCCAGTCATTCTGAAATTCTAGTTTCCTTAAGAATCTACCTGGGGAGGGCACCTGGGTAACTCAGTCGGTTAAGCATCTGCCTTGGGCTCAGGTCACAGTCCTGGGGTCTTGGGATCAAGCCCACACAGGGAACCTGCTTCTCCCTCTCCCTCTGCCACTTCCCCTTCTTGTTCTCTCTCTCTTTCTCATTCTCTCTCTCAAATAAATAAATAATCTTTAAAAAAAAAAAAAAAAAGAGGGGCGCCTGGGTGGCACAGCGGTTAGGCGTCTGCCTTCGGCTCAGGGCGTGATCCCAGCGTTATGGGATCGAGCCCCACATCAGGCTCCTCCGCTGTGAGCCTGCTTCTTCCTCTCCCACTCCCCCTGCTTGTGTTCCCTCTCTCGCTGGCTATCTCTATCTCTGTCGAATAAATAAATAAAATCTTAAAAAAAAAAAAAAAAGAATCTACCCGGGGGAATTTTAAAAGGAAAATATCTAGAATTATAAACATTTAAGACCCCACAACTGAAATTATTTTTCTTATTTTTTTATTATTTTTTTAAAGATTTTATTTATTTGTCAGAGAGAGAGAGAGCGAGCACAAGCAGAGGGAGCGGCAGGCACAAGGAGAAAAGCAGGCTCCTCACTGTGCAAGGAGGAGCCCAACGCAGGACTCGATCCCAGGACCCTGGGATCATGATCTGAGCCAAAGGAAGATGCTCAACCGACCGAGCCACCCAGGCGTCCCCCCACAACTGAAATTATGATTCAATATGCCTAAAGCGGGAAATAGGAAGTTGTATATTTAGCAAGCACTATAAGTGATCCCTGCAAAAACCATTGGCAGACAGCTATTATGCCTCCTCAATCTCTTGTGAATTTCAAACATACTGTTCCCAATTTAAGATTTCTCAACTCCAGCTCTCTTAAGACACAATACTACATAAAGAACTCAAAATTGCATTCCCTAAAATCTATAATTAGAAGAAAGTAAATTCAGAATGATCCCCCAGCATATTCATGATATTTGATTGGTACCCAGTTATAGGACTTGCATATTTTAAGCATTAGAAAAATATCTTTTATACATGTATCCTGAAGATACTTTTTTTTTTTAAATCAAAAGGCAACATAGCATAGTGACTAAATGCCTGGATATTGAAGGCAATACACCCAAGTTCAAATCCACTTACTATGCAACCTTGAGCAAGTTAGATGTAGTAGCAATATATATATATTATATATTTATATATTTATAAATTTAAAAGCAATGCTCCCTACTTCCTGGGAATACACAAATATGTAATGAAAGTATGCCTGGAATTTATAATCATTATATTTAGAATACCAGTTACTGCTAGGCAGGGGAAAAGGTGATATGATCAAAGGGGTTAGTGGAGGAGTTTCAACTGTACTAATAATGTATTGTTTCTTAAGGGAAAATGGGTCGGTCTTCCTTATAACATTCTTTATAATTTAGCACATATATTTTAAATTGATTTTTCAGAGAAAATATGGCAATTATGAGTATTAACATTTAGCAACAGGAAAAGTGCCACTGAAATAATGTTAGGAAAAAACATAAGGAAGCTACTATGCTAAAAAATATAAAAAAGACTAGAAGAGGATATTAAAAAATAGCATTTCAGTCTATATAGTGAAATTGCAGATTTTTCCTTTTTATACCTCAAAATATCCTCTAATGTTAATACAACTTTTGTAATTTAAAATTATAGTTTTTGAATTGATCAGGCAAACAAAAATATAGATCACTAACTTCCTCTCTAGAAAAGTAGTTTTCAACAGTAGTCCATAAGCACTAATGTCCTAAGTAGCTATTCCATAGGGGGTAAAATGGGCTTTATTTTCAAATAACAGAATATGTGGTATTCTATATCTTCTTGGAAAACCACAATGCTCATAAGCAAACGAATGCCTCTGAGAAGTCTTATAGTAAATAACCTGTTGTGTTTAATCCAAAGTCACCCACAGTTACTTGACTCTGGCATCCTTTTCTGCAACATATTATTAGCATCACATAGGACACACTTGACAAAATGTTATTCTAGTTCTGATCTATAAATAAAAGAGTGTTCATAACATTTAGGACATGGTTTCCTAGACTCCCATTGAGATCTATAGAACAACACAATCTTTGATGGACAGAAATAATTCAAATATTGTAAGAAAAACATAACCAAGAAGAGGAATAGCTATTTATCTCCCTCACCCCCTTTCTTCTCTTAAGGTAACAATCACTAAGAACTTGCCCAGTGCCAGGGACTGTTCTAAGTGTATTTTCAACAGGTAATAACTCATTGAATCTGCCAGAGGAATGTGCTGAGCAGGACCTCTCTGCTTTATGAGTCTATGAATCACAACACATTCAAAATATCAATGGTAATGTAACTACAAATCCTTTTAAGATAGTTTACCAGGTTATTTTTTTAAGCTAATTGGGATTTTTTTTTCTACAGTAAAAGCAAAAGGTAGAAAATGTTTCCTGTAGTTTTCAATGTATGTAGAAACTATAAATTCTCAAATATTAAATATTCAAAATTATTTCTATAATTAACCATTACATAATTACAAATTTAATATTATTTGAAAATCTAAATTCATGTTTTTAACCGTATTTTCTAAAATATTTTTGCAATACCTTTAATATTGGAAGAATCTCTATGTTCCCTTTCGAAATCCCAAAGAATTCACCGGTTCCTTTCCTTAAAGGTATCTCTGGGGGGGGGGGGGGGGAGGAATGAAAGAGGAAGGAAGGGAAGAGAAGAATGAATAGGAAGAGAAAAAAGGGGTAAAAGTAGGAAGAAGAGAAGAGAGAAGGAGAGAAAAAACAAAGGGAAAGAAGGAAGGACCAAAGGAAAGAAGAGGAGGAAGGAAAAAATGTAAACATAGCAGTGAATCATAATCCTAAAAAATGTTATGCCAAATTGGTTACCTTTTTGATTACTCATGATTTTAGAAATGATTCAACACTTAGAAGTTGACTAAATACAAAATTATTTCTTCCATATAATTACATTTTGTCTTTACATAAGTTAATTTAAAAGCATCTTGCAGTAAAACAAACAATTAAAAATCTTGATTATTAACAAGGTAATATTACGGTAAAGAGACTGGTCTTTCTATATAAAGTCCATTGAAAAGCATTCATAAAACAGTATAAAAGCCTTATGAATTTGGACAAATATTGGAGAAGGCTGGTTTGAGTTAAAAGAATATAAATTATAAATATATGACAACGCTAGTTTCCTATTTTAAAATGTATTCAATAATTTAAACTAAATAATCCATTACTTAATAAACAGTCCAATAAACATTTTTAATCAGATTGCCATAATTAATATACAAGAATGACTTGTACTTTGCATTTTATGTGCCAATAAGATGATGATAATAACAATGTTGGAAAAGTTATAAGAATTTATATATCTCAATGGGGACAACCCCTCTCTACATAAATATCGATTTTTCTATTTATAAACGGACCATGGTCCAATATCGATCAGTTCTTTGAAATGAAACACTTTAGCAAAGAATCAACAAATTGCATTTAATTTACAATTAAACAGAGTATAAAACAAAACAATAGTCTCCCAAAAGTAATTAGTAAACAAAACAAAATTGAATAAGAAATAGACCAAAAAAAAAAAAAAGTAATCATTGGGCCTTTTGCTTTCAATAACAGGTTTAACCTGGAAAAATTCTCCTGATTAGAGACCACTAGAAAAGCTGGAAAAAATTTTTTCTTCATCTGTAAGCAAAGAAGATCATGAAAATATAAATATAGAGCCAGGATCTTGAGAAAAAGTATCACCTGGATCTTGGGAAGAGAGCCCAGGGAATAAAGAATGGCATTAGAGCTACCTTCCCAACTGAGGACTTTTGTCAATTCTGAAAAGGAAAGCTGAGAAGCTGAGTGATGCTTCTGACAGCGCTGAGAACTAAAGCAACAGATATTAGGAACCGGGGCCACCAAGAGTGAGAAGCCAGAAGGGGCTGCATCCCGAGAGTTAGGGTAAATGGAAAATAAGTCAACAAGAGAGCATCTCAGCTTCAAATTGTCTTAATCTCTCCAGCTGGACTAACAGGATCCTGGAGTAATAGTGTCTTCATGCATCTAGTAAAAGCAAGCATGAATCTTCTCTGGAAGAACATTAACCTCATCTATGGCTTCGAATTATTTCTATAATATACTTAGCAAATATAATCTCTACCACACAATCAAAAATAGCCAGAGTAACTAAATAGCTGATGAAGTACTTCTTCACTTAAGAACTCAATATAATAAGTACAGAAGGAATGATAGAAGTTTGAAGCCCTTTCTGGCTTCTCACTCCCACTCCTAGCCTTCAACCAATGATAGATAAAAGTTGTATAAATATCTCAACCTCCCAGCTCTCTGGGGCAGGTTCTATATAGTCTCCTAGAGGTCTCTCATGAGAATAAGCCCTAAACCTACAACAGCAGCCTTCTCCTTAACTTACTGTACTTTGTATTGCCTTCCTTTCCTTTTCTGGCTCACTTCTCCACACCACCACCCCGATTCCCTAGATAATATCCCAAATAAACTACTTCACTCAGCAACTTGTCTCAAAAACCTACATCTGGGGAAAACAACCTAGGAAAAAGGTCAGGCTGACAAAAGCTGACCTCACCGGTAAGTCTTTACAACACTACATGTGGGATAACTAGGCATTATATGCTTCCTGATTCAACACAACAGGGAGTAAACAGCACCACCTATGAAGAATTTTTGCCAAATGAATAAGATATTGGCAGGAATTATTTTTGATAAGATATCACTTGAATCTAAGCAAGCCTCTAGATCGAACTACCAGGTAAAGAAACAAGTTAATACCATGAAGACTCAAACAGCTAAATCCAGAATGTGGGGAATCCTACAAGATGACAAATCAATTTCTTCAAAAAATAAATGGCTTGAAAAGGGGAGGAGGAAAGGAAATGTTATCACCTAGAAAGAGAGACTCAAGAAAAATGTAAGAAAGTAAAATGTATGGGCCTATTTGGATCCTGATAGGAACAAACCAACTTAAGATATTCTTAATACAGTCAGGGACATAGGAATTTTCCCCTAATTTTGTAAAGTATAGTAATAATGGCATTATAGTTTTGTAAAACAAAACAAAATCTTTATCTGTTACATAGACAGACAAAACAACACACACACACACACACACATTGAGGTATTTGCTGGTGAAATGACACAATGTCTGCTTTAAAACACTCCAGAGGAAAAAATGTGCTACAGGAAGAAATGAAATAAGATTGGCAAAATGTTCATAATATTGGTACTGGATAATAGGTACATGGTAACTTATTTCATCTCTATTTGAAATTCTGCATAATAAAAATTTAGAAAAAGGAAAAGGGATTTTAAGACAGGACATTTAAAAAAACAGGACTTCAGACCATTGAATGTATTAGATAGGCAGAGACCTTTAATCAAACTTTGATGTATATCAAAATCACCAGATAAACTAATAAAGACTAGAAAGCTCCAAGCTAGATGAAGTAGGATAGGATCTGGGCCTTTGTATTTTCCACAAGTTCCCAAGTGATATTGATGCCAATCAGAATTTGAGAACCATGGCTCTAAAATTCCATCTGCAAAGCCACACTCAACAACTGAGAACAGCAGAGCCAGATTAATGAATCTCTGGAAAAACAATTACTACAATAATTACTTTACTCAAATGTCATACACACGATGTAAGAGGGCTGAAATAGGAAAGTAAACACCCAATAACCATAACCCTACCTTCTCCCTACATACGGGTTACTTTTTAAAACAGATGGTTCAAGGGTTTGACCATATGCTGAAGAAAGAAGGTCAGAGTATAAGGCTGTCCTTTGAGAGAAGGAACCTTCTGGAAGGAGAAGAATGCTGGCAGAAAGGGATTGGGGCAGAGAGAATAGGGAGTGAGTGGGAAATGAGAACAAAAAAGAGGAAGATAAGAGGAAAGGGGAAAAAGAAGAGGAGAAATAAAATAAGTGAAGACAACAAATTTTAAAGGAAGGAATCAGGAGAGAGAAGAGAATTTAAAAGGGGATAAGACACTGATCCACTCAACAGACATTTATTTAAGTTCCCAGTCTATGTGGGGCACTGAGGTGGGCACCAAAATATAATGGCAACTGAAACATGTTCTCTTCCTTCAAGCAGCATACACTCTATCGGGAAATGGCAGAGGAAGAACGGGGATAAAAGGGAGGAAAGAAAAGTAGAAAGAAAGAATGGGGAAGAAGAAGAGAGGTGAGAGTGGTAATGAGGAATGCAGACGAGGAATACATGAGGGAGGGGAAGACGACACTTACATGACACGGAACCATAGAGCATATAACCTCTTGTAAACATTCCCTTCGTTAAACCTCTATTATTTCTATCTCTGGTCATAAATCACCAAGGAAGCATAGTACTGAAATTCCTAGTTTCCATTAACAGTAGTTATTCTGTATTCCAATTTATACTTATACATTCATATGTACATCTGTACATTAATAACTTTGTACTTTTTCATTCATTATATTACCTAGAGATTTTTTAAATTTTCTTCGTGGGTTTCCTAATAACTCCAATATTTCACTTAATCGCAACGTGACCTCTGCTACCACCACAACGTTAATGTCTTCCATTTTATAGCAGTGAATTACTTCATTTATCTGCCACAGAAGATAAACCCACTAAAAGAGAAAATCAATTAAAAGTATATTACATTGTAGAGTCATATTTTTTTAAACTTAGGACTTCCTTGAAGTCATCATCTTCTAAACGTATGGAAATGTTAGTCAGGTAAACACCCCCTTATTAGTATATCTTAATTATACACATCAATGATCCTAATTAATCTGTTTATATAAACTCAAAAACAAGATTCACCTAAGCTTATAATCTGCATATCTATATCCATAATGGAAATTTTATCATCTTTTTCTTAACGTATCAGTAAAGATTATCAGTATCCTCAAAGTTCTCATTCTCCCTTCAGAAAGCAGCTGCTGTGATTACAATATCAAAGTCCTGCAAAACAGTGAAGGGGAAGCAGGTGTTTCAGGCTCCATAGTAGGTGCCTTCGAAGCTGTCTTTCATGCCCATACCCCCGAAGCTTAGCCTATAAAATTAGCCATCACACTTTGGGAACTAAAATGAGGAAATAACATTACTTTTTCACTTCATTACTTTTTCAGAGTACATGGTAAAACCAAGCCCATGTACCCTATGTACAACACATCCAATATGTTACTGGTAGAAAGTTTTCTCCTATGTTCCCAGGTTATAATATTCACCTGCTCAACTTCTCCTTTCCACGAAAGAGCTCTTTGAAATAGTCTAAAGATATTACTGCAGGAAAAAACCCTAAAATTCCTTGTTTATTTGTATTTTCTATTATTAACCTTCTTAATGAACTTACCCAAGTTCATGTAACCTTAAACGCACTATATTTATTCCTCCTTTCAAAACAGAAAGTACCTTCCCACTCCCCAAAACTAAATTGCAGAAGTGCAGGGAATACACTTAGAGAAAGGCTTAGTCAGCACCACATTTAAAGAACGGTAGTTATGCACGTGGATAAATAGGGAAAATTTAGATTTGAAATGTGCATCACAACTTAAATTAGCAATAATAAAATGCAAGTGAAAGGAAATAAAAAGAAATACTTTATTAGTACTGATTTTCTGGGTGAATTTTGCGTAGTCATTTCTGGGCAGATTGATCCTCTGAATTCCTAATTTGCATTTCTGCCATAGGAACATTATCGTGTCCACAACGATTTCTTTATCAGGCTGAACATTCTGAAAACAAAAATGGTAAAGTAAATTGGTAAGAATAGTAAGATACACTTACAGATACTGCTATATAGCATTTAACGTGTGTCACAGAACATTTTAAGAGCTTTATATACCTACTGCAATGGACTGAATGTTTGTGTCTACCCAAAATTCCTGTGTTGAAATGCTAACTCCCAGTGTGATAATATTGAGAGGTGGGGCCTTTAGGAAGTAATTAGACATGAGGGTAAAGCCCTCAAGAGCGAAAATCTACCCTTATAAAAGGGACCCCAGAGTCTGTCACTCTCTTTCTGCCAACCGAGGACACAATGCAAAGACACTCATTTACGAACCAGGAGGTGGACCCTCGCCAGGCACCAAATCTGCTGGTGCCTTGATCTTGGGTTTCTCAGCCTCCAGAACCATGAGAAGTAAGAGTTCCATGTTTAAGCCACCCTGTCTATGGTATTTTTGTTATGGTAGCCCAGACAGACAAAGACCTATATCAATTTATTTAATCTTCATGACAACCCTATGAAGTGAGTACCATTACTATCATCCCCACTTTCCAGATGAGCAAACTGAAGCACAAGATTAAGTGTTTTTCTCCCAAGATGAAATGAATAGAAAGTAGAAAAGCCGGGATTAAAACCCAGGCAGTCTAGTTCCAGAGTCCACACTCTTAATGAATGCTCTAGGCCACTTCTGCCTCCCCAAAAAGTTCCAAACATTTTTAAGCAAGCTACGTAAGCCAATTAGCTCCACTCAAATTTGAAAGTTGTATATACTACTTTCTTTTTAAATCTTCTGTGTTAAAATAATAAAGAATGGGAAGGGGGATGAATTAGTAAGGGGAGAGGGAGTAGGAAGCTGGGAAAGGATATAAACAAGGAGGAAAGAGAGACATGAAGAAACCAACAGAACATCACACTGAGTATCAATAGATACCATGAGTATAATGAATACATCTCCTCTCAAACCAGTTATTTGGCTCTTTTCAAAAGAAAAATATAACTCATTATATCTGAACTAGAAAGAGAATGAGTTTATGATTAAAATACACCAAACCTTGAACTCCATTGGGGCAGCTCTAAGACTTAATTTGCATATGTATTACCTTGTATGGGACCATAACAGAGATCAATAAAGGTTTATTGAATTGAATTGAATGAACTAAGGCATACATGATTTTTTTTAAACGCTGGTAGTAAAAATTTCTTGCCCTGGGGCACCTGGGTGACTCAGTCAGTTGGACATCCCACTCTTGGTCTCAGTTCAGATCTTGATCTCAGGGTTGTGAGTTCAAGCCCTGCATTGGGTTCCGCACTGGGCGTGAAGCCTACTAAAAAAAAAAAAAATCTGGCTAGGAGCTATACTGGATTAACAGCACAGCTCTGGGCTATTAAAGTGGACCAGAATGGCTTTCTGACCCTGAAGAAATTAAATGTGTGGGAAAGGGTAGCCTCGTCCTCCGGAGGGACTTGTTTGGCCTCAGAGATTCAGAGAAAGCAACTGAAGTTAGATTTTTGCATCTGGTCAAAGAGGCAATGTTACTAGAAGAGAAATTATAAATAAGTGTAGAAAAAGGTATAAATAAGTTTTGGTCTATTCATACAGTGGAATACTATGCAATAAAAATGAACACTATACAACCACTTGTAACAATAAGGATGACTCTTACAAACAATATCAATTGAAAGAAGCAAGATTCTAAAAGTATGCATAGATCTCCACTGACTTATAAATTGAAAGTACCATAAATGAAAAATGCATTAATACACCTGATCTACTGAACATCATAGCCTAGCCTTACCTACCTTAAACATGCTCAGAACACTTACATTAGCCTACAGTAGGACAAAGGTCCCTAACACAAAGCTTACTTTATAATAAAGTATTAACTATCTCATGTAATTTATTGAATACTGTGCTGAAAGTGAAAATCAGAATAGTTGTGTGTCTGTCATTTACCCTCACGATTGTGAAGCTGATTGGGAGCCGCGGCTGCTGCGGCCCAGCACCATGAGAGAGTATCATACTGCATATTGCCAGCCAAGGAAAAGATCAAAGTTCACAATTTAAAGTATGGTTTCTACTGAATGTGTCTTGCTTGTGAACCATTGTAAAATTGAAAAATCTTAGGTTGAATCATCCTAAGACAGGGACCATCTATATTTTCTGTACTCAATTACATACAATACAAAAAAACAGGCAAAACTAACCCAATGAGTAAACAGTTAAGATAGTGAGTACCCTTGGTAGGGTCAGCGACTGGAAGGGAGCACCAGGGGAGCTACTAGGTGCTGGTCATGTTCTATTTCTTGAACTGGATGTGTTTCATTTATGAAAACTCATTGAGCTATACACTAGTAAAATGTTTGTCATTATATATATGTCAATATAAAGTTTTTTCTAAAAAAAAGTAAGATTCAAGGGGCGCCTGGGTGACTCACTTAGTTAAGCATCAGACTCTTGATTTCGGCTCAGGTCATAATCTCAGCGTCATGAGATCGAGCTGCCAGTCAGGCTCCATGCTCAGTGTGGAGTCTGCTTGTCCCTCTCCCTATGCTCCTACCCCCACTCATGCTCTCTCTCTCTTTCAAATAAATACATGAATAAAATCTTCAAAAAAAAACAAACAAAAAGTAAGATTCAAAGTACTGAATTTCTAAATATTTCTGTAATTTGTAAATAATTCTAATTATTTTTTGGAATATAAACACATGTATCAGATAACATTATAAAAAGATATGTCAAGGGCCTGGGTGGCACAATCAGTGAAGCCTGCAACTCTTGGTTTCGGCTCAGGTCATGATCTCAGGGTCATGAGATCACTGGCATTGGGCTCTGCACTCAGCGTGGAGTTGGCTTGGGACTCTCTTGCCCTCTCTTTTGGCCCCTCCTCCGATTGCTCTCTCTCTCTAATAAATAAATAAGTAAACCTTAAAAATATATATATATCAATGCCTCTAACCTAATCTTTTAAAATTTAGATTATAAAATAAATTATAAAAATAAACAAAATCAAAGCTCTTAGGTATTGATTGCTGATGATCAAGCTCAAAGGTGGCCAGGAGCATAGGCACAGGACAGAAATTCAACCAGCTTCAGGAACAGCAGAAAAGCTCTCCGTGTTGGGCTGGACATAGAAGGAACATGAGCAACCCATCACACGCTATCCTTTCCTCTAAAGAATGTCTAATCTTCTTGTCCTGAGTTTCCCCAATTGGTCCTTTATACCTGGATTTAACAACTGAACTCAAGAACAGAGATCCTCAAGAGAAAAGCTTGTTTATTAGGCCTTGAAAAAACAAGTCTAAGGATGACAGATTGGAGGGTAGATTTGGAACATAACTACATCTGATTCCTAGGCTGCTAATAGCTCATGATCGATACTAGCTTTTGGAATTATACCCCAATGAAAATATTATGTTTGGAAAACTTGTCCTAAGTTCATCATTAAAATACTTATTTGTAAAAACAAAACAAAACAAAACAGAAAAAACCTTGCCCTTTTCAGCCTTGATTTGAATTTTTTGGTTTAACCCTAAAAAACAACTAATCCAGGGGGCACCTGGGTGGCTCAGTCATTAAGTGTCTGCCTTCGGCTCAGGGCGTGATCCCAGCGTTCTGGGATCGAACCCCACATCAGGGTCCTCCGCTGGGAGCCTGCTTCTTCTTCTCCCACTCCCCCTGCTTGTGTTCCCTCTCTTGCTGGCTGTCTCTCTCTCTCTCTGTCAAATAAATAAATAAATAAAATCTTTAAAAAAAAAAAACAACTAATCCAGTTAATAAATGGGCAGAAGACATGAACAGACATTTTTCCAAAGAAGACATACAAATGACTAACAGAAACATGAAAGATGCTCAACATCACTCATCACTCAACATCAGGGATGTACAAATCAAAACCACAATCAGACATCACCTCACACCTGTCAGAATGGCCAAAATTAAGAACACTGAAAGAACAGAAGTTGGAGAGGATGTGGAGAAAGGGAACCCTGTCTTACACTGTTGGTGGGAATGCAAACTGGTGCAGTCACTGTGGAAAACAGAATGGAGATTCCTCAAAAAGTTAAAAAAGAGCTACCCTACAACCCAGCAATTGCACTACTAGGTATTTACCCAAAGGATACAAAAATACTGATTCTAAGGGGCACATGCACCCTAATGTTTACAGCAGCATTATCAACCATAGCCAAACTATGAAGAGAGCCCAAATGTCCATCAACAGATGAATGGATAAAGATGTCGTATATATACACAATAGAATATTACTTAGCCACAAAAAAGAAGGAAATCTTGACATTTGCAATGACGTGGATGGAGTAGGGCGTATTATGCTAAGTGAAATAAGTCAATCACAGAAAGACAAATACCACATGAGTTCACTTATATATGGAATTTAAGAAACAAAACAGATGAACATAGGGGAAAGAACGAAAAAAAAGGCGAGAGGGAGACAAACCATAAGAGACTCTCAACTATGGAGAACAAACAGGTTTGCTGGGGGGGGGGGGGTGGGGAATGGGCTAAATGGGTGATGGGTATTAAGGAAAGCACTTGTTGTGATGAACGCTGGGTGTTATCTGTAAGTGATGAATCACTCGATTTTAGTCCTGAAACCAATACTACACTATATGTTAACTAACCAGAATTTAAATAAAAACTTGAAACAAAAAAAAAAAGAATTTCTTGGTTTAGCTCTCCTACTATAATCATTATATTTGCTATCAAATACCTTTCTTTCAAAAATTAAATACCTGTCACAAGTATTTAATAAACCCAGAAGAAATAAAAAACACTTTAACAGCGGAATTTCTCAAGTCCCTTACTGTGGTTTCACTTCCCCGATCAAAAGTTAATACAATGTTCTATCATTGTGGTTTTTAAACTTTTTTTAGAATAGTAAAGACAAATTTTCAAATGAAATTCTATCTCAACATTGTATATAAAACTAATAAATACAGGTTAGGGTGTTACTACCCAAAGCTGAGTTCCTGAGGGAACTTTGGCAATGCCCTGGGCATCCATGGAACTCAGTTTTAACACCAGTGCTACTCTAGTTACTTAAACATTCATACCCACAAATCATCATCTCTACAGCCATTGTGTGCAAAGTGACTCCAAATAATTACCAAGCTCTGTATTCATGGACTAGAAAGCAGTATTTCCTTAAGAATGTTAACTCTAATTGAAACGACTGCCTCATTTCCTTCATTATTAGAAATATAGCTAGCCTAGGAATTTCCCAAACAGGAACAAAAGGAGTTATTATCAAAACAGACTTAAAATCCAAAGTTATGTTATGACTCAACCTCTTATTTAATGATTAAACAATAAAGAATTTTGGCAAGGGGCAATTTCTGTGATATTTTAAATCTGGCTTTAAATTAGGTATAATAACCTCCTTCAACACTATTACAAAGTATTCAAAAAAGCAATTTCACCTGGGGAGAGGCACAGACAGAGTACAAGGTTGCTGCCAAATGGAAAATGTCTTCTGAATATCCATAAGTCTTCACACAAGAATCTAATTCATAAAGTAGAGAAAAATGAAACAAAAAATCAATTACAAAACTTCAAATAGAAAAGGCATAGAAACACAGAAACTCTCCAAAATGACATAAATGGTATCTGGGCAAATATCATGTCACTAAGATACTTCTATACGAAAACTAATCTAAGTGTGTTCTAAAGCAATTAAAAGACTATTATCATTAATCTGTAATCTGTATGCCAACTACACCCAAGATAGAATTGAAAAGGCTTATAATATTAAAACACATGTAAAATATGGCAGTTGAAATAAAAATAACAAAAATATCTATTCAGAAACCACTAGAAAAATATATATATCATTGCTTGGCACAAGTTATTTACTGAAATTGAATAGCCATGAAATGCCTTAAGAACATTATAAAACATTAAAAAAAAACATGGGATTAAGTCATTCTTGTCAGTCTAAAAATAGAGGTTGCAGATTTTCAGTTATATACACAATAACTTTTAAGACTTAAAATGTTGGAATAAAAAACTGTCCCTACTGAAAAAAGATGGGAGACCACCAAATCTTCCCTTGCCAAAGTGAACTGATGGCTTTTGATTTACTGTCTGCTGGTCTCTCACTTACCAATAAGGTAACAACTAAGTAGAGCCTATTCATCTCATCAAAATCATCACATAGAATGAAACCCAGCATCCTTACAAGGCTTAGGAGCCTGCAGGATCTGGCACCCAGCTATTTCTCTGCCCACAATTCCTACCACATTCTCAAATTCCACCAGCACCAAGTGCACTGCAGCCATATGTGCCTCCTTGCCATTCCTTCAACAACCAAGCACACTTTTGCCTCAGGGCCTTTGCACTTCCTGTTTCCTTAAACATTCTTTCTCACTTCACCTAGAGAGAGCATATTTTATCATATTTTATCAGATGAAATTTTAAGTTTTCAAAAAGGGCAAATACTCACCATGAAAAGCAATTTTCTTAACATAAATTTGAGCTGATTGTCCTTCTTTGTAGTTTTCCATGGGAAAGACCAAACCTTTGTTTCTCTTTACATTGATTAAAGGTTCTATTGCAACAAGAAGAGTTAAATCCTTTTCTGCTTTCTTTGACTCTGGATCATCCTGCCTCTAAGAGAAGTATATCCCACAAGTTAATTAATAATTCAAAGTCATCTTAACAAAATAAAAATAAATTATTGGCTTTGTATATGTTACCTGGAGAAAATCAATAAGCTGCCCAGCTAAAGATTCAAATAAACTCCATTCCTCATAAGTAAAAGCTAATTTTACAAACTTCACAGCAGCATCTATAGAAATAACATTTTTTCCTTTTACAGTAAGTTGCAAAAGAGATATTTGTGGAAAATCAAGCATTCCATCTGCACCAGTATTTGACACTAGAAAAGGAAAGAGAGAGGTTTGAATGTCAGACATGCAAAGAAATATTTATCAAATATTAACTAAATATTTACTAATATTAACTAAATATTAACTAACAGATATTGCTAGGCACTAGGGAAACAATGGAAAAGAAGCAACTACAATCCCTATCTTCACAGAGCTTATACTCTAATGGGGAAACAAAAAATCTTAGCAGGGAAATACAGGGTGCTGTGGGGACAAATAAGAAGGGCATCAAACATGGGTTTGAGGTAGGAGACTGGTCAAGGATGTCCAGCCAGAGGAAGGAACATGGAATCTCAAACAAAGAGAATTAGCAAGAGTTAACTAGTCAAATAGGCAGCTAGATATTACAAATTGAAAGCTCAGGAAACAGATCTATAATAGGGATACAGCTTTAGAGTCATCATTATATATCCCTAGTAAACAACAGAAGCAGCCATGGGCAATGGACAGCTGCTAGGACAGGAGAATTAGGACCCCCAACATGTAAGAGAAGGGTAGAGGGAGAAAAGCCTGCAAAGAAGAGTGTTTAGAAAGGAGTATTCAAAAGTAACAAATACTAGAGTGTAAAGGAAGAAAAGCATTGGGAAGGACCCTTGGATTGAATAAAAAGGAAGTTGTCCATGACATTCTCAGTAGAGGGCTGAGGACAGAGGGCTGAAGATTGTATAAGTAAGAAGCAAAGAATTTAGAACAGTGGAAATGGAAAATTCCTGATTATAACAAGAGAAAGAAATACAAGGAGGAAGCTGAAAGAGGACATGGGATAAAATGACAGTTTGGAAATATTAGGCTAAAAGACTTCAAAAGGAAGAGAAGAAACACCCCTTCTATTTTAATGAGAGACAGTAGAAAGGAGGGGTACAGGTGAAAGTAAATTTTCAAGTGTGGGTGAAGGAAATCTCATCTGAGATCATTTTCTTTTCTTCATGGAGAAGAAATGAGCCCAAACTGTGCAGAGAAACTCCCTGCCCGCAGATGGGCATGCACATGTGTATGCACGCGTGCACACACACACACACACACACCCTAAACTCACTTGAAAGTACACAAGCTAAGGTCTAGGCTTTCAACTCTCCTTCCAGGTAGATATTGTGGACAAGTCAGCTAACTGCTCCAAAGCAACAGAAGGTAAGCTCATGAAAAATAAAAGTTAAAAACACAAACTCCTTGAAACAAAGACCACAAATGAAAACATCTTTTACCAGAGGAAGCAGAAAAATAGAAAACAGTAAATACTTAACCTTAATAAGTATTCTCTCAAGGAAATAAGAGAGGATTTTAGAAACATGAAGCAAGAATAAATTTCTGTGAAAAAGAATCAAATGGAGACTAGGTATAAATTATTTTATTGTTGAAACAAAGAATTCAATAGATGAACAGAATAGCAAGAACCAAAGAACAAATTAGTGACCTGGAAAGTTGGATTGAGGAACCTTCCCAGAAGGCCACAGAAAGGAATAAAGAGACTAAAATAATAAAATAAGAGAGGAGGAGGAATGGGCAGAGGGAGAGAATCTTCAAGACTCCCTGCTGAGTGCAGAGCCAGACATGGGGCTCAGTCTCACGACCCATGAGATCATGACCTGAGCCAAAACCAAGAGTTGGATGCCTAAGTGACTGAGCCACCTAGATGTCCCGAGAATTTTTAAAAAGTAATCATAAGGGGAAGGAACAAAGAAGTAACATAAAAAATGAAAGAAGGATGTAAGACCTCAAAGTACCTCCTGTATTACCAAACCTACCCCTAAACCCAGTATAACGAAATGTAAGAACATCAGAGGACACTGTGAAAGCTAAATCTGTAAAACAAAAAGGTTTAAACTGTTGAGAGACTTCTAAACACATATACAAGACTACAGAGAAATGTCTTTGAAATTCTAAAAGAAACCAACTTCTAAGCAAAATATTATATCTAGCTAAACTATTTCAAAGTTTTTAAAGTTTGTATTTGAGCAAAAAGAAGTGAATTTAGAAAGAAGTTGTGAAAAATGTGAAAGATGAAGGAAAAGGCCTAATAATGTATTCACTGTCTTAAAAAGCAATGACCAGGACTTGTATCTAGAATATACAAAGAACTCTCAAAATTCAATAGAAACAATAAGCAATCCAATTAGAAAATGGGCAAAAGACACTAAAGAGAACGAGAATATGAAGGTGGCAAATAAATACATGAAAAGATGCTCAGCGTCATTACGCATCAGGAAAAGGCACGATGAAATATCGCTGTACCTCTCAGAATGGCTAACAGAAATGCTGATAACACCAAATACTGTTGAGGATATTATAAAACTGGATCATCCATACATTGTGAGTGGGAATGTAAAATGGTACAGTCAACCTGAAAAACAGTGTGGCAATTTTCCACAAAACAACATACACACTTACCCGGCAATTATACTCTTGAACGTTTATCCCAGAGAAATGAAAATGCATGTGCACACCAAGAACTGTACTCAAATGTTCATAACAGCTGTAACCTAAGAGCCAAAAACTGGGAAGAACTTAAATGTCCTTCAACAGGTAAATGGTCAAACAAACTGTGATACACCCATACCATGGACTACTACTCAGTAATTCTAAGAAGTGAACTATTAATGCACACAGCAACTTGGATACATGTCAAAGTTATTGTACTGAGTGGAAAAACACATGTATAGTCACCTCGCTTATGGCAAAAGGGTACTATAGTCAACGGGGAAAAGAAGGTTTCTTCAATAAATGATGCTGTGTCAACTAGATGGTATATGGAAATAAATAAATCTTCATCTCTACCTCATACCAACAAAAACAAAATTGAGACCTAATGTGAGAGGTAAAATAATAAAGCTTCTAGAAGAAAACATTGGAATATATCTTTGACATTACAGTACAGAGATTTCTTAACCATGACACAAAAATGGCTAACTATAAAGGCTATACTGATACACCGGACTACATTAAAATTAATAATTTCTGTTCCTTAACAGCTATAATTAAGAGAATGAAAAGGTGAGCCACCAAGGGAAAAGATATTTGCAATATGTGTATTCAACAAAGAACTTATATCCAGAATCTATAAAGAATTCTGACAAACCAATAAAGAAAAGGAAATAGCCCAATAGAAAAATGGGCAAAAGATGGTTCACAAACTGGCCCCCATCCACAAAGGGCAATGAGAGACTGAAAAAGAGGCAGACCACTCCAGATTAGTAAGCGGTAGTTTTAATAAAGCAAAGGAACTTACATACAAGGCTTATCTATAGTTTCTACAGAGTTTCTACATAAGATTTAACTGGGTTCAGTCACGTATACCATCCACATGGTCTCAACAACACCTTACTCTCACAAGGCTACATCCTTGAAACCACTGCTAATACGAGAATAGTAGGTAGGACATACATACCAAGGACAGGGTGGGGTGTGAGATGGGGAGTATAAGGAGGCTCAACATGCCTGAGTCCAGCTCAAGAATTAACTGGTGGTCATATCCTCTTGATGACCTCCTCCAACAAATCTAACAGGCACTTTGCAAAATAGGATATCCAAATGGTGAAGAAATGTATGAAAAAGCGCCCAACTTCATTAGTCATCAGACAAATGCACATTAAATCCGTAATACTACTGAATTTACTGAATTCACACCATAATGGACAAATGAAAAAGACAAATAAATCTAAGTGTCCAAATTTGGAGCAATTAGAACTCTCATAAAATGCTGCTGGTGGTATAAATTGGGAAAAAAAATCATTTTGGAAAACAGTATCCGTTACAGCAAAACACACACATACCTTATGCTGTATCAATTCCACACCAACAGAAATGCATAGCAGATGATGTTTACCACTTCTCTTTCAGCAATTTACAAAACAAGCAGACCAAGTAGGAATAGGGAAGATTTAACTACATGATTTACAAACTTCACCTAATCAACATATGCATAAAGCAATGTACCCAACAATGAAAGAATATATAGTCTTTTCAAGAATATACAGACTATTTACCAAAATTGACAAGTTAGGCCATAAACCACATCTCAACAATTTCAACAGTTTCAAAAAATATCAAATAGAATATGCTTTCTGACCACAATATAAGTAAGCTGGAGATTAATACAAAAAATAATTAGCATATCTCCATGGTTTTTGACTCGTGATGCAGGTATCAAAGAAAAAAGCACAATGGGAATTTGCAAATATTCTTAACTAAATGATAATGAACGTACGATAAATCAAAACTTCAGGTACATAGCTACAGTTGCATTTATAGAGAAATGTCTTAATATGCATATGTTAAATAAGGATAAATCCTGAAAAATCAATGATTTAAGCTTCAAGTCAATAAATTTTTAAAAATCAGCAAAGTAAACCCAAGAGAATAGAATAAGAGAAATGATAAAGAACAGAAATTAATAATATGGAAAACAAATATACAATAGAGAGGATAAACACAAATATTGCTCATGGAAAAAGACTAATGAAATTGATAGACTCCTGATGAAATTGATGAGATGAGAGAAAAAGGCAAGCTGATCACTATCAAGAATGAAAAAGAGGAGCCCAGACACCTACAGATCTTATAAACATTAAGAAGATCATAATGAGATATTATAAACAATTTTATGAAAATTTGAAAATAGTGGATCAAAAATTGATTTTTTTCAAGGAAAGTCCTATTTACCAAACCGATAAAAGATTTTTTTAATGAAAAGAAAGCCTAAGTCATTTTATATCTGTGAGAAATTTTTAATCCATAGTTAAAAACCTTTCCGCAAAGAAAATTACAGGTTCAAATGCCTTCACCAGTAAATTCAATCAAACATGTAGGAAGAAATAACATTAATCTGATACAAAATCTTTCAGATAAGAGAGAAAGAGAGTGTACTTCTCAACGCTTTATATGAGGTCAATATGACCTTGAAAGCAAAACCTAAAAAGGACATTACAAAAAAGGAAAATCTGTCTCATGAACAGAGAAGCAAAATAATAAACATTAGCAAACAAAATCAAATAATATATCAAAAGGATAATCCTCACCTCCACATTAGACTTATTCCAAAAATATAGGGTGGTTAAAAATTAGATAAGCAATCAATGTAATTTACCAGATTAATAGAAATAAAACAGAAATCTATTCAATCAACTCAATAAATCCAGAAAAGGCTTTTGATGAAATTCAACAACTATTCACAATTAACAAACAAACAAAACTCAGCAAAACAAGAATAAAAGAAACTTCCTTAATCTGGAAAAACATCAAAATTAATGGTAAAATGTTGAAAGCTTTCCATTTGAGATCATAAATGAGACAAGGATATCTGCTATCACCACTTCCATTTCATGTTTTATTGGAGAACCTATCCAGTGCAATAAGCCAAGAAATGCAAGAAAGAAGAAAGTAAAAGATTTAGAATTGGAAAGAGAAATATAATAGTCATTATTCACAGGTAAGATGATGATATACCTAAGCAAATCCAAAAGAAAATCTCATAAATTATTTAAATTATCTGTTGAGTTTAACAAGATTTCTGAATTTAAGATCAATAAAAATTGGACATCAGTTTCTTACATGCGGAATACCATACTAAAATTTTTGTTTTTCATGTTCTACCATAATATATTATTTAAACAAATTATTTACTTATTAAAAGTTCTTTTCCTGCCATAAACAGTTCTGAGACAACATCACGAATTTCTACTTCATCTGTAACAATAGGTCCAGTTTGTAGGGTGCGCCTATTTGAATCAGAAAGAGCTTCTAAGACAGCCAGAAACCGCGATGCGGTGCTATCAAACATCTCATCCAACAGCCGCTCTGTGACGGTGCGTGGCCACGGCAACTGGAATTAAAAAAAACAAAACAGAACAGAACAAAACACAGTCCACTTCTTTAAAGTTCTACAATGTTTAATATTACAAGCAAAGACAAGGCATGCTTCATTAATGCTAAAAGAGAGAGTGGCTGGCCTATCAATGAGATGGCTGCTTTTATGGTGCTCATTTTGGAGGTGTTTCTCCAGACTCCATTAAAGTTTATGTCATGACACCATTACATCAAAGACTGCTATTTCTTTATGTTCGTGTTTCCAAGGCAGCATTAAAAGGCTGTTTATTACTGTCTTTTTATCAGGGCAACATCAATCTCCACATGCTTTGTGTTACCTTAATTACAGCCTTCAGGAACTGATTCTCAAACTTTGGTTGCCTAGGAATCTCTCAGGAGTGCTTTTTAGATTCACAGACCAAATCTTGAGATTCAGTGGGTCTAGGTGGGGCACTTTTCATAAGCACCACAGGAAATTCTAATGCAGAAGGTCCTAAACCCAAATTTGAAACAATATTTTACAGTATAAATAGCTGGTCTTGTGGTAGTTAATGAACGAAGAATTGACCAGCTGTATGCTAATATGCTGACGACTGTTAGAGCCCTGTATGAATTCCCAGCCACTCGGCTTTCTATCATCTCAGAATGACTTCACACACACCCCCCCCACTGCCTGCGCGCCTATGACTTGCCTCTACACTATTTTTCTGACAACTGATCTGTTCTCTGTATTTAGATTACCAGTAAATAAGAGAAGTAGATCTGGTCAGCTTTTCTAGAATCCATGTTAGAAGATACCCATCATATTCCCCATGATTCCCCTGCTTCTCTCCTCTTCTCAGGGCAAAGTCAGAAAGACAGAAAAACATAAACAGGGTTAAAGCTGCTTTGGACTATTTTTCCCCAAATACCAACTTCTCTACTCATTAGCTTCTATGCCTTTTCCATCCATAGGTTAACTGATAGGGTTAAAAACCTCAATAAACTTGAACTTCATGCCCTAGCCTCTCTTTACAAACAGAGGTTAAGGGTTTCTTCCAGGATTTTTACTGTAGGTTAAAACAGAGCTTTTAAAAATTATACTTAAAAGCATAATAAACTTTCTAATAATTAGAAGTATTCAAAATGAAATTATAAAAACCAAAGATTATACATTATTTTTAGAAATACTGTAGAAAAACTAGCAAAGAGTGAAATAGAATATTTATGAGAGCTGTAGATGAATACCAAGTAAAAGATTTTAAAATATAAATATTTAAAAGATCTATAAAAAATATTAAAGGCAATAAAAAACAATGGGTTGCCAAGCATGACAAGCAAGATATTAATGTTTATAAAAATGATGAGCTCATTCAAATATATTTTATTATTTTTTTATAAAGATTTTATTTATTCATTTGAGAGAGAGAGAGACAGCCAGCGAGAGAGGGAACACAAGAAGGGGGAGTGGGAGAGGAAGAAGCAGGCTCCCAGCAGAGGAGCGTGATGCAGGGCCCGATCCCATAACGCCGGGATCACGCCCTGAGATGAAGGCAAACGCTTAACGACTGAGCCACCCAGGCGCCCCTCAAATATATTTTAAAAATTAAAATCTCTAGGAGATAAATGGTCAAAAACTATGGAAGATAAAATTCACAGAAAAAGGAAATAAAAGAGTAAACAGAAATACAAGGGAAAGTTGGATCAAAGAAACAGCTAAAATGACAAGCCATTTTATAAAAACTGAATTATTAAAAAAAATAAAGAGGGATACCTGGGTGGCTCAGTCAGTTAAGCATCTGACTCTTGATTTAGGCTGACATCATGATCTTGGGGTCGTGGGACTGAGTCCCGAGTCAAGCTCTGTGCTCAGTGCAGTCTGCTCTAGATTCTCCCTCTCCCTCTGACCCTCCATCCACTTGCGCTCTCTCTATCTCTCTCTCAAATAAATAAATAAGGATCTTTTTTAAAAAAATAATAGCGAAATGATAACAACTTGTAGTGAAACTGGTACATGCAGGCTGTACCTTGCATAGCTATTTCAGAAATCAATTTGGGAATATATATCAAGAGAAATAAAAGTGCTTGTATCCTTTGATTCAAACACTACACCTTGAATTTTGTCCACAGGAAATTTTTAAAAAATAGTATATTGAAGCTGTTGATTACTTCAATATTTAGAATAATGAAGAACTGGAACCAACTAAAATTTTAAATAGTAATAAAAATATTTGACAAGTTATGGTACAAATACTGCACAGAGTATGTTAGACCATCTTTAAAAACATCAGGATGGATGAGAAGCTAAGTGACATGATCCAACTAGTCTGCTCCACTTCTAAATACTATGGTTTCTATGACATCTATTCCATGAGATGTATTATGTTAATTCTCCAACATAATATACCTAGCCCAGTCAAGCTTAATTTCTCACTGTCCCCCATAAACTGTTTGCTCCTGCTTCCAAGCTATGATCATGCTTTGGTCCTGTACTTAGAATGTTTTATCCCCTCTTCCCTATCCACTCAAATCCTGCTCTTTATTCCAAGGCCATTCAAAAAGACAGAACTGTGACTTTGCTTTTCTATATTCCACCATACTTGTAACCATAGCAGGCATTTGATACATCATGTTAAATGAATGAATGAAAATACATAATAGTAATAGCTAATATTCCTGAGAACCTACTACATGCCAGAAACATTCTAAGGGCTTTACACATAATTCATTTAATCTCTACCATTATTTCCTTCTTAATACTTACCACAAACTACAATTACTATACTTATTTATTATGTAATTTCTCCACTAGAAATGTAAATCCTATCTTGTTCATATAGCAGGTACTTTAAAAATATTTACTGAATGAATCACTAAACAATCATTAGGAGTATGGATTAGTAGTCCTTTAAAGGAATCCTTTGAAACTCAAAATGATTAACTGTGAGTTCACAATGGACTTACAAATTCAGAAATGTTCTATAAAATAGATTTAACGCATACTGAAATTACTTTCTTTTGCATACACATAATAAAATTATTTCATACATATAAAGCAGAACATTCTGCAAAGTATGTCAAGGTAATATACTATGACTTTATAAAAAGTGTATGTTGACTATTCCCTATAGACACTACCAACTAAACAATTACAACTTTTTCTAAAAAGATATACCACCAGACCTTTCCATAAAATGATTGTCTTAAAGGAAACCAGAAATAAATGTGTTTTTAATGTCATGCTATCTGGAATTTAAAATGTTTTTCTTTGAGTATATATTTAATTTTTATAGAAGGATGATTAGAAATCATAATAATATGCTATTAATGACAGTCTTGCAGCTTTGGATACTTAAATTTGGTTTGCTCAGAGGAAAAAAAAAATGCTAGTCAGAAAAAAACCTACCCCTTGCTCTCTTATAAATGCTATAGAGCGTTACTACTCAATACCAGATGCAGGCAGTTCCACAGCTCATCCAAGGAATTATCTATGATTGGGCAAGTCACCACCCCGACTGATTATCCACCACTGGTCGGTAAGGTATGATTTTAAAAGGATGTATGAAATGTACCTCTGGGCTCAGTAGTCAACATACCATAGTCACATTAAGTAGCAATAGAAAGCTACCATGCCCAAATTTTTGTGTTTAGATATTATGATTTATTTCAGAGAAAAGAAAAATAATTTCTCCTAAATGTTATAAGAAGAAATGAGTGAAGAGAGCAGCAGTGATTGGAGTAATGAGAAAGCACTGGACCAGAGTCCTAGGGTCTAGTTGCAACACTGCCAGCAGCTGCCTTTGTGACCTTGAGGCCATAATTTAAATACTCTGGGCTTTATTTTCCCATATGTAATAGGACAGGACTGAACCAGATAATTTCTTAAATTTCTTCCAGGTTCTGAAATTCTACTACTCTCCTGTCCAAAACTGCTCATCTTCCCCCTTACTTTCATTTTCGGTCCCTACAAAGAAATTCATAGAAGAATTTAAAGCCATCTAAAATAGTCAGCTTCAAAGAAAAAACAGAACTGGGTCTTAAGGGACACTGAGATTCAGAAAGGCAAGGGCAAGAGGACAAGACGGGGGAAGAAAGGGACAAGACGGGGGGAGAAAGGGCAGGGGATCCCAGAAGGTATAACTATGTCCCAGTCTTCCTCCCTGACAGCCCTTAGTGCTGCTGGCCAAACACACCTGTGGCCAGGAGAGCTGTATGACGAGTTTTGACATGTGAGAAAAGACTGCTGTCCCTTCCATGCTGGGCGTTACTGCCTACACAAGATTATCCAGAGCTTTCTCAAATCCCCTACGGCAGAACTACCAGCAATTTTCGAAATGAGGGCTTCTCTTCCATCTGGCCCTGAGCATCGGTCATGAGCAGAGCCCCCTGTGAACTATCAGGACTATGATGCCAGTGGGAAATAAAGGTCGTTTTAAGCCAGTGAGATATGGGGGTTGTTTTTGCTACAGTGTAGCCTAGTTCCTAAACATCCCCAAGGGTGAAGTCTGAAGCTGAGGAGAGAAAGCGCCTCCACCTTCTCTCCAATCTCAAAGCCCACTAAGCTAACGCCAAAGGCCTTGTGGCACCACTCAAAGTCCACATGTGAACCGTTCCCAGGCTCTTCTTCTGCATCTTGCCCTTTAAATTTACAAAAGTGGGATGTGGGACAGTATAAATCTTTAAGAAAGGGATGGAGTGAGGCTGGGTTCAAAGTGGGAAGGCATTCCTCTATTTTGCCATTGGTGCAGAGAACAGGGGACAGGATTTAATACTGAGTGACCAGGCTTCAAAGACGGAGATATAACACAAATATTCCGCCAAAAGAATCTGAACAAGAGGACATTCTCAGACTTACAGTTTGAGCTTCCCTCAGGTTAACTCTTATCTTTGGCCTAAAGAAGCTTTTGTTTTTTCTTCTAGATTCAAACACTCCTCTTTTGAAGATCATCACTGCCATCTGTCTCAAAAAAAGAATTATATATGAGGTAACAATGGGATGCACTTCTCAACCACTAATATTAAGTATTTAATCAACTTTATAGTGCAGTAAATTTGTTTTATTTCATGAAATTTTTATACCTTTATTGTGGCCTCTCTATAATGTCTTCTGGATTCTTCCTGTGATTGTGAGGAACTCATTAATTCCAGTTGCCTTAACTCATCAATTTTAGCTAAAGCACGCCGAGCAAATGCCTGTATGCGATTAAAATAAATTTAATTCATAATAAGTGAGAGTATAGTGATTAAAAATGTATCAAGACAGCATGTTTTATTCTCCCAGATATTTGATTTAATTGGTGAATTAAACTCTAGGTTGATGCTAACTCCTTATAACACTGTAACTATCCCATCGATCATTTCCTACAAGCATCCCAAAATTCTGCAGGTCTGAAGTTAATAAGCTGTCAGATACGCTAACTTTATGAATCAAGAAAATCAAAAGAGTAAGAAAAGCCAAATTCTGCAGCTTCATACAGATGATCACTTATCTGGCATTGCACACACGTGTGCATGCACGCACGCATGCACACACACACACACCCCTCCACGAACTGAACTTCTTACCAAAGCATCCTGTACTATCTAGTCAACTGTTCACTTTGCCCACTAAATTGTGAGGTCCTCATAGGGTCTTACATATTTTTGTATCTCTAATACCCAGCATATAGGAAGTATTTACTAATATCTGAGGACAAAAAGGATGGATGGATGGATGGATGGATGGATGGATGGATGGATGGATGGAAGGAAGGAAGGAGACCTGCTTACTTAATCAGATCACCATGATTATGATTCTCTATAGATCAATTTACATCATTTATTTTACCATTTCTTTGAATGGTAATTTATAATTTATAATTTTTCATGAAGATGCTTCTAGACATAATAAATACATGAAGGGTTAAATTTTCCAATAAGGAAGAATTCCAGTAGGAATCAACTAGGCCAAATTGTGTATATGTTCCATGCCCTGACAATTTTAATAGCGACAGAAACATGCCACCACTAGTACACTATAACTAACTGTACATGCATGGTGAGTAGTCTCTAGAATGTACCCTGGGCTAGAAAATGTACCCCCCAAGGGTCGTATTATGCTATTCAAGATGAGCCACTACCATCCAACCCTTCAGAAGTAGTTGAGTGGGAACATTAAATGTAAAGAAGCCGCTAACCGGCCTGATGGTTGCGAACAGGATACGAAAAGATCTGTACAACTGTGAAGGCTCTGTCCTGCATAAGACTTCCAGCCAAAAGGTTGAGCAGGAGTGGCAATCCAGCCCCCACTGCACTCCCCAGACCATGCACTCTGGTGTGCAGGGATGTGCTGGCCTAACAGAAGGGGCACCTGCTTCTGATTCTCACCAAGCCCTCATCCACTGACAAGCCAGGTGCCACGTACTGTAGAGAGGGCGCCTTTTTTCACTGACACAGAGGAACCATATATGCTAATAGAAACCCCTAACAGTTAAGTTACATTTCAAGTATTCAGTCTAAGAGATACACAGGAAAAGAAGAAAAACAAGAAATAAAGTGTGTTAAACAAATGGCAGCAGGAAGCAGAGAAAAGCAAGACAAAGGGACTGCAGGGGGAATGGAATATAAAACTAAACAAGGAAGGAAAGTGACTTGTATCCAAGCATCCAATGAGGAGGTCAGATATCCGAAATCTTGTTCAGAAAAGGGGCAGGGAGGTGGAAGTGAACGGAGAAGAAAGGAGACAGCAGAATGTAGAACAAGAGATCAACAGAATGGAGAAGCCAAGCACATTTCTGCAAATAAACCCTGGGACTTGTATCTTTGCGCCAGTGCAATTCTTTGGGTTTCGTTTGTCATTTTTGTTTGTGTTGCTGGGCATCTGAAGAAGAAAATGCGAATAACTTGTATTTTTAATACTGGAATCCTAAGAATGAAAAGCGGCCCACCTCTCCATGAATGCCAGCTTGGCAGTCATAGTAGCACTGGCAGACGGCAGTGTAAAGAGTAGCTCTCCATGTCAAGTACCTGACAGACAGGAGCGGCACGGAGAGCTCCATGCACGTGCTGGCCCACAGGAGGTACTCTAAGGCCTGAGGGAGAAAGAGCACACTTGAATGTATTTTCATTTTAAGCTAACAGGATGATTTCTATCTAATATAACCAAATTATAAGTTGTGAGCACAAGTTGCTGACTGCTTAAACCAAAAATACCATAAATAGTGAGTCAAGAGAAAACAAGCATTTAAAAAGTAAAGGAATAATTTCAAGAACTCAAAATCTCAAGTTAGTTATTTTATTTTATTTTATTTTGTTAAAGATTTTATTGATTTATTTGACAGAGATAGAGACAGCCAGCGAGAGAGGGAACACAAGCAGGGGGAGTGGGAGAGGAAGAAGCAGGCTCATAGCGGAGGAGCCTGATGTGGGGTCCGATCCCATAACGCCGGGATCACGCCCTGAGCCGAAGGCAGATGCTTAACTGCTGTGCCACCCAGGCGCCCCTCAAGTTAGTTATTTTAGAATGTCTTCCTTCTTAGCTCCTAAAGTGCTCTGAACTCAGATGGTTTTTATTAATATCTTTCAAGTCTCCACAGCAATGTAGCAGGTAATTTACATATATGTTTCTATACCATCATATCTACGTTACATCCAATTCCATTAATATGCTCACATGGGTGTGATTCCAAAGCTAGACTCTAATCTCTTTGAAAACAAGAATGGTGCTTTGTTATTATGTCACCAGCACCTGAAAGGGTCCCAGGTACATAGCAGATATCCCCAAGTGCTATTAAATTAATTCAGTGGACAACTTAAAGTCAGCAGAACCAACACAGGAGAGCTAACAAGTCTTTGAGATTCTCAAGAAAATAATGATAATAAACTTGGACAACACAATAAAGTCCTTCTTCCAATAACAAATTTGGCCTTCAATAATTGAGGAAGTAATTAAGGAAAAAATATGTCTGTAATAGTCAACTCTTGAAAAGGCAAATCATCAAAATGATCCAGGAGCTTCATATGCAGAAAGCAAACCCACCAGACAGACGTAGCATTTAATAGTAAAGATAGATAAAACACTGATAACATTCAGACCCTATTACCATCTCTGGAGCCTTCAAAGACAGTACATACAACACATGTGCAAGCAGCTCAGCTTTCTCATCTAAGAGAAAGAAACCTGAAAGGCCAGAATTCTCCGCTGTCTAGTTAGTTTTGATTCTGGAGGAAAAGAGAGTGCTGGAAGTAAAGCAGAGTTTGACACAGAATTGTAATATTCTTTGCTAACAACTAAGCTCATCCCACCAGAACGTAAAGTCACTTAGGAAAGGGACTCTGTCTGTCCTGTGCACCACCATATCCCCATCTCCTCAAACTATCTGGCATGTCATGGTAAATATTACATAAATATGTGTTGACTGACTGACCTTCATTACAAAGCTCCAGTTAATGGTGCTAAATATGAAACCATGTCAAGTAATCATAGAATCCACGGGCTGAAAGTCAATCTCAGTTCATCCCCACCAGTATCACTGGCACCATCACCACAGATCCTATACTTTCCCTGTCCAAGAGTTCTCACCTCTAGTAACAAGGAACATGACACATGGCATCAGGAGACAATTCTAAAACATGAAAAGTGCTTCCTTAATCTGAAATGAAATCCACCTTGATATACCTCCAGTGCATTGGTCCTAGTTATGCCTTCTGGAATAGCACAAAACCACCCCAAGCCCACTTCCAACATACAGCCTTCCACAAATCGTAAAACACCTATGCATCCTGTCTTCTCCCCCATCTCTCTCTCCAAGATAAACATCCCTAGGTGCTTTTACATCTCCCAGGACTGCACTTCCCTTCTCCATCATGGTTAGTCTCCTGCGGTTTTGCTCCAGGTTGCCAATGTCCTTTAGAATGCCTGACTTCTCCTCAGTAAAATGAAACTTTCAGTCCCTGGTTCTGGATACTACATCTTTACTAAGTGGGCCCAGGGCTACTTTATTGCTGTTGTTGTTGTTGTTGTTGTTGTTGTTGTTTGCTAAACTTGCCGCACTGTGAACTGAGGTGGAATCAACAGTCATCCAAAAGAGTTTTCTCACCTTTGTCGCACAAAAATCCTATCATAGATTTTTGTGGGGGTATAGGACCAAACTGTGTATAAATTTTCCCCCTTTAAATTCACATATCTTTTCAAAACCCCTTGGGATCCCTAATATTAGAAATTTCACATTTCAAAATAAAAACAGCTTTAGTCACCAATTGCTTGTATTATATTTAGGTTCATATTCAGACTTAGAATAAAAGACCCCAATCACATATTTTAGTGCCAGAAGGGACCTAAATGTAACCCAATCTAATTCCTAGAGGCTAAACTGCTTGTAAGCAACAGAGCAGGGGCTGGAATACTTTGGACTCCCAAGTACAGCAGCATTCTTTCCACTACATGAGGAAGCCTTGACAAAGGGGAGGGGGGGTCTGAAAACCCATCATTCCACTTAGGGATCTGAAAACCCATCAGGTTTAAAGATGAAAAAGCCATTTCTAAAACAACAACAACAACACAACAAAACAAATCTTAATTTGTACCCTTTTTTCTTGCCCCTAAAAGCTTGGAAGAACAATTTCTATTAATTAAAAAAAAAAAAAAAAAAAAAAGGTGATAGGATTTCAGTTAACTGTTGTCTTCATAGGGGAAAAAATTTTTGAAAAACCCAGTTGTAAGAGCCCAGCAAGAGCATGACTCAGGTGTTGAGTAGGGGACACACACGGTTAGTCAGCTCGGCCACGGGGTGGCACTGTAGCGTCATTCATGTCAGCTCGTAGGCTGACAACAACACTGAGAGGCATTTCCAAGTTCGGATTTGAAGTTTATGTAATGGTACATGGAATAATTTGACAATAATTGTTCAAGCCACAAAATTTTACTAAACTATTTCAGTGCTATAGTAAAATGAAACAGAAATCAACTTTTTTTTAAGAATGAATAGATTCTACCATATTTTCTAATGTTTGCTGAGTACCATACTAGTTTTAAATGCCTCAGAAGAAACTACAGATTAAACCATAAGTGAAAGACAAGTTGTCATATGTCTTCAGGAAAAGAGGCTTCAGAAATCTGGCCTCCCTCCACTCCCTAAGGTTATGCTGGTGACCTGTCTGAGCACGAAGGTAAGTGTTTCCATCTGGGGAAAAGTCCCTGGGTCAGCCCTGATCTTCAAGACATCTTCAGGAATAGAGTCATGTCAAAAACTATTAACGTTCCTACATGGCTCCTCCATTTGAGTAGGTGAACCAAATAGGATGGGTCATGACAGGATTAAATTTAGTCAACAGGCATGCATTACTCTACTGGTGTTGAGAGGCAGTACAGTGTAGCATTGGCCTCAACCACACCTCTCTGTGAGACATTGAGCCTCAGCTTCCTCATCCTTAAGATGAAGGTAATAATAGCACCTTTCTCAAAGTGGTGGTATGAGGATTAATGAGATAATATGTGAAGAAAGTGCTTAGCAGCATACCTGATAATTGGTAGGCATTCTTTCAACAAATGATGATAATGATGTTAGTGCCCACCTCATAAGGCTATACTGAGCATTAGATATGCAAAGCCCTTCACACAATACCTAATATATAGTAGGGACTCAACAATAATAACAAATGGTAGCAATTATGTCTAGATCCTGCAGGAATACGAATTTAGATTGCTCTAGGATGACACCAGGAAATGCCCGAGGATCCTATGTCTGTTTCTCTTTCTATTGTATGCTACAACAGACTCAAATTCTAAAACTGCTACAGGATCGGGATCCCTCATACCCAGAAGTGCTCAGATGTGGCTGGACCTCCAAGGGCTTGTCCCCATTAAATGGACCCATCAAGTTCATTTATAGCCTCAGCTCAGGAATCAACTCACCAGCTGAGGGCTTGGGAATCCCTGGGTGAAAACTATTAATTTCCTTGAAATTTATTAGAGTAAACGAACTGAAAGAATCTCATTCCAGTCTTCAAGTGCCAACTGTACAACCACCCATCACCCCAAAATTCTTGCATCACTCACTCCCCCCACTGCTATCCCACAGGACTGGGACCATAGAACTATCCTCCTTCAGCCCTTATTTTGTCAGACAAAAGCTCAAGTTCAATAAGGGGGAGAGGAGATGTCTTATGTAGGATCTAAATAAGAAGTTATTTTAAGATGACTATCACATTAAACTAAAATTCTCTCAGCATTAATAAGCACAAACACTAACAGTTAAATTTTGGCACAGATATCTCTGCCCTTCAAGGCTTTGGCAGATAAATGCTGTAGCAGACCAAACTATAATGGCTCTGTGCAGCAGTAGTTGTTGGCTACAGCAAGTGCAACAGGAGTATGCAAATTCTCTTCAGGAAATCATCTGGAACTGAATGTAGAATTGTTGGAATAGTGTGTAGGCCACATTTACATTATTCATGAGACAATCTCCCCTCATTTTAATTTACATTCAAAACACTGGCACAGAGCTTGCTCAAGTCACGTCAGTAATAGAGCTTTTAAATGTGAGGAACAAAACAGAGAGAGAACACATAATTAATGTTATGCATCGAGCATGCAAGTATCTTTGCTTCCATTTTTATTTTTTAAGCATTGTCAAATGTTAAGATACTAGGCTATATTTTGAGGAAATAAGAAAAAAAAAGGATCTGCACTGAGTGTTAGAATATTCAGCATAAGGTTTTACATGCAGTAAAAAAATAAATAAATAAAGCAGTAATGTTTCAGATACCAGAAACAATTCAAGCATGCTCTCAACGGAAGTGTATTCTCCCTTCTTGACCTGTATGCCAATGACTGGACATTGACACACGGAATAAATAGGTCTCCTACAGACAAAACTGCTACCAACATTGAAGGGAAGTGTCAGCCACTTCCTCAAGCTAAAACTGAGCAGTAAGTACTAGTTAGTATGAATCTTCTTGTAAAATAAAGGCCCCTTGCCCTCGCTCATAACTGGGACAGTGTTTGGGTAGACATTCACCCAACTAGCATGTGGGCCATAAGTAAAGTCCAAGCTGTTGGAGGAGAGTGAAGTCCAAACTCCACAGCATACATAAATAGACTCACCAGTTTGTCATCCAAACCAGTTTTAAGGAGCGAAAAGGAGCACCATTAATAATTACTCTAGGACAACAGACATAAGCCAGGACTGTCCTAGCAAGCCACGATGGATGGTCACCCTACCTAAAGATATAGTTACCAGAGGGATGTTCAGTATCAAGTTGACAAGTCATGACTAATCTGAAAGACTGAGGGACACTGGAGATCACCTATTAATTTTAAGAATTCTTTTTTTAATTAATATTTTATTGTCTTCTTATTTTTAGAGATGATCGTGCTAAAGTAAAAGAATAGTAAAACTATATAATATACATTTACTAACTTTGTTATATAATTCACTAATTTTCTTTGTTCAGCACTCAATGCTAACTAAAGTCTTGAGAAAAACAGGAAATACAGGGCAAGATATTTTGTCAGTAAATTGCATACCTTGGAAGACTGACCTATGATCATCAGTTTTCTGCAAATGGTGTAAATGTAAATGGTACCTGGATGAAGAAAAAGACTGTTAACATGTTTTACAGCTAAATAATGGAAATTTTATATTCTAATTTCTGTAGTTTAAGTCTATAGTTCCTAAAACAAGTGATCTTATGAGAAAGTCTGATAATGGCTAAAGAGTTATAACCATTACAATTTTTTTGTAACTTGCAGCCAAGTCATTAAAAGAACTAATTTGACCATATTTTAAATAAGGTGACATAGGAATCTTTTATGTTCACTTGAAAGGCAGCATAAGTTTTAAAATATATTAAATAAAAGAATATTTAAGTAGCATGATTTATATACCCTGTGGTTTTATTAATTCATATAAAATGCTATTGGTGCCCATGGTTTCTTTATGATTGAAAAACTGAAGATTTATCCCCAAATAAGATTAGAATACATATTTAGTCAAAATGGCATAATACTAAACAAGGAAACTCATCATAATTTAAAAATCAAAACACATAATAGGTTGCATTTTATTTATTTGCAGTCTCATAAAATTTACCCCTTTATTAAGGTATGTCCTATAAGCACTCAACGAAAAACAGCATTTCCAACTCCTATTTAAGACCACTCAAGTATGATTTTTTTTTGTCAGGCCATTAATTAAATGAAAACAGAAGGCTAGAAAACTGGCAGAGCTGGGGCAGGGGTGGGGAACAACATCACCAGACATCTCTCTATATACAAAGGACGTTATCGTGCTATAAACATACCCCAAAGATGGTAACGTGCCTTAAAAAGCAAGTAATTATAATGACAAGTAGTCTAAATATTTTCTATAAAATATCTGATCTAAAATTCATAACCATCCAAATTCAACAATTACGAATCCATGTTCACACTTAAATTTTAAAACCTTCTGAGAAAACAGCATCTGCTCCAAAACACACATCACATGATGAAAATATACTTGTAAGCATAGCATAATAAACATTAATTACATAAGTCAGTGACAAAAAATATTGAATAAACTTTTAAACACTTGCAACACCATAAACTTTATAGAGAATGCAATAGGTCCTTAACATTCAAGGACTCAGCTTCTTAGTGTGACTGCTCCTGGGACATAGCATTAGTTATTTCACGTAAGATTCGCTGGGGAAGAAACCACTTGGCTAGTAACAGCTCAAGCCCAGCATTCTTATCTCAAATTAGCTTTGTTGACCTCTGCTCTTAATCTTTAAAGATGAAACTGTCTGACTGTGTTTCTTTATTTTAAGTCACCAAGTAAGGATACCCACAGCAAACTCATGCCTCCCCGCAAAACATGTGATTCAGGTGTAAGCCAGGAGCCTGTATAAACATGTCAGTAACGGGAACTGGGGAATTTCAGAAGACCTCAGGAGACCGCCCTCAAGAATGACAAGGCCCCTCTGTATTTTTAAAATGAGATTTTAACCTTTCCAGATCTAATATGTCCTGACTACAACCAAATCCTTCTTTGATGATTCAGGATCTTGGAATGGCCCACAAATTCCTATTGCAGAAGCCTGGCAGACAGAATAAATGACATAAAATGGAACACAGGTTGAATCTTTACAATCTTGGGATATCTCTGGAAGTTTGTTTTGTTTTATTTTTAACCAAATCCCTAATATGAGTTTACTGCCTTGTCATGTGACTCCTTTTCATCAAAGATGGCCACCACCAAAATAACCTGGCTATGTGAGGGTTGAATGAGTTGGGTTCAGGTTGGTTGTAAAGTAAGGTATGATGCAACAGTCATACGCCCAGTTACGAGTCTGTGAAAGAACCAAAATTGGTTAAGTATCTTAAGAAACCAAGAGTGTGATGTGTAATAGTCAATTAAAAGTAAAGAGAATCAGTATTAATGTCTAACAGAAAAGGTGAAATGCATTTTGATAAATTGACTCTAGGTCAATTTATTTTTCACTACTCAAACTCCAAATTTCAAAAAGTACAAGATCTTTGCACTTGTCAATCCCCCAGTCAGAATGCCCTTCCCCCAAATATCCAGATGTCTCAGTCAGGTGGTTACTCATGTGTCATCTCAGTGAGGCCTTCCCTGACCATTCTGTTTAAAATAGCAGCTCAGCCCCAGCCCAACCTCTGCTCTCCCTACCCCCTTCTTAGCTTTATTTTTCTCCTTAGTACTCATCACTATCTGACACACCATTTAATTTTGATTTGTTTATCATATCCCTGAAGCATTATGTAAGCATGAGAACAGAGTTTTTGTCTATTGTCCTCTCCTGTGTCCCTAGCACTTAAAACAATGTCTGGCACTTAATAACTTGGAGATGAGTTCATTAAAACAGGGACAATAATTAGCAAAACTAAGTATATGTGTCTTCCACAACCCAGCAATCCTATTCCTGGACGTAAATCCCAGAAAACTCTAATACAGGATTATAAAAGGACACAAGTAAGAATATTCATCACAGAATCATTTGTGCAATTATAGAGGTAGGGCAAACCAGGTGCCCATCTCGAGGGGTGTATGGATATCTGGAATACAATTCAACAGGCAGAATTAACGAACTAGATTTACATATAGGAACCTGGTTCTGTTCTAAAACCATGGTATTGAGTAAAAAAATATTTAGGAAACAGAATAAAATCCAGAGCGTGATACCATATGTATAAAAAAGCACACACCAAATAAAGGTATGCAGAAATTGTTTTGTTTTGTTTTGTTTTTAGAATATTAGGATTTTTAGAATATTAGGATTGTTTGCACGTGATCTTAAAAAGACTGCAGACGGAGAATTATTCCACCTCTCAAGCAAGACCCAACTGCAGGACCCAAACCTCAGGCCACCACTCCTTCTTGAGCACAGAACCTCTGGTCCTGCTCAGTCCCTGCCAAGATATGTGAGCAACTCAGGGAGAAGGATGGCAATGGCTACTCAGGGAATCACAGATCTTCTTGAGAATGATCAGACAAAAAAGCTTAACAGTCACTGGGCTGAAAATTGTTCCAAAATCAGGCTTATCTCGGGCAGCAAATGTAAGGTCTAATTTCAATCAAAATGTTAAAAAAAATTATTTGGGGAGGAGGAGGGAAAAGGCTAGGAAATGTACTTTCAGTTGCCATGGATGAGGGAAAATCCAATATGTTTTCTTTCACGTTATTTTGTCCTGGTCTTACACACACAGAACATACTGTCATTTTCCCTTTTAAGAAATTATCCAGAAATTAATATAGTAGGTGACTGACTGTAACCTTAAAAAGAATTTAAATTGAATTTAAATTATAGCTCCTTAAAGAGAAAAGCAGATGCTATATTTTGATAGATAAGATTCATTTCACAAGACAAATATAAAGTATATATGTATATTTGCGTATCTCTACAATGTAGATATGTATATAAATACACTACACACACATACATACCATGCATTCTCAGAGCTCCTCACTCAAAAGCAAGTAGGAGGAGAAGGTTGATAAGTAGAAAGCAATAATCACTGGACAAAGTATTTGAGGAAAGGACCAATAAATGGATGATGCTTAGAACAAATCTAACCTGCAGTGATCCTTTGATCCTTTTCATATTTACTTACTAACCATGGTCTCTACTTCTTCATACCTGAAACTGACTATCCCCATAGTCTCTGACTCTCCCCTTGAGCAGCAAACCCAAAGACATGCGTTGTAAGTCCCTGCTTAGGAGGACAAACTGAAATGCAACAAAAATATTAAAAGAAAAAAACAAAATCCCCATAACCATCCTATTATGAAATGAATGGGTTTTTTTAAAGAAATTATTTATTTATATTAGAAGAAATTTTTTAGAATTTAGATATGTACTTTGGTTTTTTGTGGGTTTTTTTAACTTTTATTTAAATTTGAGTTAGTTAACATACAGTGTAGTATTAGTTTCAGAAGTAGAATTTAGTGATTCATCACTTACATATAACACCCAGTGCTCAACACAAGTGCCCTCCTTAATACTCACCACCCATTTAGCCAAGATAATCGAATTACAATCGAACTTGGCATTTAAATAACTTTCTGAAAGCCATGATGAAAAACAGAAGACATTGGTACATACCATTGAAGATGATCCAGCAAAGGTGCTCCTGTGGCAAAGCCACCTGCATGATGAGTCTTAAGGAGGACAAAATGTGCAGACACTGGGTCACAGAGTCTTTACTCTGCAGGTTCACATCACTGTCACAGACCAGCTCATAGTTGCAAATATTTTTGCCACTTAAAGCGTGAAACTGAAACACAGGGAAAATATAAATAAGAATATAAATAAGGTTTATGCAACTTAGAAAAGCATTTCTTAAAATGTGAAAAAATAAAATAGAAATGATTATGCTTAAATAGATTATATAGTGCTATAGACTGAATGTTTGTGTCCCCCACCAAATTTATATATTGAAACCTAATCCCTAGTGTGATGGTATTTGAATGTGAGGTCTTTAGGAAGAGATTGTCATGAAGATGGAGCTTTCATGAATGGGATTAGTGCCTTTATAAAGAGACCCCCAAAGAGCTCCCTACTGCCTTCTGCCATGTGAGGACACAGAGAGAAGATAGCCATCTATGAACCAGGAAGTGGGCCCTCACCAGAAACCAAACCTTCTAGCACCTTAACCCTGTGGTTCCCAGCCTCTGGAACAGAGAGAAAAAAATGTCATTCAGACCGTCCAGTCTATGGATTTTTGTTATAACAGCCTTCAAGGACTAAGACATATGGAAAGAAATGTGGTAAAACAGGTTTCTTCAAAGAATCCATTTAGTTAAGCTTACTTGTCCTTAGTCATAAAAATTTCAAAAGCCAAAAAACATACAAATTCTATTTCTAAGAATATAGAATTGAATCACATTTTGTAAACCTTCCTCATAGTATTTTAACTTATTGATCTGGATGCAATCATTACCATTTACACAATTCATTCAGCAAGTGTCTGTTGCGCACCTCTATTTACCACACTCTGCTAAGCGATAAGGACTCAAGGATGAAGAAGATGTGGTCCCTGCTCTTGGCAAAGGGAAAAGCATTCCAGGCACATGCAATGTTAGGAATGCTTCAAGTGGTTGCTGTGGTCACTGAATTGAAAGTCTTTCATAAGTTTTGGTAAAAAGGCTTAAAATAAAGAGATTAGGGGTGCCTGGCTGGCTCAGTTGGAAGAGCGTTCAACTATTGATCTTGGAGTCATGAGTTCCAGCCCCATGTTGGGTGTAGAGATTACTACAAAAAAATCACCTTTGGGGCACCCAGCTGGCTCAGTTGGTAGAGCATGCCACTCTTGATCTCGGGGTTGTTGAGTTTGAGCCCCACACTGGTGTAAAGATTACTTAAAAATAATTTAAAAAAAAAAGATATTAGGCTATTAAGGTGATGCATGTCAGAACATGGAGTGCATTCCACATCATTTCAAGGAATATGGACTTTAGCCAAAGAAGAAAGTCAAAGGGCAGTGGAATAAAATGATTTGATTTATAGTTTAGAAGTTAATTCTCACAAAAGTGTGGGAGATGAAAAGCAGAGGATAGGGCACAGAGCTACAAGCAGGGAGACTAGGAGAGATCAAAACCCTTTAAGGTAGTCCAGAGATACCAGGGTCCTGAAATGGGTGCTGGAATCAGGGATAAAGAGGAAGAAAAAAAATTTTTTAGGATTTATTTATTTATTTGTTTATTTGAGAGAGAGAGCATGAGCGCGGGCGCACATGCTCAAAAGCAGGGTGGGGGAGGGGCAGAGGGAGAGGGGGAGAGAGAATCCCATGCAGACCACACACTGAGTGCAGAGCCTGACATGGGGCTCAATTCCAGGACTGGAGACCATAACCCCAGCCGAAACCAAGAGTCGGATGTCCAACCAACTGTGCCACCCAGGCACCCCGCAGAAAAGAGATTTAAGTTTTGTCTGACTCAGTGGGATTTATAATTTTTTTAAAGATTTTATTGATTTATTTGAGAGAAAGAAAGAATGTGAGTGAGAGAGAGAGAGAGAGCACGACTGGGGAAGGGGCAGAGGGAGAAGCAGACTTCCCGCTGAGCAGGGAGCCCAGTGCAGGGCTCTGATCCCAGGACCCTGGGATCAAGACCTAAGCAGAAGACAGACACTTAACTGACTGAGGCACCCAGGTGCCCCAGAGTCTATGGGATTTAGATGTGGGAGGTAAGGGAGAGAAAGCGGTCTACAGTGATTTCTGCTTGGGTGCGCGGCTGGTGCCAATTATGGAGGAAAGGGAACGAGTTCAGTTTAGGATATGTGAAATGTGAGATGCTCGTGACATAAATCTCAGAAGACAGATCTTGGCTAGAGAATCATCACTACTGATAAAGCTATAGGAGTGCACACACGATGGCACAAATGGGCCTTCCTCCACCACATGAGATTTCCCACTGAGATACATGTATACTTTCTAGCCATCATATAACTGGTATCACAGAAAAAAGAGATTTATTGAGTGCATGTACATGTTAGAATAGTTATCTTCAAAATGCTCTCTCTTAGAAGCCAATAGTGATAAACCTAATATTTTTTTTAGTGTCAGGCCATATTCTAAGTCTTTTATTATCTTGGCAATCCTAAAAAAAATCCTTTGAGGTAAGTCTTATTGTTATTTTGGTTTTAAAGATGAGGAAACTGAGACACAAAGAAATTACGTAACTTCTCTGGGGTCCCATCACTAGGAAGTAGCACAGCAGACCCAGGCAGGCTGGGTCTAGAAACCAAATTCTTACCAACTCTGCCACAATGCCTCCCTACAGTACATACAAGGGGGATCATTAAATAAAATGAGTATCTTTGCACAAAACTATATTGCCAGTATATTCTACATTATTACTACTTCATCTATGATTTGTATGCATTTAACTTCAAAATCTATTTCTCTAACAGAACTTCTCAAGACCTCTAAGTTCTTCATTGTCCAGATCCTACTGGACTACATTTTCAATCCATTCATTCTCTTACTCACTTATTTTATAGATATTTATTCAAAAACAACAGTGTGCCAGAACCGCAAACTTAAGCACGTAAAATATCAAATCCTTCATAGTTTTTCATGCCCTTCACAATGGTCTTGCGGGCACGCCCTTCCATTGGCTTCATTTCTTTACCATCTGCCTCTAGTCTTTGTCCTTCTAATCTATTCAGTGTAGCACTTCCAGATTAGTAGTTCTGACCATATCACTTCACTTATTCATTCATTTCGTAAAGCTTTATTGAGCATCTATTACATACTGTTATATCTATTACATGATTATTGTGACACAACCTCCAAAACATCTTCACGAAGTTTAATAAGTGCACTTTCTTATCCATTACTGAAAACATTTATTAAGCAACTTACAGCACACAAGCAAATGCCATGCTAAGCAAACGAAAGACATTTAGAAACTGTCAAATAAGAACACATTCCATGGCTAATCATAAACTGTAGCTAAAACAGCTACTGCTTTCATCTTACTGTATGTGCAGTACTTTTGTCTCCAAAGCCTTTTGGGGAAAAAAGCAGTTTTCTGTTCTAGGCACTAGATTCACTGTTCTAGGCACTAGAGGTTAGAGATTAGAGTAGTGCCTGTCCTCATGAAGCTCATATTGTAGAAGGGGAGACAGGCAATAAAAACATAAACAAATAAAAATATATCTGGTGATAGTAAGTAATAAAAAGAAAAAGAAAGCATGACGTATAAGAGACCTAAAGGAAGGGAGGAATGAGCCCCACAGTTATCTAGGATATAAGCTTTCTAGAAGGAGCTCACAAATGCACTGGTACTAAGCCAGAGAGGCTGGGTGGAAGCGGAATCATGCAACAGTACAAGAAAAAAAGATGGGGCTGTGGACCAGGGTGGCATAGGAGGGGACTTCAAAGTCGAAACTCCTAAGCTTTTCATTCAGTACTCTTCCCAGTGGGATGCCAACTTATATTGCCTGGTATTCTTATTCACGTAGTTATGGTACAGCCAAATTGAACTGCTCGATATGCCCCAAACATGCTTTGAGATTTTCTGCTAGTAAACCGTATGCTGTTTCCGAAGCCTTGAATAAACACCAAGCTTGGAATAACGTAGTTTGGAATCAGAATGATTAGGGTTCAAACACCAGCTCTGCCCATTGCTTTAAGTGGGTTGGGGTTCTTAGTCTCTGTTTCCTCATCCGTAAAAGAGGCATTACAGTACCCACCTTCTAGGACTGTAATCAAGCTACAAGAAGATAATTCACATAATGCATACTGAAGAGTACTTAGAACCTGGCAACTGTTTGACCCGTGAATCAATGGTAGCAATTAACATAATAATAATACCGGTATATTAGAAATAAAGCATCACATTTTTGCTTTAAAAGATCTATGTTTGGGGCGCCTGGGTGGCACAGCGGTTAAGCGTCTGCCTTCGGCTCAGGGCGTGATCCCGGCGTTATGGGATCGAGCCCCAAATCAGGTTCCTCCGCTATGAGCCTGCTTCTTCCTCTCCCACTCCTCCTGCTTGTGTTCCCTCTCTCGCTGGCTGTCTCTATCTCTGTCAAATAAATAAATAAAATCTTTTAAAAAAAAAAAAAAAGATCTATGTTTGATCTCCTGAGCCACTAGTTAACTAACTGTGCCATTAGCTTTCTTTCTCTCATTTGTAAAATAAGGGTAATAATAGTTCCTAATTCATAAAGTTATTGAGGATCAAATATCTTTTCCAAAGCACTTTGTAAACTAAGAGCGCTCGATAAATATTAGTTATTATAATAATAATAACTGTCTGCTGGAAGAATGAGTGATTATTGTGACACAATCTCCAAAACATCTTTACAAAGTCTAATAAGTGCACTTTCTTATCCATCACTGAAAACATTTATTAAGCAACTTATAGCACAAGCAAATGCCATGCTAAGCAAATGAAAGACATTTAGAAGCTGTCAAATAAGAATACATTGCACAGCTAATCATAAACTGTAGCTAAAATAGCTACTGCTTTCATCTTACTGTATGTGCAGCAGTTTTGTCTCCAAAGCCTTTTGGAAAAAAGGCAGTTTTGAACTGATTCACGTCTGCTTTATTCTCATCAAAATTGATGGTGAACTGCTGAAGATACCTTCCATAGCACTGTAAAAGGGCCAATTTATATTCCTGAAATAAAAAGAGGACTTGATGAAATCTTCCAAGTATCATTTTGCTTATCACTATTAAAATTCAGTAATATTCAAATTACTCCTAATAGTATCAATGTTGATTATTACTATAACACTCTTTTACTACCACCATTACATTATGACTACCACTATGGCTAGCATTTCTAAACACATATTATGTGACAGACACCGCACTGGGTGTTTCCCGTACATTATTGCATTAATTCTCCTCCCAACAAGCCTATGGTGAGATGAGACCATCACAACCTCAAAGATGAGAATATTCACCAGGGTGTGAATAATGATGACATAATAATGAGAATACTCACCAGGGTATGTGTGGTAATACCTATATATACTCAAAATCCAAGAAATTCATCATCCCCACGTCATGGTAATCCACCTACTCAGAGAGGCAGATGAGTTGCGTAACTAGCCTTGCTTCTCTGATACCTCCTAAGTTCCAAAAAAGAAAGAAGGGGGAGGGGTGGGAGGAAGGGAGGGAGGAGAGAAAAGGAGGGAAGAGGGAGAGAGAGAAAGAAGGCAGGAAGGGAGAAGAAAGGAAACGCTGTATCTCTCTCTCTCTCTCTCTCTCATCTGTCAACAGTCTCTGAAGCCGCATCGGGACAAATAAAAAAAGCCTGAGCTATTGTTAGTTAGGATTCTTGTTAGTCCTAATTCATGCTTCTATTTCCATGACAAAATCAGGGCTCATTTCTGCAGTGCACAGGGCACAGCTGACCCGGAGTTTCAGGGCGGGGCAGGTGAGCAAGACTGTGGATATGAGTCAACTGCACCCCTTCGTCAGCTTCCTCCTCTACAACTGTCTCCAGGGAAAGCGACTCCTCTAGGTGTCTAGTGCCTGTAGGGTTACCTAGGCCCTTGGGAGGCATCCACAGTCAAACTTGTGTTTCTATTTCCATTGACTTGTTACTGTTCACTAATTGATTCTGAATCTTTTCCTTTCTAACTTGGTTCATATGATGAATTCAAATCTAGGTTCAAAACAGGACTATTCCAACAAAATGATCTTTACTGGAATTAAATAAAACTAAAGAGATTCTAGAACCAAAGTAACAACTCACGTTCATTTCCAGTATTCTCAATACCTTTATCAGCCCACTTTCTCAGCAATGAAAAGTAGATTAAAAATATTTTCTTTGTTCCTTTAAGTAAATTTTAAAATATCCTATCTGGGCCTTTCTATCTGAAATATTCTGAATCCTTAGCCACTACCCAGCATGAACTTGCTTTATCAACTTCTAACATGCTCTTCCCTCCTCCCTCCACCAATGTCCGCTCCACCCACCTGAATACTCCACAAACAACACTGAACTGCTGTGTATCTCCAGCCCCTTATATTGAGAAGCATAAAAACAGAGGTGACACTCTTCTAGTGCTTGTCAAAAGTTATTCCACTTCACATGAATATAGCTCACAAGTTGGATCTTGTTCATCAGTTTTGTTTTCTATAGTTTTCCTACAGAAAAAAAATTTTTGTCTATAGTTTTTCTGTATTTTTAAGTTTCTAAGAACTACAGTCCAATTACATGAAGCTAAGCTGATGCTCTAATTTGGGCAGCATACAATAGATCGTTTTCCATGTGGGAAACAAAGGCAGAAGAAAAATTATTAAATTTCCTTACTACCTCCAGCCCATTGATAAGTCCTTGAAACAGGCAGAGTGACATTCCTCTAGGGACTCAACTGCCTCAATGTTAATACTTTGCTAAGGGCAAAAGGCAATCCTGATCCCTGATCCTGACCCCCACCCCCAACCAGGATCCTGTAAGTCTACTTTAATGTATAAAAATTCCTTTGGAAACCTCCTTTATCTCTAAACCCCCTATGATATGTGTTGGCAATCATCCCCCAAGCATATGGCCCACTGATATATATCTGAAGGGTCTCATGACTAAGGTTTTATTAGACAGTAATAAATGACCTTTGCCCAACAATAGCTAGCCCCCTCAAGGTCCTGGAAACCTTGCTTCCAAATTCCTTTGAGACTTAAGCTATCCCTAACCACCTCCCAACTTGAAAGTATATAATGGGCCACTCCTCATGACCCCACTGCAGCTCCTCTGTGCATGGATCCTGTTCCCATGCTTTAATAAAATCACCTTTTTGCACCAAAGACGTCTCAAGAATTCTTTCTTGGTCGTCGCTTCAAACCCTATCATCTTTCCTATGTCAGTCTTCATTTGAAATTTCCTCCACATCTCATCCTCCATTTGGTAAATTTCCCTCTCAAATCCCTCCCCCAAAAAAAAAAAGAAAAATAAATTCAAGTCCAGAAAATAGAAAGGGAAGAGGAAAATGAAGCTGAAAAACTGAAGACCAAGAAAACATTGAAAATGGCCTAAAAACACTTTGGATAAAAAAAACTCTTGGTCCAAGGATTCTACATGTGTCAAACATTCATATTTAACTCAGAATAATTTGGGCCTATGCCAGAGCTGAAGGGAAAAACTTACATTATCATTAACTGAAAACCCAGCTATGGTGTGGTCTTACTGAACCAAGGGCACAAGTCCACAGCAATCCCAGACGTGGGATTGATAGGAACTAGAAATTGGGCACAAACTCAGTTTGGAATAGAATACTAAGCAAGAAATATGGCATGTAAGGAATGTAAGGAATGACTGCTATAATTACATATGGCAAAACATTAAGGAGTTGCAAGTCATTAAAACAGGGCACTGGGAACCAGACAACACAGCAGCAAGGCCAAGAACCCATGAAAGTTGTCACTGGGCAAGGTCAGCCATGTGAAAAACAACAGGAAGTGGTGTCTGGGCTCCTTTGTATGAGGTAGGAACATGATGACTCAGCATTTCCTGTTGGGCACCTACCACACCCTCCCTTAACCAGGGGCTATGCGCCTGCCCAACCCCAGCCAGTTGTCTTTCCGTTCAGGAATTTCTCACCTCTGGAGAATCTCAACTACAAAATTAAAAAACAAACACTTTTTTGGTTACTGTGCCTCATCAAAACTTGTAACATTCATTCATATTTTTCTAAGAAAAAAATCAAATCATGTAAAATAGGAATGGTATCAAACCAAATAATAATAATTAGCCAAGTTTCATTTAGGCCCTTTTTACTCCAGAGGCACTTACTTTCATTTCACAAAGGCTGTCTCCAACCTTCAGAAGCTTTTCATTGTAATAGGCAGCTGGCAGCCGGGGGGCATACTTGGTCCAGATATTAAACAAAGAGGTGGCACTGTAAAAATCATAAAATAAAATTATATCTTCAATGTCAGCAAGAAACCTCAATTAATTAACAAACAAACCTTAAAAATTTATTTTGTGCTGTTATTCCAATGCGCCTTACTGTCAATATCTAATTATTACTAAATACAATTAAAATTACTGCTTCCTTTATGCCAAACACTGATCGAAGCTCTTTTTTTTTTTTTTTTTAAGATTTTATTTATTCATTTGAGAGAGAGAGTGAGCAAGAGAGCACAAGCAGAGGGAGGGGCAGAGGGAGCGGGAAAAGCAGACCGCCCCCCTGAGCAGGGAGCCCTGCTCAATCCCAGGATCCTGGGATCACGACCTAAGCCGAAGGCAGACACTTAAGTAAGTCACCCAGGCGCGCCTGATCAAAGCTTTTTATATGCATTTTTTAAAAACAGATTTTACTTTTTAGAGTAGTTTTAGGTTCACAGAAAAATTCAGCAAAAGGTATGGAGATTCTGCATATACTGCATGTCCCACATAAAAGCACAGCCTTCCCCCCCCCACCCTTATCAACAACCCCCACCAGAGTGGTATATTTGTTACAACTCATGAACCTACATTGACACATCATTATCACCCAGTATCTACAGTTTATTTTAGGGTTTACTCTTCGTGTTATATATCCTCTGGGTCTGGAAAAGTGTATAATGATAGGAATCCATCATTATGTTATCACACAGAGTAGTCTCACTACCCTAAAAATCTGTGCTCTGCCTAGGCATCCCTCTCTCTCCCTTAACCCCAAGCAACCACTGAGCTTTTTATTATCTCCATAGTTTTGCCTTTTTCAAAATCCCATATAGTTGCCTTTTCAAACTGGCTTCTTTTACTTAGTAATATGCATTTAACATTCCTCCATGTTTTTTTCATGGCTTGATAGCTCCTCTCCTTTTAATGCTGAATAAAATTCCCTTGTCTAGATAGATATACCACATTTTATTTATCCATTCACTTACTCAAGGGTATCTTGTTTGCTTTCAAGTTGTGGCAACTGGAGTAAAGCCGCTATCAACATCCATAGGCAGATTTTGAACGGACATAAGTTTTCAACTCCTTCGGGTCAATACCGAAAAGCATGATTACTGGATTGTATGGTAAGAGTATGCTTGTTAGGATGCCTGGGTGGCTCAGTCAATTAAGTGTCTGCTTTCAGCTCAGGCCATGATCCCTGGGTCCTGGGACTGAGTCCCACATCGAGCTCCCTACTCACTGGGAAGCCTTGCTTCTCCCTCTACCTGCCACTCCCCCTGCTTGTGCGCTCTCTCTCTCTCTCTCTCTGACAAATACATAAATAAAATCTTTAAAAAAAGAAAGAGTTTGCCTAGTTTTGTAAGAAACCACCAAACTGTCTTCCAAAGTGGTTGTACCATTTTGCATCCCACCAGCAATGAATGAGGAGTCCCTGTTGCTCCATATCCTTCCTTCTTTTGGTGATGTCGGTGCTCTGGATTTTGGCCATTCTAATAGGTATGTAACGGTATCTCATTGTTTTAATTTTCATCTTCCTAATGATGTATGTTGGGGAGTATCTTTTCATATGTTTATTTGCCAACTGTATTATCTTCTTTGATGAGGTGTCTATTAAAGTCTTTGATCCATTTTTTAAATCAGGTTGTTTTCTTATTAGTAAGTTTTAAGAGTTCTTTGTATATTTTGGATAACAGTTCTTTATCAGATATGTCTTTGGCAAATACTTTATCCCAGTCTGTGGCTTGTCTTTTCATTTTCTTGATGGTGTCTTTCACAAAGCAGAGAGTTTTAATTTTAATGAAGTCCTGCTTATCAACTCTTTTTTCATGTACTGTGGCTTTGGTGTTATATCGAAAAAGTCATTGTTAAACCCAAAGTCATCTAGATTTCTCCTATGTTATCTTTTAGGAGTTCCACAGAATTTTACACTTAGGTTTGTGATCCATTTTGAGTTAATTTTTGTGAAGGGTATAAGGTCTGTGCTGAGATTCATTATTTCTTATGGATGTCCAGTTGTCCCAGCACCATTTGTTAAGAAGACTATTTTTGCTCCATTGTATTGCCTTTGCTCCTCTGTCAAAGATCAGTTGATGACATTTATGTGGTCTATTTCTGGGCTCTCTGTTCCATCCCCATGATGTATTTGTTCATTCTTTCACTGATACCTCACTGCTTGATTACTGTACCTTTAGAGGAAGTCTTGAAGTCAGTCTTCCAAATTTGTTCTCCTCCAATATTGCGTTGGCTATTCTGGGTCTTTTGCCACATGCATTTTTGTTTTCATTTCATTTCCACAACAACCCTGAGGTAGGTAGTACCAACATCCCAGGTATATAGTTGATGAAACTGAGGCTCAGTGCATCCATGATCCTAACTAGTATATTACCATGCCTGCCTGTCCTCTGGAATGTCAACTATCTGAGGGCACGGATTTTGACTATTCATTGCCCAGCCTCAACAGTAGTGAATATCTAATATATATGTGTACTCAATAATTATTTGTTGAAAGAATGAATGAATACATAATTGACTAGGAAAAGAATTCCTTGTTCTTATTGTATTTTTTTCTATAAAGAGTTCAGGGATTTCACCATTCAGTCAGTCCATTAGGGTTCTGTTTCTTTCCACCACGTAAACAAAAATAAAACATACAGTATTCTCAAAACAGTTTCTAATTAGTTTCAAAGGGTAGCAGATCACTGCTTATTTTGTTCATTTATTTAGTTAACATTTACTCCTTCCTTCTCTCTCAGAAATTATAAACGCCTCTAGGAAAAAATCCAAATTTCCCTTAACAGTCCAAGCCTTTATCTCATAAATTTCTAGATGAGGACAATGTTAATGTACTGATTGAGTGTGTCCCCTCAAAATTCTTATGTTGAAGTCCTAACCCAGGGTGTGACTGTATTTGGAAAAGGGTACTCTAAGGAAATAATTAAGGTTAAATGAGGTCATAAGGGTGGGGCACTGGTCAGATAGCATTAATGCCCAGCCAAGAAAAACACCAGAGAACATGCTTTTCTCTCTCTTTCTTTGTACTTGCTCAGAGGCAAGGCTGCATGAAGACCAAGTGGCCTTCTGCAAGCCAGGAAGAGTGCTTTCACCAGAAACTGACCCTGCAAGACCTTGATCTGGGACTTCTAGTCTCCAGAACTATGAGAAAATAAATTTCTGTTGTTTAAGACTCCCAGACTATGGTGTTTAGTTATGGCAGCCCAAACTAATTTATAATTACTGATTAGTACCTAATAGCCCAAATTGACTAATACAGGTAGGAATGTAAACTCAGGGTCTTAAAATGGCTCTAGTACTTATGATGTATATGTTGGGATATTATCAGAACCACCTTAACAGAAACATGTCGATTAATTTATTCAAATAATTAAATAATATTGAGTTACAAGGGAAGGGTAAGGGACAGGATATTCTTGCCTTCTTCGAGTGATTAATAATATTTTGGGATACGAAAATATATATATATGTACATGTATATGTACATAACCATGCCCCAAAAATTGTGTGGCAAATACAGCCATAGAAATTTTAAAAGGAAGAGGCTTTTTGGTTTAGGGTGGTTTTGTTTTTGTTTTTTAACCTTTTCACTTTCATTTGCTGCTTCATGAAATGTCACAGTATTAGAATAAATATCATGAATCCCAAAAAGTCAGCAAGTCTTGCTAGAATTCTTAAATCATGTAGATGAAAGACTTAATTCTTTAAACCTTAAAGATGAGATAATGATGACTATGTTTATTACTCATAAAAGAAAAATACCAGCTTTGTTAAATCAATCAAGGTTATATAATAAGAGAATTTTTTTTTAAGTGAACTTTAAGTTCAAGTTAAGACTGTTCACTGGGAATTGACTTACATAATGATTAAACAAGGAAAATGTAACATACACTATATAATGTGCATCATTTAAGAAAACATTAATATCCTTTGGATTGCTGATTTATTATAGCTGCTGCTAGAGTTAGAATTCTCTAAAATAGAAAATCATAACTATATAAACAATATCTACATCTCATGTGGTTATAACAAAAGCATCCCTTTAAAACAATCTAACCTATTCTGAATTTAATAACATTGACAGTATGATCAAACCCTACATTTTAGAGCCTGTGAATTTTTTTGCTTATGTAAGTTTCTATATTTATTTAAAAATTTTGATTTAAAAAAATAACCATCTCTCAAATATGTTATAAAAGCAAATCCTACCTTCTGTATTCCTAACTGGTCTCCACATTGTCATTCTTACTCCATTTGGACAAGATTATATAAATATATATATAATTTTAAATAAGGTTAATCCCTTGCCCAAAACTACCCAATGGTTTCCCATTGCATTTGGAATAAACGCAAAGTCCGTAAAAGGCCTCTAAAACCTTCCATAGCCCTACCCATGTCTCTAATCTCACCTCATACCACTGCACCCACACTCACTAAGCCATGCTTAATGGGCTTCTGTACATTCCTCCCAAGTCTCTGGCTCTTTCCTGCCAAGATCTTCCCACATGCTTGTTCCCTCTGTTTATCCTCTCTCCTTGCCTGGTATCCTTCTAATCTCAGCTTAATGTCACCTCCCTCACCATTCACTTGAACGTAGGTCCATGCTGTATTCTCTTTCAGCCTCTGCTCAAGTGTCACCTACTTGGACCACATTACTGAAAATTGCAATCTCCTATTTCCCACTCCACAACCCTTCCTCTCTTTAGTTTGCTCCCTAGCATTTATCACTTTCTAGGTTACCATAAAATGAACTTATTTAATTTGTTTATTGCCTACCTCCTCCTCTAGAATATAAGCACCAAGAAGGCAGGGATCTTTGTCTGGTTCACTGCTGGATCCCCGATGCCTAGTACAATGCCTGACACATGTAAGTGCTCAGTAGCTTCTTCCTTCATAGCACTTGTTTGTGTATTGACTTAATGACTCATTGAAAGCTTCTCTCTCTCTCTCTCCCTAGACTATAAACTCCATAAGCACAGAATTCCTATGTATTTTATTTACCACTATATAACCTATGGCTACTGCAATGCTGGGCACATAGTAGGCATTCAATAAAAGTTGTTGTGTAAATAAACAAATACCTAAATCGTGTGAGAGGTTAGATTGCTAAGGTCCGTGTCAATGGTTAAGGTTTGTGTTTCTCTTATAGTCAGTCTCTTTAAAGATGGGACAGATACTGTACTTACCAAATGGCCCAGGTCTACTTTCCCATATATAACATTAACAATTATTGAAAATACAAGGATAATAAACCCTTGAATTCTTTCAATACCAAATACTCATTGAAAATTTGCTCTGGGGCACCTGGGTGGCTCAGATGATTAAGTGTCTGCCTTTGGCTCAGGTCATGATCTCAGGGTCCTGGGAGCCAGCCCCACGGAGCTACAAGTCAGGCTCCCTGCTCAGCAGGGAGTCTGCTTCTCCCTCTCCCTCTGACTCCTCCCCCCTGCTCATGCTGTCTCTCTCTCTCTCTCTCTTTCTCTCTCTCTCAAATAAAGAAATAGAAATCTTAAAATAGAAAAGAAAGAAAGAAAGCTTCTTCTATCCCAACCCCAGGCTAGTTGCTAGAGATAGAAAAATGAAAAAGAGACACATTACCCAAAGTCAGCAGGGAGCTTTCATTCTAATGGGGGAAACAGATAATACACAAGAAAACAAATAAATAAAAAATATAAATGGGTGGTTGAACCTGCATTAAATAGGAAAGGCCACTCTACAGTGGTAAGAACTGAGCTAAGACCTGAAAGAAAAGAAGGAACCAATTATGTGAAAAGCTGAAGATAGAACATTTCAGACAAAGGTGGCAGCAAATATAAAGGCCCTGGGATGAAAAAAATAGGATCTGTCTCCCTGGAAAGTCCTGAGAGAGAAGTGAGAGATGGGCTGAGATGGAAAAGGCAGGCAGGGCCAGATGCTCAGACCCTGGAGGACAGAAGGAGTCTTAAATTTATTCTAACAGCAATGGGAAGCGATAGAAAGTCTTGAGATAGGAGAGTGGGTGGCTGATTTATAAAGGTTACCCTGACTGCTAAAGTGAAGGACAGATTTGAGACTCCAGAGGCTGTGGGGAAAGCACAATCTGGTGGTTTGAACTACAACGCTGGTCGTGGAAATGGGAAGATAAAGTGCTATCTAAGGCACAAGTGCAGAAGTGTTTCAAATATAAATATATATAGCTTAGTAATGCACTTTCCTTGGTCAATTCTTGGTTCTCATCTTACTTGGCCCATCAGCAGGATTTGCCACTGTTAATCGATCATTCCTTCCTACTTTGAAACGGTTTCTGTACCTGACTTTCAGCACACCACACACTTAGGTTTTCCTCCTACTTCCCTGGCCACTCCCTTCTTAGTCTCTGACATTTTCTTATCTCCTCTACTTGTCAATGTTGGAGTATAGCAGAGTTCAGTCCTTGTACTCTCCTTTTCTCCATCTACACTCACTCCCTTAGCTATTCTATCAAGTGTCATGATTTAAATATCAATAATATGCTGACGAATCCCAAATGCATATTTCCTTTGACCTCCAGACTCAAATGACCAACTACCTATGTAATAGCTCTGCTTGAATGTTGAATTACATTTCAATCTTCATATATCTAAAACTAAATTCTTGGGATGCCGGCTGGCTCAGTCAGTGGAGCATGTGACTCTTGATATTGGGGCTGTAGGTTCGATCCCCACATTGGGTGTAGAGATTATTTAAGAATATATATATATATATATTTAAGAATATATATATAAGAATATATATATATTGGAATATATATATATATAACAAAACAAAACAAAACAAAAAACCCTAAACTCTTGATCTGCCTCTCTCCTACCAGAAACCTGTTCTTCCCACAGTCTCAATCCCATCCCAGGAACCTCACACTTCCCATTCTCCCTTGTGGCCAACTCTTCCTACAGAAATCTTCATCACTTGCTACTATGTCTCTTTCTTATCTTTCTCAAAGGCCACTTTTCCCAATTTACCCTGACCATGCTCCCAGCCACACCCATGTTAAATTTCAACACCATACCATATCTTCCATCCCCACATTCTGCTCTAATTTTCTCCCTAGCACTTCTTTCCCTGTAAAACGATTTCTTTACTTATTTGTTTAGTAGCTGTCCATAGTAACAAAAATATATGCTCCATGAGGGTACAAATTGTTCTATCTTTTGTTAATTTGGTGTTTTCCTAGCTCCTAGAATGGTACCTGATATATAGTAGGTGTTAATAAATAATTAAATGCATTAATGAAAAACAAATGTAAGTTAAAACTATGTCTTCATATTAAATGCATGAATGAAAAATAAAAGTTGAAATTATTCACTATTCTGGTATTCTTTGACATTTGTCTACATTTGTACCTGTTCAGTTTGCAAGGTATTTTGACTGGAAAAGAAAGATGGTAACATAATCAGGGGAAAAAAAACCTTAAAAATAGGTAGTTTGTCGCTCAGTAGTAACACAGGGATAAAACTCCCAAAAAGGTAAACATGTATGCAAAATGAGTCACAAAACGAGTAAAAAATCATTGTGACCCTAACAACAATATAAAAAGGAATTAAAGTATAAAAAGGAATTAAAGTGCACGTGTTCACAGAATCACATACTTCATGGCATCAAGAACTAACTCAAGAACCGAAGCTACCTCAACGTTATTTCTTTTTCCTCATATACAAAATTGTACCCACAACATGGAAAGTTGTGAAACCCCTGAGTCCCTGAGTGAGTAAAAAATGTATGGGCATGGAGTAGCTTAGCGACTGGGGAACACTCAAAAGGAATGGTGAGTTATGAAACACTTCTGTGTTTATATTTATTTTGACCCGAGCAGGAAGCCAAGGTATAGCATTTCCCAGGAATTAAGGATTGTAATAGCGATGAGTCTCCACTTCTTACACTTTGTTTTTATCTCCGGGTCCGCAACGCTGACCCAGCTCTGGCATCGCCGTGGGCATCCTTGAGGGCATCTCCTCAGGCCCCAAGAGTTGCCCTTCTCCGGCCGGCGCCCTCCCCAGCGCCCTGCCTCTGCTTACCAGAGACGGTGGAATTCATGCTTCTGTTCCTCCGTTATCGCTAACGCCTTCTTTCTCCTCATAAAGCCTAGTAATTCCCGAATTTCCCTCTCGCAGGAGGCCAGGAGCGGGTTTTTAGCGTCCAGTGGCCCATAAAACACCGCGAGGGGCAATGAGTTCTCGAGGCAGGCGGAGCGAGGCGCTGGGCTCGGAGAGCTCTCCTTCGACTCCAGGGGCGACTTCGAGAGTGCGTTCGAGGTCGGGGGCGGGGTCGGCGGAGGTCCTGGCGGGGACATGGATGTGGGAGACAGGTTGAGCGGAGAGGTCGAGGAGGTGCCTAGAGCCGCCATATTGACGAGACCCCGGCCCGCCAGAAGTGTGTGTACACGCGGTTGCCTGGCGACGGTCTCGCGGCAACCAGGCTTCCAGCGCGCTTTCGGGAAAACACAGCGGCCCCTGGAGGGCAAAGGAAGAAAGAACCCGGTCCAAAAAGAAAAAAGCCCCTCCTGGGGGCTTTTTTGCCCTCTTCTCGGGCACTGCTGTATGAGAGAAGAATAGAGAGAAGGTTTTGGACAGGGAGCCAGCGTAGAGTAAAGCCAAAAACTTACGATTACAAATTCAGACTATACTCGTTTTCCATTTCGACCACTTAATGATGACAATGATCATTACTGTGTGCCAGGCATGTTTTAAGCATTTGAAAAATAATCTCATTTAATCATAACAGCTTTACCACTTAGGGTATTATGAGTATCTCCATTTCGCAGTTTAAGAAATCAAAGTTTACAGACCAAGGTCAGAGTAAACTGTAGCCTCAGGGACCAGATCTCAGCCTTCTGACTCCAAAGCCTGTGCTCAAAATGAGTAAGTTTCACTGGTCCTCCTCAAAAAAACTAAGCTTATCAACCAAATCAAAATTAGGAACATATCTGACAACCAGTTTAAGAATCAAGTACATGGCGGGGGAGGGCGCCTGGGTGGCTCAGTCGTTAAGCCTCTGCCTTGGGCTCAGGTCATGATCCCAAGGTCCTAGGATGGAGCCCCACGTGGGACAACCAGCTCAGCCGGGAGTCGGGAGTCGGCTTCTCCCTCTCCCTCTGCCACTCTCCTTGCTTGTGCTCTCCCGCTCTCTCACTCTCTCAAATAAATAAATGAAATAAAAAAAAATTAAGTACATGCAAATGATTCATTCTCTTCCCTCTATTTGTACCTTGAGGTCTGTAACTATGGAAATGATGGCTGTGCCTAACAATTAGGGTTCCATTATAGTTCTCCATTTGTATTTCATCCTTATTCTAATAATCACTATATTCTAAATTAATAAGCATTTCACTCAACATTAACTGCCCGACATTAATGCATACTAGGGGCTTGAAGTGTTAACTCTCTTTAAACATTTTAAACAGTTTTAGGAAACTTGCTTCTGATGGGAATAATTAAGGCCTTAAGGAAAGTATATGGGGACAAGGGAAGTTCTTCTTTCCCTGCATATTATGGGTTTATTTACTTAAGGTCTACATTTCTAACTCATAGGGAACCTGCTTGTTTTATAAATTATGCAATGCCAAAAATTATCTAAGAGAAGAAACAGAAATATTTGATGTCTTAGGAAAATAGGTCTTTAACACTGAAAAGTGTTACTGGTTCTGTCACACATAAGAATAAATAAAGATAGTGACCCTAACACAGTGAGCCCAATTTCCCACTTAAGATGAAGAAGCTTAATGGACCACAGCCTGATTTCTTTCGGGTCTGACCTAATTTCTTGCAGGCTCTGCGGACCTGTGCTAATTTATGAGGCTGGCCTAATATGTCATGTGTACTGTACTCTAATATTCTTTGAAGGAAAACGATGATGATTTTGCTCTTCAAGACAGGTAATGATGACCCAAGAACTTTCTTGGCAGGCAGTGAGTTGCCTTGACACCTCACTGTAGGAGTTCAATTTCCCAGTCAGAATATACAAATATCATTCTTTGATTAAGATTTTATCTTGTCTCGGGGCGCCTGGGTGGCACAGCGGTTAAGCGTCTGCCTTCGGCTCAGGGCGTGATCCTGGCGTTAGGGGATCGAGCCCCACATCAGGCTCCTCTGCTATGAGCCTGCTTCTTCCTCTCCCACTCCCCCTGCTTGTGTTCCCTCTCTCGCTGGCTGTCTCTCTCTCTCTGTCAAATAAATAAATAAAATCTTTAAAAAAAAATTAAAAAAAAAAAAAGATTTTATCTTGTCTCTAAGTAAGCAGTAAAAATGTTAAGACCTTGAAGAATTTCGTCCGAAAGAAGTAATTCATTGTTGGGACATTTACAAAAAGTATTAATAGATCTTTTATTTTTAAAAAATCAGCTGGGTAAATTCTTTCTCTTCTCATCTTCTCCTTGTTCTCACATAACAGACTTGTCTATTTGAGATCAAAAGCTGATGTAATTTGCCACTGAGTACTACCTATTATATTGATGAAAGTGAAACTGCAGGATAAAATTAAATTAAAGTGGTCAGAGAGGAAGAAGGAAAGAAAAAAGAAAACAGATGAAGTGGGGTTTTTCCCCCTGATCTGTCTGCTCTCACAAACAACCTTACTAAGAGTGCAGGCACTTACATTTCAATGTCACTGGTGAAAGAAAATATGACTTATTAAGTTCAGATACCTGAATTATGGATCTTAGTCATAGCATTGCATCTTAGTCATTTTCCTCCTTGCAAATACAAAGTTGACAATGCTTCACTCTCAGTAGTTTTTAAAAGCTTGTCTGAATATTTAAATGGCTGCTGTACTCTGAATCATCTTCCTGCTAAGATGGAAGTTTCCATTTTGTTCAGTTTAAATTATATTCGAAAGCCTTTTTTAACATTTTTGAGGTGTTATCTTTCTTGTAATGAGATGCAGCTATTAGAATATCTTTTCTACTCCCTTGTCACTTCACTTTATTCTTTCCACTGTAGTGAAAGAATGGGGCTCTGCAACTATTGTGTCTGGCGGGACTAAATAATGTAAATAGCTTCCTTATAAATAATGTAAATTGCTGTTTCCTTATAATTAGTGTCTTTGGAGGCTGCAGGGATCCTTTCTGCTCATTCAAAAGTCTTTATCATCTGAAGTTACTGTTACAGAAGGAACAAATAAGGTTAGGACTCTTTCTATTCCTAATTAAGTTGTTAATCATTTGGACTGTCTCAAAGATGTACCTATATATGGTTTTTAAAAAGAAAAAAAAAAAGCACAAAGATCTCCTTTTCCCACCCCACCACCCAATATTTAAGCTTTTTAAAAAACTTCTCCATCCTTTCATGTAGTCCAACGCAACAATTTCTTTAGTGTGTCATACAATGCATAGGTGAACCCACATTCCTTATAAGAAGCAGATGACATACAACTAACGATGATAAAAGGTATGCTGTGAAATGTGCTGGGATAAAGATTTGAAACATACTGCCAGAGTCCCAAGATGAAGCCTGGAACTGGAGAAAGACCAGATGATTCTGGAGAAGGTGATATTTTTGCCCTGGACTGTCCCTGTTCCTCATTAACAGAAAGCCCCTTGCAACAGAGATTTGCCTCTCTACTGTGATAACCCAGCACCTGGGCCTGGAGCCTGGCACAGAGTAATATGGCTTAACAAATCTTTGTTGGAATGAGTGAATGGAAAAAAGTAAGCCAGAGAACATTTAAAAGGATATCGCTGATTGGGGAAAAAAAGCCTGAGCAAGGTACAAAGTTATAAACATACATGGCGAGTTAAATAAATCATCTGTCTACTGTGTTGAACCAAAGACTACAGTGGATCCAGGGGCAAAAGGTGAGGCAGAAAGAGAAGTGTGATCAAACATAGTGGGTAGTTGGAAGGTGTGCTAAGACATTTTGACTTAGGGGCGCCTGGGTGGCTCAGTCCTTAAGCCTCTGCCTTTGGCTCAGGGCGTGATCCCAGAGTCCTGGGATCAAGCTCCACATCGGGTTCCTCTGTTAGGAGCCTGCTTCTTCCTCTCTCACTCCCCCGGCTTGTGGTCCCTCTCTCGCTGGCTATCTCTCTGTCAAATAAATAAATAAAATCTTAAAAAAAAAAAAAAAGACATTTTGACTTAGTTCTTTTTTTTTTTTTTAAGATTTTATTTTATTTATTTGACAGAGAGGGACAGCTAGAGAGGAAACACAAGCAAGGGGAGTGTGAGAGGGAGGAGCAGGCTTCCCACCGAGCAGGGAGCCCGATGGGGGGCCCGATGGGGGGCTCGATCCCAGGACCCTGGGATCATGACCTAAGCCGAAGGCAGACGCCCAATGGCTGAGCCACCCAGGCGCCCCTTGACTTAGTTCTGTATTCAGTGGGAAGCCTTGGTTAGAAAAACAGTATAATTAAAAATAGTAGGGATTAAAAGCCCAAATTCTGGAACCAGAAATCATGGTTTGAATTCCCACTTCTTCCAAGTTGCTTGACTTCACTGTGCTGTGGTTTCCTCATCTGTAGGACAGAGTGAAATAATAATCGTACTTAACTCAGTTTTGTTTGATTTAGAATTAAATGAATTAATATGTATAAAACCCATAAAATAGTGACTGGCACATCGTAAGGGCTATACAAATGTTTGCTAATGTATTTATTCACTTGGAAACGATCAAAAGTTCCTAAACAGAAAAGAACACAATCCAATCTGTATTTTATGTATTTTGGAAGGAAAACTATGATAGCAGATTAAAAGATGGATTGGAGTAAAGAAGGTTACATTTGATCTTAGCTGCATAAATCATCACAATGATTATATACTGTCAACCATGAGACAGAAGTAGCCAAACTAAAACCATGGATAGACACTGAGGCAGAATCCATAGGAAATTAAATTCTAATCAATACAATAAAAGGAGAGTCACAGAGTAATATGTAATTTATATAATAATTATGTATATAATAAATATGTAATATATATAAAATACTTATAAAAATAGTAGAAGAAATTCATGCATTTATTATTCTAACATGTAATGTATTTATGGCCTTGATGTAAAGCCTTTTCTAAAAGTTACAAAAGTAAAAGACAGAAAGGAAAATACTAATGAACTTGGATACATTAAGATACATTTTTGGAAGGGTGAAAGATAGCACATCAAAAGTAGAAAAGCCACACACTGGAAAAATACATCTGTAATGCATAACCTACTGTGTGAACACCATGTCAATAAATATCAACAGCAGGTTCGGATAAAGATACTGCTTGGGTAAATCAAACAGGTTTACTTGTTACGGGCTACCAACGGAAGTCAGTGTGGTCAGGACATATAGCAAAGAGATCAGCAACATTATCCAGGGCAGATGGGAATATCTGTTTCCAAAATCTAAAATCTTGACCTGTGGTACACAGTTCTAGGTATAATACCCCTGCACCTTCCAAGTCTTCGAGGCTTGAACAAGTATCTGTAATTCCTCTGGAGTGCAGTATTGCTTCTAATTGAACACTTCGGTAGGGACAGTTTCAGATACTCCTGCCTGGCCCGTCTACCCATAACAACTCTGATGCCACAGGTTAGGGCTCTGCTAAATACTAAATCTCCTCTTCAAGGGTTGAGATCTGGAAATTAGATGAGGGCCCAGAATTTTCATTGCAGCAACTACTATCATATTTTTGCTTACTATTTCTTGAATTTTCTGATTATATGTATTGAGAACACTTCTGTTGCCTCCTTATCCATCTTGCCCCTTTAAAACCATGATCCATTCGCCAACATTGGATACCCCTATATGTAAAGGTACCTTGGCTGCTGTCACTCTGGCCTGCCTGTCCATTATGGTAATTACATCAGCAGCCTTTGCTAGCTGCTAGCACCTGGCCTTTGCCGCTCTACAATTGCATCATCCCCACTAATATTACGAAGCTAACCTGCATGGCAGAACTCTCCACTATCAACCCTGACCTACAGAAGACAGAAACTGTCAAGCTTCTCCAAAGATCCTGGCGCACCCATTATCACTGAATTCTTTCCATTCTCAGTGAAGCAAATACTCCCTGACCATCCCAGGAAACATAGCCAGCTGGTGGGTTCTCAGGACATACGTAAAAAAAAAATCATTCTAACATTCCCACCTCTCTGAGCCTTCTGGTCTTTTCTTCAATATTACACCGAGGAAGTTCTGCCATCTTTACTTCATTCGATATAGAACATTATCAGATCCACACTTCAAGAAGCCATCCTGTTAAATTACTGGGAATCCTGAAGTACGGCTAAGTACCCCCATATTAATGAAATCTACCCTGTTCAGCTTTGTATTCTGTCCTCCGGTCTAGCACACTCAAGATACACTCCTGTGCACATTCCCTCAGTGTCAGCTAACACCTATGAGCCAGATCCTGCAATTCCTTTGGCGTGTGGGCTATTTCTTCCTAGAGCAGAGTTTGTACTTTCCTGTTCAGGCTGTGCTGAAACCTGATTTTGGTTTTTAGCCAGGAGGTAATGAAGGGCATTGGGGCATATCTTGAAGAAAATAAGAATCATCTTGAAAGGCACCTGCTTCAGATTAGATTATTGTATGTTTCCCCCAGGCAAGCAGAGACTGTTTTTCTGTGGCAAATGGTTAGGGGCTATTTCTGCCAGCCTGGAAGGCTCAGAGTCACCTAGGAGCTCAAAATTCTTAGGTTTGTCTACCTAAATATCTTCATCTCAAGTCTCTGGGCCCCATTCTTTTCTCGGAATCTTTGCTATATGACCAGATCCTTGGCCTGATTTTCAGCAAAGTCTACCTGCAGTTGCCCTGAGCTGCAATAAGGGCACTCAGACTTTCAGAGCATGACTTAAGTTGTCAAATAACTGCCCTAAGACCAGAGAGAGAGAGACAGAGAGAGAGACAGAGTGTGTGTGTGTGTGTAGAAATTTTCTGCTAGACTTTCAATGCCTACAAAAGAAGCTGCATCACAATCCCTTTAATTAATATTGACCCCATACTGACTAAACATGATAGATATTTGATCTTCCAAAACCTTGTTGTATCTGCATCTCATCACAATTAAACTATGCAGGGGGAGCATCTGGGTGGCTCAGTTGGTTAAGCGTCTGCCTTCAGTTCAGGTCATGATCCCAGGGTCCTGAGATCGAGGCCCACATCGGGCTCCTTGCTCAGCGGGGAGTCTCCTTCTCCCTTTTACCACACCAGCTACCACTGCAGTTGGCTCCTTACTGCTTTCAGACAGTGGGCAATTCACCTCTAAAATCCCATCCTGAGGCTCCACTTTTTATAGCTCACTCCTCTGTGTTAACCTGGATTTCCTAGAAAACAGTTTGAGGCAAAAGCCTAAGTGCTCATACTTTATTTGATAATGCAACTCCCTGAGGCAAGAATGAGGGGAATGGGAAGTCAGACAGGGACTGTAATGATTAATTTTATGTGTCCACTTGACTGGGCTAAATGATGCCCAGTTAGCTAGCAAAATATTATTTCTGGTGTGTCTGTGAGAATGTTTCTGGAAAATATTTGATAGACTGAGTAAAGAAGTTCATCTCACCAGTGTGGGTGGATAACCATTAGTCCACTGAGATTCCAAATAAAACAAAAATACAAAGAAAGGGTGAATTTGGTCTCTCTGCTGGAGCTGGGACATCCATTTTCTCCTGCCTTGGACATTAGCTTAGCATTCCTGGTTCTTGGGCTTTTGTTCTTGGGCTGGAATTTAAACCACTGATAACTCAAGTTCTCAGGACGTGGGACTTGGACTGAACTATATAAACCACTGGCTTTCCTGGTTCTCTCATTTGCAGATGGCAGATCATGGAACATCTCAGCCTCCATAATCATGTGAGCTAATTCGTTATTTTATATATATATATATATATATCTTCTATTATCCCATTATATATATATATATAGATACATATCTATATATATCTATATCTATATATATCTAGATATCTAGATATGGATATAGATATATCTTCTATTATTCTGTTTCTCTGGAGAACCCTGACTAATACAAATATTGATACTAAAACATGTCACTGCTATATAAATACCTTAAACTGTGGAAGTGACTTTGAATCTGACTGATAGGTAGAGGCTAGAAGACTTTCCAAGTGCATGTTAGAAAAAGTCTACATTGCTGTGAACGGACTGTTAAGAGAAATTCTAGTGAGCGCTCAAAAAGAAAAGAGCTATAGAGAAAGCCTCAGTCTTCTTAGAGAATACCTAAGTAATCCTGAAGAGAATTTTTTAGAAGTATGGATGGTAAAGGCCATTTTGCTGAGGACGGAGATGGAAATGAGGAACATGTCATTGGACAATGGAGAAATGACCATCTTGTTATAAAGTGGCAAAGAACTTGGCTGAATTGCGTTCACATTCTGGTGTTTTGTGGAAGATAAAACTTGTGAATGATGAAATTGGATATTTAACTGAAGCTATTTCTAAGCAAAGTGTTGAAGGTGCAGCTTGGCTCCTCCTGACAGCTTATAATAAAATGTGAGAAGAGAGAAATGACTTAAGGATGGAATTGTCAAGCAAAAAGGAAACAGAACTTAGAGATTTAGAAAATTCTCAGCCTATGCATATTGTAAAAAATGAGAATGCTGTTTGGAAGAGAACACTAAGAGTGTGGCCAAGCAACCATTTGATAGGATTAGTATGAATCAGCCATCTCAACGATGGCCAGGAGCTAGTGTTCAAGACGTGAAAGGAATGTCCTCAAAGGCAATTCAGAGACCAGCAGGGCTGGCACCACTATCACAGACCCAGCGTGCAAGGGCCAGGGGATAGAGTGGTACCCAGCACCCCATCACCTCACAGGCTCCTCAGCAGCCCTAATGGCAGCTCCAGCAGGCTTCAGGGGCCTCCCCTCCAGAAGGGCAAGCAGCAAACATGGGCAATAGCTGCGCAGCACCCTCTCAGCCAGTGCACAGAATGCAAGGCCCTGGACATGGATTTCAAAGAATGGGACTTCCGGAAGGGCCACAGGCTCGGGATGCCAGCCCAGGGCGGAGAACCACCTTGGGAGAGCCACTGTGGGGCTGTACCACTGTGCTGCGGGGGCAACATTGCCACCCCAGTAGGCTTGAAAGGCACAACATCAAGCCAAAGAGGATTATTCTCCAGCTTTCAGGTTTAAGGTTTAATGTTATTGGCTCCATTAGGCTTCTGGTGCTCTTATCTTCTTGCCTATTTCTCCCTTTTGGAAAGAAAATGTCTATTCTACACCTTTCCCCCCATTGTATTTTGGAAGCACACTACACGTTTGGTTTCACAGGTTCACAGCAAGAGAGGAATTTGCCTCGGGATGAATCTGACCTCGAGTTTCACTCATATCTGATTTAGATGATATTTAGATGAGACTTTACACGTAGGCTTTAAAGTTGGTGTTGGAACAAGTGAAGATTTGGGGGGCTATTGGGAAGGAATGCATGTATTTTGCATATAATGACATGAATTTGGGGGGGCAGGAGCGGAATACTGTAGAGTGAATGTTTGTGCCCCCCCACACACACTGAAAAAAGTTCATATGTTAAATTTAAAATCTAATGTGATGGTATTTGGAGGTGGGGACTTTGATGAGGTCCTGAGAATGGAGCCCTCATGAATGGGATTAGTGCCCTTATAAAAGAGAACCCAGAGAGCTCCCTCTACCCATCTGCTATGTGAGGGTGCAGCAAAAGACCACCATCCATGAAGCAGGAAATGGACTCTCACCAGACACTGAATCTACCTGTGATACGATCATAGGCTTCCAGGCTCCAGAACTGTGAGGAATAAAGTTCTGCTGTTTAAGACATCCAATTTATGGTATTTTTGTTATAGCGTCCCAAAAAGACTGAGACAAGGACAGATGGAAAGGAAATACAATGCTGGCCAATGAATCGTAAAGAAACACATAGCCAGTTGCTCAGCCATGTGGGATCGTTCCCAAACAGGCTATCTAACTTTTTAGGTTTCATATCTGGGAATAGTCTATAAGAAGGAGAGGTGGAGAGAAAATGTCCCTGCTGTTTTCTTCCTGTCTTCTGTATACCCCATTGGTCAAGACTCATCTCTGTGCTTCCAGGTTGGATCAGCTGGCCCCATAAGCAGCCACTGGGGATGCTGAATCTCATACCTTGTGATATAGTGTCTCATCCTACTTCAAAAGTGGTGGAAGGAGCCAGAAACTCCAGATGGTAGCTTCAGGTGGTGGAACCAAGCAGGTCAGCATGGAGTCAGTCACCACAGCAGCTGCTGGGATGCAGCAAGCAGGTGAGGGCCCAGGAGTTGAATGAAGACAAAGAAATCCAAGGCAGTACATACAGTATGTCCCAAGACACAAATTCTCTTAAATGCCAATGCTAGCAACACTCTAAGGAAAGCAGAGCAGCATCATGGAAGGAGCCTGGATCCCCAACACTGTGACGTTATAGCATTAATCCTAGATGATCCACACCCAGATTATTATGTAAAATAAAAATAAACTCCCATCTTGTTTAAAGGACTAGTTTTGAGGGTCTTTGTAGGAGTAGCCAGAACTATAATATCCATATATCTCAGAAATTTCATGTCTTAAAATCAGCGTAGATAATCATTTACAGTATGTATAAAGATGCTTATACAAACACATACAGAATGTACAGCAGCTGTTCACTGCTAACATTAAATGCCTATAACAGCAAAGCATTAGAAACACCCTAAATGTGCATCAATAGAGTAATGGTAGATAAACCATAATTTATCTATAGTATTAAATACCAATCAGCATCCTAATAATGTAGTAGATCTGTATATTTTGACATGAATATATTTTACATTTTTATTTTAAAAAATAGAGAATGATGTGAACAGTATGCTAACATTTATCTCTAAGAAAGTACCATGAAATGATACTATTTGTATTTATATGTATGTCTGTATATATTATGAGAGAGTGGGGAGAGAGAGAGAGAAGTTCTGAAAGAATACTCAGTAAATTGTTCACAATGGTTATATCTGTGAGGGAACTGAAATCAGAAGTAGGGAATCAAATGAGACATTAGATTTGTCTGTACTGTTTTTACTTTTTAATAAAGGCCTTCCTGTATTATTTATGCAATTAGAAATTCATTTTAAAATGTAAACGTAGGGGCATCTGGGTGGTTCAGTTGGGTTAGCATCTGACTCTTGGTTTCTTCTCAGGGTCCTGACATTGAGCCCAGCGGTGGGGCTCCATGCTTAGCAGGCAGTCTGCCTGAGCTTCTCTCTCTCCCTCTCCGTCTGCCCCTCCCCCTGCTCTCTTTCTCTCTCTCAAATAAGTAAATCTTTTAAAAATATGAAAGTAAAACTATTAATAGTTTGTTATCCTAGAAAGGTAGGATTACAAGAATCTTTGTTCTGTGTTCTTTTCCGTACATTCCAACCTTTCTACAGCGAATATATTATTATTTTCATTGTAAAAAACTAATACTTTTTTAACTAAAGCATGAAGATGTACAATAGTACAGTAACAGTACGACATATTTAAAAAAAGAAATTCCACGTTCACTAATTACACAGACATTCCACTAACGCATCACTTTAGGGGAAGTATCTCGAAGTACATCCTCAGACTATACACCATTTGCTTCATTTACTAAATCTCAAAAAAGGCAAATGTTTTTTATTCATTCAGGCATTTCTAAGACTGAACTCCATGACTTAGGGTCCACGTGGACCATCAAAATAGGCATATTTTTCTCAACTCTACGTCCTACCATTCTTATCCCTCCTTACCATACCCTCTGCCACCAATTTTCTTCATGAAACATAAATTTGAACAGTATGATTCCAAGCTTACTACAAAGCAGGAAGAAAGGGGAAATATGCAAACATATATAGTGACAACAAAAGCTGGCTCCCCCAAGGAAAAGCTTAATCAAAGCGGAGATTGGACGAGCACTGTGAGGAGAACCTTCTTGGGGTCAGGTCTATTATACAATATACTGTTCAAAGAAAAACTAAAATTTTATCTGACTTTTTGGATTGGTCATAAAACTGCAGTCTAATGATTTCCAAACCTTCTTACCATAATGCACGGTAAGAAATACAAAGAGCATGATGACCATACTTTTAACTTTGTTCTTGTCAGGAAGCTGACTATTTAATTCCTTTAGTTGTATCTGTTACCAGGTTGAGGTAAAAACTCAACCCTGCAAAGTCCTGGAGTTTTTGGACTGTTTCATTCTCCCTGCTTGAAAACCAGCCAATTTTTTTCTGAGTCCATATCGTTCTTGTAGTACCTTGGCAAATATAGCCAGTACCAACCAACACATCCTTTTTGTTTCCAAACCCTTCATCTAAAACCCCAAGTTTATTCACTATATTTCATGCTACCAAGTTATTGAAATAAGTTTTATCAAATATTTCATCATTAAATAACATGAGTTGCCACCTTTCTAGGCTCCAATAACAGTCTCCTTGCTGCCCACTCTTTGGCTCTGTAGCGAGTGCTACACATTTTAAGTTTTTGTTGCAGCAACGCCCCAATGCCAGTACAAAACATTACATCAGTCTCTTTAGACTAACTTACGCTAAGGTAAAAAACAATCACACATCTTCATAGCATAGAAGAACCAAGTTTTATTCCTCATTCACATGTGTGAATAATGCGGATCAGCTGGGTCTCTGCTCCATGCACTATCTCCACTTTGGGACTAAGGCTAAAGGAGCAAGCCATATCTGGGACATTGCAAGTCTCAGGTTTGAGGAGGAACCATTCAATGGCTCTTAAACTTTCTGCTCTGAAGTGGCACCAATCACTTCCACTCATATTTCATTTTCTAAAACAACTCAAATGGTCGAGGCTATTCTCACTGGTGCCAAGATGTATCATCCTTCTACAGAGAAGAACAGGAAATATTTTGAACAATAATATAATCTACCAGAGTACCTCAGATTTAACATAATGCAAACTAAACACACCAACTCTCTCCCAATCTACTCCTCTCCTGCTTTCTCTCAGTAAATAACAGATAGCATTAGTGGAGGTTTCAGAAATTTCATACTAGAAGATGGTTGGTGTGGCAATTAAGTTACAAAAAAGAACTAGGTGTCTAGTTTTGAAGCTGCAACTTCTAAGCAAGCACGCAGTTTTCATTTAGATTGTATGGTCATTTAAGTTGGCTTGATGGAGTTGATTGAAATTATGAATTGGCTAAAGTCCCCATAACTCACCCAGTTCGTCCTTCCACTGGATACTACCATTGCAGGACCCCAAACAAGAAACAACGATGTATTTGAGTCCTCCGATCCTTCTTCCGGTCCCAATTTCTTCCAGTCCCAATTTCTAGACCCCCACTGTCCAATATGGCAGCCACTAGCTACATGTGGTTATTGAGGACTTGAAATGCAACTAGTCTGAATTGAAATGTGCTATAAAAAGTAAAGAACACAACAGATTTCAAAGACTTCATAAAGAGGGGTGCCTGGGTGGTACAGTTAAGCATCCAGCTAAGGTTGTGATCTCAGGGTCCTGAAATTGAGCCCTGAGTTGGGCTCTGCATGGAGTCTGGCTGAGATTCTCTCTCCCTCTCCCTCTGCCTCCAACCCCCACATGCACTTGCTCTCTCTTTCTCTCAAATAAATAAATAAATCTTAAAAAAACACACACACAAAGACTTCATAAAGTAAAAGAATATAAAATATGTCATTTTTATATTGGTGGCATTTTGAAATGACAATATTTTAAAATATTGGATTAAATAAAATATTTTATTAAAATTAATTCCACTTGTGTCTTTTCAAGCCTTTTTAATGTGGCTTCTAGGCAATTGAAAATTACATATGTGCTTCTCATTTGTGGCTTGCATTATATTTCTATTGGATGACACTACTCTAAGCTGTCTTTTCCTCTTCATTTCCACAGTTTCAGCCCTAGCTCAGGCCTTCATCTTCTTTCGATGAGGTTTCTGCAAAAACCTCCTAACTAGTCTTTCTGTCTCCAGTATGGCCTTTCTCCAACTGATTCTTCAAAGTGGCTAGAAAGATCTTTTAAAACATAAATCCAATCACACTAACTCAAATAGCTTAATATTGCTCCATGGGTCTCCTCCATTGACTTTAATTCTGTAGCTCCATATATAAAGTCTTTCCTGATGATCCAGACCCCTGGTTTTAAGTGAGTGAATTCCAGATCCCCCACTTTCATATTTTCCACATATTTATGTGCCTTCAAAGGCACCTGCAGTCAAAATCCTCTCCCCTCTTCCCCTTTCACCATTGTTCTTATCTTTTTGACAAAAGACAGGTATCTAGAATCTTACCATGAAACATTGATGGAACAATGGAACAACCGTTTAATTTAAGCAAGGCACCATAATAACCACATCCCTATCCATTGTAAGACTTATTGCCAATACAGTACTCACAACACGTATTTTTAAATATGCAAGAAATACAGAATTTTTGGAAATTCTTTTAAGGAATAGCAAGAAAATTTGAAGACCACTAACTAGCCCATTTCTCATGACACCCTACTCATAGCCCTACCAGCACCAGCGTTCCTCCCCAATACACAACACACACATACACTCACACACCCCTTCCCAGCTCCAGCTTTACTCAAGGCTCAGCCTGTCCAGCTATAATCAGCTTCGAGGCGCCTTAGAATGTTCTCCTTCACCCTCTTGCCCCAGCTATTACTCACTACAACTCCTGCTTACTTGATGGCATCATTAAAAAAGGTTACTTTTCAGTTTTGCAATATAGGGGCTTTACAAATTTTCTTCTATTATGTGAGCTTTGATTTTTATTGCACTTTATAAAATAACCTCAAAGAAAGATACATTTTTTTTCTATTCAAGTTTTAATATCATTATAGTACTCCTTACCAAGACTGCTCTCCTTTCATTAGTCAAACAAGTTGTTTTTTCCTTCCAAATCTGCTTGATTATTTTTAAGTGCTGCTGATAGAGTAGTTTCAAGTAGTTATTACTCAGGTGACTTATTTTTTAAACAAAAAATACCAAGGTTTAATTATTAAACTCATATAATAAACATGTATGCATATCTTACACTGTTTAGATGGACAGCAGATGCTTTTATTGATTCCTTCATTGTGGCTGTCATAGTGTTGTCACCAAGTTCACAGTAAAGGTCACTGTGTGAATGGTTATAGGGAATATAGGAGACATAGGCTCTAGAATCAGACTGCCTGGCTCAATCACCTGTTAGTTGTGTGACCTTGGAAAATGCATTTAACCCTTCTGTGCATCAGTTTCCTCACCTGTAAAATGGAGATAAAAGGAATAGCAATTCCCTCATATGGTTGTAAGAATTCAATGAATTAAACCTAGTGAAGTGCCTACAATGTAAGCCACTGGTTGTTTGGATAATAATACAAAAAGCAATTGGTGACAAGCTCAGTTTTTCAAAAGACTCATTTGCAGAACTCAGCAAAATTACCAGGAAAATATTAGATTTCTGTTTATCCCCTGAAGTACATTTTCAATTTTCATCTCAATAACAAACCTTCTTAACAGTATCGCAAGTACAATGCTAAAAATCACCAGGTTCCCTGTCAACAAAAGTTCCAGTTTTTTTCCAGTTCCTCACCACTTATGAATTTTTTTCAACTCTGGGTTTTACACACACGCACACACACACGCACACACGCACACAAGCACAGAGATAGGAGTGACAGCCTGCTGATTTTGCTTACACGTAAGTATGGCAAAACTTTGAAAAGCCCCAAACTTCAAAACACCTTTTCCCTAAATATCTTCAAGTAATTTAATTTCTTAGAACATGGCTAGCAAACTTTTTCTGTTAGGGCCAGATAATAAATATTTAAGGCTTTTCAGACTATAGATCCTGCTGCCACTACTCAGTCTTGCCACTGTAGCCCCAAAGCAGCCATAGACAATAGTAAATAAATGAGTGTTGCTGTGTACCAATAAAACTTTATTTACAAAAAAGGGCATTCAGCCAGATCCGGTCTGCAGGCCATAGTTTGCCAACTCTATCTTGCACATTACTCCATATTTACCTGGTGACTTTATCTCTAGTATACTGCAACATACCCACGGTGAGAGGGAAAACTCAGTTTGTGAAGCGATAAGCTACGGAAAATGACATATGAAGTATAGAATACAGGTCCATATAAAGTAGAAGAACAACAGATGAGAGACAACTGTAGGTGAGAAACAGATGATATTTCAATTCCCCAAGGTGATAGTTCAGCAGGAAACACAGCTAAAAACAAGCACAAGCTTTGTTTTCTGTCTCAGAGCGCTCATCTGTATAAATACATATATTCATCTCAACTCTCAACCAGAAACATACACATCACTAGCAAAGTTCATAAAACTCTGTGCCCCGAATGATATCATCAGCCCACTGAAACAATACATTCTTCCTCCCAGGGCTCACCTGAGAATCCCTCATCATCTTACCTAGAATTCTTCTTTTCCTATGTCTATGCTTCAGAAATAAACAGCAACTACAGGTATTGTTAAGAATGTTTACAGAAAGTTAACAGATACTTTCAAGTTAATCAATTATATATCAATCTCTAACTTCTTAAATTATGATTCCATTAAACCGTAAGGATCGATCACGATGGGCCTGAATCAAGGCTGTGGTTGAATGAACTGAAAAGTGAAGCCATAATCAGTGAAGAATTCATAGAATTTGAGAGTGAGGCCAGGGTTGGGCTTTGGATTTGGGGGTTTTTGTTTTTGTTTTTGTTTTGGTGTGTTGATTGTTGTATTCCAAGTGCTTAGAACAGTGCCTGATACTCTACAAACACTTGTTGAATGAATGAATGAATGAATGAATGAATGAATGAATGATCGAACGAATGAATAAACAGAGAGAAAGAGCAGGGAAATGTGAACTACAGAATATTATATAAGCAGTGAAATGCATGTCATTTTCTAATCATTTGGTGGCTTCAACACCTCTTCACAACACCTTGAAAAGAAGTCTGCAAATTTCAAACCACCTCTTTGCAGATTGATTTCTTAATGTCACTAGGCTCCGCACATTCACAGCCCACGCTCTTTCAGTTGCTAAGTGCACTGGATTGTCACAGTATGTTCCACAGTCTCCAGACTTCTCTCAAATGCAAAAGATGTTCTTCTAATTGGAAGCAAAACCCTTGTCTTTCAAATACAATATTCTCTAAAGCGAAAAAACAGTACTGTTAGATTCCAATCAGTTTAAATTAAAACTGATTTCCCAAAGCAAGGGAAAGCTTATGAGCTCTAAAATTCAATAATATTATTTCACAGCTTGGAACTCAAAGATGATTTATAGATTAGTTTTGCATTATTAGTTTCACTTCCTTAGGAATGAAAATCATAACATGCTACTGGAAATATTTATTCCTAATATGCATTGATAACTACTACAAGAGACTGACTTTTCTAAGTCAGTAATATAAACAAAAGTTAGGCAAAAGTTTAAGACTATGATGAAAAGAAAGGAGGAAAGCAATGGCAAGAAATGAGTAAGAACATTTCAATTCAGGGGTACCTCGGGGGCTCAGTTGGTTAAGCATCTGCCTTCTGCTTGGGTCATGATTCCAGGGTCCTGGAATGGAGCCCTGCATCGGGCTCTCTGCTCGGCGGGAGCCTGCTTTTCCCTCTCCACTGCTCCCCCTGCTTGTACTCTCTGTCAAATAAATAAATAAAATCTTTAAAAAAAAAAAAAAAGAACATTTAAATTTAATGGGTGTATGTATATACATAAGTTTAACAAGTATTTATTGAGTGAGAGCACAATAACAAAGTAGGGACCAGTTGGATATAAAATGCAGTCTATAGATCTGAAGAGTTTAGAGACTAATAGAAAAGGTTGGTCATTCATTCATTCAACAAGTTGCGTGTTGTGTTTTTTTTTTTTTAAAGACTTACTTGTTTGAAAGAGAGTGTGAGGGGGTAGGGGCAGTGGGAGAGGGAGAGACTCTCAAGCAGACTCCCTGCTGAGCAGAGTCTGATGGATGCTGAGGCTGGATCCCATGACCCTGAGATCATGACTTGAGCCAAAATCAAGAGTCTGACGCTCAACTGACCCAGCCACTCAGGCTCCCCAGCAAGTTTTAATCAAGATATTTCACCGGGTACTAAATTTTAATGATTGCATTATAGCTTAGAACATTTCAACATATGTCATCAAATTTAAACTTTTACTTTAAGATTTTATTGTGTTACAAGGAATACATGTTTTTTTAAAAAAGATTAAACTATGGAAACAAAAAGTAAAAGACTTTCCATAACTACCACCACTAGGTGGGGTAACTACTATTATGTTATACGCAAATTTTCACACTTCCTGAAATAAGCACAAACAAATACACACAAATGCCTTTTTTAAAAACAGAAATGGTATCATACTATGCACAGAGTCAGGATAGCATACGGCTTGAGATCATGGGCTTTACGCAATACCACCTCAATGCAAATCCCAGCTCCACCACTAAGTTACTTTTGGTAACTTACTATACATCTCAGTGCCAAAATTTTCTAATCTTCGAAATGGAAATAATACTAATGCATATGTCATAGCATTATTGTAAAAAATGAATACTCATAATCACTTAAAACAGAGCCTGGCATATTCTAAGAACCCAACCAATGTTAGTTATTATTATGCAATTTTTGATCTTACTTAAGATTATATGCAGACCTCCTTCCTCCACTTTTTTTCAAGGACCAAACAGTACCATGGTATGGGTTATGGATTATAATTCATGTAATACATTCTCTTTTTATTTTATGTATAGATTGCTCCAATGTACTCATAAAGAATGCTGCAAATAGTATCTTTGTGCCTATACTTGAATACTTCTGAAGAATAAATGCCTAGAGAAGAAATGGATGGGTCAGAAGAGGTAAATATTTTAAAGTGTATTTGATATTCTTCTGAATTTCCCTTCTAAAATATGCCAACTTATATTCGCACCATACTATGAAGGTGATCTTCTCCCTAGGTGGGGTATGTGTGTGTGTTTCATGTGTGGGCTTTTAATAACCCAGATTTTTTTTTTGTTTCATGTTTGGGTTTTTGGGTTTTTTTTTAAGATTTATTTATTTGTTTTAGAGAGCATGAGCAGGAGAACAGAGGGAGAAGAAGAGAGAATCCCAAGCAGACTCTGAGCCTTTGGCAACCCAGACTTGGGACCCAGGGACTCAAAGTCATGACCCTGAAATCACCATCTGAGCCAAAACCAAGAGTCCCACATTCAACCAACTGCACCACCCAGGTGCCCCATCATGTTTGGGTTTTTAATAACCCAGATTTTTTGTGTGATATAGGATAGAAATCAACTTTATTTTTGTTAGGTAGCCAATTGTTCCATTACCATTTACTGAGCAGTGGATCTATTCCCAACTTCTTTGAAATGACATTCTTATTATATACTTAATTTCCATATATACATAGCTCAGTTTCTGCTATTTTTTTCTATTGAAACACTTGTCTTACTCCGACAGTACCATATTACTTTAGTTGTTACTATACTATTGTAGTATGTTTCAATATCTGTTAATTTTATATTCTTTTTAAAACTTATTCCTGCACCCTTACTGTTGCACATTATGGTGGAGACAGCCCACTGACCACGACTACGAAAAACTAATGTTTCTCTTTCATAATGTAGTATTGTTGCTAGAAAGCAGCCCCCTACTTGGGGACTACATTTCTTAGCACCAGTCCTTTACAGCTAGGTTAGGGTCATGTGACTAATTTTCACCAATGGAATATGAGCAAATACAATGTGTGTCATTTTCAGGTCAAAGTGATGGGGAAGCAGGGATGCCTTCTTCATGATCATTGTCCCTATCCAAGGACAGGAGGTCAGAACCACAGAATGGAAGATGCCTGGCTTCCAGAAAGATCTTATGGAAGTCAGCCTGACCAGGAACTCCTGCACTTGACTAAGAGAAATAAACCATTTGTTGTAATAAGCCAATAAAGTTTAGGGGTTTATCTATTACTTTAGCTAATATACAGATGATGGATTATAAACGGCATTTTTAAAAAATTCAATTAGGATTTTAATTGGAAGCACATTTTATTTAAAGATTAAGTTAAAGAAAATTGACATCTCAATATTGAGTTTTCACATCCAGGAGAAATCACATCTTTGTATTTATTCTGGTTTTCCTTTGTGAACGTCAATAAAGCTTTGTTGTTTTCTTCATGCAGATCCTAAACATTTCTTACTGTTTATTTCTATATATTTTATATTTTTGTTGTAGTGCAGCTGCAATCCTTTTCCATTACATTTTCTGTTTGACTATTATTTGTACATATACAGAATGTTTGCTTTTATAGGCCTGTCTTTTATCATCTTACAGAATCTTGTTTGTGTCATTGGCTTATTGGTTTCATTTCTTGCATTTTATGTCTACAGTTTTACCTCTTTCTTCCCCAGATACTTTTTTTCTTTTTTCACATCAGCTAGGATCTTGAAAATAATACTGAAAATAGTAGTGATAGCTTTTTTTGCCTACTTTTCCTTTTAAATAAAATTTCATTAGTAGTTAACCATTAAATATAATGTTTCATAGTGATTTGATGAATGCCTTTTATCAGGTTATAGAAATCTCCTTCTATTACCACCTTTAAAAAAGGTATATTTTTTTGTTGTTGCTGTTGTTAAATCAGGATGGATCTTAAATTTCATCCAAATGCCTTTCCTCTCTTTCTTTAATTATATTTTTTTATTTCCCCATTTCTTTAATATAGTATATCATATAACATACTTCCTAAATATTAAAACACATTTTAATTTTATGTCACCCCTTCTGGGTCATTGCATATACCTTTAATGTGTTTAGCTATTTATGTAATATCTTTGTGCACACTGCGTGTCAGAGATTGGTTAATAGGGGGGTGTGTGTATGTGTGTGTGTGTGTGTCCAACATTTGTCTAGTTTTCTCATCAGGAATATTCTACCCTGTAGAACAAAATTCAAGAATTTCATTTTTCCCTATGTTCTGTAAAGTTAAATATGATATCTTCTTTCTGAATATTTGAAAAACTCACTTGTAAAATCAACTAAGGAGAATATCTTTTGGTGGAGAAAGATCTTTGCTCATTTTCCACTTTTTCTACAATTATTGAACGATGCAAGTTTCTTGACCTCTTCTTGAATTTTTAAATCATTTTTACTTCTCTAGGAAAGTATATATTTCATTTATTTTTCCAAAGCTTTCTTAATTTGTATATAATAGTCTCTTTCAATTTTTAAAAGTGTCTTCCACCTCTGCAGCTATGTCCTCTTTCACATTTTTAATATTGCTCTCTGAATCTTCTCTCTTTTCCATATTGGATAAGCTAAGCCTTGTCTATTTGAATTGGTAGTTTCAAAACATCAGCTTTTATTCCAAAAGTCTAAAAATTGTGAAAACACTATAGAGAAACATGTATTTTTTTTCTCAGTCAGATTAAAATTTTTATACATTGCTCCTAATTTAGTGGCGTTTCCTCTGAAAAGGTATCTGGGAAGCTGAAAAGCATATTGAACACACTGGTTGAAGTTTATCCTCTCTGCCTGTTTATTCTGGGTGCCTGACTGCTTGGGCTTTCTGTATATATTCAAGTTTGTGGATCGTTTTATTCTAATCTTCCAAATGCTTACTTATTTTTGGTCTACTTTATCAGTCAGTTTCTGAGGCAGGTGTGTTTTAAAGTTTTCCAGCATGACTATAGTTTCTTCATATTCTCCTTTTCTTTCTAATACTAAGAGTTTTTGTTTCATTTTAACACTATATTGTTGAGATGATACTACTCCTTATTATATCTTTTTAATGGATTTTAATTTTAGCAATATAATTTGTTGTTGTTGTTTCATGAATACTTTTTACATTCAGAGCAGCCATGTTAAAATGTAACCCCCACATTTTCCAGTGGATTGGTTCAGGGTAGGTATTTTACTGGCTGGGCCAACAATTTCTTCCTGAAACTCACTGCTGGGGATTTTGAGACTCACCAGCGATTGAGACTGTGACATAAAGCCCAGATGGCATGGGCACTACCACCAGCTGAGTAAAAGAAACTGAACTGCAAAGAGGTGAATAAAACAGATACACAGAGAGAGGCGCAGATAGCATACTGGGAGGTGGTTTCTCGGGTACAGTTTGAGTCTGAAGCCCAACTGTATTCTCTTCTTTAGGCTCTGTGAGATATATTCATTTCCTTATGATAAATTCCCCTTTGGCTTACACTAGTTCATTCATTCCACAATTATTTATGGAGTACATCCTATGTGCTAAGTCCGATAATTTGTACTAAAGACATAGCAGAGAACAAAACAAAGTCCCTACCATCATGGAATTACATTCTAGTTGGGATTTAGAAAAAGCCAGCGATAAAGACAAGTGGGGGATATACTATTTAGATAGGTGGTCAGGGAAGCCCTGTCTAAAAGAAGTAAGCCAGGTGGGTAACTGGAGGGTGAGCGTTTCCGTAAGAAGGAAGAGCAAGGGAAAAGGCCTTGAGGCATTAAAGCAACTTTTAGCATTTTCAAGGAATGGCCAGAATACCAGCAGCGGCTGGAATTGACTGGGTGTGGAAACATTCAGGAGAAGAACTCTCAAGTGGTAGCCAGGGGCTAAGCTTCTGCAGGGGCTTATAAACCTTGATAAGGATCATGGAATAGGAAGCTATTGCAGGGTGGAAACACGATCTGATTACGCGTTAATGGATTACTTTGGCTATTGAGGAGGAAATTATAGACTGTAGATGGGCAAGAGCAGAAGCCAGTTGGAGGCTCTTGCAGTAGCAAGAGACGTTAGAGTCTAAAGCGAATTCACAGAGGTTGTGGTTGGATTCTGGATATATTTTAAAGTAGAGGATCCCCCGATGGGAATTTAAAGTGGGAGAGAAAGGGAAAAGTTAGGGACTTCAAGGTATTTGGCGTGGATAAAAATGATTACCAGTTTTCAGTAATTCTGGTGTTCTAGTATACCTTGCTCTAGGTACTAAAATATCATTATGTTTGTTAGATGACTGTTTTTCAGAATTTTTAAAAATTTGAATCATTTATAGCTTAAGACCTATCTATAATCAATGACAGATGTTTACCATTCAACTTTTTAGCCACAACCATTCTGTTACCCAGCCCATCTTTTGAACTACTGAGCTGTTGGTTGTGTTGTAGGCGTGTTGTGCGGGAGGAGAGGATTGCCAGGTGTTCTGTATTTATAGCACATGTCTTCTATTTAATGATTTTGTCCTATGTCCTACGTTAGTCTTGTCAAGACACAATGTATGTTGTTTATTCGCGTCACCCCCCCCACCAATACGTTACAAACAACGACAGTTAGAGCTATTTTTTTCCCCAAAACAATAATTGGAGCTTAAATTACTTAAAGGACAACATACCTCCACAAGATCTACACAGTCTCATGATGTTTCGCGAAGATTTGGCTGAGGGAAGACCAAAAGGGGGACTGAGCATTAAAAAGATTTATCTTTCTACGTTCAAGAAAGGAAAAGACTATTTTTTGGTCAAAGATCCAAATTGTGAATAGGCAACTACGGTTAATGCCATGCTCTGGATATCAGCTAACAATAACAGCCTCACGGCTTCTGAAAGTTGGCAAATCAAAGCGCCCACAGCGCCCGGCTTCCGGAAACCAGCCAATCAGCAATAAAACCCACAGTCCTAAAGTCAACCAATGAATGACAGCTCCGCCCTTTGGGACAACAGCCAATCGGCAAATGCCTCAAAGTCAGCCTATCCACAGTCTCCTTACGCGGGAGACCAAAGCAATGCACCCGAAAATCAGGCAATCCCTAAGCATGGCACTTCTAAAAGCCCACCAAATCCTGCATGCCCGACTTTCTAAAACCTCCCATAAGATCAGATTTGGCTTTGGGGCACCTGGGTGGCTCAGTGGGTTAAACCTCTGCCTTCAGCTCAGGTGGTGATCCCAGCGTCCCAGCGTCCCAGCGTCCAGGGATCAAGCCCCACCTCGGGCTCCCTCCCGCTCAGCGGGGAGTCTGCTTCTCCCTCTCCCTCAGCCTGTTGCTTCCCCTGCTTGCGTGCTCACGCCCCCCCCCCGCCCCCCTCTAGTAAATAAACCAAATCTTTTTTAAAAAATCAGATTTGGCTTTGTTTGCAAACAAACCAGAGTTTCCCCCTTTTTTTTTTCTTTTTTGCGTTAGTTATAGAGTTCGATTTATCATTAGTGCATTAATTCACAACTTTTCAACTGTTCAACCTCTGTTTATGTGAGTTGGACTTGGCGCGTGACAGACACACTGACGCTGCTGTGAAATTATCGAATTCAGCCTTTTCATTGCTGGCAGTAGTTGCCATTACCTATTTTTTTTGTTTGTTTGTTTGTGTATATGTGAACCCAAAATACCAGTACCCAAATGTAAATACATTTTCTGAACGGTAGGTTTTCATTACATAAGGAAAAAGTCATTTTGAAGCTCTCAGTATGCAATTATTTACTTAATATCAGAAATGGTGGAAAGTCAGATATAAACCAAAAGTATATAACAGCTAAGCACACCAATTATAGCATTTATTCAACTCGTACCAAAGAAAGTGATAAAATAACTTACTTTGAAGAGAAATTAAGATATAGAAGATAAAATAATCACAGAAGCAGTTGTAATGGCCTTCCACACCATATATCAGCATAAGTTTTCAGCTCAAATGATTTAGCTGAAGTACTCCCATTGCTTACAAGAATTTGTTGAATGTATTTTTTAGGAAAAAAACTTACGAAGTATGTACCCCTTTAAATATAAAGGTTATGCATAAAAGGAATAATGTTACTATGGACAGGAAAAGAAATTGCAACTTGAAATGGATAGTTACAGTGGCACTTGCCATGACAATTTCATCCTTTGAAGAATTCTGTTTCATATGGATGTTACTAAATACTCTTCCAACAGGACAAGTGGAATCATTATGTGTAGTGTTGTAGAAGAGGAAAGAAAAATTGATAATACTCTTTCTTGTCAGTGGACACCGTTTTTAATAAAAGTTATAGATCAAGAGATCACAGCATAATCCTGAAGAATAAAAAAGCAAGTTATACCTGAAATATGGGATTATGTGCGTCAACAAGTCAAATTTGAACACCAATTCTCCAAGTTGTTAACTTTATGCCAGTATATGTTCAGTATACTGACTCATTTTACTAATTTTTAGCATTTTTTTTCATTAATAAATGTTCAGTGGACAAAAGAATGAAGTAAGTTGAGCACTGTGGAAACTACACAATGTAAATGAAACACAGGCTATAAACACAAGAAGTTTTATAGGCTTATTAGGTATAACAAAGAATTACTAAGGAGAGACAAAGGAAATATAATTTTTAAAAGTAGTATGAGGGTGTGCCTGGGTGGCTCAGTCAGGTTAGGCCTCCGCCTTCTGCTCAGGTCATGATCCCAGAGTCCTGGGATCAAGACCGCAACTGGCTCCTAGCTCAGCAGGGAGACTGCTTCTCCCACTGCCCCTTCCCCTGCTTGTGCGCACGAGCGCACTTTCTCTCTCTCTCTCTCTCTCTCTCTCTCTCTCTCTGTCAAATAAATAAAATAAGTGGTATGAAATTTAGATATTTAGAATTTATTTTGCATAAATAAGTAATTTTTAGTATAAGTATGCCCCATGCAGTATTTTCTTAATGCACACATGCATAGCCAATTAGAAATATTTAAAATTTAACTGAGTGTTCTTTATTTTTATTTGCTCATTCTGGCAACCTGAAGGGTGGGCGATTCTTTTTTAACTTTCCCAGAACTTAGATTGCTTCTTTTAAAAATAGCAGCCTGCTCTATTTTTTTTTTGGATATAAGAAATTCTCATGGATCTCTCTGTTTCCTGCATTAATTCTGTTTCCTCATAGGAAATTTCTTTTGTTTCTACATCGTGGTGTCATTCTTTCATGCTGTTGGTTTTCCTCAAGTGTTTAGAAATTCTTGGTTACTCACACTTAATAATTGCAGATTTAGATTGACCGACCCATTTAGGTCGCTGGAGTGTTTGAGCTCACGAAATCCTTGTTTTCTTGGCAATCTCTGCAATTCTTGAGTAGGGAAGAGACTGTGGACAAGTAGTCTTTACGGGAAATAGCGAGCTTGCTTTCTGGAGGCAATTGCTCTCCATACCTTATGACCGAGGGAAATAATGTCCTGGTTTCCCTGGGACGGCCACAGGTTACACTTTTTATCCTGGCACAATTATTAATAGTGCTTGCTTTTACTCAAAAGTGTCCCAGTTTAGACAACAAATTATACTTTCATCCTTCTAAGGACAGAGGAAGCTAGCTGGGGTATTGTCTTAATTCTCTCTCTGGCCCCAGCACCTTGGGAGTGTCTGGTGCCAAATATCCCAGTAAATTTAGAGAGCAGAATTCACAGCCGTAAGCAGGGGCAAATGCTACAGCCGCCATTGGAGAACAAAAGACTGACACAGTTACTCCACAGCACTGTAATTAATTACCTTACGGGCTGCCCTCCTCCACCCTCTTACGTCGCATCTTAGGTTTCTTTTACAGGGGTCATCAGAGTTGCTATCTTTCACCTACATAGGATTATAGGGTGTTTTTTTTTTAATCCCTAGTGGATGTTATCATCCATGACTAACCCCATCTGCTTTAATATTCAATATTAAACCTAAAATAGCACCTGTAATAACAATAATTATAGGCAGGATGTGAGAATTTATTACGTGTCAGGTGCTGTTCAAAGCACTTTACTTGTATGAATCCTCACAGCACAATTTGAGGTAGGTCCTTTTATCTCCATTTCCCAGTTATGGAAACGGAGGCCACGAGAGGGGAAAGTAATCTACCCAAGGGCTGGAAGACCCAGAAAGAGTAAGCAACTTACCAAGAACCCAGCAATTGAGTCAACTGAGTCCAGAGCTTACATTCTTAACCACCACCTAAATTAAATCCCTCGTATGAGACAATAGCCCTTTTCCTGGCTTTCTAGAGCTGGGGTTTAGCACGTGTATGCAGTTCTGTCATTTCTGTGGGGCTTTGAGAGGAAGAAGAGGTTTCCTCATGAGGTCACTTAACTATTTTGAACCCAAAGCTTAGCTTATCAAACTTTTTTTTTTTTTAAGTCTAACTCAGGTGTTCTGTCATATTGAAGAAGGGCTTCTGGTCTAAATGATTATTTGTTGTTTTTCAGTCAGTCTAAACCTTCTATTAATCCACCTTTACTAATGTGCACAAACATTCACATAGCACTTCCCCCTGCTTTATCTAGAATGCTGGATGAAGATTTGGCATAAAAGCAGGAAAGGTACCATGGAAATTTCCACACAGCCCTGGGAAACTCCACTGTAGGTACTTTATGGGCCATCCCAGGGTTATAATAGGGCCTCCGTTTATAGCATGTAGACCTAAATCGTATTATTTTAAATCAGAAAGAGACAGTGACAATGGAGGCTGATCCCATTATTTTGCAAATAAGAAAACTAATTGCACAGAGATCAAGTGATTTACCCATCATCTCCCAGCTAATTAGTATAATTAGTGATATGGCCAGAATTACCACCCTATGTCCTAAGAATTTTTTTCATTCTGTCTCACTGCTTCTCTATTTGGTTGCTTAGGGAACAGAAAAGGAAAATCATTAAAATCATGTTATTGTATGTCTAGAAATGATGGTTTTGTGTAGGTTTGATCTCAATGTTCTTTCTGGACCCATACTTTTGTAAAAATTACTATCTCAGTATTAAAGCTTTGATTGCCATATCTGTCATGGTTCCCTACAATATTTTTCAGGTTTTTCTGTGATACACGTGCTGGTATGGTAAACCACGCTTCTTTTTACCTCCAAAATAGCATTGACTCCTATCTGTTCAAATATATTAACATTTTCATCTCAACTGACTCACTTGCCAGGAGCAACAGGCTTTTTATGCCAGTTCCCAGCATAACCCATATCACCCCTCTGCTGGATAAAATAAAGAAATATTATTCTACTTTAAGGCTAATGAACTTTGAAAAGTGAAAGCCTTTTCTTTTTCTTGTTTTCCCTGATAGCAATTGGTTTTTTGGGTTACAGATATGTTCTAGAAATTGTAACATCAGAAAGGCTAAAAGTGGCAGGAGGCAGTGGGGCGGGGGGAGGTTTTAGGTAAAGGGAAGGGCAGGGGAGAATTACAAGGTATTTCCTAATTTATCAAGAGATAAATATTTCACCTTCTAAAAGACATAAAATGGTTTTCTTATCCAGGACTAAAAGGAAATGTTGTAGAAGGAAAAAGAAAAATAAAGTAAAAATAAGCCGATAAGTTATTATTTGTTATGGGGAAGAAATAGCTACCAATACTCGGTAATCTGTTTGGAAGCATATTAGGAATTAAATTCTAAATTGTCTATGGTACATAAGCCACAAGTTCAAGATAAAAAGCAATAATTCTTGTCGATTAGTATCTCTATCTTTTCTCCTTGACTGTCTCTAGCTAAGAAAGCAACAAAGCTAGAAAATCTGCTAACACTTTCTCCACCTTTCAGGACAGCCAGGTGACCCATCATTCCCTCAGCAGAGGCATTTCTTTGAAGCCAGAAAAATCTCCCATTTCATCCCACCCACAAACACCCACCCAGCCATTTGACTCTTGACACTGATGCCTCCAGTCCCTCCTCTTGGGGGAACATCCCACCTACACTCCTGTTAATCCTAGCTAAAATAGTATCTTTTCCTGTTTAATTTTCTTTATGGCTCTTTTTGCTATCACGAATGATATCATGCTTACATATTTGTTGTCTGTCGGCTCTTTTTAGAGAAGATTGTAGTTTATCTATTTTATTCAACATACAACTCTGGTTTCTAGAACAACGCCTGACACCTAGGAGGTGCTTAAAAATATTTGTTGAATGAATAATTTATTTGGCTCCCTTGAAGCTTCAGAGCATCTTGGGCCCTGGGATATCAAAGAGCAGCTATCAACTCTCACACCTTGCCCACTTCAACCATCACTTGGAAATGTCTCACCTCTGAAATTTTGAACCCCATGGCAATTGGCTCCAGCTGCTAGCCCCTCTTTCTCTGGTATATTTTCTACTGCATTATTTCCAAAAGCTCTGGACTCATCAGTTGTAACATGAATGTTCCAGCAATTCTATTTCAGGCTTTACTTCTCATTTCCTTCTTCAGCTGAGCTTAGTAAGAGTAAGTTTACACCCACTAGCTAGATTTTACTATCTCCCACTGTCTCAACCCAAGTATTTTGGTTTCTGTTCACACAGCTCGATGAAAACTGCCTTTGCCAACGTCACCACCCCACAATCCCATCAGATTGTAAAATCATTTTCAAAACAGAAATCTAATGCCAAATATTAGGAATATGTGGGAAAAGAGGAACTTCTTATAGGTGGAGTGAAAAATGGTACAACCATTTTGCAGAGCAATTGGTAAAGTTGAAAACATGAATTACCAACAACATATTCCCCTAGAAAAGCTCTCTCACATGAGCACAAGAAGACCTATATATGAATGTTTGTTACAGCATTGTAATTGCAAAAATTTGGAAATCGTCCAAATGTCCACTGTGGTAGAGACTTGTACTCGGTCTCCAAAATTCACCCTCCCCTCTTCATCGGTAACTGAACAACCAAATTTTAGGGATGTGGTCACTTAGAATAAAGATTCCTTTTCCCACTCTCTTTTATAGCTCTGATCATGTGAATTAGTTTTAGAGAACGGGATGGAAGCAAAATTAGAGAATGAAACATCGTCCTTTTCTTCCTTCTATTGAAGAACGCAAATACTGTCCCCTAGAGCTGGAACCGTCCTTTTGAACTCCGAGGTTACCTGTAAATGAAGGTCCATCCATAGAGAAGTAACAAGATAGAGAGAGCCTGGGTCCCTGAACCTGTGGCACTCCATACCATTCCTGGAAAACCACTTCTGGACTTATACACAAGACAGAAATGTTTCTTATCTTGTTTAAGACCCTGTTGTTTTGTTTTTCTGTTGGTCATCTTTAGCCAAACTTAGTCCTAACAGTCAAAACAGTGTATTCATCAAACGGACTTCAGTATAACCTTAAATAAACAAGAGAAATCTACCCACATGGATAAATCTCAGGAACATAATATTGCAGAATAAAAAGTACAAAATCATATTATTAAAGTTAAAAATGCATGATAATATACATATGGTTTACAAGTTTATACATACTTACATTTAAAAAAAACATAAAAGTTATTCATGCCAACTTCAAGATAGTGGTATCCTTACAGCAGGGATTTTTCTGATTCTATGTGAATTAACCAGCTACATTATTGATCATCATATCAGCCAGGATGGTCAAGGCCAAACCAATTAAAAGCCACTCAGTTTGTCTTGTCAAGAGCTTTCGAGGCTGATCTATTCCCCCTTCCCTTGTAAATCACTGCCGCTGAAATAAAGCCCTCATCTTCAGTAGTTGAGTCACTCCTGGATGATAAGAGGGGAGGCAAGCTGTTTGTGGGATGTGACTTTGTGAAAACCAAGCCAAGTAGAGTATCCTGCCAAGCTTCAATAGAATTCTAGCAGAAGTGGCCTTGGCTAATTGGCCACTGTGGATTAACCAGAACTTATTCATATTCACCAGCTCTTTCCTGAGTATATACTGAGTTAAGGTTAGGAATATTTACCCTGTAAATTAATGTGAGTGAAACGAGAGCTGGCTGCATTATTTTTTTTATGTGGAGGAAATCTGATCTTGAGCTAAAGAAGAAAATCAACCAGTTAGCCATTTGCAAGTTTCTAATAATGATGAGAATAAAAAACACCATTTGTTGAGTACTTACTATGTGCCAGACATGTTATGTGTATTTGCTGATTTAAAATATTTTTCGGGGGTGCCTGGGTGGCGCAGTCGTTAAGGCATCTGCCTTCGGCTCAGGGCGTGATCCCGGCGTACCGGGATCGAGTCCCACATCAGGCTCCTCCGCTATGAGCTTGCTTCTTCCTCTCCCACTCCCCCTGCTGTGTTCCCTCTCTCGCTGGCTGTCTCTCTGTCACATAAATAAATAAAATCTTAAAAAAATAATAATAAATAAAATAAAATAAAATATTTTTCACAACAACCCTATGTTATCAATTTAAAAACTGAGACGTAGCAATAGCTGGTGGTCACATAGGTAGAAAGAGACTGAACGTGGATTCTGTTTAAAGAACTGTCTAAATCCAAAGTCTATATTCTCAAATATTGTGCTAATCCATTTATCACCACTAACAGTATTTACTGTCATGGGTTAGTCACATGAACGGGTAAACTAAATAGTTGATTACATTGCGCAGTTAGAATGGTGATTACCAGGGCGCCCGGGGGGCTCAGTCATTAAGCGTCTGCCTTCGGCTCAGGGTGTGATCCCGGCCTTAGGGGATCGAGCCCCACATCAGGTTCCTCTGCTGGGAGCCTGCTTCTTCCTCTCCCACTCCACCTGCTTGTGTTCCCTCTCTCGCTGTCTGTCTCTCTCTGTCAAATAAATAAATAAAATCTTTAAAAAAAAAAAAAAAGAATGGTGACTACAGTATGCACAGGCCATTGAAGGGTTTACCTGTCCCCAAACATCTTCTCCGTATTCTGCAATGTTGTTACCACTTACGTCACTTTAAAGGATAAATAATGTACCCCAGAACATTAGTGAACTTTGTCTCCTTTAAGGGAGACATTCTCATTGACAAATTCATGGATTAATTTAACACATTAAATTACAACCCAATAACAAACTACTAACATTAGATTCCCAAAGGAATGAAATGCCTTTTACATACACTTTAATGGGTCATGTAAAAGTCTTTTAAAAAGGATCAAGTTCTCTTGGGAGAAATACCTTAATTTTCCCTGGGGGAAGAGATGATACTGCAAAGGAGCTGTATACCTTATAGATTCGGTATCGTGACCTGAAATGGAGTGTTGTAGTTTGAAGACATCTTGACTATTACCCGTCACAATCTCCTGCATTACCACACCCACAGAAATGCACCCTTCACAAAGTGGAAGATTAGCTCAGAGAGATTCTTCCATTTGTTCATAGCCACATAAGTAGATTTTAACTATGCTAAGACTAAATCATGAGCCTTTGAACTCCAATATTATTTGTCTGTCAAAATTTGAGGAGAAAATGCCAAAAAGCAGAAAATAATGAGGAAGGAAAGAAATATTTGGCCCAATTCATAATTTTAACCAGCACAAGCCTACACATTCACCAGCTGCCTTTATCTGGTTTGGGATGGGAGGAAGGGAAAAGACAGAGGACGTAAGGAGACGGCTATGTGGGTGCCAAGGGCATTCTGGCTCTGTTTGGGAAAAAAGCTGTTTGAATCACTGGGAGCCGGAGCTCTGATTTCTGCTGCTTTCTTCCTTCAAGCCCACAGCTGATTTGAGGAGGAAGGAGAGGCAGCTTTGATAATGGGTGGAGAGGCTGCTGTCATAGAGTCAGAGAACTCATCCTATCCATTTCCAGCCCAGTCTACTCCCAACCCTTAGCATCCCTATTAAGAGAAGTCGCAAGCTCTGGTGACAAGGAACCCAACACCTCCCCAGACAGATCTCATCTTTGAGCCAAAGTGAAGCTTGCTATGGTTCTCACTGTCTGGTCCTAGTAACTGCCTCTGGAGCCATTGAAACAGGTCAAACCCTCCTGTCCGTAATAATCTTTCACATATCTGATAAGTCAAGTAATAATGACAACAGCAAACACTTACATGTAATGCTATGTGCCGGGCAGTCTTCAAAGTGTTTTACTTAATATTAATTCATTTAACTTTCTCAACAACCCAAAGTACTATTATCATTGGCGTCATGGGAAAATGAGGCAGGGAGAGGTTAATACACTTGCCGTGCTCTCAAAGCTGGTAGATGTTTAAGCGAGGATTTGAGTCCATTCACTCAATCACTACGTTACACAAGCTTTTCTTCCCATTTCTTGCTCCCCTTCAGCCACTCTTCAGATGATAGGATTCTCCATCCCTTTCACCCTTTCCTTTGACTCATACCCTAGTTGGTCAATGCTGCTTTTAACAGAGTCACTGTCGAAGACTGAGTTCATTAGGAAGCAGGCTCTGACACAGAGTTTGTAGCATGTAGGGTGTTTATTAATGAGCGTCCTTGATGTCAACATCTGACGAAGGTGAAGAAGACAGAGGGATGGGGGCAACACAGACCTAAGACATTCACACACTCATGGTGGGTCTGTGGAAGTATATATCACCATAGGTTACTCTGACAGTGTAAGCCATTTTCAATGGAGTTGATATAAGATTGGCTGAAATTTTGACCACATTAAATTAATAACATGCCCTATTTTTGTTCCAAATGTTAGCTAGGCAAGTTCATCCAAAACCCATTGTCAAAAATGGGACACGATGGTGTTTGTGAAAGATGATAATGGAAATTCTTTTACTGATTCAGGCTAATTAAGTAAAAACTTCTAGGTATTTATACCTCTGCAGAGATACGATTTAGCTTCAAAAATAAAAGGTATGTTATTCTTGTAAGTGTTAGGAAAAAGTCTACAGATGCCCTGAAAAGATTAGTAGGCCCCTTATTTGTGCAAGTTCTTTTGTTTTTTAGTTTAATAATGCTGCTGCTGTTTGATCAACCAAGTTGTTTATAAGAGCTCCACAGTATTTTGGCAAGTCTGTAAAGTAATAGATAATTAGTCCCCAGGAAAAAAAGGAGTGGAATGCCACAGCCCCCGCAAATCTGTTACTTCTCAGATGCCTATTACAGCGGCTGCTCCAAATGCTATTAAACTTAAACCTCGAATTTTTACCTTATTTATTCTTACAGTCTGTTTATCAAATGTTCATATTTCAAAGCTGCATGAAGTTGTATTCTTGTTATCACATCCATTTCAGCACAGTTTGTGACTTAGCTAGAGGAATTTTTACAGTATGAATATTAGAGATCGTACATAGGTATAAAAGGGAAATTGGTGGGAATATTATCTTAATAATAGTTACAAATATAGAAATGAGGGAAATTTTCAAAGGGAAATTAAAAACAGGTAAGTTAAAATAACAGGAAATGGAATGTGATGAGGAAGAATGGTCCACCTGCTAAATTAATATACTCACATTCAATGTGAACTCCAATATAGCATTGTTCCTCCACATTGTGAAGTTTGCTGAAAAGATATTTTATTTTATTTTATTTTATTTTATTTTATTTATTTTTTTTTTTTTAAAGATTTTATTTATTTATTCGACAGAGATAGAGACAGCCAGCGAGAGAGGGAACACAAGCAGGGGGAGTGGGAGAGGAAGAAGCAGGCTCATATCGGAGGAGCCTGATGTGGGGCTCGATCCCATAATGCCGGGATCACGCCCTGAGCCGAAGGCAGACACTTAACCACTGTGCCACCCAGGCGCCCCTGAAAAGATATTTTAAATGGTAATTCCCATCTTCAAGTTGCATTACTTCTACAAAGTAAACCAGTCACATTCCTCGGATGCGAGCCTCTTAGTTACATGTCTCTCTCATATCCAACAAAATTCAGGTTACCTACTAGGACACCAGTCATAACTTCTCGCTCTTTTGGAGTAGTCCAGCCCTGTCTCTTTAACTGAACTGACTCCATTCCTTTGTTAATTTTACATAAAGATTCTCCATGGAAACAGCTCCTTCTGAGTCAGCCTGAGAAAAGAGCAGAAGAACTTGGCTAGGTGTATCTGTTAGAAGTATTTGTATTTTGTTTAACCCCCTTGAACTAAGGAGTTTGATAGACGTCAAAGAAGAAGGAAAGCTTATCAAATAAGCTGTTCTATACACGCAGCTCTCTCATGAATGAACCCATGATCTCCTATGAGAATGACATGATATGCGTTGCTCGCTTTGCCGCAAGTCCTTATCTTGCCTATGATGTAAAACTGAGCTGTAAGAGATACACGTCTAAAGAGAAGGGTCAGCCGGAGGCCCTGAACCAACTTTATAACTGCAAAGGGAAATTGACTAATCTTAGAAATTTGTTTTTCCTTCCTTGTCCTAGGCTTGATCCAACTGAAGGAAATTGACTGGTATTTCATGATTTTCCTTTACAATAAGCTGGGAGCAAGCTGCAGAGGAAACTGGTCAGGTCGGAGCAGAAAGCACCTTCGTCAATTTCCTGTTGCATCCAACTGATAGCAGAAAAGAGAGGATGTGATGTTACAGGCGCTGGCCTTAGGTTCCTAGATGCTGCTGATAAACGCTGCCACCTTCCAATCAGTGGCTAGTGATTCAGTTTTCTACCAACCTAATCTAGATTCAGACTTTAAAAACTGCCTCTTAACTGCCCAGACCTTTAAAATGCTTATCCTGTGCAAGATATAGAGAGCCAATAGTTAAAACAGTTCCTTAACAAACAGCCCCCTGATGATCTACCAAACTCCAGAAATACACAAGATTTGTTTCCAGGGAAATTAACTCCTTGAGAATTCAGTCATACAGACTTTTCCATGGGAGGATGGGGGAGAATGTCTTCTGATTTAGTCCCGGATAGGGGTATGTTAGAGACATTTCATTAGAAACTGTTTCCCAGGGGCACCTGGGTGGCACAGCGGTTAAGCGTCTGCCTTCGGCCCAGGGCGTGATCCCGGCGTTACGGGATCGAGCCCCACGTCAGGCTCCTCCACTATGAGCCTGCTTCTTCCTCTCCCACTCCCCCTGCTTGTGTTCCCTCTCTCGCTGGCTGTCTCTCTCTCTGTCAAATAAATAAATAAAATCTTTAAAAAAAAAAAAAACTGTTTCCCAATAAGGCACATGACTACACTACTCAAAAATGCCAGTGACCTTCCCTTAATTACAGAATAGAATTCTAGTTTAGCTGCAAATCATTTGAAAGCCTTGCATAACATAGTCCCTACCTACCTTTCCAGAACTTGTCTCAAACTATCTTATTATTATCATTAAAACCAAACAATAACAACAGCAATAAAAAACCTGCGTACATATGGTGTCCCAACCTACAGAGCTTTGGCTCAGGCCAGGTCATCCAAAATGATCTATTTCTATTCTCCTCTTCACATTATGGGTACATAATTCAAGTTCAAGTTACTGTTTCTCCATCGAGCCTTCCCTAACTATTCCAGGCACAAAGAAATTGCACAAACTTTATAGTATTTCTCGTATCTACTTCTCACTTGGCCATAAATCATTTCCCTGATAGAGCACATTTTGTGCTGTTTTGTTGTGTGGTTTCTTAATTCTTGCATTCCTGTTTAAGTCTGTATCCTTTTGTAATAATTCTGGAAGATACGTGATATAGTTTACTTTTTTATATACCTGCACCCCATCCAGAATAGGGTCTTCAATTCAGCAATACATATTCTAGATTAATTTATGGAAAGCACGTGGTATTAAACAGGAAGAGACACAACCATGTATAAACTTAAGTGGAGTGGAATCATCTAGCACTACAAGAAGATAATCATGGGTTTGGGGAATTGAAATAGGTTCTTACCAACTCTCAGATTCATAATTTAATAGGGAATACCTTGACTATTTTCATCAACCAATCAACCAACCTACTAAGCAAACAAAAGCAAATAAAAAGCTCTTCTGAGTTTGGGTAATAATGATATAGTTTCATCAGTTGTAGCAAATGTGCCACTCTGGTGTGGGATGTTGATGGTGAAGGAGGCTGTGTGGGGGCAGGGGCAGGGAATATACGGGAAATCTCAGTACCTTCTGATCAATTTTGCTGTGAACCTAAAACTGCTCTAAAAATAAAGGTTAGGGGCGCCTGGGTGGCTCAGTCGGTTAAGTGGTTGCCTTCAGCTCGGGTTATGATCCCAGGATCCTGGAATCGAGCCCCACATGGGGCTCCTGGCTCAGTGGGGAGCCTGCTTCTCCCTGTCCCTTTGCCCTTCCCGCTGCTCATGCTCTCTTCCTCTCTCTCTCTCTCAGATAAATAAATAAAATCTTTAAAAAAAATTTTTTTAAATGATAAAGTTTATTTAAGGAAAAAACAAAAACCTTCTGAGCACTCAGTGTATTAAACCTGCTTATATACCACACAAAATCACTCAACAGTATCTGGTCTCCACTCCCAAGCCTCAGCCCCTTGACATGCTTCCACCATCACTGCAATAAAATCAGGAGTCCCTGTTGTACAGTGTCACATGACAAGGAGGGATCACTGTATTTGTACATTGCTTGGACCCCTGGGGCCCTGCCTTTACAAGACTGCCCAGACTGGCTGGAAATCACAGAAGGGCACACGGAGTTAATGGCCCCATGGAGTAGACTTTAACCAGTGAGAGATAGGAGGCAGGGGATACCCAACAGATAACTTGTCCTTCGTCTCATCCATGGACTGTCTGGTTTCCTGTGGACTCTCTGGGCACCAGTCCGCAGTGTTCTGCTGTGAGCAGCCAGCTCAGTAACACCACCTCGTATTCACTCTCCTTCCTTCCCTGACTCACACCCTTCTCTTCACTCTCGGTTCCCTGGGGTTGCACCCCTCTCTAAATGATGGCTGTGTAAACTCTTCTCTCAGGCTCTGTTTTCTAGGGAAAGTGAGCATCTGTCAAATGAGAAATCCTGTGCTTAATGTTGGGGAAAACACATAGTGCTCAATAGTTACAAATGCTTTTCATATATATATATACGTATATATATATATATACGTATATATATACGTATATATATATATATTTTTTTAATAGGCAATGCATTCACATGGTTCAAAAAAGTAAAGACGAAAAAACCTCCTTCCCACACACGTGTACTTGGTACTTCATGCCTTCTGCGCTCTGTTTCCTTTCCAATAATAATAAATTTAAAAACTTTTCAGTCAGTAAATTAAAAACTTCCACACAATTCTACCTGCATAGTTCTCTAACATGTAGACGTGCCATAATTTACTTACACTCTCTAGTGTAGATGAATCTTTAGGTTGTTTCACCCTGATTCTCTTACAAAGAATACAGAAAGAAATACCATCATATGTAAGCTGTTTTGCATGCATACCTGCCTATCTATAGGCTAAATTTCTAGAAATGAAATTTGTAGGTCAAATTGTATTTGCATAAGAGCATCTGTTATTACATATCTTTAACAACACAGTGTGTTGAAGATTTTGCTTTCTGTTTGGTTTGTGAAAAATGATAGCTCACCATATATTTAAACTGTACTTCTCCTGTTGTAAGTGAGGTTAAATATAATTTTAGATGTTCAAGAGCCATTTGTTTTTCCTTTTCTGTGAACTGTTTGTTTGTGAAGAAGTCTTCACCAAGGGAACAATCTTTGGCGCCTCTATTTTTAAAACCCTGTGCACCAGACTCAAACCAAATTAAATTGAGGACTTTAACACAACTCTCATATCACTACTTGAGATACCACAAGTTATATCATCTCCAAGTTGCAGAGTCTGGTCCCCATACTCAGCACGTTCACAGTCTAGCCGCAGAGGAAGGTGGGGGGGAGGATGGGGGTAAATCAGGCTAAAGAAGATCCCGCTGTTGCAATGATAATGCCCAGAGAGGCAGGAAACACTGGCTGAAGATGGCCGGTGTTGGTACCCAAAGGCTCAGGCTGATGGCTGAGGGCACTGCCGCCGGCATCTCTAAGCAGTATCAGGGCTTATATGGAGGGGGATGGAGGGCAATGCCCTGGCCCTAAGAAGAGCTCTCTAAGGATGAAGCCTGACTCCAGCTAATGGTGGACAGGGCTGGGACAGGCAGAGACTGAGACATTATAAGCATGAGAGTAAAGCTATTTGCAAACGATTATGGGATCAGAGAGAACAGGATGAAAGTAAGGTTTAGAAATGTCACACACTGAGATGACTTTGAACAAGACCTTGAAGGATAAGGTGGAAAAAGCAAGCAGAGGTATGGCCCCTCTACACAAAAGGAACAGAATGAGCAGAGGTATGGGGGCTGAGATCTTTCTGTGAATGATGACTGATCCAGGGTGACCAGAGAACAGGGAGGGCATGTGTGTGTGGGTGTGTGGGTACAGGTGAGGGGTATGAGAGATGGGCAGAATGAGAGATGAAGTCATCCTTTAATTAATAATTATTTAAAAGCTTTTCTTCCTTAGGGTTCTTCTCAACTGAGCTCAAATTTCCTTATAAGTTTTACTTGGCATAAATGAAAAGCCCTAGAATAAACATGGCTAAGGATGATGTAAAAACAACCTATTTTAAGGAAAATAGAGGAAGAAGCTCACTAGGTCAGAGAGAGTTGGCCCCTATTAGTCACAAGCCTCTTCTTCCTCTCAAACAAAAAAATTCCAGGGCATGAGGGCTAATGGGTATGTTTGTAAGGACAAGGCAGCGCAGCATTGAGAGGGAAATAAAGCAAAAACTTCTAAAATAAAATGAGAAAATGTAAACTGCTCTTCTATTTATGGTAATTAAAACTGTTGGAATAAAGAACAATAAAAAGGTAGATGCAAAGAAAGGTCAGTGAAGTGAAATTAGCTCCATTGCAGAGCTCTGATGATACCCGCTCGCTAAATGCCCAGTAGATCGTGCTAATGAATACTCCAGAGCTGTAGCCATTTAAAAAAAAATCTGGTTGGCTTTAACAAGAAAAAATATATGATAATTATTTTTTCAAAGAGACATTGCCAAGGTTTATCCATGCCAAAACACTGAGTAAAATTTGAATGTGAAATAAACCACCGGAAAGAGATAAGTGAGAGGCTCACAAAAGCTCGGCAGACACGTTGGCACTCTCTATGCTTCCTTCGGCTCCTCCTGCCCTCTCATCCTTGATGTTTATACTATGCTCTCCTTGAAAATCCAACCACTTGCAGACTCCAGGGATTAAAAACAAGAGTGCTAAATTACCAAATCTTTACATATAAGGGAAAAATTGCAACAGGGTTCAAATGACGTCACTAATATCCTACAACACCGTTCAGCCTTGCCCTGCAGATCTAGGTAATGGCCTGCCCAGAGGATTCTTCCTTTGTAGTGACTACTGTCTACATTTTGCTTGCTTCAGGACGAAGGCCAAATTAGGCCAGCGACTTCCCATCTAATCAGTAGGGGAGAGGCGCCTGGGTGGCTCAATCCTTAAGTGTCTGCCTTCGGCTCAGGGCTTGGGATCCAGCCCCACATCAGGCTCCTCCGCTGGGAGCCTGCTTCTTCCTCTCCCACTCCCCCTGCTTGTGTTCCCTCTCTCGCTGGCTGTCTCTCTCTCTGTCAAATAAATAAATAAATAAATAAATAAATAAATAAATAAATAAATAAAATCTTTTTAAAAAAATAAAAATAGATAAACAGTAGGGGAGGTACGGGGTGGATGCACTGAAGCTGGGGTGCCAAGAGCTAGTTAGGACATGATTACACGGGGCAGGCTGCGGTAAGCAGGCTGAGATTCTGGACTCATGCCTACACCAAAGCCAACACCTCGACTCTCCCGCTCGAATGCCATTCCCCTTCTTGCCTGCTAACAGGCCTCAGTTTTGTTTAGAAAAAAATGCCCAGCACACGGGATGAGTGGTGATTGGTCTAAGGCAATCATAGTGAACCCATCCTCCTCGGCCAGTGTTTGCCAAGATCTAGGAGCGGGCTCGTGAGCCCGACTTGAGTAGCGCAGGGTAAGGAGAAGTCAGCAGAGGGCCTGTGGGAGAGATTTTATTTCCTGATAAAATAAAGGAAAGGGAGGAGAAAACCCTTTTGCCTCCCTTCCCTTGCTTCCAGTTTGAATGCCTTTGTGTGCGGGGCGTTCCCCAGAGCGGTGGCAGCCATCTGACAATTACCGAGACATTGCTGACTCACCCAGGAGGCAGGGTGGAATCTGCCGTCTTTGATAACATTGTTGAATTACCAAACCAACCTTGAGACAAGCATCTTGTTAAGTAAGCACCAAGTATACGTAGGGTCTTAGGTCACTCTTTGTTAGGTCACTATTTGTTAGATTTTCTGTTTCTTGTAGCAGAAAAAGATAACATCCTATACCTGGTAGGAACCAAATCAGTAACCAGGGAAATAGGGCTGGGGTCAAGTCTATAGGGTTGGCGGAGCAGTAAGTGGGAGAAGGGGGCCAAGAGCACGTCAGCATGCAGTGTGGGAAACGGGTTGGGAAAATGCTCGGGACTGGGAGTGTGTCCTGGGGTTTGCTAGAGGCCTCCCTCAATGTGCTTCGGGCTCTGTGAAATAGGGTGGGACTGAGAGCTTCAAGAGTCAGTGCAGGGCTGGCCATTGTTGAAACCCACCTTCCTATATTTTTCTCGGCAGCACACCTTAGCCCAGATTCTTGTGGCCTCATACGTGCAATCTCACATGTTTGCTGACTGGTCTCCTATCTTGGGTCTCTACCCTCCAACCCACTCTGGACTTAGTAGCCAGATTACCTATCAGTTATGTCACTCCACACTTTGAAATCTTCCACGGCACCTCACTTGAAAAGGGCACCTCTCTTAGCTTTATAAAGTCCCGCACCATCTTGCCACTCATAACCTAACATAAAGTTAGATTATGGTCTCGTAAGAACAGTTCCAAGTCACAACCTTCTGTCTCTCGTAGTTCTTAGAACAACATCTTACATGCAGTAATTTTCAGTAACTATTCCAGACAGATGTTTTTTAACCTTAGCCTTCACCCTGTATCACATATTTTAGAAGAAACAATAATGACTGGTGATTGGATGATATGACAATATCTACTGATTATATAAATGAATCATTAAGCATGCAATAAATAGTCATTATTCTTATAAGTTATGTCTACGTTAACCTTTTTTCATGCTAGTCAACTATTGTTTGTATGATCTTATGACTTTATGGTAATTAAAAAAACACAATTAAAAATGATCATTAGTGGGGCGCCTGACTGGCTCAGTCAGAGGAGCATGTGACTCTTGATCTCAGGGTTGTGAGTTCGAGCCCCCTGTTGGGTGTAGAGATTGCTTAAGTAAATAAAACTTTTTAAAAAACGGTCATTAGTGGTGTTGATTTTAGTAAATTAACAAATTTGAGTAACGATATTTTGAATTTGAGTTTGTTTGCTACAATTATTTTTTAAAATAACTTTTAACTAGCTCCACCTTTATAATTTCACAAGCAGTTTTGCTTTTTTCTCGATTGCAAAAACAGAACTTCATTTCCTCAGTAACTTCATCTAGCTCCTCAACAGCGTTATCATTTTACACTCTGACCATTGCAAAAGCCCCAGTTGGTATTCTTGTATCTTTTGCAGGTTCTTGATTCCACGGTTTTGCTCTCTTATCATTCTCTCCATCTAGAATACTCTCTTGTCTTCCCTTAACTTCAAAGCCAAGTCCCAGTTTCGGATGCCTTGTGCAGCCTTTCCTGACCACTGTAATCCGCAGTGATTTCTCTTTCTTCTGAGTTCCTAAGCACTCAGTATGTACGTCACTCATTGTGCATGTTTTCCTTGCACTGTTAAGTATTCTTGCTAAATGTGCATGTAACCCAGATGTCTCCAAGACTCAGCCTTCTCACCAGTATTAGAATAAATCAAGCTCTGATGGCATATAGCTCTGCTTTCCTGAGAATTCTTGAAATTTACTGAGTCTCTACTCCCAGCTCAATTCTTGATCTTCCCTCACCGTCCTGCCTCCTGCATTTGCAGTCCTTTCTTAACATCCTTTTTCCCCAAGAAGAGACGCCAGCGCTTCTGCTTCATTCCTAAGAGCGTCACTAACACAAGGCTGTTCCACGTAATGGACTTTTACTAAACATTTGGGAATAATGGAGAGTAACTGCACTTAGAACAGGAAGTGATGAAAAGTTTTATATGATCATCAAAATAATTACCAATTATGAGCAATGAACATGGGCCAGGTTATGCCAAGCATTTTACATACATTATTTTACTTACTATTCTGAGCGTCCTATAGAGCTGGTCAGTTAGGGAGCCATCACTCAATCCAAGTCTTTCTGGCTCCAGGGCCTGCGAAATCTTTACTGTTGCTAGAGTTCATGGTTCTGAAAGAATCTCTTACTGTATTAGTGGAGTTTGTGGTCACCTATCCACGTTTACTCAATTTCTTTTCTCTGCGTCTTATAGAACTTTGATTTTGTTCAGGAACCCAACTTATTCAAGCTCCACCCCTGAGAACTGCATCTTGATTCTTCTTGGCAATTATGGTTGGCAAGGACTGGTGTAGGCAAGGGCACGGGATGCATTTTGGCCAATAACGCACGCAAAGAAATCTTCTGGGCTGTTCCTAGAAGAAGTTTCGTCTGGCCAAAAGAGATACACAGAAAGAGGTAGTCTCTTCCTCTGACGGTTGTCTTGTGCAAAGGTGATGGGAGGAACTGCTGTGGTTGACGTATAACCATGAGAGTTACCCTGAGGATGAAGGCAACGCAACACAGGGTGCAGAAAGGAAAGATAGAATAAAAAAACCCGTTGTGTATTCTTGTCCCACCAAAATATTTCATCTTAAACATTCCTACCTCTGTGCTTCCTGGAATTATAGTATTATTATTTATATCCATTTTGAGTTCAGCTTTCTCTTACTTACAATGAAAACTATTTTTTTAAAAGATTGCATTTATTTATTCACGAGAGACAGAGAAAGGGAGAGGAGAGGGAGAAGCAGGCCCCCTGGGCCAGGGAGCCTGATTCGGGACTCGATCCCAGGACTCTGGGATCATGACCTGAGCTGAAGACTCGATCCCAGGACTCTGGGATCATGACCTGAGCTGAAGGTGGAGGTTTAACCAACTGAGCCACACAGGAACCCATGAAAAACGTTGTAATGGATACTTTGGCTTCTCTTTCCTAAAACTCCAGCCTACTGCTACTACAAGGATTCATTCTCCCACCATCCGCAGCCTTCTTTGAGTCCCAGGCTCCCCAAATCTACTGTCTCTAAAGGTAGAGAAAACCTCCTCAAATTCTCATACTTCACTATGGAGAAAAGTGTTTGTCTCACCTTCACTCATCTAGCCTCCGGGGTCCCCTCCCCACCACTTCATTACCAAAAGGCCCATTTAATGAGTTTTCTTAAAGAATTCTTCCCCAGGGGTGCCTGGATGGCTCAGACGTTAGGGGTCTGCCTTCGGCTCAGGCCATGATCTCAGAGTCCTGGGATTGAGCCCCACATTGGGCTCCCTGCTCAGCGGGGAGCCTGCTTCTCCCTCTCCAACTCCCCCTGCTTGTGTTCACTGTCTGTCTTGGTCAAATAAATAAAATCTTAAAAAAAAAGAGAGAGAGAGAGAGAGAGAGAGAGAATTCTTCCCCAGAGATGCGCTGCTAAAGACCGGGAGTCATATGACCTGAGTTTGAATCTCAGTTCCATCTCTTGCTAACTGAAAACTTTGACAAGTTGCTTTAGTTTTTCTGAGATTCAGCTTCTTTCGAAGGGGAATAATAATTGGAGCGTTGTTGTGAAGATCAAATGACATCCACACAATGCCTTCACCATAGTGCCTGGCACTTGCAAGCATTCAAGATAAAATGCTGATTGGAAGTAAAGGAAACTAGCTAAGGTAGGCCAAAAAGGAAATTTCCATTCAATGCTTTAGTTCCTGGAATGGAAAGCCCAGCTCGATAACCTGGCTCAGAAAAGCCAAGGACTGGGGCACCCTTGGGGATTCAGATAGCAAGCAGAAAGTGATCCTTTTTCATTTTTCAATCCTCTACTCAAGATTCAAATTCCTGAGAGCAAGCCTCTGATTGGCTGAGCTTGGGTCAGGCCCACCTCTAGGGCTGGTTGAAAAGTACTTTGGTTAATGGGGTCACACACTGTCTCCAACAGTGACCCAAAGCAAACTTGGAGTGCTGTCACCAGAAGGAGTAAAGTGGAAAACAAACAACCTAACTACATTCATTGGTTACTCCATATTGATTATATTATGTTTCTAGGACAAGGATTATGCCTAATCCACTTCATTGCCTAATATCCTATTACAACCATTATCGATGTTCGAGATTTGTTGGTTGTTTATTCTTATGTAATTTGACTTGTAACACTGATCATTTGTATTTTTAAGGTTTGATCCAAGAGAAAACACATGTTCTTTTTTTGGCTTTTTTTAAGTGCAGGAAGTCTGTTAATGATAGTTATAAAGGGACATAACAAGGTTGCTTTCGAAGAGTGGGGGCAGTAGACTACAGGTGAAGTTGTTAACCAAAAAATATCATTATTAAAGACAAACCGTAGAGGAAAGCATAGACAACTGGGGACACTATGGTCAGCCTATCTTCATCCTTTTCTGAATTTTGCATAGATTTCAGCCCTAGAGGATGAAATAAAAAGGGATTGGAGGAATTGGTGAGAAAACATCTCAATGGTCTGATTGGGTCTTTCGTTTACTCTTCAGAGGAAGTGATCTTTGGACCTCAAGTGTGGTCAAAAAGAAGACAAGAGCCTTAGAGAAAGCATGAACTTCACCTTTTATCACTTCTTTTAGTCCACGTTTTCAACCACCAGTTTGTGCCCACTTTTCTTTATAAACATATTTTGCCTGGATCCCAGTCACCTTGTGGCTAAACTGCCACCACTGCCTGTCTCAGCTTATTCTTGCTCTATTCTTTTCTGAGAAACCAGAGCACAGGTCAACTTCCTCAAGCATTATTTGGCCTCATGCCTTTCAAATCATACTTAAACTCCACATCCAGCTGTGAGAGCAATTTGGCTGAGACATCTGTGGCCCCTTTGTTCATCAGTGTTGAGTCTACAGATCTGATTGGTGAGGCAGATGTGCCCCTTCTTCCCTCACTGCTCCCCAGACACCCCTCCCCCCAAAGCTGTACACATGGAAGTAATGACAAATAAACAGGAAGGGAAGCCATGGTCTTGGGTAAGCTTGGGTAAGAGGAGAAGAGGGGCTTGGGACCAAGTATCAGAGAATTTCAACATTAAATGGCTAAGTAGTAGGGAGCGATCTTGGAATGAAGCAGAGAAACAGAAGTCGGGGAGGTCGGAGGAAAACCAGGAAAAACAATTGTGGAAGCTAAGGAAAGAGAGGGCCTCAAAAGCTAGAGAGGTCATAAACAAAATGTGGTAGATACACATACAATGGAATATTATTTAGCCTTAAAAAGGAAGGAAATTCTGACTCATGCTACAGGTTGAGGACATTATGCTAAGTGAAACAAGCCAGTCACAAAAGGACAAATCCTGTATGATTCCACTTACATGAAGTACCTAGAGTCAGATTCATAGAGACGGAACTTAGAATGGTGGTTACCAAGGTCAGGGGAAGGGGGGCGGGGGTTATTGTTTAATGGTATAGAGTTTCCCTTTTGTGAGATAAAGAGTGCTGCGGTTGGATAGTAGTGATGGTCGCACGGCAATGTGAATTACTTCATGCCACTGAGCTGTACACTTAAAGGCAGCTGAGATGGAAAATTTTGCATTATCTGTCTTTTCTGTGGTATGTGTGTTTTAGCACATTTTTTTAAAAAGCAGAGAGGTCAACAGAGTCAGATGCTACTAAAAGGTCAGGTGTAAGGAGAACTGAAGTGTTGCCTGTGCTTAGTGTCTTGGAGACTGCTGGTAACGAGAGCTAGGAAGGATCCCGCCCACAGTCTGGGGGAGTTCAAATCCACACATAAATATCCACGCATATTTTCTGGCTCATAACTGACTTTTCAGTAAAAGCAAGTCAAGACAGACTCAGGCCCTCTCTGGTTCCATGGCTCACCTCCTCTTCCTCCTCCTGCCCTCACTTCATGCATTTCCTTCTGCCTGGTCTCCTCCCTGCGGCTTTCATACACATTTCACCATTTTCTGCATGGAACTTAACAGGACTTACATGTCCTGCTTCCTGAGGAGACTACTTATGCCTCCTCTCTGCCAGCCTGTATCTCTTCCCTTGCTTCCAAATAGTAGCTAAACACTTCCCTCCTCCCAAGTCTTTTCCTAGATTAACTAACTCCATTTGGCTTCAAAAATTCTTACCACCGTCTTCATCTCCATTATCCACCATATTTTTTTTCTTATAAAGAATGGTAAAATGCCATTTGTCATTCCGTCAACAATTATGTACTAATTTAATATTTCATAAATGTTAATAGAGCCTCTACTCCGTTCCAGGTATTGTGAGAGTTGCTAGAGACACAGCCCTGCCCTGTAGAGTCCAGTGGGGGAGAATTTACCTTCTCCTGGGCTTTGTACAGAGAAGTTTTTGTCTGGAGCTTAAATTTAAACATGTAAATAGTCAAAAATATATCTTTATAGAAGGATTTATAACTATTTTGGGAAACAATATAATTTTACAATTTCAGTAGGAACTCTTTCCCATTCCTGATAAATTAAGTATGCTATAAATTCACCCCTCTGGCCTTGTTACATGCCTACAGCATAACTTCTACAGCGGAACTTTCTCAGCTCCCTTACACACATTCTATGTTCCAATAAGACTGAATTATTTTATTTTCCCATTTCTAAAATGCAACTGATGATTATAAGCCACACCATCGATTAAATAACATTCTAGACAACAAAAGATACAACTATGGCGTATTCAGATAGTAATTATAAGACACATGCCAATTATACCAAATTGGATATGTTAAAACGGAAGGAGGAAGTAGGAAGATGAAGTGTAAATCTTAAGTTCAAAGATAGACAGTGTTTTTTGCTCTCAGAAAATGTTTTGCATTTCTCGGGCTCCAAATATTTGCTCATGCTTTTGCTTCTGTTTGAACATCTCTCAGTTCTCTACCCTTACCTACAACCTATCCAGTTCTTCAGGATGCATTCCTTCCTCTCATGAAACCTGTCCTGAACTTGCCAAGCAAATGGGCTCTTTCATTTGTTCATTGGTATAGTCAACAAATATATATTGAATGCCTGCTATGTTTCAGGCAGAGAGAGAGAGATGGAGCATGTGCACACACAGGCAGGGGGGAGGGGCAGAGGGAGCAGGCTCCTCCTTGAACAGGGAGCCTGACCTGGAGCCCCAGGACCCCGAGATGATGACCTGAGCCAAAGGCAGGTGTTTAACCAACTGAGGCACCCAGGGGTCCCTGTTTTAGGCACTGTTCTAGCCATTAAGGGTCAAATGAAAGACAAGATAAACAGTCCTGCCTTCTCTGGAGCTTATATTCTACATAGGGAGACAGATAAAAATCAAAACTAACAAATAAATGAAATAATCATAAATTGTAATCAGTACTTTGAAGAAAAACCACAATAAACAAGGAGCTGAGATAAATTATAGAGAGAAGTCTCCTCTGTGATGGGTGGCCAAGGAAGGTCTCTACAAAGAGGTAAAACCATAAGCTGAGACCTCAAGGGAGAGGAGAAATTGTCCGTATTATGTAGGGGGAAGAGCATTCCAGTTTCAGGGAATAGCATGTGCAAAAGCCATACGGTGGGGTTGAGATTGACGTGTTGGAGGAATAGACCTTGCCTTCCTTTGAACCTCCAGAGCGTATATATCTTCCTTTGGGGTTTACACTTGATCGTCATTCTTGTTATCATTTCTTATTCTCATTCCCATGTCCGATAAATAAGTAAATTCTTGAGGGCAAGAATTGAGTCTAATTTATCTGTGTGTCCCTTTACAGTGCCTAGGACAGTTCTGTGCACAAATTAGATGCTCAGTAACTATTTTTTGAATTCCATAAGACTACAAATTTGGGACAATTTACTGAGTCCATTATATAATTTTTTGCTAACCAACATTTTAATAGAATATTTTGGGTTTTTACCAAAGGTTGCCATACCAGCAATATTAAATTCTTGACAGTATTTGCTGTAAAATGTTATTGAGAAATTATTCAGTATACTACTTAATGTACCCTCTATAAGTTCCTTTGGAATTCAGAGCCAGAAAAATTTCACTTCCGAACTAGTTTTCCTCTTCGCTCTGAAACCAAGATTTATATAATGGATTATGTTTCACCTTACTATTATGAGAACAAAAAATTAAAAATGAATTCAACTATTTATTTTAATTAATAGTAACAATTAAAGCAATATGTTTATATGATTTTAATATTTGTATTTTTCTCAGATTCTTTTCTCCTTATAATGAATAATACCACAGTTTGCCATGGGCTGTGCCATGTGCTTTACATGAATTATCTTATTTAATCTTTATAATAATCTTGCGTTTTACAGATGAAAAACCAAGGTTTCAAATACTGTCAAACAAATTGTAAGTACTGGAGCCTTTACTGAATCCAGGCAGTCTGGCTCTCCCACTGGGCTATATTTTAATATCATATGGGGTGTTAATGTAAATCTCTTACAATAGTTTTGGGAAAGAAAAGGAGAAAAATATATGTGTATGCTTACATGTACATATGTATATTTACATAAGTATATGTAATTGAATTAAAATATAATTGAATTTTTAATTGAATTAAAAATTAAATACAGTTGTTGATGACCTATTAAATACAGATTTGATGTCACACACCATTATATTTGGTGGTCATAATGAAATATACCGAAAGTCCACTAACCCTTTGGTTATTTGGTATAGATGAGTAGGATTGAAATGACAGAGAATTTCTTTTATGCAGTTTGAATATGCAATTTAATTTAGGATGAAAGAAATTTTACTTCAAAATTTCATCAGAATATGAGTTTGGATAAAGAATTCCGCAAACTTTCAAGTTCAAAACACGGCCCTGCACACTGTAACAAATTTCAGAGTGGGGGTTCCCAGCTGCACTGCAGTAAAATTCTCTTAGATAATATTTGCCATGTTTTAATGTAAGATTGGTTCCCAACAGGGAATTGGATCATGGGTTCCTGGCTTTCAAACACTCCAGTTGAGCTCATCAGGAGAACTTTACCCTTCAATACTGCATTCTCTGTCAGCCAAGATGGCTTTTGCATTTTTATAGAAATATTTATAGAGAGAAAGGAATTATTGGCATTTATTCCCAAGGCAAACGCTGTCTTTTAGGGCAGTATTGAAGGCTGTCTTTTTGTCACTGATGACAAGAGTTTACACAGACACTAGTAAGAAAACGGGCTATTGAGAATTAATTATTGATATATTAATATAATTAATATATTGAGAACTGAAAAAAGTTGCCAGCAAAATTTGTTTCCCTTCACCAAATCTATAGAGGCGAGAAAGCTCAGTAGGGGAACCTGTTTGAGGAACAAACAAAGCCACAGAAGGAAATCCTCCCAGAGCATTAGGACTCCTTTAGTGAGAGCAATAGCTTTTCATTTGCAGAAAGAACAGGTGTTTCCCCAGGAAAAAGAAAAAAACAAAACAAAACTGCAGAGTCACCTTGCTGAGCCAATATATGATTGGAAACTGGCAAAAGCCGGATTACTGGAGAATAACTCAAATCGAAGGTAGACGACCCACACATCAAGTGCATAGTGTATTTTGCTCATCTGTCACTAAAATCGCTAATCTGTTACTAAGCTGATAATATTATTGGGAGCTGGGGGAGGGGGAAAGAATTGGTTGCAACTGAGACGAAAATATCACTCTTTTCTCTTTCATTTGGAAGGATTAATGGAAAAAGCACAAATTGACTCCACCATATCATTCAAGCAGTCAGGAATCGAATGAACAAATTCTAGTATGGCCAAGGGTGGCAGAAAAAATATGCTCTCTAAAGACAAGAAAATGACAGCATAAGACGGTTGCAAAAAGACTCCGAGATCTGAGGGGCCGGAATACGTGCACAAGTCGGCACCACCAAGGGCTGCACAAGCCAGGCACGTGTGTCAAAACAAAGGGTTGCCATGCGGGAATTCCAAGATGGTTTTGCCCGTTGTCAACTATGTTGTTAATGGGATGGGAGATGGGGGAGTAACCAATTGATTATGTGTAAATATTTCTCTTGCAGCAGGCTTTCAACAAGTTGCTGGGTGTTAGAGTCCGCCAACTCCATGTGGTGAGTCTTTCAAAACCTCATTCATTATTCTATCAGTCAACTGACATTTACTGGGTGCCCGCTAACTGCCAGATGCTGTGCTGGGCTGAGAGGATACAGGGGTAAATAGAAGAAGGAATTTAGAGAAGGGGATGGTGTGATCAGGTCTCAGAAAAATTGTTTCATATGGCTCATATGAACCCCCAAGAGCTTGTTTGACAAGAAAGAGATTCATTAGCTTCTCATGGAAAATTTTAAGGACCTGGATTGTGAATTGGGACTCCATTCCTCATAAATGCCCACTATGGAGCCTGAGTCACAGGTGAGAAGACTCTGGGAATACAGATTTACAGCCAAGAGAGCTGGATTTGTTTGTAAAATGGTACCTTCTCCAAAAACACGTCTATTCATTTCTCTTTAAATTAATCCCTCCTCCCATGGATATCCCGTATTTACCCTTCAGCTAAGAATTCTACTTACTCCACTTATACTTACTTTCTCACCTACATCTCCAATTCCTTTACATTTGTGCAGTGATTAAGAGCACAGTCCCGGGAGGTAAAGAGAACTGGGTTCGAATTATAACTCAGCCGCCAGCTGCGTGATATTGGACAAGTTGCTTATCATTTCTGTGTTTCAAACTCTTCATCCATAAAATGAGGGCAATAGTAGTACTTGTCTTACAGCATTATTATGAAAATAAAAGGAGATAAGATATACAAAACAGCTAGCCCAATTAGTTATGGTTAATATAACGATTTATATTCTGAAAGTAAGTATCTGCTTTCATATCGAAATGGCATATAATCTTCTTGACATCTGCAAGTCTCATTTTTTCCCAACAGTGTTTCATTTCAATATGTAATTCATATTCTAAAACTAATATAATAGCATTATGGAAATTTTAAAATTAGAAGGAAATAAGCAATAACTCTTAAACTCTCCTAATATAAGCATTAAAAATTAAAATTATTCCTGACGTTACATTTACAGGTATCTGCATATATGACATCTAGCTGGAATTGAAAGAAAAAAAGTACTTCTAAGCATGGCATCCTTTAGTTTGATACACGTTGCTCTGTTGTTATGGGATGTGAAAGCCAGATTGCTCACTGTGCACCATGATTCTGGCTCATAGCAACTAGCAGGTAAAGAGCTGAAGAAACACCTTTATGCTCTCTACTCTGAAAATACATGAGACCATGAGGTGCTTTTGTTGTTGGTTTTGTTTTGTTTTGTTTTGTTTTGTTTTGTTTTGTTTTGTTTTGAGAAGATTCTCGATTTGGAAAGGCTAGAATTTCCTCAAAGCTTGCATTTCTCCCAACACTCCTGTGTAAAGCCTCTAATTGTGTTACTAGGCAAAAGAAGCCACAAACAAGCCTTGTGCTTTTAAATGGTCAAGTTAAATTATAGCTTGGAGTAAAGGAATAATAAGGAACCAGTGTCTTTGCAAAATTACATACTCTGCTCTGGATTCACTAATATTTTGTCTGTTAACTTTGAATCAGAATATGCAGGAATTTGCAATTACATCATTCTCTTCTTCAGCAAAGAAGTGCCAGTCATTTTCTGTTGTTTATCTGTCAAATATGTGTTGAAAAAAATTTTAAGTGATTTTGTTTTATGAGCCCTTTTTGGGAACCTCAGAAACCCTGAACTACCTGAAACAGTTGTTACTTCTTCAAGTAAAAACTACGATTGCAAACAAAATTTCGGAATTATGGTGCGTGAGCAGTGTTTGGCAACACATCTGGTTTTTCTGCTTTGATGAAGAAAGAAGCTCAACACATCACCGTGAGTCACAGCTTTCTACATCACCTCGCATAGGCATCAAAGTCCTTGCCAGCAGTCCTGAAGAGGTTTTGCTTATTGCTGCAGAAGTCGTCAATGTCTCCAGACCTTTTGACTCATGGGGATTTAAAGAAATTTTTATCAAGAAATGGAAGCAGAATATGAAGTTATTCATTGGAATTCACTCCTAAAATAATCCCATAGGAAAGAAGTCATTTGTGGCTTTGATATATTTGATCACGTGAATAAGGTAAGCCTTTTTTTGGCATGAGATCCTGAGGATGATATTTTGAAACCAAAACACACACACACACACACACACACACACACACACACAACCCCAAAGGCTCTTTTGGCCAAGTTACTACTGTGGGAGAAGGGGTTGGAAACAGACACATACTGTTGTCTGCACGTTGTCCCTTTCCCATACTGGAGGAGAGTCTCCTGGCTCCATTCAAGAGTGATGAAACTAGTCAATTTCTCACAAGGTAGAATGTACAGATACCTGGAAACACTACAGAACTTCTCCAAAGGTTAGTTATGCTCATTTGATTTTAAAATTGAAATGTGGGTTTTAACCACTTTCTTACGGACATGTATCATTGATGATGCAGACTTTGCAAAAATGACTGTATTCATTGACCTGAGGACAGAGGCAATAATACAACTATTAGCTTGAAGAGTTAGAGAAAAACCCAGTACGTCTTGACATAAACCTACCCATTTGCTACAACCTACTTCGTTAATCAGGGCTTTCTTTCACTTTCACTTGTTGCTATCAAAATTAAGAGTCAAAACTGATAGCATGTCATAAATGGTAAACATATTGTGATGTAAAGACTACGCTCAAATTTCTTCTCAAGTCACATGTTGGCAGCAGTGTAATTTAAATTTGCTTTGGGGAAGAATTTAAATTTTGGTTTTATGTATTTGCATACTGCATTTATTTCAATTGCTTCGTGTATGTGAATAAATAAGTGTGAGAGATGGAAACATTTTTGTAAGTTTTTTCTCTGTGAAGGAAATCAGTTTCCAATGCAATAAAACAGTGTGCCAAATTTGAGGGGATATTGATGTGTGTTTTGTAGAAGATTATCCTTTTCCATCAGATCAAAGAGGTGAGAATGATCCCACCCCCCACCAAAAAATGGTTAAGAACTATGGATCTAGGGGCGCCTGGGTGGCACAGTGGTTAAGCGTCTGCCTTCGGCTCAGGGCGTGATCCCAGCGTTATGGGATCGAGCCCCACGTCAGGCTCCTCCGCTGTGAGCCTGCTTCTTCCTCTCCCACTCCCCCTGCTTGTGTTCCCTCTCTCGCTGGCTGTCTCTATCTCTGTCAAATAAATAAATAAAATTAAAAAAAAAAAAACTATGGATCTAATACAGCCATTTCATTTTACAGTGAGTAAGTGGAGACTCCAGGAATGAATTATTTGCCCAAGGTCACACAGCTACTAAGTGTTAAAATTTCAGTTTGAGCCTAGATGTGTTGTATCCGAGGCCACTATACTATGTTGCCATTATGTTTCTTCAGTGGGACATCCCACAGTCACAAAGAAAGTTCTTTGGAACCAAATCAAACCAAACCAAACCAAACCAAACCAAAACAAGAAAACCAACCAACAACAACAAACCTCTGTGGAAAAGAAAGCTTTTGTTCCAATGTGTTACTACCAGACTTTCCCAACCTTGACTTCCTACCTGTCTAGACCTGTACTGATTCCCAGCTGCTTGGAAAATCCATCTGCCACCTACCCCATCTTGTTCCTGCCTGTTTTTCTTCTTTGATGACAGATGTCCTGGTTTCAAATCTACTAGCAGACTTAACCATCTTAAATAAATAGCCCCAGCTTTCACCAGGGTGTGTCTCTATTCTCTAGATTCAAACCCTGGTTTTTCCTGCTGTGTCATTTTGCCAGGCAGAAAGGACGACGGCGTTCTCTGGGGTCTCTTTTATAAGAGCATTAAACCCATTCATGAAGTCTTCATTCTCATGACATAGTCACTTACCAAAAGTCTCACCTCCTAATACCATCATATTGGGGATTAGGATGTAACATATGAATCTGGGGATGAAGGGGAGATGTAAACATTCAGTCTATAGCAAATAACTTTCACTAGAGTTTAGTGAGTTCTGTAGCAAATATCTTATGGTGGTATGCGGAAATGGACCCTTTGTTTGAAGAAGAAACAAAATGGAAATGCTAATTTAAAACCTTTTCAAGTTTATGAAAGTCATGTGTTTTTCTCATTTAATGAAGAATCTTTTTTGTAATATGAATTATTTTGAGTTCAAGAACTTCTCTTAAGTAGCTAATCAAAACAGAGTTGAAATGTTGACTCTGTCTGTAGTTCCTATCTGCCACATTGAAGATGGGGTAGGCCATCTGAGTTAAGTCTGCTTCTAGTACACAAACAAAACATAATAACATCAGCCATCAATATCAGTATCAGTATGGTAGTGAGAGCGTACAAGCATGCCTCTAGTCCGTACAACCATTCCACAAAGTAGAAAGTAGTATCTCAATTTATAGATGAGAAATCAAAGTCAAACAGGTTGACTCGTTAAGAGTATATACTGTTAAAAAATGGCAGGATCATGATCTCCAGGTCATGATCTCAGGGTCATGAGATTGAGCCCCGTGTCTGGCCTGTGCTGGGTGGGGAGCCAGCTTAAGATTCTCTCTCTCTCTTCCTCTGCCCCTCCCCCTCAAAAAGTGGCAGAGCCACTTATTATTATGTTACGCAGAGTAAATATTTTTTAAAATATTTTATTTACTTATTTGACAGAGAGAGTGAGTGAGAGAGAGAGCATGAGCAGGGGCAGAGGGAGAGAGAGAGAGAAGCAGACTCCCCGCTGAGCAGGGAGCCTGAGGCAGGACCCTGGGATCATGACCAGAGCTAAAGGCAGATGCTTAACTGACTGAGCCACCCAGGCACTCCCAGAGTAAATATTTTTAAAAAATTAATACCAAGCCCAATTTTTAGACACAACCTCTCTTATCACTAAAAAAAAATGAGTGTAGTTTAGAGGTAGTTCAGAAAAAAATGTGTGCCTATTGCTAGGAACCCCAAACACTTTTGTCGGCCCCCAGTCCAATTTCCACCCTCTGCAAATGGGAATCCCTTACATTGGAACAGCAGGAGGTGAAATCAAGGCAGGAGACTTGAAAGAATAAACTGAAGCAGAAGTCCTATCTAGAAAGTCAATAGTATCCAGGCAAAAGATGGCAGACACAGCCTGACTTTATGCAGCCTCGCTTTATGCCTGAAAGCATGGTGGTCGCCAGCAATGGAGAAGAGTAATTAAATGATGCCAGTGGCAACTGAGTGGGCAGGAGCACAAGGGAGGCGCCCCTCCCTGCAGCAACTCCCAGACACACTCTGGGAAAGATTTTGCAGAGAGGGGAGGGCTCATGAAACACAAGCTACGGAGGGTTGGACAGCCAACAAATAGGATAATCATGAAGACGACAGGAATAAGTTTATGATAATAAGTCAAGAACATGATACAAAACCTGTAAACTCTTAAAACATATGAATATGAAATAAAGGCTGGAAAGAAATACTTCAAACTGATAAAAGTCACTGTGTTGTGATTGGAGAGTTATGGGTGATTTTCTTTCTTTTCTAAATCTTTTGTAATATTGTTATAATTTTTCAAGAGTTTTTACCAAAAAAAAAAAAATAGTGGGTGAAGAGAACATTTAATTAACATTTTAATATTCTGTGAGAAAAAGAGAAAGTTCTTAAAAACACTAATAATTTTTTCTTCCATTCTTCCTTGTCATCTTTTCAAAGTCTACCTCAATCTGCCTCTCATTTCAATTCATTCTGTGTTTCAAATGAAACAGATTGCCACCCCCCACCCCCAGGCTCAGTTATGATATAATTTGAGCCTGTTGTGTTTCGTTGGCTTAGGTGTCACTTGTGTGAGCCATACAGACATGCCTAACTCTGAGCTGGAAGTACATGACCTAAATAAAAAAAAAAGCTGAGGCATCCAATTTGTAAGACCACAGAAGGCATGAATCAGATAGAAAAGGACAGACAGTGTTTCTCAGGTTAAGAAATCAAAAAACTTAGATGCCAAACTTTGGGAGTGAGGTTGTTTTATTTTATTTTATGTTATTCTGGTTTAAATTTTATTTAGTTAACACACAGTACAATATTGGTTTCTGGAGTAGAATTCAGTGATTCATCACTTACATAAAACACCCAAGGCTCATCACAAAAAGTGCCGTCCTTAATACCCTTCAACCATCTAGCTCATCCCCCCACCCATCTCCCTCCATCAACCTTCAGTTTGTTCTCTATTGTTAAGAGTCTCTTATGGTTTATTTCCCTCTCTCCCTTTCCATGCCCCTTCCCATATGTTCATCTGTTTTGTTTCTTAAATTCCACATATGAGTGAGATCATATGATATTTGTCTTTCTTGACTTATTTCACTTAGCATAATACATGCTAGTTCTAACCACATCATTGCAAATGGCTAGATTTCATTCTTTTTTTTCAAGATTTATTAATTTATTTGAGAGAAAGTGAGAGAGAAAATAAGTAGGGAGAGCAGCAGAGGGAGAGGGAGAAGCAGACTCCCCTGATGAGCAGGGAGCCTGATGTGGGGCTGGACCCCAGGATGCTGGGATCATGGCTTGAGCTGAAGGCGGATGCTTAACCGACTGAGCCACCAAAGTGACCTCGTTCCTTTTTTTTTTTTTTTTTAAGATTTATTTATTTGAGAGAGAGAGAGAGAGTGAGCACAAGCAGACAGAGGAGTAGAGGGAGAGGGAAAAGCAGGCTCCCTGCTTAACTAACCGAGCCACCCAGGTGCCCTGAGTGAAGTTGTTTTAGATGAGAAAGTTGGAAACTTGATTCTAGGAAAAAGGAATAGATTACTTCACATTTATAGGCTTATGAGATAAACAAAAATTAAATTTATCCCCAAGGTTATTTTAAAGTGAATTGTTAAGGATTTATAGCATATCTCTATTGTGAAATAAAATGTTTAACCTTTCTAATGAAAGTTTAGTACTGATCTTACTCTTGCTATACATAAACACTAGACCCAAATTTTATGTGACTCTGCAGACATAACTATGTCATTAATTCTTCAACAATAAGGGCCTAAGCAGTAAACCAAATTTAAATTTGGTCATTTAAAATTTTAGTTTTCATAGAACTGCCTTGCATCCAAGATTCAGAAAGAGTGGCATAGCCCATTTACAATCTGGCAAAGGATTAGAAGCTATTTCAAAATGTCCTGATTTCTTTTTTTCCATTATCTATTTATAAAAAAACCACTCATATAAAGATAGACACCTGGGGGTGCCTGGGTGGCTCAGTTGGTTGAGCATCTGACTCTTGATTTCGGCTCAGGTCATGATCTCAGGGTAGTGAGACTGTGTCATCAAGCCCCACATGGAGCCCCATGTCAAGCTCTGTGCTTTTCCTCTGCCGCGCCCCTCCTTCCTCTCTAGAGGGAAAGAGAGAGAGAGAGACACCTGCCTCTTGTCTCTATGCATAATAGATTCATTGTTTTTTGAGACCGGATTACCATTAATAACTGAATTACTCTTAACAAACAATAGGCATTTAAAGTGAATGTATCAAAAACTACAGAAGGAGCAGAGACAGCCTGCCTATCCTGCACATTCTGCCTAGTGCTAGAATATTGGGACGAACTACATGTTGTGCATTCTATGAGGCCAGAGATTACCACTTAGTCCGCCTCCTTGATAGCACTCAGTGCTAGATCCTAATTAGTCACCAATCAGTACTTGTTGACTTATATAAGCTGTAAAACCCGCCTTGATTGCCTACTCCCTCCACGTCTTCCAGCTAGAGGTCCTCCTCTCCCTCTGAGCAGCATATTTAGACTTCTTTCTTATGCCCTTAGTTTTTCTGAGTTATGGCCAGGCCTTCTTCTGCCCTGATAGACTAAGACCCACGAGGACAGAGACATTGCCTGTCGTCCTTCTATTCATTGCAGGGCCTGGTACGTTGTGGTTACCGAACATGTACTGGTTGGAGGAATATTGGAATGAAATGATAGTTGAAAAGTGAACAAGAGGGTTGGAGGACTTCTCCTAGCTCCATACCGTAGAATTACTTGAGTATCTCTGATAAAATACATTGAGGTTTGTATTTGTACTTGAAATACAAGGTATAGAACATAGATAAATAAGAATCTGTACTAATGTGTTTTGTTCCCCTTACAGGAAAATCTTTACACATCACAAACTACATGTGTCTTACTCATAATGCTATTACTGGCCCTTCACATTCCGAATGTGAAGTAATACTTACGACGAATAAACACTAGGATATAAGCCATCTAATTTTTTTCTAAATGGGGCTGCTAATCTTCTAGCAAAAATGTTTGTCTCCATTCCTTTTTTTTCTAAATATTGTAGTTCCTCTTCTTAGAAAACAGATTATTTCTCTTGAGCATTATAAACTTAGATCTCTGCCTTCCTAGATGCATTTTCATCAAAGTATTTTTCCATGACTTTTATAGTCATGGTGTGCGAGAGTGGAAGGAAGAACATTAACATTTATTCATTGCCAGTTAAGTGGCAAGTATGGTATTAGGCAGCTTTGCATTTGGTGTCTTGTTCAATCCTCTTGAAAGAGTCTATGAGATATGCCATTTTACATATGAAGAAATGAAGCTCAGAAAGATTTACCCTCTTTCTCATTGTCTCATAACCAACAGTGGAGCTAAGATTTAAGCCTGGGTTCATTTCACTTTGAATCTTATAGTCTTTCTTTTTTTCCCTTTAAAAAAAAATAAATTGATTGATATATAAAACAATTTATTTATTTAAGCAATCTCTACACCCAGTGTGGGGCTCAAACTCATGACCCTGAGATCAAGAGTTGTACACTCCTCCAACTGAGCCAGCCAGGCACCCCTGAATCCTATAGTCTTTCTACTGAATCTGTGAGCATTAATGCAAAGTAACAGAAGGATGGAATATTTTACTTCATTGTACCTAATAGTGGATAGAAGGTGGTAAAGGAAGGAAGCATAAATGTACACACAGAGGTACCTGCCTACTAATTGGTTTATTTAAAGCGATCTGAATTATCCAAAGATATAAAATATTGTTTTGAACAGGCCACATTACTAAAATTTTTTATCATTATGAAAAATTATCTTTTTTTTTTAAGATTTTATTTATTTATTTGACAGAGAGAGACAGCCAGCAAGAGAGGGAACACAAGCAGGGGGAGTCGGAGAGGGAGAGGAAGAAGCAGGCTTCCAGAGGAGGAGCCTGACGTGGGGCTCGATCCTAGAACGCTGGGATCACGCCCTGAGCCAAAGGCAGAGGCTTAACGACTGTGCCACCCAGGCGCCCCGAAAAATTATCTTTTAAACAACAAAAGCAGCCTTTGTAAAATGTCTTTGCATTTCTAGGTGTGTAAGAGATAATACCGAAATATTTAGCACTTCCGATGCCTTCCAATCAAACTAGAATTTGAAGATAGGTAATTGTTATGAGCTCTAGAAAGCCATTCTGTGATCTACCTAATGACTTTCAGGATGCCCAGAGAACCAGAATGTCCTGGCCAGTGGCAAACTTCTTTCTGCCTAAGGGAAAAGTACCTTTAATTGCACAGACAGGGGTGCCTGGCTGACTCAGCCAATAGAGCATATGACTCTTGATCTAAGGGTTGTGAATTCAAGCCCCGGACTGGTTGTAGAACCTACTTAAAAAAAAATTAATTCATTAAAAAAAATTGCACTGATGATCTACATTTTGGAGTATAAAAACAGAAAATATTTATAAGTAAACATAGAAATGAAAAATATTTCAAACTTTTTGGATTCTTTTCACATTGAGAAGGTGGAAAGAGAAGGGAGCTGATGGGGTGCCTGGGCGGTACACTTAGTTGAGGTTGAGAATGGGACTCTTGGTTTCGGCTCAGGTTGTGATCTTGAGATGGTGAGGTTGAGCGGGACATGGAGCCCTGCTTTGAGCTCAGCGCTCAGATGGGAGTCAGCTTAAGAGTCTCTCCCGGGAGGAGTAGGGGACCCCTTTTTCAGCCGGTCCCCTGAGTCGAGTTGGATAGGTACCAGACCAGCCTAAACAACCACGGAACCAGCCTGAGACGCAGGAAGATACATCTGGATCTCTACAAATGAACATCTCCAGCGCTGAGTGTTGAGATACGAAGCGGGGAGCTGTGAAACTGTGCACAGATATCGGAAGATAAACGGAAGGGGGAGGGAGCCGCCACGTTCGGGCGCCTGGAAGCGGTAGCCACCTGCGTGGGGGAGCGGGCGGACTTGCGGACCGGCACCCTCGAGAGAGCAGACTGAGACCGTGAGCCGGGTGCGCACGCCACCAGGCATCTCGCGGGACACCGGAATCCCGGTGCGCTCACTGGATCCAGACTGAGACCGGGAGATCCGGTAGCGTGCGCGGGGCGGCTGGCGGCTGGCGGTGTTAGAAACACAAAGGACAGAGACGCGCCGGCCCTGGAAGTGAGGGCTGGGACGCCGGGTGTGGGGCGCACATCCCGGGACGCTGCAGGGTTGAGCAGCACCAACAGTAACAGAGTTAAAGTGGCCAGAACATTAGTAGAGAACGGGCCGCAATTCCTCTGTTCTGAGACAGAGGCTGAAATTCGGCCACTGCTGCTCTTACTCTCAGAAGAGGCACAGCAAACCGCCAGGGAAAGCCGCCAGAGAACAAAAGCCTGGAAATACCGGCTCAGAGAGTGCCCATCCCCATCCCCCCTCGCAGGGGACACGGAGACTCTACCCAAACAGGGCTGCCTGAGTATCGGCGCGGCAGGCCCCTCCCCCAGAACACAGAAGGCAGGCTGAAAAATCAAGAAGCCCACATCCCTAAGATCCCTATAAAACAAGTGCGCACTGCCTGGGCCCCGGTCAATAATTTGGGCTCTGGACAACCCTGCAACCTCTCCTCATCAGAACGACGAGAAGGAGAAATCCCCCCCAGCAAAGAAAAGACAATGAGTCTGTGGCCTCTGCCACAGAACTAATGGATATGGATATAACCAAATTATCAGAAATGGAATTCAGAGTAACAATGGTCAAGATGATGTGTAGACTTGAAAAAAGTATTAATGAAAATGTTAATGAGAATATAGAATCTCTAAGGGCGGAAATGAGAGCAAATCTGGCAAAAATTAAAAATTCTATGAGACAAATGCAGTCAAAGCCAGAGGCTCTGATGGCCAGGGTGAATGAGGCAGAAGAATGTATCAGCGAATTGGAGGATGGGTTAGTAGAAGAGAAAGTTAAATAGAATCTGGGCTCAAAAAAAATCCATTCTCAAGAATGTAGGTTACAGGAGATTACTGACTCAATGAAACGTTCCAATGTCAGAATCATCAGCATCCCTGAGGGGGTGGAGAAAAACAGAGGTCTAGAAGAGATATTTGAACAAATTGTAGCTGAAAACTTCCCTAATCTAGCAAAGGAAACAAGCATTCGTGTCCAAGAGGCAGAGAGGACTCCTCCCAAGCTCAACCATGACAAACCTACGCCATGTCACGTCATAGTGCATTTCGCAAATATTAAATCCAAGGATACAGTATTGAAAGCGGCCAGGGCAAAGAAATTTCTCACGTACCAAGGCAAAGGTATCAGAGTTACATCAGACCTGTCTACATAGACCTGGAATGAGAGAGAAAGGTTTGGGGGGGGGGCATTTTTAAAGCTCTTTCAGAGAAAAACATGCAGCCAAGGATCCTTTATCCAGCAAGGCTGTCATTCAGACTGGATGGAGAGATAAAGACCTTCCAGAATTGCCAGTCATTGACCAATTTCGTAACCATGAAACCAGCCCTACAGGAGATATTAAGGGGGGTTCTATAAAAGTAAAAAGGCCCCAAGAGTGATACAGAACAGAAAGTCACAATCTATAGAAACAAAGACTTTACTGGCAACGTGGCATCATTAAAATCATATCTCTCAAAAATCAGTCTCAATGTAAATGGCCTAAATGCTCCCATAAACGCCACAGGGTTGCAGATGGGATAAAAAGACATGACCCATCCATTTGCTGTCTACAAGAGACTCATTTGGAACCTAAAGATACATTCAGACTGAAAGGAAAGGGATGGAATACCATCTTTCACGCCAATGGACCTCAAAAGAAAGCTGGGGTAGTAATTCTTATATCAGACAGATTGGATTTTAAATTAAAGACTATAGTTAGAGACACAGAAGGGCACTATATTATTCTTAAAGGATGTATCCAACAAGTGGATACGACAATTATAAATATATATGCCCCCAACAGGGGAGCAGCAAGATACACAAGCCAACTCTTAACCAGAATAAAGAGACATATAGATAAAAATACATTAATAGTAGGGGACCTCAACACTCCACTATCAGCAATAGACAGAGCACCGGAGCAGAAAACCAACATAGAAACAAGAGCTTTGAATGCCATACTCCAGGAGTTGGACCTCATAGATATATATAGAACACTACACCCCAGAACCAAAGAATGCTCATTCTATTCTAATGCCCATGGAACATTTTCAAGAATAGACCATGTTCTGGGTCACAAAACAGGTCTCAACCGATACCAAAAGACTGAAATTATTCCCTGCATATTATCAGACCACAACGCTCTGAAATTGGAACTCAACCGCAAGGAAAAATTTGGAAGAAACTCAAACACTTGGAGACTAAGAACCATCCTGCTCAGGAATGATTCGATAAACCAGGAAATCAAAAATCAAATTAAACAATTTATGGAGACCAACGAGAATGAAAACACAACGGTCCAAAACCTAAGGGATACTGCAAAGGCAGTCCGAAGGGGAAAATACATAGCCATCCAAGCCTCACTCAAAAGAATAGAAAAATCTAAAATGCAGTTTTTATATTCTCACCTCAAGAAGCTGGAACAGCAACAGAGGGACAGGCCTAATCCACGCACGAGAAAGCAGTTGACCAAGATTAGAGCAGAAATCAATGAATTAGAAACCAGGACTACAGTAGAGCAGATCAACAGAACTAGAAGCTGGTTCTTTGAGAGAATTAATAAAATTGACAGACCACTGGCAAGACTTATCCAAAAGAATAGAGAAAGGATCCAAATTAATAAAATTATGAATGAAAAAGGAGAGGTCACAACCAACACCAATGAAATTGGAAGGGTTATTAAAACCTTTTATCAACAGCTTTATGCCAATAAATTAAACAATCTGGAAGAGATGGAGGACTTCCTGGAAACCTATAAACTACCAAGACTGAAACAGGAAGAAACTGATTTTTTTAAACAGGCCAATTAATTATGAAGAGATTGAAACAGTGATAAACAACCTTCCAAAAAAACAAAACTCCAGGACCAGACGGTATTCCTGGGGAATTCTACCAAACATTCAAAGAATAAATAATACCTATTCTCCTAAAGCTATTTCAAAAAATAGAAACAGAAGGAAAGCTACCAAACTCATTCTATGAGGCCAATATTACCTTGATCCCCAAACCAGGCAAAGACCCCATCAAAAAGGAGAATTACAGACCAATTTCCCAAATGAATAGGGATGCCAAAATTCTCAACAAGATCCTGGCTAATAGAATCCAACAGTACATTAAAAGAATTATCCATCATGACCAAGTGGGATTCATACCTGGGATGCAAGCGTGGTTCAACATTCGCAAATCTATCAGTGTCTTAGATTTTATCCAGGAGGAAAAAGCCAAAAATCATATGATTCTCTCAATAGATGCAGAAAAAGCATTTGACAAAATACAGCATCCTTTCCTGATTAAAACCCTTCAGAGTGTAGGGATAGAGGGTACATTCCTGAATCTCATAAAAACCATCTATGAAAAGCCTACAGCAAATATCATTCTCAATGGGAAAAAGCTGGAAGCCTTTCCCTTAAGATCAGGAACACGACAAGGATGCCCACTCTTGCCACTATCATTCAACATAGTACTAGAAGTCCTTGCAACAGCAATCAGACAACAAAAAGGGATAAAAGGTATCCAAATCGGCAGAGAAGAAGTCAAAATGTCTCTCTTTGCAGATGACATGATACTCTATATGGAAAACCCAAAAGAATCCACTCCCAAACTATTAGAAGTTATAGAGCAATTCAGTAATGTGGCGGGATACAAAATCAATGCTCAGAAATCAGTTGCATTTCTATACACAAATAATGAGACTGAAGAAAGAGAAATTAAGGAATCCATCCCATTTACAATAGCACCAAAAACCATACGTTACCTTGGAATTAACTTAACCAGAGACGTAAAGGACCTATATTCTAGAAACTATAAATCACTCTTGAAAGACATTGAAGAAGACACAAAAAGATGGAAAAATATTCCATGCTCATGGATTGGAAGAATTAATATAGTTAAAATGTCCATGCTACCCAGAGCAATCTACACTTTCAATGCTATCCCGATCAAAATACCAATGACATTTTTCAAAGAACTGGAACAAATAGTCCTTAAATTTGTATGGAACCAGAAAAGGCCCCAAATCGCCAAGGAACTGTTGAAAAGGAAAAACAAAGCTGGGGGCATCACAATGCCGGATTTCGAGCTGTACTACAAAGCTGTGATCACAAAGACAGCATGGTACTTGCGCAAAAACAGACACATAGACCAATGGAACAGAACAGAGAACTCAGAAATGGACCCTCAGCTCTTTGGGCAACTAATCTTTGATAAAGCAGGAAAAAATATCCGGTGGAAAAAAGACAGTCTCTTCAATAAATGGTGCTGGGAAAATTGGACAGCTACATGCAAAAGAATGAAACTTGACCACTATCTCACACCATACACAAAGATAAACTCCAAATGGATGAAAGACCTCGATGTGAGACAGGAATCCATCAAAATTCTAGAGGAGAACATAGGCAGCAACCTCTACGACATCGGCCAAAGCAACCTTTTTCATGACACATCTCCAAAGGCAAGAGAAACAAAAGATAAAATGAACTTGTGGGACTTCATCAAGATAAAAAGCTTCTGCACAGCCAAGGAAACAGTCAAAAAACGAAGAGGCAGCCCACGGAATGGGAGAATATATTTCCAAGTGATGCTACAGATAAAAGACTGGTATCCAAGATCTACAAAGAACTTCTCAAACTCAATACATGAGAAACAAATAAACAAACCATAAAATGGGCAGAAGATATGAACAGACACTTTTCCAATGATGACATACAAATGGCTAACAGACACATGAAAAAATGTTCAAAATCATTAGCCATCAGGGAAATTCAAATCAAAACCACACTAAGATACCACCTTACACCAGTCAGAATGGCAAAAATTGACAAGGCAAGAAACAACAATTGCTGGAGAGCATGTGGAGAAAGGGGATCCCTCCTACATTGTTGGTGGGAATACAAGTTGGTACAGCCACTCTGGAAAACAGTGTGGAGGTCCCTTAAAAAGTTAAAAATTGAGCTACCCTATGACCCAGCCATTGCACTACTGGGTATTTACCCCAAAGATACAGACGTGGTGAAGAGAAGGGCCATATGCACCCTAATGTTCATAGCAGCAGTGTCCACAATAGCTAAATCGTGGAAGGAACCGAGATGCCCTTCAACACATGACTGGATTAAGAAGTTGTGGTCCATATATACAATGGGATATTACTCAGCTATCAGAAAGAACGAGTTCTCAACATTTGCTGCAACATGGACGGCACTGGAGGAGATAATGCTAAGTGAAATAAGTCAAGCAGAGAAAGACAATTATCATATGGTTTCTCTCATCTATGGAACATAAGAACTAGGAAGATCGGTAGGAGAAGAAAGGGGGGTAATCAGAAGGGGGAATGAAGCATGAGAGACTATGGACTCTGAGAAACAAAATGAGGGCTTCAGAGGGGAGGGGGTTCGGGGAATGGGATAGGCTGGTGATGGGTAGTAAGGAGGGCATGTATTGCATGGAGCACTGGGTGTTATATGCAACTAATGAATCATCGAACTTTACATCAAAAACCAGGGATGTACTGTATGGTGACTAACATAATATAATAAAAAAACATTAAAATATAAATAAATAAATAAATAAATAAATAAATAAATAAATAAATAAGAGAAAAAGGAGCTGACATTTACTGAATACTACACTCTGCTTTGAAGAGATGTTTTGGATTTACCAGGTCAATATTTTATATAGGGTCAAGTAGATGGGAGACATTCGGTAATGCCCACTGCTACACTCTTTTTCACCATGGCGAGCAATCTGTCAAGAAAAATAGGATCTTGCTTGTGGCTTTTGTTAACCTCTCCTATGAGCCTGTGGCTAGGAAGCACCTATGGGTTAAATGTCGTGACTTCTATACAGATATACTTACAGAAAGCATTTATAACAATGTTGGAAAAGTTCAGACTTGTACAGATAAGTCAGATAATAGTTTCAAATGTCATTAAACGGGACAGTGTTTTGGATCACATTTGCTCTCTCTCTCTTTTTTTTTTTTTTAAGATTTTATTTATTTATTTGACAGAGAGACAGCCAGCCAGAGAGGGAACACAAGCAGGGGGAGTGGGAGAGGAAGAAGCAGGCTTCCAGCGGAGGAACCTGATATGGGGCTCGATCCCATAACGCCAGGATCACGCCCTGAGCTGAAGGCAGACGCTCAACGACTGCACTACCCAGGCGCCCCCCTCTCTCTTTTTAACAGTATTATTTAGGTACAATTAACATATAATGAATTGCACATATTTAAAGCATCCAATTTGATGTTTTCACATATGTATGCACTGATGAAGCCATCACCCCAATAAGGTAGAAAAGGACATATTTACCATCCCCATGAGTGTCCTCATGCTTTTTTCTAATCCTTCCCTCCCCCAGACTCAGGCAACCACTCATCTGCTTTTTGTCAGTATAGATTAGTTTGCATTTCCTATAATTTTACAAAACTGGAAACATACAGTGTGTGCACTCTTTTTTATCTGGCTTCTTTTCCTCATCATCATTACTCTGGGATTCATCCACATTGTTGCTTATGTCACTAATTCATTTCTTTATATTGCCGAGTAGCCTCCCAGGCTGAGCATCAATATACCACAATCTGTTTATCCATTTATTCACGCATTTCCTGCACTTCTTGGTTGACCCTGCTCTCCTTACCAAAATTACTTTCTCTGATTTGCAATTTCTGATTATACCCTTTGCATTTACCCAGTTATAGTGGACACCTATGGTTTTGACTGCCCTGAATCCCTGTCCTCTTGTATTTGTTAATAGCACCTTCTGTCCCTTGAATAAGTGCATCTCCTCCATTCCACGTGGTCTGGTGGGACTCTTCTGATTAGAGGATGGATACATATGACCCAGGTTGGGCCAATCAGAGGGCTTCCTTGGAATTTTCTGAATGGATTGTCTTTCCTTTGGATTATGCATTATGAGGGCATGGTCCCAGGGATGTCAGTGAGCATGTAAAGAAGCCTGAGGGAATGAGGTTGGCCCACAGACTGAAGCCCAGATGAGAAACAAAGTGATTGTGTTCTGAGGCAGATTTTCTAGATCCAGCTGATAATAAATTATGCTTATCCCTGACTGTCCACATTTTAATTAAGTGGACAATAAGAGTGCCTTCATTTTTTTCTTTTCTTTTCTTTTTTTTTTTTGGAGGGAACCTCTCTTCCCATACTCTCAGCACATGTGATTCAGGTGAGGCAAACTCCACCTTGGCTTTAAGGATAGAGCATATGTGGTCCATCACTCAGTTGCCTTGGTCACAGTGACAGTTCATCGATTCAAGTTGGGCTAATTAGAGCTAATGTTCAGGCTACTGGGATTTTGCTCCCTCTTTTCTGGAAGACTTGAACCAGAAAGTACAGAGCTGCAAATATTGCAGCCATCTTTTGACCTAATGGGTAGATGAGCCAGGGCTGCCAAAGGCAGAACCAAAAGGAGAAAAACCAGGTCCTGATGACATTGTGTGGGCTGTTGGTTAAGATGTCTCTGAAGCCTGCAATACCCATGGTTTTTGAAGGTCTGTAAACAAAATCCCCTTTCTGTATAAGTTATTTGAGTGGCTATCCATGTCACAAAAGAGAAAGTTGCAATACTGATGCTTTACATTCATTATCTCATTTAATGCTTACAACCTGGCAGGTGTGTTACTGTTCTAGTTTTATATTTAGAGAAACTCTTAAGTAACTTACCGAAATCTTACAGTGGCATTCAATCCATTCAATCCATTCAATCCAACTATTGCAAAGCTCAGTTCCTATGCAATACTGCTTCAAGGCTAGAACCCTGACCTGCTTAGCTTTGTATTTTTCTAGTCTTTCTTTCTAGAAGTTTAACCCTATGAACATCTGTGACTTTGTATTTTTCTAGTCTTTCTTTCTAGAATTTTAACCCTATGAACATCTGTGACTTCCTTATTGCTGAAATAAAAGTATATTCCTAAGACTTAATCTTTCTCTCACCCTGCTTTTTACCTTTCTTATTGTTTTTTTCCACTTTTTCATTGTTAATTTATTTTTTTCAATGTTAAATACCAACTATTTGCGCTACTCTCCTCTTCATGAGTGATCCCATGGTCATGTTCACTTGGGCAAGGCAAAGTTAGTTTACTCACAAACTTGCCCTTCTAAACTAATAGCTAAAGATTAGATGGATTATGTCTACACATCTGTCTGATAAACATCCCTAGAAGAAAGTCGCTGGGGCAAATTTCGAAGATGACAAAACCATAAGGTCTCTGCTACTCCCTCCCTTCTCTCATTCTTTAAGAGGATGAAAGGCCAGTGATCATTCTGACAAGCTCCTGGGAAAATGGCTAATTGCCACATCCTCCTTTCTAACACGCTTAAGACGGAAAAAGCCTTTATTGCCCTAGCTCCCACTTTTCAACAATATTTTTTTTTTAAAGAGAGAAATTTGTGAAGTCTGAAGATTGCTCCATGTTGTGCTTCAATTTTCCAGAAGCCCAAATCAGCTTTAAGTATATTTTATTTGATGAAGAACACACCTCTGATTTCTTTCAGGAGGCAGAACATCAATCTAGTTAAGAGCAGTTAGTATCACAAGGTTTAAAAAGGAAAGAAAGAAAAACAATTTAATCCCTCCTTAGTCTTTTAATAGAGAATCCTGTGGAGCCTTACTGGAAACCTGGAGACTAACACTCCCTAAGCATTTTGTCAACAACTAGAGAACAACTTCAGTTTGAAGCATAATGTTTGAAAATTATGTCTTCCTTAACTGCCAAGACTGAGTTTGGTTCCTGGATTCATTTCCTTTGTGAGGACACATGACATCACTTTCCTGAAAGCTTTTTATAATGCTCTCTGGACTGTACAAAATCTCTCGGATGTTACCAAGCCTTTACAGATAAATATAGCTCTGCAATTTAGAAATTTTAGATGTAGACAGTAAAGAAATTTCTCTCCCCAAATTTGTAACTTGTGTGTCTATGAAGATACTTTGATAATGATTTTTAAATAGAGCTGGGTCTGTAAAACTTCTATAGTCAACCTTTAAAGTGATGGGGTACAGCTGTATCATTATGCAATGTTATAACGTATTTTGCAAAAGTTGGTATGGTACAAAATATTTTTAAAAAATAAATGTTAAGGTGAGGCTACCTGTTTTGTTTTCAAAGCAAGTTAAAAAAAATCCTTTGATACTACTCTTTTCTCATCTACAGTTTTATCTTTACTAAAAGTAAAATTATTTTGCTCAGGTGATATTACAGGGAAGACAGTTAATTGCTGCCCTTAGCTTGATTTGCTTCACTCTTATTCCAAACAAATAGATTTATCATATGGTTTAGCCTAATAAAATAGGGAATGAAATCAGACAAAATGCTTTTTCTCAGTTTGGTAACTTAACTAATTTCTTTGAGAATTTTTTACAGCTGATAATAATTGGAAATGGTGCAGAAATTCAGACATGGGGGGATTGTTTTTGTAAATAAAGGAAGCTTAGTATTGGTGCTGCACAGAGCAGTGGTTCTCAATCAAACTTTACAGTGTAGCAGATTTCTAGGGGACTTGTTAAAACAGTTTGCTGGGCTCCGTCCCAGAGTTTCTGATTCAACTGGTCTAGAGTGGAGCCTCAGAATTTTAAATTCTAAGAAATTCCCAGGTGATATTGCTGCTGCCACTGATTCAGGGATCATTGTTTGAGAACAACTGGTGCGGTGTAACTGAAAACAAGCTTCGGTGTCTCTTTTCCATAGCTTATCTAGATACGTTTCACATTTGTTTCCCAGGCTTATGTCATTCCCAAAATGTGAAGCACAACAAAGATTTTCTGACTACATCCCCTTCTACTCTCCCTGTCCAAAGTTCAACGACCTTCACATTCTCCCCCTTCCAGGATGCCCTTTCCCAAGTCTGCAGAGTAAATGCCTAACGCTCCAAGAGAGCAGTTTTCCAAAGTGTGCTCGTCAGCACGTATGTCCCTCAACATGTTCATTATATCCCGCAATGAAGCTATTCTATGGTCAAAACATTTTGGGATACACTGGTTTAACTGGAAAGAAAATTACTTTCCATCCAGAACTTCTCCGAGTTTTTAGTATGCAAATGTACATGGTGACTTTCCCAAAGGCAGATGAAGTATGTGGCATTTCCCAAGCGGATTTGATCTTGGAATTCTTCCTCAACCCTCTCTTTCACCATGTGCTAGGGAATCTTTATTAACCATAGTTCAGGAAATGCTGTAAGTAATTTTATAATTTACAAGGTTAAAAAAGTCTATGTTACAACTCAGGAGAAAAGCCAACTTAGTATGCCAAAAAAATCATGGGCAAATTTTAAATCAGTTTAGAAGAGTAACTAAATAAATGTACTCATTATTTTGATTGAATGTGACTTTTTCTTTTTTTTTAAATTGTGATAAGATCAGATAACATAAGATCTACCCTCTTAACAAATTTTTAAGTGTACATCACAATATTGTTAACTATAGGCACAATGTTGTACAGCAGCTCTCCAGAATGTATTCATCTTGCATAACTGAAACCTTATACCTGTTGAACATTAACTCCCCATTTCTCCCACCCTTCAGTCCCTGGCACTCACCCTTCTACTTTCTGCTTCTGAGTTTGACTATTTGGGATACTTCATATAAATGGAATCATGCTGTATTTGTCTTTCTGTGATTGGCTTATTTCACTTAGCATAATGTTCTCAAGGTTCATCCACGTTTTTGTACCATTTCCTTCTTTTTTACAACTGAATAATATTCCACTGTGTCCATATGCCACATTTTCTTTTTTCATGTGACCTTTTCGTGATCAGATAACCTACTGAGGGATATAAAGAGAGAACCCATGGCTTTTAGCTTAAGCTGCTCATCAGGTCTTTCTGGACCTCACCCCCAAGTCCTGTTCCTCCTGCCCAATTTCTTTTCCATTATGTTTTCATTTTCTTCGGTATATTTCTCATGATTATAAGTTCTTATGAATTCCTTAAATGAGTTACATGTTTATTGCTTATTTCCACCACTAGAAAACAGTTCCATGATGGCAATATCTTGTCTGTTTTGTTCACTGCTATATTTTCAGTGCCTAGAACAGTGCCTGGCACATCATATGCAGTCAGTAAATATTTTTTGATGGAAAAAAATTAATCAATACAATCATTATCTCGGTTTTAATTATGAAATGTTTATTATGGTAATAAAAGATGCAGGAAGAAGAAAGGGTGCTCTTTAGCTATTTTAGATGAGGCAGTTGGGACAATCTTTCAATTTCTTTCTTTCTTTTTTTTTTTTTTTAAAGACTTTATTTATTTATGTGACAGAGAGACAGCCAGCGAGAGAGGGAACACAGCAGGGGAGTGGGAGAGGAAGAAGCAGGCTCCCAGCATAGAGCCCGACGTGGGACTCGATCCCGTAACGCCAGGATCACGCCCTGAGCCAAAGGCAGATGCTTAATGACTGCGCTACCCAGGCGCCCCCAATCTTTCAATTTCTAATGGAGTAATTCCAATCTAATAATATAAAAGGGGAATTATTGATGTGCAACTCAGTATGTCGAAACTCAGGATGTCGTTTTGCAGACTCACTTTTGAATGATTTTTAATATTTACTAAGGGACCAAAAAAGGACAATTATTTTTTTTAAATAAAGCAAGGATGTAAAAAATGCTCGGCATGTAAGTAGGCCTTATAAAATACCAATTTTTCTAACTCTAACTTTAAAAGACCTCTAAAAATGATGCTATCTAACAGTGATGCTATATTCTTTGTATGTTACAAAGTTCTCTGACTTGGACAAATTGAAAGAGCATCATTAACAGTGTTTTTTTTTAAATATTTTATTTATTTATTTGACAGAGAGAGAGAGACAGCCAACAAGAGAGGGAACACAAGCAGGGGGAGTGGGAGAGGAAGAAGCAGGCTCCCAGCAGAAGAGCCCGATGTGGGGCTCGATCCCAGAACCCTGGGATCAGGCCCTGAGCCGAAGGCAGCCGCCTAACGACTGAGCCACCCAGGCGCCCCATTAACAGTGTTTTTTTAAAAAGCACATTTGCTCTAAAGGAAAGGTTGTGTTCTATATTTGCATTCGTATAGGAATGATAAGCAAGTGTTAAATATGTGCAGAGCATAAATGTTGCTAATTTATGGATTCTGGTAATTTTAGAGACATAGGAGAAGTCTGATTGAAATGTATGATTTTTGTTGGATATTACAGCAGATACATTCAACTTTGCCCAACAAAATAAGAGAAAGAAGTCAGGAGGCAGTATTTTTAGAGGGAAAGGATTCATCCAGGAATCCAAGAAAATAATTATCAGAGTCCTTAGGACATAGTGTGATTTGAAATTGCATTAAAAACTTACAAAGTCTATTTCCGAGTATTGAAATGGAAAAATATTTATATCTCACTTTAACAGATTTTTATGTGGTTTAAAATTTTTTCTTGTTTAGGTTGTCCACATCCGGTCCCCATTCTTGTCTTTTCTATCCTCTCATTATCTCCCTCTAGGGGTTTGTTTGTTTTTACTTTCTGCTTTTGTCCTTATTAGTGGAAAAAAATGGGTCAGTATTACTTTAGTTTGTCTTCACTTTCACTCTGCTGTTCATTCCTGAACCAGCTTTTAGCCTCTGGGAAAGAACAAAGTAAAAATATTTACAGAAACTGGGCCAACCTCTAGGCACCCCCCTCCCCCCAAGAAAACAAAACCTAACCAAGGGTAACAGTAGTTCCTCTCTGTTCTCCTATAACACCTTGTATTTCCTTTCTCGTAAAGCTCAGAATTTTATTATAACTGCTTCCTGAGTATCTTTCATCCCAGCTAGACTCTCAGTCCTTTGAGGACCTAGTGTATTGCCAAGCACACAATATAAATAAATTAAATGTAAATGAATAAATGCTGCGTGCGTGAATGACTGCTGCAAAGCTACCTACCCAACCACCCATAAAAAAGGAGAAAAGTTGAAAACAACATGCTCAGGTGAGGGCCCTTTGACATCAACTCTCTAGAAAACCAGTAGAGAACTGCGGCATTGGTATCTTAATTACATAATTACTCGGATAATTTAAGCAAGAGTTTTTGTTTTGTTTTTGTTTTGTTGGGGGGGGTGGTAGGAGGATGACGGGGCTGAATTACACAGGTCGCTCTGTGGAGTGGCACTACCTAACCATCTCAGCCCTCTCGCCTCCCTCCCATGGCTCCAGAAGCCAGGCAGGAGAGAACAAGGCCCCCACCTCGGGGCGGGGGGTTTCCCGGGGATACCCCGCCTCGCCCTCTAGGCCCCGCCCCCGGACCGTCAGCTCCGCCCTGCTGCTGCCGCCAGCAGGGGTCGCGCTGCCCGCGGCGAGCGGCTCAGGCGGAGGTGGGGGAAGCTCCCGCGGCTGGTCGCTTTTCTCAGCTGCTGCTGGTTGGATCGTTTCAATAAAAGTCTTTTTTCTCGCTCGCTCGCTCGCTCGCTCGCTCTCCTCCGGGGAACAGGCGGAGGCGTCAATCCGCAGCCGCCGAGTGAGAAAGCGACGCACACGCAGCGAACGAAAGCGGCCTCCCGCGGTCTCCTCAGCTCCTCACGGTCCGGCCGCAGAGAAGAAGGAGCCCTCGTTCGGGCGGGCCGCCTCAGCCGGGCGTCGGCACCTCCCTGCCAGCCTCGCTCCAGCCCGAGCTCCTCCGAGGGGATTAGTGGGCTGCCCGCGCGGCTCGGCGGCCCGGGAGCCATGTTGTCCGGGGGGCTTGGCAACGCGTGAGGGACCCGCGGCCCCTCCCGGAGGCTCCGGACCCTAGGCGAGAGCCGGAAGGCGGCAGCGGAGGCCTGCGCCTCGGAGGCGCCTCGGGTCCGCCAGCCGCTGGGACCCGGACCTGCATCCGGTCGCCGCGGGCGTCGGCGGAGCCGCTTATCCTCCGCGCCTTGCCTCGCCTCGCGACGCGGCCCCCGCACTTGCTGGTGAGTTGGCGGGTTGCGACCGCGCGGGGCTTTTCCTGCTGCCCGGCGGACCCCGAGCCGAGCGGGCGGGAGCGTGCTTGGGACGGAGGGCCGGGGCAGCCGGCTGTTGGGGGCGCGGGAGGCTCAGGCCCGGCCGGGAAGTTGAGAGAGGGAGGCGCGGCAAGGGGAGCTCGCTTGTGCCTGTCGCCCATCTGGTCCAGCGCGAACCCTGGGTCGCCGAGGCATTTCCGGGGGTGGGGTGGGGTATCAGACCGGCTCCTTCGAGGGAGGCGCCTGCCGTCGCCGCCACCTCCGGTGCTTACTGCCCATTTGGTCTCCGGGGAAGGCCGGTCTCCCCGCGAGGCCCCGGAGGAAAGAGGCAGAAAGTCCCCCGAGACACAAAGATTCCCCTCGGCGGGGGTGGAGCTGCAGGCGCGGGCGGCTGAGGGGAAGGAAGGGTGCTAGTCCGCGGGAGGTGGGCGAGGAGGCGGCGGCAGCGGCGCTTCTAGCTCCTTGGAGACGCCGGGGGTGTGAGCGGGTGGCGAGCGCGGAGGAGGAGGAGGAGCCCTCGCGTGGGGAGCCGGCCGAGACAAAGATCACCGCAGCCTCCCGCTGGCGGGTCACACCCCTGAGTGTTGGTCAAGAGCTGAGGTGGAGGGAGTGTGGGAAACCCAAAGAACCCATGGGGAGGGGGAAAAATGGGGAGCTGCCAAGTATTGTCTCCGCTGCAGTTGCTATTCTCAGCATTTTTGTGCCCAGTGCTTTTGCTCCCCAACTCAGCTGGATAGCTCCAGATTCCCTGCCTCCTGTCCCCCCCTCACTGCCACATTGACTCTCTTGTGGTTTTCCCCTCGTTCTCCCCCTACTTTTCACCCACTCCTTTTCGGGTAAGCAGTATTTTGCCTTCAGCTTGGGGGAACGTTTGCTAATGACAGGATGCCTGAGCTTGTTCTGACCCTGAACTGCCTTGAACTCCTCTCTCTCCCTCCCACCCTTTCCTTTCTGGGATCTCATAATGTCACATGGCCACTAACAATTAGCTTTTCTTCAAAGATGGCAAAAACATAGCTGAAATCGTGGCACTCCTCCTTTATATTGATTCGTCCACTAAAAACACGTCGTTGGTTATGCTTTCTCACCTCTTAGCTAAATACGTTTTCTAGATAACAAAAGTGGCAAATTTTGTTTAGTGTCTTGGCTATTCCTAGGGTCAGCAAAGTGTGTTCCTGGCAGCCAGACCTTCTGTCACTTATCAGGAAATGCTTGACTTAAAGACAGACAATTCTTTCCTCAAACTTTGCTGATTCTTTCTTGAGTCTTCGTTGAGGGATTTCTTTTAAAAGGCGCTTGTGTAAGGTCAAAGTAACAAATTTGAGTTACTGTATTTTAGACTTGTTTTGTTAACCATCGGGCAGAAGAAAATGAATGGAATTTAAAAATCTTTGATGCCTCCAGTCAACGAAAGCCTCCGTTGAAGCTAGAAATAAGGTTGAATCAAATTTTAAGAAAAAAATTAGCAGTGTCATTGGTTTTTAAAATTTTTTTTAATGAAGTCCTATCAGTCTTTGTGATTCTAACATCTGCATACTTCCATAAACATCGGTTGTAACAAAAGAAAAAATGTGGCTATATTTAAGGAATAGTCTTTTTATGACGGAGAATATTGGCATATAAAAACGTTATCCTTTTTTTCTGGTGGACTGTCTCATAGGCCAGAAACACTAGCAGTTTGAATGCTGGACTTCAAAAAAAATAGCTGAGTCTTTGAATTTAAGTTGTTTTAAAATATTACTGTTTTTTACAGTGAAAATAGACATTGAATTATGAATGGAAAGAAATTTAAAGTAAAGCCTGTTTGATATAGTGAAGTTATTATTGATATTATTCTAAGAACAGTCATATCTTGCTGACATTAAAATGTTGACGCTATAAAAATTGTGAAAGGGATTTCAGTCTAGGGAGCAGTCTCTGAATTGTGGGACTCCCTACCCCACCCTCGCCACTTAACACTTTTCAGATATCTTTGTGAAATTAACAGGTCATATTAATAATCAGTGTTTTGTATAACAGTTATCAAGAGGCCAAAACGAAGGTACATTGGTTTTTTTCCTACATATTTATTAGTATTAGATTATTGAAGTTTAATTCTTGGAAGGAAGTCTAAAAAGTTAATGAAGATTTCTGGGTGGTGGGATTTATGGATGAATAAAAATACAGTTCTGTGTTTTCCAAATTTTTATATTCGTTTTACAATCAGAAAAAGCATATGAAGCCTTATTAATAACCTAATTTTCCTATTACTAGAAGAAGCTTCTATAAAATACTTTATTCTCATCCTTGAACTAAGGTCCAATAAAGTCACTTTCAGGTGTTAGTTACTTGAAATAGTGCAGCCTGCCAGATGTGCTCTGGTTACCTGAAGGGAGAAAGATTCATAGTCAGAAAAGATGAAATTGGACAAATTGATTCAGTGTATGGTAGCGATCCAATATATGGTGGTAGCTTTGTACACCAGTAATCTTGTTCTAATAAGTCATTGGTTTTACAAAAAATAGGAAAATTAAATTTTATTTTCTGTAGTGCAGAATAGTTGTGTTGACTAAACAGATTTTAATATATATAGTTTTTCATATATTCCTTCAGTCCGATGATTACGGTGGAAAGAGAAGGCATATAAAATAATTTACTCTGTTGAGGCTTTTGTTTTTCCCGTTATTTTCAGCAATATTTTCTCCTTTCTCTTTTTTCATGAAATAGTACTAAACAACTGCAGCTGTTGTAAATAGTAGAAACTATAATGGCAAATGAGGAAGATATTCAGAAGTGAAGATGATTTCCTTTAATATTAGGAAAAATTATCTGTGAACACAAAATTTTTTCCCCGGTATTTTCTTTGTTATTGTCTAATAGTGCTGAATACTTATAAAGCATTACGTTTTGAATCTTTATTACTGTTCTCTAATCTTTATAAAAATTGCAGCATCATGTCATGGCATTTTTTTTTTATAGCTTTTGTACTTCTGCAGAGGATAATTACTTAGTGAATGTGTTGCTGTGTTGTAGAAAAAGGACGTTATATGTTAAATTCAGCTTCATTAGAGTATTTTATCTATTTTAAAAATTGCCTCCTTTTATATATGTGAAGAAGAGTAGTTTTAGGTTCTCTGACTTTTGAATGTGTAATTTTTCCTTAAAGTTTTAAATGGGAAAGTTATTTAAAGTGCACTTTGTAAACTGATTATGGCATTTTGTGTTTGAAATGACAAAGATAAAACAATAGGTTTATGGCATTTAAAATTACGCTTTATATAGTATTTGTGAGGTTAAAAAATTGCCTAAATAGAAAACTTGGTATAGTTGACTAGCATTCAACTTACAGTGTTGGCAATTTCTTTAAACTGGTAGGGAGAGGACTTTTTTTTTTTTAATGAGGTATTTACAATATCAAGCCAAGAGTTCGTACTGTCATTTGTGGATTCTTTGTCATTATTTTGCTCCCAGCCTTTTAGTAGATAGTTACTTTCATATCTGCAAAATATTGACCTGGGAAGGGTAATTGCCAAGGGTCAGAAAAACTTATTGAATGTATCTGAGTGTGGCTTACCTTCCCTAGCCTGTTTCCTCTGTCCGTTGGCCCACTTGGAAAACCAGTAAATACCTACCAATAAATCTAAGAGGGGGTGCCTCCTATAAATAACGTTCTGCAGTAACATGTAATAATACTGTATGTGAGGAGGTAGATTTACAAATCCGTGGCATATTGGGATGAATGAAAATTACCTTGCTCTCCAAAGTCCTTTTAAATTATTTTTTGATATACACATGTGAAAGAAATTAAACTTCTTTTGCTAGGTATCATGCCAGGTATTACTTTGTTAAATCCTCATAGTAAGCCCATCATCTGAGTATTGTGCCTGTTTTTCAAATGAGGACATAGAGGCCTTAGATTAATTGTCTCTTAGGTTCTACCTCTATGGTGAAGCTGAGGTTCCAGTTTTGGTGTTCAAACCACTTTATTACAATGCCTCCATGGGGATGTGATGTTAAAAAGTTCATGCTCTGTGTCTGCTGAGCAAGAACAAAGAAGTGGTGAATTAAAAAGCTCATCAAAATTAGATTTAAATTCCATTGAATTAGTTTTAGTACACACAAAAAAATTGATCTATACAAAATGTATGAGAGAATGAATTTATAGCTCAAAACGAATTAAAGGTACTAAAAAGATATTGAAAATATTTGTAGACTTATTTTAATCATGGATTTATCAATTAGAGCTGTTGGGGCACAAAATAAAATGAATATAGGTCCTGAAAAGCAAAAATAATTATACTGTATATTTGCTCTCATTTTTACTTTTATGTTTACTTACTCATTTTGATCTTACAAGTGTTAAAATTAGTTTGTGTTACGCATATGCCATAAAAGAGAAGACAGTCCAGATGCGTGGTGCATAGGTTGCTTCAATATTAGGTGAGAATTTTGCCTTAAGGTAGATAAATTTTCTATCTGTATCTGTACACGTATAATTACCTATTGGTTTTTGGTTCTGGTATTGTTTAAAGCATAAATTTTGATCTTGTGCTTTTATTGATATGTAGCTGTATACCACCAGCAGTGGAAATATTAGATCAGATTATACACTTTTGGCAATAACTTTTTACACTGAAAGCTAGCCTGTATGATGAAGATATTGCAAATTAGTATTGTTGATATATATCCTATCTCATTCCATTTGAAGAATAGAAAATGTTATTGATTTGATCTAAAGGTAGTCCGTTAAAGTGGAAAAACAAAGATTTGCTTTGTTTTGTTGTCATAAGTTAATTTAAAAAAGGTTTTTATCAGCGGGTTCTTTTTCCTTTTTTTTTTTTTTTTGTAAGCTCTACACCCAGTATGGATCTATACCAACTGAGCCACCCCTGTGCCCCTTGTCAGCCTTCTAATAGCACATCCTTGTTTCTTTTTGTGCACTTGTTAGTGTAAATACTTTCAAGAATACTCAATTTTATATGCATATTTGTAAACAGTGGGAAAAGGACCCAAAAATAATTTCACTATATTCTAGGTTAGTTACTAACTCGCTTTGGTCTTCTCAAACATATATTTAGTCCTTCTATTCTTATAATTGTTAGTATTTGTTAATAGTGTGAGTTAATATTAAATAAAGGTTGGTAAAAAATTAATATGAAAAATCAGGTAACAACACTGAAGCTCTTATTACTCCAAATTTAGAGGCATTATCCTTTAAATTAGCTAATATGTAAAAAAAAATTAGCTAATGTGTACTTTTAAGTATTATGTTTAAAATCTTTTTCATAATTCCAGATTTTAATGTTGTACTGCTATTTCTGGTGGGAAGGAAGCTTTTTATTGATTTTTGAAGTAAATTTTGGGTTCCTTAAGCAGATTTTACCTCCTTGAGCTAGTCTTAAAAAAAATTTTTTTTTTTGATAGTGAGGAGGGGGGAGGGTGAGGGGGTGGTGCTGAGGGAGAGGGAGAGAGAATTCAAGCAGGCTCCATGCTCATAGCAAAGACCCAGGAGCTCCATGTGGGGCTCCATCCCCACCACCGTGAGATCACAACCTGAGCTGAAATCAGGAGTCCATCACTTAACCGACTGAGCCACCCAGGCACCCCTTATTGAACTATTTTTAAGAAATGATCCTTTATGACTTTATTATACTTAATACATTTTGTTTTTCAGTTTGGGGTATGTATAATCAGAATTTTAAAGCATTTGTTGTGTCCTAGGCATTGTGTTAGTCATTGTATATGTTATACAATGAGGTGGTATTGTGAGGTAGTATTGTGATATGTGAAATAACAGCAATGCTGATTGACTGGAATGTTCTGCTCTTGGTCCTTTTCTCTTGTTTTACCTATTCCCTGTGCAATCTCATCTATATTTAATGCTTTCTTCTTATTACCTATATGTTGAGGATCTCCACATGTTTATTTCTAATCCAGACCTCTTACTGAGTTCCTTTCTAGTTACCTCCCAGATACTGCCTCTTAGTGCTCCTTTACCAGAGCTGAACTTTTTTTTATCCCCTACCTCCATTCCCAGCCAACAGTACCGCACCACCATCAGCCTAGTCACTTTGGCCGATGATCCTTTCTATTGTGCTCTCCTCCCCCTAGTCCAGTCTGTCACACCAAATTTTGTTAATTTTATTTCCTAAATATCCTTTAGATTTATTTTTTCCTGTTGTTACTTTCATGTGTCAGGGTTTTGGAATGCCTCATCTGAATTATTAAGTCCAATTTTGCCTGTTTTAATCTAGCAGTTACTCATTTTTCTTTATGTATGTGTTTGTCTTTTTATCTTTCCTTCCTTCCATCGCTCCATGCATCTACGTATCCATGTCTAAAGTGTGCTTGCCTATTCTATTCTAGCATTTATGGTCAGTGCTAGGATATAAAGATGTATTGGTATTACAGTGCTGTGACACTTGAGAGAAATTCTCATTTTTGAGGATAAATGTCACTTCCTCTGAAGTATCTTTGATCTACTTTGGTGGAGTTATGGTGATTCTGCTATAACATTTATGTCTACCATAGTACTTAACTCATTGTTTTGTGATTAATTGCTTATAAATCTCTTACCTTTCTGGTTGGCTTTGTGCTCCAGAGGACCATACTTTTTTGGTATTCCCTCCAAATTAGGTATTGCTTAATTGAATGAGGAAGTAATGGGATTAGGAACTGGTCAATGAGGGTCAGATTAGTCATCGTTGTTGAAGGAGTCAATCAGTTCTGAGACAGGATAAAATAAAAAGTCACCAAAAGTTTTGAGTATTGTACATGATGGTGGTATTTGTGTGTGAGGAATCTAGAAGCAGTTTGTAGGCCAACTTGGCATTATTGGGCCTTTTTAATTTCATGTAAATTGTTCTAACTTGTTATCTTAAAGACAAATTGGAGGGGGCACCTGGGTGGCACAGCGGTTAAGCGTCTGCCTTCAGCTCAGGGCGTGATCCTGGCGTTATGGGATCGAGCCCCACATCAGGCTCCTCTGCTGGGAGCCTGCTTCTTCCTCTCCCACTCCCCCTGCTTGTGTTCCCTCTCTCGCTGGCTGTCTCTATCTCTGTCGGATAAATAAATAAAATCTTAAAAAAAAAAAAGACAAATTGGAAATATAAAATCACAGTATTTATATGTAAATAAAATGTTTCAAAAGATCTGAAAACTTTGGTCAAAATCAAGAGTAAAATTTGGTTTAGATGATAAAATTTCGTCCTTAATGAAATTGAGCTCTTTAGCTGTATAGTGCTAGAGTTAAATGCATTTACTGAAGTAAAGTACAAAATTGCACCCCAAAGGATAGTACAGTGCATTTATTGTCATCCTTGTTACCCTGATAGTTTATGTATACAGTTGACCAGGAATTTTGTTTTCATTGGGATTACTGTAATTAAATAAAAACTGCTTTATAATCTACTTTTACAATTTAAAGATATTGACCTTTTTAAAATTATACCTCTGTTATAGTAGGTATATTGTAAGAACTAGATTTATTTTAGAAATCAGAGATTATGGATTGATGACATCTTGAGATGTGACATTTAAAAATGAATTTTTCACAATTTGTAAGACTCAATGCCTTTTCATATTTCTCAACTTATTATATGGTCTTAAAACATTTGGTATCAGCTACATTTTCATGATCATGATTTATTTACTGACATTTTATCATTTTAGGAACAGTGGAGTCAGCACTGTATTTTGTAGTACATTTTTTTTGCCCATAAATCTTTTTTTAATTAAAACAATTTTTTAAGAGTAAGCTCTAATGCCCAGTGTGGGGCCTGAGATCAAGAGTTGCATGCTCTACTGACCAGGTGCTCCTGCCCATAAATTCTTGAGCGTAGATTTTTCCCTTCTTTCTCCACGTATTCTTATTTACATTTCTATTCTCCTCTAATCCCTTTTCTTCCCAAGAAACTGTAAAATGGTTGACACATTTTTTTATTTTATGTAGAATTTTTTGGGAAAAAATCTGAATTCTCATTTTTATTATATAAAGTTAGAATTGGTTATATGTGTTCATTTTTTTTTTCCATTAAGAAACTACTTCAGTAGTAACTAATAATCATGGATCTTGAGCTAGTTACTTAAACTCTTAAGGGTCAGTTTCTTCTATAAAATTGGGAAATGTCAGAACCTTCTTCATGGGGTTGTGGGAATGAAATGAAATGATAATGTGTAAAAGCATTTTGCAAAGTACCTTGCACTTGGCACTCACAGCTGGCATTTTTTTTTTTTTAAGTACTCTTTGGTATAATAGGAAGAATTATTGGTAATGGTACTAGAATTGTTCTGCTGATCTGTCCCTTCAGGTTGATTCCTTCAGGTTAAATAAATGATTCATAAGGACAGTTGAATCAAAATCATCTCTTTGGCTTTTAAAACTATACATTCCTCCTGGATTTTCTCATATGCCTCTCTACTTCCACCTAATTTGAGAATCAGTATTAGTTTTACTAATCAGTGTATGTTGCATCCTGTAGGTACATTGTGGGGAGGAGGATACTGTAAACTGTTGGGCCAAATAATGTAGGATATTCATTGTTGTTTCTTACCTAATGCCCATTAGAAATAAAGCTGTTATAATCTTCCTGATAAGCACATTGATGGAGCTTTTTCCTTAGAACCAACCAGATTTTTTCTTGTAACTATTTGCCCTGTCTGTTCCCTTTCTTCAGTATATGCTGTACTGCTTGTTTGACATTTTAACAGTCTAGACAGTATTTGCTTTCTTTGTTAATGACTGTTATGTGTGACTCAGGTATTTTGAAGTCAAAATAGAATAACCGATCATATAGCTTATCCATCAAAAAAAGAAAATGGTTTTGCATTATATTTTTTGTCATAAAGTCTGGGTGTGTACTATTTATTATTTTAGGTTTTTATCGTCTTATGTTCTTCTAGGTTAGTGGCCTTAACTTGAACTTCAGAAGCACTCTTGTGAGTTAAAAAAATAAGAAACAACTAGATGCCTCCGTGTGCGTGCATGCGTGTGTGATGTAGAGTCTGAAGCTCTGTCCCAGAACAACTGAAGTGGAATCTCTGAGCTTGGTTTTTAAAATGTTAAAGGCAATGTTTAGAAACACTGTTTTAGGGTTTAGCACAGTGTTAAAGGGAGCAACCACTCCTATAAATTAAATTTAAAGGCAAAGCGATTAAAACTTTTCCATCATTGCATCTTATTTTTTTCTCTTTTCATTCTTTTTTGAATTTTGTAGTTTTATCATGTTTTGGGGGTTTTCTCTATGTAAAAAAGTCTTATGTTCCAATTATCTTATTTTTTATCCTTTTAGTGAGTATCTTTTTGTTTTGCTTTTTTAGTTTGTTTTGTTAAAAGGTAAACTGAGGCATGTTAACTTTTTTTTTTTTTCAGTTTAATGAGCATATCCATTGATTGAATCAGGGAGTGCCAAGCCAAAGGTTTTCACCTGTCCACCAACAGGAGCTGGGAGGGGGGAAGATTTTTATAGAGAAGACAGAAGCAAAGGGAATTATTTGGTGATAGTTTAAGCAGTTTCCTTATTTGGAAAGCCTTGTTGGCTGTTTGTGATTGGTTGTTCTGAAGTTTCGTTTTCTCAGTTTCTTGTGCAGTGACTCTGGCTTAGGTTTTGGTTTGCTTATCTAGGGTACCAAGGCATTGGAGCCTCTTTGGTCTAATGGCCTTCTTATTTAATTACTTAAACAGTTTCTTTGAGTGTCTTACTGTTTTCTATCTGTACAGTCTCAACTATTACTATTTTTAAAAGATTTTACTTGTGAGAAAGGGAGAGACAGCATAAGCAGGGGCAGAGGGAGGAGGGAAAACAGACTCCCCACTGAGCCCGGAGCTCCACATGGGGGTGGATCCCAGGAAGCTGGGATCATGACCAGAGCTGAAAGCAGACGCTTAACTGACTGAGCCACCCAGGCGCCCAGTTATTACGTTTTTGAAAATTATTTGTTAAATATAAGGACATAATAATGTAAAAAATAGACCATAATCTAAATTCCTTAGCAGTGGTTATCATCTTCAAATATTCCCTTTGTCTTTTTTCATATATAGAGTTTAATATTTTTAAGATCCTTTTTATAATATGTTTAAGTTACCAAATAATTCTTATGGCTATCATTTTCAGTGGTTATAGCAATCTATCAAAAGCTTAACTATTTCATAGTAGTTAATTATTAACATACCACCTTTCATTTTTCATTATTTTAAATTATGCTGGGAAAGGCTGTAGCATGTGACCACACCATCCTTACACCTCCATTTTACATTTCCTTAGGGTAGCTAGATATGCAGAAGTGGAATTCCTACATCAAACCCGGGAACCTATTTAGGAAATGCTTGTTGTGGCAGTGCCACTAGTAATGTGCCACATCTACTCTAAAATATCTGCTTTAGATAATTTGTAGAAAGATGACATTGCTTGTGTTTGGATTTCTTTAATTTGCTGGATTTTTTTTTTTTTTCTTCTGTATTTTCCCTTCAGGTTGCTCAGGAGGTAATGATTACCATTCCCTGAATCCCGACATCTTCATTTTTCATTATTTTGTGATACATCTTTTTTTTTTATATCGGTATGTGTAAGTTTTTTTTTTTTTTCTTAATTTGAGATAAATTTTTTTGGTTATCCATCTGTTCTTACTCTAGCTGCAGCTTATTTTAATTATCACTGCTTTGTAATATATCTTAGTATCTGGTATGGCAAAACAGTATTTTCCTCTAAATAATTTTGACGTTATATATATTTTTAAAATTTACTTTTATTTATTTTTAAACAGCCGGCAAAAAAGATGTAGAATAGGTGTCTCCATTTTTTTTCTTTGAAGCTGGTCTCCAACTATAAAACTTCAATCTTAGATATGTCAGTGCATCTGTAAGAGTTGCAGCAGGAATCACGGTAGACTTCCATTTTCTCCTTGTCCAGGTTCTATCATGTAAAGAGCATCTCAGTAAAAATTAGGTAACCTATGATTTTATCCATTTATTCATGCTGTCACCAAAGATGGACATAATAGTTGTCCTTTTTTTTTTCTTTTTAAAGATTTTTTTATTTGAGAGAGTGTGCACATGCTTGCACGCGCTCTGGGTGGGAGCAGGCTGGGGAGGAGCAGAGGGAGAACGAGAGAGAATCTCAAGCAGACTCCCTGCTGAACACAGAGCCCAGTGTGGGGCTCAGTCTCACAACTCTGAGACTATGACCTGAGCCGAAATCAGGAGTCAGACACTTAATCGACTGAGCCACCCAAGCGTCCCAATAGTTGTCCTGAAGAGAAGGAGGGAATGACATTCAGCCAAGGGTATTAGGTAGATTTCTTGGAGGAGATGATGCTGAAGATAATTAGCTTTAGCACTTCCTAGGATAAAAGCAGTATGCAAAAAGGTATGAAAAAAGATTTTATGTTCTTTTAAAATAATTGTTATTCTCCTCTAGCCTATTAAGTATTTCCATGTAGTAGAAATAGAGAAATAGAGGTTGGATGTAGAGGCTGTGGTAGATGAGATCAAAGAGGGAGCTATACCAGTAAGAAGCTTGGATTTTATTCATCTATAGAATTGAGCTGTTGAACAGTTTTTAGGCAGAATGTCCTCTTTTCTACATTGAAGTCATTGGGAAAGTTTTGTGAACAGCTACAAATGAGCTACTTCTGGATGTTGAATGGATAACCTTTTGTGATATGTTGATCTTTCAGAAGCAGCCTCAAAGGATTGCTTCCCTACTTTGGGAATGCTAAAAAGAGCTACTTGAACCTTTTTTTTCCCCCCCTGGTCTGGTTCACCTCAGAGACATGAGAATTATTGTCTCTTAGGAGCATTTAGAAATGTGTATTTGCAGGGGCCCCTGGGTGGCTCAGTTGTTAAGCGTCTGCCTTCGGCTCAGGGCGTGATCCCGGCGTTAGGGGATCGAGCCCCACATCAGGCTCCTCTGCTGGGAGCCTGCTTCTTCCTCTCCCACTCCCCCTGCTTGTCTCTCTCTCACTGGCTGTCTCTGTGTCAAATAAATAAAATCTTAAAAAAAAAAAAAAAAAAGGCCCAAGTCCTTAAAAAAAAAAAAAAAAAAAGAAATGTGTATTTGCAAACCTGCCATTTTTATCTTCCAATGAGGAAGTGATCCCACATGTTAGAAATTGGTTTCACCATTTTGTCGGGGAAATAGATAAAAATAGTAAATTTTTGACATTGAAATAATCCTTTTATTTAATCATGAATATCAGCATACTAGTGAAGGGTGCAGGTATTAATTGTGCCTCTACAGATGACTATTTAGTTCTTTAAACTTTACCTCTTTGCTAATATAGATAACCATGTAACACTCCATTTAACAGTAATTCAGTTAAATTATATGGAGGTACCAAAAATAGGCTAATTTTAGCAGCTACAGTGTTTCAGTACTTTAAGGTCGACTAAATTTGACTTTAAAGTACAGCTGATCCTTGAACTTCACAGGTTTGACTGCACTGGTCCACTTATATACTGATTGTGGGGGGGGGAGTACAGTACTGTAAGAGTATTTTCTTTTAAGATTTTTTCAGTAACACTTTTTTCTAGCTTTATTCTAAGAATATAGCATATCTTATACACACACACACACACGCACACACACACAATGTGTGTTAATCGACTCTTTATGTTATTGGTAAGGCTTCCAGTAAAATACAGGCTTTGGACTACACAGGGGTCAGTGCCCCTAACCCCTGCATTGTTCATGGGTTAACTGTACTTCCATTTTACTAATGCTTACAAAGAATTTTTGATACATTATTGTTCCTAAAATGGTGGTACGTTTTCTCATTGTATTTACTCTTCACAAATGATTATCTCCTTGCCTCCATTCCTTTCTTAATTTGAACTCTTCAAATCCTTCCACTTTTGTAGGCGTTGAACATTTTTTTAAAAATTAAACTGGATTTTTTTGAATAGGTGATATGATGAAGAACTTAAGTTTATGTAGAGAGATACAGAGAAGTCTTGTTTTCCCTTTCGCCAGCCTGTTTTTCCTCCCATACTTTATAGATAGACATTTCCTTTCGTATCCTGTTTATCCTTCCAGTATGTTTTTTGCGAATATAAACAAATGCATGTATATTTTATTTTGGAGATTTTTCCATGTCTAGTTAAAGATCTTCCTTTATTTTTTAATAGCTGAATTTTATTTCCGTGGATATATGGTAGTTAAGTCACTCGGTCCTGTGTGGACACTTGAGTTTTTTCTTATCTTTTGCTATTAAAATACCGAATGAATAATATACATACAACATTTTGTACTTACATAAGCAAATGCATGATTTAGATTCTAAAAACAAGGGTCAGTCAAGTGATAAATACATTTGTACACGTTTCCTTGCTCTGTCAGCTGAGAGGGCCTGGAAGAAAATGACACTCCAGTAGCAGTAAGCACAGCTGGTGCTCAGATCTTGGTTTCTAATACTGTTCTCCCATAAAAGGAACCAGAGTTCTGGAGAAATGGCTGATTCTAGGACTGGGACAGGAAATAAGTATAATAATGCTGAAAAGTTAGGAAGTACTCCAACAGAAACAATGAATGAGGTATATAAAAGGTACACAGGAACCAACTCAAAGAACTCCCAATGGCTAATAATAGAATAATTTGAGCAACAAAATAAAATAGAATTTTAAAAATTGGATTATAATTCAATTATAAAATAATATCCATGAATCCGTACTGATACAAATAAATGGGAAAGAATAGACAGATCTCTGTTCAGAGGAATTCTAAATAATTTATGTAGCTACTGATCCCTCAAAGAGGGCTCAAGACTCTTAAGGAGTAGAAGAATATGGAAAAGGGTAGCTTGACATGGGAAAAACCTGACAAACACTACCTCGGCTGTGTGACCAAGGTTTAATACTGTAAATACTATAAACATACACTTTTAATACTATAAACCAATGTATCCCCTTGTAATTCATATTTTGAAACCTGGTCCCCAGTGTGATGGTGTTTGGAGGTGGGGTCTTTGGGAGGTGCTTACATCAGGAGGTCATGGAGTTAATGCCCTTATAAGAGACCCCAGAGAGCTACCTCACCTTTTCTGCCACATGAGGACTCAGTGAGGAGATGGCAGTCTATGTAGGAAGTGGGCTCTTAGCAGACACTGAGTCTGCAGGGGCCTTGATCTTGGACTTCCCAGCCTCCAGAACTGTGAGAAATAAATTTCTGTTGCTTCTAAGCCACCCTAACATATTTTGTTATAGCAGCCTGAACAGACTAAGGCTTAATATCAGCAGTCATAAATCATGTTGATAATATGATGTGGTGACAGATGCACTTGACCTCTAAGCTCTTCTTCCCAAAAAAGCATAACCGCAGTCTAATCATGAGAAAAACATCAGATAAATGCTAATGAAGTGATACTCTACAAAATACCTGAACAGTACTTTTTGAAACTATCAAGGTCATCTGAAACAGGGTAAATCTGAGAAACTGTCACAGCCAAGAGCTTAAGACACGACAGTACAATAAAGTGAAATCTAAATAGAGTGGACTTTAGTCCGTAATACATCAGTTTTGGTTCATTAATTGTGACAATTATACCATAGTAATACAAGATCTTAATATCAGAATCTAGGTGTTTGGTGTAGAGGAACTGTGTGTACTATCTTTGCAATTCTCCTGTAAATCTAAAACTATTACATAATGTTTTTCTAAAAAAGATAGATGCTTCTGTAGTTCTGTTAGGTATAGTCATATTGCCATTATGTACCTAAATGTTTGAGAGGTTATTTTCCCATGCCCTCACCAGCTGAATGTGTTGTCAAACTTCTGGAATTTTGCCCATTTGATCGATTAGAACTGGTGTAACTCAGACTTTTGTATTTCTCTCTTTGAGTGCTTTCTTGTATGTTTAACGGACATTTTACTATTTTCTCCCTTCTGTGAACTCTCACGTTCTTTGCTTATTTTTCTGTTAGGTTTTGGCCTTTTTCTTCTTGGTTTCAGGAGTTCTCTATAGAAAGATTAGCCCTTTTTATAATATGGATTGCAAAATGTATATTTTTTCATTCTTTATAATGTTTCTTACGCAGAATTTTTCCTTTTTTATATGGTGATATTATTTTTTATGTTTCTGGACTTTGAAACATAGTTAGAAAAGTCTTCACCACTCCCAAGATTATAAAGGAATTATATTTTCTTCCAGTTCTTGTGGATTCCATCTTTATATTTAGATTTTAATATTTGAATCTTTCAATTCCTCCCAAGCATTGAGGCATTCTAAATTCTTAACTTTCTTAACTTTCTTTCAGAAAGCACTTATAAGCCTGTGGGCTTATAAGTGCTTTAAATGATTTATAGTTAAAGAAATGCTTATACATTTACTCTTGGTGGATAAAAAGTCTTAACTTTGTGGAAAATGTATTAAGCATTTCATTGTGTCTTAATTCCACATCATGGTTTAAAAATAATTTTACAATATTGAAATTCCTTTAAGGTTTCTTTTTACTGTTAAATACTGCTAAATTTACTACAATTTCTTTTCTTCTGATTATTAGTGTTGTGGATTATTCATGTATTCAGTTTATTCCCCATCCTATTACTCATAAGATTCCTGCTTCAATTATTAAACCTGTCTGTGATGTACCTCCTATCGTCCTCAGAACTCCTCACTGTTTTATGGCTGCTCTGATGGTAATCTCTTTATTTGGTTATATTTAGAAATTATATTTGTAGACCAAATATCTGTTTTAACTCATTAAGAAAATGGAACCAATAGTGTTAACAGATGCTGCCTAATGTAGGATGATGACTTCTTACGGCCTTTTTATAAAGGTATTCATATTTTCCACACATTACTTGTGGTGAAACTAGTATTGCTGAACTGAATTTTCAGATATTTGGGAAACTATCTGGTAGTGCTGAAGAATGTTGACTCCTAGAAAATAGGACCAGAAACCACCTGGTGAGTTTATTGTACAAAGGAGAGAATTCCTCACAGAGTTGGTAGGATCTGCTAGGGCAAGGGAAGGGTGTGTGAATGAAAAGAATAGCGAAGTAGGAAGGGAGAGCAAAGTTGGGGTATTTATTGAGGATTTGGAGTCTTTAAGACAGTTATTTCAATGCACGAGCTGATTAGAATTAGGATCATGATATAATAGTTTAGGTTTGATAGATATAGCAAAGCAAGGGTTTTGAGGTGAGATTTTCGAAGTGTCATGGAAAGTGAACAGTCATTTGCTGCTATTTATTAAAAAGTTGAATAGTCTGCCGTTGGTTTATATGGGGTTTTTGGGAAGTTCCTGAAATGAACAATGAAGTTATTTGCAACTCTTATCTGCCTGGACAAGGGTTTCCTGGAATAGTAAAGTCACGTTGTCCAGGACAACTGAATAGTGATGGTAATGTAGACTGTAAACTCTGAGTGTAGATGGTTTCAGTTCTCACTACCCCTTCAGAACTACAATAAACTTGAAAATATAATTATAAAAAGTATGATTCTTAGGTCCGGCTACTCAGACAATATATTCTCTTGGTGAGGGGTCTGACATTGAATGATTTCCTCTAAAGAATGAGGCCTAACTTTGATAATTAAGGTGTCTGAGACACCTAAGTAGGCAGAAGGATACAGGAGTCTGCAGCTAAGAAAAGAGCTATAAAAGGATCAGAGATAGAAATTTGGGAGTTATTGTTTAGGTTGAATACATGTACCAGGGTGAGTTTGCCTGAGGAGGAAGTATGGAGTGAGAGGAGAAATACTTTGGCCTTAGAAGTTCTAGTGCCTAATAGCTATGTGTGGGGGGTGTGTGTATGTGTGCACATGTGCGTGCAAATCTGTAAAGGAGTGGTTGGAGAGGTTGGAAGAAAACCAGGATATTATAATGTGATCTCTGGAGATGTGGCCGAAAAGTAGTGGGGTCAGAACACGAAGTCCTTATATGTCTAGGTGGACAAAGACCTATTGACTCCAGTGATGGATTTTCACTAAACAGTTCTGTCCTTGTACAAAATACAGACTGTTCACAGAACTAATGAGTTTATCATGACATTCTTTACATAAGAATTGCCTAATGGGCAATTCTGTTTGCAGGGTAGTTATTTGAAATTGAGAATATTTTCTTGGAAATAATTTTAGTCACTCCCACATTACCCTATAAAAGTTAATCTCTCATTTTGACTGTGATTGAGAAGAGGTCAGTGATGTGTATAGCCTGCAGTTTTATATACAGCACATATATTTGGTGTTACTACTTTGGGAGTGTATTGTGGAAGAAGTAACATTTGTTGAATGCCTACAGTGTGCTAGGCATAGTCCATACATTCTAATTTATATTTCACATCTTTTTGAGGTAGTTTTTTATTTCCTTCTCCAAAGAGGGAATAACTAAGGTTGGATTTCTTAGTGTCATGCTTCTCGCTTTCCCCAGTGTCTGTATGAAGAAGTCAGGATTTGAATCAATTTAGGCTTATTCTCAATTTTTGCTGAACCAGATGGACTTCTGTATGTTATAAACCCTTGGTCAACCAATGCTGCGGTTTTATGTAATTCACATTTCGCTACGTTAATTAAATGTAGGAATATGTTACCTTTCAGCTTTTGGAGAATAAGATTGAACAGGTATTTTTTTTTTAAGATTTTATTTATTTATTTGACAGAGATAGAGACAGCCAGCGAGAGAGGGAACACAAGCAGGGGGAGTGGGAGAGGAAGAAGCAGGCTCATAGTGGAGGAGCCTGATGTGGGGCTCGATCCCATAACGCCGGGATCACGCCCTGAGCTGAAGGCAGACGCTTAACCGCTGTGCCACCCAGGCACCCCAAGATTGAACAGGTATTAAGCAATAGTGAAGCAAAGAAGAAAGGATCTAGGCCCATATACTCAATCTTAGATTAACTAGAATCTTTGATTAATTATAATACATTTAATTCCTTTTAAGGGAGCTATTCAGATCAAAGAAGAGTATCCTGTTTGACAGAATTCTGGTTAATTTAGAAATTACTGTTTTTAAATATTTTTCACTATCCTCATAGGAAATCTTTTTTTAAAAAATTACTAGTGAGTATGTACATTTTGCCCTCTTTTTTCTTCATCTCATCTTAATCTAATTTAGCACTTCATGGAGACAAAAACTACCAAAAAGTTGAAGAGTCCTGGCATTTTTAACATCTTGCCAAATCTTCCACTGTTGGCAAGAAAAGTTGGTCACTATCCAGTAGGATTTGTCTTATGAAAGCTTTAATAAAGAGCTAGTTTTTAAAAAATGTGATAAATGTTATTGTGTCATCAGTGACAGAGTGGTACATTCAGTTGTCCAGATACGTTTTGGTGAGAAAAGTTAGAAAGTTAGCTACATGCTTTTTTTTTTTTTTTTTTAAAACCTTAAGAGCAAATTCATATTTACCTTGTGCTAGGCATGGCTAAGAACATTCTCAGTGAACCTACATGAGTATTTACAAAGTGGGCGATTTTGTGAGATTTGAGCTTTGAAAATCTATAGAAGACAATACATCATTCTTTATTTCTGGTCGAAAAATGTGTCATGTGAATAGAATTAAATAGCTATTTTTGAAGGGAATTAAAGTTTCATTCTTACAGTATCTATATGAATATGACCTTTTAAATATCTAAATATTTTTACCTCTTTCTATTAAAATGAGGTCCCATAATGCTTTTTAAATTTCTTACTGTTGGAGTTAAGAGGTGTTTAAAAGAGTGAATGACTAGCTGAGCCTCACAGGGTATCTTTACATTAGTGGGGTCATCATGTGTCACCATGTGGTAAAGTCTGATCTTTTCAGTTCCTGAACAGTTCATTTTGAGGTGACGTGGCACTGTAGAATCCTTAAGGTGCTTAAGGATAAAGAATAGTATTAATTTAGAAAGATGCAGTGAGAAATAATCTGGCTTGGTATAACCAATTTTGGGGGGATATGAGTGATAGGACGGGGGTAGGGAGGGACAAAAAGATTTAACAAAATATTTCTGTCCTTAAGGAATTTATAATATGGTGAAACCCAGGAACTTTACATTTACATAACCCACTTAATTCTGGTGAATAAATCAATTTAGAAGACCAGATTTTAGATTTGAGGACTGGTTGAGAATGTCCTTAGAGCAGCTTTTTTTTTTTTTTCAGTTTTAATCCATGGTTTTGGCTTTTTAAGGTTTTATTTAAATTCCAGTTAGTTAACATACAGTGTTATATTAGTTTCAAGTGTACAATATATTGATTCAGCACTTCCACGTACCATCCAGTGCTCATCACCACAAGTGCACTTCTTATTCCCCATCATCTGTTTAACGTATCCCCCCACCTCCCTCCCCGCTCGTGACCATCAGTTTGTTCTCTGTAGTTAAGAATCTGTTTCTTGATTTGTCTTTCTCTTTTTTCCCCCCTTGCTGATTTGTTTTCTTTCTTAAATTCCACATGTGAGTGAAATATGTTATTTGTCTTTCTCTGACTGACTTATTTCACTAGGCATTATACTCTCTAGCTCCATCCGTGTTGTTGCAGGTGGCAAGATTTCATTTTTATGGCTGAGTAATATTCCATTATATATATATATGTATATCACTTCTTTCTCCATCTGTCTATTAGTGGATACTTGGGCTGCTTCCATCATTTGACTATTGTTAATAATGCTGCTATAAACATACGCGTATCCCTTTGATTTAGTGTTTTTGTATTCTTTGGGTAAATACCCAGTAGTGCAATTCCTGGGTCATAGGGTAGTTCTATTTTTTTTTTTTAAGATTTTATTTATTCATTTGACAGACAGCCAGTGAGAGAGAGAACACAAGCAGGGGGAGTGGGAGAGGAAGAAGCAGGCTTCCAGAGGAGGAGCCTGATGTGGGGCTCGATCCCAGAACGCTGGGATCACGCCCCGAGCTGAATGCAGACGCTTAACGACTGAGCCACCCAGGCGCCCCATGGGTAGTTCTATTTTTAACTTTTTGAGGAATCTTCACACTGTTTTCCTCAGTGCTGCACCAGTTTGCATCCCCACCAACAGAGCAGAGGTTTCCTTTTTCTTCACATCTTCACCAACACGTTGCTTCTTGTGTTGTTGAGTTTAGCTACTCTGACAGGTGTGAGGTGATACCTCATTGTAGTTTTGATTTGCATTTCCCTGATGATAAGTATTGATGAACATATTGTCATGTGTCCATAGACCATCTGTATGTCTTCTTTGGAGAAATGTCTGTTTATTTCTTCTGCCCATTCTCTTTCTCTCCCCCTCCCTCCCTCTTTTTTTTTTTTTAAAGATTTATTTATTCTAGAGAGAGAGAGAGCATGAGCAGGGGAAGGGGCAGAGAGAACGAATAACCAAGCAGACTCCCACTGAGCACGGTGCCGGACACGGGCCTGGATCCCACAACCTGTGGGATCAGGACCTGGGCCAAAACTAAGTCAGATGCTCAACCGACTGACCCACCCAGGCATCTTCTGCCCATTTTCTAATGAGACCTTTTGGTTTTTGGAGGTTGAGCTTTTTAAGTTCTTCATGTAGTTTGGATAGTAACCCTTTCTTGTATGTGTCATTTGCAGATATCTTCTCCCATTTCATAGGTTGCCTTTCGGTTTTGCTGTTTCCTTTGCTGTGCAGAAGCTTTTTAATTTCATGTAGTACCAATAGTTTATCTTTGCTTTTATTTCCCTTGTCTCAGGAAGACATATCTAGAAAAATGTTGCTTCACTGCCAGTGTTCTCTTCTAAGATTTTTATGGTTTCAGGTCTCATATTTAGGTCTTTAATCGATTTTGAATTTATTTTTGTGTATGGTGCAAGAAAGTGGGCTGGTTTCTTTCTTTTGCATGTTGCTGTCTGGTTTTCCCAACATCATTTGTTGAAGAGACTGTCTTTTTCCTGCTTTGTCAAAGATTAATTGACCATGTAATTGTGGTTTATTTCTGGGTTTTCTATTCTGTTCTGTTGATGTATGTGTCCATTTTTGTGCCAGCACCATACCGTTTTGATTATTACGGCTTTGAATATGACTTCAAGTCCAGAATTGTGATGCCTCCAGCTTTGCTTTTCTTTTTCAAGATTTCTTTGGCTATATGGTCTTTTGTGGTTCCATACAAATTTTAGGATTGTTTTGTTCTAGTTCTGTGAAAAATGCTGTTGTTATTTTGATAGGGTTTGCATTAAATGTGTAGATTGCTTTGGGTAGTATAGACATTTTAACAATATTTGTTTTCTAATCCTTGAGCATGGGATGTTTTCCATTTGTGTCATCTTCAGTTTCTTTCATCAGTGTTTCAGTTTTCAGAGTACAGGTCTTTCACCTTTTTGGTTAGGTTTATTCCTAGGTATCTTAGTATTTTTGGTGCAATTGTAAATGAGACTGTTTTCTTAATTTGTCTTTCCATTGCTTCATGATTAATATGTAGAAATGCAAAAGATTTCTATACATTAGTTTTGTATCCTGCAGCTTTAGTGAATTTGTTTATCAGTTCTAGCAGTTTTTTGATGGGAGTCTTTAGGGTTTTCTATGTATGGTGTCCTGTCATCAGGAAATAGTGAAAGTTTTGCTTCTTTCTTACCTCGTTGGATGCCTTTTATTTCTTTCTGTTTGATTGCTGTGGCTAGGAATTCCACTATATTGAATAAAAGTGATAAGAGTGGACATCCTGGTCTTACTCCTGACTGTAGAGGAAAAAGCTGTGTTTTTTTCCCATTTAGGATGATCTTAGCTGTGGGTTTTTCATATGAGGCCTTTATAAAAATGTTGAGTTATGTTCCCTCTAAAACTACGTCGTTGAGGGTTTTTATCATGAATGGGTGTTGTGCTTTGTCAAATGCTTTTTCTGCACCTATTGATATATGGTTCTTATCCTTTCTCTTATTTTTTTTTTAAGATTTTATTTTTAAGTAATATATACATGCAGCATGGGGCTCGAACTTCCCAAGAGTTGCACACTCCACCTACTGAATCAGCCAGGCACTTGCACTCCTTCTTTCTTGTATTAATGTGATGTGTCACATTGATTGATTTGTGAAGATTGAACCACCTTTACCTCCCAGGAATAAATCCCGCTTGAGCAAAGGGAATGATTTTTGTAATGTATTGTTGGATCTGGTTTGCTAGTATTTTGTTGAGGATTTTTGCATCTGTATTCATCCGGGATATTGGCCTATAGTTCTCTTTTGTGGTGGTGTCTTTATCTGGTTTTGGTATCACGGTAATGCTGGCCCCATGGAATGAATTTGGAAATTTTCCGTCCTTTTGTATGCTTTGGAATGGTGTGAGAGGACTAGGCATACTCTTCTTTAAATGTTTAGTAGAATTTGCCTGTGAAGCCATCTGGTCTTGGACTTTTATTTGTTGGGAGTTTTTTGCTTATTGATTCAGTTTCTTTGCTGGGAATTGGTCTGTTCAGATTTTGTATTTCTTCTTGTTTCAGTTTTGGTAGTTTATATGTTTCTAGGAATTATCCGTCTTCTCTACATTGTCCAGTTTGTTCGCATTTAGTTTTTTATAATATTCCCTTGGTGTTGGTTGTTATTTCTTCTCATTTGTGATTTTATTTATTGGAGTCATTTTTTTTCTTCATTAATCTATTTAGAGGTTTATCAGTTATATATTTTTTTTCCAAAAAAGCAGTTCCTGATTTCATTGATCTGTTGTTTTTTTTAAGTTTCTATATTATTTATTTCTGCTTTAATCTTTATTTCCTTTGTTCTGCTGGGTTTTGGTTGGTTCTTTTTCTAACTCCATTAGGTGTAAAGTTAAGTTGAGATTTTTCTTCTTGAGGTACGTTTGTATTGCTATAAACTGCTCTCTTAGAACTGCTTTTGCTGCATCCCAAAACTTTTGAATCATTGTGTTTTCATTTTCATTTGTTTCCTTGTACTTTATTTCTTCTTTTATTTTCTGTTTGACCCATTCATTGCTTAGTAGCTTGTTTTTTATCCATGCATTTGTGCTCTTTCCAGATTTTTTTTTTCTTGTGGTTGACTTCTAGTTTCATAGTGTTGTGGTCAGAAAAGATGCATGGCATGACTTTGATGTTCTGAATATGTTGAGACTTGTTTCGTGGGCCAGTATGTGATCTGTTTTGGAGAATGTTTTATGTGCACTTGAAAAGAATGTGTATTCTACTGTTTCAGGATGGAATGTTCTGAATGTATCTGTTAAATCCATCTGGTTCAGTGTGTCATTCAAAGCTATTGTTTCCTTGTTGATTTTCTGTTTAGATGATCTGTCCATTGATATAAGTGGGCTGTTAAAGCCCCCTATGTTATTGTAGCATTATCGATTAGCTCCTTTATGTTTGTTAAACTGTTTTATGTATTTGGGTGCTCCTGTGTTGGGTGCATAAATATTTACAATTTTTATATCTTCTTGCTGGATTGTCTGCTTTATTATTATATAATGTTCTTTGTCTCTTTTCAGTCTTTGTTTTAAAGTCTATTTTGTCAGATATAAGTATTGTTACTCTAGCTTTATTTTGACATCCGTTTGTATGATAAATATTTCTTCATCTCCTCACTTTCAGTCTGCTGGCGTCTTTAGGTCTAAAATGAGTCTTTTTAAGATGAGTCTTTTTTTTTTTTTTTTAAATCCATTCTGTCACCCTGTGTTTTTTGATAGCATTTAGTCCAATTATATTCAGAGTAATTATTGATAGATATGTATTTGTTATTATATTATTGTTTTTTTTCCTGAAGATTTTTTGTGAACCTCTTGTTTTTCTCTCTTTCATGATTTGCTGATTGACTTTAGTGATATATTTGGATTTCTTTCTCTTTATTCTTTGCATATTTATTAGTGGTTTTTGATATATGGTTACCATCAGGTTTGTATATAACCTTTTCTGCGTGTAGCAGTCTGTATTAAGTTGATGGTCATTTAAGTTTGAACCCATTCTTTATTCCTCTCCTCCCCACATTTGTTATATTTTACATCCTTTTATTTTTTTTGTTTCTTGACTTTTTTTTTTACAGAAATACTCATTTTTTTACTGCTTTTTTGTTTCCTACCTTTTTTACCTTTTGTTCTCTCCTTTCCACTCAGAGAATCCCCTTTATTTCTTGCTGGGCTAGTTTGATGGTCATGAACTCCTTTAGATGTTTTTTGTTTGTTTCATTTTTTGTTGTTGTTTTGTCTGGTAAGCTCCTTATCCTATTTTGAATGGTAGCCTTGCTGGATGGTCTTCTTGAGTGTAGACTTTTCCCATTCAGCACTTTGAACGGATCATGCCAGGCCCTTCTGGCTTGGGACGTTTCTGCTGAAAAATCCCCTGTTAGCCTTGTGGGTTTTCCATTTTAAGTTACTGTCTCCTTTTGTCTTTCTGCTTTTAAATTTTTCTTTGTCACTATATTTTGCCAGTTTAACTACAATATGTCTTGGTATGAATCTGCATTTGTTGATTTTGATGGAAATTCCCCTTGCCTCCTATATAAGTTTCCTTCCCTAGGTTAGGGAAGTTTTTAGTTATTATCCAAATAAATTTTCTGTCCCCTTTCTCTCTCTTCTTGGACTCCTATAATTTGGATGTTATTACATTTGATGAAGTCAGTGTGTTCCCTCATTTTGCATAATTTTTTTTCTCTCTTCTGTTCAGCTTGATTACTTTCCATTACTCTGTCTTCTCAGTCAGTAATTCTTTCCTCTGCTTCTCCCAGCCTGCTGTTCATTCCATCAGGTATTTCTTACTTTGTTTATTGAGTCCTTTATTTCTGTGTTATTCCTTATCTCTCTGTTAAGGGTCTTACTCATGTCTTCCACTTTTTTCTGAAGTTCAGTGAGTATCCTTATGATCATTGTTTAAAATTCTGTCTCAGGTGAGTTACTTATATCTGTTTTGCTTAGATCTCTGGTCATGGCCTTTTCCTGTTTTTCATTTGGGGCAGTTTTCTCTGTCTTCTCATTTTGTGTAAGTCTTTGTGTCTGTTTCTGTGTGTTAGGAAAGTCAGCTTAGGTCTCCTGTTCTTAAAATTAATGGCCTTATGAAAAGAAGTTCTGTAATACCCTGCTGTGCTGTGTTCCCTGTTCCCCAGGGCCTGGCACTTTAGGGAGTGCCTCCAGCATGTGCCGTGTGCACTCTGCTTTTGTGTTCTGGCTGCTCTGTCCTTCAGGTCAGTTGTGTACAGAAGCTTTTGTTGCCTGCCATGGGCAGTGTTCTGTCCCTGGCCTAAATGTGATGAGTTTTAGCTAGGTGTGCTCTGGTCTGCTTGTGAAATGAGACCCGTTGCCACTGCCACCAGAACTGAGGCCTCACAAAACTCCTGGGTTGAGAGACTGGGTGTGGGCAGGAATTTGGGCTGGTCTTGTTGGGGAGGAGGCCCACCTTGCTGGGACTGAGGCAAGTAAGACTGGAAAGGGCAGTTCCACTGGAGCACTGGAGGGCTGGACTTGGTGTAAGCAAGTTAGGTAGCCAGTGGTGGCACTGCACTGGTAGCCTCAGGAGACCTTTGCTTATACTGTGGTGTGGGAGAGGGAAATGTAGCCTCTCCATGAAGGCTCCTCTCTGGGACATGCTCCAAGATGAGCAAGTAAACTCCCACTGTGTGCCCCAGGAGCTCTTCAGATCGCTTTCCATGCTGTGTGTCCATGGGTTGTTTGGCTGCATTCTCTCCAAGAGCAGCACTGTGCCCTTGGGCCTCTATTCCAGCCAAGCCTGCTGACCATTAAAATTCCAGGCTTTAACCTTGTTAGTTGCAGGAACTTAGGATATTTGGCCCTTCTTGCTTTTCAAGCCAATTGCTGTGGGGATTGATTTGCCCTGTGTGCTCCTCTTTGTGCCAGGCTTTCACACTTCTCTGCAGCTTTGTCTCCCTTCCCACCTCAGTGGCCATGATCTGTTTCTCTCCCAAACCCTGTCTCTGCACTTTCTACCTTCTTCAGTGTGGCATCTTCTCTACTTTTAGTTGTGGAGTTTGTTCTGCCAGTCTTCGGGTCAATTTCGGGGGGTATTTAGGATGATTTGATAGTTGTATTCATGGGACAGGGTGAACCTAGGGCTTCATACTCCACCACAATCTTCCATCCTGAATCTAGAGCAGCAGCCTTTCAACCTTTTTGGTTTCTGGATTTTATGTTCTGTAATGTTAATTTACTTGAAATTAAAAAACATTACAAATTAATATATCACAGCACATATTTTAAATGAAAAATAACTTTAATAACATGGCAAGAATATTAGCATTGTTTTACATGTTTGTAAATCTCTTTCATGTCTAGCTTAATAGAAAACAGCTGGATTCTCACATCTACTTTTGCCTTTCAGTCTGTTGCAATATTCCATGCAGTGTAGTTTTTGGAAAACTCCACTGTACACTTGAGAGAAAAGTGAAAAAGGCAAATAACTTATTAGAGTCATTGTAAAAATAATTTTGATCTCAGGACCCAGCCCTCTTGTAAAGATTTCACAGACTACACTTTGAGAACCTCTGCTTTAGATCAAAATGAGATTGGATCCTAATCTTGCACTTCACCTTCCTCTCTCAGTTGGATATTCTTAGGGGCAATTTTTCTTAAGCTCCAGTAACTCAACAAGTTCCAGTTTTGGAATGTACTCCTGGGTATCCTCTACTTTGAATAGCCTTGGAGCTATGGGTTTTGGTTCTTTTGTACCCTTCTCTCCTTTTTAATGTCATTTGGACATTATCAATTGGAAATGGCCAGACTTGCTAGCTATGTGATCTCAGGTAAATTTGTTAAAATTTTTTGAGTCTGTTTCCCCATTTATAAAATGGGCAGATCAATACCAACTCATAAGGCTTTCAGGGGAATCAAAAAAGATAAGAGTTGTATTCAGTTGCTAATAAAATCTAACTTAATAGAGGTTAGTGAAAAACACTGTTTTTCCAATTTTGTTTGAAAATGTTCCAATCTTTGTTGCATATATTTTGGACTATTTGATTAAATATGCAAAATATTTTAAACTCAGTAAAATGTGGGTCTCCCTTATTTGTAAGTTATTCTAGGGAGTGACTTTTTTTTTTTCTTCATTGCCCTCTATTCTGTTCTTCTGTCCAGCACTTGGGCTTTCTTAAAGCTAGGCCCTTCACAAAGAAATGAATGGGATTTCAAAACACAAACAGCAAAATGTCCTTCCTTCTCTGAAAGTGTTTATAATCATGTGCTTAAGCTTATTAGGTAGGAAGATGCTATATAAAAGATATGTATAAAGATTATGAGAGCATAGTGTGAGGAACACATAATTTTGTAGGTAGAGAAGTAGAAAAAAGAAAGGAAAAAGAATTAATCTGTGCCTTATTTCTGAATCATTGATTGTTATAACACCTAGAAGAAAAACTATTAAGCAGCCAGCCATTTATTTATTGAGTGAATCTGTGTGCTAGATGGGTGATGTTATGTAGCGGTAAAAACACCTACTTGGGTAGGGTCTTATACTGTTTGGGTTCCCACTGGCTCTTCTGCTTACTAGCTGTTACAGTGAATTTTTAACTCGTCAGTGACTAGGTTTCTTTAGGTATGTAAAATGAGTATAATTTAAATAATTTTATAGAGTTACTGTGATGGTTTATTTATTTATTTTTTTAAATTTTATTTATTTATTTGACAGAGATAGAGACAACCAGCGAGAGAGGGAACACAAGCAGGGGGAGTGAGAGAGGAAGAAGCAGGCTCATAGCAGAGGAGCCTGATGTGGGGCTCGATCCCATAACACCGGGATCACGCCTTGAGCCGAAGGCAGATTCTTAACCGCTGTGCCACCCAGGCGCCCCTACTGTGATGGTTTAAAGAGTTAATGTAAGTAGAGAACTAGAACAGATTGGCACATAGTTCTGTTTAATACTTTATTACATAAAAAGGGGAAAGACATTATTTCCTCGATTATACTAACTTCTAGTAAAAGTCTTATAGAGATCTTATATCTTAAAATGTTGAAAAATTATGTGGAAGGAATTTTATCTTTTTTTTATTCCCTTGTTATTGTCATAGCACATTTTACTACTTTGACTTGTGTAAGAGGCGAAAATTGATAAAAGCTCTTTTAGCCAGTTAAAATGCATTTTACCTGAATTCACATTAATGATTTTTTTTAAATTGCTTTTTCCCCCTTAAATTCATGATAGACACCTTCTTACATGATGTTGTTAGAGAATCTAATGGATAGGGAAGTACATAAACTTAAACTTCATTTGAGAAAAAGAAATAGTCGATATCACTAGGTACTAGTCATTTTACGTACATTTGTAATCATTTTCAAAGGACATGGTTGCTAGTATATAGGGACATAAACTTGTGAATTGCCTGGTTAACTTTAGGTTGCTCATATTTTAATATTAAGAGATTTGCTCAAATAAATGTGTCTCATGTTGTCCTTAATAAATTTTGTGTCAAAACCAGTGTCAGGTTTTATAATAAACTATAAATAATATTGCATTCTAGGGCATTGATTATTGAGAGCTAAGTCTTTTGAACCATCAGTGAAAATCATTAAATTTAACCTTTTTTGTATACAGAAAGAATAGAAAAAAGAATAGAAACCTTTCTCTGCCCTTTTGTGTCACTGAGGATGTCAGAGAGACAGATACTAATGAAATGTGTACACAGAAGGTAAATATGCATTAGTGCTCCAGGGAAAACCTTAATTGGAGTGATATGCTTGAAACAAGAGACTTATGCTGCCACTTTTTAATTTCCAGATAAAATCTGGAAGACCTTTTTGTTTTCTCTTGGTAAAAGAATCCATATATTTGGAAGCAGTTGGAATCATAAAGGAGGGTCTATTTTGAACTCGTTGAGAAGAATTTTAATGCTCTAAGCACTTTTTAAATCTATTAACTTGAACATTCTCACTCCTTGTAATTTAATGATGATTTCTCTCTCCCTACTCCCCAATATTTGACTGAAGTTAGAGTAAAATACATTCTGGAGTTCAGTAATAATGAATTCATACCCATTTTACTGTCTCTTACTACTCATGAGTTGTGGAGAGCCTTGGTGAGTACCATTAGGTTTTCTCAACTATTGATTGCACACCTAAGGATGTGGATTTTTTTTTTTTTAATAATGATTTTTTATTATATTATGTTAGTCACCATACAGTAAGGATGTGGATTTTAATCAGAATTTTAGCCTGCTGTTATGAAAGCAGTTATATAAATGAACATGTATTCAAGTGCCTAGGAACTCACTATAAACCTTGTCCCAAGGCATGAAAAAAACTGATTTTTAAGCATTGATCAAATCCTATAGTAAATCTTTATTTTAATTTCTATATAAAATAATCAGCAAATCTGAGCAGACACCCACATATTTCAAACAATATTTGTTGTAAAAGTGAAATAGGAAAAGTTTTCTTTCTTTCTTTCTTTTTCTTTTTTAAGATTTGTTTTAGAGAGCAAGGGGAGGGGTGTAAAGAGAGGGAGAGAGAGAATCCTCAAGCAGACTCTCGCTGAATGTGGAGCCTGAGGTGGGGCTCAATCCCAGGACCCTAAAATCATGACCTGAGCCAGAATCAGGCACAAGCAGCTTAACCAGCTGAGCCACCCAGGTGCCCGGGGAAAGCTTTTCATATGGAATTTAGCTTTATTTTAAAAAAATATATCATATTCACAGAGATGGCCTAACAAGACGGTTAGGCACTAATTCAAAAAGATATATGCACTCCTTTGATTATGGCAGCATGATTTACAACATCCAAGATATTGAAGCAACCTAAGTGTCCACTAATAAGTGAATAGTTAGGGAAGATGTGGTATATACACACACACGCGCGCGCGCGCACACACACTCGAGTATTACTCAGCTTTAAAAAAGAATGAAATCTTGCCATTCATGACAACATGGATGGATCTAGAAGGTATTATGGTAAGTGAAATAAGACAGAGAAAGGGAAATATCATATGATTTCACTTGTATGTGAAATCTAAAAAACAAAACAAACACATGAAAACCAGAAACAGATTCATAAATACAGAGAACAAATTAGTGGTTGCCAGAGGGGAGGGGAGTTGTGTGGATAGGCAGAATAGGTGAAGGGAATTAAGAGGTGCAAACATCCAGTGATAAAATAATAGAAAAAGTTTATGTGACAAAATTTTCATTTTTCCTTTTATCTGTTTCTTTTCTAGGTTAAGAATGTTACTTAAAATTGCATGGAGATTTTATTATAGTTCATCAGCACTCCATTTAGAAAGGAAAGTTCAAATCATCCTATACTGCAGTTAAGAAATTTGTTAACATATAGTTTGGATGTCCTAGATGGTTGCACGCTTGGAGAGACCTTTGTGTATAGCATTTAAGAAAACAAGTGAGGGTATGTAGTAGATGATCTAACTAATTTGGCCTTCATTCCCTTTGTGAGACTACTGTTTGATGGCCGTGACTTGTTTAATGCTAACTGGTAGCTGGTAGGCTTTTCTTTAGTTTGAGCTTACATTTTTTTTTTTAACAGTTGTATTCCAGTGTTGTTATTGTAATCACATAATTTAATCAAATATTATTTAAACTGGTGACATGTTAATTAATGCATAAAGAGAGTCATTTCTGTGAAAACTTTGGAAAGGCTTGATGAAGGCTGGTTGCTATAAAACATCCCTTGGAATTGGATGTAAGGAAAACATTTAAAAGTCTGTAAAGGTCACACAAATCTTGAAGAGTTTGGCCTTAATTGCTTTACCGGTGTTTTCAACTTTTCCTTTCATGTTTAAAGAAATTGACTAGAAATTGTAGAGTCCGTGTTGGCACACTGTTTATGTAAGGAATCTGTGTAATGGCCTTGGTCTCATAGCAAAAGAATGGTAAGTACATTTGAATGTTTCAAGCTAAAATGCTTACAGTACATAGGTATACTTTTTTCCCTTTAGTGATTGATTCCCTGTATTACCAATTCATTAGCAGACTGGTTGATTCACCAATTCTTATTTTCAGTGAATGTACCTTCTATTGCAGACATTTTTCTTGACCTCTAACTTGAAAGAAAGTTGTAGGACTGAATAACTTTTTCAAAATTTAACATGGAATTTGTAATAAAATTGGAATAATGGTGGGATTTCGTAGTTAGGATCACTTGTAGTTATAGCAACAGTTAACAAAATTTTCTATTCAAGCCATTTTGTTTAAGATTTTGTAGTTACCTAAGTTTTGGGACCCTCTTCTCCTTTCTAGCATTGTTTGCCCCTCTTGAAAAAAAAACCAAAAACAGTTCTTTTAAATTTCTTCTTCCAAGGAATCAGCTGATTTTTCAAAGACATTTGAGCCAGTGTAATGGTTTCATATAGAGTTGTTAAAATATTTCATTTTCTAGTAAATATTAGATGGAAATATAGAACACTTCAGTTACAGCTTACTTAGAAAATTAAAAGGAGGGTATTTTGTATTTATCTTTATTTTACTTCTTATCTTGGGGATCTGAATGTATCTTTTAAGAATTAGTGGGCAACAGGATTGGCCTGTACTCAAATCTTAGGAGGCACAGTGCCCAGAGAGGGCCCCAAAGCTGTTTTGCTGGCTGCCTACTCTGGAGCAGCTGACTAAACCAGATGCAGAGCACATTGATCTGGTCATAATTGCTTTCATCCTGGAGCAGAGCAAGTTAACACAATTTAGATCAAGAGCCACATTAGAAGATCCTGACCTCAGGATAACCTCTCATTTCCTACCTTTGAAACAGGGAACAATTCTAGTCACTTCCTAACTTCTAACCACAAAATTGCATGGGAACATATAGCCACATCTAAAGATTGTGACCTTTTGACTTTCTTTATCCTTTATGCAGATGGATTCAGAAGAAAAAAAGCAACAATAGTCTTAAACTACTGTTCTTTGTTGAACAGAGAAATAATCCCTTCCCTTATTTTTTTCTATTGAAATCTTTCTAGACCATTCCTGTAGATGCAGTATAGATGAAATAGACCTGGGACTGTGTTTGTAAACTCACCCTTTTCCAAAAAAAAGCATACCAAGAGCGTGACAACTCTTTTGTCTGTGTTAGCAGATCATTGTTTGTTGATATACACATTTTTGGATCATTGCTCTTGGTAAATCTAGGCCTCCCATTGTTCTCCACATATACCAGCCAGGTTTTATTGAGCTTTATTTTCTAGAGATTTCAACTTTGTTTCTGCTATTCTGTACATGACAGAATAGATAATTTCATATATGGAAAACGATAAGTTACTGGGTAGATAAGAGGGACTGAAAATTGTAAGCAGTTTTTTTTTTTTTTAAAGATTTTATTTATTTGTTTGAGAGAGAGAGCGAGGGGGAGAAGCAGAGGGAGAAGGACAAGCAGACTCAGTGCTGAGTGCAGAGCCCAATGGGGGACCTGATCCCAGGACCCTGAAATCATGACTTAGGCTGAAACCAAGAGTCAGATGCGTAACTGACTGAGTTGCCCAGGCACCCCAGTTGTGAGCAATTTCTAACTCATAAACTACAAAGCCACTTTCCCATTCATTTTTGGGAATGACATTATTATAGAAATAACCCTAAATTTACTCTAGTACATTAAGTACAGTTCACATATTTCTTACTCTGTTAGTAAGAAATTCAAGTGCTTACAATGTGAGCATAGAATATTTATTGAAAGAATTAACCACAGAATCGAGAATTACTGTTTTACTTTGTACATCTGCCTGATACAAAGGGAACTACCTACCGCCATGATAAAAGTCTCTGTGCTTGACTCTTGGAAGATGTATTGAGTTGGAACAAAAGAAGGAGGAAGAGCAGCAATCATTAAAAATGTCATGAAATGAGTAAAAAAGGAAATATGGAGGTAATGAAATGTATTGAGGTGTTTTATAAGTATTTTGTTGACTTGAGTATCTTTCTATTCAGAAAAAAACAACAGGACCCAGATATCTATCTACACAATGTCACAACTTTTGGAGTTGTATACTGTCCTGATGGCTGATGGCATTGAACCATCTATCATCTTGGCTAAATCTTCATAAGACCACTGAAATATATTTACTATTTTTTAGTGTCCAGAGTTATAGGTATGTGATATTCCTGGTAGTGCAAAGCTAATTGACTTATGTAAGGATCAAATTATGGATCTTAGCCATACCCAGTTACTTTAAACAAGCATGAGTTACCATTAACTAACTTTTTTTTTTGATAGTTGAATTTAAAATTTTTAAAAAAATATTTATTTGAGAGAGAGTGAGAGAGAGAGAGCAGAAGCAGAGGGGAGAGGCAAAGGGAAAGGGAGAAGCAGACTTCCCTCTGAGCAGGAAACCCCCTTTGTGGGGCTCGATCCCAGGACCCTGAGATCATGCCCTGAGCTGAAGGCAGCTGCTTAACTGACTGAGCCATCCAGGTGCCCCTGTATAGTTGAATTTAAATAGCAGCTTATAATTCCACTTATTTTTCAGAGATGATTTTTTTTTCTTCATGTCTTATTTGTCCTATATGTTGCAATACAGTAGATGTAACAAGAAATATTATATATAATATATGTTATTATAATATATTAGTGGCTGTGGTTTATTATACTTAGAACTAAGGGACTTTTCATATGGATATTTATTTTTCTTTCCCATATTTGAAGGACTGGGTTATACTGCCCATAAAAGTAATCACAGAAATGACTTGCTATGGAGGAAGGTAACATCTGTGTTCATACAGTAAATGAGTGTGGCCTGTTTCTCTGATGGAATGTCTAACACTTGACAGTACTGGTCTCAAAAAGTTTATTGATAATTGTAAATAACTTTATTTAAAAATATACTGGGTAGGTCTTTTGGGTGGTGCAAGCTGCAAACTCCCCTGCACCCCTCATAGCTATGCCTGACAAAATGGAAGAAATCAAGGACTTTCTGCTCACAGCCAGGCTAAAGGATGCCAAATCTGTCAAGATCAAGAAAAATAAGGATAATGTGAAGTTTAAAGTTTGCTACAGCAGATGCCTTTATACGTTGGTCATCAGAGATAAAGAGAAGGCAGGGAAGCTGAAGCAGTCTTTTCCCCCAGGTTTGGCAGTGAAGGAGTTGAAATGAACCTGGCACAGTGATTTGAACTGTATTAGAATTCTTAAAAAAAAAAAAAAAAAATACACCGGCTAGTCTAGAACGGCTGGATGGCAGTGGAAGGTTTGCTAGAGGTTTTTTGTCCTTCGCTTTGTCAGAAACCTCCTCTCAGTAGTGTTGAAATAAAACCAGGAATAGTTGAAAATTTTTCCTAACCACTTGTGGTATTGAGTGTGAAATTTATTTATGATTCTCCTCAATGAGAAATGTTCAGAAGCCTACCGAAGGAGGAAAGATGCATGTTTACAGGTCTCCTGCAAAGATAATATTTATAGTATTATCTACTTTGTACAAACATAGTTCTAAAAATATTTAAAAAAAATTGTCAATTAAAATAATCATAAGGAAATATTTGAAGCACATTTTGGTGTAACAGTAAATGAAATTTGGTGACTTACAGATAATTTAATATTGCTAAAATTGCCTTAAGGTGTGGTTTTTCTTTTGAAAAAGATGATCATGCATACTTTGACTTAATTTTACTCAAGAATATTACAAAAATTAAAAGGAAAGGCAGTTTGTGTTTCACTTGTAATCTGCACATGGGCCAGTTTATTTGTGAGCAGATTAATTGAAGGAGCATATAGATTTTAAGTCTCTATTTTAGCAGGATTTACTTAGTAGCTCAGTGACTCTTTGGTGATCACTTAAGTTTTGAGCTTTTGTTTTCTCATTTGTATAACAGGAATGGTAAATAAGTACACCTTTTTACCTCACAGAATCATTTTAAGAACCAAGTAAGATGTGAAGACTGCTTATAAGCTCCATAGGGCTAGGTACATAGTGATGCCATTCATGTTATTTTAACTAAATTGGTAAATTACATGTGGCTATTAATACATATTTCATCTTTGGGGAGAAAAGTAATTTTATTTAGCTGTATTTAAGGGTAATTTTAAGGCTTTAAAATTTTTATGGATAAATACATAATAAATATTAATACAATGTATAGATATTCAGAGGAAAGTTAAACTGACAAAAAGTATTTGAGGCAAAAAGACAAAGGTTTGGTGTCTGAAAAAGATTTTATCGTAACCAAGTGATACTTTCTGCAAATTAAGCACCTTCCTTGTATACCTTTTTCTATCTCCTGTCTGTGATGACCTCCTAAGTTCTTGAACATATTTAATAGCTTTCATGGATGAGACTGAAGGTAACTGAATTGCCAGCATTTTCCCTAAAAGGGAAGAGTAATTTGCTAATCTTAATTTTTTTCAAAGCCGTTTTTGGTTTATTTGTGAAACATAGAGAAAAATATTTTCATTTTCCCATTTAGGAAGTAGTATAGATCAAGCATACTGAAGTGATTTTCTAAAATACTTCCTGTGTTTCTTTCTAGTACCCACTGAGAGGGTTATTGTGAGGATATGTTTAAAGCACTAAAGAAACAAGATGGAAAGAAACAGAACAACATAAAAAACAAGTGTAACATAACCAGATGATTTAACATATGTATAATTGGAGTCCCTGAGTGTTACAGTCTGAATGTTTATTCCCCCAAATTTCATTTTGAAATCCTAATGCCCAGTTTGATGGTATTAGGATGTGAAGTGTTAGGATGGTGCTGAGGTCATGAGGGTGGAACCTTCATGTGTGGAATTAATGCTTACATAAAAGAGATCCTCAGAAAGCCCCTGAGCCCCTTTCACCATGTGAGAATACAGCAGGAAGTCTACAGCACAGAGGAGGGTCCTCACATGGTCATGCTTGCACCTTGATCTCAGACTTCTGGCTTCCAGACTGTGAGAAATTTCTGTTGTTTATAAACTGTCTAGTCTACGGTATTTTGTTATAGCAGCCAAGCAGATTAAGACATTGATGAAAAGAAGAGGGGAAAGGGGCAGAAGCAATATTTGAAGAAATAATGGCTATTTTTCAAAACTGTTGAGACCACTGATGGAAGAAGCTCAGTGAACCCAAAACAGGATAAATAACAAACACTTACTTTAGTGTTTTGGAAACTTTTTCATAGTGCCACTAAGCCAAAAGAAATAATTAATAATTCTATTTATTAAGTAGTTAACAACTAATAGTAGGAGTTTGTAGTACTGTGTCTGCCTGCTATTGCTATGTTTCCCTCAGCACTAGTTCCAGGTCACAGTGCTAAAACCCACATATCAACCGAATAATCTTAAAAACAGAAGGGGGAAAAGACATGTTAGTTACAGAGAAATAATAAGAATTTTCAAAGATGACTTTTTAACCGACTAAGTCAGAAGACAGTGGAATGACACCTGTAAAGCGCTGAAAGAAAAATTTGATAACCAGTAATTCTATACTCAGTGAAAATATCCTTCAGAAACAAAAATGAAATAAATATATTCTTGGATAAACAAAAGCTGAGAGAAGTAATCAGTGGCATACCCACAGTTCAGGAAATATTAAGGAAGTACACCAGGCTAAAGAAAAAAATTCTCTGGTAGAAGCAGGATAGAATGAAGAGTACTAGAATAGCTAAATATGGTGGTCAGGGTTGTTAATTGCTTAAACCAATAGTTTTGTTTTTGTTTTGTTTTTTTTAAAGATTTTATTTATTTGACAGACAGCCAGTGAGAGAGGGAACATAAGCAGGGGGAGTGGGAGAGGAAGAAGCAGGCTCCCAGCGGAGGAGCCCGACATGGGGCTTGATCCCAGTATCCCGGGATCATGCCCTGAGCCGAAGGCAGATGCTTAACGACTGAGCCACCCAGGCACCCCTTAAACCAGTAGTTTTAACAATTTCTAATATTCCATTGGAAATGTTATATTGGAAAACAGTATAACACGTAGAAGTAATTATATGATAGCAATAGCAAAAGGAGGAAGTAAATAGAGTTAAATTATCAGAATCTCTTATTTGTATGGGACATGGTAAAAGTACTAATTTAAGATAGAAACTAAAGATGCATTTTTGTATCTTTTACAGTAACCGCTGAAAGAATGATGCTAAAAGATAAGCCTATAGAGTACATAAAATAAAATAATAAATATTTGAGTAGAAAGGGAAGAAAAGGAAGAACAAAGGACAGAACAAGGGGACAAATGGAAAATAAATAGATGATGGACTTAAACTCAACTACATCAGTAATTAAATACAAATGGACTAAATGTTTCCATTATAAGACATTATCAGGCTGAATCAAAAAAGCAAAGCCCAACTATATGCTGTTTACAAAGCATAAACAGAAGTTCAGAGTAAAAATATGGGAAACAATGTACCATGATGCACACGTTAACTAAGAAATGGCTTGTGTGACTATATTAATGGTAGATACAGTGGCTTTAGCCAAGAAACATTATTGGAGATAAAAAGGAATAATGTTAAAAGAGTGAATTCATTAGGAAGATATAACAGTTCTAATTTGTATACACCTAATTACATAGCTTCAAAATATGTAAAGCAAAAACTGAGCTAAAAGGAAAAACAGACAAGTCCACAATTGTTGTGGATTAAATAGGCCTCTCTGATAGAACAAGTAGACAAAAAATCTGTAAAGAAATGAACAGTGACCTTTACCTCACACCAAATACAAAAAGTAATTGAAAATGGTTAATGGTCTTAAATTGTGAGGCTAAAAATATAAAACTTGAAGATGAAAAATATAGAAAAAATATTTGTGATATACCACAAATTTTACCAAAAATTTTAGGATGCAAAGAGAACCATAAAATAAAAGGAACAAAAAAGAACAAAAGGCAAACCACAGAACAGAAAAATATATTTGTAATACATATGTCGGACAAAGGACTTAAACATAAAGAAGTCTTAAGACAACTCTATTTAAAGTTGACAAAAGATTTGAAGAAGTTATGTGAATGGATCTTAAGCACATGAAAGAGATGGTCAACATCATTAGTCACTAGGAAAATACAAATTAAAATGACAGATGCATCAGAATGGCTAGAATTAAAAAAGATAATACCAGTGTTTATGATAATGTGGAGTAACTAGAACATATACATTGCTGGTGGGAATATAAAACTTGTACAGCCACTTTGGAAAACAGGCCATTCCTTAGAAAGTTAAATGGACATCTACCATAATGACCCAGCAAAAAAGATTTGTACAGGAATGTTCATAGGAACTTTAATCACAGTATTCAGAAACTGGAAACAAGTGTTCATTAACAGGCTAATGAAGATATTGTGGTATATCCATACAGTGGAATACTTTTGAGCAACAGCAAGAAACTGTGAATACAACAACGTGGATTAATACCAGAATCATTATGCTGAGTAAAGAAGTCACGCATGTAAGAGTAAAGACTCTTACATGACTCCATTTATGTGGAATTTCTAAAGAATGTACTACCTTAAGGAGCTGACACAAAGCTGCAAATGGAGCTGTTTGATCACCTTGGAGCACTGTGACCTCTCTTTCAAAAGTGTGCAAAGTTCAAAAAACAATGTTTATTATTAAAGTCACAATTTCTTGAATAAGTAGTGCTTCATGGAACCCTAGGATTCTGTGGAACCCCGGTTGAAGAAGTCTGTCCTGGGAGTTCTAATTAGTCATTCTAACTGATGACATTTTTATTTCCTTGCAAAACTGGAAGTGATGTGGATTTTGCTTAGAAGTATAGGGTGTACATCTGTGAGTCTTGGTCCCCTCAAATCTTTTGGAGGTGAATAGCACATGAGTTATTAATGATACATGTCTAAAGTCTGGCTTCTTCGATTAATGTACCTTGGATGCTGAGAAGATACATTTAGAATATTTGATTTATAGTGTGGAAATAATTTTTGTTAGTCTTGACCTCCCCCATGTCCTCTACAGCAGCAGTATATGAGAAGTGAAATTAATTTCTCAAAGACTAAAACTGCTTTTGTGTTTAATGTCTCATTAATATTGTCATCACTATGGGCTACATTTGACTGCTTGCTTTCTGGGGGAAACAAAAGTTTTTGTTTTTTTTTTTTTGCCAGAAAAAGAAGTAGTATGTGATAGAGCAGGGGTCCACAAGCTATAGCTCTAGAGCTAAGAATGGCTTTACATTTTTAAAGGTTGTTTTAAAAAAATTGGCAGACACTGTGTATGTGGCCTATAAAGCCTAAAATATTTACTGTTGAGTAATTGCAGATAAAGTTTGTTGACACTTGAACTAGAGGATCTTCTAATATATTTATTTACAATTATTTCGTGAGTATTCTGTAAATATTTTCTTTAACTGTTTTGATGTAAGAAAGCAGAATTTATCATAAATATACTTTTAACAGCATTGTTGAAATATTTCTGTGTAAAACTTACCTTTAAGATGTATAATTTAGTGGTTTTTAATATATTTACATTTGTACAATCATCATCATAATCTAATTAGCCCTGCAAATGTTGAATGAAATTATTTAGCCCACCAGTTTGAAATGAACAGAAATGAACTAAGGTTAGTATTTTGCTATTTGTTGAGTAACTAAAAAGATAAAACTACAAGGGAAATAAAAATAAAAGTTTTAAGAAATCAAAATACTTATATGCACTCTAAGAACTGGTATAATAGCAATTGGCAATAAAAAAGTTATTCAAATATATTGAGATAATACCCCTTAGCAGTACATTAGATCATTTTTTATTTTATTGTTTATTTTTTAAATTTATTTTTATTTTATTGTTTATTTTTTAAAAAATATTTATTAGAGGGCACCAGCGGAGTAGGGGAGGGAGGAGGGAGAAGGAGAAGCAGACTCTCTTATGAGCAGGGAGCTCAACTCTGGGATCACGACCTGAGCCGAAGGTAGATGCTTAACCAACCAACTGAGCCACCCAGGCACCCCAGTACATTAGATTATCAATGTGGTAGAGTTCTTTCAGGAATTCTTAAAAGTCCATGAAAGAACCCATGAAGTCAGTTTAACTTACAGCATTTTTCCCCCTTAGTGATTTGTGCAGTAGTGCTGTGTTCTATAATTGATGGCATCTTAAATTTGGTGAAATATGGTATGTTCGAAATGATGTATTCATAAGTCAGCTATTCCAGAGGAAGATTCAGAACATTTCAGGCAATAAAAATATTAAAATTAATCAGTAGGAAAAGATTTGGTCTAAAAGAAAGAGCTACTTATATTTTGAGGTAATAAAATAGCGCTCATCTAAAATTTTAGCAATTCAGGCCTTTCATTAATCCAAATTACTCCTGTGATGATTTTTGAATACGTGAGAGTTTTAAAGTTTTCATGTAGACACTAAATATGAGCCTTAAGATTGTTCCCAACTCAGATCCTGATTTTGTTTTGAAGACCTGTGCATTGCCTAAGTATGTTATAGAGTACAGCATGGGTGGTTGTTCTTTTAAAGTTTGGGGTGTTAAAATAGATGCCCTTATTTTAGTGTTGATTATTTATATAATTTCCTCAGAAGTCATGAGAAAAATCAAATTGCTGAATTATCTAGAGTTCTGTAATTCTAAATATTTACAGAATATTACCTTAAGTATATAGAGAGGAGTAATCCTAGAGGTGGTGCTGGCTTTTAAGGTATTTTTTTTTTTTTTAATCAGCTTCAGACTCATCCTTCTAAACTTTTTTTTGTGGTGTTGGAGCTGAAACCCTACAAAGTATATTTCTCATTTACCACCTGGTTCCCTGTTAAATTCTGCCAGTAGGAGGAGTGGCAAGGGATTTGCTCCTTTATGTTTACTTTTTCCTATCAATATATTCACAGCAATAGGACTTCACCCTGGCAAGAGTAGGAGTGGCAAATGGCTCCATTTTGCAGTTTTTCCACACTCGTAGAACCCTCATCACCTCGCTCCTAGATGACATCACTAGCCTTTTGTTCCCTCTCAGAGATTTGTGTCCCAGTTTTGCAGGGACCCTCCTCAAGTTCTTGGTTCTTCATGTTCTTCAGGGAGTGCTTTATTTTTAGAGATCTGGGCTCTAGTTTTCTAGGGTTTCTCCAAATCTTCGAATTTTAGTAATTCCAGTCACTTCCTTTTGTTTCCCTTGGCTCTGGGAGTCATAGCTGCTTCCTGTCCTTACGTTCTTCGTGATTATATGAGTCCCTTTTTTGCCTTTCCAGTTCTCCAATTCATGGTTAACAACTTAGACTAAATTCTCTTAAAATTACTGGTGTGATTTCTGTCTTTTGACTGATACCTGACTAATAGACTGGTTAAAAAGGTCTTTGCAAACCAAAGTCCTGGAGAGCACATTAGACCATTTTTCATTTAGTAGTTATTGAACCTCTGTAATGTGCTGGACCTTTCTTTGTGCTCTGTATTCTCTGTCAAATGTCCTCCCTTATCTGTGGTCCTAGAGCTGCTTGAGAATGCGTCATTATTACACTTCATTGTCACCGTCTCCTTTTCTGTATTTCTCTACTTGAGGCCAATGATAGTGTCTTGTTTCTTTGTACCTAGTTCCTAACACAGGATTTTTATAAGCTAGATGTTCAATAAATACTTCAATTAACGAACATATTTGTAGATGTGGTTGTAAAGGGCGGATGTCATGACAAAAATTATCTAATGTAGGGAAGGATCTTATTTTGATTATTTTTGGCATCTGAAGGTCCTCAGATATTGAGATATTTAAACCAGATGTTAATATGGCAGCAAAGGTTATTTAATACTCTTCTAAAAGTCACATGCCTAAGGCTTGATTTGGGTTTTCTGGTTCAATTGTTCTAGTTCGGTTGTTTGTGAGATTGAATGTGCTTTATCTCACCACATTTTCACCAACTCTTATACAACTCTGTTCTAGGAAAGAATCCATATCCATTCATCATGATACTTCTCGGGTTATCAGGCCTCTACCTGTCATGTCTCACTTTTAATTAAGACTTCAAGCTTCCCTTTCCCTTCCACCTTCATTGTGCTGATGGAGTGAACCCTGCACTTCACTGTACTTTAGTTATTAGTGCATTATTAATGGTTGATACAGGACCACCCAGAGGGTTTCCAAGTCTTCTAGTTGTTTTGATTGCTATGTACTTTGTCTTCAGTATTTAGTGGGGTCACCCTGACCTACAAATATCCTAGTTCCAGACCCTTAACTCCATTATGGTACATCTTATTGGCACCCATGTCATTCCTATTGTTATACTCTTTAGTGTAGGCTACCCCTTCAGTTTAAATCATCAGTTTGAATCTCTAGTTACTGTTTTCCCAAATGAAAGATTTAAGGACATCTTTCTATTTCTACTTCTTATTTGTAGTAGAGGATCTGTTGATCAGCTAACTGGATGATTTGAATGTCTTGGTTTACAATACTGAGATTTTAGGGGGGAAAAAGTATTTCTTTGGAATTTCTTTATACTTGTTGAGGGGTATGGATTTTTTTGCTTCATCTTTCAGAATTTTAGTGGGTATTTGGTCATTCAGCCTTTTCATTATTTGCTTTTTTGAGTTTTTATGTTAAATCTTTTTGTTCCAGTGTCGTTAACATACAGTGCTATATTTGTTTCAGGTGTACAATATAGTGACCCAACAGTTCTGTACATTTCTTAGTGCTCATCAAAACAAGTGCACTCCTAATCCCCTTCTCTGTTTCACCAATGCTGCTACCTACCTCCCCTTCTGGTAACCATCTATTTGTTAAGAGTCTGTTTTTTGGGGTGCCTGGGTGGCTCAGTCGTTAGGCGTCTGCCTTCAGCTCAGGGCGTGGTCCCGGCATTCTGGGATCGAGCCCCACATCAGGCTCCTCCGCTGGAAGCCTGCTTCTTCCTCTCCCACTCCCCCTGCTTGTGTTTCCTCTCTCGCTGGCTGTCTCTGTCAAATAAATAAAATCTTTAAAAAAAAAAAAAAAAGTCTGTTTTTTGGAGTGTGTGTGTGTCTCTGTATGTCTCTGTCTCTCTCTCTTTTACTTTTCCCATTTGTTTGTTTCTTAAATTCCACATATGAGTGAAATCACGTGGTATTTGTCTTTCCCTGACTAGGTTATTTTGCTTAGCATTATACTCTCTAGCTCCATCCATGTTGTTGCAAATGGCAAGATTTCGTTCTTTTTTAGGGCTGAATAATATTCCATTATATATACACACACACACGCATACACATTACACACACACACACACACACACACACCCATCCATCCATTATCCATTCATCTGTCAGTGGACACTTGGGCTGTTTCCATAGTTCAGCTGTTGTGAATAATGCTGCAATAAACATGGAGGCGCAAATATCCTTTCAAATTAGTGTTTTTATATTCTTTTGGTAAATATCTAGTAGCATAATTACTGTATCATAGGGCAGTTTTTTGTTTTGTTTTTTTGTTTGTTTGTTTTTGTTTTTTTAAGTAGGCTCCATGCCCAGTGCGGAGCCCAATGCGGGACTCAAACTCATGACTCCGAGATCAAGACCTGAGCCGCAATCAAGAGTTGGACACTTAACTAAGTAGGGCAGTTCTATTTTTAATTTTTTGAGGAACCTCTGCACTGTCTTCCTCAATGTCTGCACCACTTTGTATTCCCACCAGCAGTGCACAAAGATTCCCTTTTCTCCATATCCTCTGTAACACTTGCTGTTTCTTGTTTTTGATTTTAGCCATTCTGACATGTTTGACATGATTTCCATTGTGGTTTTGATTTTTCATTTTCCTAATGATGCGTGATGTTGAGCATCTTTTCATGTGTCTTACATGTGTCTGTTGGCCATCTGTGTGTCGTCTTTGCAGAAATGTCTCTTCATGTCTTCTGCCCATTTTTGATTGAATTATTGGTTTTTGGGGTGTTGAGCTCTATCAGTTCTTTATATATTTTGGGTCTAACCCTTTATCGGACATGTCATTTGCAAATATCTGCTCCCATTCAGTAGGTTGTCTTTTAGTTTTGTTGGTCATTTCTTTTGCAGAGATTTTTTTTTTTGATGTCCCAATAATTTATTTTCTCTTTTATTTCCCTTGCCTTGGGAGACCTATCTAGATGGACGTTGCCATGACCAATGTCAGAAAAATTGCTTGTGTTCTCTTCTAGGATTTTTATGGTTTCAAGTCTCACTTTTAGGTGCTTAATCCATTTTGAGTTTATTTTTGTATGTGGTGCAAGAAAGTGGTCCAATTTCATTCTTTTTCATGTAGCTGTCCAGTTTTCCCAACACTATTTGAAAAGACTTTTTCTCATCTGCATATTCTTTCCTGCTTTGTTGAAGATTAATTGACCATATAATTTTGGTTTATTTCTGGGCTTCCTATTCTGTTGTATTGAACTATGTGTCTATTTTTGTGCCAGTACCATACTCTTTTGATTACTACAGCTTTGTAATATAACTTGAAGTCTGGGATTGTGATGCCTCTGGTTTTGCTTTTCTTTTTTAAGATCGCTTTGGCTATTCAGGGTCTTTCATGGTTCCATACAAATTTTTGGATTATTTGTTCTGGTTCTGTGAAAAATGCTGTTGGTATTTTGATAGGGATTGCATTAAATATGTACATTGCTTTGAGTAGCAAACATATTTTAACAGTATTTGCTCTTCCAGTCCATGAGCATGGGGTGTCTTTCCGTTTCTTTTTTTTCTTTTCCAGAGAATTTATTTGAGAGAGAGAGTACGAGCTGGGGGGAGGGAAGTGGGAGAGGGATAAGCAGACACCCCACTGAGCAGGGAGCCTGACATGGGGCTCAATCCTAGGACCCCGGGATCATGACCTGAACTGAAGGCAGATGCTTAACCTACTGAGCCCCCCAGGCACCCCTGTGTTGTCAATTTCTTTCATGTGTTCTTTACATGTGTTTTATAGTTTTCAGAGTACAGTGAGGGGCTTGATCTAATGACCCTGAGATCATGACCTGAGCTGAAATCAAGAGTTGGATGCTTACCTGACTGAGCTACCCACGCACTCCTAAATGGGATTGTTTTCTTAATTTTCCTTCTGTTGCTTCATTATTAATGTATAGAAATGTAACAGATTTCTATACGTTAGTTTTGTATCCTGCAGCTTTAGTGAATTTGTTTATCAGTAATAGCAGTTCTTTGGTGGAGTCTTTAGGATTATCTATGTATGGTATCATGTCATCTGCAAATAGTGAAAGTTTATTCCTTCCTTACGAATCTGGATGCCTTTTATTTCTTTTTGTTGTCGATTGCTGTGGCTACGACTGCCAGTACTGTGTTGAATAAAAGTGATGAGAGTGGTCATCCCTGTCTTATTCCTCACTGTAGAGGAAAAAGCTCTCTGTTTTTTTCCCCATTTAGGATGATCTTAGCTGTGGGTTTTTCATATGAGGCCTTTATAATTTTATGTTCCCTCTAAAACTACGTTGTTGAGGGTTTTTATCATGAATGGGTGTTGTGCTTTGTCAAATGCTTTTTCTGCACCTATTGAAATGATATATGGTTCTTATCCTTTCTCTTTTTTTTTTTAAGATTTTATTTTTTTTTTATTTTTTAAAGATTTATTTATTTATTTATTCGAGAGAGATAGAGACAGCCAACGAGAGAGGGAACACAAGCAGGGGGAGTGGAAGAAGAAGAAGCAGGCTCACAGCGGAGGAGCCTGATGTGGGGCTCGATCCCACAACGCCGGGATCACGCCCTGAGCCGAAGGCAGACGCTTAACCGCTGTGCCACCCAGGCGCCCCTAAGATTTTATTTTTAAGTAATGTGTACATGCAGCATGGGGCTCGAACTTCCCAAGAGTTGCACACTCCACCTACTGAATCAGCCAGGCACTCGCACTCCTTCTTTTTTGTATTAATGTGATGTGTCACATTGATTTGTGAAGATTGAACCACCTTTACCTCGCAGGAATAAATCCCGCTTGAGCAAAGGGAATGATTTTTGTAATGTATTGTTGGATCTGGTTTGCTAGTATTTTGTTGAGGATTTTTGCATCTGTATTCATCCGGGATATTGACCTGTAGTTCTCTTTTGTGGTGGTGTCTTTATCTGGTTTTGGTATCACGGTAATGCTGGCCCCATGGAATGAATTTGGAAATTTTCCGTCCTTTTGTATGCTTTGGAATGGTGTGAGAGGACTAGGCATACTCTTCTTTAAATGTTTAGTAGAATTTGCCTGTGAAGCCATCTGGTCTTGGACTTTTATTTGTTGGGAGTTTTTTGCTTATTGATTCAGTTTCTTTGCTGGGAATTGGTCTGTTCAGATTTTGTATTTCTTCTTGTTTCAGTTTTGGTAGTTTATATGTTTCTAGGAATTATCCGTCTTCTCTAGGTTGTCCAGTTTGTTCGCATATATGTGTTGGTAAATCTTTTCAAAACTGAGTACATTGATTATCTTTTTGTATTTTTGAATTTTTAGTACATCATAGTATGTTAACATTTCATTTGATGTTTCCAAATTGTGAAATTGTGAAAATTGTTCACAATATTTTTACTCTCCTCTTTGGAATATGGTAGGTATCCCTGCCAAATTAAAATTAGGCATGGCTGTGTGACTTGATTTAGCCGATGAAGTATGAGTAAAAGTAATGTGTGATACTCCTAGATGGAAGCTTTAAGAGTCAGTATATACTTTGCCACACTGTCTCCTTCCTATGGTGGCTGCTACTTTAGCCTAGGTCCCTGAAGACTTGGAGGAGAACTCCAGTCAACTCTCAGTGAGCATACAGCATAAAAGAATAAAATCTTAGTTATTTTAAGCCACCAAGATTTGTTGGTGTTTGTTATTGTAGCATAACCTACTTGATCCTGACATATAATTGGTGTTAATCAATACAACTTTTTTGTAGGAACATTTATTGAGCAAACACATGTGAGATAAAAACTTTTTTCCCCCCAGAGTTTATCTTTTGAAGTTCAGCGTAAGTGGTTGTAGTATCAGTAGAAGTTACAAAAAGAATCTGCTGGAATGATTAGTTAGGTGCCTTGTTTATATTTGTAGACACAAGCGTAGTGACAGGTATTAGATGATGTTGGTAGGCCAGGAAAAGTAGGGAAGCCCAGAATGGAATGGTACATCTTTCAGAAGGGACCTGATTTCATACCTGATAACATTAAATATAGGCCATTCGTTTCAGAAAATAAAAGAAAGAAATCCATCTGAGCATCTATTTTGGAAGGTCATCTGTTAAATGAGTTAAGTAACTAGCCTGAGATTACTCAGTTACTTAGTGGCAGGACTGGGTGGGGGAGGGGGGTGGAAATCAACCCTTTTGACTCTAGCCCTATGTCCTTTTTATTATTAAAACATTTCACTTATTCTCTTAAGATTTTTAATCCACTCAATCTTTAATTATGCCTTTCCTTTCAGTCCTAATTTTTCCCCCTAAACTTAATTAACATTTTCCCACCAATTTGCACAGAATTGTGTCAATCACAGTTCTTGGCTCTTGACACATTATTCTTACTGGTCTGTGCATGATCTTATATAGAGTGTATTTATACTTTATTTAGTAAAATAACATCTGTGAATGTAACTCTCAAGCATTGCCAGTAACTTACATCTTCCTGTGTGGTTCTCCTTGCCTCTTCCTAAATTGTAGCTATCATTCTGAACTTTGTATTTCAATAGTCTCTTACATTTCATAAAAGTTTTATTATAAATATGTTTACCTAAACAATGTATTTTTTCCTTGTTTTTGTTTTTATAAAAAGAATATGCTAAAATGTCTTCTGGATTTGTTTTTTTGATTAGATATTGTGTTACTTATTCTTGTTGCATGTAGTTGTAGTTCATTCATTTTTACTGCTGTATATAATATTCCGTTCTGCAAACTTATCATAATCGATCTATTTTCCTTACTATAGACATTTGGGTTGTTTCCAGTATTATCCTATTAGAGACATGTTGCTATGAGCATCTACTCATATTTCTGGGTAAACGTGTTAAAATTTCTCTCAGAATTGTAACCAGAGGAAGAATTGCAGGCTCATAGGGTATGCAATGTTTAACTTTACAAAAGGGTATCTAATTAATTTCCACCATTGTTATAATAATACTAATACTTTTTTTCTCTTGGCCAGGATTGCCAGAGGTTTACCTATTTTATCAATCTTTTGAAAGAACCAGGGAAGCTATTTATGAGCCTTGCAATGATTTAGGTAATAAATTACTATGGTTTAAACTAAGGCTTAGCAGTGGAGATAGAGGGGGATGGGATTGGGACTGTGAGGGATATGAAAGTAATACAGTTTGACTTGATGATCCAATTTGATATGGCATTTGAGGGAATGGAGATTGTAAAGAATGATCTTTGAGTTTCTGGCCCATCTATGAATCAAGAGTGGAAATGTAGTTACTTTGTTTGATCTTGTAATTGAAAAGTGCCTAGATCAGTTTTGTTTCATTAGTTTCAGTGCCATTATTTTCTATTCTTAGAAATAAAGCTTTTAGAAGGATGCTGTTTTTTTCTATAATGCTTGGGAAACATTTTATATAAACTACCTTCCTCAAGAAGGACATTGAAATTATTGTCCTAAAATATTATCACTAGTTGACTCTTAACCAAACAGAATAAGCTGGATTACTCTAGAGAGAAGATAGGTCAGGTACAACACAAAGCTGTAAACTCCCAGTACTTCCTGTATTGTTTAAAAGTATTAGTTTTCAAGGGACTAAGTTATTTCAAATCCAGAAGAATTGGTCTACTTTAACCTTTCTGTAGTTCTGCTTTGAGAAATACAGTACTTACATGCAAATCCATGTTTAGGAGCTCTCACCACTGAAGTGGGATATAGAATGATAATTTGAATTGCTTTCTTTGTTTTTGAATTACAGTGGGGAAGTTTAAATTTTTTTTTTTATAGTAGTGATGTTTCAGTAGCTATCAAAGATGATTGATTTTCAAGGGTGTAAGAGATAATTGTCAGAGCAAGTGTTTTAAAAACAGTTTGTAGGGGTACCTGGCTGGCTCAGTTGGTAGAGCATCAACTCTCGATCTCTGGGTTGTTGAGTTCAAACCCCACATTGGGCATGGAGCCTACTTAAAATTTAAAAAATTAAAATTAGAAAAAAAAGGAAAAAACAGTTCGTATTTTTCAGGGAGCCCCTGGTTTTATAATTTAATTTAAAGCTTTTTATTTAGTCATGGAGAATTTGGTAAAATTAATTTAGCTGGAGTAACTAATAAAAGAATTTGATCCATTTATGAAAGAATAAATAAAAATTAATGAAGTCTTAAATTTTTCCTATACTATTTTGTTTTCAAATATTTGCTGCTTTTTCAGTGGGCCTTTCTCTTTTTGTATGTAACCATTTGTGTGTCAAAATGAGGCACTACCTCAAATGATTACAATTGCTCTCTTGGTTCAGCTGTGAGTAAGACCATTATTATCAAAAACATCATATGACATTTCTAATAGATGACTTTCTGAATTCACTGAAACTGAACAGCTGTTTCAAACAAATGCCCTTTCTATGGGCATTTATCATCTGCAGATCAATTTATTTGTGATAAAAATATCTACATTTTGAGTGATTTTTAAAAATCAGGTTTTAATCATATTTTGAATTTCAATGTATTGTCCAGCAATGTAAGTGAAAATACGTGTTTAAACACTTTTTAAAAAAGATTTTATTTATTTGAGAGGGAGAGAGAGCGTGTGAGAGCATGAGGTGGGGGAGGGGCAGAGGGAGAGGGAGAATCAGATTCCCTGCTGAGCTGGGAGCCCTGCACAGGGGCTAGATCCCAGGACCTTGGGCAGAGGCATAATTGACTGAGCCACCCAGGCACCCCAGCAAAAATACACATTTAAAGAAAATAGCTAAAATAACTTCTAGTGAAAAGCCAGAAGGATTTGGGGATTATTTATCCCAGTGAATGTATTGAGATGCAACATTAATATGCCTGTTAGAGGTTTCTTGGTGACTGGTTAGGTTTTGTCTAAGATGCTACTGAACCCAAGGAATAATGAGTAAAGATGAATAAGGGGGACATCATTTCATGTTCCAGTATAGTGAACTAAATGTCTTGATCTTTTCAGTCAATCAAATTTTATATAAGTTGTCAAATTGATGAAGCAGTTTTCATGAAAATTACATTTTGACTATTTTCTTTGTTGAATGAATTGTTTGGCTTTTGTAACAATTTTAACAACATATAGTGTATTAAACCTCAGTTACCCTCATTTGCGGTACTACAGCTTTATTCTGGAAATAATATAACACCTCTCTAAGTTTCTTGTGGGCAGAGTTCATGTTTTATTGATCTTTCTGCCTTCAGTGTCTCATATTGCCTGCGACATGACAAGGCCTCTGTGTGAATGTTTGTTGAATGAATAAATAAAAACTTTTTAACATAAGAGTGAAAACCTAAGTAGAGCCTTCAGAATGGGACAGTGATTTAAAACTTTGCCAGTTAATAGATTGACTTTAAATAGAAAGATCTGAGGTTATAAAAGATTACTTATCTCTGTTGTTTGCTTTCATTCTTTCGTTCAAGAGGTTTGGTGCCTGTTGAGTGCCAGGTTTTGTACTAAATGCTGGGTTTTGTACTAAATACAGTAATGAACAAAACATTAAGTCCTTCCTCTCAAGGAGATTAAATTCTAGTGGAAGGAATGAGCAATAAAACCAGCATTTAGAGTGTCAAGCCAGGCAGGCTATAGAGGAAATTAAGGAAGGGGGATAGAGTGTAACCTGGGTACAGAATTGTCACTTTTATACAGGGTGACCAGGGAAGTGCTGTTTGAGTAGAACCAAGAAGGTGGTGAGAATATCTGGGAGAAGTGCATTCCAAGGGGAGGAAGAGCAAGTACAAAGGCAGGATCAGCAGAGACTGCTGTGCTGCTAGAATAGAGTAGGTGGGAGCAGAATAGTAGCAGCCGAGGTTAAAGGAGAATGTCAGACAGGTCATATAAGGCCTAGTAAGCCATTTAAGGACTTTGGGGTTAATTACTGAGTAAAGTGCCAATACTTGGAGGATTTTGAAGAAGAGGGATGATGTTATTTATTATTTAGTATGTTTACTCTGGCTGCTGCATTGAAAATACACACTGGTCAGTGGGGCATGAAGGGGGAAGGTGGTGGGGTGGAAGCAGGAAGACGAGGTAGGATGGTCTAAATATTCTAGGCATAGAGTTGATCAGGGTTGGGTTAAGATTTTAGAAGTTTAGGTGGTAAGAAGTGGTCAGACTCTGGATATATTTTGAAGGAAGAGCCTACAGGTTTGGGTGATGCATTGACTGTGGGGTAAAACTAGTAAGAGGAGCAGGGTTTAGAGGAAGTGGAAATACATGTGTTATTTTTTTCCTTGATTTCTGTCCCTGATGCTGGGTTTTAATTCCCTAGCTAGAATACGAAATTGCTTCCTAACTCTGGAATTTGGGACTATGGAAAGAAAACTGAATTGGGATCCCTAAAGTGACATTTTAAGGCCTGATGCTCTCACTTTCAGAGACTTGGCCAAATCATTTTTTTGATCCTCTTCAGGCTCTGTTTCCTTAACCAGAAAAATGAATTGGTTGACATTGATGGTCTCTAACATCTTTTCATTTGTCACAATTTGTGTGTTTCATTATTTTTGGAAGTACTTTGATGACTTCCCCTTTATCCACTTATTAATTATAGGCATTCCTCCCATTTCTGACCTTCCCTCTTATCACCCATATTCTTCCTGGCATTAATAAGTTTTATAAATGTAACTCTCAGATCTATACTTTAGACTGCCTTTTTTTCTGAGTTCTAGATTCATTAAATTCATTAATTCGTTAAATTTGCTCCAGTAGGTTCGATCCTGAATTCATTTTCTCTCTCCTAAACTTGCTCTTTTTCTTGTGCTCAGCAGTTGGTAATTTTGATTGTATGATTTTTATTAATGGCTGATCATTAACCTTATTTAATTACTAATGTTCAGTTTGCTAAGATAAGTTAATTGGAATTAAGTTTGGGAAACTAACCTGGTAGATCTCACAGTGTGATCCATGATCCTGAAACCCTTTCAGGGAGCCTGCAAGATCAAAACTTTATCTTTATAGTACTAAAACATTATTTGACTTTTTAAAACTGTGGACATTTGCTCTGATGGTACATATGCAGTGGTGTAGACAACTACTGGATCCTTTTTTCAGATCATAGCAATGGCATTCTTTCCCTATATGCATTTGCAAGGAAGGAAACAATTTCACTTAAGGTTTTGATCTAGCAGTAAAATAAATTAATTTTCTTAAATCTTATCCTTAAATACATGTCTTAATATTCTCTGTGATGAAAAAGGTAGTATAAAACATTTCTGCTGCATGATACAGTCATTTAAAATGATGTATAGCTACATTCATTTACATAAATAGATCTCCATGACATAATTGAAGGAGAACAGCTGAAATACGATACTAGTAGGAAAACGGCCTAATTGGGGTCCTGACTCTGTTACAGCTTTAAGTTTTACTTAGTTCACCACTGGTGTCAGATGTTTTGAGTGCAGAATCAAGACTTTCCCTTCATTGTGTCTTGGGATCTTAGCACTTTTAAGAGATCTCTGTTTCACAACAGCACAGCTGCTGGGATTTTAAGCGGCTGAGACATTTTCTTTTCTCTTAAGCCCCACCCCTGGCTTTTCTCTCTTCTGGAGAAATCCTGTACCTAGTACCCTCAAGGCATCCTTTAGTGGGTGTGGCCTTGGACTTGGTGAAGGCCCGGTGCCCCTTGGGGACATTTTTCTCTTAGCTTTGTAGCTCTGTTCCCAGCATTTTGCAGCCCTACCTCCCCATTCCCCTCTTGCCGCTCCAGTATTGGAAAGCATCTTTTTTCTTTTCTCTTTTTTATTTAAATTCAATTAACATATAATGTATTACTAGTTTCAGAGGCAGAGTTCAGTGATTCATCAGTCTTATAAAATACCTAGTGCTCATTATACCCTCCTAATGTCCATCACCCAGTTACCCCATCCTCCCACCTCCCTCCCCTCCAGCAACCCTTTTGAGAAAGTGCAGATTTACCTTGGGAATGTGGCTGCTAAATCTGTCTTGCCAGCCCCCGTGCTCTCCTTAAAAGTTTGCTAAACATTGGGCTAATTTCCCCCTTTTGTAGCAGTTTCACTCTTCTTTTCACCATGACCTCAGCCATGTTTTCATTCCTGGAAAGGGCTTGTTCCTGTAGGAATTTAGTTCACTTATGTTTCTTTGCATCTCAGCTCTCTGGCTTTTTAAAAAAACTATGATTTTATAGTCTCTGGCTTGTTCTTACTGTTAAGGAGGTGGGAGCAACGATAGTCTTTTACGAGTTTCTGCATCCTAACCATAAGCAGTAATCCAAGAATTTACTCTGTTGTGTTCAGAATAATTGGTATAGGTTGACAGTTCACATTGAAATTATTTAGCTAGTTCTTCTAATACAATTTTACTAAAATAAGGTATTGGCCATATTTAGGCTTGATGAAAAACCAATATAAATGTGTGCTGGCACAATAAAAAAAAAGTTTTATTGTGGTAAAATGTATAGACCATAAAATTGTACAATTAAGTGACATTAAATACATTCAGAATGTTGTGAAACCATCACTGCTATTTTCAGAACATTTTCATCATCCCAAACAAAAACTGTACCCATTAGATAACAACTCGTCATTGCTCTCACCTTCTTACCCCTGGTAACCTCTATTCTGCTGTCTCTATGAATTTGCCTGTTATAGATATTTCATATAAGTAGAATCATAATATTTGTTCTTTTTGTGTTTGACTTATTTCATTTAGCATAATGTTTTTGAGGTTCATTCATGTAGTAGCATGTGTCAGAACTTTTTTACTGCAGAAATGTATTTTCTTCTATATGTGTGTCTCACATTTTATCCATTCCTCTGTTAATGGACACTTACGTTGTTTTTACCTTTTGTCTGTTATTATCAAATCTGCTATTAGTATACAAGTGTCTGAGTCCCTGTTTACAGTTCTTTTTGGTATATCCCTAGGAGTGGAATTGCTGGGTCAGAAGATTATCCTGTGTTTAGCTTTTTGAGGAATCCCCAGATGGTTTTCCATAGTGGCTGCATATTTTATGTTCCCGCCAGCAACGCACCAGTGTTTAATTTGTTTACATCCTCACCAGCATTTGTGATTTGCTTTCCCTCTTTATCTTTTTGAGCAACATTCATTATTTTCTGTTTTTGTTTGTTTTATAGTAGCCATCCTAGTAGCTGCGAAGGGATATCTCATTGTGGTTTTCATTTGCATTTCTCTAATGAGTAGTAATGCTGAGCCTCTTTTCATGCACTTATTGGTCATTTGTAAATCTTCCTTGGTGCAATATCTATTCAAGTCCTTTGCCCATATTTTAATCACGTTTGTTTTTTGTTATTGAGTTATAAGAGTTAATATATTTTGTATATTAAATCCTTACCAGAGATATGATTTGCACGTATTTTCTTCCATTCTCTACGTTGCTTCTTCACTTTCTTGATGCTATCCCTAGATGCATAGAAGTTTTAATTCTAATGAAGTCTAATTTGCCTGTTTTTATTCTTTTTTACTCCCTGTGCTTTTGGTGTCCTATTTAAGAAATGATTGCTAAATCCAACACCATGAATATTTCTCTCATGCTTTCTTCTAAGAGTTTTATAGTTGTAGCTCTTAGATTGAGGCCTTTGATCCATGAACGAACACACACACACACACACACACACACAGCTCACCACCCTTGTTAGATCGTGATCTGAGCTGAAATCAAGAATCCAGTGCTTAACGGATCAAGCCACCCATGCACCCCTTCCCAGCATAACTTTTCCTCCCACCCCCACAACATTTTTGAAAACACTATCCTTTCTCCACTGAATGGTCTTGGCAACCTTGTTGAAAATCAATTGATCATGGAGATGAAGGTGTATTTCTGGACACAGTTCTATTCCACTGATATTTATGTCTCTCCTGCCTGTACCATAATGTTTTGATTATTGTGTTTTTGTAATAAGTTTTGAAATCAAGAAGTGTGAGTCCTTCAGCTTTGTTCTTTTATGTCAAGATTGTTTTGGGTACATCAAAAACTAATGATGTACTGTATGGTGACTAACATAACATATTAAAAAATTTTTAAAAAAAGATTGTTTTGGCTATTCAAGGTTTCTTAGAATTCTATATAAATTTTAGGATGTGTGTGTGTGTTTCTTAAGGATTTTATTTATTTGAGATAGAGTGAGTGAGAGAGAGAGCACACATGAGCTGGGGTGCCGGGCGAGAGGGGGGGGTGTTGGGAGAAGGAGAGGGAGAAGCAGGTTTTCCAGTGGGCGGTGAGCCCCTGTGGGGCTGGATCCCAGGACCCTGGCATTATAACCTGAGCCACCCAGGTGCCTCATGTGTTTTTCTATTTCTGTAAAAAACACCATTGGGATTTTGATAGGGATTGTATTGAATCTGTAGATCATTTTGGGTAATATTGTCATCTTAATATTAAATTTTCTAGTACACGAATGTGGGATCTTTGCATTTATTTAGTTCTTTGTTAAAGCAACATTTTGTAGTTTTCAGTGTACAAGTCTTGTGCTTCATTGTTAAAAGTTATTCCTAAATATTTCATTGTGTTTTTTTTTGCCATGTAAATGTCCTTTTCATTTGTTCATTGTAAATATGTAGAAATACAACTTTTCTGTGTGTTTATTTTGCACCCTTCAGTTTTGCTGAATTCATTTAGCAGCTCACATAGGTCTTTATATGTGGATTCTTTAGGGTTTTCCACATGTAAAATTCTGTCATCTGTGAATAGAAATAGTTTTATGTCTCCCTTTTCAATTACGATGCTGTTTATTTCTATTTCTTCCCTAATTGCTCTGGGTAGAACTTCCAGCTGTGTTGAATAGGAATGGTGAAAATGGGCATCCTTGTCTTGTTCCTGATCTTAGGAGAAAAGTTGCCGGTTTTACTATTGAATATAATGTTGGCTGTGGATTTTTCATATATCGCCTTAAGCATGTTGAGCCAGTTCCCTTCTATTCCTGCTTCATTGAGTGTTTTATCATTAAAGGGTATTGGATTTTATTAAATGCTTTTTCTGCATTAGTTGATGTCCATGTGGTTTTTGTCCTTCATTCTGTTGATGTGGTTATTACATTGACAATTTTCTCATATCAAACCTCCCTTGCCTTCTGGGAATAAATCCTACTTGGTCATAAGTGTGATCCTTTATGTTGTTGAATTTCATTTCTTAATATTTTATTAGGGATTTTTACTCTGCAATTCATAAAGGATATTAATAATTTTAGTATTTAGTATTACTATTTTTGTGTTTTGGTTTTAGTATTTTATTAGTAGTATCCTGTAATTTTCTTATAGTGTCTTTGTCTGGCTTTGGTATCAGGGTAATGCTGGCCTCATGGAATGATTTGGAAGTGATCCCTTCTCTTTAGGGTTTGTTTTTTTTTGTTGTTGTTGTTGTTAAGACTCAGCGCGCTTGTAAGCAAGCACAAGCAGGGGGAGGGGCAGAGGAAGAGGGAGAAACAGACTCCCCATTGAAAAGGGAGCCTGATGCAGGGCTCTGTCCCAGGACCCCAAGATCATGACCTGAGCCAATGGTAGACAATTGACTGAGCCACCCAGACACCCCTCTTTAGTTTTTTAGAATAGTTTAAAAAGGTTTCTTTTTAATTTTTCTTTAGATATTCGGTAGAATTTGGGCTCCTGGGTGGCTCAGTGGGTTAAGTGTCTGCCTTCAACTCAGGTCATGATCCCAGGGTACTGGGATCAAGCCCTGTATTGTGCTCCCTGCTCAGTGGGGAGCCTGCTTCTCCCTCTCCCTATGCTGCTGCCCCTGCTTGTGTTCTCTCTCTTTCTCAAATAATAAAATCTTAAAAAAAAAAAAAAAAAAAAAAGAAGAAGAAAAGACTTGGTAGGATTCACCAGTAAAACCATCTGGTCCTGGGCTTTTATCTGTTGCAAGTGTTTTGATTACTGATTCAAACTGCTTACTTGTTGAGGGTCTGTTCGGATTGTCTGTCTCTTCTTGGGTCAGTTTTGGTAGTTTGTGTGTTTCCAGAAATTTGTCCATTTCATTAATTATCCAGTTTGGTGTGAAGTTGTTCATAGTAATCTCTTATAATCCTTTTTATTTCTGTATAATTGATAGGTTGTCCTCACTTTCATTTCTGATTTTAGTAATTTAGGTCCTTTCTTTTTTTCTTAGTTAATGTAGCTAAAAGTTTGTTAATTATGTTGACTTTTTTCTCCAAAAAGCCAACTTTGGGTTTTGTTGACTTTCCATTGTTTTTTTTCTAATCTCTTTTATTTACAGCATAATCTTTATTCTTTCTGCTAGCTTTGGGTTTCATTTGCTGTTCTAGCTCTATAAAGTATACAGTTAAGTTGTTGATTTGGGATCTTCTTTTATTATAGTTTTTACAGCTGTAAATTTCTTCTTAGCAGTGCTTTTTCCTGTATCCCATAAGTTTTGATATGTTGTGTTTTTGTTTCATTTGTTTCAAGGTATTTTGTAATATTGCTTGTGATTTCTTCTTTGATCCATTGGTTATTTAAGAGTATGCTGTTTAATTTACACATATATGTAAATTTTCCAGTTTTTTTCAAGATTTTATTTATTAGAGAGAGTGAGTGTGTGTGTGTGTGTGAGAGAGAGAGAGAGAGAGAGACAGACACAGACAGCAGGGGGAAGGGGCAGACGGAGAGGGAGAGAGAGAATCCCAAGCAGACTTCTTGCTGAGTGTGTAGCCTGACATGGAGCTTGATCCCATGACCCCTAGATTATGACCTGAGCTGAAACCAAGAGTCAGACAGACGCTCAACTGACTGAGCCACCCAGGCATCCCTCTATTTTTTTCCCATTACTGATTTCCCGTTTCATTTTATTGTGATTGGAAAACATACTTTGCATGATTTGAATCTTTTTAAATTTATTAAGACTTATTTTATGGTCTTACTAATGTCTGTCATGGAGAATGTTCTGTTTGTACTTGGAGAATGTGTATTCTCCTGTTGTTAGGTGAAACATTCTATATATGTTAGTTAGGTCTAGTACACTAGATATCTTTGTTGTTCAGGTCTTTTATTTCTTTATTGATCGTATATCTGGTTCTGCTATCCAGTGTTGAAAATGGGGTATTGAAATCTCCAATTATTATTATTGTAGAACCATCTATTTCTTTTTTCAATTCTGTTAACTTTTTAATATATTTTCAGGTTTTGTTGTTAGGTATGTATATGTTTATAATTGTTATATATTGATCTTTTATTAATATAGAGTGCCCTTCCTTGTCTCCAGTAACCTTTTTTTTTTTTTTTTTTAAGATTTTATTTATTTATTTGACAGAGAGACAGCCAGTGAGAGAGGGAACACAAGCAGGGGTAGTGGGAGAGGAAGAAGCAGACTCCCAGCAGATGAGCCTGATGCGGGGCTCGATCCCAGGACCCTGGGATCAGGCCCTGAGCCGAAGGCAGACGCTTAATGACAGAGCCACCCAGGTGCCCCTATTTTAGTCTATTTTGTTTGACAAAAATATAGTAATTCCAGCTCTTTTAGTTACTATTGCATGGAATGCTTTACTCCTTTACTTCCAATCTCTTTGTGTCTTTGTATCTAAATTAAGTCTTCTGTAGACAATATGTAGATAGACCATATTTTTTTTTTTTAAAGATTTTATTTATTTATTTGACAGAGATAGAGACAGCCAGCGAGAGAGGGAACACAAGCAGGGGGAGTGGGAGAGGAAGAAGCAGGCTCACAGCGGAGGAGCCTGATGTGGGGCTCGATCCCATAACGCCAGGATCACGCCCTGAGCCGAAGGCAGACGCTTAACCGCTGCGCCACCCAGGCGCCCCGATAGACCATATTTTTAAAATCCATTCTGTCATTCTCTGCCTTTCAGTTGAAGAGTTTAAGCTATTCACATTTAAAGTAATTACTAATAAGGAAAGATTTACTGTTTCGATTTAGTTACTTTCTATATATGTCTTGTTTCTTGTTCCTCATTTCCTTCATTATTGCCCTTTTTTTGCACAGTTGATTTTTTTGTAGTGTAGTTTTCTGATTCCCTTTTCTGTAATATTTTTTAGTTAACTTCTTAATGGTTACTTGGGAATTACAATTAACATCTTAAACTTACATCAACCTAGTTTGAATAATACCAACTTAGTTCAGTAGTATATAAACACCAATGCTGTATATCTGTATCATTCCCCCTTTATATTGCTATTGTCACAGATTGCCTCTTTTTACATTGTGTGCCCATTAACATAGATTTATCATCATTTTTCTATATGTGTACCTTTGCCTTTTAAATCATATAGGAAAAGGGAGAAAAAAGAATATACAAATTAAAAATACACTTATACTGTCTTTTATAACTACATATGAACTTACTTTTACTACTGTTCTTTATTTCTTCTTGTAACTTTGGGTTACTCTCTAGTGTCCTCATTTCAGGTAGAAACTCTTCCTTTAGCATTTCTCGTATGGCAGGTCTACTAGTGAATCTCCCCAGCTTTTGTTTATCTGGAAATGCCTTAATTTCTTCTTCATTCTTGAAGGGTAGTGTTGCCAGATAAGATTTGTTTCTTTCCAGACTTCAAATACATCATTTCTAGTGCTGCCTGATCTTTATGGTTGCTGATGAGGCATCAGCTATTATCATATTAAGGGTCTCTTCTATGTGTGAAGTTACTTTTTCTTTGCTGCTTTCAAGATTTTTTATCTTTGTGTTTTTACACTTTGAATATAAAGTATCTTGACATGGATCTGTTTGAGTTTATCCTTGGAGTTTGTTGAGATTCTTGGATGTGTGTATTCATGTTTTACATCAGATTTTAGAAGTTTTCAGCTACTATTTTATGAATTATCATTATTTTTCCTCCTTTTTATTTCTCTTCTATGACTCCTGTGATGCCTATGTGGGTATATAGGTCCCTCAGGCTTTTCTTCATCCTTTTTCTTTCTGTTCTTCAGACTAGATAATTTTGACTTTCTTATGTTAAAAGTTCACTGATCTTTTTTTTCTGCCTATTTAAATCTGCTGAACCCTGCTAGTGAATTTTTCACTTCAGTTATTATACCTTTTAGTTCTGGAATTTCTATTTGGCTCTTTTTCTTCTTCTTCTATTTGGTTCTTTCTCTTCTTCTTCTTCTTCTTCTTCTATTTGGTTCTTCTTCTATTTGGTGGTTCTTCTATTTGGTTCTTTTTCTTCTTCCTTTTCTTCTTCTTCTTCTTCTATTTGGTTCTTCTTCTATTTGGTGGTTCTTCTTCTATTTGGTTCTTTTTCTTCTTCCTTTTCTTCTTCTTCATCTTCTTCTTCTTCTTTTTTTTTTTTTTTTAAGATTTTATTTATTTGATGGAACAAGCAAGGGGAGTGAGTGGCAGGGAGAGGGAGAAGTAGGCTCTCAGGGAGTCTGATGGTGGGGCTCAATCCCAGGACCCTGGGATCATGACCTGAGCTGAAGGCAGACATTTAACTGACTGAGCCACCCAGGCACCCTTATTTGGTACTTTTTGTAATTTGTACCAATTTGTATTTGTATCAGTATATTGATACTGTCATTTTCCCCGTACATTGTTTTCCTTATTTGCTTTTTTTTTTTTTTTGGTCATTGGGTTTCTTTTAGCCCTTTGAGCTTATTTAGGACACTTGATTTAATACCTTTGGCTACTGATTCCAAATTCTGGACTTCTTCAGGAATGGTTTCTGTCAAATGCTTTTTTTCTTGTGAATGGGCCATGTTTTTTTGTTTGTATGCTTTGTAATTTTTTGTTGAAACCCAGACATTGTATTACAATGTAGTACCTCCGGAAGCTAGATTCTCTGACTCCACAGGTGTGTGTGTGTGTGTGTGTGTGTGTGTGTGTGTGTGTTGTTGAGGCTGCTGCCATCTGTTTGTGACTTTCCCAAACTGTTTTTGCAAATGTGTTCTTGGTTGTGTGTGTGGTCACTGAAGTTTCTTTTCCATAATCTTTGTAGTTAGCTAGTGACCTGGTGAAGATTTTCTTTAATATTTGGCTTAAACAACAAAAAAAATGTTGCTGTCTCTTTAAATCTTTCAATAGATGTTGTGGGAAGCCCCTGCAGCCTGAAAGGGCCTTAAGGAAGACAAGTGTCTGCATTGTGTCAGTCTCTGATCTGCCAGGCTGACGAAATTGTGCAACCCCCCAATTTTTTGATATCAAGGTTCCCCATTGCCTGCCCTGGCACCAACCAACTGCTCCAGGAATGCATGACTGGCCTGAGGAATGGACAGTGTTAACTGGTTTGCACATGTGGTTCTCTTAGCAGCCTCTCCCTTTTAGCAAACACTCAGTGTGTGTTTTAAGTGTCCAGTTAGGTTCCAGCGTTCTGAAATAGTTGATTCTGGTTGTTTTTTTCCAGTTTACTGGTTGTTTTGGGTGGAGGGACCAACCCCAATAGCTTCCTACTACATTTTTTCATCTCAAGTATCGCAGTAGTCTCATATTGGCTTTCTAATGTAGTGTTTATGAATAAAGGAAAATCCTTGGTAGGTTTCTTTTTTCTGGTTTGTGTATTTGACTATTCATACTATAAAAAGAAAAGAAAAGGATTATCTTCAGATTTTAACAGATAAAGGATTACGATATTTAAGTGTTTTGGGGAAAAATTCCTGTAAGCATGATTGAACTTTTATTTCAGTGCTCTGTCAGTGTTTTGTATAGTAACTTTGTGTTTTATGTAAATAAGAAATTTGTGTCTCTAATAAAAAAACTTAATTTTTAAATGGTAGTTATTCCTCATTAAGTGGTTAGCTTACATATCCTAGAAAGCATTAGATGTTCATTACGATTTAATAATTGAGGGGAAAATAACAGAAAATTTGCCTACAAACCACTAAAGGAGTTTACCTCATTTACAGCAGGTTTAATTTAAAGCCATAATCACTGCAGAAAATGTTATAATGAAATAAATGAAACTGTCCTTATTGTGAAGTCATGTTCCTTTACTCGGTATTTTAGAACTTTGATCTGCTTTTTTAAGATTGGATTTTCATCCAAACTTTAAATGCTCAAATTGTTCTTACTGTAAATTTTGCTTTCTTACCTAAAGAAAAATCGTTTACACATTTTAAAAACAATCTTCAGTTTTTCAACTTTTTCTGCAGTTTTAACAAGAAATTGTTTTGAGACTATCTCAAAGACATAAGCAGATAATTGCCACTCTAATAAATCCTTTAATGTTAGAGAAGTTTGAATTATAAGGTAAATTTATGTATAAAGAATTTCTTACCACAAATGCCAAAAGAGCTGCAATATGACACCATTTTTGCAGGTAAATACCCATAGTAGAGGATTTTTTTTTTTTTAATAATGATTTTTTATTATATTATGTTAGTCACCATACAGTACATCCCCGGTTTTCGATGTAAGGCTCGATGATTCATTAGTTGTATATAACACCCAGTGCACCATGCAATATGTGCCCTCCTTACTACCCATCACCGGCCTATCCCATTCCCCCACCCCCCTCCCCTCTGTAGCCCTCAGTTTGTTTCTCATAGTCCATAGTCATAGTAGAGGATCTAATTTGGGGATGTTTACAGCTTTCTAAGCTGTCGTCTTAAAAAAAAAAAAATGGTGTGTGTATGTGTGTGTTTCCCATTCTTAGGACAAAACTGAGCTGGCATTCCAGAATGGTTTTCTGTATTCTGTAAGTAACAGAATGATTACATTTCCACAATTAAAAACAAAACAAAACAAAAAAAAACCATGAAAAAGTTTTCTTAACAGCAGGCAGTCCCAGATCCAGTTTAGCCCCCAGTGATAAAGTAAGGTTTCTTTTAAGCCCTTGTAGTTGGAAACTGATGTTAAACTTTTTCATCTGTATATACACATGTACGTATATAGAGGGAGTGTTTTACATGCTGTCATTCTGAGTATCGTTTATTTTTATTTTGATCTAGCTATGACAAAAAGCTTGAGATATTTTTGAAAGCTACAAAAGCATAAACATTTTGCATTGTATACACACGTACGTACATATGTACATATTTGAATGGGGATATATATGTATATATATATATGGAATATATATGTGTACATGTATATACGTGATAAGTGCAGCGAGTAAAAAAAAGCCTAAGAATAAAGGAATGGAGTCTGAGTCAAGAAAAAGTTCTCTGAAGATTAACATGCTGAAATTTGAGCATTTATAATAGTTTACTATGTAGTTAAGTCTTTAAAATATCAAAACAATTGTGGAATTTTTGTTTAGAGTTTATTTTAAATTACAGTGCATTTACTTTTAAGGTAAAAATAGCTTTTTTGATGGCATGAGTTAAACATAAAAAATGTAGGCATTTACCATAAATCACATTGTTTATACTATCATTTTCAGGAATATTAAGGTAGGTTAAGATCCCAACAACCCCAAATAAAAGTTTTTACTAAACTAAAAATATTTTAGACAAACTCTTGAGGGTTTTGATTTCTGGAAATCAGTAATTTAACACTGCTTTATTACACTACTGTAGAGAGTAATCAACCTTAAAGGTAATGAAAATAATTTTTACTTCTTAAAAAGTATTTTTATTATAGCATTTTATGTGTTTTTGTCCTCACCTAATGAGGGAAAATGTTGATATGTGTAATTCTACTTAAAGGTAATTAGAAATGTCGAGGGATCTATTTAATTTGGGAGTATTTTTTCTTTAATACGGATCTAGACTGTGGCAATGAAATTCTTTAACTTCTGTGTTTACTGATCATTTTGACATAATTAAAAGGTTACAGTTATACTGTGGCAGATAAACAAAAAGGATCTTCATTTGAAAATGTGGTTTTTGAAAATTGTTGTAGTAAGATTTAGCTTTATAGAATGAAGGTTTTTTCTCTTGCTACTATGAACTGGAAATGGCTTTCTTATTGCTGATAGAATAGAAAATACCTGAAGTTACTTTATAGACCAGAATTATCTTGATAGAAAGTATTCTGAGTTATGAAAACATAGAATGTCTCTTGGTATATTGTTTAAATGCATTTTATGAAGAAAAGGTTAAAAGTTATTGATTCCTTTTCTAAATTAAAAATTTAAACTTAAAACTAAAATTTTAATTTAAAACTACCAAGGTCAATTAGGTGCTCTATACCAGCATTGTCCAATAGAAATATGTGGGCCCCATACGTAATTTAAAAATAGTTTTTAAAAAGTAGATTTAATTTTAGTAATACATTTTACATAACCAAATATATCTGGAATTTTTTTATGTTATCCGTACAACACTTAATGAATTATTTTTACATTCTTTAAAAATACTGAGTATTTTTTAAATTTTTTTTTTTTTTTTTAAGATTTTATTTACTTGTCGGAGAGAGAGAGTGCAAGCAGGGGGAGCAACAGGCAGAGGGAGAAGCTTGCTTCCCACTGAGCAAGGAGCCCAGTGCAGGACTCAATCTCAGGACCCTGGGATTATGACCTGAGCTGAAGGCAGATACTTAAACGACTGAGCCACCCAGGCATCCCTGAGTGGGTTTTTTTTTTTTTTTAATACTGAGTCTTTAATATCTGGTTTGTATTTTACATTTACAGTATAAGGCAGTTTGAATTGACCACTTCTCAGGTGGTCAGAGTGGGATGTTACTATATTATGTGAGTTCTGTAACAACATTTCTGTTGTAGTGTGTTGTTCAATCCTATTTGTCATCTGAAACAAGAGGGAGCAAACTTTTAAACATGATGTGAAAGATTCAAAAGTGGTGATGTCTGTATAGTTCAGTAGACACTGGTGATCATGCCACTATGTTTGAGAACATTGGAATTGAAAACTGGTAGTTGTGAGCTATCAGCTCTTAAGAGTTTTTGTTTGGGCATACAGATTTCTTGAAGGAGTGTGTTGTGGGTTCCTAAGACCATCCTCGGGCTTGGTGATTTGCTAGGAGGACACAGAAATCAGAGAAAAGCAGAGAAAAAACTCATGATTATGATTTGTTACAGTGAAAAGATACAGATTAAAATCATCAAAGAGAAAGTGTGTGTAGAATGGAGTCCAAGAGAAACCAGGTGGAAGGTTTTAGTTATCCTCTCCTAGTGGAGTTATGGACAATGCTTCCTTTTCCCAGCTACCTTGTATGACAACATGTGCAAAGCGTTGTCAACCAGGGAAGCTTACCTGAGTCTTGGTGTCCAGGGTTTTCACGGAGGATCAGTTACAGAGGCATGGGAGTACCCATATAACTATCTTAGCTATTCTGTCTCTACCAGCTTCCCTTATCCTTCCTCTCTTCCAAGGTCCATCTGATAGTGTGGCTCAAATCCCAGGCATACAAAAACAGACATTTAGCATAATTTACATTGTTAACATTAATCACCTGGTGTGGCCCAAGATCTTAGACAAACAGAGACTTACTAGGTAGGATATTCCAAGAGCTTGAAGTTATTTCTCAGGAATCTGCCACAGTTAAGTCTTTTCTTTGAAATGTGCAGAGTTTGAGCTCCCTCCCCCCCAACCCTGCACCAAGCTTGTAGAGTTACCCCTTTATTGCACAGGGTAATTTGAACCCTTACAAAGGAGAGTGTCTCTAGTATAAATTCTTACAGTGACAGAGGGTAGATGAGATTGGCCATAGCTCAATTTACGTTAAATATCTAATATGTTTTCAAGAAATGGCATGGATTACTAACAAGGTAGAACTATATAAGGGCTGAGAAGTAAAGAGTCTAGCACGTAGGATAGCCCTACAGTAACAGGTTTCTTAGTTGGAATCAACTCTTACATTTTACTGACTGCCTCCTATAAATTCACCTTGCTTGGTGAAATACATATGTATTTCATATGAAATACATCTATTTTTTATTAAAAATTTAATTGGAGTATAGTTGACACACAATGTTACATTAGTTTCATGTGTACAATGTAGTGATTCAGCATCTATGATATGTTATGCTCACTACAAGTGTAGCTACCATCTGTCATCATACAGCCTTATTCCATGACTGGAAACCTGTATCTTCTACTTTCCTTCACCCATTTTGCACCCCCCCCCCGCCACCATTCCCTCTGGTAACCATCTATTTGTTCTCTGTATTTGTAGGTCTGATTCTGCTTTTTGTATGTTTATTCGTTTTTTAGAGTCCACATATAAGTGAAGTTAAATAGTATTTGTCTTTTTCTGACTTATTCCACTTAGCATAATACCCTCTAACTCTGTCCATTGTTGTTGCAAATGGAAAGATTACATCCTTTTTTCTGGCTATGTAATATTCCATACCACATCTTCTTTATCCATTCATCTATTGATGGACACTTAGGCTGCTTCCAAATCTTGGGTACTGTAAGTAATACACTGTACACCAAAAAAGAATAAAATACCTAGGGTTAAACTTAACCAAGGAAGCAAAAAACCTGTACTCAGAAAACTATAAAACATGGAAGACAACACAAATGGAGAGATATTCCATACTCATCCATTAGAAGAGTTACTGTTGTTAAAACGTCCATACTACCCAGAGTAGTCTACAGATTCAGTGCAATCCCTATCCAAATACCAACACCATTTTTTTTTAATAGAACTAGAACAAATAATTCTAAAACTTGTATGGCACCACAAAAGACCCTGAATAGTGAAAGCTGTCTTCAAGAAAGAAGGGCAAAGCTGGAGGTATCACAATTCCAGATTTAAAGATCTACTGCAAAGCTGTAATAATCAAGACAGTATGTGATATTGTCTCTTTTAATCCACACCTAAACCTCCATTTCTGCCTGTGATAGAGCAACCTGTGTTATACTAAATACCCTGCAGAGAACTATTTGACATGTAGGGAAAAAATGAGTTTGAAGGCATTGTAGAGCGTTGAAGTTAGTCACGTCTTGAGGAGTCAAGATTCAGGAGAGAAGGGAGGTAGACATATTCCGTGCTGGTTTCCCTCTTGAAGCATTTTCTAACTCTTTAAGTTGTTTTGGATAAGACAGTGAAAGCTTATAGCAACTGAGCTATGAGCAAAAGCAATTGAGGAAGTTGAGTGGAGCTTTCAGTAGTTTGTTGTTGTTGTTGTTGTTAGTGGAGCTTTCAGTAGTTTGTTGTTGTTTTGTTGTTCTAGCCCTAAGTTTGTAGCTGGAATCCTTTGCAGGGGAGACTTACCATAAGACTGGGAACAAATCAGAGGTAGGGCAGTCTTAATGGTGTTTGAAACCCAGTCTCATGCCAGCTCAGTTCTTGATTGGATTGAGGTGATCTCCTACTCTGACTGCTTGCTAGAAAAAAATTAAATCATCTCTGGAAGAAGGTAACATAATCTAGAGCCTCTACACTTTTTCATACGTGTTTTCAGTAATCATTACATACAGTGTGTAACATAATTAAAAATTATAGGCATACACAGAGCCAACAGAGAGAAATCAACAATAGAAATAGGTTATGCAGACTCTGGGTTACAGACAAGAGCTTTAGAATACTTATAATTAAGGTATTCATGAAAATAGATTGCAAGGTGGAGAATTTCACTAGAGAACGGAAATCTATAGGAAAGAATCAAAAGAAATTATAGAACTGAAAAATACAGTAACTATAGATGGTTTTAACTGTTGATTAGACACAGCTAAAAAGAGGATTAGTCAACTGGAAAATAACTTAGTAGAACATAGTACCATGGATTTGTCCTTTTCTAAGGAGGAGGGGTTTTTCAGTATCTCACTGAAAAATATCTGTTGTTTTAGAGCTTAAGGATAAAAAGAGTCCTCATTAGAGTGTAGTTACAACTTTTGCTATTTTAACATGTATGGTTTTTATATTTTTGTTATAGGTCTTTTTTTTAAATAAGTACGTAAAAAGTAGGTAAAATATAATGTTACTTACAAATTTCTACGTAGTACCCTTCCCTCAGCCTTTGAACCAACACAGCTTATTTACATAATACTTTATGCAGAGTTTACTTCTTCAGCATACTTATGTAGACCTTGGAATGAGAAAATAAGCAAAATACTTAGAGATTCAAAGTAGACACCTAGAGCTGGATGGTAAAACATGTATTTTAGCATAGGGGAGTTACAAGGGTCTTACTTTTAGTTGGGCTAATGGTTATAATATGTTTGTAATCTGGTAAAGTTGCTCATCCCAAGTAAATAGTAAATTAGAAAAGAAGTTGCAAGTAAATTATTGAGGAATTTGTTTTGGCAGCAAACAATTTGTTTGATTTTATTTGCAACTCTACTATGAATCATACCATTGCTATATGTACCACTAAGAAAAAAGAGGCTGTCAATTATATTTTGACATCCCATTAATTATAAGCTACATCCTAATTTCAGAGAGGTTAAAATGTGGAGGGAAAGGTGATCCTAGTTTTAAATCTGAGTTCTATCACTTACTGTTCATTTGACTTCGGTTAGGGAACTTCTTTGAAGCTGTTAGTTTATTTGTGAAAATTGGATAGTATAGCTGCTATAGATAGTCTACTCTTTAGAGTTAAGAAGACTAAATGAATTAATTGATACGAAAATGTAGTATGGGGTACGCATTTAATACTATGAATTTGGCTTTCATTTCTTCCTTCTAAAACTTGGCAATGTTAGGATAACAGGAAGAGGTTCCTAACAGCTGACCAAGGGAAAAGAAACAAAATGAAAATGCAGTATATTGGTTAAATAAGAACTTAAAAAAGAAAATGCCTGTTGGAGCTATTTAATAAAGTGTCAAACATCATTCTTTAGTCTCTCTCCAGCCCCCTTCACGTCTCCTATCCCCCCATTTATATATAAACATCACTGACTGCTTCCAATGTGATGATTGATATTTATAATGATGGGACCTATGCATCAAAATAGTGTTGATATTTTTGACTATATTGGTTTTTAAAAAGCACATTTTAGGAAAACTTCTAATCCATCTAAATTCAGTTGTGATGCTGCAAACCTCCATTTTTATTTAGTTTTGTAGAATTCCTGCTCTGCTGATGATACTGAATAAATATAGCATTAATCAAAGTGACTGGATTTTGAAGGGGTTGGATTTTGTGATGTTTGGTGGACATGAGAATTCCTTTTTTTATATTCCTATTTTGAAGATTCCCAATAAACTCAGAATGACATTTTTCTTGAGCTTTAAAATATTTAGGACTTTAATTTTGTGTTAATTTGTTCTGTTCTTTTAGGATTTTTCAAGTCACATTCAGTTGATAGGATGAAAAAATTTAAGAGAAGGCTCTCCCTCACTCTTCGGGGAAGCCAGACTATTGATGAATCATTGTCTGAATTGGCAGAACAAATGACTATTGAAGAAAACAGCAGCAAGGATAATGGTAAGTATTTGGGGGTGGGGGAGGGAAGGAGAGATGCTTCCCCCTTTTAATTACTTTATACATTGAGTGTGAATTTACTTTTTTGATAAGTTCCTAATAGCTTCCTTTTGTTTATTTCTTTGTCTTGTCCTCTGATTCTTAGGAAACAGAAGAGTATGTTACTTTTGCTTACTTATTGGAATGTTTCACTCTTACTCCAGGAGTGTTACTGTACCTGGTCTCTAACCCTTATGGATTCCCCTATCCCGTTTATCTTTTTATTTTTTATTGTCTCTTAAATAAGAATACCTTATATAATATTATCCTAGTTGTCAAATAACTGCTTTTAAGTTAAGTTAGTACAGCTTAAAAGTGTAGTAAGCTTGTGAAATTCCTGTTTGAGGCTTCATCATAGTTTCATAACATTATATATGCATATGGACTATAGATGACAAGGTTCATGACATGAGTGAATCTTACTCTTTCCTTATTTTATATTTACTGCAGAATCCATAATATTGAGAGCACTTAATAGTAGATAGACATACAACATTTCACATGTTTGACAGTTCTTTTTACAATGTAAAGAAGCAGTACACAGATACAGATATAAAATGAAAAGAGCTTGTTAAATTGAATGGATTAAAATATAAAATCCTGCTGAAATTTATGTAAGAAACCTACATATTCAAAACTGAAATAACCCTAGGGATGTCATAATATTAACCAGGAAGAAGTTACAGGAATGCCTGCCAGTATGTCATGAAGTACACATTCTCTTGCAAGCCTTCCTTGCTGTACCTGAAATTCTTTTGTTAGAAATTTGTGGCAGTGGCTGAAAACATGAATACCCCTACCCACTTCTGCTGAATGCAAATGTCTTTGTTGTGAGAGAGGGAAAGTTATAATGTAAAGGGCTCTGGACTTTAAAAGTCATGGATTAGAATTTGGGATACACTAACATACTTACACCCTTATTAGTTATATGACTCTGAGTAAGTAATTTATCTTACTCAAGCTTCAGTTTATCTCTTTTCTCAGAAGGATCATTATTTACTCAAGTTTATCTGGCTAGTTGTAATAGGGGAAAGGAGGCAGAGATGAATTCAGTAGAAAATTTAAAAAATAATAATTTGGATATACCTTATATGTAGGAGGGGGACACATTTTGCATTTGGGTCAAAACTCAAAGACAGTTTTATGTCTTTTTTTCTTCATGCCAGGAGCAAAATCCTTAATTCTCTCTCAAACCCCCTTTGAATTCTTGATATTTTAAAAATGTTAAGCCCTGTGTATGGGGGCGGGGGGGGTGTGTGCAGAAGGAGAGGGAGAGAGAGAATCCCAAGCAGGCTCCACGCCCCGTGTGGAGGCCAATGTGCGGCTCAGTCTCTCAACCCTGAGATCATGACCTGAGCTGAAATCAAGAGTTGGATGCCTAACCCAACTGAGCCACCCAGGCACCCCAATAAATGTCTTAATAGTATTTTAGACATATCACAGAAAGTTAAGATATTTCAGGATCTTGTCTAAGTAGTTAACCTTATTCTAATGAGCAGATATATTAAAATTACTGAATTTGATGAGGGGAATAGGTGAAAATTTAAATATGAGGGAGAAAATAGATCACAGTTATACTAAAAAAAACAAAAATAATGTTATATTTTATATATACTATTTGGGGCTTTCAACTGTAGCTACAACAAAAATTACTTTTTTTGACAACTGAAATTCTTCAGCTAAGAAAGAAAACTGCATCTTTACGTTATTAGGAAGTATAAGAAGACAAACAACAGAATGCCACTTCTCATGATTATTTAGAATCTGAAGAAACCTTAAAAGGCAAAGATTGAAATGTTGTAGTTTTCCAGATATTCCAGTTTCTTTTCTTCACTACTCAGTCTGTGCACTGGGTCAGTTTATTATGTTGTTGAGTCAACAAGCCTAGTTGATGGATATTGTGAGACTTTGTCGTACTCCCAGGTTTTTTCCTTTCTCCTGATGATCTGATACAGGATAGCAGTGACAGTTTTTTTTTTTTTACAAGAGTGGATGACATACAGGAGGTTGTAAGTAGTGCTAACTCCTACAAATAGCAAAGTTCCATGAGAGGATGAGGTTGAAAGAACAGACTGTGGATGTATGTAGGGTCTGATTAGGATCAGATATTAATAGTTTTATACAAGCAGGATTAGGAGTAGGGAATGACGAAGAGTACAGGGTGGGCTGAGAAATTGCATGTTCCTGCTCAGAGTAGTTCACATAATAAGAAGATCCAAATGAAAAGATGCATAAAATCATAGTGATTGCCATGTTGTTAAAAATCATTGGGAAGTCTTACTTTGAACTAACTACTTTGTGGAATAAGAAAGATCTGCTGTTTTTCATATAGATTTCCATTACTTTAAAAAATATTAGCCATTTTGAAGTTCTGGTTTTAGTGGCATTAAGTACATTCACATTGTTGTGCAGCCATCACATTGTCACCATCTATCCCCAGAACTTTTTCATCATTCCGAACTTAAACTCTATACCCATTAAATAATAGCTCTCCGTTCTCCCCTCCCTTCAGTCCCTGGTATTAGTCCCCAGCTATTCTACTTTCTGTCTCTGTGAATTTGCCTATTCAAGGTACCTCATACAGGTGGAATCATACAATGTTTGTCCTTTTGTGTCTGACTTCTTTCACTTAGCATAATGTCTTAAAAGTTTCCATTTTTAAAAATGCAGTATGTTATCTTCTTGAATTTCCCAGTTGATTGCTGTCATACTCTTGAAATGTTGGGGTATTTTATGATTCATGGACCCCATTCTCTTTTTTGTACACTCTCCTTGGGCTGACGTTATTCAGTCCTATGATTTCAGCTACTGTGTATATGCTGGCTGCTTCTAAATCTGTATTTCTAGTCAGGATTTTTGTCTGGATCTCTAGATTCATATCCAAATATTAGTTGACTTCTCCACATAGATGTTTAATAAGAGTCGAACTTATTATTACCAAACCAGAATTCTTGATTTCCTTCCCCCCAGATCTGCTTCTTTTCCAACTTCCCTCACTTAACCTAAACCGCTTAAAACAAAAAACCCAGGAATTATCCTTGATTTTTCTCTCTCTGCTGTTCTGTTTGCCCCTTCTCCCCTCTTCTGCCATTCTAGTTTCCTGTGTATTTGCTATGTAAATTTTTAATTTTGATAAAATTGATAATATTGAACATATTGATAATATTGAACATATTGATATGTTTCCAGCTATTGTCCTTTTACATATTATTTATTTTTAACAGAGGCTCTGTTGTAGCTTTAAAATTTTTCTTTAGATAGGTGTTTTTAATACAGGTCCTCACTAAAAGCTGGATGGGAGAGTATGTATGAAAGTAATTTTGCAGCCATGTCTGCTAGCCATTTGGTTCCGTCTTTATAATATATCCTAAATTTGCCTACTTCTCTCCATTCTAGTCCAGGCTACCATCATTTGTTGCTTAGGATACTATAATAGTCTCTTCCTTCTGTTTCCCCCCTGTTGATTCCCTCTCATCTCTTGTCCAACAGCAATAAGAGTGATGTTTAAAAATTTTTTTAATTTTTAATAATTATTGATTCAAAGGAAGTTGCAAACATATTACCTAGAGGTCCCTTGTGCCCTTCTCTCAGTTCCCTCCCTCAGTTACATCTTTCTTAACTACAGACCGTTATCAAACCCAGGAAGTTAACACTGGAATAAAGTGTGCGTATAGTTTTGTGTCATTTTATCACATGTAGATTCGTATAACCACCACTGCAATCAGGGTAAGGAGGTATTCCATTACCAGAAAGAGATCCCTTTCGTGCTACCTCTTTATAGTTATTCCACCTCTTATCTCCCAACATCCCTCACCCCTCAGAGTGATATTTTTAAAACATGAATGAGATCATATTACTACCATAAGCTGATTACTATCAAAGCTACCATAACTGATTCCAATCTCAGAATAAAATTTGAACTTTTTTTTTTTTTTTTAAGATTGTATTTATTTATTTGACTTAGAACAGCCAGCGAGAGAGGGAACACAAGCAGGGGGAGTGGGAGAGGAAGAAGCAGGCTCCCAGCGGAGGAGCCTGATGCGGGGCTCGATCCCAGAACGCCGGGATCACACCCTGAGCCGAAGGCAGACAATGACTGAGCCACCCAGGCACCCTTAAAATTTGAACTTTTACAGTTACATACAAACATGGTTGTCTTTCTGACCTCACTAAATAACATATATATATAGTACAGCTATACTTGCCTTCTTTGTGTTCCTCTAACACAGTGTTTTCATAGTTTGATCCCTGGCCCAGCAACATCAGCATCACCTGAGAATTTGTTAGAGATGCAAATTTTAGATTCCATGTCAGATCTACTGAGTCAGGACGTCTGGGGGTAGGGCCCAGCAATCTTGTATTTTAACAAGTCCCTGAAGTTGATACTGAAACATGCTGAAGTTTGAGGACCACTGCTCTGGCAAGTCAAACTCCTGCCACATGTCGACTTCTACAGTAGCTTTACCCTCTCTCTGGAGTATTTTTTAACTCACCATCACCTATCTTCCCAAGATTGGCTCTTTCTTATATTTATATCTCTGTGAAAAATACTTCTACAGAGAGAACTTTTCTCAGTATCCAGTGTAAAATAGCTACTGCATTATTTTCTGTCATCTCTCTTTTGCATATTGCCTATCGCTATCTGATGTTTTTCTTATTCATTAGTTTCTTATTTGTTTCCCCTCCATAAGATCTTATAATCTTAGAGAGTAGTACCTTGCTTGTTGTGTGCACCTGTTGATGTCCAGGACCTGGAATAGTAGGCACGCAATAAATAAATGTTCTCTGAATAAAATGTTTTTATGATCTTTTTTTCTCTTATGTTCCTCAAGACTGTAAAGCTCTAATCCCCAGGATAACTTTACAGAGCAACTGAAACATGTTGTCTATAGGCAGAATATTTCTGTATTTTATTATGATTCCAGATACGAAATATTATAACCTAGAAAATTTTTTCTTGTATCCTACACTGTTTGACTAATTTTTGCATTTGTTCCAGAAACCCCTTCCCCATTCATTAGTAAATCATTGGTTATATTTCTAGGCTTAAGTTAAGATCCCCCAAATCCATGATCAGGCAGCTACTGCCAAGGAATGTACAGGCCATGGGATGCCTTGGACAGATGTTATCTATTACTAGTTAGGTACTTTTCCTTTTTCCAGTCTGGTGTTGTAGCCAAATTAGATAATTTGGGCTCTATCTGAGCCCTGAGGACCCTTTGGCCCATTCTCCTTTTCCCATCTTCTTTTATGCAGCCATTATCAGTAGGGTTGCAGGCTACGTGGTGGTCTTGTTCTTGGTGTCTGATAAACCTTTACAGGTAGAGGAAATACCCACATCCAGAGATATTCTTACTCCTGATTATCAGCTACAAAAGAAGAGCTCGCTCCATTTTAGAGGAGAAAAGATATTCAGAGAAGCCCAGTTCGTTTTAAAATTCCATAGCTACTACCAGTAAAACATAATTCTAATACAAAAGACTAATTATTTGTCATAGAAGACTTTATCATGTCTTTAATCTATTTCAGAGCTCTTCTTTAGAGGTGGAAAGGAATCTTGAGATTCCTCATAAGCATTATGAAACAGGATTTCTCCCATTTATAATTAAATAACTTTTAAATATTACATATTTTTTAAATGTTTCTGGTTGTTTCTAAGTCTGTGATTTCTTTTAAAAAAACTTCTTTATGTTAAAAGTCCCAAATTTTGGGTAATAAATTTCAGAACCTCTATATTGATCTATGCTTAAGTACTTCTGTGTTTATCCATTAACCTGACATACCTTTTGAATGTCTAGCAAATAGGGATATAAATTCCTTCAGGCCAGGACCACGTGTTTTATATTCTGTAGCATGCCTAATTACATGGCATATATGAGGCAGTTAATAAGTGTAGGAGTAGTTTGGAAACAAGCTTGGGATATATTAAAATAAGCAAATGGATAAAATCTGTGGGCTATTTTAGTAGTTTTGAGATGGCTAACCAATTTTGGTTATAGAAGAAGTGGATACTTAAGTGATTAGACCAATTTCAAATATTAAAATATTTTCTGTAAGCATTTTTTCATGGAAATTATTTTAATTCTGGTTCTTTTTATAGATAGCCAAAGAATTCTTAAATGTTACTGATCTCATAAACCTTTTGTTTTGTTTTCTGTTTTGCTTTCTCAATCCTTCTCATGTGATCCTGGATCTTGGGCTGTTAATGGAATGATTTTGGAAACTGTGAACCACAGAGCCTATTGTGAAGAATGGCAGGCCTCCAACCTCTCACAGTATGCATTCCTTCCTCCACCAGTACACAGGGTCCTTCAAGAAGCCCCCATTGCGGAGACCACATAGTGTTATTGGAGGAAGCCTTGGATCCTTCATGGCAATGCCCAGAAATGGAAGCAGATTAGGTAATTTAACAGTCTTTTTTTTTTTTTTTTTAACTTTCTGATTGTAGGCCATGTACGTAGCTATTGTTACAGTTGTATGGAAGTCATCCATCCTTCATTATCTAATTTTTTTTTTTTTTTTTTTTGTAAAATAAGAATCAAGTTGAAAATAACAGATATAGCAGAAAGATGGAAGGCTCTAGAGAGGTACAGGTGTTGACACCACAGAGCAGTAATATTTGAAAACCCGTCCACCAACAAGAAAACAAACCCCCTAGGAGGTGGACGCAAGATTTCAAGATGAATGGCATCTCAAGATGGTGCTTAATTTAGGGTCTTACCATAGTAACTCAAGATTATCACCATACGATAGCCCAGTGCAATGATTTGTATACGTGATTGTCACCTGAGTTGCTATTCTTATGTCACTATATCATTCTAAATATTTAGGAAAAAAACATACCTGCAAGTTTCTGTTTATTTCTCTGGTATTTTTTGCTAGCATCTTACTATCATGTTTTGATTTTTAAAATCATTTTAAGCATAATAATTTTATAGTCTTGTGACATATTTACTGAAGTTTCTGAGGGCTTTATTTTATTTCTTGCTTTATCTGCTTCCTTTGCCATGGCAGGTTATTTCCTCATGTGTTTTGTTAATTTGGGGAGTATGAGCTTATCTATAATGGGGTTTTACCTATGGGGACGTGTACGTAGCCTTTATCCCTATAGATGTAACCCTATGGAATGGTGTGCTGGAGTTGGCTCACATTGGTCATGAGAGATGATTGTTAAATTTTCAGGAATTTTGCAAGCTGGTTGTTAAATATAGCCTTTATTAAAATTTTAATGTTAAAAACCTGTAATTAAGCTAATTAAAAACAAAGGTAATGAATCCTTAAAAGTCATTATTTCCAAATTATTTTACCACAGTTTACTATTACCTCTGCTTTTGGGTTATTTCTGTTGTATCTGTATAGTCAGAATTTTATGTGATGTACATTTCTTCCCAATTACATGCTCAGTGATGGTCATGTTGTAGCTTGAAGTTGGCCATGGAGGGAATATTTACCTCACAGAAACTGGAAAACACTTCAGATCAGGACTTGATTTATTGTTTTGTTGTCTAGACTGGGGCTTGGCATACTTTTCTGCAAAGGTCCAGATTGGAAATTTTTCAGGTTTTGTGGGCCACCTATGGTCTCTGTTGCATATTCTTCTTTTAAAAATAACTCTTTAAAGATGCAGAACATATTTTTAGCTTAGGAACTGTACAAAAACAGGTCACATTTGCTGATCTTTGGTCTGAATTTTAAAGTAATATTGAAAAATGTTAGTGATGCAGATTAAAAGTGTGTTGTATCTGTAGCTTTTATAGTTGTGAATGGTATAAAACTGAGCCATCTGAGAAGTAAATATTCTTCCAGTACTCAAAAACTATTACCTGATTCAGCAAAGAAGTTGCTCACACCAGTGACAAATGAGTGAAGTTTTGACATAAACCTTCATTGTTTCACTTTTGTCTTATTAACGGAAATGAAAATACTGATACTCATGTTGGAACTACACTTGTTCGTTAGTGACATGAATAATTTCTTGGTTGAGTCAGATGGTACTCAAGTATTTATTCATAGTCTATGATTTATATGCTCCTCTGTAGTCCCTGTGCAGTAGAACAGATTTAAGTCTGCCCTTTATAGTACTTTGAGAGTCTCCTGTCTTTAGGAAACTCTCACTTGCATGTTTGACACCGGGCGCTTCCTCTGTTATCCCAGTGTGGCAGCTAAACTCAAGCACCTTCTTACCAAGATCAGCAACCCCTATCCGAGAGAGTAACAGAGTCAATTTATACATAAAAGCTTTTGGCTCTCAGTTCTCTTTGTTTCCTTGGTATTATGCACATATTCTTGCAAACTCGGCTATACATTTAAATTTTATTACATTTTATTCAACATTTCCTTGAGGAAGGAAGGTTTTCAGATTTTGCTGGAAATTGAAGGCATGGTTAAATTATCTTTAATATTTTGAAAGTGTGACAGAAAAGAATACTTGGCCTTAGATGTGTTATATACCATCGGATTAGGAATCAGTTACCAATACATTGATTTTTTATTGCCAAGTTAATTTTTTGTTCAGATCCTGGTAAAAAATTTCTCCAGAAATCTTTATGTAATTGAAGTATATTCTTAAATTATATATCAGTCTATTAAAAACTATCATATTTGCAACTGCTCATCAGTGTAAGAATTTTCTCAATGTGTTATCAAGGGGTGCCTGGGTGGTTTAGGTTGTTAAGCATCTGACTGTTGATTTCAGCTCAGGTCATGATCTCAGGGTTGTGAGATTGAGCCCCCTGTTGGTCTCCGTGCTGGGCATGGAGTCTGCCTAAGATTCTCCCTCTCCCTCTTCTGCATTCCACTCATGCACATGCACTGTCTTTCTCTAAAAAATAAATGTGTTACCAAGACAAAAACCAAAAATATAGGAATTTTAAGATTGATTTGATAAGATCCTTGAGTTCAGTTTTTTGTTAAACAGTTCTCATTTTCATAAGCAAATATTCATTAAAAATACAAATTTGTAACTATAAAATACTATTTTGTTTTACATATTGGTATTTCATATACCATTTCATTTGAAAGAAGAGGTGCAGTTATCTAGTGCATTCTTTGATTTTTAGTTCCTGTTCAATTTGTTGGATTATTTGTTGAGCACCTTCTAAACACCAGGCACTTTTGTTCAGTTTGGGGAATATAAAAGTGAATAAGCTAAATCTTGCCCCCAAGGGTCTCATAACTTGGTATAAAATCATCTGAAACCAAAAAATGCACTTCAGTGCAGTGGATGTGGTAGATGTGGGCACAATAGTCATCTGTGTCTGAGAGTAGAAAAGATATCACTGAGTGATGACAAATGAGCATAGTTTTGAAAAACAAGTATGAGTTCACCAAATTGGTAAATTGGGGAAAGGCATCTTTTATGGATAAAAGAGGGGGGGAAGTGTGTTGTGTTAAAACACTGTAGCATGAAACAATATAATACTTTTTGGGGAATGAATAACTGTATAAAGAGAACCAGTGGTAAGAGATATATTTGATATCTGGCATTTGTTTGTTTCTGTTGTGCAACTCTTGCTAGATGAATTACAGGATGATTGACAAATGCAAATATAGAGCAGGTATTATACAAGTATATAAATTTGTTTTTAATATTCTCAGATGGAATTAATCTTCCTCTTCTCCCATTTAACTTTTATTGTTAATAATAAAGGGAAAAAAAAGTTTGGTGGTCACAAACTTTTTTCTGTAGTTAAATAGATATTCAGTGAGTAATTTTTTTATTATTTTTAACGCTGTGGAGAGGGGAAGCTGCGTTAGTGACTTTTAAAACTTTTTTTTTTTTTTTTAAGAATATTCGAAGAAGTAGATCATTTGGCTGTAGACCCAGTGGCACATTATTTTACAGAAAAAAGAATAAAAGGCAAAAGACCAGGTTTCTATTTTAGCTCTGCCTCTAAGCTGTGTAACCTTTGAAAAATCATTTAACCTTACAAAGTCTCAGTTCCCAGATCTGGAAATTGAGAGAACTGACTAAATAATTCTCATATTATTTCCAGTCTGTAATTTTATTGTTCAGCCCTTGACAATAACTTGGATGTTAATTGTTTTCATAGTTTTTCATAATCTCAGAGTGTGAATGGTTTCTCACTACTGTTTCAAGACATCTGAGTTGCATTTTGATCTATTAGCTACACAGAGCAACCAGAATGTAAAAAACTTTATGCTATGATTTTTATGTGTTGGCTGTCTATATCTTATTTGTAGTGATAATAAATTGTGATATAGTAAGGTGTGGTGCATCTCTTTGAAGATAAATGATGTTTCATTTCATGATACAGATATTGTTCATGAAAATCTAAAAATGGGATCAGATGGTGAGAGTGACCAAGCTTCTGGGACATCATCTGATGAAGTACAGTCACCTACAGGCGTTTGTCTTAGGAATCGTATACATAGACGGATCTCAATGGAGGTAACCAAATGCTTGCGTATGTGTGTATGGATACATGTATACATCAAACTGTAAATGACCATTTGAAAATTTTCATGAAGGCAAATGACATTGTAAGAAAATTGTTTCTTTGCATTAGTAAAGAATCTTGTGATTATTTCCTTTTTTCTGATTACTATCCCAAGGCAAGTATACATTAATTATATTTAACATTCTGCAAAACACATGTAGGGTCTCTGTAAGGGAAATGTGAATTTTCAAAAATACTGGAAACTCAGAATGATACTTTAGCAAAGTTTTCTTTTCAGAAAATATGATTTTAATTATATTTTTGAGGTCCATCCAGATACTTAATATTTTATTTTATAAATATTTCAGATTTCAAAATGTATACATAAAATAAGCACCAGGTTTTTTTGTTTGTTTTTGCTTTCTATTATAAATATGGGTATCATTTCCTTTATGGCTTATTATACCTACTAATTTTTTGTCTTCACGTAAAAGAATTAATAGCTCATGTATAACCTTGAGATTGAAGTTGATTATGAATGTTATTTCAGTATATACTGTAGATTAAAATAGTTTTCTCCAAAACAATTGAACATATTTTGAATTAAGAATACTGGTTTTTTGGTGGCTTTTTTTTTTTTCTTGATGCTTTTGAGTTGAGATTACAGTACTTTGGGTGTCTGTCCCATTGGTTGATTGCATTTTCATTGATAATTGCTTCTTAATCAGTTAGAAAACAGTATCAGTTTTCTAAATGATAAATTAATATTTTCAACTCTTGAGATCAACTTGATATCTGTTCATATCGCTATAAACTATATGTTTTTCTTCATCATATATATATATATATAGATATAGATATAGCCATATCTATAATATATAATTTTATCATGTTTAAAAATTTTTTTACTATTAGGATTTTTATCTGAACTTTCTCACTCTTCCATTGAGCTGTATTTATTTTTTGCCCCAAAGGTGACAGTCCCTTGATGATATTCTTTTGTATATTATAATAGCTGAAAAGACTTGTTTCTTAACATCCGCCACATCTTGCATACACATATGTATTCTTTCTTAGAATGTTTTTGGATATTACTTTCTGTGTGTTCTTCTAGATAAGTTTTAAATATTTTGTTCCAATAATAATGTTGTTGTGATCTGTTTGGGATTATGTAAAATGTAAAACTAATATGGGAGAACCATTATCTTTTCATTATTTAGTCTTACCATTTGGGAATATGGTATATATTTCTGTACTTGAGTCATATATCTCTCAGTAAACATTTACGTAGTTCCTATACATCTCAATTTTGTTTCATGGTTTGGTTACTATTATAGATAGTAGCGTTTTATTTTTTATAGGATTTATGTTTCTTGGTGTGACAATATAGGCAAGATTCCCTTTTAAGTTTCTCTCAGTTCACTTTTATAATTAAATGGAATAGAAATGCCCCCCTGCCCCCATTTTTTTTTAAAGCCACACTTGTATCCCTGGAATAAATCCCACTTAATTCAGGTGAATGATATTTATATATATATTTAAATTAAGTAAGCCTTTGCCCAATATGGGGCTTGAACTCATGACCCTAGGATCAAGAGTTGTGTACCCTACCAACTGGGCTAATACCACCCCTGATATTTTTCATGTATGATCCAGTTTACTAATGTTTTGTGGAGGATTTTTGCATCTGTGTTAGAGATATTGGCCTGTAGTTCTCTCTCTCTCTCTCTCTCTCTCTCTTTTTTTTTTTTTTTTTTTTGTGTGTGTGTGTGGTGTCTTTATCTGGTTTTGGTATCAGGGTAATGCTGGCCTCATAGAATGAATTCAGGAGCTTTCTTCCCTCTTCTCTTTTTTGGAATAGTTTGAGGAGAATAGGTATTAACTCTTCTTTAAATTTTTGGTGGGATTCATTTGTGAAACTGCCTCATCCTGGGCTTTTGTTTGTTGGGAGTTTTTTGATAACTGATTCAATTTCATTGCTGGTAATTGGTCTTTTCAGAGTTTCTATTTCTTCCTGATTCAGTTTTGGGAGGTTGTTATATGTTTCTAGGAATTTATCCATTTCTTCTAGGTTGTCTAGTTTGTTAGCTTATAATTTTTCATAATAGTCTCTTATAATCCTTCGCTTTTCTGTGGTGTCAGTTGTTATTTCTCATCTTTCCTTTGTGATTTTGAGTCCTCTCTCTCTCTCTCTCTTTTTTTTTTTTTGGTGAGTCTGGCTAATGGTTTATCAATTTTGTCGATCTTTTTTTAAAGATTAATTTATTTGAGAGAGAGAGAGAATGCACGTGCACACACGGGAGGGGCAGAGAGAGGAGAGGATCTCAGGCAGTCTCCGGCTGAGGATGGACCCTACACCAGGCTTGTTCTCTTGATCCTGAGATCATGACCCTAGCCAAAATCAAGAGTTGGGTGCTTGGCCAACTGAGCCACCCAGGCACCCCAATTTTGTTGATCTTTTCAACAAACTAGCTCCTAGTTTCATTGATCTGTTCTTTTTTTTTTTTGGTCTCTATTTCATTTATTTCTACTCTAATCTTTATCATTTCCTTCCTTCTAGGTTTGGGCATTGTTCCTTTTCTAGCTTCTTTAGGTGTAAAGTTAGGTTGTTTAGTTGAGATTTTTGTTGCTTTTTACTTCTTTCCGTTGATGCAGCAATAATAAAAGATTTCAGTTATCTCACTATGTTGCATACAAATCCTTACAAGATCTGCTTGATTAGTTATTGAACTGGTCACATTTTGTGGTGCTCTTTGCATCTTCCTACATGGTATAATGTCTGAGTAAATTAAAGGACTTGGAAATAACTGGGTTGCAGAGTACCATTTCTGTAGAACCATGTTGTATACTTTTGCTTACAGTAAATGTGTTTGCATTCAGATATTATATATAATCAACATGGGTAACTTTGAAACTGTAATAAATTTATGGTTACTTATCATTAATAAATAATGTAATAGAGCCCATGAATTCAAATGTGAAATGTTCTTGTCTCTTCTATATGTGATTACCTACAAATACCTTTTTTTTCCTTTTGTTTTTTTTTTTAAGGATTTAAATAAGCGGTTATCACTGCCAGCAGATATCAGAATACCTGATGGATATCTTGAAAAATTGCAGATAAACAGTCCACCATTTGATCAACCAATGAGCCGAAGGTCTCGTAGAGCTTCCTTAGTAAGTTTTCAGTCTCTTGTATATATGCCATCAAATCTGTTTGTTTGATTTTTCTGGGTGTAAACATTTTTCATTAATTTTTATATTTACTTTTTGAATAACTGAATTTTATTACATTGCTTTTTGGATTTATTGTTTTTTAGTTCTTAAGGGTTTAAAGATGCATATTGGAATACAATTTAAACTATATTCTGTTTTATTTTTTGGAAAAATTTTATTGATCTATGCTAGAAGTACAGAATATGTATTAAACATATACATGTATACTAGGGATACAGAAAAGTACATAAATCATAATTGTATAGTTCTTAAGGGTTTAAAGATGCATATTGGAATACAATTTAAACTATATTCTGTTTTATTTTTTGGAAAAATTTCATTGATCTATGCTAGAAGTACAGAATATGTATTAAATATATACATGTATACTAGGGATATGGAAAAGTACATAAATCATAATTGTATAGCTCAGTGTATTTTTGCAAAGTTAACATACGTGTGTAACCAGTACCCAAATTAATAAAAGAAAATTCCCCAAATCCCAGGAACCCCCTCCTGCCATCTTTCTGTTCATTTCCTACTCCCACTTCCTCAACTGTAGCCACATCCCTGCTTTCTAATGCCAAAGATTGGGTTTACCTATGTTTCCCATTGTTTTGTTTATAAAGTGCTTGTAGTATATTTTAGTATCTCAAAAGACTTTTTAAAATCTTCATTTACATTCACATTCTTATTTTAGAGATGCTTTTGTTATTTCTGATGATTCATATTTTAACTTCTGAACTTTATGACCGTATAAATTATTAAAATACTTTTATATAAATATATAAAAATGTGTATTCAAGTTTATATTATACAATATGCATGGAAGAATAGAGTATGTATTCTTTTTTTGGCTGACCTCTTTTGCTGAATGTTATGCTCATGTTTCATCTAGTTTGTTGCGTATATAGTTCATTTGTTCTTATTGTTGCATGGTATTCCATTGTATACTATCCAGTCTCCTGTTGATGGACATTTAAATATTTGGGTTGTTTTTAGTTTTTGGTTATTACCAAATAGTGGTTCTGTCATTCTTGTACATGTATTTGGTTAATACATGTAAGCATTTCTATTACATACATACCTAGGAGGGGAACTGCTTTATCTGATTTATGTGCATATGTTCAGCTTTCCTAAACACTGTCAAAAGAGTTTCCGAAGTGGCCTTACCAATTTACGCTCACATCAGTATTTGCCAGTTCTGTTTGTTCTCCTTTGCCAATTTTTGATATTGTCACTTTTTAAAAAGATTTTTAACGTTTCTGGTGTGTAGTATTACCTTATTGTTTTATTTGCATTTTTCTGATGACTAAGCTGAATACCTTTTTAATGTTTATTGGCCATTTAGATATACCTTCTTTTATGATTTAACTGCTGAAGTCTGTTGTCTCTTTTTCTTTGGGTTTTCTGCCTTTTTCTTATTGATTTATGGAAATTCTTATACATTCTGCATAAAGAAACTGTGACTCATATGTCTTGCAAATATCTTCTCCTAGCATATAGCAATTGACCCTTGCAATTGCATTAAGCACTGCTGATTGAAAGGTCAGCTTTCCCTGTTGCAATGTCAACTTTGACATAAGTTCAGGTGATTGTATATGTAAGGATCTCTTTTGGTTGGTTATAGTCCTATAGTAGAGATACATATAAAGTGCTGTGGGAGAACAGAAGAGATAGCAAGTAAAATGACTGCATATCACAGCTTACAGAGGAGATCATGCTTGAGCTGGCTCTAGAAGGATGGGTAGGAACTTGTCAGGTTGACGATGGGTAGAAGGGTGTTCCAAGCAGAGGAAACTTGATGTACGAATACCCACAAGTATGAATGTAGGTATGTTGGGGGAAATTATAACTGATATGAAGGATGAATGTGGAATAAGATTAAAGAATAGGGCTTGAAAGAATAGGATAAATCCAGACCGTAAAAAGCTTTGGCTATCAGGCCAAGCAAGGAGTCTGAACTTCATTCATCCCATGTAATGGACCTCAGAGGTATTGACTTAAACAAGGGCTGATGTAATCACATTTTTGTTTCATAACGGTGGCTTTAGGAAAAGTGTAAATGAATTAGAAGGAGAGAAAGACCAGAGGCAGGAAGATGGATTAGGAATTTATCCAAATTTTTCGATGATGTGGCATTCATGTGGAAATGGGAAGTGGAACCCAGATTCCCAGGACCATATAGAGATAAAATAGTCAGGACCTCTGGTACTCAGCTGAACTTTGTGTCTGAAGAAGGAGCAGTTGATGAGGATTCCTGGATTGCTAGCAGTTGTTATTCTCCTTATTATATTCTCCATATTATATCATGGAATTTTTTTTTAAAAGATTTTATTTATTTATTTGACAGAGATAGAGACAGCAGTGAGAGAGGGAACACAAGCAGGGGGAGTGGGAGAGGAAGAAGCAGGCTCATAGCGGAGGAGCCTGATGTGGGGCTCGATCCCATAACGCCTGGATCACGCCCTGAGCCGAAGGCAGATGCTTAACCGCTGTGCCACCCAGGCGCCCCCATGGAATGTTTTTTATCCACCAAAAACTTCTGTTTGGTTACGTATTCTAAAGAATAAAATTACCTTATGCTGTATATAACATGAGCACATTGTTATTTGGCATTCATCAGTATATAATAAAGTAAAAGTATAGTGCCAACTGGATTTTGGTATATAGGTTAATGATCATCATTCTTTTGCATCACTGCCTAAGACATTTTTATTTAAATAGCTTTGGTACTTGATTATCTGGTTGAAAGTGTTTTTTGGCTATTGATTTTTATCAAAGATTAGTACTTAGGATAAATTTTGGAGTTATTTAATGTTCAGATTGGGACTAAAGGTATGATTTAATCACCATGTAATTCTTAAAGCTGTCCTTTATGAGCTTTTTCAGTCTACATGAAATTAAGGAAAACAGTGCCCTCTAATGAATGTTGAGTGATGGAGTTTTTGTTGTGGTTGAGTATTCCTACTCATCTTCCTTGGTTTTTGTTCTAAAGTGGTTTATGGATATCAGATTAATTATGCCAGCTGTGTTTTGGTTTCTGCTAATGCACCCTTTTCATTAATTATCTACCTTGCTAAACTAAACCATGTGGTTTCTTTTGAAGTATATTAGAAAATTATTCTTCACTACCCTGGGTTTATGTATGAAGGGGAAGGGAATGGATGGAAAGGAGATGGGAAAAGAAATACCTTCTTCACATGTGTTAGAGCTCATGTTTCCATGGATAATATAGTCCTTTTTTTTTTTTTTCAAGATTTATTTATGTATTTTAGAGAGCACATACAAGTGGGAGGAGGGGCAGAGGGAGAGAATCTCAAGCAGATGCTATGCTGTGCACAGAGCCCAATGCAGAGCACAATCCCACAACCCCGAAAGCATGACCTGAGCCAAAATTTAGAGTCAGATGCTTAACCAACTGAGCCACCCAGCACCCCTGCATACTATATTCTTTATCTAAAAACAAAATATATTTTCAAGATAAAATATAAAATTTTAACCTTGTCTTTCTAAAAGTCTGAAACTTTATATTTTTGCATATTCAGTAGCAATGTATAGCAAATAGAATAGTAAAAATAACATAAATCCTTTGCGTAGGAATTAAGAAACAAATCACAATTTCTGATGAAGAGAGACCTACAGTAAGGCTAATTGGTTCTTCTTTAAATTTATGATCATCATCATCAACCTAAAATGAATCTTCAGTATTGCTTGGCTACCCTATATTGTCTTTCTCTAGTTAACCCTTCCCCTCTCACTCTGTGCAGATGATCTCTCTTCCTACATGATAAAGAAGAGAGAAGCCATTAACCAGAAACCCCCTTTTTTTCCTTTCCTTTTCTTTTTTTTAGATTTTATTTGACAGAGAGGCAGTGAGGGGTGGAACACAAGCAGGGGGAGTGGAAGAGGGAGAAGCAGGCTTCCCGCTGAGCATGGAGCCTGATGCGATGCGGGGCTCAATCCCTGAACGCTGGGATCATGACCTGAGCCAAAGGCAGACATTTAACCAACTGAGCCACCCAGGCACACCCTCTTTCCTTCTTTTAATATTGAGGAATAGTCTTTCTTCCTATCTCATCTCCTCAGTATGCTTTAGAATATTTTTGTCATCTTTGGACACGCATATGTACTCAGTCTCTCTTAACTGAATTCTTCCTATGTTTATATAAATAAACTTTTTATTTTAGAATAGTTTTAGATTTATAGAAAAGTTTAAAAGATAATATAAAGAGTTCCCATGCACATGTCCAGTTACTACTACTGTTAACATTTTACATTACTTTAGTATGTCACAACTAAGGAAATCAGCATTTTGTATGTTACTGCTATTCTACACTTTATTCAGATTTCCTTAGTTTTCTATTAGTGTCCTTTTTTTGTCCCAGGATCCCTTCTAGGATATCACATTACATTTAGTTGTTCTATCTCATGTTAAAGATACTGGTTATTGGATTAGTGAAGTGCTATTTAATATTCATTTATGGTTGATTAGAAGTGAGATGTTCTAACTCTTAATGTATTTAGTTACGTATTAGATTAGTGGAAAGCCCACATGGCAATAGTCAGGATTCATTAGAGCATAGATTCACTTAGAATGATGGCATACCCACTGGAATTTTTGTGAAAATATTAAGTGTAGCTCTAAGAGATTGAAAGTCTATATATGAAAATTTATTGATTTATATTGAAATTCTGGGTTTTACACATTTACAGATTTATATTGATTTATATTGAATTTATAATTTATTATATTTATAAATATATATTTATAATAAATATTGATTTATATTGAAATTCTGGGTTTTACACATTTACAGAATCCGCTTGTTCCTAACAATGGGTTGGATTCCTCATTTATGGCTTGAGCAATATATATCATATGTAGTCCTTTCTTATTTCTAAGAGTAGGCAAAAAAGTAGTGTATCAAGTCCTGATGTCTCTTAGAAATAGTAAATATATCATGGAGTGTGGAAGTGTAGCTCAAAGTCCACTCATAATTTAATTTACCTTTGGTATATTATGTACAGAATTAAGATAGTATCATACTGATGGTAACAGCAATTTTTGGAAGACAAAATTTGCAAGTAGAATAAAGGTTCTCAATCTCTTCTCTGCCCCAGACATTTCTGTCAGTAACAGTAACTCCATAATTCTCACAAGAAGGGAAATGGATGTTTGAAAAAAATCTCCCTTTGTCCCCTGTGTTTCTTATATATGCATTCGCTTTTAGGATGGCATCTGTAGAACTTTTGCACATACTTCATTTGTTTTTAAGCTCAGACTGCGTTGTTAGCATGTTAATACCTCTTAAGGATGGCACTTTTGTGATGAGCACTAGGTGTTATATGTAAGTGATGAATCTCTAATTTCTCCTAAAACCAATATTACACTGTATGTTAACTAACCAGAATTTAAATAAAAACTTGGGGGAAAAAATCTTTACAACTATGATACAGTGATTATGTTGGCAGAGCCAAAGTAATCCAGAAATCTCCCGTAATGCCCAATACCACTTACAGGTTACATTTAGTTATAGAAAGGCTATTATAAATTATAATTTATTTTGTTTTTTTTTTTTTTTGATGGGAAATGATAGTTTATTCCCAAGTAACTATATATACTTGAAGTCAGAGAGCACAGCAGTCATACAGAGAGAATCTAGACAGGGCCATGGTGCTAATTATAACAGTTGCTAACATTTATCAACGGTGTTCTCTGTATTGGGTAATGTGCAAACCCTTTACAGCCATAATTCCCAGTAAATAACTTGACCAAGGTCAGTAGTCTAGTAAGGGTCCTGAGCTAAGATACAAAACTACATCTCTCTGATTCTAAAAGCTATGCACTCATTCTACTTACTAGAAGTCTTATAAGTGTCAGGTTCCTAGTACACCTTTAAAAATTACTGAGAATCCCAAAGCGCTTATGTTTATGTGGGTTACATCTATTAATGTTTATTATGTTAGGAATGAAAGATGAGAAATTGAAAGATATTTTACATGTTAAATCATTTCAAAATAAGAAAATTAAACGTACTACATGTTAACATGAATGAAAATTTTGTGAAAATGTCTTTATTTTCCAAAACAAACAAAAAATAGTGAGAAAAATCACATTGTTTTACATCTTTGCAAATGTCTGGCCTTTATTTTTTCTTTCTTTCTTTCTTTCTTTCTTTCTTTCTTTCTTTCTTTCTTTCTTTCTTTCTTTCTCTTCCTTCCTTCCTTCCTTCCTTCCTTGCTTTTTTTTTTATTCTTAACTTTTTTTTGTTGTTATTCTTATGATATGTTAGTCACCATACAGTACATCATTAGTTTTTGATGTAGTGTGGGCATGTATTGTATGGAACACCGGGTGTTATATGCAAATAAATGTCTGGCTTAGTGGAAGACAGATATGCCCAGATGTGCTTCTGGATCCAATCTTTTGCTTTTTTTTTTTGGTTGAGGTATACAAAGAAAATACGGTTTCACACCAATATGTAATAACAAAAGGGAAGAGTTTTTTTTTTTTTAACATTTCTAGATAATTATAAATATTTTCTTGGATACTAGATCATACTCTACTTGGCACATTACTATAGTTGCCCTGTGATCTCTGAAATTAAATCAGTAAGTTCAATGTAACCTCTTATACCAAAATCCACTGCTCTATTTTTCATTTTGATGAATCTTTTAACCATAAATGCTTTTAAAAATATCATTCAATGGTAATTTGGAAAATACTAGTCCAATGAATTATTCAGATCTTCCAAATGTTGGAATGTTTCTTTGTATAATATTTAAAAACACATTTTAAAATATTATTACAAATAACATTAGAAAAGTCTGCAAATGTTAAGAAGCTATCATGCTCATGATGATGGTTTTCAATTTTCTAAAATTCTAATTTTCACTTGAAAGCTCAATTTCCTATATTGACATATGCTATCTATTGTTTTCCATCACTGGCAAGAAGATACATGTCCCTCGCAATTCTGACTAGCATGTCTCTCAGCCATTTTTTTTTCATGTAAAAGTGGTATTCCATGAAAATAGTGAATAACCCAGCTCATAATTCAAATAATCATACGAGGGCTTTTCCAGAGGAAAGTATCATACTTCAACATGTAGCAGAAGTATTTATATTTTGGGTTTTATTTAAGATTTTATTTATTTGACAGAGAGCATGAGCAGGGGGAGGGACAGAAGGAGAAGCAGACTCCCCACTGAGCAAGGAGCCGACATGGGGCTCTATCCCAAGACCCTGGAATCATGACGTGAGCTAAAGGCAGATGCCCAACCGACTGGAGCCACCCAGGCATCCCTATTTTGGATTTTAAAAAAGTTTTCATGTGCTTATGCTGTAAGAGTCATCTGAATAGGAATTTGATTGGGGCTGCCAAAAAAGCCAGGTATTCTCTTGGAGCAATGAAGTAAAAAATTATCTTCATTTGTTTGGAAAATAGAATTAAGGAGATTTTTGTATATTTTTTTTAAATATAAAGTTGGGGCACCTAGGTGGCTCAGTTGGTTAAGCATCTGACTCTTAATTTTGTCTCAGGTCATGATTTCAAGATTGTGGGATTGAGCTCCAAGTCCTGCTCTGCACTCAGCAGGGAGTCTGCTTGAGATCCTCTCCCTCGCCCTCTGCCCCTCCACCTGCTGGAATTCTCTGTCTCTCTTTCACAAATAAATAAATCTTTAAAAAAATAAAATATAAAGCTTGTTGTTGGATCCTTAAGCTATTTCTGTTTTTATAAAACTTTTAAGACATTGTAAAATAATCTAATGATGGAACTCAGTCTAGACAGTGAACTAACAAAAGCAGGAATCATTTCTGTCGTCTTCACTGTATCCCCAGTACCTAGCATTGTACTTGGTAAATGTTGAATAAATGAGCTTTGTCCTCTGTCCTCTGAATAATTTCTGTAGGAGAGCATGTCAACAAGCTAGTCATTATATCTATTGTTAATCTTGTCATGTTCAGCAGACAAAAATGCAAGCAAAATTTTCTAAAAATTCCATTTTAAAGATTCAGTAAGTAATATTTACATGTAATTATTAAAGCCTTAAGGCTGGAAATTATTAAGTGAGGTGGTTACACTTTATTCTGGCAGATAATTCACTAGTATAATTGTGCCTTTTGTCTTAATTCTGTGCCTGCCTGCATGATGAAATTCAGTAATGCTCTTTATCTTATAGATTGATTATTCAAATTTAAATTCAGCTTTATAATTATAGTACTTACCTTTTTAAAAAGCAGACTTTCAGCATATTATAATGATCTCACTAAATGTCATTCTCTGAAAATGACTTTGTTAATATTTGATCATCCCTTACTTTATTCCTTATATACTTCATATGATACAGTAATCTCTATAACATTTTTATCTTTACAGTCTTGAATTTGTAGTCCACTTACATACTCTTTAAAGCAAATATAAGCATTTTTGTCATAGCTACTGGACCATTGGTCCAAAGCATATTTGATGTTTTAAAGGAGTGCTAGTATTTATTTACTTAAGATAAAAGAATGAATAAGAAAATTTCCCAACTCCTGATAAGAAAAAGTTTCTAGCTTGCAGTCATATTTTTCTTTGTGGTTCACATTATTATAGATGGTATTTTTATTTTTCTCAGGGACGTTCATTGTTTTGTTTATACTAGTTTCCATTAATTATCAATGTTTTTTCCCCTTCATTTAAGATATGACACAAGACTTAAAATTCATGGCAGAAGTACAGTAGTGTCATATTTGTGAGTTTAATGAATTCTAGAGATAGGTATAAGAAAATAAACACATTCTACCAAGTTAATGTGACCCTGGCAATTAACATTTTTTCAAAGTAGTTATTTAAGATCCTATCTAAATAGGCTATAAATAAAACTACACTAAAAGATTATTCAGGATCAGGCTCTTATGTACTAGATAGTGGGATATTTGCCACATTTTCTCCTCTTAAAAGTTTAAAAACTCCATTTGTATTTGGAAAGTGTTACCTATTGTAGTTTTACTTTATTTTGCATTGTTATTGATAGTAGAAAGCAAGGACTTAGTATCTCTCAGTCACATATAAGACTTGGTGGATGGTGTGTGATGGTTTCAGAATCTCATTTTTAAAATAAAATTGTTTGAAAATACTACATAGCAAGAAAAATTTCAAAGAGTGCAAAAAGTTTTGCAGTCATCCATTAATACGACCTATGATCAAAGTTTTTATTAGGTTAGCAAAATTGAATTAAGTACTATTGGACGTACAGTTTTTCCTAATGGCTTTTAACATGATATAAATCATTGTAACAAAATGATAAAAATGTCAACTATACCTTACTAAAAACAATAAAATTTAATTTAAAAAGATAACAGTTTATTTGAGGGAGCTGTGCTATTTTTGGCCTTTCAACTTTGGGCAGTTTATCCTACTGTTCAAAATAGTAAGTGATATTAAGTCAAATTGTCAAGTACCATTTTTATTTTATTCAGCACCTCTGGAAAAATTGCATATTTGAACCTTCAGATTTGGACTAAAACATAGTATTTAAGGATCCAGTATTATTTACACAACTTTGAGAGCTGAGATTATGTATAAAAGAACATTGTTTCTTTTCACTGGCTATTCATTTAAGGGCATGAGCACCAGTCTCAGTGAGAAGAGAATCTTTAGATTATTGCCTTTTCCAAGATCTACAGAGGAGTACGAGAAAGCAATTTTAAGAAAATTCTTACTCCTCTGTTGTTTGTTATCTTTTTTCTGTTGCTGCTCTCTCAGTCCCTAAGTTTTCATCTCTGTGTTTTTTCCTTTTTCTTAAATCTTTTGTGTTGAGGCATTTTGTTTTTAGTTTTTAAATATTAAGCTTCCATTACATATTTGGGTGTATTCCATCTACCTCATTTATTGACTGCATACAGAAGTGAGGCAAACAAGCTCAGGGTTTAAAAGCAATGATTTTGAGAACTTACTTTTAAAGACTTTTTGGGAAGGGGGGGTGTCAGATTTAGACTTACTACTTCTGTGTTAGTTTCCTAATCCATAATGGAGCGTGACTTGCGCTTTTCTTTTTCATTGCATTTTGGTTAGAAAACCTGAAACAAGTAGTATTTTGTTGTTTGCAGGCCTTCCTAGGGAAGTTGAAGATTGGTGAAGGAAAATATGTAGGAAAATTACTTACTTTGTAGTTTTGCTAAAAAGAAAATCATGTAGTTGTCTTTTATAAAATTCTTTAGTATCTTAAAATACCTGTGGTATCTTCAAATCTCAGGGCCTTAAAGTAAAACATTTTTTCTTAGCAGAATGTTAACTAATCTATATAAAAAGATGACTTGGCAGTTTTAATTGTGAACTTTGATGTTTTAGAACCTTTGAATGTTCCAACATTGGGTGTATTTTAAAACTTGACAGATGTTCAACAATTTAATTATAATCAGATTTTTCTATTTCAAGACACTCTTTAGAGCAGGAAAGTTTCAGAAATTGAGGAAGAGGGGTGCCTGTTTGGCTCAGTTGGTAGAGCGTGTGACTCTTGATCTTGAGGTAGTGAGTTCAAGCCTCATGTTCGGTGCAGAGCTTACCTTAAAAGAAGTAATAAAGTGCATGCCTTTAAAAGGAAAAGGATAATATTTTTAAAAAGAAATTGAGATGGATGGAAATTTTAAGAATACTAAATTTGTAATTGTTTGCTTTCAGTCAGAAATTGGGTTTGGAAAAATGGAAACCTATATCAAATTGGAAAAGCTTGGAGAGGTAAGCAGATACGTACTTCAAAAATATAAAACACCTTTTTTTCTTGTTCATTATCCAAACTCCACAATTAGTTCACAGTTTTTACCAGCCTAGAAGAAAAAATGTAAGCACTGTAGTCTAAAAGATTATATCTTGTACTGAAAAGGCAACAGAATGTTAGAAGGAAGAAAACCTTCAACTCTTGAAATTATGCCATCAATCTGAGAGGAAATGAGTATTTTTTTTATAGCTTGTAATCTTTTATCGAAGCAAAAAATATTGTGCTTTCTTGGTAACAAAATAGGCGTCTATCTGTTAGCCTCCTGGCAGTCTGTTGTCTGTGCTGTCATGTGGGAAATTGCATGAGATCAAACCTGCAAAAAATCAGAATTTAATCTCTAAAGATGAAGACACATCTCATTGAAGGTTAAGGAAATTTTTGGCTAAGAAGAGCTTGGTTTTCTTAAACTCACTACTAGTACTGACTAATTTTGAAGTGGTCTTCCTCCCAGGGTGAGAAAGGGCCAGCCAGAAAATAATGGAATTAGCTAACAGGGAAGCTTAAGAGAATTTGCGGGTTATCTTGGCAATGATAGAAGAAATCTCCTGTAGAATATGTTTGTTCTTTAAAGGAGAGTGAATGTACACAAATTCTGAAAAGTCTGAGAACTGATCAAAGTTTTCTGATTTAACATTATGTCAGTTACATTTTCAGTTTTCAGTTAACATGCTCAATTTACGATTGCAGGTGAAATACCTTTGACTCTAAAGCTACTGATCCAGTTGTTAATCTCATCAAAAGTACAAAAAGTAAATTAAATATTCTATGTTTTCATACTTGGCGGCACTCCGTAGGGCAGTGGAGAATATGGAGGCTCTGCGTATGGACTGAAAGTCCTCTTAGCTATAAGAAAACTGAGACAAATCATTGTAGAGTTTTCCTTGCAAAATGGGCTTTAACATATGCTTACAAATTAGGAATTTAGTTAGGGCTCTTTATTGTTTAGATGCTATAGATAGACTCTTAGGACATTTTGATGTGTCTTTCAAAAATGTATTTTATAGGGTACATATGCGACAGTGTATAAAGGAAGAAGTAAATTGACAGAGAATTTGGTGGCATTAAAAGAGATCCGATTGGAACATGAAGAAGGTGCACCCTGCACAGCTATAAGAGAAGGTAAAATTTGATCTTTGTGAGAAAAATGTACAAAAGAGTTTATATAGAATGTTTTAAACCAAAGCTGCATAACAAGAGTTCATTTTTTTTTAAGTAGAAAGAGCTCAGATACAGATGACTGGGAGATACATTTAGACATTAAAAAAGCTAATATTTAAAGTCAAAATATTTAACAGTATTAATTATTGTATAGGTTATAGTGAAATACTATGAAGTCATTAAAAATTATTGTCATGGATAAATATTTGACATTGGGAAATGTTATATATTATCTGTGGAGAAAAGCAAACTATAAATTGATACACACACAATATAAATACCATGATACCATTTTTTTTTTAAAGCTAGATTATCCAGAAAATGGCTTGAAGCAACTCATGAGCAATTTGGAGGGAAAAAATGGTATCTTAACCTATATCTAAATTAATCTTATAAGTCTCAATAAGTTAATATTTGAGGAAAAAACAGAAGAAAATGTTATGGAGATATTGTAACACTGGGGACAGTTTTAAGTATTAAAAACAAACCCAAAGCCATAAAATAAAAGAAAAAAATTATTCTGTTAAAATTTATACTACAGATCCCATTGGTGAATTTTTGTTTTACGCTTAAGAGAATCTTAAACTCAGTTCATGTGTTAAACTGCAGGTTTTTGTAGTCTGGCTACCACAGACTAATTAACTTTCTTTTCTTTTTTGCAGTTTCACTATTAAAGGATCTAAAACATGCAAATATAGTGACCTTACATGACATTGTTCATACAGATAAATCTTTGACTCTGGTCTTTGAATATCTGGTAAGCATTTAACAAAAATTTAGTATTTACTTTTGCTATAATAAAACATAGGAAATTGAGTTAACAGCTCCAGGGCATTGCTGTTTAGTTATTGGTATTTAATTAAATTACATGTTGTGCATTCAATATCTTTTCTCAAAAAAAACAAAACAAAACAAAAAACCACTTTTAAAAATTAGATACTGTTAAGTAAATCAGCCATGCCTTCTGAGAAGTATGTATCACACAGTAAAGTACTGTATTTTTTCAGGATAAAGACCTAAAACAGTACATGGATGACTGTGGAAACATCATGAGTATGCACAATGTAAAGGTATGTTTTAGTGTGTCATTTTAAATAGCCCTTATATTTTTCAAACATAGAAAGTAACAGGAATATAAAGGAATAGTAATTTAAGAGTTTTCAAAGCATACAAATATGTAGAATGTGGAAACTGCTGCTTAGAATTTCTTCAGGCCTGTTCAGCTTCCTGCCTTGGCTTATTCTTAATGTCCTATTGCTCTATTTTTCACCTACAAGTAAACCGAAGGTACATTCTTGAATCCTCTGTACTTGAGGTTCTTTTTTGTCAACTCCAGAGAATCGAAGACCTTCTGTGTTTCACATCGCCTTTTCTACCAAAATGCACAAAAAAAGTCTACCATTAGCTTTATAGGAATTGCTTTTTTCAGAGAGTCATTCAGAGCTCTACAGTGCTAATTCCCTTTTCTGAATCATAGCAGATTTCGAAGGCTGAGTAGGAGGTGCAGAAAGTAAAGTACCCAGAGGGTGGGTGACAGAAGCTGGTTTAGGTTATTTTTATAGCACGTAATTTGCCAGAGCTATGCAGCACCATTCTCTTTGACACCTCAGAATTTTTATAAAACCACCAATTCCAGGGGCGCCTGGGTGGCACAGCGGGTTAAGCGTCTGCCTTCAGCTCAGGGCGTGATCCCGGTGTTATGGGATCGAGCCCCGCATCAGGCTCCTCTGCTATGAGCCTGCTTCTTCCTCTCCCACTCCCCCTGCTTGTGTTCCCTCTCTCGCTGGCTGTCTCTATCTCTGTCGAATAAATAAAAAAAAAAAAAAAAAAAAAAAAACCACCAATTCCAGTGCATTATTTTAATGACACTGTCCCAGATCAGGTTTTTTTGGCGGGTGGGGGTAGATGTTGGTTAATTGTTTTGCCACAATATCAAAATCAAATTGTAAGCCTTAGTAGGCCTGTAAGCGTATGAGGATATATTTATTTTAAATCATTTTCTATAACAAATGGACTATTACTATGTAAAGTTTCTTTTCACTTTATTTTCAGTATTTATTTTCATAGAAATTGTCAGACTAGAAAAATAGGTAGATGCTTCAAACAGAATAATAAATTGTAAAATTCAGAGAACAACTATATAAGGAAAGGCTTTGTATTTTAAAGGATGTGGGTTTTTTTCTTTGACTTTTCTAGGCCAGTTGCTTTTTGTTTACCATAACATGCTTACCAAAGTATATCTTATTATTTGTAAGACTAATTTCTATTCATTTGTTTCTGTAGCTGTTTTTATACCAAATTCTACGTGGTTTGGCATATTGCCACAGAAGAAAGGTATTGCACCGAGACTTGAAACCACAGAACCTACTCATTAATGAAAAAGGAGAATTAAAGCTAGCAGATTTTGGTATGGAATGTATAAGATATTTATAAATAGTTCCAGGTGGTTACATTTATAAGAACAACTGTTGACACTGTGTGATTGCTTTTATGTGAGTTTGGAAATTTTCTCTGTAGCCCACAGAATAAGATACTTGATAAAACTTTGGTAGGTGAGTTATATTCATGAATGCCAAAAGGCATCGGTTCTCAGGTATGGTCTTGAGACCCTTGAGCATCCTGAGACCCTTTCAGGGCATCTCCAAAGGTATATATTATCAAAATTATACTAAATGTTACTTGCCTTTTTCACTGTATTAATATTTGCAGTGATGGCCCAAAAGCACTAAGGGATAAAGCTACTGGTTGGTGCTTTAGTATAAGTCAAGGCAGTGGCACCAAATTGTACTTGGTAGTCATTGTGTTCTTCACCACTATATACACTTGGAGGAAAAAAGTGTCAGTTACATATAAAAAGGTATTTGATGAAGCAGTAGTAAAACTTACTAATTTTATTAAATCTCCATCTTTAAGTACGTGTCTTTTTTAGTAGTTTATGTGATGAAATGAGATGTATACATAAAACACATTTGCTGTACATGGAAATACTATGGTTATCTCAAGGAGTAGTGCTTATGTGAGTGCAAACTGAACTAACCCTTTTTTTCAAGGAACATCATTTTTACTTGAAAAAAATGACTGACGGGCAAACTACGGGTACTCAGACTTAGGTATATTTGGCACACATTTTCTAGGAAATAAAGTGAACCTACCACTACAAGGAAAACACCTGAAAGTATTTCTTGCCAATAGGAAGGTCTGAGTTTTCAAGCAAAAATTAGATTTTGGAAATCTGAATCTGCCACTTTGAGCTCGATATTTTCCCCATACTTAAAGACTTTACTGGTGAGATGGGTAGTGGTATTAACAAATGGGTTTTGTTGGTATGTTTAGAAATCTGTAAGCATTTGGAATATCTATAACCCAGGGAATCGATGTTTTCCAAATGACTAGTATGTACATAATATTACAGAATCATGCATGGGTAAAAGATCCACTTAAAGTGCAAGATAGACCAATGAATTTTAATGTAACAAGAGTATGAGAAGTTTGCTATTATAATTTCAGTTACCACATAATCTTTAAGAAATTAAATCTGATGTAGTGTCAAAGAAGAATATGCACAATATTCAGAAAAGGCTGTTTAAATGCTCTTCCTCTTTCCAATTTCGTATCTGTGTGATCTGTGTGAGATCTGATTCTCGTATACTTCAGTCAAAGCAACATATCACAAGAGATTGAATGCAAAAGCAGTTGTGAGAATCTAAGAGTCTTCTTTTAAATTAGATTACAAAACTATGAATAAGAACATTTGTACTAATTTTTATTTTCCTTTAGGAAAAAATCTTTCTCATAAAAGTCATGTTAATACATAAGTGGTGATTTTATTGAATAAGTTTTAAATTTTTCTCAGTTTTTCTAATACGGCAAATATCTATATAAATAAAAGCTGTTTGGGTCCTCATAATTTAAAGATTTTTTAATTATGTTAGTCACCGTACTTTAAATTGTAATAAAAGGGGTCCTGAGACTAAAGAGTTTAAATGCCACTACTGAAAGGTGATTCTTTAATATGCCTGCCACCATGACTTTGTATTTATATGCTTATTAACTAATTAATTAATGCTATTTATGTCTCTCTTTAGCTAACTCAATTTTAATGAGATTACATATTCTTATTGCTTCTAGGAAGTAAATTTTTTTATATTAAACTTTGTATAGTAGGTTTTTGTTTTTTTTAATATTTCACATTTTGAGAGTTTCAGTACTCTAATAGAAAATGGTTTTAAAAAGCCAGGGCAGTTTTCACAATTAGCACTTAATCATTTTTCATAAGTGCTAATAAGTGATAATAGTAGTTTCACTTTTGGAGTATTGCATTAAATTTGAAAATATAAGTGTTTCAAATATTGCTTTGTTAATAACATTAAAAATTCACTAAGTGGTGAGTTCAGGAAATTCCTATACTTTTACTCTTTTAACTTTACTATTTGTTTGAAAGTAGGTTAGTATTTGGTTTTCCTTCCTTAAAAAGGAAATGGGTATAGGTCACATGTGTTTAAACTTAATGAGTTATTTGCATATGCTCACATTATATTGTCTCTTGGGCACAGTTTAGGCTGTTACTTTCCTTAAAATTGTTATTTTCTGTTTTGTTCTTTTTTTTTTTTTTTTTTCTGAGCTGCATTTACTGCTTCTTATTCCTTAATCATAAAATGAATAGCAGTGATAGAGAACCCCTGCTTGGCTAATAGAAATGCAAAATGAATGAATGGCAAGGACCATCAAAAATTTACTTTTGGGGGGGAATGCTAGGAGTGCTTTAAATTTTGCTTCTAACAAAGCAAGCAAGCGAATTTTATCTTTTCACAGGCCAACAAGAAATTCTGATTATTCCATGAGATAGTACAGTTTTGTCTCTGCTTTTAGTTATTTATTTTTTATTGGTCGCATAGTAAATATACTTAAGAACTGCCAGTAAGAGAGAGTCCTATAACTTTGAGTATTTTATTGTACATTGTTCTTGATCTCTATGAAAATTCTACCCTTTTTCCTGTGATTGATGAAATTCAGATCTAGGCAAATACGAATATAGACAAACATTTTCATTAATAATGGAAAATGGCTTCTGTAATTATACCATATCACAATTAATTTGGTTTGGAAAAGATGATTTCATTTTATAACAATACTGAAATTCTCATTGTGAACCAGGAATCTGTTTGAACAAGCACCCTACTTCAGAATTCTCTCAGGAACAGGAGAGTAAGGTACTGAGGAAACTATAACTTGCAGTTGCTTTGATGCTATACTTATAGGTTATAGAATAAGCAAATTTGTGGCCTGTCTTTTGTTCCCACATAACCCATTATTAATATCAGGAGATATTAGAAAGCTATCCACATCTTGCTAATTACCAAAGTTGGTAGGAAAATAATTTGTTGAACTTACTTTACCAAGTTGGGTTTGGTAGAGTAAGACTTGTAATTAAATAAGATCGTGTCAACATTGTTAAAGTTATACCCTTTAGCTGTTATACTAAACAAAAATAGTATGAATGCTGCCTAGCTATTTAAATTTCTGGTTTTATTTCAGTGCCTTTATCGAGTTTAATAAAGTATTGAATTATCCTTTTATGACATTTTTCATATTTAATATTTTAATCAAATATATAAAGTTACACATAAAAGCTCACAGCCTAAAAATGGATTATTCCTTGTTATTTGAAATAAACTATATGTTAGAATAAATTTATATTTCTTCAGGTATCTTTTATAGTTGCTTCAAGTGATCAGAATTGAATCCAGATCAAGTGGAGGCTTACAGATGCTAAAAACAACTCTCATGCCAGTGGCTCAAGAGATGAAGTTGTAACTCTCGCCTTTATTTCTGAATAATCAGTGATTCCATTTTAAATTGACAAAAGAATGGCACATGGTTTTCATCATTTACATTAATAATAGCCAAAGGCAGCATGGTCCGTTTTATTTAAAATTATCCTTAAATACTTAAAATACACAACAGCAGTGTAATTTAGTCTAAGAAAACTAAAATTGGTATAGCAAATGAAAGTTGGAATCAGGTTAAAAAAAAAAAAAAGGTAACAGAAGCCTGTAGCTATAAGTAAAACTCTTTATTTCTGTCTCATGGCCTATTTGGCATTAATTTAAGGTTCCACTTGGAAATAATTTTGGCACTATGATTCATAGAAGGCAAGTTTCTTAGGTTTACATTAACCCAGGCACTGTTACCAGGTGCATTCACATGCATAAAAATAAACATAGTCTCTGATTGTGGAATTGTTACTGTTTAATTGCATAAAGATTTGCTTACTAGACCATGCACACACACACAAAAAAATTCATAAAACTGAGTTTTTAAACTTCAGGAAACTAGAGAATAGCTGTCTCAGACATCCTTGTGACTGAAGTCATGGTGAAGATATGGGTTGGGAAATCCTTGCCATTTTTTAATTGTTTTCTTTTCCCTGTGAAGGGCTAGCCAGAGCCAAGTCAGTTCCCACAAAGACCTACTCCAATGAAGTCGTCACACTGTGGTACCGGCCACCTGATGTGCTTCTCGGTTCCTCAGAGTACTCAACACAGATTGACATGTGGTAAATACATGCAGATGTTATTGCCATTTATAATTTTGAAAGAATGTAACCATTAACACAGGCATATTGATAGATATTTGACTTTTAGGGAGATATTTTAAAGAGCGAAAATATAAGCAATAATTAAAAGTTTTGACACGAATAAGATCACCTAGGTTTACCAGTTCTATCACTTACAACTACATAATAAGCTTATTCAAATTACTGGACTTGCCTCAGTTTCCTCATTTAAGGAAATGGGAATAGTAACAATAATTACTTTAAAAAGGCTGTTTTGTGGATAATGTTAAGACCAAATGAGCTAATACTTATTAAGCATTTAGAAGAATGTTTAGTACGTCGTAGTTTAAAATAAAATTATTCTTGTCATCATTTAATATTCATAAAAATCCACTTGGTCTTAAGTTGATCTAAGAATAATAAAATATTGCAACCATCTTCCTCATATCCCACTCTGATCATGATATTCCTTTACTCAAATACCTTTGCTGCGTCCCCTTTCATTACCTATAGAGTAAGGTATAATTCATCAATCTGATACTTAATGATCTCCATAAAAACATCTCTAAACTATCTTTTCCAACTTACATTAGACTGTTCCTCTATATGAGTAATCCCTTTTAGCCAAATGGGCTACTCACCATATCTCAAAAATAACCTGGGCTTTCCCACCTTTGCACTTATGTTCATACCAGTCGACCCATCTGGAATGCCTACTGTGCATCTCCTGCCTAGGAACCTTCAAAACACAGCTTTTCATAAATCCTTCCTGAATACAACCTAGCATCCAATGACAATTCCTTCCTCTGAAATGTGGTTTCATTTATTGACTATATAATGCAGTAATAAGTCATACGCTTCCTTCTGTTGTCTTGCATTGAACAATTATATATAATTTTGTGTAACATTTTTTTAAACTTATTTTTTAAATTGTGGTAAAATATACATAACGTAGTTTACCATTTTAACCACATTTTCTACAGTTCTTTGGCGTTAGGTACATTCACATTGTTGTGTAACCTTAACACTCCAGAACTTTTTTCATCTTGCAAAACTGAAACCTCATACTCATTAGACAACTCCCCATTTCCTCCTTCCTCCAGCCACTGGCAACCACCATTCTACTTTCTGTCTCTGTGAGTTTGACATTTCTAAGCACCTCATATGAGTAGACTGATTACAGTATTTGTCCTTTTGTGACTGGTTTATTTCACCTAGCATAAATGTCTTCAAGTTTCATCCATGTTTTTAAGATACTTGACTTTACGTGTCAGAATTGCTTTCATTTTTAGACTGAGTAATCATTGCATATGTATGCTACATTTTGTTTATCCGTTTGTCAGTGGGCATATGGGTTGTTTCTACCTTTTGGCTGTTAAGAGTAATGCTGCTGTGAACATAAGTGACAAATACGTCTTTGAGACTCTGCTTTCAGTTCTTTTGGGTATATACTTAGGAGTAGAATTGCTGGATCATATGGCAATTCTATTTTAAATTATTTTGAGGGACAACCATACTGTTTTCAATAGTGGCTTCATCATTGTAACTTTTTGTATACCATTTTAGTATGTAAAATTTTACATACAGTGGTTAGATTGTGAGTCCTTTAATGGGAGGGACTGTGTCTTAAGGGTATTGACACAGATTCCAGACGATAGTATTCATTCACTGAATCTCCATCCGTTTCTTTTCCTTCTCACACACTTGTGTACACTCACCACCCTGCACTTGTATGTTCTATCTCTGCTTCCTGCATAAAAGTTTCTTGAATCATTTGCTTCTCCCTATCCCTGCTACCCACTATCTAAGACATAATAGGCATTAAATCACTGTTAACTATTGGTATGTTTTTCTTCAAGGGTCATGCAGAGGAGAGCTGGACATTTTTAAGGCAGGGCAGAGGAGGGGAGATGGAGGAGTGGATATAAAATATAAAAGTTGAGACAAATAGGATACATATTAACAAATTAGTTGGAGCTGAAAATAATCTCTATAGTATGTTTTCTAGCAGGCTAATACAAAATTCTCCATCTCCAGAGGGTACTCTTAAGGAAAAGATAATTGTCCTTCATAATATGTAAATAGATTGCTCATCATTTTTTTTATGATATATCTTAAAGGGGTGTTGGTTGCATTTTCTTTGAAATGGCTTCTGGAAGACCTCTGTTTCCAGGATCAACCGTGGAAGATGAGCTGCACTTAATTTTCCGACTGCTAGGTAACAGATATTTTCCCAGTAATTTGTTTTATTCAATTGTGACTAGCTAGATAAGATTATATATTTTAAAAAAATAAATTTAAAAATTTGGTACTGAGACTAACTAACATAGATAGCTGTTATAAGAATTATAATTAGTTAATTATAATTATACCTGGCTGGCTCTGTCAGTGGAGCATGTGACTTAATCTCCGGGTTGTAAGTTTGAGCCCCATGCTGGGTGTAGAGATTACTTAAAATCTTTAAAAAAAAAAAAACAAAAAAAAAAACCAACCTGATTACAAAGAAAATAATTATAATCAGCATAATTATAAAAATAGAGCCTTCTGTGTAACTTCTTTTCATTTACTAAGTTCTGCCTTTGCATTAAAAATTGTATGCAAGAACAAAGAGAAATATTATCGAAAATTGACCTTTAGCATATTATTGGGAAATATTTCTAGATTAGGCATCATCATTTTTATGGCATCATTGCAGAGTCCCAAAAAAGTTGATATGTCTTTACTATTTCTATCATTTTGCTTTCAGTTGAAATAATAAAATCAGCTACTAAATGTAAATTGTTCTTTGACACTTTCTTAGTTCTCCTTATTTATGTGTTTGTGTATATATAAATTTTTATATATTTACACATTTTTATTTTATTTTTTTTTTAATTCAGGAACACCATCTCAGGAAACTTGGCCAGGTGTTTCTTCAAATGATGAGTTTAAGAACTACAACTTTCCAAAATACAAACCACAGCCTGTCATTAACCATGCACCCAGGTATTTTTTTCTTTAAGTTAAAGGGGGAAAACCCACATCATTCTTTCCAGTCTTTTGAAGCATTAGCCATAGTAAGGATTCAGGGAAAAATATATAATATACATACAGAGTTCTTAAATATTTTAGGATCTGATTTAGATGAATTTCTTCCTTCCTTTTGTCAGATTAATGTTATAATTCAGAGACCAAGATATATAAATCACAGAATTGAGCTATAAATAAAATGAATATAGAACATCCATATTAGAATTCTAGAGTGTATGTAGATTGTTCCCTTTGTCAGAAAGAAGACATTGGTTAATGCTGTATTCAGTACCTTGAAGGCCATGATGAAATTTTTGTTTTGCCTCCTACAGAATTATTCTGTATTTACTTACAAAAATCTAAGAAAGTGTTAAAAGTAAAATCTTGACTCTGACCCAAGGTGACCCGTCAGTATTTGGCCAATGTTAATGACATGATTTGTTTTTGAAGAATGTAAACTCTTTCTGACCCCTCATATCCTAAATGTTAGCCATTTCATTAAAGTTTCTCAGATCTACCCCCAGATCCATTTAAAACCCCCATTAAAATTTCAGTTAGAACATTTCTACTTACTGAAATGTAAAAATTCCATAAGTAACAAAGAATAACTAACCCCTTTGACTGTGTTTTTTCATGTGTCCTTAAAAAAAATAGAGTATACCCAGATACCAAATAAGGTCAGTGTTTTAACGTTTTAATCAAAAAAGCCATTCACATTGCTCACGAGCTAACACACTTGGCTCTAGTTCCATTTATTCTCAAGCTAGAGAGAGTAGAAAAACAGTTCTGATACCAAAAATATTTTTAAAGTATTTATATGAATTGATGTTCTTATTGTTACTATAGCAACTAGTAACATTCTAAGTAGACTTGCTTAGGAAGAATAATACTATGTGCAGGGCTTTGTGTGTGTGTCTCTTCCTTCTAAGTAGCATAAATCCTATTTTTGTCATTTATATGTTGCTTGCTATTGTAGTGTCCAGTGCAGAAGGTTGAAGCTCCTCTTTAAAGCAGGTTCTCCATGACCTTAGCCCCTAGTTTGTGCCCAAAGAGCTCTGGATATTTGTCAGAACGGCAAACTACAAAGGATTAGAAGAGTCTGGAGAATGTCTAGGCCACAGCATCCACAGTACTCACTAAGAACACTTGGGAGAGTATTTCTTTATTCGTAATTGTACTTTTGCCAGTGAAAGGCATGCAAAATAGAACCTGTGCTTTCTGATCAAGAGATTATCCCATTAAAATAGTCCCCAAATCCTCTACTACTTATTAAATGAATTTCATCACTATAATTATCTATCTTTATTGACTACCTCATTGATTTTGTAGCCCAATTTTTAATTAAGTTTTATGATGTCATTGTGGCATATTTAAATGGAACTTTATAGGTTCTAGTACCCCGGTCTCAGTAGACTACCCTGTAAAAATGTGTTGAATGAGTCATCTGTGTTTATTGTGAGCCACAGTGATAGATTTGGGGTCACTTTCACCTATACAATAAGAAAATGACGCTTTTGTATCTTGCCTGTAGCAGAACACTATGAAAATGATACACTTAAGCTTTTGTGATAATAGGGGTTACTTTGAGACAGAATGGTGATTTTGAAAAATTCTTTAATTATCTGATTTGTTCTTCATTATTGAAAATTTGAGCCAAAGCCGTTTTTTATAGTTTCTTCTTCAGCAAGTGGCAAGATAGGTCTTTTAAGGATAAAACAGATTTGAGTCTATTTGAAAGCAACAAAAGTGGCTATTTTAGAGCACTTGAAGTTAGCAGATTAAAACACTTGGAAAATAGTTTTATTTGAAAAGTTCCCGTCAGCTAAGATAAAAGAATAAATTGCTACTTGTTTTTTGTTTTTAGATTAGACTCTGAGGGAATCGAGTTAATAACAAAGTTTCTTCAGGTATGTTACATCTTACTTTGTAATCACTAAGCCGCAGTTTCTCTGTATCTGTAGAATGGAATCAGTAATACCTGCCTAAAGTATTTGTCATGACAGTTAAATAAGATTATTTATGGTAGTATCTGGCATGCTTAAGGCATATGCTTAAGTAAAATAATAATAAATGATGGTTTCTCTTAATGTGTATGGGTCTCTCACTGTGACCTAGAACATTCTGAGGTAGTCACCTTCTGGCATTGATCAACTTATGTCCAGGCCATGTTCTCTGCAATTCATAATCTCTTATGTTCTTTTTTTTCCTTATACTTACAGCCTTATAGGCTACAGCACCTACAAATACCATTCATATCTTCTATTCAAAGCAGTAAGAAGAGAAGATAAGGGTGTCAGCCATAATAGTCCCCTTGTATCTGGAAAGCAAAGGCTTTTCCAGAAACCCCTGCAAAGCTTCTTCCTAAGTCTTGTTGGCCAGAACATTAATTGTAAGAGAGGCTGGGAATTGGGGAGCAAGATTGTTATTATAATTAGCCTAAACTTAAAACAGTCATGATTCATGATTGATCTGCTGGATTTGGAAACACGGACACCTTAAACAAATCTCATCAAGGAAAAAAAGGAAATGGATATCCAATAGGTAATTTAATAATATCTGTCATAAAAGTATTGGATATATTTCCAGTGATCCTTTGGTGTTCATGAGGAAAAGGAACACCAAAGGTCAGATATTTTAGTTTTTTATCACTTCAGAAAATACAGGAAATCTAAATTTTTAGTGAAGAGCCAGCTTCATCTTGGAAGTTTGGAACTGAGATGTAGTCATTACTACATAATCTCAATAGCAACTCACATTAGAGTATATCTGGCGTACTCCAAGTTCGTTCTTAAAAAGCAGTCATTGTATTACAAATAATAAGATAAAAATAGCTCTAAATGCTAATCTGCCTCCCCTCATAATGTTTAGAGAAAAAGTTAATGAAGCAGTTCTTTGCTTTTTCACAGTACGAATCTAAGAAAAGGGTTTCAGCAGAAGAGGCCATGAAACATGTATACTTTCGAAGTCTGGGACCAAGAATACATACTTTACCTGAAAGTAAGAGAAATTCTAACGTCCCCCTGGCCCCATTTTCATTTGTCCAGTGTTGGAGACTGGGGTGAATTAGGGGTTTAGGAAGAGATTATGGTCGGTTTTTAAGCATAAAATTTTAGTCTTTTTGTAACCAGATCAGAATTCCTTGAAGGGAAGTGTGTCTTATTTGCATATGTTTTCATTTGTTTCTTTTTCTTTTTTTTTTTAAGACTTTTTTATTTTAGAGAGAGTGAGTGAGAATGTGCTCCTGTAAGTAGGGGAGGGACAAAGGGAGAGAATCTTCAAGCAGACTTCCTGCTGAGTGCAGAGCCTAACATGGAGCTGGAGTGGGGCTTGACCCCACAACCCATGAGAACTTGGCCCGAGCTGAAAGCAAGAGTCGGGACGCCCAACCGACTGAGCCATTCAGGCACCCCTTAATTTGTTTCTTTTAACACTGAGCACATTGCCACTGCTCTGTAAGAAATCAATAGTACTTAGGCATGGGTTATTAATCTTATTAGACTTAAATTGGAAAATGCCATCTGATGATAGACATTGTCATTAGGCCTAATCTGGATTGCGTTGATTCAGAGTTTCTAAAAATGGATTTCAGGCAGAGAGTAATGAAGCACAACTGAAACATAAAATTGTTTTCTTGTGAAAGTAGATTTCCTTTTCAAGATATAAAGATGATTTTTCTTTGCTATGGTCACTCTGACTTTACTGTCCTCATGACAGTGGTGAGTGTATTGTCAGTCCCTAAAAGAGCTGATTTCTCATGCCTGAGTTAACTGCTTCATTTTACTCATCACCCCCTTTTAAAAGATTACCCCAACATTTTACTTTAAAACTGAGGAAGGTGAATGGGGAATTAGAATATTTAGGAACTGAGATTCCAAAAGCTTTCATTAATTTCCCATTCTCATTTATAACTAAAAAATACTAATTCATTGAGGTTTGCTAATTGAGATCAAGAATCCTTAAGACTTTTCACTTAGAACTTAACTGGATATTTTTTAATGAAAGATTACCTCTCTAGCAGAGATTGGAAATGAGAGAGATGAATTATGAGTGTTTTTTTAAGATGATATTTACATTTCATTATTAATACCAAGTTTCATTGTTTGAGGTAGGCAATTATGGTTGTGTACAAACCTATGGTTTTTTCCTGAAAATCTGCAGTTATTTTGAGACCCTGATACCTTCATGCCATTATAAGGAGACAGATAAAGGACAGAGAGAATAAAAATCAAGAAATACCTTTTGATTAGGTCTTATAACCCCAGTAAGTCCTAGAAAGAGAGTGTATATTCTCTATATGTACATATTCGAGGAGAAACATATTGGAAGCATTATTCAAAGCAGAGTTGTAGGGGAAGGTTCTGAGGGGAGATTATTTTATTTGGTTTTCTTCTCAAAACATGGGAACAAAGGGGGAAGATAGTTCAGTAGGGCTTTAACCTTGTGAATGTAGCATAAATGTTTCATGTTGAATCAATACACATTTTTAAACATTCTGTCTATAGTTGGGTTATATTTGTTTTAATAATGTTAGACCTTCACCTGATAGTTTTTGTCTATGCATTTTAGGTGTATCAATATTCAGTTTGAAAGAGATTCAGTTGCAAAAGGACCCGGGTTTTCGAAATTCTTCTTATCCAGAGACAGGTGTGTTTGTCATAAACCATTTCACGTGTCGATCATGAAATATTGCGTGGAACCAAGTTTTTGGTTTATAAATTGATCAGTAAGATCATTGATGTAAAAACCAATGTACAGTGCATTCCACAACTGTATGTTTAGCATTGCACGTACTCACTTTTCTGTATGATGTGGGCAGCTCAGTAATTCTTCCGAGAGAAATCTGACTCAGTCAAGTCAGGGATCCTGAAAGCTGCAGATGGCACAAAGACCTTTTACAAGTGGCCTGGCTTGATCACTGCACACGCCATCCCTGGTACCTGAGGCAGAAGACACATCTTGTGCTTCCCTAGTCTTCAGGTTCATCACTGCGAAGCATAGAAGCTGTAGACTGACCCCATCAACAAAAGGGTCATTTAAGACAGTGCTGATCACTCTTATCGTGGAACATTAGTTTTTGCTGGTGGGAACATTAGCTTCCTAGAGTCACCAAATACTGTATGTGGGATAAAACTGAACCTTGAACTGCCTCATAAAATGACTTTATATTTTAGGACATGGGAAGAACAGAAGACAGAGCATGCTCTTTTAAGTCTGATAAAATGGTTTCAAGCCCAGCCCCCAGCCTTTCTTATCAATCAAGGACTCAGATCTGAAGGCAATTATTTCTTTTGGTGGACTTGGAATCTCCGTTTGTCTACACTGTCCTCTTCACAGTGGAGTCTTTTTATTTCAGACCTACAGATTGTTTTTATATTTGTTGTCACAGTGTGACAATTTTTTTGTACAGTTGGTTTTAAGGTCTTCTCTGCCATTAGAGCCAGTAGGTTACAGCTGTTGATGTAACTGTAGCTGCAATTTTTGTGCAGGACTGAGAAACACAGTGCATTATTTATTGCGGAATCATTGCTGCTAAATAACTACTGTCTGTTTATTTAACACAACAGTTACATGCCTGAAGAAGTTGCAGTGGCTTTATTAGATGTGAATGCATCTGTTTCTCCTCACGAATTGTTTTACTGCTGCATTTCTTGTTTGTTTTTAAAATTAAACTGCAGTGTTTCCTGGAATGTAAATTTAGCTTTGCTTAACAGTAAAATAAGTGAGCCATCTTGAACACTCTAAGTTCATGCTATATAATTTTTTATTGAACATCCTCAAGTAGAGTAGCTAAGAAATTGATGAGCACATTATGTTTAGGAAAGCATGTGATGCAGAAGTTGATTCAAGCAAGTGAATACCTGACATTGTGGGGATCTTACATTAGATACCAGTAAGTTAAAGCACCAAAATTATTTATTTTTACCTTTCCTCATTTTAGAAATATTTACTGCATATTATTGGATATGTGTATACTAATACACTTACCTATTTTACATTGTGCTTTAATTTAGTTAAAACTAAACCATACAAGTCCAGTGAAATATGTGAGGTCTTGTTTTCGTCTTAAATACAATTCTTTTATTAGAAGGGATGATACTACTTTGGGGAGCCATTTATTTCATTTTGGGGGGGCTGTGTGTATAAATATGTTTTAATAACATTCACTTGGAATCAGCTAAAAGCTGTAATATGTCTTTGAAATGAGCCATGATAAATACAAACAAGAGAAACGAGAACTTAGAGGATTGTTTTAAGGCATCGTAGGTATTAATGTGTTTATCAGAGATAGTAAATATTACAGTTTCAATTATGCATCTCTTTGAACATCATAAAGACACCTTGGTGTTGGTAAGTGTTTTAAGCATTTGTGTTAAGTTTTAAGGACTATTTGTTTATTTAGTGCATCTTACAAACTACAAATCTTTAATTGGTATATTTTGAAATGGTCATGTAAATTTTTGGCTTATATATCATGAAAATAATCATAACTTAATTTTTTTTTCCTGATATTCACTGTAAAACATTCAGGGGTCCTACCATTTCTGTTCAGGAAATCTTGTAGTTTATTGTTATTTAACAGTATTAAGTGAATTTTTGTATATTTCATTTTAACTTTATTTGTGAATAGTGATTGTGGCATGTTTGGGTGTTATTTTAATATTTCATGATACAGAAATTTTAATTTTTAAAAAAAACTTTCTGGAAGAAACAGATTCATGTGTAATGGTGAATATTGGACCACTACTGCTTTTCACATTTGTAAATTGGTTTTATGTTAAACCCTGTAGCCTAACAAACTGCTGTTATTTCTAACTGACAGACATGTATTAATATTGTACTTTGAAGGTTATAAATATTATGTGGAAATTCCTCCGTTTTGTTTTGAAATTTATAATAACAAAATCTTCATGTTGTTAAAATGTGGTTTTGTTGAGTCACAGTTCTTTCTGGGGGAAGAAGGCTGTGTAGAATGGGGTCATTTTCCTTTATGGGTTTCATTTTTAAGATCATGAAGTCTCACTGTGCCAGTAATGATATTTAATTTGTATTTGTGCTGGCCATTCATTTAATAATCTCTCCTGTGATTTTATAGGATAGTACTTAATTATAAAGCTGTCAGATTTTTCATTTCTTATGTTATATAAGTGATGTTTTGCAAATTTCATAGTTATCCATAAGTTTGATATTCTTGCATATAAAAGATGAAGAAATATATCCAGTAGTTATATAAAATTCTTCTTCCTAGGAAGTCCTAGGGGTGTTTCTTCATTTTATTAAGGAATTTGATATTTTTTTTTGATACTTGAGCACCACCATTCAGATCCTGAAAACTTTGCAATGAAGACAATTGAAACTCAGAAATTTTGAACCATGAACACTTAGGATTCATCTTAAACTGACATGGTCCTAAAGGTAAGAGAGGATGCCTTTTTTGTTTTCCTTCCAAATGGTGTTGACACACATTGAATATGTCAGTCTAGGTGTATAGAAGAGTTTCCGTTCTGATGCTTTATTACATGTGAAAGACTGCTTGTTAACATGTTATAATAATCTATCTTTTGGATCCAGAACAATTCATGAAGTGTTTTTTTTTTTTTTTTTGTATGCTTCTGTTTTTATGGGGTTTTTTTAATTTGCCATTTTTATCATTTTAAGTATATAGTTTAGTGGCATTAATTAGACTGTTGTACAGCAATTACCACTATCTTTTTCCAAAATTTTTCATCTCCAAACAAATGCTATACCCATTAAGAAACCCTCCCTCATTTTCCCCTCCCCACAGCCCCGGTAACCTCTAATATATAGGCATAACTCCTTCTACTGTGCCGCACTTTATTGTGCTTTGCAGATACTGCAGTTTTTAATAAATTGAAGGTTTGTTGCAACCCTGCCGGCGCCGTTTTTCCAGCTGCATTTGCTAATTTTGTGTCTCTGTGTTACATTTGGTAATTCTCACAGTATTTCAAATTCTATTATTGTATTTGTTATGCTGATTTGTGATTAGTGATTCTTGATATTACCACTGTAATTGTTTTGGGGGTGCCACAAATCACACCCATGCAAGACAGTGAACTTAATTCATAAATGCTGTGTGTGTTCTTACTGGTCCACCAACAGGCTATTCCCCCATCTCTCTCCCTCTCCTCAGGCCTCCCTATTCCCTGAGACACAATACTGAAATTAGGCCAATTAATAACCCTACAATGGCCTGTAATTGTTCAAGTGAAAGGAAGAGTCACATATTTCTGAGTTTAAATTAAAGCTAGAAATAATTTAAGCTTAGTTGGGAAGGCATGTCAAAAGCCAACATAGGCTGAAAGCTAGACCTCTTGCTCCAGTTAGCCAAGCTGTGAATGCAAAGGAACAGTTCTTGAAGGAAATTAAAAGAGCTACTCCAGTGAACACATAAATGATAAAGTGAAACAAACTTATTGCTGATATAGAGAAAGTTTTATTGGTTTGGGTAGAAGATCAAATCAGCTACAACATTCCCTTAAGCCAAAACCTAATCCAGAGCAAAGCCCTCTCTCTCTCTTCAGTTCTTTGAAGGCTGAGAGAGGTGAAGAAGCTGCAGGAGAAAAGTTTGAAGCTTAACAGAGTTTGGTTCATGAGGTTAAAGGAAAGAAGATGTCTGCATAACATAAAAGTGCAAGATGAAGCATCAAGTTATCCAGAAGATCTAGGTAAGATAGTTAATGGAAGTGGCTACATTAAACAGATTTTCAATGTGGGCAAAATAGCTTTCTCTTGGAAGAAGATGCCATCACATCTCATAGCTAGAAAGGAGAAGTCGGTGCTTGGCTTCAAAGTTTCAAAAGATTGGGGTGCCCAGATGGCTCAGTCAGTTGAGGATCTGACTTTTGATTTTTGGCTCAGGTCATGATCTCAGGGTTGTGGAATTGGGCCCAGCATTGGGCTCCACTCTTGGTGGAGAGTCTGTTTCTTACTTTCTCTCCCTCCCCTATCCCCCCCCTACAAAATAAATAAATCTTAAAAAAAAAAAAAAAAAAAAACTCTCTTAGTAGAGACTAATGCAGCTGATGACTGTAAGTTGAAGCCACTGCTCGTTGACCATACTGAAAACCCTAAGGCCCTTAAGAATTATGCTAAATCTACTTTCTCTGTGCTCTGTCAATGGAACAACAAAGCCTGGATGAGAGCACATCTCTTTATAGCATGATTTACTGAATATTTTAAGCCTGCTGTTCAGGAAAAAAGGTTTTCAAAATATTATTTTCCATTGACAATGTACCTGACCACCCAGGAGCTCTGAGGGAGATGGACAACCAAGATTAATCTTGTTTTCATGCCTGCTAACATAACATCTGCTTTGGAGCCCATAGATCAAGAAGTAGTTTTGACTTTCGAGTCTTATAAGAAATACATCTCATAAAGCTGTAGCTCCCATAGTAGTGATTCCTCTCTGATGGATCTGGGTAAAGTAGATTGAAAACCTTCTGGAAAGGATTCACCATTCTAAGTGCCATTAAGAACATGTATGATTCATGGGAAGAGCCAAAATATCAACATTAACAGGAGTTTGGAAGACGCTGGTTCCAAGACCTGAGCAGAAGTAACTGCAGATGTGGTGGAAATAGCAAGAGAACTAGAATTAGAAGTGGAGTGAATTGCTACAAGATGACTGAATTGCTACAATTTCATGATAAACCTTGAATGATAAGAAGTTGCTTCTTATGGATGAGCAAAGTGGTTTCTTGAGATGGAATCTACTCCTGGTGAAGATGCTGTGAAGATTGTTGAAATGACAGCAAAGGATTTAGAATATCACTTAAATAAACTTGGTTGATAAAGCAATATCAGGGTTTAAGATGACTCCGGTTTTGAAGGAAGTTCTGCAGGTAAATTGCTATCAAACAGCATGAAAGGACTCTTCATCGTTTCCGCAGACTTCATTGTTGTCTTATTTTAAGAAATTGCCACAGCCACAAGCCTTCAGCAACTACCACCCTGATCAGACAGCAGCTATCAACATCAAAGCAAGACCCTCCAACAGCAAAAGGACTATGACACACTGAAAGCTCAAATGGGTTAGCATTTTTTTAATAATAAAGTATTTTTTTAAACAGAAGTATGTACTTTTTTTTTAGACAATGTTGCACACTTAATAGACTGCAGGATAGCGTAAACATAATTTTTATATGCACTGGGAAGCCAAAAATTCATTTGACTCACTTTATTATGTTTGCTATTGCGATGGTCTGGAACTGAACCTGCAATATCTCCAAGGTATGGTTGTAATTTCTAAGTTTTATTTTTATTTACTTAAGTATATATCTACACCCAACATGGGTCTTGAAATCACAACCCTGAGATCAAGAGTCACATGCCCTTCTGACTGAGCCAGCTAGGCACCCCTGGTATGCCTGTACTTGTCTATTGCAGATATTTCATATAAGTGGAGTTATACCATAATTGTCCTTGGGTGTCTGGCTTATTTCGCTCACTTAGAATGATGTTTTCAAGTTTCATCCATGTTGTAGCATGTATCAGAATTTTAGTTCTTTTTCATGGCCGAATAATATTCTTCGAATGTACGTTTTGTTTAAACATTTATCTGTTGATTTCACATGAACTTTTTTCTACTTCTTGGCTTTTGTGAATAATGCTGTCATGAACATGGGTGTACAAGCATCTGTTTGAGTCCTCGTTTTCAATTCTTTGAGTTTATATACCTAGGAGTTGAATTGTTGGGTCATTTAGTAATTCTGTGTTTACCTTTTTAAGGAACCATCAAATGATTGCCCATGGCAACTGCACCGTTTTCATTCCCAGTAGTAATGTATGAGAGTTCTAATTTCTCATCCTTGCCAATACTTACTTTCCTTTAAAAAAAAAAAAAATTCATTTTGATACATAGGACATGTTATCTCATTGTAGTTTTGATTTGCATTTCCCTAGTGAGTAGGATGTTGAGCATCTTTTCATGTGCGTATTGGCCATTTGTATCTGGTTTGGAGAAGAGTATTCAAGTCCTTTGCCCATTTTTAGATTGTTGTTGCTGAGTTGGGTTGTTTAAACTGTAGTTTTTTACATCTTTTAAGTTTTATTGATTTTAGAGCATGCACGCGTTGAAGGGGGGAAGGGCAGAGGCAGATGAAGAGGGAGAGAATCCCAAGCAGACTCTCCACTGAGCACAGAGCCCGATGAGAGGCTCAATCTCATGACCCTGAGATCATGACCTGAGGTGAAATCAAGTTGGATGCTTAACTGACTGACTCACTGAGGCGCTTTTCTTTATATATTCTGGGTATTAGGTACATAAGAGTGTATAGGACTTGCAGTTATTTTTTTCCATTCTCTGGATTGCCTTTTACTTTCCTGATGGATAGTATCCTTTTATTACATAAAATTGCTCATTTAATGACATCCAACATATCTTGGAAACTGCCAGATTTAGGGTCATGAATATTCCCCCCCGTTTTAAGAGTTTTATAGTTTTAACACATTTAGGGCTTTGATAAATCTTGAGTTAATTTTTGTATGTGGTGTAAAGTGAGGATCTAACTTCATTCTTTTGCATGTAAATGTCTAGTTTTCCCAGCACTATTTGTTAAAAAGACTGTCCTTTTCCCATTAAATGGTCTTGGCACCCTTGTTGCAAATCAATTGGTCATAAATGTGAGAGTTTATTTTGGGGCTCTCAATTCTGTTTTATTGGTCTACATCTGTCTGCCTGCCAGTACCACAATGTTTCGATTACTTGTAGTTTTTTAAGTTTTGAGATCAAGAAGTGAGTCTTCCAACTTTGTTCTTCTTTTTCAAGATTGTTTTGGCTATTCAGAAACCCTTGAAATTCCATTTAAATTTTAGGATTGGGTTTTTCTATTTCTCAGGAAATATGCCATTAGGATTGTGATAGGAATTGCACTGAATCTGTACATCCTTTGTGAGTATTGGGATTTCCAGTCCATGAATGCAGGACAGCTTTAGTTTCTTTTAGCAATGTTTTGTAGTTTTTCAGTGTACAAGTCTTGTGCCTCCTTATTTTAATTCCTTTGATGTTAAATACTTAGGAATAAAATTCCTAGTATTTTCTTCTTTTTGATGTTGTTGTAGATGGAATTATTTTCTTCGTAATTTTTGTGTTGATTTTGTATCCTATAATTTTGCTTACTTTATTAAATTTTTTGTGGATTCTTTAAGGTTTTCTAAATATAAGATCGTATCATCTATAAATTGAGATAGCTTTACTTCCTTTATAATTTGAATTTATTTTTCTTGCCTAATTACTTTGGTTAGGACTTTCAGTCCTGTGTTGAAGTAGAATTGGCAACATGTTCTTTATGTTAGGGAAAACAATCTTTCACCATTGAGTATATTAGTTTCAGCTAGAAGAATAAATGATAATTTGTTTCTTCTCTTCCTCCTCACCTACCCCTATTTCAGTATAGAATGATTGGTAGACCTTGAGATTTAAAAGATCAGAGGACCACTTTTCAAACCTGTTCTCCCCCCACCCAAGTCAACCTCAACAATTCTATTTGTTTCCTTAAATATCTCTGTAAAGCAGATCATAGATATATAACATGTTTTGATGTATCATATTTAAGGTTAGATGACAAGACTTATTTTCCAACTTGTACACATATAGAGAAGTAAAATTTGGATCGTCCCAAGTAAATGGAGGTAAACCAACCCACTTGCTTCCTCACACCTTTTATCACAAAGTATTTATTGAACAAAAATAATAGTAAAATTGATACATATATGAAAGTGAATGAAGATATGCACTCATAGAAAAGATGTGTACAAAGAGAACGTTTAGGTTATAGTTCTATAAAACCTTAGCCATAACAGTTTAACACTGATGAAGCAGACACATAAAAAGGAAAAAAAGTTATGTCCTTTGAAATCTATTTTCTGACTAAAATAATTGTTCACACACACACACAGAATGAGGCAGAGCTTATAAGGGTTATACTTCAGTACCTCCAGTTCTGTATTTGTGTCTTAGTGAGTGAGTTTCTTGATCCATAAAAATCATGGCGTTTTTCCATTTCTAAGAAACAGAGTTAGAATGTGGGTTAATCATCGTATTTCAAGGAAGGAAATACAAGAATCAGATTTATAGTCATTTGAGTATTTCAATCATATACATTTTTTTAAAAATATTTTGGTTTGAGATTTTTGTACATTGATTAACTTCCTTTGGTTTCTCTGTAAGAATCTGACATTTGGGGTACATTCTTATCTGACAAATTTTTTAAAAATATCCTGTTACCTGTTTTTTCTACCTAACCTGCAGTTTTCAGCCAGTAGTTACTTACAGGTAGGCATGGGAAAACAGAACTGGACTGAGCACCAATCACTGTTCTACTTTTAATGAGCTGTGTGACCTTAGGCAACTCCCAGTTGCTTCTGTGTAATTGTCTTATCTGGAAACAGTGCTAAGAAGCATTCTCAAAGGCCCCCTCTACCTTTAACATTTCATGTTTGGTAAATATCAGTTCCCTGCACCAGCTCTTTTATTTTAGTACAGGATTATCCTCAGCTTATGAGGAAGTGACAGTAGGTCTGTGGATTTTAGAATTTACTTTATATCCAAAAGTGTGTAGTAGAGATTTATACATCCCCATACACAGAGACACTTAATTCCGATTGAAAAATCTCAAGATTTTAAGCATTGTAAGTTTTAGTTTTTACAAGCTTTATTTTTTACCCTTTTTCATAATCTTGTCATTTAACACCTATGGAATCAGCCACTTTTCAAATTGGTTTGTTACTTACAGTTAGGGATGATAATCTGATCTTGAAAGCACTGGGCACTTTCCAGTTCTCTTCACATTATAATGAACTTTCCTACTTCATGTACAGAACAGTGTCTTAGAGTGGCACCTGCTGTTTGTTATCATCACTGCTCTATGCTACACAAAAGAATTTACTGCCAAGCGCTCCAGATTATTAGTAGTTCAGTTCCACAGTGAGGTTCCTGAAGAGTCATATTTCTTCTATCCAATTTCCTTCATTCTTACCATAAACTTAGTAATACATAAAGCAGTGTATCTTACCTCTCAGTTTCCACAAACAGGGCTATACCTTATACCTGAAGATTCCTGATGTTAAGAATTGTGTTCATCAACCAGTCTGTGAGCCTCTTCCTAAGCATAGGATGTTTAAATGTTACAGTTCTAGAGGTTTAGAGAAACCCTAACTCATAACGATACAGGAAAATGTATCAGGGGTGTGATTCTCTATGGAAAACTGGGAGAACGACAGCTAATTTTTTGAAAACAGTATGCTTACACAGGAGATATTCCAAGGGCATGGGTAGAGTGAACTTGATGTAGATTTCCGTCTCAGGTTTTTGTTTGGGAGGATCTAAAAGATTGTAAACAGGTAGCTAGCCTTTCAAAGTTTTTTTTTTAAAAATGCACTTTAGAACATTTTCTTTTATGAATGTTTATTTTCTAAATATGGCTTAGTTTCTTTTATAAAAACAGGCAATTCTTATACAATTGAAAGCGAAAAAGAAAAATATGAATATGCTTTCATTTTTGCCTACTTGTGAAAAATAATGATTCTACTAGAGAGCTGTTTTATACTAATTTTTCTTTCAAACATTTTCTCTTAATACTAAAAAATATATAAACCATTTACATAAAACTAAATGCAAAGGAAGGCACAGCTGGTTATAGTGTCTATAAGCATAGTTCAGCATATGCGGAATTAATTAGAAAAAAAGCTTCACATCCTTATTAGTTACACTGAAAACCATTAAGAAAAGTTCTTCACTGTCAACAGTGTTCAACACTTAAGAGCTAAGAGGATATAAAAACAAAAACATTAAAAATCACTTAATGCCAAACAGATCTTCATATATACTTGAATATAAAAAAAAGTTTTAAAAATGCTAACATAAATCTAGACCATCCATGTTATGAAAAGTGCAAACCAAATTAACAGAGGGTTTCACAACGTCCTTCTCATGACACAGGTAAACTAGCCCATGGGGACAAATTTGTTTCATCAGTTAATAAGTCTTTAACTGTGGCCAGATGTCATCAGGATTTCTGAGAGTTCGAAGAAAGCAGTACTGGAGAAGCAGCTCTATCCAGACTGGGGATTGGCACTGGCATGTGGCCGTTAAGCAGTGTTGGAAACTGTAGGGGACAGAAGATTTTTAAAATAATTATTGCAGACCCATTGGGACAAACTTGAATTCTTTACATTCCTAGGCAGACCATAAGCGGATCACCCCTGGGACAGAGGGGTTGCAAATTATTTTACAGAGATCATCAAACAAGGGATAAGGCCCAGAAAATGTCCCTATTATATATGCCTACGCCACTAGAAAAAAATGTACGGATGGTGCTAAAGCACGTTCTAATACTCCTTTTAAAAGGTTCCAAGCTACTTAGAATGCTGATTTGCTTTGAAGTAATTTTGAAAACCACAGACTCTGCTGATTCACATGTAAAATTTCTAATGCTGTATTTTGAAAATGGCCATTGTTTTTCCAGAGTACTATAAAGATGCTTCTCAGTAACTGTTAAAAATGAGAAATGTTTTAGCTTAAAAGATTTAGAAAGCAAGAATATATTTTAGAGCCGAGGAAGTATTTTTTTAATTACAATGATAAATAATACCAAACTTAATAGATCACCCTTAAGTGACAAAACAATGAGTAAAGTTAATTTCTGTATTGTTGGTAACTAAGATGATAAACGGTATAAAAGTGTATGATTTGATAACTTTCAGGTCTAAAGGAAATACTACCACTATACTCCCAACTGAACAAGAATAATTAAGGGCCTCCTTCCTTTTACTACATTACTATTCACAGCTAGATTTTCATTGTCTACGATGATGTGTCAAAATGATCTCCTGGGCTGTCTTCCAGTTTGATTTCTATTTAGTCTAGATAAGTTAATATTAAATTTCAACACTATCAAACTACAGAACCTAGCACACGTTAGAAGTACAATAGAGTATATTTGTTCAGTTCTTAAACTATTTCAGTAACTTATGTCTAGTGCCTTACAGTTTATCAGAGGTTGTCATTTCAGTTGGTATCTAGGAGCCTGTAAAGTAAGTTTGGTTATCCCCATTTTATAGAAGAGAAAACAAAGTTCAAGTAAGTTCTGATTGATTAACTAATAAGCAGTAAAGCCAAGTTTTAAACTCTGAAAGATCCTGCGCTTTTTGTACCAAAGTGCCCAACTTATTTTTGGCAAGGCTTGGTGTGAGTGTGCTCTCTAAATAGTATTTCAGTTTCTTTAATGGTCATTGGCATATTCAAGGTTTTTGTTTCTCTTCTGACACTTTGGAATTTTAGTTTGTAGAATTTTATCCATTTCAGCTGGGTTAACAAATCTATTTGTATATAGTTTATACTCCATTAAAATCCATGCTCCTAATTACTATTCTCATTGACTTAAGAGTGAACATAGGATGAAGAGCAGGTGTTGAATTTTCATTCTCTTCGCTTATTTGCAATCTTTTCTCATTTTGTTTTTTTTGTCCATCTTATTGGTGTTTTCAAAAGAATCAGGTTTTGATTTTATTAATCTTCCTGTTTTAAAAAGTGTAAAATTGATTCTGCCCTCTGTTCTTTATTTCTGTACACTCAGTTGTAGTTTCTTTTGCCTGACTTTTCTGGCTTGTTTCATCTTTGACTCCCCCCTTCCACTCGCTTAAGTTGCAACGTTCCCCCCAAACTTTTGTTCTCAGCCTTCCTTTCTCCTGTACTGAACTCCACAGTCCTTTCCTGCTGTCAGTTAGACGTCCCCATCAATGCGTCCTAACCAAAAACCTGCTATTCCGTGTTCACTCTGAAGTGGGTGAGAGTGGCGATACGAGCATGAGCCTAACCTTTAGTCAGGGTCTGCCACTTACTAACCTAGGGTCTTCGGTAAACTGAGCAACATCTCCGGGTCTCTAGTTTCCTTATCTTATCTTTTCAAAAAGAACTATTGGGAGTACAGCCGACTCTTGAGCAACACAGGTTTGCAGATTTTTTCAAGAAACACAGAATAGTACTGTCCTTATGATTTTCTTTTCCCTAGCTTGCTTTATTACCAGAATACAGCATAATAATACATATAACATGCAAAATATGTGTTAATCAACTGTTATCAGAAAGGGTTCCGGTCAACATTAGGCTATTAGTAATTAAGTTTTCGAAGAGTCAAAAGTTATACATGGATTTTCAACTGTAAGGTGGGGGTCAGCACCCCTAATCCCCACATTGTTCAAGGGTCAACTGTTTTAAATGAGAAGCCATGAAAAGTGCTTTGAACAACGTCTAGCGTACAGTAGCCCTCGATAAGTGTTAACTTCTTCTAGCATTTCCAGTCTTTTAATCACATTAAGTAACCTTTGCCTCTTCCTAATTTTCAGTACCTCTTACTCCTCAAACCTAACTAAAAATCTTAATTTTACCTCTGGAATGTCTTCTAAATATATTCCTATTTCTTCTACTCTAAAAGATTATTTTTTTTCCCCTCAGTATTTATAGTAGTATAAATATTCCTCTTATCTTCCTGCACCTTGCACTTTCTGCTTTTTCTTCAGTCCTTCCTCCACACTGGTATCAGCAGTATCTTCCTAAAATAGAGATTTTAGGGGCACCTGGGTGGCTCAGTCCGTAAAGCATCTGCTTTCTGCTCAGGTCATGATCCCAGGGTGTGTCAGGCTCCCTGCTCAGTGGGGAGTCTGCTTCTCCCTCTCTCAAATAAATTTAAAAATCTAAAAAAAAAAAAAAATAGTATAATATCTGTTATCTCCAGCTTAGAAAATCTTCCATGGTTATCAAAAGACTAAGGTGGAAAATCCTGAGCATACCTAATTCAAGGACCAGAGCTGCTTTTTCAGTCACCCATTCCCTTCCTGGACAGACTATGTACTTGCATATCCAAATCATGTAAATTACTTTTCTCTCTGCCAAAATCCTGTCCTTTCTTCCCAGCTAAGGTGCCATTTCTTCCCTGGAGCCTTCATCTAGTCCCCAGCTAGAAAGCTACTCCCTGTTGGGTTCCTGTAACATTTTGTTTATATATCTATTATTCCCATACTGTATATTCCCCTCACTCCCTGATAACAGAGCATTGCAAATATTTTCTGAGTAAGATTTGTTGAATTAAAACATTCAGAAAACATTCTCAAGTGAACACTTAATTCTGGGGGCACCTGAGTGGCTTGTTCTGTTGGGCGTCTGCCTTTAGCTCAGGTCATGATCCCTGCTTCTCCTTCTCCCTCTGCCATTCACCCCCGCTTGTGCTTTCTGGCTCTCTATCTCTGTCAAGTAAATAAAATCTTAACAAACAACTTAATCCTGTCTTGTTTCAAGATACTAACTGTACCTATGCCAAATCTGATGAAAATCTGTTTCAGAAGTGAAACAGACACCCTGTAGGTCAGCTCCAAATGCCAAACTGTTCAGTTCAGACCAGTCTCATTTTATTTTTAAATATACCTCTTCCAAGAAAGGAGCTAATATCTTCTCTCTCCTTCCCTTAAATTCTTCAATATCTGCTGTAAGTTGCCACAATAATGACATCAGTGGACCTTCTGTGCAAAAACTCCTCAGCTTTTTCAACTGTTACCCTAAGGATTCTGATCTACTTTTCAATCCTCACAACAGGAAATTTGCCAGCATTATTTAAAATGTATTGTAGCCCAAGTGTATTTCTTTTCTTCCTCCGTGTCTAGTAAATATGAAAGGGTTATTTTTAAAGAAAATTATTAGTTCAAAAGGGACACTGCTGATAATTTGAATTTTGAATATTCCTCTTACCATGTTTTATTTACTGTTTTCAAAGCTCCTAGTTTCAACTTCTATCACAACTGCTCTTATCATAGGAAGAGTAATATTTCAAAAGGTACACAGTTGTTTTTCCCTAGTTTTATGGACCCCAATCACAGAAAGAGGGCACAAGGCCCTGCCAACAACCATCTAAACATGGTTGTTTTCCCCATTCCTACCACCCATTTGTGGGTTTTGTTGTTTTTGAATGGCTGTGGTAGAGAGGATAGGTACATTTTGTGAAATTAAAATTCTGAGTAGGTGGCCTTTAAATGCAGCAATTTCTTCTGCAGAATACTAGTTATAAATTAGGAACCACTGGTCTGCTGTGCTTCTCAAAGTGGATTCCTGGAGCAGCAGCATCACTAGGATCTTGAAAAAATGTTATAATCAGACCCTGATTATAATCCCACACCTTCTAAATCAGAAACTCTGGGGTTGGGGCCCAGCAAAATCTTTTGACACACCGTCCAAGCTGATTCTGTTGCACATTACCTTTGAGAGCCACTGGTCTACAGTAGTGACTGAAAAGAAAAGGGTATGTGTGTCCAACATCCAGAGCTCCAAATATCCTGCTAATGTGTAGAAAAACTTAAGGACACCAACCATTGTTACTTTTAAGAGTGATGGGCTAGAAAAGGTTTAGGATCTAGGGCAAGGGATCCCAAAGAACTCCCTAACAAACAACAGTTCTCCATGGCTTCCTTGGGAGATCACCACGCCCCGTACCAATCATGTGGTAGAATTCCCAGTAAGGAGGGAAGTGGGATTCCATTCATTATTCACAAATACCTAGTGAACCCTACAGAGAATTCTGTTAGATTCTAGGACTAAAGTAAGATTGCAGTTCTTGTACCCACGGAGCTTACTATACACATGGCACCAAACAACTCCTTCCTTCTGCTCTACACAGGAGCTCTAATACTGGAATACTGCTGCTCCCTTCTGAATACTTTGAGCAAGTAAGGTCTTTTAGCTCTCCATCAAAAGATGACTAGCCTAAAACTTTTGCTGGTAGTACATTTGCTCACTGCTTCTAGTTTTTGTTTCCCTGCCGGAGTTAAAAGGGCTAAGAATCAACATGTTGGCTGTGTAGGACCATAGCTCACTTTTTTTGTGATGACAAGATGGCCCAGAAGAGAAACCTTATTACCCAGGAATACACAGTCACATCATGACAGCCCTACCTCAACCTTACTAGGAAACCAGAGAAGCAAGATAGCAACCAAAACCTCTTTAGCTCCACCCTTCTTCCAAGACCCTAAATTGCAGCATGTAAAGCTCCGGGCACAAAGGAGGTCAATACTAACCTTGACAAGCAAAATGACCAACTCAAAAAAGCACAGAGACCTGATCTTTTTAACACTTATGTTCTTAATTTATTCTTTTTTTTTTAAGGTAACCTCTATACCAAACATGGGGCTCGAAATCACAATCCTGTGATCAAGAGTCACAAGCTCTACAAACTGAGCCAGCCAGGTTCCCCAACTCGTATCTACTCCTTTAGTCAGTGATAATTACTAAGCATCATTTGTGTGCCAAGCAATGTGGCCAGACATGGGGTGGGGGGCGGGCACCACAGTAAACAAGAAACGAGATGCCATTCTGGCCTCTTGAGGGCCCACAGTCCAGTGGGGGAGATCACCAGGTGAACAGGCAATCATAATACAAAGTGCTCAGTGCTAGATGCAACAGGAACAAAAGAACCACAACTAGCTTGGGTGAGCCACCCTGGGGGGGCAGGCATGGGATTCAGGGTGGATGAGACAGACCGGCTAGAGTTAGAGGGGGTTTTCACTTTCTCGTCTTGCTTCACTCCTGTCCCTAGGACCCTTTCTATTCTTCTCTTAGTAACATCTTTGTCTGTGAGGAACAGTCTTTGAGTCTCAAAGAGGAAATACTGTTTACCACATGATCGCAAGCAATGCTGCTGCAAGATTCTAGTGTGTGAATAAATAATAAATGGGCCTACCTAGTAACAGGAGTTGTGCAAGATAAAGCAGCTAAGACTTAGTTTTTAACCAAATGCCCTGGATGCTCCTTTCTTATTATGGAACAAGAAGAACTTGATTATGAATCATAGAATTATACAGATAACTTTTCTATTACAGGATGGAGACATTCTTCACAATTTTTGTTATTTCAAGTGATGTCAATATGTTGCTTAATTTTTTTAAAGTCGTCCCTTTTCCTTAATAAATTTCCAGTTTTCATAGTCAATGAAGATACCCAAACACTTTGAGAATTGTTCCATTTGTCAGTATCTGACATGAGTATACCATTTCTGCCTCGATGAAAATGTCTGCCTCTGAAGGCTGGGTTTTGCAGCACCATTCACTCCCTTTGGAAACTTAACATTTTACCCAAATGTAGGGTAGAACTCTGTTACCTTTGCAGGATTTATTGGGGAAACACACCCCTTAGCAGCTCAGTGTTTAAACATTCATTTCTAAATGCTCACCTGGAACAGCGTGTTTGGCCCTTGCAACCGGGCAGGACTCAGTGGAGCAACTGGACTAAGGCTGCTCCAGAAATGTATGCTGGAGAGCAGTGGACTCGGGGTCAGAAGCAATCCATTTGGTGTCTGGGAAAGAAAGCACATACACAGATTTTGATAAAGGTATCACCTGACTCTGGCCATGATCAGCAGTGTGGCTAGGTGCACTAGCCATGAACCAAGAAACAAGCCTTACCGTCTTAGCAAAATCTGACAACTATGTAATTTCTGCAAGGCTGCCCACAGTTTAATTTTCTTCAGTGCTGAGTGTATTGTATTAACAATTTTATAAAGGAGAATAGTATGGACAAGTTACCTTACCTAAACATTCTGAACACTGTAAAATTCAAGTTTAAAGCAACATTCATTCAGGTGCTTTCTTCAATTTGTTTCCCTTCCCACGTGAAACATGTAGTTACAAAATGGGATTCCATGAAGGGGCTTTATTTTTTATCTATATTTTCTTGTTTTCCTACAGTGGACATCCATTACAAACACATTTTTTTAAAGGGCCTCTCAAGCTTCACTTTTGTGGGTATCAATGGCCCTTTAAGATTTTAGGATCTGTTGTTAAAATACCCTATAGCAGCTTCTTCAAAAGTTCTGAACTGGGTTTTCCAGATTCCACTCCGGATATGGGGCTGATGAGAATTCATCTCCCTGGCAATGGTTTGGAGGGGGAAAAAAATTCTTTCTTGTTAGATTGGGTGTAAAGCCAAAACTCTGGGTTTCCCAGGAGAGTGCCAAGGAGTGCATTTGCTTGCACACACACAGCAGGAGTCCTGGCCTGCAAGCTAGCTAGGGGACAGAAGAAACAACTCACCCCAGCTGGTTATGTCTGCATGGCTTTTATTCTCAGCTGAGGCAAACTGGCCCATAGTGGTTTTGCACCTTTGCTGACTAGAAGGAGCCCCTCAGTGGTTTTGTGATGTCAATAAGGTGCTTTGTGTAAGAAGAACCACAGCAAAGGCGCCAGCATTGCAGATTGCATCACTTTGGATGCTAAAGTGTTATTTTTTCCTAGAATTGGCCTCAGCAGCTTCGTTAATTATTGAGAATATTTGGCATAAACCTAAGTTGAAAGGTTCGCTCTGTTCAGCGGAAAGGAGACAAACACCCAAAGGTTCTCAAACTGTGAAGCTGCTGAAAGGTAAACTAATTTATACCATGTTAAGTTGTTGGTTCCACAGCATTTCCTACACATAGAATAACCTATGAGGTTACTAGGATAAATACGTTTTGGATACACTTCCCACTTCTAATCCAAGGCAGTTTCACAAAAATGCCGGGCCATCTGGTCTGACGATTAAGATTTAATGGTTCAGCATGGGTTCTGCCAGGGTTCCAACCTCAGAACCACTACTTACTACCTAGGTAACCTCTCAATACCTTGGTTTCCAAATCTATAAAATGGGGAGGAAAAAATGCCAGGGAAGATGAAATAAGATAATCTATGTAAAGCTCTTAATATGTGCCTGGCGCATACCAAATACTCAAGAAGTGTTAATCACAAGTGTACTCAATATACTTATTCAATGAATTTCATCTGTTCATGGGAGAAATTCTCAATGTATGTATAAAAGTACTCAATGTTCTGAAACCAATCAAGTCAGCCAGTACCTTCAAGGCTCCTCTGTCATATTAGGCTCAAGTCCACAAACTCAGGTCTTCTGAGAACTAACATTTGCATGTTACTCTGGAACCGAATTCCAGCCACAGTATGCCACATTAACATTCAAAAACCAATGTGTTCAGGGCCTCCTATTTTACTTACCAATGAAGGTCCCAAATAAGTCTTCTAGACTACATACCTGTCTTTCTCTTATTCATGGCCATAAATATACATCCATTCTGTTTTAATCCTTTGAGCAATACATGAAGTATAGAAGTTTTATTTTAGTCTAAAATGTGTACCCAGGTCTGGATGGGAGATGTTTGCACATCTGTTTCAAAGGGATACAGGATGTACTCAGAATACAGTAGTCTTCTGTTTCACATGTTTAATCGTTTGCAATATCTTTTATAACATATGCAAATAAATATTGTGAAATGACTTCATTTGCTCTTCTCGCCCCCCCCCCCCAATCCCTGTTCTACCTGAAGATCCTGTAGTTATAAAGAAAAAACTATTTGGTTGCTCTTTTAAGGACTGTTCCTATTAATGCTCACCCTGGGTAATCTCCAGGACACTGTGAGTTTTCAGAGCCCCTTTCCACAAGCTCTTGGAGTCAGACAAGGTGGGCTGAGCCTGAGGGCTAGATACTGAAGAAAGAAGCCACAAGCAAAATGCATGCTTCCTCTTCCTTCACTAAAAAATATTTTAGCAAATGGGCCCTTCTGAATGGCAGACAGGGAGTTCTGATCCCATCAGCTACAGGGAAGGAGATGCCCTAGGACCCAAGGCAAAGAGGATTGATGTTCAAGAGGAAAGACCATCTGACCAGGATCTCATTTTCATCCCCCTCAACTCAGTTCTTCTTCCACATAATACAGTCTCCCACAAAGCCTGCACATTTGAGCTACACCTGGTAAGCTGGCATTGCCCAGACATGCCTCACCTGAGTGCCCTGGTTCATGGCCCTCTGGCTGGACCATGCCCTCAGACCTCCTCCTTCCTACCCCTGCCTCCCTCTGTCCATCAAAACCACCTCCTCAAAGGAGACTTCTCTGCTTTTCCCTCAATCAGGTGACATTTTTCTTTTCCCTGAATCTTTATAACACTTTATAACCACTTTTTTCTAAACATTTTCTGCCTCATGGTAATTTGCATATTCTTATTATACCTCTTTCTATAGCCTTTAAGGTATCTTGCTCATCTTTATTCCTCCTGTAGTACCCACTTTCTAAATACTTGATGAGGTGAAGCGATCTGTAGCTCTAGGTACATCCCCTCATGTGTCACCTGTTGGACATGTCCACTTGGAATGCCCCACTGTTCAAACCGGAACTCCTCACCTTCCCAAGTCTAGTGTTCCTTATGACTCCTCTATTTGTATCAACAATACCACACCACCCATTTATCCACTCAAGAAATACTGAGTGCCTGATATGTATCAGGTGCCAGAGATCCAAAGATAAAACAAGACATGATCCCTGGACTTACAGCCCTGTCTACAACCCAGCATCCTCATCACTAAGATGCAAAATGACCTCACTTGCTGCAACATCTGGGCATGTCCTGTGGATCCATCTTTGAACTCTTATTTTTTCCCCCCATTTCCATTCCTGCTGTATTCAAGGCCCCATCACCTTAGAGATAGCATTAATAAATGCCACCTAAACCAGCCCATGTACTTCTGGTCCCTCTTCCAATCTATTCCGAGCACCACCACCAAATCAATCACCCTAAGATACTATATTCCTTTGAAATTCTTTCAGTTTCAGGGGGGAAAAATTCCTTGGCCACAATTCTAGGTTCCCTCATAACCTGGTTTCATATGCTCCTTAATTTCTCTATATGAACCCTCCTACTTTGCTTGATATGTCCTGAACACTACAGAATTCCAACCTACCAGTTCCCTGACTACCCAGCCCATACCTCCCTGTGCTAGACCCGTTCCACAGGTGATCTCAACCATTTCCATGATTTTAAGCACCCCTTACATGTTGGTGACTCCCTAACTTATCTCCAGATCCAAACTCCTTAGCTCCAGCTGTAGCTGGATGTTTGTTCCTTTATGTCCTACAGGCTGCTCAGGCCCAAAATGAACTTGTAACCAACCTCTCACCATGAGCTTATTCTTCCTCCCATGCTCCTCATACTCAACGCCTGGCTCTCCTCTACAATCTTCACACCTGGTTAGTCACCAAGGCCAGTGGCCAATTCCTTTTATCTCTATCAGATCTGTTTCCTTTGGCGCCATCCCACTGTCCAAGCCTTAGATCTAGATCCTCCTTATCTTTCATCTGGAATGTTATAATAGTATCCTAACTGGTTCCAGCCTCACCCCACCCGAATCTAATTCATCAGGATGATTTCTAAATGCAACTCTGTGTCACTCATGCCCCATCTCCCACCGCATCCTTCACCTTTGGAATTTATCCCTCTGTCCCTTATTGAACTACTGTACTGCCCCTAATACACTAAGCTATTTCACATCGTTATGGCTTGGCTCAAGCTGCTGCCCTGCCTACAATGCCCTCCTCACCTTATGTGCCAGATGACTGCTACTGATGCTTCAACACGCTGCCCAAGTGTGAACACGCCTCCCATGAAGCCCTGTCAGCATCCTTCCCCATCCCCAGCAAAATGAATACCTTCTTCCTTAGTATTTCTTTTGTACTGATCTGGGATGGTATATTAAACCACTTAAGGCAAGTTATGAGCTATTAATGATCAGCGACTATCTAATTGACGTTTGTATCCCCAGCTCCGAGTGCAGCACCTTACACGTAATAGGTGCTCAGTTCCTATATGTTGAACTAAATGATCTTTCCCCTCTTCTGTTCCTAAGGTGCTTCTCTGCACTGTGTATTTGCCTCTTGCCACGTGCCACTGTCTCTATGCCTTGTCTTGGCTAGGTCATAAGGTCTTAAAAATAGGCACTGTACGTACCTCTGGTATCCTTTCAATGATTTGCACATAATGCTTGACAATTATTTGTTGAAAGACTCTAAAAGGAATTTTTGTATCTCTTGATTTAAAACCCCAGCAAGCTTTTAATTTCCTATCAAAACAAGTCTAAAAGTTCCTCATCCAGTTTTCAGGGACCTCTATCATTTCACATCACCCTAAGTTATATTTGCCCCATATTCTTCACCTCTTGGACAGCAAGCTATAAGCTCATGAGAGCAGGAACTATCTTGCTCGCCTCTGTACACCCCAATCACTAGCAAATGGTAGATGTCTAACGGTTATCTCCCAAATGAAGAAATTACCGTAGTAACCATTTACTGACTAAAAAGGATGGGCATCAGCCACTCAACAAGGAGTATTTGCAGGTTATTTGATTCGGTAATCTGAGATACCAAAAAATTAAGTCTTTTGAGCTTTAGAAGATAAAAGAGAGGCAATCAGGATGTCCACTTAACATTTTGTTGTACCAACAAACATCACAAATCTTAGTCTCTCATAGACGCCAACAGAATCCACGACAGTGCCATTCTGGAGTTAAAAACAATCCTCAAATTAAAAAGGTAACTACCTCTGGAGACTCCTGGAGTTGCCCAAAGTCCAATAAAAACATCAATTTTAAAGACCTTAAGAATCACACATAAGTCTGCGTAGCACTGACTGTGCTGATCTTAATGACGGGGACAAAACAGAACTCCACAAGCCTCTAGGTGTCGTCAATGGTAGGAGGGGGAAAAGGAGTAAAAGCAGAACTGGGGAGGAGGCAGTGGGACCCTGACAGCAACAGACGGAGATGAGACAGGCCCCAGGGTGGAAAGAGGGACGGCACTACCACAGTTCCTTTATCCTGGGCAGCCCAGAGCCCAGGGAGGGTCAAGTCCTCAAAACTCTACTGGCAACATCTTCCACTGCAAGGAGCTTCTGAAGGACAACCTCTCCCCTGTAGGGTCAGTATAGAGAAATCTGAACGCTAAACTGGAAAAGTGTTGTAGAGAGTGGGATGAAGGGAAAAAACAAACTTTCTTCCTCTGTGATAATGGCTCAGGAGACAAGAAGATGAGAACCCACTCCAGAGCTGGGGCAGGATGCAATATACCCTGGGTTACTCCTCACCATACACATCCATTTTACTCCAAATTCCCACCTGATGATTTTGGCCCAAAGTTGTTACATTCACCAGTAAATGAAAGGAGGTTCTCGCATTTCGGTCCTCTGCCAGCTGTCTCTACCCAATTAGTGCCATTCAAGGCCGCCGCTAATAAAACAGCCTGGGGCACGCATGCTCAGACTCTGACGGTGAGTTCGTGCCCCAGTGCCCGCATACATCCAAGTTCAGCATCTGAAACATCACACATGAGAGTAACAGAGGCCTTGGCACAAACGAAGGGAAAAGCAATGTGCCAACTCCCAATTCTCAACTAACTGTACATGCTAAAAGATGGGGCGGGAGACAATGAGCAGAAGAGGCAAATGGAAGGAAGAGGGACAGAGGACACCAAGGTGCAGAAGACACACAGAAGCAGAAGTTCCAGCGGGCACTATTCAGGCTTCCATGGTGCCTGGCTAGGAACCACGAGGGTTTCGCATCCTGGCTCCTCCCTCATCTCAATTTCTAGAGCTCAAGCCATGAGAGATAACATCCTTGCTTTTCTACCAACAGTCCAACATGACCTCAGTGGCTGAGCTCCAACTACATCACTTCTTGGTACGCAGCTGGCTTTTGTATTCTGTGACCTCAGTTCCTCGTAGTACATGCTTGAGGGGTGTCTGGGTGATCATCATGTCTGTCTATATTCGTAATCTTGGTTCCTTAAAACAATCAAGAGTAATCTCAACTGCATTGTACAGATCCCAACAGATGCAGCACGAGTATTTTTTATGGGAATGGAGGTTATGGTTTCGGGCGAGAGGCAGAATGACGAACATTTTTCAGGTACACCACACTGTAGATGACATTTCAAATCTGAGTTTGGGCCTATGCAAGGTAGGTGGTTTAATATGATCCCAGGAGGGAACTGTAACCACATGACCCTGTTCATGCTAAGACTCTCTTAATCCTACCCTTCCTCCTGCCATATTTCTATCTGAAAATAACTGGGAATTATTCTTGGGACAAATTAGTAAAATATAAACAATTCTTGGGATAAACTAAGTTCATGGGAATTTCGTTTTCAGGGTATCAAGTTATTAGAGCACACCTTTCATTTCTTCTAAAGCCAATGGTTAAGAAAAGTTGACAGGAGGTTCCCACCGGTAACAAAATGTTTACATGCAAACAGTGTCACGTTGCACACAGCACACCCCACAGAGGCAAGTAATTTCTGCAGTTGAAAGTGCTAAGGTGAGAGGGAAACCAATGAGCTATGGGAATAAGACATCACTGCTGCCTGTGGGAGAAAAGCCCCAAGTCTCCTTTGGGAGAGGAAACCCCCAGAGTTGACCTCGAAGTAAAGGAAAGGCTTTCACTCCTGCCCCCTGGGGGGATTTCAGGGAAATGGGCTCACCCCTCAGGATGAGGCCGGCTCCTGGGACCTGACCTTGCCTCTGACTGTCCACGGAGGGAGAGCCATGGCTCCAGGGTTAGTTTCTGAGCCACTCAAAGCAACTCTGGGGGGAGGGAATCTCTGAGAATCCAAATCCTACATTGATTCCAGCCTTACCCTAAAGAGCCAGAGGACTGTCAAGCCGAGACAGGTGTGACTGTCCTGTCTGATCTCAGAGAAACCACTTGGGTGAATGAATATTCCCACCTGAGTCCTGCCCTTTCTCTGCTCTCTCTGGTTTCTCCCTCCCTGTCGGCCACTCTCGGCTGCGCTGGGTGCAGAGCTGACACTGCTAGGAGGTGAGGGAATTCAAGTCCTGAGATTACACCATCCCCCAAAGCCAACCCTTAGCTCCTTCGAAATCATTCAGAGCACTACCTGGTAGCCACCCCCAGCACTGGGCTTGATCCAAAGGCACGTTCAGCCAGAGACCTTACTTCTACTCCCCTGTCATGGGACGAGACCCTGCCCTTGGCCTCCCTCTCCTTGGGAAACCCTGGTCCCATTTCTTGGACTTCCTGACACCAACTCGCAAGCAAGGTCCTGCGCTCGCAGCTTGGCTGAGGACCATTCACTCTCATCTGCCCAAGGCACTAGTCCTCTCTTAAAGCATTTGGCTTTCCGATGCTTTCCCCTCCCCTGGTTTAGGCTGTTCTAGTAGGTCCTGTCTCCCAGTCCCAAGTTTAGCATCCCCTTGTTCACATCCTCGATCTATCCCTACCTCATGTCAAGGTCTGTCCTCCCCTCAGCCCAGCCATACCATCCTCAGTCCCACTGAGCAGAGCCACCCTAAATTCACTGTGTCCAGATCCCAAACCCCAGGGCCAGCCTGAGCTGTTTTCCTGAGACGACAGGACTGGCATCTGTTCAGAGATGGAGATACAGGCTCACCGAGAAAGCAGATACGGAAATCTGAATGGACCTCGGTCTGGCTTGAGACCTCTCTCAACCTTGCAGTTGTCAGCACAAAGGAGGCCAGGGGAGGAGCTCCTCGGATGGTCCCCCTGGCCCACTTCTCAAGTCCCTTCTCGGAGCTACTTCAGGAACCGCTGTCTCTGAGCCACTTACTCAGCAGTCCCTAGTCTCCGGACCATTTTGTTTGATCAGAAAGTGCTGGAGTAAAAGCACACATGCTCATTCTGCCCAGTCGCTGAGCGCTCAGCCCTCCCATCCATGGCGGCACGCTCATTACCACCAGCTCGCAAGCTTGGGCGGACACAAGATCCTTGGACACAAGCTGGGAGAAGCCGTGGAGAGGAGAGTGGCCAAGAGCTGCTTTCGGATGTTTGGCAGACTCCACGGACGGCTACGATCAGGGGCAACTGGGTGTTTTCCCAATAGGCACACCGAGAACATTTTACTTAAGAGCATGGATTCCGGAGCAGAATGAGCGGGTTCAAATTTGCTACCACCTGTTAGCTGTGTGACCCTGGATGAGTTACTTCACCTCAGTGCCTCAGGTACCTCAGCTGGAAAACGGCACGTGAGAGTATCTACTTCACGGGCCTGCCACGAAGGGTAACTGGAGTGGTGAGTGCGAAGTGTCTCCAACCGTAACCGGCAAACGTGAACCTCTAGGACGCCACTGCCCCTCACGATGGTTACAGCGAGGACAGTGACGGCCCGGAGCACAGGGGCGGGCAGCGGAGCTCCCCCCGCCTCACGGTTGCAGGAGGATAGCTGCCGGCTGTGGCTCGCGCTCTTACCACGGCCACCGTCCCAGTCAGTCCTCGCAACGGTCCATTTCACAGATGTGGACACAAGCTCAGAGAGCAAGTGCCCACCGTCTCACTGCCACCCAGCCGGGTAGCCAGGAGCCGGATCCCGTCTGTGACCCCAAAGCCAACGCGCTTAACCTCTGCCACCGAAGTGCGTCCAGTTCTCCAGAGGAAGCACAAGCAGGCTTTACCGGCGGCCCTGCCCTTGCCCTGCGAATGCCCGCCGGGCAAGAAAGAGCACCTGCCTCGCAGATTTAAAGGAACAGGCTGCCTTCTCGTGGGCGTTAGTAACGGGTTTTCTCAGAAAAGCACTGCTTTTACTGAAGATTCTTTCCCACCGCTTGGCGTGGCCCTGACGTTTCTTGTCAGAGACTACAGGACAACGCAGAGCCACCCTGACAACCGCAACGGAAGCATCGCCTAACATCTATCTTCTTAGCAACAGAGAGCGAATGGCTACTTACCAAGTGCCTCCAGAGAGGACTCTGTCGTAAAAATTTCACGAAGCCCAGGGGCGCCTGGACAGCTCAGTCGGTTAAATGTCTGACTCTTGATTTCGGCTCAGGTCATGATCTCAGGGTTATGAGACTGAGCCCCACACTGGGCTCCACGCTGGGGGTGGAGCCTGCTTAAGAGTCTCTCTCTCTCTGCCCCTCTGCCCCCTCCCCCCAAAAATCCATAAAGCCCAAATGCCTTCCGAAACGTCACTTGGCCTGCTCCACTTCCCCTAGGAAAATATTGTTTGGATCTGCTTTGACGGCCAGGGTGCATGTTCTCTATTATGATCACCCTCAGCCACTAAAAGCAAGAAACCTGTGAAGCATCCCACTGTAACCTTGGTTTGGGGGACGCCTTGGTCTGGGGATGGAAAAGTAATTTCCCTTCACTCTTACACCATGACTTTGGTCTACGGGCCCTAAGATTATCCTCTGAAGGGCAGAAGGAAGCAGCCTGGGTTGCTGTTTCTTCCTCTCCGCTACACCACGGAGTCTGATGCGCCCCCCGCCCCCCACGGGCTCTTACCTGCGCGGTGAAGAAGGCTGGGGTGAGGGATCCCGACGGGAGAGCTGGGCTGTTGAGGGCGATGGAGCCGATGTCGGTGCCAGAGAGCACCAGCGGGGGCGCGGAGATTTCCAAGCCTTTGGGTTTTTTGGCCTTTGGGGGAAGAGATGGAGACCTGGTCTTGGAGCCCGATGACAGGTTCAAGGGCTCTAGGGAATCGGAGTCATGGCAGGCGGCCTCCAGGAAGAGGCTTCTGTGTTCGGAAGGGAGGGGCGAGCTGGGGGACAGGGACGGGGACCGAGACGAGGAGGGTGAAGCGGACGAAATGCTGGCGGCATTTGGCAACATTAAAGAGGAGACCTTGGCTGAGGCCGACGAGGCCAGGAAGGCCTCAGACGTGGAGGGCAGGGGCACCACGGGCCTGCTGGCGTGCTTGTCGCTTTTATTGGTCACAAACCTGATGACAGTCCTGACTTCTTCCACGGGAGGGCTGTCTTCCGGCTGCTCCTCCAGCTTCTCCGTCTTGATTGCCTTGAAGGGCTCTGGTGGGTTCTGCAGGGAATTAATGGTGAAGGACGAGTACAGGCCCGAGTGGATGTATTCGTTGCGGCTTGCGCTTTTGAGGGCCGACAAGCCGTGTCTGTGTGCCTCTCGGCCCTCGGGAGCGGCCTTGCAGTCGCTGTCCTGCAGCAAAAGGCTCTCCCGGCTCATCTCCACCGCGTGAGGGTCCATTTTCAGTATCTCCGGGAAAGAGACAAACTTGTACACAAACTTCTGCCCAATCACCTTTTTGATGATGTTCTGTGAACACAAGAGGAGACATTGAAAAGATCAGTGCACCAGAGAAACGGAGGAAGACGTTCGTGGTCATGGGGAATTTTGCTGGCAGCTGCACAAAATATTCTCCCGACTGACGTGTCTTGGCTAAGGCGCGGCGGAAAGGGGCCTTGAGTGGAGGCAGCAGAATTCGATTTGCCTCCCAGTTCTGCTGTTACAAACGGTGCGACCTTTAGCACAGCCACAGTCGTTTTTAGTTTCCTCATCTGGGAAGTAAGGGTTATCCTACCTAGTAACGTCCCAGCCGTCCCCATTTGTTGAGCAGTTACTGTGGGCCGACGGTGTTCACGCATCATCCCATAGCATCTGTACGGCGATCCTAAACGGAAGGTGTTATTACCTAAAAACTAAATGATTTACCTCCCATTCTAAAACTTAAGAAAATAAGCTTAGAGCGCTTAAATGACCCACATAAGCCACATGGTAGGTAAGTGGTCGAAGCAGCACTTCCTTCACCATATGCAGTATTGTCTTACCTACCTCTGGGACTCGTGAGAATTCAATGAAATAATAATGGGAAAGCATTCTGTAAGCTGGAACGCATTATAGAAATGTAAGTTATTATCGCCAAGCACCACAAGGTTTTCTTAAATCATGTAGCCAATTTTTCCTTTTTAATTTTCTGCCAAGAAAGCCACCGGAGGAGAAACAAATTGTCTACTTTGATATTTACATCACTCCTACAGTATTTTAAGTTGCTAGTATCTACTTCTGGCTCTTCAAGTTTATGGCTCCAAGTCCTCAAACATTAGGATGAAAATTAAAACTAATAATCACTGCAGAAGTGTTCACACCCCTTTGGGAGAACATACTTCATCTGACAGGCTATCTGCTCTTCTTGAGGTTTATTGCATTGGAACATCAGCAAATATCTATCAAATCTTTGTGGGGTGCAAGGCGCTCCACACAAAGATGGTCTCCCTCAAGCACAAAGAGCTAGCAGCGCCATCCTATGGGGAAAAGACTCAGAATGTTTCCTTACAAACTGTTCTACAACTTGGGTATGAGTGAGGGTGTTAAAAAAAAAAAATCATTTGGGAGAGAAGAACTTTAGAAGCAGTAACTCCTATTGAGCACCTACTGCATACCGGATGTTGTACACAAGCTATCTGATCTGTTCTCACACTCACCCTCCTGGAGGGCGGAAGGTGTCATCTTATGACACAAGCTCGGAGATAGGGAGTAATCCCGCCCCAAAACCACCACGATCTACTTGTTCTGAAGCCTAAGCTGTTTCACATTTCCACAAAAGTTTGGGTGGAGAGAATCAAAGAACCCCTTAGCAGAGGTGAAATTTTCAAAATGGAGATGGAATTGACAGGTAACATTGTATTACTTTCAGGTATACTGCATAATGTCGCAAGTTTAACACCGATCACCACACAGAGTGTAACATTTTTTTTTCCTTGTGATGAGTACTTTTAGGATCTCCTCTCTTAGCAACTTTCAAATATACCACAGAGATGAAATTTAATTAAACTTGATGTTCCTTCTGTGATCATCATTTGGTTTATAAACATAAGTACATTATGTTTTTGCCTTCCCTCTTGTTACATTATAGCACGTCGATTTGCAATTTTCCTCCTTAAACAGATCATCAAATCCCGGAAGTGAATTTATCCAGCCACCCAGAGGGGAGGGCATATTTACTATGCCACTGAGATTTCTAAGCAGGAATCCCTCAGGGCATGCATCGAAGGGAGGGACACACAATGTCCCCATTCAGCACCGGAAATCCCAGTAACGCAAATCCTGGCGAACCTACGCTCAGCACCAGCACACAGGAGGCTCCCACCCCTGAGCACATTAGATTCCACGCTGAACAGTTCTAGTGCCTGGCAGCCTGGTGCTGGGAGTGCAGATTTAACCTACTGAATGCCATTTACCCCCATCTGACCTCAACTGCACACTCACCACTAGCAAAGCTGAAAACCATTTACAAACCTTCAGAGAAATTTGGGAAACTTACAAGTTCCACCTTGGCCTCATTGACAGCATCTCGGCAGGTGCCCCACCCAGCGTGGGTAGACAACATGCCTAGGAGAAATCCACTGCCGGCAGGCTAGGGTTAAATAGGGTGTCACTGGTGCCACCTGACTCAGAGTGGGTCCTCAGTAAAAAGAAAGCATGCTTGCTACAATTTTAAAATATTTCTGGCTTTCATTAATATTTTTCTCCCTAGGTGAACACTTTATTTTGTCCTCAGCCAGTTTGAACATCCATCTAAACTGACTAACTAGAGCCTAAATAATTACACAGAAAAAAAAGAGAAACTTTAGGCATGTTCTTGTAAAAATCTTTTCTAAAACCTTTAATTTTAACCTTTGATTTTATTATGGGCATTCAGAACATAACATCTGAGCAGGGATTATATGCATAAGCAAATCAAGGAGTAATTTGGGGCTGTAATTAAAAAAATAATAAAAAGGCCCCTCCTCCTGAAAAAATGGTTAGGAACTGTCTCAAAGAGTGGGGCTTTCATGTGTTAAAAAGAGCATAAAGAAGGAGTGCTTGGCTGGTCCAGTTGATTGAGCAGTTGAGTCTTAATTTCCTCTCAGGTCATGATCTCAGGGTCGTGGGTTCAAGCCCTGCATTGGGCTCCATGCTCAGCACAGAGTCTGCTTCTCCCTCTCCCTCTGCTCCCCCCCGCCATCTCTCTTTCTAATAAATAAATAAGATCTTTTAAAAAAGAACATAAGGAACAACTCAATGACTATCAACTGACCGATGGATAAAAAAATGTGGTATATTCAGACTACAGAATATTATCGAGCCACACAAAGGAGTGAAGCACGGACACATGAAACCACGTCAGTGCACCTTGAATGCGTTATGCTAAGGGAAAGAAAGGCCACGTATATGATGGATTCTGTTTCTATCAAATGTCCAGAAAAGACAAACCTAGAGAGACAGAGTCATTTCCTAGGATTTGGGGGTGACATGAACTGAGGGGTCACAGTAAAAGGGTTTGGGAGGGACAGTGAAAATGCCGTAAAATCTACTGTGGTTTTGGGTGCACAGCTCTGTAGATAAAGGCACTGAACTGTATCCTTCAATAGAGCCACTGGATGGTATGTGAACTATGCTGCAATGAAGCTGTTTTTTAACAAAGAACATGAGGAATTTTTTCCCCAGCTTTTCTGAGAGGCAATTGACTTATAACATTGTGAAGTTTACGATGTGTAATATGAAGGTTGGATGCATGTATATACATTGTAAAATGTTTACCACAATTAGGTTAGTTAGCACACCCATCAGCTCACATAATTACAGTTTTGTTGTGGTGGTGGTAACATTTAAATCTGCTCTCTTGACAACTTGCAAGTCTATAATACAGTATTGTTATCTACAGTCACCATCCATACCTTTGATCTCCGCAACTTATGCATTTTGTGGCTGGAAGTTTGTACCTTTGACCAGCCACTCCTCATTTCCCCACCCCTCAGCTGCTGGTAACCACCACTCTACTCTCTGTAGGAATTCTGCTTTTTTAGAGTCCACACATAAGTGAAATCATCCAGTATTTGTCTTTCTCTTATTCCATTTAGCGTAACGGTCTTGAGGTCCATCCAAAACATTTACATGTTTAAATGGAAGGTGGTGGGAACCTTCTATGGCTGGATGCTGACTGCCATAACCCTACTTTGAAGATAAAAAAGGAGCCTCCACAAAGGACACTGAACTCAACCATAGCAAGAGGGCCCCCGCGGTAGCTGCAGCCTCTCTGGGGGGAGAGCTACCAGGACACCGCAGAGCTTTTTAGGAAAAGGTTACAGAGGCAGGGATGGAGATGACCGAAAGGAGGAAGAAACCTTTGGAAAGAACCAGTGTGGGCCTTGCTGGTCTATTCCAGCAGGAAAGATGGAGGAGTAGATCTGGCTACCTGGACAATCTGGGCATGAAGGGGTACAGAGGGTCCAGGAAGGAGGTCAGGGCACCGTAGCCCCGCTGTTTCAGAGCCCAACTGTGCACAGGGGAAATCCGCTCACAGGAGGGGAGCCAGTAAGGAAGCCCCCCACCAGGATGCCCATGGCCTGAGACCCAGGGAGTAGGTAGACTCAGAGCGGGTATATGCCTGACAACTGATCTGATAGCCCCTTACCTTCCGCGGGCAGACCCTGGGAGCACATGTACGTTTGAAGATCTCTCTGTGGTCTCCGAAGGGAGATTGCCTTTCAAGAGTTTTTCCCGTGAGGAGTTTTCTCTGAGAAAACGGAGTTTTCTCTGAGAAAATAATAGATAGTAGTTGCTGAGCACATATTATCTGTCAGGCTGGGTATGAAGAACTTGACCACCGTTAATTCATTTAATCCTCTGAGAGACTGGAACTATTAGGATCCCCATCTTAGAGATGGGCAAACTGAGGCTCAGAGAGTATAAATTACCTGTGGTCCCAAGCTAATACGTGGGCAGTCTGATTCCAGAGCCCCTGGCCACAATGGAAGGGGATACAAGACTCAGGCTGAGACCGCCCAGGACACAAGAGTGCTTGGGGACAGGCTCTTATTATGGAAAGTGATGAGAGTATTTACAGAAAGTTGATTTTTTCACCCGTCCTCCCAGACCCACAAGTATGTGTTGCTTACAGTTGCCTGGCAACCTGACAAATGCTGTCTGTGTCCAGTTGAGCTAAGTGACTTCTCCGGCATGGTTTTAGATGAACAGTTGCACACATCTGCTTCGCCTCACACACGTGGGACCAGCCTCCCTGTGCGTCATTTCCCATTCAGTGCGTACCCACCACCAGGGCAGACTCCTGACGCCACCTTCCATGGGAGGTCACAGGCAGCAAGGACACCGACTTCGGGAGGGGAAAAGCAACATCCACCCCACACAGCCTCCCTGGGACTTCTAGGTGACAGCGGAAGCTACTCCCACCACGGCCACTTCCAAGTTGGTGTCTTGAGACTGCAGGAGCCTAAACGGCAAGCAGCCTGTCGGGGGCAGGACCATGGCGGCCATCTTGGGCCCAAGAACCCTTCCCGACCCACCGGCTACCTCTGGCAACAGAGGGACCCGCGAGAGTCTCCCTTAGTTATTTCCCGCGAACGGGTTGGAAAACACAGAGAGCAAGTCAACTTTCCACTTCCCTGCCTTCCCTGTTGCCCTGACAGGCTCTAGGCTTACTGGTAAAAACAGAGGTGCCCGTAAGTGTGTTTAAATATGTATGTGTAAATAATGCTATATTGGTGGATAAATTAGAAATGTGTCTATTAAACTATCATATGATTTCTCTCATCTATGGAACATAAGAACTAGGATGATCGGTAGGGGAAGAAAGGAATAAAGAAAGGGGGGGTAATCAGAAGGGGGAATGAAACATGAGAGACTATGGACTCTGAGAAACAAACTGAGGGCTTCAGAGGGGAGGGGGGTGGGGGAATGGGATAGACCGGTGATGGGTAGTAAGGAGGGCACGTATTGCATGGTGCACTGGGTGTTATACGCAACTAATGAATCATCGAGCTTTACATGGGAAACCAGGGATGTACTGTATGGTGACTAACATAATATAATAAAAAATCATTAAAAAAAAATAAGACACAGAGAGGAAAAAATAAGTATTAGCAGTCACACCCTGGTTCCAAGTTTTCCTGGGGCCCAGGTACATCCTGGAACTCTGGGAGTCAATAAATGCTGCATTCTGATTAAAAAAAAAAAAAGAAAAGAAATGTGTCTATTAGGTATTGTGATCTTGAAAAAAAAATTACATGCAGTGCTAGGTAATGAAGAGATGCTCAAGGAACTCAATTTACCTTCTTAGTTTTGGTGCTATGAAGGGTAATACTAAGTTAACTACATGTTTGTTGAATGAATGATTCTCTCGGTAAAGAGAACTGACCCAGGTGGGAAACCGGGGGCTTCATCCCATGAAAGACATAATTTTCTGTGGCTGATTCTCAGGCTGGTTCAAGCTCCACATGAATGTGTCCCATATATATAACTGCATGTGCTTTCTTGTTGGCATTTTCAAACTGAAAACTCCCAGACAGACACCAAGGGCCATATGCAAAACCCTACAACCCCATACCTCCTGTGAGAGCTGCATAAACTCTGATTTCCCTCATCCATGGACGCAGCAAACACGTGCTGCCTGTATTGGCTCTGCCCTGGCACCGCAATTTTGATCTAAGTTCGTGCATTGGACTTTCTGGCACTCAGACTTCTCATCCCAGCTCGCATTTCTCCCCAGGCTGCTCCTGGCCCCAGGAGGAGCCAGACTAGTTATGGGATCCCCGTCGGTATGGCTACCACAACCCTTGCTCTTCCACCATGTGAGCGCTTCCAGGAACCGCTGGACTCCTGCCCTCTGATTTTGCAACTCTCCTATCTTGTTCTCAAAGGAGAAAGGTCAGCAGCTCGCTAACACAGCAGGAAAGGTCGTGGAGGAGATTCTTCCTAACAGCCCAGCCTATTCCTAATCCCACAGCAGCAGCAGCAGGGCTGCAGATGGGAGAGTGGGGGATCCTTCCGTAAATACCCACTTGACTGTCTCAAAGGCTGCCAGGGGGATTATAAGGCATGGTTCTAGAATCAACTGCCTGAGTTCAACTGCCACTCCCATCTTTTACCAGCCACGTGCCTCAGTTTCCCCATCTATAAAACAGGGACTAACCTACCACCTGCCTCATGGGATTGAATGAGATAATCCATATAAAGTTTACAGCAGAATACTGACACAACCACACGTGATAAACCCACAATACACAGTAGCTCTTAGGATTTTTATCCTCCCATTTACGCAAAAGCACAAAACATAAAATCCACTCCCTATTCACTCCAGTGGCAAGTGAATAGTCTAAATTAAACCTCCTAGAAGGCTGTGCATATTCCCCTCACTTTGTCCACAGTCCTGGCTACCATGTTGGGACGTATGGCAGACTGAATTACATCTGGTTTATATATCTCGACCAACGGGGGAAACACGATGTTTTATTTAGTTGGGTTCAGACAAAAAATAGACGCAAGGCTTACAGTATGTCATGCCTAGCATGGCCAGCCCCTGACATGCACTGTGAAGGAAACCTCACACACTCCAATTAATTCAGGGGCCAGGGGGAGAGGGAGCCAGCCCTGGGGGCAGCAGATGTGAAATCCAAGTGTCCCACTCCAAAGGCCATTGTAGCTTTAGCAGAAAGGCCGCACGTCCAGCCCGGTAAGTGGTGCAGACGCTAACCAGACACCCCAGCTGAGCTCTGCCGCTCTCCGATGCGGCTCAGAGCAGGAAGCACACTGCCCAGACAGGAGGGAGCAGCCCAGCTCTGTGGGATCTGCTGTGGCTGGGCTGCAGGGGGAGGGCCATGCGGGTTGCTGGCCCGGAGCGCCCATCACCAAGACCCCTGGGCAGGGGAAGAGGACATTTTGAGGACATTCATCTCACCACGGTAGAGACCCTACGTAAAAGGAACCTGTGGCCAGAAAGGACCAGGGAAAGAAGCAAACATTTACGAGCGCCTACCACGTACCAAACCTGCACAGCCACCTGACAAGATGGGCGCTGGGATCCATTTTAAAGATGAAGAAGTCAAGGCCATGGATGGGAAGGGAGGTGAGACCCAATTTCCTGTCCCACAGCGGTGGGTGAGATAATGGCCTTAGAGTGGAATACCATGTAGCTATTTTAGAGGACAAAACAGTGTTAACATTTCCCCAGGCCTTTCAATACACATTAGGTGAAAAAAGCAGCATTATTTTAATGAAATAACTATATATATTAAATAAAAGAAGAAAAAATTAACCTCAAAAGATGTATAAGAAAACTTAAAGGTGGTAGGATTGCCAGTGATTTGTAATATTTCTTTTTGGCTTCTCTGCATTTTCACATTAAATAAAATGCATTTCATATGTATTAGTTGTCAAAATAAGCCCCCCCATTTTTTTTTTTTCTTTTCAAGAAAGCAGCAGGGTCTAAAAAGTTTACTAGCTCAAGACCCCCCAGCTTGTAACTGGTAGAGCTGAAGCTTAAACCAATTCCATGGAGAGCCAAGACGGGAGCCTTTTCTGTCCCATCGCCACACCCTCTCCCAGAAAGCAGCTGCTGTTGGCTCAGAGGCTGCTGTTCAAGTCAGTCCGCCAGGACCACGGGGCTCTGCATTCCAGAGTAATCGTGGGGTAACTGCAGAGTGCCTGGGAAGCCAGCTTTGTGCTAAGGAAGCAAGGTCTGTGCTCAGGAGCGGTCATTTCCAGCTCCTCTTGGGGAAGACCAGCTTTCCCTGAAGTCTATTCCTTAGCTGGAAATAGAACTGCCTCTATCCACCCCCAGGGGAGAGGCGGTGCCTGCTTGGATGGAGCACCCCGCATGAGGCACCAGGGACCGGCGGTCCCACTGCAACAGATGGGACATCACAAGCCCACCTCAACGTGGGTGACATTCAAGAAAGAAGGTTGACGGGAAAACAACAGGCAGCTGGCACCCACATCCACAGCCTGGCTGTGGCCCCCGCTGAGCAGCAGGAGTGCTTGTACGGGAGCACGGGGAGCAGTGACCAGCATCTCTGAGCATCCACAGGCCGGAGCCTTGATGGGCAAGACATTAACCCAGTGAACTGATCTGGGTCCGAATCTCAGTTTCTCTACTTCCTCTGACCTTGGGAAAGGTATTGAACTTCTAGAGACCTCCGTTTGCTCACCTCTAAAAGCAGAACAAAAGTACTGCACAGGGTGTGTTTTTCTTCTAAAAAATCAATATATTTCAGTGCCCCACCCATACAGGTCCTCCAAACATGACCTCTCACCCAGTGCAGTTATGCTTAGCAAGCAATGATCTGTGCAGCATCCCCATGACATCACATTGTCTTTTCATTGTATTCTGCCTTCAAATCTTCTAAATTCCTTTTTTTTAAGATTTTATTTTTAAGTAATCTCTACACCCAATGTGGGGCTTGAACTTACAACCCCGAGATCAAGAATTGCACGTTCTACCGACTGAACCACCAGGCACACCTCAAATCATCTCAATTCCTTATATGGGTACCTCACTTTACAGTTTCCTGAAACTGTACGCGTTCTATCATGCAATCCTTACAACACTTTGATACCCATTTTACAGATGAGGGACCTGGGGCGCCAATCTTAGTTCACAAACGAGTAAGTGGCAGAGACGAGCCCAGGCCACCGGTTCCCAGCCAACACCCTTGCTTCAGCTCCTCGTTTTGGGTTCCCGTCCAGGCCACTGGCTGACTCACTCTTTCCGGACACAAAACCTGACTGTCCTCTCTGCAAAGTTAGAACAAGTCCTCACTGTAGGAGTCATGCTCCAAGTTCCTCCTCTGTAACAGGCAAGCATTCTTTCAACAGCATTTAAGACGCTTTCATATGGAGGCTCCTTGCTAGGCTCTGAGGAACAGAAAAGGAAGTGAATCCGGCCTCTGTCCTCGAAGCATCTGACTGCTGCTTGCATCTGCCCCCTCTCACTCCCCGCCATCCGAAGCCAAGGGGACACGGAGCAGTTGGGGCCACACGGAGCTCTGCTAAGAATCTGTTGCGGGCTCACCTCCCACCTGCCACCCTAAGGGCTGCGTTGAAAGGACTCCAACCCGGCAACTTGAGCCGCCTCTCCCTGGGCCAGTGTTTCCCATCAGCAGTGAGTTGTGCGGTACCCAACACCCCCCCAAATTCATTTCCCCCCAGAAGCTCAGAATGGGACTTTATTTAGAAACAGCGTCTTTGCACATGTCACCAGTTAAGGATGTTGGGATGGAATCATCACGGAGTCAGGGTGGGCACTAAATTCAATGCCTCGTGCCCTTACAACAAGAAAGGCTCCAGGAGACACACAGGGAAGAAGGCACAGAAGAAGGAGAGGGACAGACGCAGAGACTGAAGCCTTGCAGCCATAGCCAAGGGACAGTGAGGACAGCCGGGGCCACCGGAAGCCGGAAAAGGCAAAGAAGCCTTCTCCCCGAGAGCCTTCGAAGGGAGCGTGGCCCAGCAGACACCTTGATTTTGGGCTTCTGGCCTCCAGAACTTCGAGAGAATAAATGTCTCTTGTTTTGAGCCACTGAGTCTGCGGTACTCTGTTACGGCAACCCCAGGAAACATATCCTCGCCCAAAGACTCTGTCCGGCGGGGCAGGGAGGCGCGGCCTTTCCCAGGGGCTTGGCCTGCCCACGCGCCACGCTAGGGGACGCACCGAGACAGGTGAAGCCTGGGCTGTCCGCTGTCTAAAGCTGAAGTTGGGAGCGTGCACACCAGCACACACACACACACACACACACACACACCCCACTTCCAACTTCTAAGAATAACGTGCTGCCAATAAAGAGCTCCAACTCTGTCTTAGAATTGGCTCACTCCTGGGGGAGGTTTCTTTGTGGTTTGGGTTGAGATTTCTTTATTCTCTGGCACTGCTAGACTGCAGTGCGAACCGTCTCTCCAAATTCGGCCAGCCTGACATGGGAGGGTGCTCACCCTTGCTGCCCAGTAACGTGCTGTCCCGGAGGCCTGCAAACAAGAGGAGCCTGGCAGGACGCCAGACCTGAGACTGGACATCAAGAGCATTTTTCCACCCCTTCTGGGCTCGTGGCTGCTTCTCCTGGACTGAGACGCTTGTCTCCCTGCTGGCTCGCTTTCAACACTCAAGGGTATTTTTATTAAAGGCCTCTGGAGTGTTAATAAAACAAAATGTAAAACTGTTCCCCCAGCACATGCTTTGCCAGTCAGGGAGCTGCCAACAAGGACTTTGAGCAGCCACCTCCGGCGCAGGGGTGGGATGGGGGGTGCTGGGAGCCACAGGTGGTCTGGGAGCACGTTCTCACCCGGGCTTTGCTACCGATTTTCTTGTACACTCACCTCCCCACTCGGGTCCTCATTTGCTCAAGGACAGGCAGGCAGGGCAGGTTTCTTAGCTCCTTTGCAGTGTTGACATTCTGAGAGGACAGACTTCTTTCTATGCTACAGAGAACATGTTTTCTCGTTTCATGCTCATCCGTCCTGTGTCCATCCTACGTTCATTTGGCACCACTGCATGCCAGGTGGTATGTGCACAGAACTGGGCATGGTGAGGAAGACCAGCATCCTCTGCAAGGCAGGCCCAGGGACGGCGGAACAGAGTGAAGGCAACACCAAATGCAGACGTCAGGTGGTTGAGAAGCAGGGAGGCGTGAGGATGAGCTGGAGTGGGCCAGGCAGGAAGGGCTGAGGGAGAGCCCGGGGAAGGAGGTCTCAGTAGATGCGAGAGAGGGCGGCAGGCTGGGGTCGTGCAGGAGAGGCAGTCTGGTTGGGGCCAGATGGTAAGGGGGTTTGGATTCTTTCCAGGAGGCTCAGGATGCTGGGCAGGCACACGGGCAGAGGGGTGCTGTGCTCTGATCTGGCTTTCTTTAGGAAGTGTCATTTGGACATCTAGGAAGTGGGGCGGGGGGTCCTGGGGCCGCCAAACCTCCCGTGGTCAGCTGGCTCAGAGAAGGCTGCCAGCAGTTTTTCCGTTGTCATTTTGAACAAACTGGGGTTGGTCTCCTCTCTCTGCCGGCCCTTGGGTGATAATCAGCAGTATTAGGAATGGGGGGTTCAACTTTGAGCCCAAGGCTCTGCAGCTGTGTGATTCACCAGCTTCATAAGCCTGAGCACGGATCTGGGGGTCAAGCGTCGTAGACAGAAAGCTCTGCTGCCTGCCAGTGGTTCCGTCTTGGATCTGCTCCTCAACCTCTCTGAAACTCAGTAACCTACCTCTAAAATGGGCCCATTACCAACTATGACGATAGGCATTTCACATGTTAGAAAATGAGTCAATAAATGTAAAAATATCTAGCACAGTGCTGGCTGAAGACAAATCCTCCATACAAGTGAGCTTCCTCCTCTTATGTCACAGACTGGGGGTAGAAGCTGAGGTAAACTGTTGTCAGAGCACAGGCAGGAGGTGGGGGGAGGAGGCGGCCCAGAGGAGCAGCTGGGCTGGTGGGTGGGTGGTGGGCGGTATGATGTGAATGCTAGGGGTTTTGTCAGTTTGTCTACACAACCACTGAATTTTCCCGCAGCTAGAAGCTGCCCAGAAGCAGGAACACTCATGCCGGCAAACCAGTGTGGGCTTGGGCAACAGCCTGACGTAAGTGGATTTGGCGAGGCTGCCAAGCTGGAGCATTGGCAGCTGAACGCTGAGCCCAGCAGCCCCATCGACACAGCGTTGAAGGTACTCCCAAGACTCCGGGTGTTTCTTAGCAACTGCCCTATTTGGGGGAACACTGAGTGCCACCACGAAGCCAGCTTGGAAGCATGTGCAAAACAGGCAGCACCCCCAACCCAACATGCAGTGCCCACCCCCTCCCCACTGCAACCGCCTGGCCCCCTCATGCCAGCCGCTAACTCCCAGGGCAGTGTGACCAGACTAGAAAACCGTCACAAGACAATCTGCTACCCCCACCCCTCCTCCCCTGCCTCCAGGTCACTAGGCAGCTTCCAGGACCAAAAGCTTCCAGAAAGGCCCTGGTTATCCCCTCAGCCCCCGAGCAAAAGTGCAGTTGCCATCTGTTGTACTTCAACCCATCTGAGCAGCTGACATGACAGGAAGGGGGAAAAAAAGACACCTAACAAAAACACCAGACCCTTAACATTCAGATCCAGGGCTGGGCACAGGGGGGCAGCTCTGATGTACAAAACACTCCTGAACTGAGCCCAGGAGAGATGGGTCTTCTGTGGAATTTCACCACTGACAGAAGTCTTCTAGAAAGTTCCAAGATGCAAATGCTTGCTGGACTTTTGTTCTTTCTCCACTCTGACAGACAATACATCATTTTATCTTCGTAAAATTTATTTTGGGGAATTAGAGAACTCTGCCAGGGCCAGGCTTCTTGGCACAGGCAGGCAATCTCAGATATGTATTATTAACACGAACATTTTCCTGTCGTGATTGCACACCCAATTTAAAATGAATTATCCAATTAAGTTAAGAAGGTGACGCGTTCTACTTCCAGGAATATGCTGCCAATGACTCTGTCTTGACTGTTCTCCCCTGAACCTCTTCCAATTAAGCAGAGACCGTTCGGGACATTGTGAGGATAAGCCGGGATGTTGCTGTGGAGACCGGAGGATTTTTCATCATATCGCCATTGCAATCTCCTGATGAGAAAGGAGCTGGCAGAGCTCTCAGCCTCCCCCTGGGATGAATGCTCACCGCCAACAACAACAAGGACAAAAGCTCCGTTGGACGGAAAAGGACGAGGGATTGCGTCAGCTTCCAGGTCTCCTGCAGCTAGCTCAGAGAGTCTGTGGCTGGAGCTTCCTCCGGGAAGTCAGCTGCCCCGCGTGTGCAAGCCGTGCAAGCCGTGCAAGCCACAGCCCCACCCACGGGCCGACCCAGGGAGGGCCACGCACGCCCTGCCCTGAAAGTGCCACAGGACCAGCTCGGGGCCGGCTCAGCCAGCCCCGAGAAATCGGTATGTGGTGACTGGCCAAAAAGATCAGGGCTTGGGAGGCGGGGGACGGAGCGGGACACCACCAATGCCAAGAAGAGCATGGAGAGATAAAGATTTTTATTTCTAAAATGCAAATCTGACCACGGCTTTCAGCCCTCACCATGAAGTTCCCACTCTTCCCAACGTGCTCCTCGCCCCAGGCGCCACTCACTCTTCCCACCCCATGTTCCCCTCATTCCCTGGAGAACCCTGGGAACTCCCCTGGGAAGCCAAAAGTCAAACTCCCTGCCTTGTGCACATGCTGTTCCCTTGTCAGTACATCCTTTCCCAACTTGGGTCAGCCTGATAAACCCATTCTCATTGCTCCAGGCCCGGGCAGGTGTCTTGACCTCCGGACACCTTCTCTCTGCCTCTACTTCCCTCCCCTGTCCTGGAAGATGTTGGTATCACGGCCAGGCTAGCATTCTAACTGCCTGTGCACATCTGTCTCCCCAACCAGCCACACAGCCATCCGAGGGCAGAGGCTATGTTTTCGAAGGTATGGCTGAACCTGAGAAGAAAAAAAGCAGAGGTGAAATAAAGAGTGAAAGAAGGTCTGCTAGAGAGGGGTGTAGAACTACAAACTCCCCAGAAGCTCCTCGCGAGGGGCGGATCCCAGCAGCGCCTCACGCCCCTCAAGCTTGGGCCCATGGGTTGGGGCAGTTCGCGGGGCCACTCGCAGGCATGCTCTGGGCTTCAACCCCTCTCTCCTCTCCACTCCAAGATGAGAGATTGAAGAACCAGGTCTGTGCGAGTGGTTAAGGAGTGAAAAGGGTTGTTAATCTCGCTAACAAAGCAAATCTCTGAAAGAGACCCTTACTATTACATCGGGTTGTAAATGGACTTTCTGGAAGACTCAGTTTCACTCTAAGAGAAAAAAAAACAAACCGTTCTGCCCAAAATGCCAACCATCAGAACTCCAACGAGCAAAGCCATGTCCCAGGACGTACAGTGAGACTGCAGGAAACGAGCTGGTTTCAGCCGGTGGTGCCAAACCGGCCGGGCACGGACTCGCTCTGCTTTCTGTGTTCACGGGCTTGCCCACAGCCTCCTCCCTCGACCTGCATGTTTGCGAGCTGACCGGGGGCCTTCCGTCCATGCCCGAGGAGTAAAACATGCCCCGTCCTGGCCTGGGCGGCACTCCTTTCTTGGAATTCTACCTAGGTTTGCCCAGCTGTCTCTTCAAAAGCTGTAAGTGGGGGAAGCAGGTCCCTGCTAGTGCTTAGTTGCAAAGCCCGGCCCCTCCAGCCCCCCAATGGCACATGTGATGGGCACTCCACAGACACACAGGCGGAGCAAGGAACCCCGGAGGTCTCCTGTCACAACCTCTGCTAACCAGGCCTGGGAGCGCCAGGGTGGGCTGTGTTCCCGTCCACGTCCTCTATTAGTCGTGCACTCGTCCAGAGCAAGCGGCGACCCCTTCATCTTGGCTTGCACGCTGGGGACCCAGCACACTGCCTGGTATGTGGCAGGCACTCCAGGACCTGCCTATGCTAGACTCCAGTTCCACGCCTGTCTTTGAGCCTAGCTGCTGTCCATGTCGTGCAGTTTTCCTTCAGAATGTGTGGCATCAATTGTAATTTTGAAAATCTACATGAAAGCCGAGCAGCGTCTGAAATATACGGACATATGACCTATTGAAGTGTGTCCCCCAAACAGAAATGTTGAAGTCTTAACCCCCCATACCTATGAATGGCATCTTTGGAAATAGGGTTTTGCAGACATAACTGAGGTAAGAGGAGGTCATGAGGGTGGTCCCTAATCCAGTAGGACTGGTGTCCTTAGAAGAGGGAAATTCGGACACGGAGACACGCAGGAATAACATCACGTGACAAGCCAGGCAGAGACCGGAGGGGTGCAGGTGCTAGCCAAGGGGAGGGACACGAGGACCGACGGCCCCCACCAGAGGCTACGAAGAGGCAAGCAAGGATCTACCCAGAATCTCAGAGGGAGCACGGCCCTGCTGACACATTGATCTTGGACTTCTGGCCTCCACATCTGCGAGACAATCCATTTCTGTTGTTCTAAGCCACACTTCGTGGTTATGGCCGCCCTCGAACACTAATACAGGACAAGGCAGTGACACTGTGTTTCCAAGTTTAGCAGTTACCGAACATCACCTTTCATTATAAAAGTGATTTGTTTGGGTAGTGTCCACCTCGTTATCCAACTGCTTTCATTTCACATCTACCGAGCAACCCCTACACGCCAGACCCCATACAAAGTACCAGAGCAACAAAAGTGGGTAAACCAGGAGACCACAGTGGAGATGGTTTTGTGAGGCGATCTAAACAGGCAACTGTCACACAACACGGAGACTCTCATAAACCCAGATAACAGAAGTGACGAGCAGCGGGGGAGTACTCAGCAGGTGCCTGACGCCATGCTGAGCACCTCGTACCCCTGCTCACATTTAATCCCCCACCACCCTATGAGGGAAGGTGCTTTCCCACGGGGGCACGGACGCTCAGAGGCTGAGGGACCGCCGGACTCTAGCCCCGAGAGCACTGAGTGCAAAGCCCTTGCTGGCTGCTCCAACCGGGTGTGCTCAGAGAAGTGTGCCCCTCTGAGGGCAAGGAAGCATCATTTAAAAATGAAAGCATCTTAGTCATTGAATTTCAGGAGAGCCTGCATATGTAAAGATAGGCGGTTGGGTAAAGAAACTGTGATCATCCACCAGTCACCCAGGATCTGACCTCAGCCTGCTCCTGGCCGTGCTCGTGCACGAAGGTGGTACACAGGTCCAAATTTTCTTCTTTGCAGCTGTCTGAATTTTTCAAATTAGTGATGAGGAAAATACCATCTGGATCATTCTTCTGACTAATACTTCATAGTACCTACTGTATTTTGAGCACTGTTCTCAGAACTGACCGTGTGTGAACTCAGCTAACCCCCCACCCCCACCCCACGGTGCGGGCTCTACTACCAAACCCATTTTAGGAGGGAAGCCGAGACCAAGAGGGCTCAGGCAAAGCACTTGCAGTCATGGAGCTGGATTGAAACCCAGCAGTCTAGCCTAGAGTTCATGCAATTAGCCACCTTGCTATAATGATGGATGGGGGCGGGGGGCCGAGGAATGATGATTGAAGTGTCTCAGCCCCAAGCAGATACAATGAGCCCATACACTAGTTTGCTCTGATGCCTTCTACAAAAGACTGCACACATTTTCCACTTTTCCCCCCTCTGCCCATTTCTAATATTCTGGAATGAGCTAAAAATATAACCTACAACAACAATAAAAAATGCTATTCTCATGCTTGCAGGAAAACTTCCCTATCAGGACACACCAAGGGATGGGCAGTTCCAGCCAACAGTGGAGAGATGCTAGCTAGCAACGGACAGCAGAGCCAACGGGAGAGAAGAAGGCAGCCGTCAAGGTAGGGAGCCACCAACTTTATGTCACGTGCAGAGCAGGCTCTGGATCGTGTCTTTTAGGAGATCGGGGGGAATGGACAGATGGACAGGACAGAAGGACGAAGGAGGGGGCTGAGGAAGATGCTGAAAGGCAGAGAGGGTCACGCTGAGAGCTGGGGAACCATGAGGAACACCTGCAGAGGGGGATGGGGCACACGGAGGAACATGTGGCCCAGAGCTTCACATTCACAGACGCTCCTCCATTCTGCCTCTCAGGTTAGAAACCCAACCATGTGAGACCGCCATTTTTGTGGGTCAAAAATGGTCATATGTTGGCAATTTCTTATGGTTCAATGTATACACATAGTCACAGAGTAACATGGCAAAGTTGAAAGAAGTGTCAATCATGGGGGCACCTGGGTGGCTCAGTGGGTTAAGCGTCCCACTCTTGATTTCGGCTCAGGTCATGATCTCAGGCTCCGGGGATCAAGCCCCTCATCCGGGCTCCGCACTCAGCAGGGAGTCTGCTTGAGATCTCTCTCTCCCTCTCCCTCTGCCCTTCCCCGCCACGCCTGTGTGACACGCTGGACAAGAGCTGCTCCTGCCCTCGCTGTTCACGCCAGCCGGCCGCTCAAAGGTCACGTGGCCAAACCTCAAGCTCTCCACCGGCAGTAGAGGAAAGAGACAAGGGGGTGAGGAGGACACAGAGGCCATGCGGGCCCTGGGCTCAAGCCGAGGCACAGTGCACAGCAGGGCTCTGCCGTAGTGAAGTGCTTGATAATAGACAAAAAGCACCTTTGTGCTACCCAATTGCCTACCTGCAAGTCAAGTCTTCCGGTGGCAAAGAAAACGAACGGCCCAGAAGGTAGGGCGTGTACCTTGTGGCCAGGAATGTAGGCAGACAAGCCAGGTTCAAATAGGACACTACTGCCTCCCGGCTGCAGAAGCCTGGGCGGGTTTCTCCTGGAAGCCCTCCCGTCTTCATGTGTCAAAGGAGAGGCCAGCGCACCCAGCTCACCGGGCTGCTGGAGTTTGGGTGAGACAAAGGGCAGGAAGCGCCCCATGGCACCGAGCCTTAGACACAGAAGGTGCCAAAGCACGCCGGGTGACTGAAGGCCCCGAGACTGCTTTCCCCAGAACGTGAGAAAGTCTGCCCAAGGGAGATCAGGTGTCATCTACATAGCAGTGGCTCTACCGGTCTTTTGAGGGGTCCCTTCCAGCCCACGTTCTCCCTTCACACTGAAGACGCACAGTCCTTAGCCCCAGTGCCCGGACCACAAGGAGCGGTAGAACTGAGTCACAGATACCGAGCCAGGGCGCCTGATCTTTGACGCCTTGATTTAAAACAATGACATTTTTTTAGTCTCAAAACCAGGCTTTTAGGCACCCCGCCAACAGGCAAGATGACTGTTTTCCTTCCGAGGGCCCCAATTCCCATTGTGCGACTTAGAACCTGGGGAAAACTGCAAAACAATAAACCATCTGTAAGTCTTCCAGACAGTGCAATTTGCAAGAAGCGCTTTTACTGCTTCATAGGACTGTGCATGAAGCCAGGACTAATTAATTGCTACATTAAAGGAAAGCACCTTTAACATTTCAATGACATAATCATATGTAATTACAATCATATAAAGGAACACTTTATAATTAATGATGTCTCTACTTCCTGAAATGTGTAATCCTTCTGTCTTGAATTCCAAAGAGGTTGGAAAAAGGCAGGCACTAAATATAGATCAGGAACTAATATTTAAATCAGCTTTTAATTCACCTTTCACTATGAACAGCAAAACCAGAACAAAAGCTTACCCTTATTAGGAGTCTAAGTCTTTATGTCTATGAGACTAAATATACAGCAACAACAGATCCACACAGAGATGGCCGAAATTACAGGCCTGAAATGATTACCTCTAAATAGCAATAATTTTGCCCTAGCAGGCACATTAACTGCTTTTCCAGAAATGCATTAACTCACCCCAACTATCCTTGCTTGGCAACTGGGCTGTGTTATCACTTAACAAAGCACTCTGACTCCTCTCTGTGACTTAACAAGGAAAATGGCTTTTCTTTTAATTAGAGAAATTTCCCACGAAGGTGCAAACCCTGGGGAGGTAGCAAGCATTGTTCTAAGCACTGAACATGTTTCTCTTCTTTAACAACCCCGGGATGGTACGATTATGATCCCCCTCGTATCAGTGAGGACACCGAGGCCCTGAGCTGTTAAATAACTTGCCCAAGCTCCCAAATTCCCAGGAAAGACCCGTCTGAGTGAACTACAAACCAGACGGGATACTCAGACTTTCTAGATCTCAACATTCATTCTGTCGCTCAAGCAACTGACGATGAGGGAGGCCCTAGGACCTTCCCTACGACTCGTTTCTGTTGTTAGCAAAGGTTTGCAGCAACTCTAAGGGAAAATGCAGAGGGAACAAAATTTGACCCACAGGAACACCCAAAGGGCTTCCAGAAAGAAAAAAAAAATCCCTATGGCACAGCTTTCCCCTCGACCAGAAAAACCTGCATAAATTGCCTCCATTTGATGTTTGTAATTTGCTTCATGGTCCCCGAGGATCTGCTTTCATCGGGGAAATGTGCGGGTGGCGCTCCACCCACCCGAGACCACCTCCCACGGGGTCGAGGGTTTACCTTGTCATAGTAGTATCGAAGGGCTCTGCTCAGCTTATCATAGTTCATGTTTGTTTTGTTCTTCCGGAGGCCCCACAGTTTGGCCACTTCTTCTGCTTTGAGGAGCTTGAATTCACCATCGTTGGAGGTCCAGCAGATCAGGTGCTCGTGTTTCTGGTCCAGCAGCAGCTGCAACAGGAACTGCCACAGTGTGATCGCACTCTCCATACCTGGGGGGAAGGGGGCCAGGTCAGTGTGATCGCTCTCTCCATACCCGGGGGGGAGGGGGCCAGGTCAGTGTGATTACTCTCTCTATACCTGGGGGGGAGGGGGCCAGGTCAGTGTAATGGCTCTCTCCATACCTGGGGGGAAGGGGGCCAGGTCAGTGTGATCACTCTCTCTATACCTGGGGGGGAGGGGGCCAGGTCAGTGTAATGGCTCTCTCCATACCTGGGGGGAAGGGGGCCAGATCAGAGCCACCAGCACAGGTGCCCACCCCAACGGTGGGGAGCGGGCCTCAGGATGGATGCCTCATCTCCTGCCCTCCCTCCCCCAGTGAACCCCACAAAGAGCCGCTTTCATTTCTACCCACCCAGTCCACTTGCACTCAGGTGCCTTCTGGATTCATCTTTGTGAATAGCCACAGATTCAGAAATACAGAGAAGCCCCGTGATCCCTGTAGTCATGACACACGTCCCCTCCAGCTGTGAGGTGGCATCGAAAGGAATGTGAAGGATGGATTGACAAACTACCCACTGCACAAGGACTCTCCATCCCAGCGAGTCCCCTCTTAACACTAGAGTCTGTTCCAGCTCAGACTCTCAAGTCCTTTGCTGGTCAGTCTGAGTCCGTGATCTGCTGAGTCCGTGAAATCTGGACCCCATGATGAGTGTGTTTAGGTAGGGGACTGGGCTCTGTCTACACAACTACATGACATGCTGCCCAGGGAAGGGTCTTTGTCGGGTTGCTCAGCGTCTTCGCAGGACTTGGAAACCAAGCAGAACACCCACATGTCACAGGGGCCCAACGGACAAAGGTTGGTGAACTGAAGGATCACCACTGCCATGTGAAGGGCCCTTTGCTTCCCCAGACATTTGTCTTGTGGCAGATCAAACCCACGGCCACACCTGCTCCGATGGGAAAAGCATTTTTTCCCTGCTATTGAGAGGATTAGAAAATACTCTCTTCCTTTGACTCTGGTGGGGACTTTGTAAGTGCTCTTCCTTCTAAAATGCTGTTCCCTAGCCTTGGAGCCTGGTAAACTCCTACTTACCTGTGATGACCCAGTTCTAAGGGAGCCTTCTTGAAGAAATTTTTTCCCACTCCCCCAGACAGTTCCTTATCTTTAGACATTTGAGGACTTTATGGCAATGGGTACTGATTCTACTGCTAGTAATAATGCGCTTATCAATAGTCCTTACATTAGTAGGTGATGGGGATTAAGGAGGGCACTTATCATGATTAGCACTGAGTGATGACTGCAATGTCGAATCACTATATTGTACACCTGAAACATGACACTGCATGTTCACTATAGTGGAATTAAAATAAAATTAAAAAAAAAATAAATCCTCTCAACTAAGGGAAAAAAACCACGTTTGTTACATGAGGAGAGAAGAGGTGGTTGGGCTGGCCTCAAAAGCTGCACCTCAGGTCACCTGTCATGGTTGCACACATCGAGTGCCCCGGCTTTTAATCTGGGCAGGATGGGAGTGAGTTGAGGGGTGCCGGGTTGAGGAAGCCAGCGGTGACCAGAGGGTAGAAAGCTGGCTTCTGGCTGGAGAAAGTTTCGAAGGCAAGCTGGGAGTGGGGACCGAGCCAGACAGAACTAGGGTTCACCCCCAACGACAGCAACAAGGAGAAGGCAGAGCCGAGGCGCACTGAGCGAGGTGCATGGGCCCAGGACACCGGGTAGCCGGGACAACTTGCTTCGAGGCCCCCTTTGTACCAATATTTGTGTCAATTCCACAACGCCTCCTGCGCATTCTTCTTAAAGGGGCCGCTCTCAGACGGACAAGTGACTTTTGTCCCACACGGGGAAGGAAGTGAAAGCATCTCGCCGTCCAATAACTACTCACTTCCTTCTTCCTTTTCACGTGTTTAGCCGAAAGAACACGTTTTATTATTTCTCTAAGCAACCGTGTGCTTTCCGGTTAAAGGAAAGCAGATTAACAACGCTCTCCAAAAACCCATAAGGCATTTTATTTATGGCTCTTAAAAGAAGACAGTCTTTACAGAAATCAGTCTTCGCCACAATGGCCACTCGGCGTGTAAGACAGTAAATTACGTCACTGTTAGGTCAAAACCACCCCTGCGTCTCCTGAGTCCCGTAAGCACAGCTGCTATGATGCGCGACAGCTCGCCGCCCCGGTTCCCAATAGGAACCCCCCTCCCGATTATTTGTGGGTGAGCCACAAGCTTGCTTCTCATCACTGGCACTAAGAATTGCTAACAGTCGTCTCACATTTTTTGGTGCTCTTTTGGCCAAACACTTCAGACAGTTAGCTTTAAAGTATCTTTGAAACTTTAAGCAGATGCTCAGAGGAACCTGGTCCGAGGGCAGAAGGCTGCCCGCGGGTCGGGAGGCCTGGAGGGAAGGGACAGCCGAGCCTCTGGCTCGTGTGCCAGGGAGGAAGGCGGTCAGCCACCTGCACATTAACGGACTCAAACCAGCATGTTCCACACGGGACAACAGAAACCTATCCGTGTATTTGAATGTATTTACACTTACTGCTTCTACCAGCCAGGACTCCTTGGAGCTGCTCGTGCTGCCTCGAATCCCTGTTCACGGCACTCCAACCCCAGGTATGGGAACCATGTTCTCTGGGCAGAACTTAGGAGCATGAAACGTTCTCAGTCTTTCACTCCCTCTCCCATTCAGGTGACCTCGCAGCAGCGCACGAGGAGGGGTACAGTGCTTTCTTCCCACCCCACTGAAATTCGGGCCTGACCACAGGATTCCGTTTGGCCAACATAAATGTTCAGTAGAAGGGATAACCATGCTGATTCTGAGCCAAGGTCTAAGAGGCTCCACATGTTTGCACTTTTCCTCTTGTGCTCCTCTCATTGCCCCAAAATGACACTGTTTGGAGCCAACGTGAACTCAACCCAAAGCCTGGAGCCCAGGCCCACGACTCACAGTCAAAGGCAGCATCCCTGAAGCTCACCGCAAGAAACATAAATGCCGTGGTATGCCAAGGACACATGGGGAAGTTTGTTAGGTGGCCAAAGTTGACTATGACAACATCTTTGCTTTACAAAATTCTCTCTTCGTTGGGGTGCCATTACCCCGTTACCTTTACACTGTAGGGCTCGCACTCACAATCACGAGGTGCAGCTAAACGTGAAAAAACACGAAACAAAAAACATGAAAAAACATGCACAATGCCAGGGGCGGGGGGAGGTCGGCTGAGCAGATCTTTACTGCGAGGGCCACCAGTCGGCCAAGGGACAACCGTGGGGTGCTACGGCCATGGCCTTAGAGAAAGGTAGAAGAAGGAAGGAAGGAAGGAAAGATAAGGGAGATGAAAAAGAGTAGAGGAGCAAGTGGTGGAGGTGGGGCCCTATATCAGGGGCCCCATAGATTTCTGGAATAGGGAAACTGGGCCAAGAGAAGGCACAGAGCTGTGAATGAGGCATCACAGAGCTACCCCTGACAAGCGCTTAGAGACCAGCAGGGCGGCGCTTAGACCCCAGCTGGCTGGGCCTTGGAACCTTTCCTTCTTCCCCCCTCACCTCTCCCCACACCGAGGTGTCACAGTCGGGCTACGCTGAGGACTGGAGGATTTCTTAGACACGTGACTGCCACCACTCTACAGGAGGGGACCTCGGCATCAAGCCACTCTTGCCTAACGCACAGCAAGCCGGGTGCTGGGGTCCTCATTCTAGCATTCTCCAGCTCTGTTGGCCACTTCTGTGCCCTCACTGGTCTTCCAGTGTCGATGATCGTAGAGCACACACATCTTTATTGTTGGAAATCCCAGCCACACGCTACTCAGAGACGAGTCCCAGAAACCTGTCCCTATGAGTTTATAATCACACCTACGAACAGGTCACCCCCTTCTACACTGGACAGAGGTAATTCTGGGATACAGCGGGGAGCAACGTGGCTCTGGGCCCTCCCACTCTCTCTGGGCAGAGCCATCCAGGTGATTAAAACGCAAGAGTATATGTGGGCAACGGGGCAGAGAGGCCCCCAGCTGACATCACCGCTACGGTTCTCTCCATTCAAGGCCTCTTGCTGGGCTGCTTGTAGTTCCAATCTTAATTTATTTTAATTATGACTAAATACATTTAATCATCATTTACACAGTTGTTTCCACATACAATTATGCTTCACATTCTATCACCTCTCTGCCTGCGACAGATCCTGCCCCCTCTGGGACCCTGGAAAAGATCCTAACATCCTGACTGGGAACATGTCCTTCCAACGACGACCAACAGATTCGCAAATTCATCCAAATGAGTATTTCTATCACCAGGAAAAAAGCTTTAAACTTAATTCTTTTTTTTAATTCTTTGACACCTAAAATCTTTAATGAAGTGCTGGGTCTTAAAATGCAGGTACAATAAAGTCCAATTTATCTGACTGCCTTCATAAGGAGTGTGGGTAATTCAGACTGCAAACTGTGGCTCTCATTAAGCACAAAGTTCAAGAAAGTGTGGATACTTGAGTTTATGTTTGATACGTTATTATGCAAACAGAGACCTGCTTTAAGTTAAACTATTTCATTAGCCTAACCTCCTGTAACCGATTCCCCACAATCCCCTGCTTAAAATATACAGAACACGCGAAAGAAACTGCTGCAAATCTTTTAAAAATATTTCCCAAATCAAATTTTTGCTCATTAGAAAAGGCTTCTCTTTCCCCGGCCCAGACCTGGTTTTGAACGTATACAGCTTTGTCTGGTCTTGTGACGCCATTCTGTACGCACAGATCAAGCTCCGCACTTGGTATTTAGAGGACCCAGCCACTTCTGAAGGCATCACTGCTCTTACAAGAAGAGGTGCCCCTCAGCATTAGACACTTTGCCCTCCGCTCGCTCCCCATCAAAGACGACAGTCACACCCTGGCCAGACCCACCTCCAGGCCACTGCACAGAACAAAGCCACCTGCCAGCTGTCCCAGCTCTCCTCTCCCTTTGTAACTTACAGTCCAGATCTCACCACATAGAAGTTTCATTAGATATTTAAAAGAGTTTGTCCAATTTGAATAATCTGCATACTTCCTTTTAAAGGAGCAAGGGGAAAAAATAGGTTCCCCGTGTTGACAAATTATTTTCATTAAAATTTTTATTATATTCTCCTTTCTATATAAACAAAACTGGATATAAGCTCCTCAAGGTTTGTGATTCTTATATAATGATAAAATGAAGTTTACAAATTAGATGCCTGTGTTGCATTCAAATTACTGATTAATTTTACCTATGACAGATGATGTTTTGTTGAAAGATGTCCCACATTCACGGAAAGGTTATGGCAATGACTGAGCCAAGGTAGCCCTTTTGTGCTTATACCGCTATACCCTATAAAGATTCAATTCTCTCCCCACTTCTTTCGAAAAAGAAAATTTTTTCTTTTTTGAGTGTCCACATTACTCCAAGACACCATCTGGGCATTTGGGAGATATCACTGAACAGAACAGATGAAGACCTCTGTGTCCTCAGGGAGCTCACATTCCAACAGGAGAAGACAGGCCGTAAACAACAATAAACATAGAAATATTCAACTGTAGTGTCAGAAGAACAGAGCTATGGAAAACCACAGCCAGAGCAGTTTAAGGGGGTGGAAGCCAGGGGAGGAGGGTGGCGTCAGCAGAAGGTCACAGAGCGCCTCGCTGAGAAGCTAGGGGTTGAGAAATTCCTTTTTTAAAGCAATTTTGGGGGAGCCTGGGTGGCTTAGTTGGTTAAACATCTGCCTTGGGCTCAGGTTATGATACCAGGGTCCTGGGCTCTGGTCTGAGTCCTGCATCAGACCCCCTGCTCAGCAGGGAGTCTGCTTCTCCCTCTCCCCCTCCCCCTCCCCCTCCTCCTGCTTGTGCGGTCTCACTCTCGGCCAGTAAATAAAATCTTAAAAAAAAACACACATAATTTTCAAAATGGGTAAAATCATTGCTCTCACACAGACATAAAAATGAAGACATGGTAAAGATTCTATTTTATTCACTCGTCAAGGAAGGAACTAGGCAGGCCTTAGAACAAGTTAAAAAATATCCGAATGGATAGAAGCATTTGTAGATGAGAAACACTGAAATGAGTGCACACATGGGGCAAACCTGAGGGTGGGACAGAAGTCAACTGAGCACTGAGAGACACACAGAGAGAGAGAGAGACACGGAGAGAACAGAATTTGCATGTCTATAGACAATAGCTACTTTGCTGTCACTTATCTATAATTAACAGAGTTGTAAATTAGCTTCCCTAAAATCAGAACCACATCACCCAGAGGGGGCACCGTTTTTCACTGAAGCACAATTATTCTCGACAAGCTGCTGCAGGGAGAGAACGAGCCACTTTGTCTGTTTGGAAGGTTACAAAGCGGGTAAGAGCAGCCAGCCCCTCCGGGTTCCAATTCAAGTACTGGTCCCGTCTGGCTGTGGGACTTTGGGTAAGTTCCTTAGCCTTTCTGCGTCTCATAATCCTCATAAGTAAGTGGGGATGGTGATAATAAAAGCATCTCTCTTACAAGGCTGTTGTAAGGACCACTTCAGTTACTCATAATGCAGTTGAACTATACCTGCTACCTGGTGTTATCGAAACGTTTACTATTATTTTTTAAGCAACAAGGAAACCTCTTCATAGAGCATGTTGTGAGGTCATTTGGCTTTCACCTAGCTCAAAGGCTTCATTTCGATACTGTGTCATTGTGGTTTTTGTGTTCATTAGGCAATGACCCTAATGAAGTCACTGGAATCCAAGGACAATCTTCAGCTCTTTGGTGACTGTTTATAAAGTGACTTGAAATATGTTTATTTTGTTATTTTAGACTATCATCAAAAATGAAAGGACAAAAAAAATTTTTTTTGAATTCTGAGAAAACTCAGATCCCTGGGCACATATTTGCTGACTCCAGCTTAAGAAACATTGGTTCAAAATGCCTCCCAGCTGCTCTGAGCCCGTGGGTGCCCACACCTCCCTTGGGGCTAATTCCACCCCACTTCTTATGCTCCTGGAGGGGGGAGGGCAAGGAGTCATGTAGATGAAAGCTACTGGGTCAGAAAAAGGGAAGTGTTCTAAAGTGACCTCCCAAGGGACACCTGTGACAACATGCTTACGACCACCAGTGCTGGAGCCCACACTGCCGGCCAGGGCAACAGATGTGGAGAGGAAAGGGGCGGAGCTGGCCACGAGTAAAGGGCTTGTCTTGTGGCCCCAAACAGGGGAGACACCTAGGCAGACTGAGTGTGGCTTTCCACCCCCATTCTGTGTCTTCAACTCTTTTGTTTTCAAAGCCTGCAAATCTTATCCTTGACTCCTTCTTGAATCTGGACGAGCCGCACAGAGAAGGGTGCTACAGACCGGACACGCTGACCACGCTCTTTGGCCCTGGCGCCCTCGTCTGCCTCCTTGCGAGCCTCCCGGCCACGTGGCACTGGCGTCTCAACATCTCTCCCTAAGTCAAGGGCACTAGCCCCAGTCCCCCGGCACACTAACTCATCTCAGGCACACTTCCTCTGGCCACCGGGGGACAGCAGTAAAACGCAGCCGTCAGGATGACGCTGGATCGGGTGGCTCAAACAATAGGCACGACGGGCTGAGGAGACAGAAAGGCTGCCCGGCTGCTCCCACATGAAAGCAACGTACACGCACACTTACACGTACACACGGGGCAAACGCTCATGTCAGGGATCTTTTCAGCATGTCTCACGGCCTGCCTCACAGACTTAGTCCTTCATTCGTCTGTCTCTTCTAATCTTAAGAGCCTTATCTTTGCCTTCTCTGTATGCAGCAGGCGCTTCTACTAAGTCCTCACCCTCCATCAAGCCCTCTCCCTGTATTATCTCATTTAATTCGGACGACACCTCTAGGAGTTGAATACATTTACCCTTCCCACTTTGTCGATGAGAAAATGGAAGACCAGCTGTGGAAAAGCAGGGGCCCCGGAACAGTCTGCTCAGTGTGTGGTCAGCAGCGCCAACTGTGGATCACGGCCCGTGACAAGAGGAGTACGGAAATCGAGAGCAAGTGTACAGAGACTTCTGTAATTTGTCATTATCACCATATCCACATACGTGATCAGTGTAGGTCCAGCTCACTGGCACCAGCTATGTACTAGTCAGAATCGTGAACTGGAACCACGCTAAAATGTGTGACATTCAAGGTTTTTCAGTCATAACCCAAAAGTATACAAAAATCTAGAATTCACTGATTTCATTAGAAGATTTAAATATAGGGGTGCCTGGGTGGCGCAGTCGTTAAGCGTCTGCCTTCGGCTCAGGGTGTGATCCCGGCGTTATGGGATCGAGCCCCACATCAGGCTCCTCCGCTAGGAGCCTGCTTCTTCCTCTCCCACTCCCCCTGCTTGTGTTCCCTCTCTCACTGGCTGTTTCTCTCTCTGTCGAATAAATAAATAAAATCTTTAAAAAAAAAAAAGATTTAAATATAACTATAGGAAAAATCGTGGGAACTGGCAACTAACCAAGGAGTGAAGACGGATTTTAAAATGCAGCAATACTTGCTTTTAGATGAATGTTAAGAAAAATTAATACACTGATAAAGAAAGGGGGGGTAATCAGAAGGGGGAATGAAACATGAGAGACTATGGACTATGAGAAACAAACTGAGGGCTTCAGAGGGGAGGGGGTGGGGGAATGGGATAGACCGGTGATGGGTAGTAAGGAGGGCACGTATTGCATGGTGCACTGGGTGTTATATGCAACTAATGAATCATCAAGCTTTACATCGGAAACCGGGGATGTACTGTATGGTGACTAACATAATAAAAAATCATTAAAAAAATCATTAAAAAAAGAAAAATTAATACACCGAGTTTGTGGAAATGGGTTGCAAAATCTCTTTTCTAGTGAGGTCAACATACCTCTGTGAGACTGGCTTCTCTCCAGTGTAATTGAAACAAAACACAAGTAGTTTAGATACATCATGTCCCGCAAGTAGCATTATTGTATCTAACCTAGATTAAATTCATTAGTCAGCAAGAGGCAAACTCTTCCTCCATTGAAAGTTTAGTGTTGATAAATATGGTGTTTGTTTAAAGTGTGCTTATAGGCATTTAATACAAGGAATCTCTGGTTCACTTACAACCTTTTTGTTTGGTTAAAATTACTACAGGGCAAAAAGTTACCAGTTATTAATAATGATCTTTTTTTTTTTAAAGATTTTATTTATTTATTTGACAGAGATAGAGACAGCCAGCGAGAGAGGGAACACAAGCAGGGGGAGTGGGAGAGAAAGAAGCAGGCTCCCAGCGTAGGAGCCTGATGTGGGGCTCGATCCCATAACGCCGGGATCACGCCCTGAGCTGAAGGCAGATGCTTAACCGCTGTGCCACCCAGGCGCCCCTAATAATGATCTTCTATATTAATTGCCTTTGCATGCACTTTCAGTGGCTATGTAATTCTTTTTCTCATTACACTTATTTTATTGAAATGTCATTTCATGCCTGTAAAATCTATCATTAAAAATTGGGCTGCTATTTTGGTATCTTTATTCTTTATTTTTCTTGTATGTCACAAAATTATCAGTCCACAGTGTTTAAGAAATTTTAAAAACTAGTCCTTTTCCACTGATGGCCTGGGAAGTACTGTTCCCAAATGCTGACTCAGTGAGTACCGACCTTTGTTTTGCTTGCTGACCTATCCCCAGCTTAGATCAGTGACAGGTCACCCTAGACACCCAGCGAACATTTGTCACATGAGTGAACGAAAAAATAAAACTGAGGTTAACACATGCCACAGCCTGCACCCTTACCTGCTCTGTAATACTGCCTGGAACACGCACGAGAACTAGGATTAGGCTCTTTGGAGAAGGCTTTCTAGAGGAGGGAGTAAGAGCACTCACCCTTCAAACTGAAGGGTGGGTAAAACTTTAAAGGGGTGAGAGAAGAGCGGCTGAAGTCCCCCACAGCAGGCTTGGAAGCATCAGTAAAGGCCAAAGCAAGAATCAGGCCGGGGCGGGGAGGGGGGGGGGGGGAGGGGTTTGCTGGAAGGAAATTTACCGCAATTTACCCAGAGGCAACCTCTCCCACTTGAGCCTGAAAAACAGAAGTCACCAAGGAGCAGGGATTATGTGCTCCCTTCGGTTCCACCAAGGCTCCAGCAGCTGCTGGGCTGACAGAAGACTCGGTTCTACCCACCACTGCCAGCACTGCTTGGGCACCTGGAACCTGCCTCTCGAGGCCAACTTACAGTGAATAGTGTAAGTTAATGCTCAGGGACCAGCTCTTTGCTAGGGGTCCTGGTAATTTTGTATTTCTAATTTGGAGGGGGTGGTACAAAGAGGGTCTCTCCAAACTGCTTATGCTACAAGCCCCACAAAACCTAGACGTGCCCCTGGGGAACCTCTCTTCACGCTGCCTCTTTCCTCCTAGAAGCTGCTTTTCCTCTTCTCGGAAGTGGGCATTCTTTCTGTCGGCCACAGGGTGGCGCCAAACATCTTGATGCGAGATGGGGCGGCCCAGACTCTATGCAAAGAATGAGGTTTTTGCTGCCATTCTTAGAAGTCGAAATACCAACTTATTTTTTCTTCTTTCTATTGATGGCAACCTAACACTTCTCTTTGTATGTTCCTGGTTTCATTTTTAAAGTTACACTAAGGTAAGGGAGTTGAGGGGACAGAATTATTTGATTTTCTAAAGCTTACATATTGTGGGAACTAAAGAAATTGGCCAACTTAGAAAACAAAACAAAACAATTTTAGTCAGAAATTAGAGGGCTCAAGGAAAGGAGAAAACTCCTGTGTAAGAAGCAAACAAAACAGGTGCTCAATAAATATGTCTTTTTGCTTGCTAAAACTTGAATGGTTAGAGAAAAGAGGCTGCATGTTAACACTTTAACCTTCAAAATTGTCTTATTTCCACTCCTCTGTCCACAGCAGCACCTACTAAGTGTTTGTATCCCATTATATTATCAATGCCCAAGAGAAAGGGCAGGAACCGTTTCATTATATAAAACAAACCTTAGGTACTTAAGTCAAGGAATTGGAAAGCAACAATTTGTATCATTTGAGATAGGCAGTAACTCAGCACAGAATACCTTTAAAGCATTAAGTAAGGACAGCATTTCTAACTATGCAGCCCACACTTGACGTCTTTATTATTTTTATGAGGTGGAATAAAGATTACTTAAATTTATTTATTTATTTTTTAAGGATTTTATTTATTTGACAGAGAGAGCAAGAGAGAGAGAGAGCACAAGCAGGGGGAGCAGCAGAGGGAGAGGGAGAAGCAGGCTTCCCACCCAAGCCAGGAGCCTGATATGGGGCTTGATCCCAGGGCCCCCAGATCATGACCTGAGCTGAAGGCAGATGCTTAACTGACTGAGCCACCCAGGCGCCCTACTTAAATTTATTTTCAAAAGACATTTTAATTATCATCAACCGCCACATGTAAAATTTTAAAAAATGCCCATCTGTGAGGCCAAGTTCAAGGCCCTTAAAGCTCTTTTTACTTATTAACAAATGTTTATATTCTCATTCATTCTGTGAATATCTACAGATTGCCCATGTTTAAAGGGCAGGAGGCATAGGGAGAGGGAAATTAGCCATTGCTCAGTCTACTTATTTACCGTTTATAATAAGTTGGCCATGTTCTTCAAGTACAGTTTTACAAATACAATTTACAGAATTTACAAATTCTCTTCCATCTGAGGAAAGAGACAGGGATGGGGGGGTGGGGGGCACTGTAAAAGAGACCCATGAAACTGTGTTGTCTCTGGGTACATTAGAAGTAACTCCATTGGTTCATCGGTGACTTCTCTGTGGGTGAGTTTCCTTTGGAAAAGTAAATGGACGGCTGCATTAACTCTGGCAGGGAAAGCGTGTTTGAGCCATTCTACTTCCTCCCACATCTGTATATTCATGCCATTTCCCACCCCACCCTGCTATTATACAACCCTAGCCAGTCTTACCCCATGGTTTCAGATAGACCTGCACTGAGCTCACCTGGGCACCTCTGTGTTCCCTATTTGGCAACATCCCCAAATTGCCTAATGTTCTTGGTGCAGAGTTTGTTCTTTCTGGGCTTGAAGAAACCATAATCAGTCCAGAGGGTTCATAAATAATTGGTCGTCCCAGAAGTACAAACCTATTTCTCTGTACCTCAAAGAGACAAGTCCATTTGAGTGAGAGGGTGCATGGGGAAAGTTCAGCACAGTGCCCTGTTGTGAGCCTTCAGCAAGGCTTACTGTTGCTTTCATCTGTGTCTTCTATGGTGCTTTCCACAAGGCTCCCACCAGTGGAGCTATTCAGTGTTAGCCGTCCTTACACTAGTGTCACCCAGCAATTCCAACATGGCGCCCGGCAGACCACAGGCATTCCATAAAAAGGTTAGTAGAGTGAATCTAAATTTCTTTGAATCTCAATTTTTCACCCTTAGGGTGGAGGTTGTAACTGACTTCAGAGACTCTTCTATAATGTGCTAATGAGCCCACACATAATTTTATTCTTTTTTTTAATCTCTGGAGAAAGATGGACTTGTCCACTTCTCCAGTGTCTTCTGACTGCAGGAGCCCTGCCTCTCCCCTCATGTCTTGTCAGGTAGACACACACACACACACACACACACACACACACACACACACAGAATGTACGCTCTGCAGTCTTAAACATACACATCACCATTTAATCTCTTCTTTGAAAACATCACACACAATTTTATTGGGCAGTTAAAGGAATACAAGCCTGCTAGATCAAAGCAGCCAACTGGTCACCCAGCCTTCCCAAAATGAGGCTGTAGTTCATTATAGCCACTCGGGTAACCACATCCACCTCCCTCGTATATCGACATGCCCAGGAAACAGATTTAGAAATCCTGGGCACTGCAGGGAAAATCTTTTCAGGTAACCCACTGTATTTAAAGAGCAGACCACGTCCTGAAAGAGGAGTAGGACCATAAAACTCAGAGGTTCCGACAACCTGGGCCCGTCCCCAGGTCCCCCTCCACAGAGTCTCGTCGGGAAGCACAGGCTTTACTGACAATGTCTTTTTCTTGAAACAGACGGGTTGTTCCTTCCCAGACTTTTCTGGATGAAAACCCAAACGTTCACTTTCTTTGCAATTGTTTTTGTTGCCCATGTTTTTTGCGCCTATCTTAATTCTGGCCTGAAGCACGTCCCCCTTCAGTTCTCATACTTGGTAACATTCAGCTTCCTCTTCTGCAGGTTGCAGGCAGGAAACTGGAAAATGGGCCACAGGAAACCTGGCCTCCTACATCTGTCCCACTTTGTAACTGCAGCTCTGGTTTCATTTTGCTTTGTGTGTCAGCTCGGTTTTAACCCTCAACACGACGGCCAAACTCTGCTTTCTGGAAGAACACTGCTGTTCTTATTGCCCAAGAAAACTCACTGAGACTTTTGTTTCCTCCCCAGAGTAATTAACCCTATGAATTCAAAAGGGAAAAAAATACTAAGCAAATTCTCCTTCAACAGTAGCCATTTGGATCAAAAGCATATGGAGCTAGAAAAATGATTCATTGGATGTGATAAAGCCACCGATAAATCCCCAGTGCAAATCCAGACTACTTTAGAGTACGGTACACAGAAGTTATTTTAGATAAATTGGATTACCAGTGGTCCGAGGCTCCCTGACAAAGTTTACCTTGTGAGCTTTTGATAAATAATGTATGAAAAGAAGCTATACTCATACCTCATTATAATCTCTTTCATTATGACACTGTTTCAAATCATATTTCTTCACAATTATCACCATTAAGTTGGACTGTATGAAATTGTTTGTAAGGGTCCAAAACAGCCAAATACCCACAATCTCATAGAGTCAACTTAAAAGCATATTATCACATAGAGAATAGACACACACACACACACACACACACACACACTCACACACACACTCACATCCCCGAGCAGTATCTTCTTCCTAGATTTGGTCCATGGACTCTTTTGAGGATCTGAAATTCTCTAGGGGTGGAAATAAAGTTAAACTCATACGAAATACACATAATTTCAATAGGATTTGTAAAACACTAAAGATAATTTATAAAGAGCAAATAAAGAGTCCTATTCTAAAGGAAATGTTAAGTACATCCTCCCTGACCAGCAGTACTAAGATTCCATGGAATTCTCAAGAAAAGAGCTAATATCCACCCCCCCAAATCTGTTATTTCTTTAAATAGGAGCTTTTCCTTTTTAGTGTGCACATTTGATGAGCATTTATTATGTACCAGGCATTGGGCTCAGCACTTGATACACATCTAAATTTAATACTCCATGGGGAAGTCTTGACTTCAAAAGGTGAAATAAGACACTCATGGCCACAGGAGTAATATGGACAAACAGAGACTCATATTCAGGGGCATCTGGCTCCAAAGTCCAGGTCCTTAATCATCACACAGAGTTCCTCCAGCAGAGGCTACATTTCTTATATGCACACCTCACTGCTGTTAAGAGAGAAGCCTCATTTTAACTCAGTGGGAGATGTAACGTTCCCACTATGAATCAAATCAGGACATTTCCTTGTTTATTTCGGACTTTGCTTCATCTGTGACTCCAGTTATTCCAATTGGCCCCGTTTTAAGAGAAAAACTGTGAACCCAGGCCATCATCACCTTTTTAAACCAATTTCTCTTTAAAAAGATCTGTTGGTTTAGACACGCTCCAGGTTCATTCCACGCTAAATAATCGAGGCAGGCTCTTGATTATGAAGACAGGAGAAGCTGTCCCTTCTGCACCTTGGCTCCCTTTCAGCAGGAGAGCCCATCCTCCTGCTTGGTGTGGGCACACAGGCTGGCAGAACAAGAGGGTGAAAGTCAAGAAAAGAAATGCGAGGGATCTAGCCTGGCTCCAGAGAGACAGTCCAAACCCTGCATGCATGTCTCCTAACAATAGAAGGAATCATGGGCAGCACTTTGCCTGCGGATAGGGACAGACTGGAAACCCCACAAAAACTATATGACAGTGCCCAGTGCGGCACCGGCACCCGGCAAGGAGCTCAGAATTGTTCCTTTAGAAACAAACACCTCCGGGAAGCCCTGTTTCAGGTTCTAAGGAAGCAGTGTTTGGGATTTTGTGGAGGACCGCGACAAGCACATGAAAACAAAATGCTGTCTTGCATTCGGTACAACTTACTTAAAGTCTTGCAAACGGTCCTTACATGTGAGCTTCCATTGAATAAGCTCCCTAAGTCCCAGTGGGTATTTTTTTCCTCCCATACTTCCCTGGATTCTTCTATTTCAAAGGCCTTTGAATGAAAAATCTTTTACCTACACTTCTGTACTGTTCATATTTTAAAAACCTGATCCCTATGCGTAAGGGGAAAAGTTGGAAATCAGAACATAAATTCCATCGCAGGCAGGGCCTTAAAGAGTTGCATGGTCTCAGGCAGGGAGGTCAACTTCTCTCTGTTTCAACTTCTTTATCTGTAAAGCAGGGATAAGGCGAACCCTCTCCCCCTCGATACACGAGTGCCATCACACTGAAAGACTCTATACGATTATTTTGAAAATAAAAATCCAAGTTACCCTTTTGGTCAATGCCCTGCACAAGTGATCTTTAAAACGGGAATGGAACAATGCCTTCAGCTTCAAATCAAACCTTAGCAGAGATATTTTTTAAATCTATGGTTGTCTTAACATCAGGAAACGTTTGTTTGCTCACCGGGTTATGACAGTTCTATGAAAATCAAAAAATAAAGGAAATCTTACACACTGCCTCCACTAGAATGAAACCATAATCTTTCAGATAAACTTGAAAGCTTTTCTGTGCTAAATAATTAGTTGGTGAAGGCCAAAAAGTCTATACCCGGCATAGTCCGAAAACTTCTGCATGATACAAAATGATGGCGGATTTTCCACATCCAGAAACTAAAACATTTCCTGCCAGCGCATCCTCCAAACCCTTCTATTGTGTTGAAACTGTAAAATCTTTCTAAATCAGGACTTCCTCCTATTATGCTCTAGAGGCGTCTTTCTGGGAAGGGTAGATCCAAGGCAAAAGGTAGGAATTCCCGCAGCACCACCCAGTGGAAACGTTAGAAAAAAAAATGCAAGATAAAATATGTTTCGTCAAAGAAACTTCACATCTTAGCTCTTCTCATGAAAAATCTGGACACTGCTCTTGTCCATCAGTGGCAAGCAGCACTGGGCCCCTCTTCCTCGGGCCGCTCCTCAAATGCCAGCCACGCAGAGGATCCCGGACACGGCCCTCCCTGTCCCCCACACGTGCGCACACACGGAGCGGACACCAGGGTGGGGAGGAAGGAGGCCCCGGGTGGGGTCAGGTGTGGGCTGCGACACCATCTCTTCCTCTCAGGAGGATTCCCAGGGGACCCTGGGGGCCGGGAAATCTGCACAGCTGTGCTCAGCATCCCGGTCCTGCGGCAGCTCTGGGCGCTTCCCGCCAGAAAGGTGACCATCTGCGCACCTTCCCTGGCCGGGCTGCTTCCACCCTGGGGCGCCTCCAACATCCGCGCTGCACGTCTGCCCCCCGAGGGCCACCCCGGGAAAGGCCCAGAGCCCTTCCTCGTGGCCCAGATCCCTGTCCCCCCAAATCTCTCTCCGGTGTGACCCTGGCTTCTGCTCCCCTGTCCTGCCAAAGCCCCCGCGGGTCCCCCAGGCTGCGCATGTGTGGTTCCGTCTCTCTACCTCACTTCCTAGCAATCGAACATGTCTCTCTTCACCAGCCGCTGCTTCTCACGCACGCATGACTCGTCAGGCTGCTCAGCTTAGGAACCCTTGACCTTCTCCTTCCAGCTTTCCCTCACGGCCCTAGGAGTGGCCTGGAGAGGGAGAGACGTCATGGTCTTCCCAGAGAGACTTCTCTTGTCTCTTCTATGGAACTTAAAATCATAAAGGATCATGTCCTCAATCATTTCTGGAAGGTTAAGTCCCCAACATCAGCCCTCCTGGCAAAGTCGGCTTCCTGTCTTCGTGGGGTAAAGCTACTAAAACTGCTTCAGACGGCTTTTAAAAAGAGTACAAGAGAAAGTGATACTCGTGAGCTGATCTCAGTGTTCTTTGGGAGTATATGATCAGTGTTAAAACTTTATAAGACAGCATTTTTGAGCTGCTAATTTACAAATGGCTCACAATATGATAAATCTTTTCCTTTTTTCTGAAATTTAGCATATGTCAAAATGTGGCGGCTCCTGGAAAGGTCAAGATTCAGCCGGTGTATGTGGACATGAGCTCGTGTTTGGGTCCTGCTTCAAACCGTCGTGCCGCTAATACAGTTAGGGGCTCCTGGGATCTGTGACAGCTTTAGAGGTTGTTGAGAAGCCCAAGGGCCACCTCACATGGATGGCTAGCTAAGCAAGGAAATGGACTCCTCCGGGCTTCTAGGGGCTTCTACATTCTGTGGGCACTTTAGCCGCCCCGCCTTCCTTCCTTCCGTGCTCTTCTCAGCAAAACCCTTTCATGGTTTAGGAAATGCAAATGCGAGGCATCAACATTTTTACATAATCTGGTATGATAATATACTCACTTTGCAAGGGATCTATAAAAAAACAGTGGGCTGCAGTCTTCCAAATGTCATCACCCACTCATGTGGTGGACACCTGTGGGGGTTTCAGCTGCATCTCAAGTCGTGAAGGTAGACCAGCCCTTTTATGGTTTTACTGTCTCCACATGCATAAATTTCCCTCACATTTTTGTGCCTTTTGCTACAGATGGTGGTTATGGGACCAAATGCAGGGGTTCTTCTAAACTTCAATAACTTTTCATAGAGTTCTTTTTAAGACGAGGCCAAAGTATAATGGCGGAAGGGCACAGTGGCGCCCCAAAGACATCTCGTTTTCCACTGAGTGTCTAGTTAAAATCGAGCCTGACTTGTCGACCAGCTGCAGTAAGTGGAGCACATTTAAAATATCTTGGTGTTCATGGTGAGTCCAGTTATTTCTAAGAAAACTGTTGTAAAAATAGTGATTTCAAAACTCTCCCAATGCCTTGTATTTTAAACCTATTTACTAACCCCCCACGTGCACTGAATAAATGAACCAAAGAACATGGACAGGGCCATCAAGCGGAAGACCGATGGTTCCTTCATTTGTGCCCAGCTAACGTGCACACCAATGTCCTTCGAGAAGCCTGCAACAACATCTGATGGAAAAGACTGGCTGTTGGTACACGTGCATCAAACAGCAGATAGACACCCCAAAGCGTCCTCACGGCCCTTACTTCCCATTCGGGAATCTGCTGTCCACGAGCGTGGCTGGGCCCTTTCCTGAAATGTCACATACAACATGGATACTCTACTCTTCCAATAATTGTTCCACAAGACTGTATTAACTGTAAAAAAAAATAATAACAGCTGATCCTGCTTTAGAGGATCTTTCCCCCCTTGCTAAAGAAAGTCACCCTTTTTGCATTTTCATCATCTGGAGCATGTATGATCTTCTATGTCAAGGTCTTAAAGTTTCTCCTTCTCCCGAAGACAAATTAGGTCTTAATATTTAGGTTAAGAGGAAAAAAAAAAAAAAAGAAAGAAAGAAAAAGCAAAGGCTGTGGCAAAGGCTGGCAGAGGATGTGTTCTTGTGGTCCAGCTCTGATTTAAATCAAACAGGGCAATGTTCTCATTTGAGAGCAGGGACTCTGAGCTTTGGAGAACCCCAGGGTACTTGGGACATTTTGTTTGATTCAAGGCCTCTTCTAACAGCATATACATTTGTAATAAAAGTAATTCACTTTAAGAAAATGTTAGCACTCTTCAAATCGCTCAATTTATCCAAGTATCATAAACGCAGAATTGAGAATCAGCACTGAAGCATCCAAAGCAGTGAATTAAGCAAGGGTCAGGGAACATCGAGGGGCTGACTTGAGTGATGCTTTTGCCTCGAATATCAAAGAGGAGTTTGGCCCATCAACAGGCATTCCTGCCCTCCACTAGGGGCTCTGCACAGATGTGACGACAGGTCTCTGCCTGGGGTTTCATCAGTTCCAATCCTGAATCCAGAATGCCACTTGGAGAATTTGGAGATGTTTGTTCTAAAACACTTTTAAAAAGAAAAAATGAAATAAAAATAAAAGGCGATGCTCTACCACCCAACACCTTCTGGTCTAAGCGATCAGTTTCCAGATCTTGGAAAACAGGCAGAGACCTTAGCAGAAACAACTTCCCTACCAACGCTCATGGATTTTAGATTCCAGAAGATTTCAAAATGCAAAACCATATGAGAACATCAAGGCACTGCATCCAGACACGCTCTCCCAAATAAGCTTAAAAGGTTAGCTCCCTTCTTGTATATTCTTCATGGGGCTGGCTGAAATTAGGAATCTGCACTTTGTCCTCTCCTATAAATTATATTTTTTAAAAATCCAAGTTTTCTCTGAGTTCCCACAGTGAAATAATGGTTCTTTTGGGTGAGAAGTTTAGCAAATGTCCCCTTATGCTCCCGTCTTCTCTCTTGGGGCTCGAATCCTACATGAGGAGAGCAGCTCTAGATGTAAGAGGAGCAAAAAGTGAGAGCATATTGTCCCACTCTCTTCGACTCAGGCATTCCTCTTGTCGCCTAGAATGTGAAGATTCACACACGCACACGCGCACACGCACACACACACACACGTCAATGCTTATCGTCTTCACTTTCAAATGAACTCTGACAATCAGGGCTTATATTTTAGCCTCTGAAGCAAAACCTTCCAAACTCCAGTCAGTGGGAGACAGTGGGGAGATTGCATTTCCAGTTCACTGAGTACTAACCAGAGAAGTGCTCTTAACTCTGCTAGGGAATTGTTTGACCATATGCCCCTTTCCTCCCTTACTCGAGCATTCAGACCTTTCTGGGCCTTAGGATCCTCACTCTGAGGACGAGAACTTTCAGATGCAGACAGTGTAAGAGAATCCTTGCTGTTAATTCTTACAAAGAATTCCTGAGCATATCCTGGAATAAATTCTGGGGCTTGTTTTGCTGTTGTTTTCATCTCTCTCTTCTGACAGTGAAATGCAGGGAGAGAAATCTGCTAAATCATACATTCTGGTAAATCAAGGTTTGACTATCAACAAACTGGTCTTTGGCAAAACCCAGCTGAAATGCACAGCGGACCCAGCCCTCCTTCACCAAAGCCAGTGGAGGTATTAGTCATCCATCCTTTCAAATACACAAGCAGTGTCTTTGTTATTCTCAAAATCAATCAGAAATCAATCAGAAACAGCATTCATTTAATACAAGAAGTTACAGAGAAAAGCTACACACAGGTTTTAGTATAAGTGAAGACGGACTTTTAACTGCAAATATTATGGAACGCAGCCCAAAGGAACTACCAAAACTTCGTCAACTGAAGTCTTGATGAAAGACCAACGGTAGTTGTTGTAGAATGATCAGTTTTAACATGGAAAGAATTGTACATCAAGACCCTTTCAAGCTGCACTGACCTATGAATTACTTAACTGTTAACCAACCATTCCCAGTACAACACCGGTAGCAACAACAAGGCTGACGTTTGTCCTCTCAGATATTAACAAACTTGTTTCTGTACATCTACTTTTCTCGCAAGTCTGGACAAAAACTCTGGAAAATGACCTCTTCCTGGCTGTCTTTATGATTTAACCATGAGATAGGTCTCTTATTAATCCACGTAATTCATCATCTAGGAAAGGGTTGGATTTATGCATGACAATAAAGTGCTTTATCAAGTCCAACGGCAAGTTTTCCCCCTTCAGATTGTTTATAATTCAATGAATGCCAGGTACTGGACAATGTGCCGGGATAAACACGAGGATGAGAAAAACAGAGCAGGCCCAGAGGGAGCGTCAAGACTGAAGGCCGCGACAGACGTAAAACACATCATGACGCATCGGCCGGCAGGTACCTCTCGCTCTCTGAGTCTGATGGATTCGAGGGTTTGGCAGACACTCCAGCTAACAAGGGAGGCCATGCTATCAACTCTACTTGGTTTCTGAATTTGGGATAATGAGTATTAATGAATAATGAGGGACACCACCCCTATCTCCAGAAATAGAGATCTCAAACTATTTAGCATCTGTGTTTGGAGAGGGAGAATTTGGAGAGGATACTGAGGAAACCTGTAAATAAATATGGCAAGAGCTCCGAAGGCCGGGACAGGTGACTAGATGACAGTGGGAACACCAGCCTGGGGACCCAGCAAATGCTGAGGCCTGGAGGATGGCTGCAAACTGGCAAAGTGGAGTGAGCACAATCGATGGGAGTGGGGGCAGGGAAGGGAATTCCCAGGAGAAAGAAGAGCATTTGGAAAGGCCCAGTAGCCAGAGGGCACAGGACACACATGAGGAATGGAAGAAAAGCCAGGGTGCCTGGCCCAAATCACACGGTGCGGCCTACATGAAGGATTTTGGTCTCTACCCTGGCCGAAGCCACTGGGAGATTTTAAGCCAAGGTGTGACACAGTCAGACCTGTGTTTAAAGGACCGCTCTAGCTTGTGGATAGACAAGGGACTGACGAAGGCCAGAGGGAATGAGGGACCCCTTGGACACAGCAGTGGAGCATGGAGAGCATTTTCAAAGACTGTAGGAAGGAAGGAGCAGGGACCGAAACTGGTGATCAAAATCTTATCTGGGCCTACTCAGCATCCAGTCCAGAGACAGTCACTGGGGTCCCCAAGAAGGAGGCGACTATGGGCCATTAGCAATGAGTGATGCTTGTTGCAAACCTTACAAAAAGGAGGAAATGAAGCACAACAGCAAATATCAACCTTCCCTTGAGTGTTCCTTATTCGACAAGGGGCCAGAATGGGATTGAAGGGGAAATTTATGGGGAACCCCTTTTCCCACCACAAAATACTTCGCTTAAATCGCTGCATATGCCTGAAAGTTGGCTGTCTGGGGAGGACAGCAAAAATTCACATCACGTTTTCACGACTCTTAGAATTCAAGTTCCTTACTCCAAAATAGTAGTACAGGAGAACTTTTGACTTGAAAGGAATTATCCCAGCCTCTACACTTCAATCCCTTCACCATCCAGCCAGAGAAACTGAGGTCCAGGAAGATTAAGAGAGAGCCCCTTAACACAATTTGTTTTAAGGGAATCTGAGCTGTCCTGCAGCCCACATATCACTTTTGGTTAGCGTATGCGGTATTAAACAATGTAGAGGGGATTTTTCCTCCTATGGTATTGCTGGGGAAATCCCCACATTCTAATGATTTGTTTTTAATCAAGCAAATTAAATAAAAATACTGCAGTATTTTATCAAGGTGTTCTGGGGTTTAAAAACCTACATGGTAGAATCATGAAATTGCCATAATAAAAAGAAATAGCTAGGGAATGTTTCAGGCAATGGAAATATTCTCTATTTGGAGGTAAGGGGTGGGGATTCCATGGGTATATAAAAAAAATATTGAGGATCTGTCCATTTCCATATATGAAATTATACAATTTAAAAAAAAAGACATCAAGGTTCTCAGATTCCTTGTTCTACTGCTTAGAGTAAAGGATTCCTGACTGCAGTCTAAAAGAAGGCATTAGAGAAGTGTGTTTTATACCTACCCCATCACTTCCATTATTTACACATGGAAAATTAGAAATTATTCTTACATATGGTAGCTTTAAAAATACTTATGATACCATGTGCTTTAGAGCTTCTTTTTAGAGCAGGTGAATAAATTAATTTTAGTTTAACTCAGAATATAGTAGTAAAACTATCATCTTAATGTCTTCAAAAATATACAAATAAGTCTTGAAGACAAATTATAAAATAATCCCATTTAATTCTTAGAATAATTTAACAATTACTTTCCAGGAAATACACATTAAAACACATAATCGATGAGTTAATAATTCCTAGTGTAATTCAAACCAAATTACCATTTATTGAAATGACCAATTCAAGGTTTATTTTTAAATGGCTGACACATACGCTAAGTTTCCAGTAATGCATGAAAGGCCATTTTTATTATGGTTATAGGTAGGAGTCAAATTTCTGCAATTACTTAAAAGACTGAATGATCTACCATTTTTGAAGGCCTTTAGGATTCGTTAACAGAAGGTTACATACACATACACACACACACACACACACACACACAAATAATTCCATTTACTGGGGCTGCATTTTAAGTGGCAAAACCAGAGTTTTGTGCCATAAAACCACAGTCTCTCCGCCACAGTTTCAACCAAAAAGTTGAATGATCTTAATTCAAACTGGCCATGGGCAATAGTCCTCTTGAGCTGAAAAATCCACCGAAAACAACAGTCTCAAAGTTTGGAGACTCTCCAGATATAAAATGAAACAGCAATAACTAAGAATGGTCACAATGTATAAAGAGGCACCTTCCTCCCACCTTATAGTTAAAGTTCAAGGTACATTTTCGGTTTAACCTCGCTTCTCTTTTTTCATCATCTAACATTCTATTTTGATGTGTAGTGCCCTGGACTTCCTGTTACTACATCTTGATATTCTACTGCAAATGATGACTCATTCTTAAATCATAGAGAAACTCATCAAAATCCCAAATTTCACAGCACATATGAATTCGGTCTTCTAAGAGGTCAGCATTCTTAGAACAGTACTTGGAGCCGCAGAGACAAAAACACTGAACAAGTCCATGTAAAAACTTATGTCAATCTACTGTCAACACATTTATTAGATCAATAAATGCATGCTCTATGTGCAGTAATTTTGGTCTAAGTACTAGTTATGAAAATGTGTTACATGGTATGTTAAGTAAAAATAAATTACAAAGTATAGTGTGACTCCAATGAAAAGTTTTGTGTGTGTATACACACACACACACACACACACACACACACACACACACACACACATTCTAGGACACTGAAAAAATATATCCAAAATGTTAACAGTGGGATTATGGGAGATGTTTATATATTTTTTTTTTGTGGTTTTCTGAATCTTCCTAACATAATTCACATTAGCATTTTTTCAAAACAGAAAAAAAAACCCTACCTAACCTTTAGAAAATATTGTCATATTAGTGCACTCTCAAATATGTTATAAATCAGCCTACAAAGACAAAGGGGAACTATGGATAACCAGGACATAAAAAAGCTCTTGCCTGAAACATACAGAAAAATCTGACAGCAGTGGAGTCTTTCATTTAAATGACCCTTGAGCCTCTGTGCGTGTGTGTGTGTGTGTGTGTGTGTGTGTGTGTGTAGGTGCAGGCCCTTAGGAAGGGGCAGAAGCCAGCTGCCTGCAGCCACAGTGCAGCCCAAACAGAGAACCCACTGCTTTTAAAGTTTAATGAGGAACCCCATTAGTTCTGGGGAACATGAAGATGGCTGAATCATTCTCTAGGACTTGAAACGAGCAAAGCCATTAATTCGTAAGCAGTAATTCACCATCAGCCCAAAAAAAAAAAAAAAAAGTCTCTACTCCAGGAAGTCACATCCTTGGATAATTTTTTTTTTTTTTTTTTTAGTTTCAGGTTTGTCAGTAGGTAATGTTTTGCAACCATATTGGTGTTTTGAATCAGATAGGTGTATAAACATAATTGGGTGGCACAGAACACACAAAACCCAGTATCTGACAGCTAAGAAAAGAACATTTTAATTTATATGCATTGACTGGAAGAACTTTAAAACCTATTTCATTTCAGGAAAAGACTCAAGTTCCAAAAAGTTATTACAAATATAAATTTCAAAATATGATCTCAGAGTTACATTTACTATATATTAGCAGTTTTGAATTATTAATTTTTTTAACTAAGAAGAGGAGATCTTTAATAAATGTTTTAAGAAACTTCAAAATTCAAATGGAGTTGGGGAAAAAAAAAAAAAAAGGCACCACTCTCCCCTATCTGGGCAATTGCCATTCTGGTGTGAAAAACATTAGTACCAAGTAAGTGAGGTTCAGAGATGGTCTAATTCAGCTCGCAAAGGCAAACCATCCCAATTCATCATCTAAATGTCATTCTATGGCATGTTACTGACCAAAAAGAGAGCAAGGGAGAGAACATTCATGCATACTGTGGTACATATGTGGCAGAAAATTGCAACTGACAACTTGTAAAGGTCCTATTCATTGAATGGATGCAGGCAATCATCATCACCGTTAATGTAAAAGAGAGTTTCTCACTGTGGGCACTACTGATATTTTGGGCTGGAAAATTATTGGGGGGGGGCTGTTCGATACCTTGCTGGATGTGTGCCTAACTTTCTATGGACTAGATGCCAAGAGCACCCCCTCTCGTTATGACAACCAAAATGTCTCCAGATATTGCCAAATGTCACCTGGGGGACAAAATTACTCTAGAAATTCTGTTTATCCAGACTGGTTTGTATTCCCTCAAAGGGGCCTCTCCTGCAATCTGGAAAGTTTTTTCTTATCTATTTGTATGTAAGTGCTATGGTCCTACTCACAGATTTCAAAGTGACAATTTATTGAACATCTACTCTGTGCCTGGCACTGTGTTAGGGACATCCTGTACTCACGTTCACTGACTCACACCCTGGTTGGGCTGTTTTTAGGACACGCTTTGCCACCAGAAGAGAAATATCAACACCTCACAACCCCTCAAGAGTATGTCCTCAAGCAGCATGTCCTTTTCAATAAAGGAACCCCACAGTTTCAATCAGGTTCCTTAAAATTCTTTACCCTTTTAAGCAACTGCACACATTTCTAATGTTTAAAGGTTTAAAGGAGGGGGAGGAAGAAGGCCATAAGGTCTTTGCTATATCTGGCATAGAAAGACCATCAGGGTTTTTGCAGGCAGGATCATTACTGGAAACTCTAAAAACACTTATAGACAGTCTTCTTCACTGTCTGACCCACATGCCCTCCTAACACAATTTGTAATTTTATAATCCCCATAAATTGAAACTCATAACTGACCTATCCCAAATAAATGTGTGCCACAGACAGAGAAAAAGGGAGAGAGATCAGAGGGTATTTTGTTTGGCAATAAAGCAATAAGGCTCAGAAATCGATTTGGAGTCATTAATAGATGCCTGGAACACGCTTAGTTTCTCACCACCTCTGGCTCCCCCCCCCCCGCCCCCTCCAACAAAGACGCAAGCACAGATGAGAGAGGATGGGGGTGTTTGAGTTGCTTGGGCAATAGAAACTTCACACACACACACACACACATACACTACACACAACTGGGAAAGAAAAACCTGTAAGTCTGAAATCCAAAATGGCCCAAGTGACTTCAACTTTTCAAGATGCTGCCCTGAAAAGGTTGTTGGGCAGCTGCACCTCTACGTAAATAAAGCCGTAACTTGCCTCCCTCTGCAGCCTAGGGCTCCCCCGGCTGACAGTGGCTGCACAAAACCCCTCCTGTGCCGAGCAGCGGAAACTCCTAATGAGATTAGTTGGTGTGTGTGCAGACATTACTTAGCAGTGACTAAAGGGGCTCTCTCTTCCTGCAGCAGCCAGTGGAAAATTCAGGGAACTTTTTCCCCCTGCAGCAGCAGAATCCCTGTAACCCTCTCCCCAGCCAACTCCAACAACAACTCAGCCTCCCCCAGCCCCCCTCCGGCTGGGGTGCTGGGGGTAGTTAAAGACCGGCCAGGGGCTTCCAAAAGCGGGAGGGTAGGAGTGGGCCGGCGGGGAAGGGGCGGGGGACCCCTCGAACACTACAAAGGAAACTGTAAAAGGCACAAATACATAAACCTGAGAAGGAGCAAACCAGTTTCTTTGTGAGCTCCTCTAGTGAGTCATTTTCAAGATGCTGTCTGCTGCCAGTTTCAAAGCGGAAGCGCATGGCAATTAGTCTTGCCGTTTCCAGACAAGCCAGAAACTCTCCCGACACTCGTTTTTTTTTTTCTAAAAAGCCCCTTTTGCAGTTTCTGAAACAACATTTCTAACTCCCACCCCCACCCGCCACCTAAATGCAACTTGTCCTCAGAATGATTCGGTTCAGAAAAATGTAACAAAACCGAGACCTCTTATTTGTCTTTTTTAACTCCCCAAAATTTTAATTCCTCCTCCCAAAAGTTACAGTAGCATTACAGGCCAACATTCAGTTGCAAGTTGAAGAGCCCCTTCCTAAAGAGCTGGGGGCTCCAAGACCGTCTGCTGCCTGGTCCTCCACCAAAACCGTGTCCAGTAAGGACTCCACTGGCTTTTAAAGGTCCACCTGGGCGTGCGCCTGGGGCGATGATCCCGGCTGGGGGGAGGGTCGGGTCACCTGCCGAATGAGAAGGGACGTGGCCCCCAGCCCCGCGTCTTCGCTCCCCACGCCCTCGCTTTCCCCTCTACCCTCATCCTCTCCCCGAATCGGAGCACCGGTGCCCACTGCCACCCCAGGAGAGTCCCGGCCCCAGCTGGAAGGTCGGCGGTGGTCCAGCATCCAGGCACGCAGCCTGCCCCGTCGCCGTCCCTCCCAGGGACCCTAAGTCTCACCGTCCCCTCCTCCCCCCCGCGCGCCCCCTTCTCCGAGCCGCAGCGCAGCCCCGGGGCAGGGTGCCGCCGGCGCGGGGTCGGACGCGGCGCGGAGCTCTGGCGGGGCCGGCGGCGCGGGCGCTGAGCATCCCGGCGGCGCCCCCTCCCCAGGGCCGCAGCCCACCCCGCGGCGCCCACTAGCCCCACCCCCACCAAGCCAAAGAAAAGAAAGAAAAAGCACCCCGACGAAACTTTGCAACTGTCCGAGCAACAGGCAGAAACCCTGCTACCTACCCAGATGTGGGGGAGCTTTCAAGATCCTTCTTCGGGGGAATTTCTAGGAGGAACCGGGCGAAAGCCCCCGACTTTCCATGCTGACAGGCGTCTGCAGACGGTCTGTTGCTCTTGTAATGAGATCCTGATTTTTCCCCTTTTTTTTCTTTCTCTCGCTCCTCTTTTTTTTTTTTTTTTTTTTTTTCCTCTGGTGTGTGTGTGAGAGCAGGAAGTTGGAGCAGTCAGGCCGAGCCGGCTCACTTCCTTTACTGCATTATTCCCCAGGCGGTGTGCAGTCTGTGTAAACAGGCTTTTCCGCCCCGCGCCGCGCGCCCCGGCCGCGGCTGTGCGCCGGGGCTGGCCGCCGAGGCCCGCGCATACTCCGCCGCCTGCGCCCCGCGCGCTCGCCCCGCACCGCGCCGCGCCCCCGCCCGCCGCGCGCCCCGCTTCCTGCTCGGCCACCCCAGGGGAGGAGCCTCCGGACCCTCTGCGACTCCGGGCGGCCGCAGCCCCTCCCCGAGGCGGGGGACTGCTCGGCCAGAAACCTAGAGAAGCGGCACCCCGCCCCCCTCCCCCCCGCCAACCCGGGGCGCGGGTGGCGACCCCCGGCTGCGGCGGACCCGGGGATCCCTCCTCCGCCCTCGGGGTCCCTGCGCTGGGCACTGCAGTGGGGTCCTGCCTTGCCCAGTTGGCCTGGGCGGGAAGGCCCGAAGCGGGGAGGCCGCTAGACTGGCTGTTTTCTGTTAGCTGGAATGGCTGAGTAGTGGGGCAGTGGGGCACGGGGAGTGGGGTGCAGACTTAGGTGGCTCTAGGCAAAGGGCTGCTTTTATCGTGGGTGGGGACGGGATTGCTTAGGATGAGATGTCGGATGTGCAGAAAAGGAGGCACGGTTTCTGTCTGGGGATGGACACAGTTCCTGTCTGGGATTAAAAAAAAAAAAAAAAAGCCAGAGCTCAGAGTAAGGGGCCCACTTTGGGGAAAAGAATGAGAGCCATAAACTGGAAGCCAGGATTCGCCAGGAAGAGACCTTTCTGGCCGTTCACTATGGCCTACCACAGGCCCAACCTTTCCTGCCTGCTAAGGAGCTCCAGAGGGAAATGAGCAGTCACGGCGGCGCTGAGCGACTGAGGCTTCAGAAGGAGGCTCTGTGGTCGCAAGGCAGGATTACACAGCGCAACATCCCTCGGGGACGGCCCACCCGGAGGACCAGGCCGGGCTGTCCCTGGAGAGCTTGTCCATTGCCTGAGGCTGACGCGGTCTTTGGAAGGGCCCCTCACCTCAAGCGCTGTGCTCCAACCCCAACTGCTCACCTTCTGGAACCCTCCATCTCTGTGCCTCCACTCCCTTCCTGGGCGGCAGACCGGTGGTTCTCAAACTTGAGTGTGCCCCAGCGTCACGGGCGGGGCCTCATAAAATACTGGTTGCCTGGCCCTCACCTGCGGGAATACCTGATTCAGAACACCTGGGGCAGTTCTCAGGCAGGTTTACTGTTTAGAATCACCTGGGGAGCGTTTTGAAGACTACTGGTCTCCATGCACAGCCCAACCAATCAAGTCAGATTCCCCACTTTGTTTCTTATTTTTGCAATCTTTTCTAAAGATTATTTGCTTATGAATCTCTCACGTCTACTAAACTGTGGGTTTCTAAAGGGCAGGCATTGCGTTTTACTCAAGTTTGCACCCGCGGCTCTCCACCCCTAAGTGCCTGTCAGAGCACCTGAGTCCTGGACAGTCCGTTTGGAAGCATTTGCTACCTGGCTGGTATGGAGAGTTCACTGAGAGGTGGGAGGAGGCCTGCCAAATCTCTGAGAAGGGTGGGAAACCATGAGGTATGAGAGGTGGGGGTAAGACTGGAGAGCAGAGAAGGAGGAGAAGGTAGGGGGAAGGAGGCTGTTTTATCAACTCCTGGTTTTCTACAGCTAATTTTACACCTTTAGGGATCACCCTTGTAATCCCTCGCTGGCTTCCCTTGTCACTTGGGAGAGCTCACTCTGTGTCCCCTTGTGATCCGGTGATCTGTGGACTGGGAGAAAGTGAACTTATTTTATTAGCCTTCTCAAGGAGGACAAAAAAATCTCGTACGCACAATTGAGAACACCATTTTGCTTTATTTTAAAAAGTAGATGCCAAAGCCAAACACAAGTATATTTTAAACCAGTGGATTTCATGATTTTCATTTTATTTTTTCCACAATAAATCTTTGTAGAATCCTAATATGTGTGAGAGAAAAGGTATACGTGTTTTCATCAGGCAGTTGGATTGTTTTGAGGAAACACGCCCCTGTTTAAAGCACTCCTGAAACATTTATGGGCAGCCCTAGGGTTTCTCTGGTCAAATGAAGGCCTCTTAAGTTTTCCTGGTGTTTGAGATTGTCCACACCACTGCTCCCAACTCTCCACGTGAATGAGTAAGTCAGAGCTGACTCTGCTCTTCCTCCTGGCACAGGGAATAACTTTTACTTTTAGGTGTCTCTAGCGTCTGTCCTTTGCATTCTAAGGAAAAACCGCTGTCTTAGTTTGGACTGCTGTAACAAATGCCATAGACTGGATGGACAGCTTAAATAACAGACCTTTATTTCTCATAGTCCTGGAGGAGGGGTAGTCCAAGATCAAGGTGCCAGCAGATTTGCTGCTTGGTGAGAGCCCTCTTCCTAGCACGGCCCCCTCTTGCTATGTTTCCATATGGCCTTTTCTCAGTACACACATGTGGGGAGAGAGGGAGGAAGCAAAACTTCTGGCGTCCATTCTTGTAAGGACACTAATCCCACACGGGAGCTTCACCCTCATGACTTCGTCTAAACCTGATGAACTCCCAAAGCCCGCAACTCCTAATACCATCACAATGGGGGTTAGGGCTTTAGTGTTCATTTTCGGGAGCCACAAACTTTAAGTCCATAACAACTGCTATTTTTTTCCATGCTTTCCTGCCACTATCAAAAAGTAGCCAAGAGGTGTGGCATCTAGTATTGTATGAGCCACACTCTTCTTTCTATGCTTTTGTTGTAGCAAACAGTAGTAAAGACTGCATGGGTTATGAGTAAGATTTCTTTAGGAGCCCTTTGAGCAGGTAACAAGGCCCAGGGTCAATCATTTCCACTGGCCAAGACAGTGTTAGGCTCTCTCAGCTTTGATAAGAAGAGCTGAGATCTCAACAGAGATGGGAGTTAGCCGGCTGATGTGTTGGAGAGTGCTGGGGCCCAGTGGAGGAGGGCCAGCCCAGCCAAACCCTATGGATAAAAAGTGGAGAAGGGCTGGGTCTCCAGAAGAAAATACAAGCCCTGGTTCCAAGAGAAGGGATGTATTTAGTAGTTTTTGCTGGGATAATGCAATGTAACAACAATCCCAAGACTCAGTGACCTACAACAAATAGGTCTGGGTTGGTTGGGTTCTGGTCTGTTTCACACCTCTTTTCATTCTGGGACCTGGGCTGAAGAAATAGATTCGACCTGAGATGTATGGTTCTCTAAGAAGGCAGGAGCTCAAGAGAGGTGACTGGAGACACATTAGGCCTCTTAAAACCTCTGCTTAGGCTTCTCTCACCCCCCACTTTGACTCGTAATCCATTGGGGAAAGCAAGTCATGTGGCCAAGTCTAAAGTCAGTGGGACTGGGGGAAGGACAGGGAGGGTAAGGAGAATTCTGAACAAATAATACAATCTACCACAAGAAAAAAATGGATGCTGGGTATACAAAAATAGCAAATCTGTCAGGTCTTTCATAATTCAACGTTTCACAATGTATAACAGAATGGGATGCTATGAAAAGTAAAAATATATATATATATATATATGGATGAGGAAGCATAATTAGGGTAAGAGATGAAACTGAGTTTTAGAAAATATCTACTAAAATATTATAGACTAGAGCAGGACAAATCATATGTAAAACTTATGAATTGATGGTATTAAACATAAATTGATAAATTTTGGAAGAAACTCAAAAGTGCTTTGCCATCACTACCTTGAAGACTGTGTCAATTATGGGGGAATATGGCTAGGGGCTGGGAATGGAGAGCCAAAGCCTGATGGGAAGGAGCCCGCTCAGGAGGAAAGTGTACATTTCGAATCAGGAATTTGGGATCCAGTCCCATACCTGACTCGTTCTAGCTCTGTGACTTGACTAGGTCACTCACCTTCTTGGAGATTGCGTGACATCAGTCTTTACAGATTTTTACAGTGAATGCCAATTTTACATTAAAACAACATCTGTTATAGCCTAAGATTCAAAGACGTTCATGAACTTCATTTGAAACAGTACTTAAAAGAATTTTATAGACTTGTAGGCAGATCCATGTGGGAGTCTGCATTCCTCCCTTTGTGTTATTAGAGGTCTTTCAGTGGGGACACTTGAGAAGCATTGATTTAGACCATCTTTTCTGCACTCAGACTGGCCACCCATTGGCAAGAGGTTGACAAATTATAGTCCACAGGGTCTGTTGCCTGTTTTTGTATGACTTCCTCATGAAGAAGAATTGACTTCTTGTAAAAGTTGTTAATTGTGGTAAAAAAACCAAAAAAACAAAAAACAAAATTTACCATCTTAATCTTTCTTTTTTTCCCTTCTGAAGTGGTACATGCCACTTCCACTAACATATTTCATTGGTCAAAGAAAGTCATCTGGCCAAGCATAACATCAATGGGATGGGAACTGTATTGCTCCTACAGGGAAAGCATGGTAGGGAGGAGCTAGGAGGAAAGGATGATGAATGGTTTTACATTAGTATAACCTACCCAGTAACTATTCAATGCTACAAGTTTTATTCAGTCACTCTTCCACTCTTATAAGTACTTAATACTTTCTCTGCTCCTTCAACCTCCAATACTTCTAATCCCATCCTACTCCCTGCTGATGACCTTGTGTCCCTTTTCACTGAAAAAATCAAAACAATCAGAAGAGAAGTCCCAAGTGATCCCACCTACCTGCCTACCTGGGCTTGTAGTCATATAGTCTACTTTCCCTTGGATTAACTTTCCATACTCCTACTTAGGGCTGACCCCTTCATTTGTCTACCACATTGTATTGCCTTCACCTACTCAAATTCATTGCCCCAGCTACTCTTTTCTCACTTCCACATTGTCCGTTTCTACCCTGTACTGGATTGTTCCCATCAGCATGCCAACATGTTGTAATTCTTCCAATCTTAAAAAACAAAACAAAATACCTTGACCTCATTCCCCCTCATGATACTTCTCTACTTTGATTTCTCCTCTTTGAAAGGATGGTTTATGCATGCCATCACTATGTTCTCCCCTCTAATTCTCTCCTGAACCCTACCTTATCCATGTCTCAGTGACCTCAACGTTGTTAAGCCAATAGCCGGTTCTCAGTCCTCACCTTCCTTGAGCCAACAGCAGCCTGGAAATAATTTCTCCACTTGCCATTAGAACAGCACACTCACCTGGTTTTCATTCTCTCTCTGACCACTGCTTCCCAGTGTTTTTGTGTCCTCCTTCCCCATCGTCCTGACTTCCCCTTGGTGGAGTACTTTAGGAAGCAGTAATGGGTTTCCTTTTCTCTGTCTATATGCTCTCCTTTGGTAGGTTCATCCAGTCTTAGATTTTAAGCACATTCTACTTATGGCTACTCTCAAATGTATAACTTAAGCTTGGACCCCTCCCATTAACTCCATCCTTATAAATCCAGTGCCTATTTTGTGTCACCAATGGGATTTCTGATAAGCATTTCTAATGTAACGTGTCCTAAAATCATCTCAAACCGCCCCCAAACCTGCTCTTCTTAAAGACTTTCCTGTCTCAGTAAGTGGCAATTCTATTCATCCATGTGTCTCAGCCAAAAACCTTGTAGGTATTCTTGATTCTCCTCTTTCTTTCCTTCGGAGAGTCTGTGTGACCCAACCACAAATTCCGCTAGGTCTACCTTCAACATATATTTTTAAAATGTGATCACTTCTTACCAGTTCTGCTGTTATCACTAAAATCCAATTCCCCCTTGTCTTTCTCATGGATCATTGCAACAGCCTCCTGCTTGGCCTTCCTGCGCCATCTTACCCATTTCCAAGCATATAGTGCGATAGTGTTCAGTGTGTTCCCGTTGTTACGTAACCAGTCTCTACAACTTTTCCATCTTGCAAAACTGGAACTGTAGATCCCTTAAGCATAGCTTCCCACTCCCCCTTGCCCTGGCCCCCTGGCAACCATCATTCTACATCCTGTTTCTATGAATTTGACTACTTTAGATACCTCATGTAAGTGGAGGCATACAGTATTTATCTTTTCATGACTGGCTTATTTCACTTAGCAGAATGTCCTCGAGGTTCAGCCATTTGTATCATGTGACAGGATTTCCTTCCTTTTCAAGGCTGAATAATATTCCATTGTATGTAGATACCACTTTTTTTTTTTTAAACCATTGTCTGTTGATGGGTGTTCGGGTTGCTTCCACCCCTTGGCTATCATGAATCATAAGAATTTACATTTTTAAACTGTTGAAAACATGGGGCACTTGGCTGGCCCAGTTGGTTAAGCATCTGCCTTCGGCTCAGGTCATGATCCCAAGGTCCTGGGATCGAGAACTGCATCAGGCTCCCTACTCCCCTGAGAGTCTGAGGTTGAGCCTCAGATTCATATTTCTCCACCCAGGCAACCTGTCTCTCCCTGTGAAACCCTTGTAATCATGTCTTCTTCATCCTTTGCAGTCAGCTCAAACCTGATCTCCTCTGAGAAGTCTTCCAAGACCCACCAGATGAAGTACATGGGCCATTCTCCTAAATCCCCAGAGCATAGTTCTGAACTTTATGGCTTAGCATTATTGATATGACTCTTGCTGCCCCCTCCTAGATCACCAGTGCTTGCCAAAACATTCTAAATTGTTGTCGTCGAATCAATCAATTCGTCAATAATAATTTTTTGGTTGGATCACTCCATTTATTGATAATAAAAGGAATGATACACCATAAAATTTTGTTAAGTGCTATTGGACAGAGTGAGATGTGAACGGTCACCAAAAGGGAAAACAACTGATGACTTTTGGAGGGCATTAAAACGGATTCCAAGCCTCAGATTTTTTAAGTTCAAAACTGATTGAAATTCACTAACCTCTTAACTTTCGTACTCACCCCAAATTTCCATTGTACCAGTAGAGGGGAAGGGAGACTAAAACACAGTGTTAGGGTGTCACAACTCCATGAACTGTGAGTCACTGCTGTAATTTCCAGGATGAGTACAGCGAGACACTGTCCTGACCAGCTGCTGGTCAAAATCACTTCCTGCATAATAGCAATGTGATGTCCAGAAAATGCAAATGGTCTTAGGCCTTTTCTTTTTCAGTGATGCCCAGTGTTCCTGTGTAAACAACTGCTCCAAACATTTTAAATGTGTCAGTCAAGAAAATAAGCTCTTTTATCTTGTTTTGATCCAAGCTGTTGCCCAAGGCTTCGTAGCAAACTGCAGCCCATCTTAGGCAGCATCAGACAGTCAGAGGAGGCCCAGGGGACACCCGGTGGTAGGACACCATGCTGGGCATTAATGGCCAAGATAGGTAAGTGGCTATTCAGGGAGTTTCAAAACTAACTCCTTAATGGTAGAAAAAGCTAAGAGGTTGATTATCACCTTCTAAAAATCCCTGAAACTCAAGAGACTAGTTTTGATTTGAGAGCAGCCAAGGAAGGCCTGGGGCCACAACGAGGCTTGCCAGAGATCATAGTAGAGTAGGAGTCTTCAGAACACATAGGAACTCCTGGCCAAGCATAATGATCCAGTCCCTTCTCGAGGGGCCTGTCTGCATGGGTTGATTGGCTTTGTCTAGCGGGGCTGGAGCCCAGCAAGAGTTTGGATGCCAAATCTGAATAAATGAAATTGTTTCACGTGAAATTTAAGGATATTCCGAAACCAAGCACTTTCTCCTCATTGGATCCCAGCACAGAGATGGGGAGAGGGCGTTTTCCCCACATGGGCATTGAACCCGGTACTCCCTGCCATCGTGAGGAAGCCCCTGAACAAGGAAGCCAGAGAATAAAGAACATGAGCCAACACGCTCCTAAGAACTAGGGGGACACCCTGATTCCCTCATGTTTCTGTCTGGAAAGATCTCCAGTAGGGAAGAGAGAGGGAAGGTCTCTGACTGGCAAGTGTAGGAGAAAGACTGGAGTACTCGGTCCAGCTCCTTCCTTCCTCTTTGGACCCGGCTTGTCCCGAGAACATACAGTCTGTTCTCCACACTGGGGGAAGCCTGCAGTTGTCCAGCTTGGCCCAGGGAGGTAAGTTTAACCTGAGAATGAACCAACATCTGGCCAGCTGTGCCCGTTCATGGATGGTTCATCCTCCAGTTTAGCTTTGTTAGTAGTAAGACTGCCATTTGGATCCCCAGCCATCTGGCTCCGGTGGCTCTCTGAGTTGGTGCTGAAATGGGACAGGGAACAGAGGTGTTATTTATTGGGCTGGGGGCTAACCCAGCCTGCTCCTGCACAACACCACTCTTGGAACTCTGAGCAATAACTGGAGAATACTGTGTTTGAACGGGTGAGTTCCCACTCAGAGGTAGGCAGGCAGAGGTGAAAAAATGTCATCAATGAGGCATCCGTGGTCACAGGGCCTCATGTGTCCCCACAAGTTGATGAGGCTATGAATGTAACCCAAAGATGGAGGAGGAGAAGAACGCTATTTTGCAGGCTGCTGTCAGGAAGCAGGCGCCATGGTTTGAAGGTAAAGGAAGCTGGGTGATGTCATGGTATCGAACTAGCTTTAAATTAACCAACTTCTGGAGGGCCCTGTGAGGGTTCTGAGGACCGATGCTAGACTGAAATGGAGGGGAGTAGCATCTTCTCCCTGGGAAATGTCAGTAAATACTCTTAACAAGAGGTGAGACTTGATACTATTACGTCCATCCCCCTTCAGCTAGTCCTATAGCAACATATATTTGTTGAATAAATGCCATGGATACTCAAGGAGGAAAAACTATTAGAAAATATATATAATGCCTCAGTCCAGAAAGTACCATTGAATAGATGAACTCAATTGGCCCCTGATAGCACGAATCCTGTGTTACATTTGATACAGCTGAGGAGTAGAGCTAGTCAATGGTCTAGTTCAAGATCACACAGTAAGTGATGGACTGCAGTCAAAATCCAGGTTTTCTGGCAAAATTCCAAATCCCCTGCTCTTCGCTGTGTTGCAATAGAGGACCACAGGACCTAAAGAAGAGGAGCCTAGGAAGGAGAGGCAGAGAAACCTCTGGAAGTGCAGGTTCTCCCACTAACTTGTCTTCCCACCTTCCTAGATTCAGCCCCTTCCCCTGGAAAACGGTGAACTGGGGGCGTTGGACCAGAAAGTGTCTAAGACCCTGACATGCTGTGAACGTTCTGCATGGTTGCTAGTGCTGGGTCACCTACCATCACAGCAATTCCAAGCACTTCTGCTTCGGAAGCCCGTGTACAGGATTCGCTCAGGGAAGGGCAGGGGCATTTCCATCTGCCACCTAGAGCAGAGGATGGAAAACTTCCACTCCAACCTACAGCAGGAAATTAACTTTACATCTGAGCCCGATGCATACATACATGGACTCGAAACAGGTTTCAGAAAACAATTTTTTTTACTTTTTTTTTTAACGTTTCCTGTATGATACCTTCTGATGTTTTCTATCCTATTTGTTTAGCGACTGTTGGTTGTCGCCCACCAGTTTGATTTTATGAACCATGAATGGTACGAGACACACAGATTGGAAAGCTGCAAATTGAGAGGTGGTGGGAGGACAGAGCATGGAAAGACAGGATCGCAGAGGCCAGAGAGGGCAACTAGGAGACCTGGCTACCATGCCGAGGGAAAGTATGTGGTGTGTCAATGTGAGTCAGTGTCCTTCTAAACATCTCCTCATGCTTTCACATTGCCTTCTGTCTCCCCAAGCACCTTCCCGCCTCTGTCATGAAGGTATCTTCCCCAAATGCAATACTTCTAGTGTACTTTTGAACGCCCTAGCTTGGTTTATCACTGGCTTATCAGCTGGTCAGTCCACAAGTTTCATGAGGAGCACTTGCTTATGTACATTGCAGGCTGCCGTCCTTATCTGGTGGGACACGTGTTATTTTAAGGGGGTGGCTCATGACGCGGCCAGGGGTTCACCAGGTAAAGGCTGAGTTAGCTAGTGGTCTGTGGATAGCATCACCTTGCCGTTGGTCTGAGCCTGAGCTGGCAGGTGGAGAAAGTGGGCCTACACTTGTGAGCGTGGCCCTTTGTCTTGGGCCTCATCACACAAGGCCTCATACGTAGCTCTGATACCATCACCAAATGAGCTTACTGATGCAGCTACAGAGACAGCCCGACAAAAGCGATAGGAGGCATTCATCACACATCCTTAAATTTCCATCCTATTCTCCAACTATTCCGCGTAAAGTGCACTTGTGGGTCCCTAATTTATATCTTGCTAGCACAATATTATTGCATTGTGTTTTCTTTGTAAAAAGTCAACAGTTGGTTCAAGGCAAACAATTAAAATACACCACAAGTTTTGTAACTATCTTTTAACATTTGTTCAATTTGTAATATACCCAGAACCTCAAAAAATATTCGTGGTCTATGCCTTTCTCAACTTTGAGAGGTCCCACCCCCAGGGAAGACCAGATTTTTGGTGACACAATTTTCTTGGTATATCTGCAAGTGAATTCACTTATAATAGAGAACATTCTTTTTTCTCGGAGTGACTGAAATGTTTGTCTCTCTTGCCCAGAGGACCCCCTTGGTAACCAGAAAACCACATTAACATTTGAGAATTTGTCGCTTAGTGATCCACAATAAAACACCATGAAGTGAGTATCTTATCATAGAGAGTGATCTCTGGTAACCAGAAAAAGCCTGTTCCCCAAATATATTTTGTCCCCAACTCTAAATTCTGCTGGATAGTCAGGCCAAAAAGGGCCTTTTTCTTTGTGCTCCATTCTCAACCACACCGTGTTCGGACTGAACATTTTCTCTTTAGACATTCAGCTCCAGTCAAGTAGCTATTCTAGGAAACCTTAAAGATGTCTGTTTTCTTCCCCTCACATGTAGAGTTAATTTGTTTAATTTTCCAAGAGAAAACTCACTTCCGGGTCAAACCTCCCTGTAGGCACCACACACTCCCAACATGGTACAAAACAGACACCGTGCCTGACCTTGAGGATAACCAGGCTAAAACAGTAGGTTCGACCAAGAAATCTGTCCTAAACAGATAAACTGGAGGCAGTGTGGTTTGGTAGAGAGACCCATGGATTCAACAGCCTCAGCTTTCCTTCCAGCCCTCTCTTGTGATTTTGGGGAAGACACTTAGCCTCCTGTCTTGAAAATGATGGGGCTGAGGTGGGAGGTGGTTCAGAAAACCTCTCAGGACTAGAACTCCTTCATTCATTCATCAGATAGGATTAGTGCCTCTTCTATGTCAGGGACTGTGCCACCACTAAATGGCAAGATGAGGAAGATAGGATTCCTGCCTTCAAGGGACTTCAATCTATAGCTTCCAGCCCTAAAATGTCACGCTTCAAAATATGATGATAATCAGAGAAATTTGTTAGCGCAGGGGTAGGTTGACCAGCTTAGGAAGGCCACGTGCTACATGGGAAGGGAAGGACTCCGAACATGGAGTCACGTGGTCCTGGGTTCAAATTCGGCTCTATGACCTGCGCAAGTTCCTTTATCCCTCTCAGTCTCCATTTCTTCTTCTATAGAATGGGCATAATAAGATCTACTCTGAAGCATTGGGAGGATTAGAGCTAAAATATATAAAGTACCCCACACACAGTGAGCATGCAACGAACCACCTCTCCCAACTTCACTCTTGACCCTCAACATCCATTCTCCATCCAGGCAGCCAGACTGATTTTTTGATTGATCTTAAAAATGTAAATTGTATCCTCTCACTTAGAATACTCCCATGTGCCCACCCAGGCATGTAGGTTCCCAGCTCCGCATATGGCGGCCTACGGAGCCCTGCATGATCTGACCTCTGCCTCCCTCCTCCCCTCACCACTCCCTCCAAGAGACCACATGCCTCCTCTCTGCTCTCAGATAAGGTAAGTTTACCTCAGGGCCTTTGTTCTTTTTATTTCCTGAAGAATTATTGGTTCCTCACCAATCAGATTTCAGCTCAAAGGTCATAAGGTCAAAGAGGTCTTTTGCGTCTATACACCCTTCAATCCAGTCACCTCTATCACATTTTCCCATTTCATCTTTGTAACACCAGCCCCAAATTTTCTTATTTGCTTCCTGGAGTATTATCTGCCCCATCTCCCTCAAGAATATAAATTCCCCAGAGGTAGATTCCTTGTTTTATTCACTGTACCCCCAAAACAGAAGCAATGCCTGGCACATAATAAGGGCCCAATAAGTATTTTTTGAATTTATGTTGTTGTTGTAATTATTACCATTATCATTGATGGCTGCAATTTATCTGAGAAAAGATCCCTCATGTCTGAATCTTGAGCAGGAAGAGGAAACTAGTTTTATGCCTGAAACACAAAGCTGAGGAGGACTAGTGGGAAACTTGGGAATCAGGAGGAAGGAGAGTGTAGGCCTGGAGTGGGGCCTTTCAATGCAATAAGAGACTGTTGGATTTTTAAGCTAAGAGGTCTGAACACTGGGCCTAATTTTACCACAAGCTACCCCAGTCCTTAACTCCTCAGGCCTTTGTTTCTTCAGATGTATAATAAAGAAAAGTTCAGAACTAACTGGCCGTAAAAGTTCCCCAACTCTGTGCTTGTAGGACAGGGCCACTTCTGTGGAAGCCCAGAAAAGTACTCGCATGAGATGCTACGAAGCAGCAGCTGAGAAGGGAGCGACAAGTGGGTGCCTCCTGGTGTGCACCCACTCAGATCCACTCGCTGCCGGCCCTTCCCTTGGGGCCTCCTTCCCAGACAGGGCCGGGCACAAGGCCGCGGCTCACAAGGTATTGACTGAGCAAATGAATGGAACCACAGAGAGGAGGAACTGACAGCTCAGTGACTCAGAAGGAAGGACCACTGAGTCACCAAGCCACTTCCTGTCTTCCAAGCCAAGTCCTAACAGGGTGGGAAGGTGGCAAAGTGTTTAAGCTCTAGTGGGTCTATATGCAACAGTGTCACACAGAGAAGGCCTTCAGGGTCAAGGGTGTGGGGAACAGGGGAGGAAAAAAGAGTCACTTAACCTTTCGAGTTCTTAGCAGCAAACCCTAACATACAGCTTAAAGATCATACAGCCTGATTCCTTTTTCAGAGCAATCAAGTCAGTTTCTAGAATGTCAGCTGTAAAAGGGGCTGTATCATCTAGTCTTGTGTAACAAAGCACCACTTAGTTGCTGAAAACGATAGCCATTTTATAAGCTCAAAGCTCTGTGGGTCAGCGATTTTGGCTGGGCTCAGCGGAGCGGTTCCACCGTCTTCTTGCATGGGATGGCTCATGTGACTGTGTTCATCCGGCGACTTAACTGGGGTTGGATGGTCTGTTTGTCTGCTGGTTGCTGCCCACTTCTGGCCGAGCCTTTCTCTCCACGTGACCTCATCGTCAAGGAGGCTAGCCTGGGCTTGTTCGCATGGCCGCAGCATCCTTTCAAGAGGGTCGTAGCAGAAGCTGCAAGGCCTCTTCATGCTTAGACCCAAACATAGTGTCCCCTGTGCTCCATTCTATTAATCCGAGCAAGTCACAGGGTGAGCCCAGAGTCAAGGGGAGGGGAAACAGAGGCTACCCCCTGATAGAAGAAGGAGCAAACTTACATTGCAAGGGAGAAAAACATGTAGGGATGGAAGAAATGGAGGCTGTCTCCGCCAATACGCTACTGCAGAAGCCTCAAGGCTCATGCAGGGCTCTCATCACACATACAGGTGAAGTGACTTGGTCAAGTTCAGAGAGTTAGTGGTCCATGTGGGTTGGGAACCTGTGTCTCTGTCCAGTGTTCCACGCCTTCAAGAAACTGTTCAATCTGCAACCTTCTCTTCTTTATCCAAACCTACTGACAGAGCCAGTCTTCAGAAGCACCCCCTCTTCTCAGCCTTCCTGCTTCAGATCTGCAGACCAACCCAGTGGAAGATGTAGGACCAGAGTCCTTTTCCAAGGCTACAGCTGCATTCATTCCGTGAATCTCCTTCATAGAAAAGGAGATCCCAGTCCATCTTCTGGTCCTTTGGGAGCCTGTCAGGACCCCAACCGACAGGTAGATTTGACAGCAAAAGCTCATTTCACTGGTCTTTGTTACATTTAATGAAATAGCACTTTGTAGTTATAGTTTTTAAAGCAATACTTCCCTAGAATATCCTAGAATGGTAGTAAACCAATCTGTTAGACACAATGTGACTATCAAGAATTCGCTCACCAGAACAGATTCTGAAAACAAAGGCTGAGGGAATAATCATCATCATCTAATATTTATTGAGCTTTAACTGCGTCCAAGCACCGGCTCAGCATTGACACCTCCAGCTCATTAATTCTCATAAGCACCACGCGACATAGGTATTATTGCCACCCCGTTCATAAAAGTGCTCTCTTAAATGTCACCTTTGTGTCCAGTTGCCAAATTCAAGGTCTTATTTACAGCCTTTAGCCTTTCCAACTCTGCATAATTTGAAAATACTTATTCAGTCACTTACCCACACATTTGTTCTGTTGGGTGACGAGAGCAGATCCAGGTGTAGGTGATAATCACAGTAAACAAGTTGAAAACACCGCTTGCCCTCACGGACCTTCCTGTCTGCTGAGATGGATAGGCGCTGAATGAGCAGCGGCCTGCAGGGGGGTGTGGTAAAGAGGGAGGTGGGGAGAAGCCTGTGCGGCTCCATCGGTTAAGCAACTGACTCTTGGTTTTGGATCAGGTCATGGTCTCAGGGTGCCAGGACTGAGGCCTCTGAAAGGTGAGTCTTCCTTCCCTTGGTTTCTGGGAATCGAAACTCTCCAGATTCTAATTCTTATTTCTCTGACCACTGCTTTGCGGGTTCCTTTTCCTCCACACGCTCTTTAAACCCTGGCGTTCTCTGGGGATTTGTCCTAGCTCTTTCTTTCCTCTCTGTCCATTGGTGAACTCACCAGTCCTGCTTCAGCCATCACCTCTGCTGCACCCAGGGTTTGCATCTTGCCTTCTTCCCTTCTGGTTCTATATGCTTTCCCCAGGAGCTCTCCTGTGCTTTGGGGCTTCAGCACCTCTGAGGATTCCCAAACTGCATCTCCAGTCACATCACGTTTCCAGCTCCCTGAAGGATGTGGTAATCCACACACCCAGAATCTTGCCATGGCCATTCACACCCCCTTGTAGGTGTTTTTCGTTCTGTCTTCATCAACCCTTGCCTTTTCGGCCGGCCATCAACCCGTTCACCTTCTGGGCACACGGACCAGCCTGCTCCAGCGGAAAGTCTGCTGCACCCTTCGGGTGGGGCGAGTCACTTCTTCTCGGACCTCGGACCTCGGACCTCGGACCTCGGACCTCGGACCTCGGCTCTTTCCCCACCCCGCCCTCCTCCCCCGCCTCTCGCCTTTTAGAATAATTAGCTTTGTCTGGGTCTGCCTCTGCCACACTGTGTGGTCCCTAAAGGCAGGGACCAGGTTCTGTTCATTAATACCTGGCCTGTCGTTTGCACAGCAGAAAATGCCCAAATATCATCTATTGAGCTATTGAATTCAATTTGGATCCCGGAAACTTTTTTCAATTCCCCAGTCGAAAGCTGTGCTTTTGAAGATTTTTAAAAAATTTATTCATTTGATAGAGAGATACAGAGAGGGCATGAACAGGGGGAGAGGCAGAGGCAGAGGGAGAAGCAGACTTCCAGCTGAGCCGGGAGCCGGACATGGGGCTCGATCCCAGGACCTGGAGATCATGACCTGAGCCCAGTCAGCTGAACCACCCAGGAGCCCCGAAAGGTGTACTTTTGAATGAGCCCACAATCGGTCTTTTCGCATTTCTGTTAGAGTTAGCTGAGTGTGCCTGTGTCAGTCACAAGATTGTAGGCAAACAATCTCTTTGCAAACCACCCCGCCCCCCCACACACATTGTATTTGTCTTTTGCCCATGAATACCCTCCACGACCCAAAACAATTAATGAAAATGTTTGTGGTCCAGAGTCATTTCACTACCTCAGGCCATCCTTGGTCAAAGGGTCATTCATTACTTATTTAATGAGTACTAATTGAGTGCCTTCTCTGTGTCAGGCATTATTCAAAGCAAAACCCTGCCCTCAAGAAATTAACATTCTAATGAAAGAGATGGACGATGAACAAGCAAATAAATAAGCAAGAAAATATCAGATTGATGGGTGCTACAAAAGGAATAAACAGGGTGATAAGATACAATGTCAGAAGGAGGGGTGCCATTTTAGCAGGCCTGATAGAAGGAACCAGGCACAAATTCCAGAAGGAACTCCAGGAGGGGAACAGGAAGGGTAACAAACCGGATGCCGGGAAAACAATGGGCATGTCTGAGAAATGGAAAGGAGCGCAAATGTGCTCTGGGTAGAATGAACACGGAGCAAGATGGCAGGGGTGAGGCGTGCGGAATCCTGCAGGTAGGGAGGGACTTTTGATTTTATTAAAAACAAAATAAATAGTTATTACAGGATTTTATACACAGCAGAGACAAAATCTGGTTTATTTTGTGAGAATAGCTCCCTAAAAAGAACGTACAGAGTGTGGAGGAAGAGTGGAAAGACCAGTTCCAGGAGTGTTGAAATGGCCCGGGCAGGTTCACTGGTGGCCGAGGGCAGGCGCTGGCTTCGGCAAGGGAGAAGAAGGCTCCTGCAGCCACCTGGCTCCCTTCTGTCAGCTCTCACTACCATTCGGAACCGTCAACCAGCCAGGAGAGTGCTCAGCGACGCCACGGCTTGCCCAGGAGAAACCCATGTGTTGTGGGCGAGAAATACCCCGAGTTGGCCAACAGCCCACATCCTCTTGTCTCTGTCTCCTCGGCCCCTTTCCTTCTGGCTCAGCCCTGCAAGAAGGAAAGCTCTGCTTCTGTGCCAGCCCTTCAGGTCTGGAGAGATTGGCAGGGCACAGGAGTGCCTGAAAGCTGAGACGATGGCAGGATTGAGCAGGTGTGGGCAGCAGCCGTGGTGGTCTCGGCTCCTACCAGCTGCCTTAACTGTCGAGCCCCATCCATTTACCGGAGCCTGCTGTCCCTATCTTGATTCGCTCTCAGATTCTCTAAATGCTTCACTGTTGCCCCGATGGCTCACACACAGTTTGTTAATGTTGTTGTTTTGCCCCACAAAACAGAGAAGCGTTTTACATTCATTAAACTCAGTTGAAGTGAATTAGCCAACTGTTGAGAGGAGTCACAGTGTGCCCGGTGGCACTGGGCCCTGCCTGCTTCTTCTCCTGCTACCACTCGCCCTCCTGCCGTGGGCCAGCCCGCCTTCCTCCCGCAGACCCGGTGCTCTCCCCTGCTTACCTAACTTCTCCTTCAGGTCCTGGCTCTAATATCACTTCCTTCTAGAGGCCGTCCCTGAGGGCCGCCTGCCAGTCTACAGTAGATACCCTGATGAAATGCATTCAAAGCACTAGGGACTTTTTCTTCATAGGATTCACAGTAATGATAATGACATACTCACCCAGCAGGACGGAAACATATGCACCATGGCTCAGGGTTTTTAAATTTTATCTTATTATTATTTTTAAAGATTTGTTATTTATTTGATGGAGAGCGAGAAAGGGAACACAAGCAGGGGAGTGGGAGAGGGAGAAGCAGGCTCTCTGCTGAGCAGGGAGCCTGACGCAGGACTCAATCCCAGGACCCTGGGATCACGACCTGAGCCACAGGCAGACACTTAATGACGGAGCTACCCAGGTACCCGGCTCAAGGTTTTTTTAAAATGATTCGCTACATTTTTTTTTATTTCTACGAGTGGTCTCATTTGCTCCCACTCCTGCTGATGGTGGAGGGGGAGGGAGGGGAGCTTCAACACGCCAGTGAAAAGTAACAGCCTCTTCCAGTTTAAAACAATCTGTTTCCCCCAAACAGTCAATTAATTCAAGGCTGAAAGTGGCTGGCCTTGGGTACTATCAGGACACGTCGGGCCACCACTGCCTCCATGTCTGCAGTTTGGGGGTCAGCTCCACCCCCAGCCCTTGATGGCAAGGCCTCATCTCGGGCTTGCTGGGGCGAGCTCACAAGCTGGCATTCTTAGCTGCCTTGGGAGTATGTCTTGAGGAACTTCTATATCCCCTGCATGCCACCCACAGGCCGAGAGGAAGTGGGGAGCAATCTCAGGCCCTCTCCGTGGAAACACGCCCACCACCATTTCGACTGCATTGTGACTGCCCCGTGGTTTCTGGGGTGCCCAGAGAATTTCCTCTAATACCCCAGAGGAAGGCAGAGCCCAGTCTCCTGTGATCTGATTCTCCCTCTGCGACCTGGACTGTTCTGCATCCTTGCCGCTGATGTTCGCTCAGGAGGGAGGCCCCGAGGCTTTCTCTTCCCCCACTCTCCTGCTAGTGGAGCAGGGCCTTCCTTTCCTTCCAGTCTTGTGGGCCCCTGTGACCCCTGACATAGTCTCTGTCGATTATGCATGGTTTGTGCTGAATGAAGCCCACGATCCAGGTTTGCCTGTCCGTACGGAAAACCAAGCTTCAGAAATGAACCACCACCTTGCCTCTGGCTGCCATGCCCCTTACACTTTTTCTTTCTCCCACAAAGTTTGCCTTTTAGGATGACTTTCTTGCAGATTTAAAAACCAAGTCTGATTCCCACAGCTGAGCAGCGACCTCTTCCTCCTAACTTGCCTCCATCCTCACCGAATCCGTCCATTCATGGGCAGGGGCCATCTGGTTTTCAGGAGAGAGAAAGCACCTCAGCTTGGACAGCTATATACAGAAGAATGAAACTCGACCGTTTTCTCCCACCGTACACAAAGATAAACTCTAAATGGATGAAAGACCTAAATGCGAGACAGGAATCCTTCAAAATCCTAAAGGAGAACATAGGCAGTAACCTCTTTGACATTGGCCACAGCAAACTCTTCCATGACACGTCTCCAAAGGCAAGGGAAACAAAAGCAAAATGAACTTGTGGGACTTCATCAAGATAAAAAGCTTCTGCACAGCAAAGGAAACAGTCAACAAAACAAAGAGGCAACCCATGGAATGGGAGAAGATATTTACAAATGACACTTCAGATAGAGGGCTGGTATCTAAGATCTATAAAGAATTTCTCAAACTCAACACCCAAAAAACAATCAAATCAAAAAATGGGCAGAAGATATGAACTTTTCTAATGAAGATATACTAATGGCTAACAGACACATGAAAAAATGTTCAACATCAGTAACCATCAGGGAAATTCAAATCAAAACCACATTGAAATACCACCTTACCCCAATTAGAATGGCAAAAATTGACAAGGCAAGAAACAACAAATGTTGGAGAGGATGTGGGGAAAGAGGAACCCTCTTACGCTGTTGGTGGGAATGCAAGTTGGTACAGCCACTTTGGAAAACAGTGTGGAGGTCCCCTAAAAAGTTAAAAATAGAGCTACCCTATGATCCAGCAATTGCACTACTGGGTATTTACACCAAAGATACAGACGTAGTGAAGAGAAGGGCCATATGCACCCCAATCTTCATAGCAGCAATGTACACAATAGCCAAACTGTGGAAGGAACCAAGATGCCCTTCAACAGACAAATGGCTAAAGAAGATGTGGTCCATATATACAATGGAATATTACTCAGCCATCAGAAAGGATGAATACCCACCATTTACATCAACATGGACGGAACTGGAGGAGATTATGCTAGGTGAAATAAGTCAAGCAGAGAAGGACAATTATCATATGGTTTCACTTATTTGTGGAATATAAGGAATAGCAGGGAGATCATTGGAAGGAAGGGAAAAATGAAGGGGGGGATAACGGAGGGGGAAAAGAACCATGAGAGACTATGGACTCCGGGAAACAAAGTGAGGGTTTTAGAGGGGTGGGGTGGGGGATGGGCCAGCCTGGTGATGGGTATTAAGGAGGGCACGTATTGCATGGAGCACTGGGTGTTATACGCAAACAATGAATCATGGAACACTACATCAAAAGCTAATGATGTACTGTATGGTGACTAACATATAATAATAAAAATTAATTTAAGAAAAGAACTTCATTTTTTAAAGATTTTATTATTTCTTTGTCAGAGAGCGAGCATGAGCAGGGGGAGCAGCAGGCAGGGGGAGAAGCAGGTTCCCTGCTGAGCAGGGAGCCCGACAGACACGGGACTCGATCCCAGGACCCTGAGACCATGACCTGACCAGAAGACAGATGCTTAACCAGTGAGCCACCCATGTGTCCCAAAAAAGAACTTCTCCTTATAGTAATTTGTGTGAGCCTTTGCTGAAGGTCTACCTCTATAATCTCTTGCTCAGTACTGTTCTCTTTGTGACTAAAACAATGTGTGTGATTAACATAGACTTTGTTAAATGATTTAAGCCAAATGATATAACTTTATAATAATGACAAAATGTCAAAATTGTCAGGGACCATGGAGATCATTTAGTCCAATCCTTTTAGAAGAAACCTAAGGTCAGAGTGATTAAGCATACTGTTCAAAGTCACAGAAATAATGGCCCGTGTGGATCTTGGACCTCTCATTTTTCTACCCCCAAGTTATTACTGTTTCCCAATTCAGCCAACTGCCTTTGCATGGCATTTCGTTTGCCTACGTCTCCAAACCCAAACGAGGTGGTTTCATAGAGGACTAGTTCCCTTGATAGATTGGTTTATGGAGACAGAACTTCTTTCCCCTTCTCCTTGTCTTCACCTAGCCTAGGTAGATACGTCATTTTCAGAATGGAAGTAGTTTATTTTTTCATCATTACCAAAGTTCATACATTCTCATTGTAATAAAAAAAACTGTAAAGAAATCTTTACACTGTGTTTCTAGCATTTAACATAGTGCTGGTAAGCACTGAATTGTGTTGAGTGAAGAAAAAAAAGAAGTCATGCATAATTGTGCTACCCAGAAATAATTATTCAGCATATGTGCTTTCTATTTGTACATATATAATAAAAACAGGATTAGATATTTATTTCTCTCTTACCAGGTTCCTTAAACAAATACAGCAAAACAGATTCAAATGAGTAGTGGCCCATTCAAGGAAGTCACCTGGGGAGACGATACTCTTATTTCAATATTACTGTTGCTAATACACGTATGGAATTGTCTTCTGAGATTGTTGCTAATTATTTTATTCTCAGTATGAACAAATATTCGTCCTTTGGTGGATTTTATTTGGAACAGGACTATCATTGGCATAACGATGAAAAAGGTGGGTGTTACTGTTTTGGATAAAAAGCAAGACATGAATATAAAACAACGAGACTGACATTTGCCATACACCTGCTCATAAATTGCTTTGAAGATTAGCCCCCACAAGGATTCCCAAAATGTTTCTTGCAGGGGCATCACAGGAAACGGTACCTATCTTCCAAGGGGACCAATTAAAACAGGATGATTTGCATCCAAATGTAAAAAATTCCAGTAGGTGGCTTTTAAAAGACAATCAGATTGGTTTATAGTAATATTCTGTACAGTATCAGACTCTTAAAGAAAACTGTAGTTGTAGGGAATTTAGCTTAATAAGATTGTTTTGTTTTGTTTTTAAGTAAACCTTTCAGGTCTTCCATGATCTAGGCTGCAAGCGAACAAGGAGTGTCCCTCTGGCTGCAACAAGCTTTCTCCCAATAGCTGCTTTTAATTTGTTCATTATTGCTTTGCTTCTCTTCTCAATGTCCATCTTTAAGTTTCTGGTACTTAGTAACAATTAACAAGAGCAGTGAGCCTCTCATATGCTCCTGCACTTCCTAGGATACGTATTATCCGAGCAAAAATGCATCCTGGCTTCACTGGAGGGGGCACAAATGTCTCCAGGGCCCAGACCGGTCACATACAATGAGTGAAGAGTGTGTCTGTAAGAACAGTGCCAGCCTGATGACAGAAGGCGAATGACTGGCTCCCTCACTGTTGGAAGGCAATTGGGAATGGTGGGGCCTGGGGCAAAGAACTCATCCCCATGCAAAGGAGGCTAACTTTTACCCCAGGGGAGCGCACTCCAGGTTATGAGAACTTCTGGTCTTTCCTTTCGACGAGCTGAAAATCTGGGTTTTTATCTTACTTCTCTTGATTTGTAAATGTCAACCAATAATTCGAGCATCCCAGAGAGGAAGAGGAGCTTGACGGTCAAGCACTTGTATTCTGGAGCCAGATTGCTTGGGTTCAAATTCCACCTCTGCCATTGATTAACTGGGCCACTTTAGGCAAGTCACTCAACCTCTCTGGGCCTTAATTTCCTCATCTGTAAAATGAGGACAGTCATGTAGTACCAATCTTACAGGTCTGATGTGAAACTAGAGAGAGTTGATATATGTAAAAAATATATATGCTTGGTCTATAATTAGTGCTCAGCAATGTTAGCTTTTGTTCTTTCAAATGAGAAGTTATCGTGTGGGCTAAATAAAAGACATCTGCAGGCCGAGTTCAGCCCATAGATTTCCGATGTGGGCATTATGGTCTAGAAACAGGAAAGAAAGCTTTTGGTAACCTAAGATAGTTGGTATACAATTATGCTCACTATCTCAATATACTCCAAAGTACATCAAGGGTTTAAAATAGGCTGTAAAAGTCAGACCCTTAGTAACTCTCCAATTTTCTGATAAACACCCACTGTAGTCACTCAGGTGATCTGCAGCGGGGGTTGGGGGGCGGGTGCACGGCTTTCCATTCCACCTGGGCAGGGCTCTTAGAGGTATGGGAGGCTGAGCTGTTAACATATGTTAACATATTGAACGAAATACTGCCATACTGATCCATGAACAGATGCTTTCCTCGCCGACCCCATCCATGATTGGCCAGCCCAGCCACCCCAGCCTCTCCTCCCGTGACGCCTGGCCCTCAGACCCTGCTTCTGCTCCCTGACATCTCTTCTGATTGCTTAGTGTCCACTGCACACCAATTGTTAAATATCTTGTTTATCACCTCTGCACCTAGATGCAGCGAACCAAATAAGTGGCAGATTCAACCACTAAAAGGTCTGTCTTCCTAAAACCTGTTACTTAACCTCTTTGAGTCTTAGTTTTCTTATCTATAAAGTGGTGATAATATTAGTAACTATCTCTTGTTATGATAAATGAGAGAATCCACGCAAAATGTTTAGTAGAGCCTGAAACATGCCAACCCTCTCTCCATAAATGCTGTCATTGGTTTTCATGACCTTCAGCTGGTGGAACGGTACCTAAATAGATAAGAAAGGCTTATAAATAAAATTTTACATATAGTTATAGATACAGTTATATAGAACTATAAATCATAGGCCTTGAATAGCAAGCCCATCTGAATGAGACTAAGCCTTCCTGAGGCTACATCCCAAATACATCTTCATCAGCGTTTCAAACTGGTTTCAGAAGTCAAGGTCACCCTCTTACTTGTAACTGGGCTTTTATAGAACACGCTTCGATCACCCGTCTGGGGCAACTGTCAGAAAAGCTGTCTATGGTGAGTAACATATCCAGAGCACAAGCCGTATTTTGCTTTACACACTTAAGTGAAGAATTGGTCCCTGGCTGAACATAATGGAAGTCATTTGTTCTGGAAAAAGCAATTCAGAAAAAGATATCACCTAAAAAACTAGAGCAGCCCACTCAGAACTCTCTCCTCTGTTGGGCTGTGAAAGATGCTTGGGATTCAGTGCTATTCTTTGAGGAGTAAGGAGTGTTTTAATTTCCCATAATGGCCTCGTCTAGGAAGTCTGTCTATTCACCGTAACCGTTTGCTCCTGTGGTGTGTGACTGGCCCCATCTGAGAAATAACGGATGCTCCTTTCAGTGACTGGCAGCCTCCGGTGAAACCAGTTTAGAAGTGGTTTCCACAATTCCTAGTCAGAGTTAAAGGCATTTCAATCAGTGGGAAAAGTGGAAGGTAACTCCTTGCATTTCAGAGGTTGTCCTTGAGAACATTCTCTCAAGACCCCCATCAGAGATCTGGTAACATTTTCTCTATCATTCACCCATCTCTGCAGCTTGAGGCCAAGGGGCACCATTTTGGTTTTCTATATAAGGACCAGGAAGAGGGGGAGGGGATTCCCCCAAAGCCACTCTCTTATTTCATTTAGGCTCTTTTCTTTCAGATTTAACCATGGAATTACTTCTCCCTGTTAGAACTGTGGTTTTCATAACTCAATCCTAAAACCAGAGAGCTGTGTGGCCTAGGGGGTAGAAGAGAGCAGAAGCGTGGGGAGGGAAAAATTCCAGCCCTCGCTGGAGTGGGGATACAACTTTTCTCACATCCCTCATGAGTGAGTTTCTCCAGGCACATCTCTGGCCAAATCGGGGGAGCTGAACCCAAACCCTTGTCTTGTTGTGGGAAGCAGAGATTTGGCCACTTTCAGCTTTTGTTCAAAGCCTCCTAAAAGGGAGCCGCCCTGTCCCACCCGGGACTTCAGGGAAGCTGTGCCCTCCCCAGAAATGACAAATGGAAAAGACAGAACGGACTCCAGCCAGGCCAGGATACAGTCTCTGGAAAGAGGTTGTTTTTGTCTCCAATGCCATAGAAAACACATCCTCTTAACTTATTAAGTAGGGAAACAGCACAATCACACACGCTGGAGGTTACCAAGGTGAACAGAATCCAAGATTAAAATCTGCCAGCCCAGTGGTGCATGGAAGCATGGAAGGCCCAGAGAGGAAATCTAGTTCACTGTTGGTAAATTTTTTTGGATGCTGTTTATGTTTGAACTTTTCTCTGTTTTCCTGTAGAAACTTCCGTACCCTCTTCCTGTGTCCCTACAAAAGGCCTGGACAATGCAGTCCCAGCACCGCTTAGGACATGGGCAGGGCCCCACCTTCCTCCTTCCTGCAGGGATATCCTTTCCTATAGAAGAGGTAAGAATGTAAGGTTCATGTGAAAATGTTATTATATTCCTTATCTCAGTCATTTTGTGATTTGCTGTTTGGCCACAATAAGTCAGCCTGGCCACATTCACAATAGAGGTGGCCCCAGTTCCTAGTTTTGGCTCGTGCTGTTTTCTCAGCTGAAGAGGGCAAACGGCTGTTAAAAATGCTGCTTGTTTTCCAGGATCTTATCAAGAGTTCATGTCTAAGGCCAGAAAGAGAAGGGAGGGCTCCATTTTTTTTTCTCTCTCCTCATTGTTTCCAACTGATTTGGCAGGAAATGGGAGTCCTCTACCTGTCCCTCTTGGGAGTAAAATTGATTTGATTCCATTTTTCAGATGTATCCGCTACCGCCAGGAGTTGGGGACATTTCTGCTCACCCTAAAGCAAATGTGTCCTGCATTTACACAAATGACATCTTTCAAAATTGGAAATGAGTCAAATTTAAATGGAGAGCTTTGGGATTGGTGATTGCCGTAAATTGCCTCAGAGAATCTCAGCTTCGTTTTATCTTCTAATTCACCCCTTTGTAAAGTGCCTTTTGGGGCTGTGGACTTTGGCTGACTTCAACAAGTGTGTGTGTGTGTGTGTGTGTGTGTGTGTGTGTGTGTGCGTGTGCGTCTGTAGCGTTATTGGCATAGGCACTCCGAGAATCGAAGTCTTTCACACAGCGTTGCACATGAATCAGCAGCTCACATTAGCAGCTGCCTGGGAGCATACAGATGGGCAATGCAGAGCTCAGGAGAAGGCAAGTCAGTTCCTCGAGAATCCTAGTGCAGCTATGGTTGACCCAGGATTTCCCATTTAACCGAGTTCAGCCAACTCAGTCAATTTGGACAAGAATCAAGGTCCATCTAGATGCTTCACTTCATATAAAATCAACCTCAGATGATTATATTTTGAGGGGCTCGGTTGTGTTAGTGTCTACAGATAAAGTTGAAACATGGGAATTCTAGAAACCACAGTATTCCGTAAACAGAAGCATCTGTGCTTTCAATGTCAGTACTGGGCTTTGGAGTTAAGACACAGAGCCTGGACAGTTACTGGATGGAATCATGCAACAATCCAGTCTTAACTACCCTCAGGAGCATAAGAACTAGAAAAAGCTGTTTGATGCTGCTTTATGGGGGGTCTTGGTTTTTCCAGCCCACATCATCCTCAATAGAGGACCCTGCCTCTGATCGAAGAGTCTCTGTCCGCACCACCCCCCGCCCCCGTCTCAACATGCAACTTCCAGCTCCTCACACGCCCTGCTCGTGCTGACAGTTGTTGGTGGCTCTTCTGCTGCATGAGGGTATTGGTAGTCAGGGGGAATCTCTCCAGACTCTTTCCTCCTGCGGGTCCTAGGTGGTCCACAGAGCGGCTCCCAGATCTGCCTGGACCTCCACCTCCTTGGCGGTTTGGTCAGAGCTATACTCACCCGCTGTACTCATCCTGGGGCATCCAACTGCTGGTTCAGATACAGAAGTCTGACAGATCTGCTAGGAGCCACCCCAGATAGTTTTTCCACCCAAGTGAGACAACCAACTTTAGATCAGCCTCTAAGGGATTACATTTGTGGGAGAAAAATATTTGACATCCTTGTATTGTATTAACCAATGCTTTCCCTCAATCCCAACATTTCCTTTCTCTCCTTGGTGCTTCCCCCATGCCCCTAATTCCCTTTGAAGCAGTTGGGCAATTCTGTGCTGACTGCCCCAGAGAAAGGATGTTACAATGGAAAAACAGCCGGGAAAAGACTCTTCCTGACTTTTGAGTTTCAAAAGCTTAGGCCATTAGGGAAATGGAAAAGACCCACAGAAAGGACAAAACATTTGGCAGCAATGTCATGAGTGAGAACAAAATGCCTCAACAGCCCTACTCCCTGAGCTTCAAGAATTGGAGAGAGCCAGAAGGAAGAGCAAAAACTGGTGAAATCTGGGTCAAGAGGGCCTGATCTGAAGGGTCCACGTGGACGTGAACAGAAGCAGCATCCACAGACCACCCGTAATCCACCCCCATGACCCTCTGCATCACCCAGGCCCAGGGGCTAGACTGGTTGCCATCCGGTGAGGATTTTTCACTGACTGCTTAGCAGAAATAACAGCCATCTGTGGCCCCAACTTGGCTATGATGTCACAGCCAGACTCACCCCATGTGACCAACCCAACGAACAATATTTCTGGGCACTTTTAGGCCCCCAACAAGGATGGTGGGGCCCTTGGGCACCTGGCAAGGTTTTGCAGTGGGAGGAAAAGTCCCTGTGTCTACAATTAATAGATGAATGGAACCAGTTCAAGATTTTCCCTGAACAAAAATCATGGTTAAGCCTCACCTTTATCCAAGCTCCCCTGAGTATATGCTACCTCTGGCCTTCTCAAGGGAACCACATTGCTCTTGCATATTGGACATCTTTGAACTGTTTCCCACAGAGCTGGTCCAGAGGTCTATTTAGGTGATTCTACCCTGTGTTGTATTCCTAGCCTCTGACCAAAACTTGACCTTGATCTTGATCTTGGGTAATTGCCTGGTTTACCATGTTCTCATGCTTCTCATTGTAGAACCCTGCCCGCCCCAGCTCCCAAGCCAGGAGGGTTTGTATACCCTTCATATCTCCAACTATACTAGGGTGTCAGTTCCAACACACAAGCCATCCTCCTTCTCATGGGCGCATCAATCACACACCTAGAGGTTCCCCAACTACAGAGATACTCAACCTGTGCCCCATCTTCTCTAAGATGGAGGGAGTTACAGATAAAATGGGGTCTTCAGGGCCACACCATAAGTAGCAGAAGATGGAGGTTGTGCTTGGGATGAGTCAAAGTATTAGATCAGTAGAACCAGGTTGAGCCAGCAGCTGGTCTGGATCCCTTCTCATTACTCTCTTTCCTCCCACGTGACTGATGCCATTAGACCATCCTGAGGACAGCCCACTCTCCTCTTCACTTGAAGAAGCACAGTAGGGTGGCTCTAGACCCTAAGGAAATCCTTCTCCTTTAGTCTAGAGGTAAGATCCCAAAGGTCACGAAGTGGGCCTGAAGGGCAAGTGCCAATAGCCGAGGTTTGAAACTAGAGAAGGAAGGGTACAGGACACCAGGTAAGTCCTCAATGCGAAAGTTCTCAGATCATGTCTACACTGAAAGATGACAATGGAAAACACAGAATGGAAGTGTCACTTCTGATTTACAGCACGTATGTATTTTCATCTTTGCATTTTCCCCTTGCCCCTCCTGCTTCATAGAGGTGTTGTGAAGCCTAATGTTGATAAAGTGTCCTATAGGTCTCAGATAAAAGTTACTGTAGAAGTGCAAGAGTGAGCACCATCGCTGACACTAATCAGCCTGAAGTCCAATGAGCATTAAGTAGAGTTAAAGGTTACAGGTATAGGAATGTTAGTGTGTGTTTCAAAGGTTTCAAAGGTTACCACCATCTGGGGGCAAAAAATGTACCACAAAAGGCGATCTTTTTCACAGTGAAGTTATAAAAGCTTTCAGAATAAAAAAAAATAGAAAGAAACAAACATCAAGGGATTATTACAAGTGACCATGAATGCAGATTAGTTAGCAAAAACAAAGCAGGTCCTCAACCAAGGTGACAGCATGACTGATTTTTGCGTAAGATTTTCAGACCAAGAGTGTTCATCATGGTGCCATTTTTCCGGATTGAATACCAGCTGAAATTAATGGGACATGGGTCGGGGGGGTGAAAATTCTTATTAAAATACTTAGATTTTTGTGATAAATGACGGTAGCTAGGGGTTTGCGGTTGCGAGTGTGGAATGCTTTGGAGTGTTTCTCCTACCAATTGCCCTAGCAATCATATCCATCTTAGGAGGTTCACTGCCTGACTTTTCATCTTTGGTGACCTTGGGGCAAGTTATGCAAGTCTGTTGTGCCTCAGTTTCCTCATTTGTAAAAAGGAAATAGTGAAAACTCTATTAGGGTTGGTGTGAAGAAAAATGAGTTAACGTTGGAAAAGCATTGGCACGTGGAAAGTACTACTAAAGAGTTTATAGTCATTATGATGATGGTCATTGTTATAACTTGACTCTACCCTTGGAAACATCTTGAACAGGGAATCTGTTGGAGACTGAATGTGCCCCATAGAATCCCCAGAGAAGATCTAAGGACCCAGGGAAGAAAAAATTGAGAAGACAAGACACCAGGTAGAAGGAGAGTGGATCTGCCATGAAGGTTTTCTTGAAAAGATTTCACATATTCCAAAAGTTTTTTCGCACTATTCCACCTCATCTGAAGCCACTCTCAAAATAATACTTGACCTGTAGAACCAGACTGTTCCGAGCCTACTCAAGCCTTGTCTTTAGCCCAGTGTTTGGAAGCAACATTAGATACGACAGCATCATTTGGCCCTTCTCTTCTAGTGGTCATGACATTTTAGATAATGGAAAGGAGATGGATTAGTAGTCATGTTTGTCAATTATTTTTAGCTCTCCTCCTGCTGAGTGCATGATGGGATTATAGTTCTAGGCCCCTTGGGGCATTGGATGGGGTCCAGTGGCTAGTTCTGGTCAGCGAGTTGAGAAAGGCAGTGAAATGGGTCACTTCCAGGCTGAAGCATTTAATAGCCAACGCAAGCCCTGCAAATCCTCTCCTTCCGTCTGGCTTGGAAGCCAGCAACGCTGGAGATGGTGACTGTTCATCTGCCTGCCTCCCTCAGTGACTCTGATAAACGATGAACAGAACCACCATTGTCACGCCTCTTCCCACCAATCCCCAGTGGACAGGTAGCATGAGTGCGAAAGAAACTTCTATTGTTGGAAGCCACCATTTAGGGGTTGTAATTACAGCATAACCCAATCTCTCGTGACCGATACAGTATCTTTAGTGTGAAAATCTACTTGCACGCTAAACAGTGAACTACAATAGTGAAAGTCCATCCCGACTACTGTCCCTGGTAGATTTTTGTAAAACCTTTTGTGTTATGAGATTCATCCTTTGGCTTGGTGTAAAATCCTAGCTTCTTGGTTCTGCTGCTCTAATCTGACTATCTGTCCCACAGCTTTAGTAAGAAGCCTTCTTCTCAAATTAGACCGCAATCTTTGCCATGGACCCTCAACAAGCCATATTCATTCCTGCCACCCAGGGGTACTCATACTGTTTGCCTAACAGGAGCTGCAATGACTACGATTGTCTGCCTATTTAAATCCAATCCTTTGATTGTAATTGCTACTATCTTCCCAGATAGCAACGGAGAAATGACTGTGAAACTATAGAGCGTGATTACTGTGTTCATTATTATTAGCAAACATAGACTGACACGTAAAATACAAGAGGGCCACGTGAGGCCCAATGACAACACCAGGAGCTGGAGCAAGGCTTACGGTGTGCAGCTGAGGGCCTGGCACGCCAATATGGATATTCTCTATCGGCCACAGTGCCGCACCCAGGGCTTTATCCTGCAGCTGCACTATCATGAGTATACAAAATTGCACTTCTGAGATATTCGCTGCACAGTGTTTAGCATGGTGAGAAAGTGGGAAAGCCTCAGTGGCCACCAATATGACACTGATTAAATAATTATCCTAGATCCCTTAGCGGATATGCTGGGCAGGTGATAAAGGAGTGAAGAGGAGTAATATGTATGGACATAGACAGATAAGCATGATAAGTGGTTGTGTAAACAAAGCACCTTGAAGAACAGTATGTGTGGTATGATTTTATGTCGCTAAGTATATTTTATGGTCATAAAATCTCTGGAAGGATATTCACTCTGCCAATAGCAGTGGCTAAGTCTGTGGGGTAAAACTGCTGGGGTGGAGTGAGGAACTCACTTTTTACTGTAGTCCTGGACCTCTTATAAGAAACCTTTATTACTTTTATGACGAGGTTATAATTCTATCGTTCGTTGAGCACTCAGTACATGGCAGGCTGCCACTAAGTTCATCTGATAGTCCTCCTGATAAAACATCATGAAGAAGTATTTTTATTATCCTTACCCAATGGACCAGACAACGGAAGGACAGAGAAGTGAAGGAATCTGCCCAAAGCCAGTAAGTGTCAAAACCGGAATTTGAGCCCACGTGGTTTACCTACATGTTGTGTGCTCTTAATTGCTGCCCTGCAATCAAAATAAACAATAACAATTTTTCAGGGACACCTGGGTGGCTGAGTCAGTTGAGCATCAACTCTTAGTTTCGATTCAGGTCATGATCTCAGGGTCATGAGACCGAGCCCTGCATCAGGCTCTGCGATCAGGGCAGCCTGCTTGAGATTCTCTCTCCCTCTCTCTCTGCCCCTCCCCTCACTCACACTTGTATGCAACCCCCCCTTTCAAATAAATAAATCTTTTTCAAAAAATAAATAATAACAGTTATTTAAGTTTGGTCTCCCTTCAGAGGAATTCTCACTTCTGTGATGCCACTTTTGATCATGTCAGGCTGTCCCTTCATTCAACAAACTTCTAGTAAATATATGGTCAAAGAGCCTATTTGGGATACTGCAAAGAATACAAGTCAAAGAAGTCACAATCCTGGCCATTCGAGAACTTATGAGGAAGATAAAGAGAGCTCGAAACCTGGAACAGGGGGTGCTGTAAGACTGTGATGAGGTTCTATGAATTCAGAGGAAAGGGGAGGAATTGCCAACTCCCGGAAGCAGAGTCAAGCCTGAAGACGAAATGGCTTCACGGAGACCCACTCGTTTGTTTGGCTGGAGTGAAGGGGAGCCATAGCCGAGGCCTGCAGAGGTGGGGCGAGAGGACACCCTGCTGAGGGCTGTGGGCTCTGTTTGATAGGAAATGAGATCCCAAGAGAAAATTTTTATTAGGCCATGATAGGGTCAGAAGAGCAACCTAATGATACCAGTAAATATTTATTAAGTGCTAGACAGGATGCTAAGCATTTTTACATATACTCCCTCATTTCATCTTCAAAACAACCTTGAGAGGAAGCTATTGATACTTTTCCAATTTTACAGGCGCTGAAATAACAGGCCCATTGGGCAGCACAGCTGGGAAATAAGCCCAAGCAGTCTGGGTCTGAAGTCTGTGTCTTTAATCTTTCTCTTTTCTTTTCTTTTCTTTTCTTTTCTTTTCTTTTCTTTTCTTTTCTTTCTTAGGATCTATTTATTTATTTTAGAGACAGAGAGAGAGCAGGGGGAGGGGCAGAAGGAGAAGGAGAGCGAGAATCCCAAGCAGACTCCTAGCTGAGTGCAGAGCCCAATGCAAGACTCAATCCCACAACCCCAAGATCATGACCTAAGCTGAAACCAAGAGTTGCACGCTTAACTGATGACCACCCAGGCGCCCCTAACCACTTTCTTACACAACCTTTTGCCGGAGAAATATCTCTGGTGCCAGTACATGGGGTGTGTTGGGAGGAGAGAACCTTAAAGGGCAGGAAAGCTGATTAGGAGACCATTACCAAACTCCAGGCCACCCGCCCAAACTCTGATAGCATTTTCCCCCAAAGTACTCATTTGGTCCTTCATCCCTTTGTGAGCTTTACATATGAATGTTAATGTTCTTGAGCACATAAGAAACAACAAAAAGCATATTGTTTCTTTCTTTCTTTTTTAAAGAAGAATTATTTATTTGAGAAAGAAAAAGAGAGAGAGAGAGCTGGGGGAGGGACAGAGGGAGAAGGAGAGAGAATCTCAAGCAGACTCCCCCACTGAACACAGAGCCCAGTGCAGGGGCTTGAGCTCACAACCCGGAGATCATGACCTGACCTGAAGTCAAGAGTACAACGCTTAACTGACTGAGCCCCCAGGAGCCCACAAAGCACGTTGTTTCTATAATGCATGAAACATATAAACACACATACACTCATATATCATGTAAAAGGGTTGGAATTAATAATTTCTAATATTCAGTCATTCTCCGATTCCCTAGGGAGATCTTGATGACAATTAGAGTAACAAACCGCAATGCATGGCACTTTGTAGTTTTACGCTTTCCTGCAGGGAGCCACTCTCGCTCCGACCTTTGGAGCAAACTTGTGAGGCGCACAGAGCGAGTACTACTTTTTCCAGAGGAGAAGAGAGATTAGGTGAGTTTAAGTGTCCAAAGTCACAGAGCTCCTAAGCACTAGAAGTTGTATTCAAATCTAGGTATTCAATTTTATGTCTGGTACTTTTTTTTTTTTAAGTTGGAGAAAATTCTATGATTCTTTATGACCGTGCTCTCTTAAAAGCACCACCTAACCTTCACATTAAACTTGGTTTCTGAGAATAGCACAGTTTAAGAAATTGTGTTCATCTGTTGGGCATTGAGAGGGTGGGCAGGTAGGACGACACCTGCTTTCGAGGCGGCTAAACGTCAGCGCGGTTTAATGGTGCAGCCGCACGGAGCGATCCGGCCCCGCGCGCACAGCCTGGCGGGTGCTGCCCTGCCCGCGGCACCACGTCGGATTGGAGCCGCCCGCACCTTCGGTGCTGGGTCGCGTTAATTTGGCTGCCCTTGCATTCATCCATAAACACTTTGATGTGGATGGACTTGGGTATGAAGTCACACTCTCTGACTCACTTCTACTTCAAAGAAACTAATTATGAATGAACTCACCAAGTATGTCAAAAAACTGGAAATCATTGACAATTCCCTGCTAACTTTTGCAAGAAACCCTTCTGGATATGATTACATGAAATACTGTGTGTGGAGGTATCTAGCACTGTGCCAGGCCCACACTGGTCTTTCAGTAACCGATCATTTCTGAGCACCACCCAGGCTGGGCTTTGTTCTGGGTGCTGGGAATAGAGCAGCGAACAGGTGAGGCTCCTGTCCCTGCGAGCCTAGCTGGAGAAGACAGAGAATGAACGAGTACATGAACAAGAAGGTATAGCAGGTCTTGAGAAGTGCTATAAAGAAAATGAAACAGGTAACGTGATGGAAAGTGGCTGTGAATGACTTTAGGATACAGTGGTCAGAAAAGGTCTCAATGACAACATGTCTTTCTTTGAAGGGCCAGCCATCCCAATGGCTGCAGGAATTTGGGCAGTAGCACGCATGGGCGTAGCCTGGGAGGGACTGAAAGAAGGTCATGGGTTGGGAAAGGGGTGTGGGTTATACTCAAGTGTGAATGGGTGGTGAAGGCAGAATGGCGTGATCTGTCGTACTGGTCAGAGCTGCCTCTAGCTGTTGGACAGAACACGGAGGGGAAGGGGAGTCAGCTCAGGCTGCTATCACAAGATACCATAGACTGGGTGTCTTAAACAACAGATATTTATTCTTATAGTTCCAGGGGCTGGGAAGTCCGAGATCAAGGTGACAGCATTTCAGTTCTTGGTGGCCTGCTTCCTGGCTCACAGACCTGTCTTGTCATGTCTTCACATGACAACACAGAGCGTGAGCTCTGGTCTCTCTGCCTCTTCTTAAAAGGACACTAATCCCATCTCGAGGGCTCCACCCCCATGACCTCATCTAACCCTGATTACCTCCCAAAGGCACCATATGCAAACACCATTGCACTGGGGGTTAGGGCTTCAACGCGTACCTTTTGGGGGAGACAAACATGCAGCCCATAATAAGGCAGGCGGAAGTGAGAGGCAGCTGCTGGGGAGGTCTGGGTGAGAGGTGGGGGACCTGGGCCAGGATGGGTAAAACTAAGTGGAGGTACTAGATCGGGCTTGTCCTTTGGAATCGGGTCCCACGGAGTAGGCCCTGAATACACACTTCCACGTGGGGCTGCTCTTCTTCCTTTCCTCCCTTCCTTCCTTGCAAGCGTCCTACTTCATTTCATTTGTTGAGTTTTGGCATAAGGTATTTCTTAGGTAATTTGCCTTTTTTTTAACGCATAGATGATAATTTTATCCAAAGACAGGTCAATTCAAGTCGATCCAACAAAACTTTGTTGAGCATTGAAAACATGCAACCTCTTCACATCAGATGCTTTTTCTATTCATTTCAGTTCAACAATGGGTTGTGATTGGCAGTTATGAGCTGGGCACCATCTTTGGTTCTGGAGGCTCAGATGAAAAAGACACAGATCTAGCCCGCCCTCAACAGTCTCACCATTTAATAACGGAGAAATATGGGCAAGGAAATAAAATATGATACAGGAGACAAGTGAAACCCAGAAACATGTAAGGTACAGGACACCCAAACAGTGCAGGGCGAGAGGGCACCCCTCTGAGAGAAGAAGAGGAGAAAGCTTTCCTGGGCAGGTGTCTCCTGGCCCGAGTGTCAGGGAAGGACTGTTCCCTGGTGGACAAGGATGACAGTGTCCTGGGCTGGGGAACAGCATAGGCAGATGTATGCAGGAGCGAAACAGCAGGGCTTATTTGGGGGAACCACAGGCCCCTCCGTATTGCTGGAGCAAATGAAACAACAGAGGGAGACAGGCCATCAACAGAAGTAGGACCCCGATCAGAGACGGCCTCATTTATTACTATGTACGAGCCCGTACTATATTCTGTTAGTGACGGGGAGTCAGAAAAATGGTTCACACAGGGCGACATCATCAGATTCCATTCAACTCTACGTGTTCACCAAGTGTAATTTTAAAACACACACAGACACACACATCATTTGAGAATATTCGCAAAGGTGTGTGAAGGAGAGACTTTAAAAACATGTGGCTTCAAGGAAATTATATAATTTGGAAAGGGCAGAGAATGAGAGGAAAAATTCCAGGGGCTCAAGGAGAGATTCTCGGCCCCTTTCCAGTCCCTGGGAAAAGTCCGACGCGGGAAAAGCAGCCCGTCTGTTATGTCTGCAGGCGTCTGGGGCGAGCCCTGCTCCTCCACAGAACGGGGCAATTCATGCAGAATGTAAAGATGAGAGGTGCCCATTTTCCAGGGGCCGCAATGGCAATCCCAGTTGCAGTAAGAAAGTGACAGGAGCCGGGAGGCCCGGGGGCGCCAAGGTACACATTTCTAGTGGGCACACCGTTAAGGCCTCTAGTAAAAAACCCTAATTGTGCTCAGAGGACTTTCACAGACCTTGGCAGCCTGGACATGGGTGTGGAACGTGCAGCTTCCAGGCCTGGCTGAGAGTCGTGCCTCCCAGCATCTCGAGGGTCTCGAGAGAGGGCATAGAAGTCTGCACCAATGCCCAGAATCAAAATTAACTCCAATTCCACTTTGATATCTTTTTTTTTAAGATACCACATAAAACTCGGGAAAGGGGGTGCTGCAAACTGCAGCCTCGAGAGGATGGCATCACTCTGCTGTTCTTACTGTGCAGAACAAACTGGTAATGTCAGGGTTCCGACATGGAAAAATCCCCCTGAGGCTACCAAATGTTGTTGGCTTTTTGGCTTATTTATAGAAACTGTAGGGGGGCAGCCCTGGTCTTGGTGGTGGGTAGAGAGGCACAACGGAGCTCAGGGCACGGCTAGGAAATAAAGTGGGAATCATTATGTTATTTGGAATGAAAATACTTGAACATTCTTTCTCATTGGCTGCTATAAACATCTTATAAATCTGCATCGCCCAATCGGATAGCAGCTAGCTCCAACGCTGTTTGAACTTAAACTTGGGTTACCCACATTTCAAGTGCTCAAGAGCCATATGTAGCTAATGTCTACCCTACTGAACAGTGCAGACTGAGAACATTTCCATCGTGGTGGAAAGTTCTATTGGACAGTGCTATTTTAGATACCAGCTTCATGGTGCCTTTTTCTCAGCCATAGACTCTGACTGCTGCTTCATATATGGTGAGAGCAATATATGTGAGAGCAATCATTACATTAATAATAATGATGATGGCTCATATTGTTGAGCTCTCACTCTGTCGGGCCCTGTGCTAGAGCCTTTCCATGTCTGCCAGGTTAATCTATTGAGAAGTTGATTTTTTTTCTCATTGCTCCCCCCACCCCAAAATCCAAGAGGAAGTGGCCATTGGCCCCTGCGTAAGGAGAGATTGGTGTTACAGAGAGCCAAAAGCCAAAGTTGACTGACGACATCATGTCTCCTTGTCCTTTGTAAGAAAGCTAAGTTTGTGGAGGGGATTGTGCTAGGTCCTCTGGAAGGGGAGAAGAGGGAAGGGAGGAAAAAGTGGGAGAGAGGGAGAATGAGGCAAATCCCCTAGACTGAAAAGAAGATAAAGGTCAGAAAGTCCTTTTTCAGGGTGGAAACAGAGCCCCACTCCCTGGAGCTGGGCTACTGGTAAGATTCCCAGAGGGGAGCAGCTGTCTGTGTCTCTAGGGATGCTGGACCCAAGCCCTAGGTTCCCAGCCCTTGCAAAAGCTTCTCTGCCACAAGCATGACACAGAAGCCCTGCAATCACTGAGCTTTAAGGGATGTCCGGCTGGACCACCACTAGTCGCTATGGTGCCTTTGTACTTACTAGAAAAAGACACTCTCTCCCTCATATTAACTATTTTATCGTTAAGTTAGTATGTTACTGATATGCGCTGAATTGTCCCCCCTACGATTCACCTGTTGAAGCCCTAACCCCCAGTACCTCCGAATGTCCGTATTTGGAGACAGGGCCCTTAAAGGGTGATTACGTTAAAATGAGGCCATAAGTGGGACCTCATCCAATCGGACTGATGTCCTTATAAGAACAGGAAATTCAGACACACTAAAAGACAAAAGGAACCCGCAGGCACAGAAAGACCATGAGCAGGGCAGCTAGGGGGTGGCCATCTGCAAGTCAAGGAGTGAGACCCCAGAGGAAGCCAATGCTGCCAGACCTTGATCTTGGCCTTCCAGCCTCCAGAGCTGTGAGAAAATAAATTTCAGTTGCTTAAGCCTCCTAGCCTGTGGTGCTTTGTTATGGCAGCCCCGGCAGATCAAGACAATTACTATGCAGTCTGACAGCTCTCCCTCGTTAGTCTTTCCAGAGCCCGTGCTGGGCGGCGGCCCTGACTGCAGGCTTGCGCACCGAGACTCTGCTGCGCGTGTCCACCCTGCACACCTGGACCGGTGCTGCAGGTCGGTGAAGACGGAGGGACGCAGAGGACACTTAGTCCTTGCAGGGCCTCCTAGGACTGTGGGTGGGGAAAGGAAGCACCTGATGGAATGAGGTGGGGCAGGGTGTGGCCCCGCATGCCAGTGAGAGCGTGTGAGTGATCGCCTGCGTGGACGCCTGGCTCTGGGGACCTTACTGATCCAGGACTAGGCCAGGAGGCTGGAATCTCCATGTCCACCCACCCACTCCCATAAACCTTCACAGGGGTTCCTGATGTGAACGGCACCCTTAGAGGAGACACTGCTGTGTAGTGCACTGCCTGACCCGCAGATGGGCTCGGACCATGCAGAAATCCGCAGCAGCAGTGAGAGACTGGAGGCCAAAGAGACTGGAGTTCCATCTTCTCCCCAGACCCTAGAGCAATTACCTCGATATTTCCTCCCAACCTAACAGAATGGGAGATTGGAAGTGAAGTTGATTTCATTCAACAGAAATAGATGACATGGCTCTTCTTGCACATTTAACTTTGTGAAATAAGATTCATACTTTATGTATGATTCAGAAGCAGGGTTCCAGCAGGAAACTGCTGGCATGCTCAAATGTAGTAACTAGGGAGGGTTGAATGGGATGATTTGCAAAGATGAGGCAGGGTTAAGAGAAACAAGCCAGAGACTATGAGGCAACCTGGAGCTGGAGTCAGCTGGAGTGGTCACTGCCCAGCACCTGACGGGTGTGCAGAGGGAGCAGTTTTGGAAAGGGTGGAAGCTCAAGGAGAGAGTCACATGGCAGGAGCCGTGGCCATCAGTGGAGGTGAGCAGCCATTGTCCAGCAGAAGCCTAGCAAACAAGGAGCTGGGGGCATAAGTCCCCCAACCCCATTTTCCCACCCTCTGACCTCTACCATAAGAGTCGTCACAGTGGAGCCGAGCCAGAAGCCCAGAGTAGGGTGAGAAGGATGGAGAGAGAAACTAGAAGGGCAAACAAGACAATCCAGCCCACTTTCTAAACATGCATCTTTTCATCTAGTCCTCGAGTGAGCCTCTGGTTAAGCCCTTAATTACAGATATAAAAGTTTAGGCTTAGGGAAGAGGTTAAGGGTTTTTGTCTCACTAGATCTAGAATGTAAGCTCCATATGGGCAGTAACCATGTTTGTCTTATACCCAGTTATATCCCCAGTGCCTAGAAAAATGCCTGGAATGTAGTAGGTGCTGACTGCATGTTTGTTGAATGACTAAATGAGTGAACTTCTTCAAGAGCACACAAGTACTATGTAGTAGTGTGGGATTTGAACCCAGACTGTCTGATGGCAAAGTTCGCAGGCCTAAGGATCACATCAACATTCTTTTTTTTTTTTTAAAGATTTTTTATTTATTTATTCGACAGAGATAGACAGCCAGTGAGAGAGGGAACACAAGCAGGGGGAGTGGGAGAGGAAGAAGCAGGCCCACAGCAGAAGAGCCCGATGTGGGGCTCGATCCCACAACGCCGGGATCACACCCTGAGCCAAAGGCAGACGCTTAACCGCTGTGCCACCCAGGCGCCCCCACATCAACATTCTTAAACCAAGGTCTACAGATCCTTATAAGTCTAAGACTTTGCCAAGATAATTCTAAAATTTGGTGATTTTGTATATTAATTTCAGTGATAGCCTTAAGAGGTAAAATACTAGCATATCCTGGATCACTTGCATGATCACCTATCCCATAAACAGAGACTGTTGTGAGATTTCAGGGCCCAAGTCTGTGTTTGCATTCACTGTCATATTGGCACAAAATGGTACCATTGTAATAATCTTCGGCTAATGAGAAAGGAACATGGGTGGACTTAATTCCTAAGTGATTCAGAAGTGATGACACCATGGAATACTGTACAAACAAGGAAAAGAGGGGTGGTGTGCACATGAAAGAACTGACATCAGGGGGTCAGAGCCAGTGTCTAATAGACAGTGATTTAGGTTAATACAAACACCATCTCTCACACTAATGTTATTCTGAATTGTACTGCTTATATAGCAGTTTTGGTTTTCTAAAATTCCGTTTGTTTATAGTTGCATAGGAGTTTAAACATAATTTTATGCTTAGTTTTGGTCAAAATATTACTTAAATCAACTCTAAGTGTTTTTCTCTTGAAAATGCATTCAGGCATTAAACAAGTGTGGGAAATGCTTGTGCTGTAGTCTACAAACCATGGTATAAACTGCTTGCAGCAAGAACCCAACAGAGTCAGCCCAGACTTAATTAGGGATGTTCGGGGAAAGGGGAAAATCAAGATTTCCCAAAGTTGGAAATACTTATTATTTATTGAGAACTTATTAGTCACTGTACTGAGTTCTTTTACATGTGCTATGGACTGAATTGTGTCTCCCCAGAATCATATGTTAAAGCCCTAATATGATGGTACTTGGAGATGGGGACTCTGAGAGATAATTAGGTTTAGATGAGGTCATGAGGGTGGTCCCTTATGATGAGATTAATGTCCTTATAGGAAGAAACACCAGAGAGCTTGCCCTCTCTGCCCTCTCTCTCTGAGCCATGTGAAGACACAGCAAGAAGGCAGCTGTCTGTAAGCCAGGAAGAGAACCCTCACTAAGAACTGAGTCCACCGCCACCTTGATCTTGGACTTACCAACCTCCAGAACTATGAGAAACTTAAGCCACCCAGTCTATCGTATTTTATTAGAGCAGTACAACAAGTATCATCTCAAATCCTCCTAACAGTTTTGCAATGTAAATATTATTTCCCCATTTCACAATGAAGAAGCTGAGGCTCAGGGAGGTATGTAACTTGTCTAAAGCACACAACTAGAAAGAGGAGAACAAGGATTAGTTTATAAAGGTTTGTGAATACAGGTTTATAGATTTTTTGAAAGCTCTCTATCTTCTAAGTCCTTATTAACAGGTGACAAGGGTTAGTCTTACCATCTATGGTGAACGTCATACTGTTAATAGTGACAGAAGCAGTTCCTAGTCCCACATAGAGACTGTCCAGAAACGTCCTCGACTTTGTACTGACAGATATTATTACTAATGGGGTGTCAGCTAGGGTGAACCTGACAGTTCAGCTTTAATTATTTTAAAATTTTGAGCATATTTGAGTCTAACTTCTCTTCCCATTGAAAAGCATTAGTGTGTGAGCAGGAAGCGTTCTCTAGTCTCACAGCTGACACTTTTTTTTTTTTAGATTTTATTTATTTATTCAACAGGATAGAGACAGCCAGTGAGAGAGGGAACACAAGCAGGGGGAGTGGGAGAAGAAGAAGCAGTCTCATAGCGGAGAAGCCTGATGTGGGGCTTGATCCCATAATGCTGGGATCACGCCCTGAGCCGAAGGCAGACGCTTAACCGCTGTGCCACCCAGGTGCCCCATCACAGCTAACACTTGGATGAAGGAGGATCACGGGAGCTCAGCTTGGCATTGCCATTCTAACCCTTGTAGTGATTCTCCAAACCCCAGTGGCTCACGCAGGCTGATAGACTGCATAACGGGGTGACTTCACAGACAGAAGCAATCATGACACAATTCTTTGTAGGTATATAGTGCGTCAGAGTCCACAAAGAAAATTCACATACGTCAGCTCATACATAAACTGAGTCTCAAAGGTTAGTAATTTATTGAAGATTTGAGCCCAGATCTGTAGAGTGACTCAGTCCGGTGCTCATCTTGCTATTCTGTTGGTTCCCCCAGTCTGGAGCGTGGACTCCTGAGAGGCCATTGTGTGCTCGCAAAGGAATCTATACCAGCATATGCTTGAATTGCTAGGAATGTAAATTCCATGAGGGTAGGGGTTCTCTAAGTGGTTAAAAGCCAGGGCTCTGAACCTAGATTGCTGGATTCAAATCCCAGCTCTTCCATTAGCTAGCTGTGTGATTTGGGGCAAGTACCATAACCTTTCTGTGCTTCATTTTTAAAATGTATATTAATATATAATATGTAATAATTTATAATAAATTAATAATATCTACATTATAGTGTTTTAGGACTAAATTAATGAATATGTATAAACCTTTTACATACTGCTTAAAATAATGAGTACATAGAAAGTACTTAGTATACACTAACTGTAATTCTTATTACTTACCATCGAATTAGTCAACATCTAGATTAGTGCCTGATAAATAGTGTACCCTTCAAACACCTGTTGGATGAACTGAATAAATATTTTAACTGAGGACTCCCCAAATAATATCATGGAAAGGGAATCCTTAAAAGAGTTTTACTTTAAAAAGTAAAACATACCTCCCTGTGACAGTGACATCTGTCCTTGAATTGACAACATTTCTAGGTGAATTCAAATAGCTGGAAGAAAATTAATTTCAAATCACTTTCAGCTTTTGAAAAACAATTTCGCATCAGTGGCTAGCACACTTGGATGGCATCCAACAGGCCCTCACGAAACATTTGTTGTTGATGATAAATACATTATTTTGGGTCTGTTTTAAGCAGGAACGAAGGAGAAAAGAGGATCTGCGTCTGGAAAATAATTTCTGCAGAGACTTGGCAAGAGGAACACAGAAGGCTGGTCTCAACATAACTGATCCTGAATGAACGTTTCTTGTTGAGTGTCAGTCCTTATGGTAGCAGAGGTAGACTCTATCCTGAAAATGGAATTTCAAGAGACTTTTTTTTCCCTTCCCGGAATCCAGGACCTCTGCTTTTCTGCAGTAATTCGAGAACCAGGAGATTGGAAGTAGAGGTGGGTTTTCACCTAGGTGAGAGGCACAGGCTGGGCACGCAGTGTATCTATCTGCAAAACACTGTACCTCAGTTTACCCGGAAAGCCCCAAGCTGCACCTCTCATGATTCAGAAGAGACCATAACTCTGGCCAGCAGTGATCACATATGTATGTGAGCAAGTTTTCTAATATCAGGAAATATTGCAGCTCAGGGAGATTTGTTTCGTGGAATGCTGTTTCTCTCTTTGCAATCAACGTTGCTTCCCTTTTCTTCTTAGACATTTTTGACTTTTATGAATTTACTTAGAAAATTACATTCTCAGAGTAATTGGAGTTCCTCCTTTCCAGGATGGATTTGACCCTCCTGCCCTCCCCCACTGGGAATTTTCCCTGAGACAGGTTTGCAGAAAAGCACTTGGGGTCTTTTCAACACACGGTAACTGTTCACAAGGCACAATTGTTTGTCTTCAACTTGGAATTCGTCTCCACTGAGCCAGGAACAAAATCAAGGCGACAGAGGCTTTAAAATTCAGACAGGAAGTTCTGCCCTTTTGACCTGGGGAACCAAGAGGAAAGTGAGGAGGAAGACGATAAAGAAAAAGACCAGGAGGAGGTCTGATATCTGCACCTCTTATAGACCTACGTGTTCCCAACAAAGTTGTTTAAGGTAGAGGTGGTCTTTTAAAAGTCTACTGATGAGCACCAAGTCAGCCCTGAGTTACCCCCTCTCCCGCCCCCCGGCTTCCATCCGGGCAGGCTCCTGGTTTTAAAACTCTTGTGCACAGCTATGACTAAGGCAAATAGTTCTAAGAGCCAGGGAAAGAAACTCGGAGAAGAGTTGTGTCCTGTAGCCCTTCCAACAGAGAAGTGCTTCCACACTCCGGGCTCCCATTTCCCACCTTTCCCCTCTTCCTTTACACATTCACGTCTTCTCCCTTCCTTCCCGTGTGGTGGCTCTGGCCCTGTGTCTATTTCTGGCTTGCTGGAACCTGCACCCTCCTGCAATCCTTCCTCCTTCCTCTTTGCTCTGCTCTCCCCCAGCCATCCCCTCCAAATCAATGGAGCTTTATTTAAACCACTTGTATTCCATTTCTTTCATTTCCACCATTTGTCCTCAGTGGGATTTTGAGACATAGCTCTCCTGCCTGTGTGTAGCCTCAGAGGCTCCTCTACAAACTGTGGTCTAGTAGGCTCACTGGGTACACATCTAGCGGAATGTTTCATCGACACCAGGGATAAACTAGGCTAAGATGAAATCCATCACCTCCGCCCCTCCTTCTTCTCACCTCCTCTGTGGCTTGTCTGGTCCTCCTCCTCCTCACCTGCCTGAGTACCCCCAAACCAGATCTCCCCCTCCCCTCCTCCCCCCAAGCCCCATTGATATCACTGTAACACCTTTTTAGTGTTATTCTTCCTCTCTCTTCTCCTTGCCCTACTTCAAGACCTGATCGTCTCTCATGATCCTGAACAGTTTTCATACCTCCTAATCCTACTCCAGGACCTTCAATTCCTTCCTGTTCCCATCAGACTCAATTCTCCAAAACACACATCCTACCACACCACTTCCCTTATTCAAAAATCCTCAGTGGTACCCTGTTCCTAAGGGCAAGTCCATATCTGACACCCCGAAATTCAAGGCTCTTCACCATCTGGCTCAAACCCACTTTTCTTGTCCCATCTTCCACCACATGCTAGGTCCTGGGTCACTGTGCATTGAATGAAAAATGTGTCTTAAGATGTTTTGTTCCATGATTGTAGCAACTGGGGTTCATGGCCAGGGCTCCAAACTGAAAATACACTGGCTTCTCACCCAGGTAAACACTGAGGCACGACTGCCCAGAGTTGCTCATCTGGGACACTGCCAGGCCCCTACTACTAACTCGCTGTGTGACCTTTGGCCAGCCCTCCCTTCTTCAGGTCTAGGTTCCCTCAATAATGCCATGAGGCCCAGATGACTTCAAAATTTACTACTTCCAGGGGCGCCTGGGTGGCACAGCGGTTAAGCGTCTGCCTTCGGCTCAGGGCGTGATCCCGGCATTATGGGATCGAGCCCCACATCAGGCTCTTCCGCTATGAGCCTGCTTCTTCCTCTCCCACTCCCCCTGCTTGTGTTCCCTCTCTCGCTGGCTGTCTCTATCTCTATCGAATAAATAAAAAAAAAAAATTTACTACTTCCACTATTAAAGATGATGGATAAGATGTGCAGACCATCTAAGCCAGACTTCATGGGCTGTGTTACTTTGTCGCATTGCCCAGGTACTAGCCCTGGCCTCTCAGTTCTGTCTGAAGCCATCATCCCATTTAGGGATGAGATCAGACCCTGGGAGAACTGACTCATACTGCAGCCTCAGACAACTCAGATTTATACCAGAAAGCTCCTTTATGAATATGCAGTTGCAAGGAAACTTCCATCTGCTCTTCAGAACATCTTCTCTCTAGATTAGTGGTACATGCATGTTAATGTATTACCTAGATTTTTTCCTTGGTAAGTAAAATTAGTTGTCAAGAGATTGCCTGGGCATATGGACTCAGAATTAGAAAAGCTCATGGTCTAGAGTCTGGTGTTTCCAGGCTGTGATAGGGCCTGACAAATTCCTTTTGTTCCAAGTGTCTGCTAGGAGCAATTGATTGCAAGCAACAGAAACTTGACCTTGGTTGCATAAAGCAAGAAAGAGGATAATTGGGAGGATCCTGACTAGCTCATGGAGGTCTTCCCTGACCCTGAGGCTGAAGTAGCCCCTCCAGCTGGTCTCCACCACATCACCCTGCCAGTTTCTTTCATAGCACGTGTCTAGTGTGAAATTATCTTGTTTACTTGTTTGTCATCAGTCTTCCTCATTAGACTGCTTGATCCGTGAGGGCAGGGACATTGTTATTCCTGTTTGTAGCTCTGTCTCCAGAACCTAGGACAGTGCCCAGCATACATGGTATGCTCAGAAAGATTTGTGGGGTGAAAAAATGAGTAGAAGGAGCTGGAAAATTAAGCCCTAGGAATGACTGGAGATGGAATAGCCAGTTGCAGAAACCTCTGTACTTTTTTTGTAGGTATTACCAGGAATGACTTAACTCCAACTGCATTCTTCTCTCCCTGTTTCTGCTCTAGGTTCGCATGCATAGGATAGAGAATTCAGGTGGCCAACCAGGATCACATGACCACCCTAGAGGCTGTGATGTTGGAGTCTTGGGATTGGTTGCACAGCAGAGCCTCACATGGAAGACAGAAGGGAAGATCCTCAAAGAAATGGTTACCAGGCAGCCATCCATTATCTTTGACCAGAGTGATCATTTTTCTTCGAGACCTGTCAGTTGGTATGGCAATTCTGCTCCCTAAAGATATCTCCATAATAGCTTATTTGCCAATTGTCACTTTTCCTGTCTCCATGGGCTCCACCAAAATAGGTCTTACCCACCCGAAAGTCTCACCTGCACAAAGGAGACAGACAGACTCACTCTGCTAACATGATCTATGTACTCTCTGCCTAGCATGTCCCAGAATATCCTTTTGTACATTTGTTTCTTATTTTTTAGCTCATGAATAAAACATACATCTACTTTACATTTGAAAAATGTATGCTTTCACTTAACCCAAAGTCCTTGTTTTCTGTAAACCCACATTTGGATTACTTTGTTGTGGCTAATACTATTAGCTGTCTACCCAACAGCCACTGAGGGCTGCAATTCACCCAATCCTACGGATAAATCCTAATGGAAGCCCCTTACTTCTTTACCCATAATTGGACTAGAGGTGACATGTAAACCCAAATCTGGGCTGTGAGAAAAAAGCAAATTCTACTGGAGACTTCTGGAAAGATTTTCCTCCCTGAGAGGGTCGCAGGGAGAAAAGTGTTTCTTGTACCTTGTAGCTTTTCCTCATTCTTCCTTCCTTTCTTCTTTTTTAAAAAAATAACAAAGTCTTCCTTCCTTCTTGATGGGGATGCTTTCATATAGAGATATGATAGTTGGAGCTGTGGCAGCCATCTTGCAAATATGAAGTGATAAATGTAAGAACAACATGCAGGAAATGGTTGAGTAGAAGAAAGCTAAAGCCTGAGTCCTTGATTTCACTGTTGAAGTACAGAAATCAACCCTGGATTACCTGAGTAAATAATATGGGTTAAACCACCCTTTGTTGGGCCCACTGTAACTTGTAGTTGAAAGCATTCCTACCTGATAGACCTGTGACAAACAACTCCTTCTTCATCTTAAGGCAAACTTCTGGCTTTATCACACTAGAGATGTTTCTGTTGTGTAGTAGTGGGGGTTTTACTGAACACTAGTGCAAGAGTAAGTCTGAGGAAGCGGCTAAAATCTCACTGTATTTTGTTATAAATGCTCCTCATGATTTATATCTGCTTCTTACAAAGTGATTATTATGAATACCTACTTGAAAGAATGCTATGGCTACTCATATAGATACCTTACATGTAAAAATATGTTACCTAAATTTTTTGTCAGTTTCACGTTACAATTTAATAGACTCCGACTTGCGGTGATTTCAGAATTTCTATACAGAAGGGGCTTAAAAGTGACAGCTAAATGGGAAGTGGGGGGTGGATCTTGAAAGTGCATTTGCATTGCACTTTTAAGATTGAAAAGAGACTGTCCATATCATGAAATGGATGGAGCTAAGGCAGTCTCAAGCGCCCCCATCTGCACCTTCCACCCTTAAAAACAATTGACTTCCCTCCCGGAAGTCAAGGTACCAATTTTGAAGGTCTTACAGCACGGGCCTTCAAGACTGGAACCCCGATGGAACAGTATGACTTTACATCTGTGCTACCATCGATGCGGACTACATCACCTCACCTTGCAACACTGCATGGATTATCACTAGCATTTCCCATAAAAAGAGATTCAGGTGCAAAGGGTCTAAGTGACTGCTGAAAACACACAGCTAGCCAGCAAAACCAGCTCTCCAACTCTGGCGTCCCGATCCTTACTCTTCGCACTGCAGCACGTGGCTCTCAGCTTAAGGATGGGGTCTTTAGGTTCTAAAAGAGTGGGGCTAAAAAAGAAAGGTTCCTGGCCCATTCAAAGGAGTCTTTTTAAAGAGCTCACCTTTTCCTACCAGAGAAGAGGAACAGAAAACCAGGGGACTTGGGGGGAAAAAGAGGGCGGTCCCATCCTCAGTGGATCTGGAAGGCTACTGATTAAATACCCACCTTCATGTTATCTCTGTGTATTCCTCTAGTGTATTACCTGCCTTCCATCCCATGGTTGCCTAAGTGACACAGACCAGTCTTACTAGAGCAAGCACACCAGGAGGAACTGTAGATTTTTGAGCAGAGAGGAGAACGTCATTTGCAGACCCTATGTCTCTTTGTAGAAGTGGTTTGAAGGAGAACACTTCTAATTCCTCTAGAGGAGTGGGATCTGAGAGAAGGGTTCTGTGTCCCAAAGAAGGGGAAGAGCGTCTTCAGGGGCAGGTTCCCAGACCGAGTGAGCAGAGGGTTTCGAGTCAAAGTCAGCCCTGGGTTTTCCAAGCCCAAAGGGAAACTAAGCTCCAGAAGAGACGTGGGAAGTTAGGACAGGGCCAGAATGGGAGCAAAGGGAAAAGAAAGCAAAAGGAAAACTCATGTTGACAGACTGACTGAAAAGTTTTATATATAAATGTGAAGAGAAGGAGATTCTGACTTCTCAGCTCAGGACCAGGGCAATGATGTAATCAGCATAAGTGAGACATCGTGGCCTGGCAAACATGCCAAGAATGCGGGCTGAAGGGGCCTGGGTTATTCCAGGTTGCCATGGTTTTTAGCCAAAAGTAATAGAACCAGGCAGGGAAAGCAGGCAGCCTTATGCTTCAAGAGTGTCCACACATACTCTGAGGTGCAGGACAAAGGAGTCTTGTTCACTCCCTTACGACATTGAACCATGAGTAGAGCTAGCAGTAGAGTGTGACCTTTAAAAGCACAAAACTTGGAATCAGACAGGAGTTCAAATCTTGGCTCTACCGTTCACTTGCCGTGTGGTTTTGACAAAGTGACTTCACCTCTCTGTGCCTCATCGTCTTCCTCTGTAGGCTCATCAGAGCACCTAACTGATACAGTGATGAGAATTAAAAAAGATGTGTTTTGAAAGGTACTCAATCTTCACGTACTCTTTTTCATAATTAAGTATATATTGAGGTAAAGAGCAGAAGAATAAAAGACGAGAGTGGTAAACACTGATTTTATACACGTAGTAAAATGATAGCCAATAAATGAATGGGAAAGAAGCAAAGACTAAGAACAGGGTCTGGACCATCAATGACCGAGAAGAAAACAGAAGGACTTGTGCTGGATGCTTCCTCCGAGGGAACTTTTGGTTTCTATTCGATTTGGATCAAGCGAGACATTTTGAACCTCCTAACTACCACCTGGAAGGAAAAAAGAAGGTGACACGAATTTTCAGGTAAGTGCTGGAGTGTGCAGATAATTTCTTTCTTTATAAAAACAACATCGTAACCTTTTCCAGACCACTCCAGAAAGCGCTGCACCACTTGCTCACTGCATGACGTAGGGCCAAGTTATTAAACTTCCTCTCACTTCTTTCCCCATCAAGAGTAAAGTAGGGGACAATCACAGTTCCAAGTGCTTAGGGCGGAAGCTACTAAGTGTAAGGCTCCTAGGAGAGAAGCAGCCGCAGAGTCTTAGCCCACATACACCCCACCGCAAAGGCAATCCCCGGATTGTGCAAACATTACCCACACACCCGCCGTCCTTCTATCCAATAATGGCCACATTTACTATCTCGTATGAATTCTTCCCACCTTTTTCCATGCACGCATAGGCATGTAAATATTCATCTGTTTCTCACAAAAGGGATTATTCTGTAATATTTTCTTATGATCTGCTTTTCCACCTCGCAGCGCCTGGTGAAGGTCTCCCCACTGGTCAGCTCCGCTGACTTCAGGGATGACCATCCTCGTCTCTGGGGAGTTCCCGTGGTTCTCAGCAGGCTCAGTCCTGATTTCAACTGCTTCTTCTCATATCCCACTCCTTCTCACTCCCCCCGCCGTGCCTGACACCTCTACTCACTCACCTGCGGGTTCTCCAGGCCTACTGGCCCCTAAATGTTGTGCAGCTCCCCCAAAGGAGGGCCCAGTCAGGGAAGTCTAACTTCTGTTTGTTGCCCACCTCTCAGTTTCCCAAAACAGCACCAACCGAGGCTGTGAGTGGTTAACAGACTTTTCTGAAGGGTTAAAAATAAGAAATAAAACACTGAGGGGGGGCAGGGGAAAAAAAAACTTTGAAATTTGTTGTTAACTCTGTTTCCTGAGTCCAAGTGCGGGGCAATATACCCTTCATAGGGAACTCCTTCCCTGGCACACCCCATCCCCACTCTGGCCCCCCGGTTTCTGGGCTGGAAACAAGCTTCCTCCTCATTGCCCTCTGCCCTGTCCACAGCATCACCAGGCAAACTGGCAACCCTTATGCTACGTTCAACCATCAGAGGTGGTTTGGCCAGAAAGGTGCTTAATATTTTCTTTTGAATGAGTTGTCTCCATTTGAAAACCAGGAGATTTTTACATACCAACCTAGGTTTCTGGCTTCTCTTGAATGATGGAAAACTCTGACAACACTGGCCCCACATAGATGGAACACGTGTCTGCCAGGTGGCCTTGGGCCCCACTAGTTTCTATCAGAGGACGCTGGGTTTATTGGGGGAAAATATAGGCTATCAGCTCTCCACATTCACTGAGAACTTGCCTTAGAATCTTCCTCTCCACCCAGATGGCTGCCATTGTCTGGGTGATTTCAATTTGCAGGAGGCCTATCCACATCCACCTGGGGCCAAGGCCCGTGGGGTGAAGGGAGCCTGCTCCCGGGTGGTGTCGGAGAAGGAGGATCCTTGAGGAAAGGGTACCCCTTGAGGGGATTCGAATACCAGGATGGAAAGGCTGGATTGTTGTTGGGAATGGTCACAGCCTTTTGTGAAAGTGGAGTAAAACACAGGCAAGATATCTGAGGAGAGAGGCCAAAGCAAAGGTGAAGCTGATGGAATCGACGGCCGGATAGTGGAACCAGGATGAAGCAAGGAACAGCTCCAGTCGTTCAAAACTCATTCCTGGGACAGGATGCGTGAGGTTTTCACCATTTTATGCGATGCCAGCAAGGTCATGGGAGCAGAGCATGTCCCCACAGTTGTGTGGGGTGGCCCTCACTTCCACAGTCCTTGGGCAGCCAACTTGTATCACCACCTGGGCCTTGTCATCACCTCAAAGTGTTCTCTGTCAGCCATCTTTAACCTCCAGGTTTCAGACCAGAAATGTCTAGCCTTTCACCTCTCTTGCTGAGAGCTCAAAGTCTACTAACCTTCTTTGCTTTAATTCCTTCCTACCAAGCCTGGATTCTACCAGTTATCAGGTTGAACCGGGTTGCTCTGCTCCTTCACAACTTTTTCTTCCAACACCTGCCCAAACTTCACTCACCCAAAACCCCTCTCCACCTTACTCTGGGGTCACTGAGCACTGTTGAGTCAGCCAGCACCTCGACCAACATCCAACTTCACTAAGCCTCCTACTGCACAAGATTAGGACCTTGAAATATCCTCCCTACCTGCCTTCGACTTGTCTGCATACCCACCCATCTTATTCCTGTCCCGCCTAACTCAGCCCGTGCTCCTGTTCCTGGGACCCCATCATCTCTTATCCCCTCTGCGACTTGTTCTCTCCTGTATCTTCAACTTTCCCCTCTCCCCTGGGTCTTGCTCAGACCCTAAACATATCCACATTTCTCCCATCTTGGAAGAGAATGCCCGGGAACTTTGGTGGAAATGACTACAGATGATAACATTCAGGGTTCTAAGGAAGGAAGGAGAGAAATCAGCAAGATAAAGAAAACAGCAGGCAGGAAGGTGCAGTTCTTCGAGCTCAGGGTTTTGGCAAGAAAAAGCCAATGGGAACAAAATCTGAGGGACAAAGGGTCTGAGCGAACAGGATGCCCTTTTCACATCATATACTAAATTCGTCATAATACCCTTCTTGTGCATAGGGCTACATAGCTTACATGCAGTGTTTTATCCAATTCTCACTTCGGTGCAGTGAGATAGGCATGGGTGAGACCGAGCGGGTGACGAGGGGCTGGGGGGCTCCAGGAGGTGCTGGCACGGAGCAGGGGGCGGGGCCGGATATGCACCAGAAAGAAGGGGAAGGAAATCTCTAGCGGCTGCAGAGGTGGGGGTGAACCCGGGGAGGTGCTGGTGCAGAGGGGGCAGGAAAGATCATTTGCATGGATGCAGCTGAAACAGGTTTCCTTGGACCTGGGAGTGACTATATAAAGAAATAAATTTATCTTTAAGGAAAACCGGGGGGAGGGGGCTATTGAAGGAGGAAAACGATGCCATTATTAATGGTTTGTGTGACAACCCAGTACAAAACCCGTCCTCAGCCTAGGAGATTAAAAAGGGAGGGCCCAGGGAACCAGCCCTCTTGGAGAAATGGTGAAACAAACAGCAATGTGAACAGGTACAAAAGCACAGACTTTATAGAAAGAACGCCACGGCCATCTAACCGAAACAGGTGTCCCCTCGTCAGCTCCGGAGGTGAGGCCAGGAGCTTAGCCTTGCTTACAGGCCCTCCCCGGCCACGTACCAGTTGGGTGATCTGGAGCCTCCCTGGCCCTGTTGTCTTCCTCTTGGTAATCGGGCCACGCAGGCTCCCTACCAGGTGCGGCGGGAATCAACCGTGACGGCGCGTGCGCAGGTGCTTTGGGAATGACAAGGTCTCGTGCCAATGAAAGCCAATATGCTAAAAGAGGCGAAAACTGGTGAAGAAGAGTCAAACGAGCCACGGCACCCCGCCAGATAGGACCACGCGGCTCTGAGTGTGAGGATGGGCTGAGGAGAGCCACCCCAGGCGGAAGTGAAACTCTTAAGACTTGGCCACGGGCGGGGGGGGGGGGGGGGGGACACACAGCTTTTCAAGGGAACTAACATCTCCACTAATAAAATAAACCCAGGTCTGTCAAGGTCAGGCCTGGCAGGGGATTCTCCCCCCGGATTTCCTTCCTGGCTACCTCCAAGGACCAGTGGTAGATTTTATCTAAAGAAGACTCTAGAGTTCCTGGAAGATGAAATCTCCGTCTTGTATAAAGAGAAAGGATGACTCCAGGAACTGTAAACCGCCAGCTCATCTAGAGAGGCTGTGGTAGGTAGTAGACCGAGTGGAGGCTTTGGATCCCGGCTGACCCGGGTTCAAATAAGCCTCTTGGTGGCCACGTGCTACTGCATGCATGGTCTGGGCACTCTAGATCTAAGAAGTAGGGGTGGTCCTCTCGATCCCAGAGGATGGAGCTGGTACAGAAAAGCTCCTCAGCACTGTGATGAGTGCTCAGTCCAGCCGTTCCGGGGACGCTGGGTAGTAGTAATGAAGTTTTGTTGGGAGCAAATTTTCTTGAACCAATTTGCTTTCTGTCTGGAAAGGGAAGTCAAACATCTGGAACAGTGGTTCTCAACTTGGAGTTGACTTTGCCCTCCCCACCCCCCATGGGGCATTTGGCAATGTCTGGAGACATTTTTGATGGTCATAATTGAGCAGGGGATTGCTACTGGCGTCTACTGGGTAGCATCCAAGGATGCCACTACGCATCCCACAAGGCGCAGGACAGCGTCGTAGAATAAAGAATTCTCTGGCTCCAAATATCAGTAGTGCCAACATTGAGAAACCCTGGTCTGGCCCAAAGCCGGGTCTTTATCGCTCTTTCCACAGTATCTAGTCCACACGCCAAGCGAACCCAACTCGTTCATGCTCAGAAGCAGCCAGTGGAGAGAAATATTCAGTGGTGACTCAACTGTGCTAGTTCAGGGCTGTTAACAATCTTTGTCTGAAGCTGGAGTAATTCGTTTAGAATGTGTTTATTAGTCACAGAGGACATCAAGTTTGGTGGTTGTATTAACATTTTAGAGGAGGGAGATCATGCCCTAAATCACCTTGACAAACAAGAGGAGTAGTTTTCTTTTTTCTTTTTTTTTTAAGATTTTGTTTATTTATTTGACAGAGAGAGACAGCCAGCGAGAGAGAGAACACAAGCAGGGGGAGTGGGAGAGGAAGAAGCAGGCTCCCAGTGGAGGAGCCTGACGTGGGGCTCGATCCCAGAACGCCAGGATCACACCCTGAGCCGAAGGCAGACGCTTAATGATGGGAGCCACCCAGGTGCCCCAAGAGGAGTAGTTTTCTAAAAGCAGGATGGAATCCTTATTGGGGAAAATTCGTGAGGCTTACAGGTCATGGAAATGACCTGAAGGCCACCGAGGATGAAAATTGACACACAGCCTATGGTCAGGACTAGGAGATACTGAGATTGAGACAATCCTTCCACGTTCCTCAGACGGAGCCGGGCCATGTTAAACCACTCAGTGTAGGGCTTTGCATTTTAAAAGAGATATGGAGAAATCCATACCAAAGCCCCAACAATAGCTGGAAAATAAAAAAAGGGTTCTGAAAACAGGCAAAGGAGCCTGGGTTTTTTAACATGGAAAAGAGAGAGCTGAGTGTGCGCAGTTTGGGACAAGAAAGATTATCACAAGGGGGAAAAATGGCCAGCTGTTTTCCATCTCCATGGAGCAGCAAATTATAGGAAATGGGCTGAGATTGCAGCACAATGGTGGCTGTGAAGACGAAAGCATTTCCTAATTGGACCCTGGAACAGACTTCAGAGGAAGACAGTTCAATTCTCATTACTCGAGTTTGCTAAAAATAGGTTAAGTATTGATCTGACCCCAGATGGGGGGGCTGTACGTGATGACTTCTTGAGCCCCCTGGTTTTACCGTTCTTTTTGCCTGTGTCTTCACAAGGCACAGCTAATTCACTGATGGGTGGCAAATTCGGTTGTTTCATTATATGGCCTATGTAAGCTGGTTTCCCAAACCACCCATTGGTTGGATTTTGATTGATTATATCATTAAATTGACGGTGGTTTTAGAGTCATTTTGACATAGCCTGTAATGTCATAACATGTGTTTTACTCATGGAGCTTGGACAGGAACATAAATTATACTATGCTTGTAGAGCACCAAGTCGGTTTCGCATTGATCACAGTGTTTAGGGCTCAGTCCTCGGAGTTGCTGGCTTCTATAATGCTGATACCCGCACACACTTCCACCTCCCCTGAACCAGCCGTTCAGACCAGAGTAAACAAGCTGAGGAAATAGTCCCAAGCTTGCAGTTTGCTCCAGGCTGTGTTCTTTGTATCCAGAATGTATCACTGTGTTATGGTGAAGCCAACATCTGAGTTTGCACGTGGCAGGTAGGGGCTGGAAAAGAAGATCTGACCCTGCTGTTTCTAACATTGTACAGAAATGAATACATTCCATTTTCAAGTGAGTTTACAGAATTGTTGATAGAAAAGGAGCCATTAAAGCCTCACGTCGTGTCCTGTGGGAGCGTCCTGTTAGCATGCTCCTTTGGGCTCTCTTATGCATATACTTAACGTTTACATGCTTACACCCTAAGTGGGAGCGGGAGCATAGATCGACTTTGTTATTCAGAGCATTTAGCGTCTCTGCTAAAAAACATAACTCCGCAAATGTTCACATTAGAGGCACCAGGAACCAGTAGCTCCCTTGTGTTCTTAAAAGGTACAAAAAACTAGCAAAATCATTGATGTGGGTACAACACGGTGCATTCAATGAGAAATAAGTCAAGACAAAATTCTACATGAAGTCTTGTTGATCTGTTCCCCCCCCCCCCCGTGCCAGGATTGCTGGCTGTCCCCTAATAGCCAATCTGCTCTTCGTCCTTTGATAATACAGCCTGTGTTTTAGTCAGACATATGACTATTTCACTAAAGACTGCATTTTTCAGCATCCCTTGTACCTAAATGAGATAAAGAATAATTCTCAACTGATGGAATATGGCTGAAGTGATTTGGGTAGATGTGATGTGTGCCATTTCTGGTCCATGACCTTAAAGGGAAAGGATATCATCACCCTCATGTCTTCCTTCTACCTTTCCTATAGACTGGGGTGCAGATGTGATGGCAGGACCCAGAGCAGCCATCTTTGACTATGAGATGGAAATCCTCTGATAAGGGTAAAAGAGAATCATGATGGAAGGAACTCAGATTTCCATTATCATGGAGCCTCCACGTTAGCCTTAGACTATTTACGCTTTGACTATTGCAGGACAGAAAAACAAACTTCATTTTGTTTAAGCTACTATTATTTCGACTTTTGTAACAGTAGCCAAACTGGTATCCTAACCCTAAATCTTTGGGGACCAGAAACTTCAGTAATTTAGTATTACTAGTTAAAAATTAGTATTTTTGCATTCAGTGAAAAATACAGTTTGAGACGCAGAGATAAACAGTACACGCACATACACACACACACACAGTTGAAATGTATTAACTAGGAACTTCATGAAGACCCCCAAATAACTGATTATAAAACAAGTCACCCCACGCTCTGCAATGTGAACTATATACAATGTGCTTTATGTTTTAGGTATAATGAACTAACAGAGAATGAATGGAAATGAGCCTGCTAGTGAGGTGGTGAAGAGCACATGCTCTGTGAGCCCAGCTGAACAAGCAGGCTTAACCTGTGAGTGTCCAGGTTACCCCTTCTGTATAAAAGGGGTAATAATTGTTTATACCTTTTCGGGATGTTGTGAGGACCCCAGGAGATCACGCAGCTTAGAATCCTGACAGGCATGTAAGCACCAAATACAATTTCACTACTGCTATAATCCTTAGTTCCTTTTCACTGATTGGCCAGTGATAGCACTAAAGAAATGTGGCTAAGAGAACACTTCCAGATTGCTCTTGACCCACTTGTATGTTTTGCACATGTCTTATCCACAACATCTGATCTAAAATGTTTATTTCTTGCCTCGAAAGAGTGAGTCCCAATCTTTGTGCATGCACGCGGGCCAGGTACAATATGAACTACTGTCTCACTATATTTTGTAAATTGATTTCTAAAGGAGACTCGAATGATAGCAATGAAAGTTTGCACATAGCTGCACCCTCTGTCTCTCTCCCTAGAGCCATTTTACCTGGGTTCTCTTTGCTGTGGACACGGTTGTAATTATTCTCCTCTCCAGTGGCCCAGCTGTTTCTTCTGGTGACAGATGGGGCTTGGAGAGGCAGATTTACCAAGAAATGAATGGAGTTGAGCCTTCATTCGGTTGGGCCCCTGCTAAGGCTCCAAGGGTTGCCCTCTAAGCTTGCAGGAGCTCGACATGGGGGCACAGAGCTGATCCCAGATTAGAGGCCATCCCCTTGTCCTGGTGTGGTGCGGGGGTCTCAGGCAGGGTTAGCAGGCAGCTTGAGCCATATTCACATCCACCCAGCGCCCAGGTCCCACCTGGCCTCAGCGGGCTTCACGGAGCATTTCAATGCTATCTTTGATCCTTGGAAGAAAGGTTTAAACTAGATGCTGCTCTGCTTCCTGCTCAGAAGCTATTGTGCCCAAGCTTCGTGGCTACCCCAGGACTGGCAGAAGCTTGGGAATGGCAAGGACCTGGCGAAGCTGGAGCAGCTGCTGTGGCAGCTGCTATCAAAGACACCGCTGGAACAAGAGTAAGAGGACATTGCAGGAGGGGCATCGCCCACAAGAGATTCTGAAATGCAAAGGAACTTTTCCAAACCATGAACATTAAGGGAAAAAAAAAACCAGGCAAAAGGAAAGACAGGATTATCTCCCTATTCTCTATAGATAGCCATTTTACAACACGGTTGTCAAACGGAGATGTAAAAGTATGTAATCAAAACCGTGCGGAAAAATAATATTGTCAAGGGATCCCAGGTGGTCAATTAATAATATTATTATTTTAATGGATTTTGTGGTGTTTGTGGTACGTGTCAACATTTTAAATTCTGTCAGTCCTCATTTCATACCTTAATTTGTATTTATAATTCTGTACTCTTCCTTAAAGAGGGTCTCCAAAATTGGGTAAGCCGCAGGACCCATAACACCTGAATTTTCCTTCCAGGAGTTTACCCCACTTTGGTGAGAAGAGAACTTCTTGATTGGCGTTTTAGAAGAAGATGGACTAACTATGTCACATGACACACCATTCATCAGCCTCCAGAAGCAGGAACTCGGGCGTCCCTAGAAGACTAGCTGATGCTCAGGTCCCAGTGTTATTAGGAGTGTTACTGATTAACCTCCAAGAGGTGATAAGAGTGAGCTGTGTATTTCTTTTTGATCCTTTGTAGTTCTCTAAACATCATGAATATGCACCCATACTTCCTGTCTAACTATAACAAAATATCTTCTTTCATTTTTGGCCTTTCTGTCCTCTGAACCCCAGTTGGATACACTCTATTTCACTAAGCACAGTGACCATGAACTACCTTCTGACCCTTCCTTCTGTCTGGGAAAAGCCATAATCCCATTGTCCACAAGCCCTTTTATTGTTCTCTTGCTCCATAAGGAGTTGTTGAATGGACTAGAATAGTCCAATTTCTAAACCAAGCATGGTAAATAGGTTGAAGATCTGGTGATGGTCTTTGCTAATTTTATCATATTCCCTTTCCTTGGAAAAGAAGCTGGAGAGGGTGTAGGAGGAAGTGAGGATGGGCCAAAGGCAAAGAGAAGGATGAAGCCTACTTGCTATAGATGATGGAATCAGCCATGAAATTGCGTAATTCCCCATTCTCTGACCCAGTCCATACCATAGAACCTTTCACTTGAGTTCTCCGCATCCAGGCTTGCCACCCAACCCCAAGCATAATCTCTACATAAGAGCCAGAGTTATTTTTTATAATCAGATCATAGCACCCTTTTGCTTAAAACCCTCAAATGACTGCCCATTACAATGAAAATAAAAGCCAGACTCTATATTATGGCCTACAGGACCTTCCACAATGTGACGACTGCTTCTGCTTCTGTTACTACCTACCGTCTGCCATGCTGACCTCGTCCCCTACATCCCCTGTCCACAGGCCATCCATGCTTTAGACTGCCTTCCTTCCTTCTTCTCCCCCTCTTTCCTGCCTCCTTCTCTCTCTCCTTCCCATCCTCCTCCTTTCATTCCTCCCTTCTCTCCCTCCAATCTCTTTTCTTTCTTTGTATATGAGTTTTATTGAGATATAATTCACATATCATACAATTCACCTATGTAAAGTGCACAATTGAATGGTTTTTAGTATCCTCACTGAGTTGTGCATCCAGCACCACAATCAATTTTAAAACCTATTCATTACTCCTAAAAGAAACTGTACGCATTAGCGTTTGCTCTCTACTTGCCCCACAGCCCTAGGCGACCACTAATCTACGTTCTCTCTTTATGGATTTGCCTACTCTGGGCATTTCACATAAAGGGAATTATTAGCCTTTTATGTCTGGCTTCTCTCACTTGGCATGATGTTTTCAAGTTTCATTCATGTTGTAGCATCTGTCAGTACTTTATTCCTTTTTATAGCTGAATAATATTCTATTATATGGATATACTATTCTATTTTATGGATATAATATTCTATTATATGGGTGTACATTTGTTTATCCATTCATCATTTAATAGGCATTTTGATTGTTTCTACTTCTTGGTATTATGAGTAATGTTGCTGTGAACATTTATGTATACTTTTTGTGTGGACATATGTCTTCAATTCTCTTGGATGGACACCTAGGATTAGAATTACTGGATTGTATAACTCCAGGTTTAACATTTTGAAGAACTGCCAGACTCTTTTCCGAAGTGACTGCATTTTATATTCCCATCAGCAACCAATATATGGGGGTTGCAATTTCTCCACATTCTTATCAACACTTATTATCTGTTATTGTTGTTATTGTTGTTGTTGTTATTATAGTTGATGTGAAATCATTGAGGTTTTAATTTGAGTTTCCATGGTGGCTAACAAGGTTGTGCACCTTTTGGCCATTTGTATAACTTTTGTTTTTTTAAAGATTTTATTTATTTATTTGTCAGAGAGGGAGAGAGCGTACGCACACAAGCGGGGGGTCAGCAGGCAGAGGGAGAAGCAGGCTTCCTGCTGAGCAGGGAGCCCAATGTGGGACTCAGTCCCAGCACCCTGGGATCATGACCTGAGCCCAAGGCAGACACTTGGACTGAGCCACCCAGGCGTCCCATGTATAACTTTTTGAGAAAGGTTTATTCAGATCCATTTTGTAATTGGGTTGTTTGTCTTTATGTTGTTCAGTTATGAGAGTTTTTAAATATGTTGTAGATACTTGACCCATATCAGATATATAATTTGCAAATATTTTCTGTCATTCTATGGATTGCCTTTTCATCTGGTCATCAGTGATTAGAGAGAAATACCATATGATCCAGCAATCTACTTCTAGGAATATATCCAAACGAAATAAAATCACTATCTTGAAGATACACGTGCATTACCATGTTCATCACAGCGTTATTCACCATAGTCAAGATATGGAAACAACCTAAGTGTCCGTCGACAGATGAACGGATAAAGAAAATGTGGCATATATATGCACATGTAGATACACATACAGTGGAATACCATCCAGCCTTGAAAAAGAAGGAAATACTTTCATTTGCTACAACATGAATAACCCTGGAGGACATTATGCTAAGTGAAATAAGCAGACACCGAAAAACGAATACTGCATGATTTCACTTCTATGTGTAATCTTAAAAAAAAAAAAAAAAAAGAAAGAAAGAAAAAAGAGAAAAAGAAAAGAAAAAGTTGAACTCATAGTCACAGAGGACAGAATAGTGGTTACCAGGGGCTGGGGGGTTGAGGGGAGAGGAGATATTGGTCAAAGTGCACAAATTTTCAGTTATATGACGAATGAATACGTTCTGGAGACCCAATGTACAGCATGGTGACTATGGTTAATAATAATGTATTATATAACTGTTAACAGAGTAGATCTCAAATGCTCTCTCACACACACACAAATGGTAACAATGTGAGGTGATGGATATGTCAATTAGCCTGATTATCATAATCATTTCATAATGCATATGTATATCAAACATCAAGTTGGGGCACCTGGGTGGTTCAGTCCGTTGGGCGTCTGACTCATGATCTCAGGGTCCTGGGATCAAGCCCCGTGTTGGGCTCCTGCTCAGGGGGAGCCTGCTTGTCTCCCTCTCTCTCTGCCTCCCCTCCCCACATATGCACACTCTCTCTCTAAAGTAAATAAACCAATATAAGAAAAATCCACATCATGTTGCACAGTCTAAATATATAGAAGCTGTCATAGTTATTGATTCAGAAAGAATCATCAATTGGATTCTAAAATTAATCAGTAAAAGTTTGTTGAGGAAGTATCTGCCACAGATTACTTACTAATTACAAAGAGAAAAATAGTTGTTTTACAATAGAGAAATTTGGCAGACACCATCTTCACTGTCAAAGTTAATATTACCGGGAATGGAATTGACACGATGTGTCCCATAATATGCAGTGGAAAGGAACAATATTACTTCTGTGGTATTCCTGCCAAAGATACATGACGTGAATCTAATCATGAGGAATCTCAGACAAACCAGAACTGACGAACATTCTACAAAGTAACTGGTCAGTCCTCTTAAAAAAAATGTCAAGGCCATGACACAAAATCTGAGGCAATTTACAGATTAAAGGGCACTAAAGAAACATGGTAACTAAATGTCACCTGCCACCCTGGACTGGATCCGGGACCAGAAAAATAAATTGTTTTTGCTACAGAGTAAACTACTGGGACAATTGGTGGAATTCGAATAAGCACTGTACATTAGAAAATAATATGGTATCAGTTTCAACTTCCAAATATGAAAACTGTGCCATAAAATAGCATCTTCATTCTTGGGAAATATACACTGTAGTATTTGGGAGTAAAGGAGCATCATGTCTGAATTTACTCTCCAATGGTTCAGAAAAAAATAGTGTACACACAAGTACACACACACACACACACAACGATGGAATGACAAAAACAATTAGGTAATTGTTAACAATTGGGGAATCTGGAGGAAGAGCATACAGGATATTTGTATTCTTCCTGCAACTTTTCTTTAGGTTTGAAATCATTTCAAAACAAAAATTTTCAAAACTCAAAAAGAAAAGGGGTATCTCGTGTCTCCCAAATCCCATACAGGCATCTCCACTGTGATGTCTTCCACAGAGGCTGGAACGTGTACGATTACTTGGTAAAAATGGATTGCAGATCGATTAATTAGCAATCAGGGTGCTTTACTTATCCTCTTTTGAGTCTTAGTATTTTTTAAAAAGCAGATACAATATAATTTTTAATCTATAAATTAGATCCTATAAATTTAATCTATAAATTAGATTGTCCAGGGACAACAAGGAAGCCACAATTTGTTAACGGCTGACTCTGGGCTGGAACTGAAAGGTCGCCACCACCAGACCAGCTCTTGCTCTAGTGGAGTTTATTGTACCTGCTGTTAAACCCAGTCACAGCCCAGAGGTTACTGCGAGGGGGGACGAAAAGACACCTTGAGAACATGAACCAGCACGAAACTATTTTACTGTTAATAATACTGTTAGAGACTCAGGGTACGGTTAACACCAAAATGAACAGGTGCTATTTTGCATAAAAAACATTTTTAAAGAAAAAATAACATATATTTGCAAGAAAAACAAAGCCCCATTGCTGGTCCAGGATATGTGTATGGGGGTGTATGTATATGTATATATGTTTATGTATATGTGTATAGATATGTATATATGTGTGCGTATGTGTGTATCTGTATGTCTGTAAGTGTGTGTGTGTGTGTGTGTGTGTGTGTGTGTGTGTGTGTGTGTGCAGGGTCATGAATTTTCCTCCATAAGATCATAAAGCCAAACTGGCCACTCTCTTGGCAAACCCCCATTTATACAAATCTGATTCATCCTTCTGGGTTTTTCTTTTTAAAAGTAAAAAAAGAGAAAGAGACCACGTACAGTACGGAAGTTTTTTGTCAGTCTCTCAACTGTAGCAAGATTGTCATCTGCCGCCTCAGAATCCCTAAAAACAACCCCTGTGAGGTAAGATGCAGTGGGGCAGAGTTTATTACTTTCCTATTACTTTTACCTAAACTATTCAGAGTATAGGAGAAATGTTGAAAGACTGTTATATAAAGCCCTTTTTCTACATACTTCCAGTTGCCCTCATTTCACTTTCTTTTCCCCCTAAGTCAACACTCTGATATTAGTTTTGAGTTGAGGCACATATATATGTAAACCTGAAGATTGTATTTCTGTTTCCTTTTCACATGGAACTTGTAATTATGTAAGAATTTTTTTCTCCTGGATGGACCTTGAAGGCATTATACTAGGTGAAATAAGTCAGAGAAAGACAAATACCATATGCTCTCACTTATATGTGGAATCTAAAAGAACAAACCCCCCAAACTCAGCAGAAGAAGAGGTCGGACCCGTGGTGACCAGCGGCAGGGGTGGAACAAGGGGGAATTGGAGAAAAGTGGCCAAAGGTACAGACTTCCAGCTACAAGATAAAGAAGCACTAGGGAGGTACATACGACACGATGATTATAGTCACCATGCCGTATGAGCTACAGAAATGTTGCTAAGAAACTAAATGCCACCAGTTTTCATCACAAGGAGAAATTTTTCTTTCTTTTCTTTTTGCTGTATCTCTATGAGGTGATGAATGGTGACTAAACCTACCGGGTACTCATTTCACAGTATACATCAACCAAACCATCGCACTGCACACCTCACATGTATACAGTGGGATACATAAGTTACTTCTCAATAAAACTGGAAAATATACTTTTTTCAAGTGTGTCAAAAACAAATCTATTGCCCATGGCTGGCCTTTTATATACACAATGGAATGAGAGTTTTAGCTGGTTCCCTTCCAGTCTCAAATTGATAAAGCTGCAGTTACAGCCTCTATTTCAAATCAAGTTCTAGAACTATCAGAGGTCCTCCCTGCCCTGCCCCAGGGGGTGGTCCGGGCCCCTCGGAAACTGCTGTGCTTGGATCAAACTTTATTCTTCTGTTGAGACCCACACTCGCCTTCGTGAGGCCACCGCTCAAAGAGCTCCCGAGAGTGCTAGGAGGCAGCCATTCCCTTTCCCTGGAATGCTGGTGACAGTCCCTCTTTTTCATCAGGAAGTGGTGAATTCCTGTTGATTCTGGAGCACCTGGGAGTTGGGGGGAAGTGGGTGAGTGAGGGGAAGGGAATGTCTGGCCCAGTGTTATTCTATCTGCCGAGCTCCTCACCACCACGGCACAAAAGAGCACGTTCAAAGGGCTTTTTCTTGGGGGTCAGGGGGAAGGCAGTGATGACAAGCTCTAGGAACACAACCCAACTATGGAAATTTTGTTTTTAAGATTCTTGAGGGACAATTTGATTTTTAGTTCTTACTTTCACAGAACAACTCCTTGGAGGTGCTTTTTTTTTTTTTTTTTTTTTTTTAAAGATTTTATTTATTCGACAGAGAGAGACAGCCAGCGAGAGAGGGAACACAAGCAGGGGGAGTGGGAGAGGAAGAAGCAGGCTCATAGCGGAAGAGCCTGATGTGGGACTCGATCCTGTAACGCCGGGATCACGCCCTGAGCTGAAGGCAGACGATTAACCGCTGTGCCACCCAGGCGCCCCTGGAGGTGCTTTTTAAAATCACAGGGTCATGAAATCAACGTAGCGGGCTACAACCGTCAATTTTTTTTTAAATGTCATGGATTATATTAGACTAGACAATATCAAAGTGTCGTTAACCGTGGACTCGAGCCAGACTTCTTGACTCTGAACACCCATTGTGTGACCACTAATTAGCTATGTGGCCTGGGGCAAATCACTTCGCTGGATAAGAGCAGATACATGCTTCGTAGAGTTATTGTGAGGATTGAATGCATTAATATGTATAGAGCACCGACTCACTTACCGGTGAGGGAGCTGAGGACCGGCTAATTGAGGTCGGGCTCAGCTGGGCAGCTTTGCTTCCAGCTGCAGTTTCCCCTAAACGTGGCTCCTTACGGCTGGGCCTGGGGCTGCTCCATAGAAACTTCCAAAGCCCAGAGGCAACCGCAAGATGTCAGGGCTCTTAGGCAATTATTTCAGCCTTTGTGAGTTTTCTTCGAATGCCCCAGAAAACAACTTTGTTGTACGAGAAAGGTATGTTTGGGGGCTACTTATTTTTGGAAGCCGTATTTGATTTATTGGAGTAACAAATTTAGAATCCTACTCCTTCTAGCTTTTAAGTCACTTCGACAAATCTTACTATGCCATTTCCAAGGGAACTCTTAACAACTTGTTTTATGGGAGGCTTTGATGAAGGGTTTGTTCTGCTCAGACCTAGTTCACTAAACAACTTTAAAGGTTTTTAACTACATTTATAAATTTAATATATTTGATTTGCTTTTCAATGACAGCTAACACAGCCCTTCCCATGTCCAGAAACTGTTCTAGACAATTCACATCATCAGCTCCTGTAATTCTCACAGAAATCCCAGCAGATAAATCATGTTATTCTTATCCCTATTTGAAGTACGGGAAAATTGAGGCACAGAGGGTAATTCTCATAAGATATATAGCTAGTAATATCTGAATTGTTTTGTGAACCATAAAGTTTGGCTCCAGAATCCAGTGTTCGGCTCTTACTGTCTATGTTCATTAACTGTGAATTCATTGACTTAAAAAAAAAAATCCTATTTCAGTCATTCTTGTAAAACCAATAAAATCAAACTTATAAGTGCAGTGTAACCAGTTCAAAATTTTGTAATCGATTACAAAGTTTGCTTTGTAAGCCTCTTACAAGAGTCTCTGAATATAGCATCTTGTCTCCCAACATATCAAATTCATTTCAACCTTGCAAGTACTGCACATTACAAATGTTAAAATATCAAATACACACAGATTATTTCCAAATTTAACATAAAGAAACACAATACTATGGATCTGATTTACTTCATCTCTCTAATTAACTGTAAATCTTCCCTGGATTGAAGACATTTCACGACTAAGGAAACAATCATGCTGGCTGTCCCGGGCTGTCGGGAGTCATGTGGAATGTCTCAATAAGGACTGATAATTAACTATTGAGTTTGGCCAAATAGAGGTCGTGGTGACCTTGACAAGAATAGGTTTCACTGGTTTGATGGGATGAAAGTGTAAGTAAAAAGGGTTCAGGAGAGACAAGTTGGAGAGAATGAGGAGGATAATGGAGGCAACCTTTTTTGCTATTAAATGGAACTGAAACTGGGACAATTGCAAGAGGAAGATGGAGCGTCGAGGAAGATTTCTATTTTTAATATGGAATATACTGTACATAAGCTGACAGAAATTATCCAGGTGAGCAGGAGTGGGAAAGGATGAATTCAGGAGAAAGAAGGCAAATGATGTCCAAGTACGCAGAGGGGAAGAGCCTAGAGTTGGACCATGGCGACTGGAGAGAAAGAAGTACCAAAAGGCCACAGAGGCTGATGGATGTGGTGGAGTTGATAGAAGTTTCTTCCGATAGCTTCTCTTTGCTCAGGGAAATAGGAAACAAGGTCATCTGTGCAGAGCGATGGGGAAGAGGATGGTGGAGGTTTGAGGAGAAAGAAGATGGAAATCGTCCTTCAGGGAAACAGGACGATGCAGTGGGATTGCCTGTGAGGACGAAGGGCCACTGGCATAAGGAGAGGATGAATGCCTCAGGACTGGATGAGGACACTAGGGAATGGGTGAGGCAGGGGAGAGCACAAGGTTGAGGACGAAGCCTGGTGGGCAGAGCTTACTGTGGAAAGAGCTGAGACCATCTGATCTGTGAGAGACATTATAGACCTAGGGAACCACTGGAATTAGAGTCTCCACTCCTCGAAATGCAGTTAATAATCAACCACTTTCTTCATAAGAGGATCAAGTTTCATGACTTACCACTTGGATATAAAAATGCTTGAGGTGCCACATATTCCCCCACCAAAATGGTTGTCTGGTACCTGCCTTCCAAGACTATTCTATGTTTCTAAAGTCAAAACCATGAGGGCCTTCAAAATAAAGCCAAACATAGCAATAGTTCCTCACGCGGGTAGCTTTTCAGAAGCCATGAATACCTCAGGTTTCACAAGTCACTTGACAAGTGGTGGCTTCCAGTGACTAGTTTTTGGTAGACTAATTATCACAGGGGGCAATATACTGAAATTTTGATATTTCCATGGGGGAGCTAGTTAAAAATGGGCAAATTGTATTTGCTCATAAGTAGTATATTGAAAACTTCTGGTCTTCTTTCTAGGCCAAATGCTTCTCAGAACACTTGCTTCCCCTGGACCTTTTCCTCAGATCAGTTATCCTGCCCCATCCCTATCCTATCCACACAGACACTGACTGAGATCACTCCACTTTCCTGTCTCAGTCAGAGGCTTCAGCACTGCTGACATTTTGAACTACATGATTCTTGGGGAGGGGGCAGGGGGCAGCGGGGGCCTGTCCAGTGCATTGCAGGGTGTTAAGCAGCATTCTTGGTCTCCTCCCACTAAATGTCAATAGCACGTTACTCTCCATCTCCACCCAAGTTATGACAACCAAAAATGTCTCCAGACATTTCCAAAGGTCCCCTGGGAGCAAATTATTCCCTGGTTGAAAACCATTGGTCTATTAGGATTGGGGAGAACGGGACCCACAGATAACTCAAATTAGAGCTTCATATGGACTATCCCATGGTAAGCCGGACAGTATAAATTAAGCCTCTGGTAGAATAGGATGGGATCTGACAACCTCAGAGATGAGAAATGAGACATGTTTCTTTCTGTACAGAATGTATAATTAGCTGCCTAATCCTGCTTTAAAAGGAAAAAAAAAAAAAGAACCTGTCACATTTCCAACTTCTCACCAGCTGATGCGAAGATTCCCAGGATTAGTTACCAAGAAAGATACAATGCACAGAGTTTTAGACCCGGTAAAATGCAGAGGGGAGGAGTAGGAGAGCAGGGAGGAGAGATGAGGGCAGGAGGGAGAGGGGAGGGAGAGACGAAAGACACAGAGCCCAAATGCAAGGTACAGTCAACTTCACACCAAGATCAACTCTGTACTTCTGAACTTTGTAGGAGTTCAATTAAATACCAAGGCTTCATCTAGGATAGCAAAATAATGTGGGTGTTAAAATCCAAGTCATCCAGCTCCCCATTACTTGTAGGATCAAGTTCAAACACCCTTGCCTGGCAGTCAAGACCCTAAACAGCCTGGCCCCAAGAGTTTTAAGCTGTTCCCACTACTTATAGGAATGCTTCTCTCGATCCCATCTGGTCCACTCGCTTTTCTGCAAAGACACCTTCCTAATTCCCACTCCTGGGCTTTGTGTATGCTCTTGTCCCACCCGCTGCTCAAATATTTAACCTTCAAGGCCCCCGCACCCCCACCTCTTCTGTTCACTGCTCACTCTAGCACACGCAGGAGCTGGGCCAGGATGGAGCATAAAAGCTAATAACTCTAAAGCAGGTACTATGGACCAGACACTATTCTAAGCAATCTTTGCTTTGGAAGCTGAAGAGGAATTCCTACTTCCAGAACTACCCACTGTCCTACCCTCATGAAACAGAAGCAGACCTTTGGGGCCAGCCAATATCTACCAGTATGATAGTGGCATGTGATTCCCTTCATCCTTGAGAGCAGAAGTGCAGAGGAGAGAGAGCCCAGCCAGGAGAGCGATGGGGATAAAGTGCCACCTCTCAGATTCAGCCCAGGGTGCCTGTAAGGGCAGGGGTGGGGTGAGGGGAGCTGAACTCAGTCACAGGGTGTGGGGGAAGGGCTCGTCAGCCCACAGTGACCTTCAGGGGTGGAGAGAGGGGAAGAGGAAGCACATTTTAGCTGTTCTTCGCTCAAGGCTTCCTGAAGGCGGGGCTCCCTGTTCTCAGCTGCACGTCAAGCTTTCCTCTGGGCACACACGGAGCCACGCACTCACATAACCACATGTGGCCCGGGTCCAAACCCTGCAGCACTGAAACTGCTAGGGACTCCGTCCCCAGATTCTTCTGGAGGTTGAAAAGGAGGCTTTGATTCATATGTTGAGACTCTGGCTTCATAGTAACTTCATTTCCCCAGCTTGGAACCAAACTCTCTGAAGAGCTGGCCAAAAACCTTGGCCCGTGTGAACCTCTCTAGAGTCTCTGGCTTCAATAGCAGGATTCACTTTAATTCTAAAATTGTTTGTTGAATACAGAACCGGCTCTCTTTAGCTTCCTTTCCTCTCTCCTCATTTCCTGTTTCCTCTTCTCCCTGTCTCCTCAGCGTCTGCTTAGTTATCAAAGAACCGCAGTGCTACTTTCAGGAATGTTCTCAGGCCAGGCCCGTGGAATGAGCCCCGGCCCGAGTGTTCTGGGGTGCCCTCAGCCAGGTCGCAGTTCTCCCCCCAAACACCATAACCTTTCACCGGCGTTGCTGGTGAAATTAATATTCTTTATGGACCTAGCATCTGACTATATTCATCTACCCTGCCTTCTCCAGACCAGTCAGAGTGGTATTAGAAAACAGAATGGAGTGGCTGAGAAAGATTTTGGAATCAGACAGTCCTGTCCTTAACTCTCGACACTACAATTTGGGCTAGGTACCGAGTTTTCCTGTCTGTATAGTGGGGACAATGGCAGCCGTTCTGGAGGTTTGCTAGGAGGAGCAAATGAGACAATATATGTGTAAAGAGGAGAACGTTTTATTCATCGGAATTCCTCTTAGGAAGGTAGAGCTGTGTTTGTTGAGAAAATACTTCGCTGAAGCACTAGAAGTAGAAACCGAGATCCTTAGGGCCGGAGGTGGGTGGGACACTCCCAGCAAGACAAAGGGAGGATTTTGTTTGCAACTCCAGAAAGGAAGTGGGGGGCCAGGAGAGGGCGGAAACCCTGGGCTCCAGATGTGACCCCTCCCCGTTGCACCCCCTCCCTCCACCAAAATCTTGAGTCAGGTTTACCAAATTCATGGAGTACTTGAAGTAATGAGAAAAACAGAAAAGGGGGCTGAGTCTCATCTCCAGGGAGCTGTGGGCCAAAACGATGGTAGCATTTCATGAAGAGAGAGGCTGGGCAGAGAACACTTAAGGACCGAAGACTTAGGGACCCTCCTGTAAAGAATGCTGGACTTTCAAAGGCCCTAAATCTGAGAACCAGATTTCTCAGGGGTGGGGGGCACCAACGGGAGACCTGGTTAAGCCAGCGAGACATTGTACTGTAGTATTACTTTTCCCTATTTGGTGCTTTCCCGGGTCTTTCCTTGTTGACTTACAGCCTCCTTTAGACGTTGCTTCCTTCGGGAGGCCTTCTGTGATTTCTCAAATGTGGGTTAGAACCTTCAACTCTGAGCCTCTCCCATGTGTTCTCACCCCAGGAGTCTTCACCCTGAGATGAACTGCTTATCTGGATACCTGGTCTCCTACTAGACAATACTCCATTTGGTCAGAGACAAATCTTTGACACCACTGTGTTCCCAGACCTGGCACAACACCTTACACATCACAGGTTCTCATTATGTGTTCAGTACATGATAATTCAGTAGAAAAGTCAGTCTTTGGTATCCTGTAAAAACCAGGTTCAGATTTTGATTCTAATACATAAAAGCTGTGCAACTCTGGGCATGTTACTTAACCTCTCTGAGGCTCATTCATCGCCTCTGTGAATAGGATGGAAGGTGCAGGGTCAGTGGGAGGATGGGATGGTAGGATATATAGGAAGGGGCGCCTGGCCACCATCAATGCTCAGGAGACATTTGTTCCTCGGCTTCGTCTCTTCTATTTGGCCTGGCCCTTCCATCCGCACATCCCTACCAAGTCAAAGCCCTCGGCACCTACAAACCCCTCCTTTGTCTCCTTACTTCACACTGTTTGTCTTGGATTCATTAAGCTTTTCTGCACCAGACAATATTCTGCACTAAGTCAGCAAACCATAGCCTGGGGGCCACATCTGGCCTGGCCCGTGTTTGTACTGTTCAGGAGCTAAGAAAAGTTTCTACATTTTTAAATGGTTGGGGGGAAATAGACGAATACTCATGACATGAAAATGATTTGAAGTTCGCATTTCGGTGTCCATAAATAAGTGTGTATTGGCCCCCGGACGCATTCCTTTCCCTATTGCCTGTGACTGCGTTCGCACTACGGTGGCAGAGTGGCTGAGAGACCGTGTGACCCACGAAGCTGAAAATATTTCCCATCTGACCCTCGATTGAAAAAACTTGCAAATCCACATTCTAAGCCGTTCCCCCGTGGACAGTGAGTAAGCCTCCCCAGTGTGGTACGAAGTCGGGCTCCTCGCCGCCCTCCCTCTACGGCGGAGGAACGTGAGCGGAGACAGAGTGACATCGCCAGGCTTGCACGGCTTGCAAATCCAGTCGGGATCAGAGGCTGCTCTGGAGTGGGAAGCTGACTGGGGACCACGGTAGACAGCCTCTACGCTACGCTGGGGAGTCTGGCCTCCACGGTTCTTGATCAGGGAGTCACGTGAGGAAGGGAAGTCTTATGGAGATCACTGCGCACATTTAATTGGAGGAGAGAGGGGATGAGGGAGGTAGCAAACAGGAGGCATCGTGGCTTTGACCGCCAGACCTCAGCTTCCAGGGGCTGACTGCAGATAGCTGCTTTTCTGTGTGGCCTTGGGCAAGTTATTTACCCTCTCTCTGCCTAGTTTCCTCAGCTCTCCAATGGGGAGAATAATAGAATCTAGAATCTCCCTTATGGGGCCATTGTGAAGATTGGAACAGAAACTTTTGTCTTATTAGTCTGTGTTTGAGGCACAGAGCAGCCTGTAGATGTTAGCTGCCGTTATGCCCATTACTCATCCCAACAAGAAGCTGCTTCTCCCTCTGTTCCAGACACTGTTCCAAGCAACCAAGATACAAAGAAGAAGAAAGACCAAATCACCAGCCCTGCTTCCTGCACATAAGTAGCATGCAGGCCGCTGACTGGGGCGGAAGAGGAAGTCAGCACCTGGGAGCAGGGTCGCAGGTCCTATGATGGGCCATCACAGGGAGCAGAGAGAGGAAGAACCTCGTTCTGGCTCTCCCTTCCACGGCTCAGGCCCTCGCTCCTTGCAGAACACACCAGGCATCCTGCTGGGTTTGCCCCGCGCCTCGTGCGGGCCGGAATGGGGAGTAATATGAGTACAGGCAGTTGTCCAGCGCCCTGGCACCGAGCGGAGTCTGCAAGACTGTAAAGCACAAATCAGCCCCGGGTACAAGGCCCCTGGGAGAACCCGGGCCGGAGAATAACTTGGCCACTTCCACCTGCCAAATCACAGAACAACACACTCACAGGAAGGGCTGTTGATGCTCAGAAAGCCGATCAGGCTCCAACCTGGAAACTTGTATTTGTCTTGCTAATGTGCCTTGGAAGTACAGCACGAATCCAGGGCAGTCGGGAATTTCGTCCTACTACATGCCAGCATCGCCTGCTTGCCTTAGCTTTTTCTTTTTTAACTACCGTGTATTAGTTTCTGAGTTGTTATTTATAAGTGTGTATTTACGTGTGCACCTGAAGCTATGCATAGAAAAAAAGATCGGAAAGATACACCAGTGGCTTTCAACTAGGACAGGGGTGGAGACACTGGAATGTGGAAGAGGAAAGAAGAGGCTGTTTTAGCATCATCTAACTTCTTCCCGCCCAAATCCTCATGCTTGCCCTTCCCCCTCGGGTACAATACCTAAGCACATGCATATTTTAAAACCTCCCCAAAGAACCCCCATGTATGCCTTTCCTTATGTATGCCCTGCCTGATTTAGAGCCATTAATTTACATCAAATCTTAATAGTAGCTACATCTGAGTATTGGCATTATAATTTTTAAGAAAATTCATCTTTTTGCTTTGCTGGTGTTATTAAAATTCCACCATGAACACATGGACTAGCATGGTAATTAAGTGTGCTGCTTCTGGAATCAAACTATCCAAGTTCAAACCTGATCATGGTAGGCCACAGTGCCTCAGTGATCTCATCTGTAAAGGGAGAAAAATACTAGTAGCCATCAAACTGGGTTGTTGTGAGAAGTAAATGACTTAATACATATAAAGTTCTTAAAAACAGTGCCTGGCACATATGCTATTCAATGTGTGAACCAGGGTTATTAAAACATAAGAAAAAATTAACAATACTTTAAAAAAATTTTTTTTTCCAATTTTTTAAGTAGGCTCCTTGCCCAGTGTGGGGCTTGAACTCATGACCCTGAGATCAAGAGTCACACACTCTATCGGCTGAGCCAGCCAGGCGCCCCAGCAACACAGTTTTTTTAAGTAGCCTCCATGCCCAGTGTGGAGCCCAATGCAAGGCTTGAACTCACAATCCTGAGATCAAGACCTGAGCCGAGGTCAAGAGTCGGATGCTCTACTGACTGAGCCAGCAGGTACCCCCTAGCCCCCACCGCAATACATTTTTAAACGGTAGAACATTTTGAAAATGAAACACATAAAGAATGGAAAACAAAGAATCCATGATGCTTGCATGTTCCTGAATATTATGGAAGCGGGGGGCAAGCCTACACTCTATTCTTTCCATCTGAGAAACGGGAAGACAAGAGACTCTGCTGGGAGGGGAATATAGAGAACTATGAAAGGGATCTGGAAACTTCAAGTGGAACTAAAAAGTGAGGGTTGTTCTTATTAGGAGTAGGATTACTGCAGCATAAAAGACAAGCCACACCGGCCACGGGTCCTGAAGGCTGACAACAGCAGGAAGGAGATGGCTGGGCTTCCCCTTCCGTCTCGTTGCTTCCAGCCCAGAAACCCCACCCTGGCTGGAAAGAGAAGATTGGGCTGTGTTGACAGGCACCGCAACCAGTCTCTTTTTTGCCAGACATTAAAGAGCACTCTTTGCTTTGTATGTGCATCTCTCTTTCTTCTCTTTCAACTCCTTTTGCTTTGGCATCTCTGTATCATTACGTATTAGCAAGTTGCAGGCATTTCAATAGCTAATATTCATTGATGCCAGGCACTGTTCTAAGACTTATTGGAGTAACCCATTTATCCTCCAGCCAGCTCAAGGAGATACTTTTGTATTACCTCCGTTTTCCAGAAGAGGAAACTGAGGCACCGAGAGGTTAAATAACGGGCGGAGTCCGTAGGTGGCAGATCTAAGATTCAGGCTCTTGCTGTCTGGCTGCAGACTGTGATGCTCTCAGTCGCTAGACCAGAATTCCTTTCAGACTTGGTGACGATCAAGACAATTAGGGCAGAAGAGGCTCCAGGAAGTCTATCACACAGCAGTCCTCTTGGGTCTCAAGCCACTACCCTGCGCAGACAATTTGCCAAGAGGGGGATGTCTCAGGGCCCGTATCTGCCGGCTGACCTCAACCCCAGAGCCCTTCTGGGTCCACTAGCGCTGGGGAGCCCGGACAGAGGTGCAGGCGATCTGACTCACAGCCGGTCCTGCTTGTCACAAACCTTGACTGTCTTGAAAGGAACAAAAATCGGTAAAGGATTTCCAGAAACAAATGTTGAAGCATGCTGTTGGTATTCACGGAGACTCCACACTCAGGATCAGTTTCCATTTCATTTCAGAAGTAAGTTGCCAAAGACCCTCTGTTTGAGGAGGAACCCCCAGCCCTCACTGCCGGGGGAGCGGCCGAGACCAGCAGATGCCAGGTGATGTCTGCAGCTCTGACAGCTCCTGGGATCCATTCCTCCAGGAGTTTGGACAGCTTACGCTCTGACGGTGGCCTTTCCTCCCCCAGAACATGATGTCACTCTCCAATCCTAAGCCCCAAATGGTTTGCAGATTTTCTGGAGTGACTATTTCCTGTGTTCTGAGATCCCGGGTGGCGAGAGCATTCTGCCTGAGAACGGTGGACAGCGTTTACATAGAAAGCCGCTTCTGTCAATTAGGACGTGCCTGGTGGCGAGTAACAGAAAACACAGCCCAAGCTCACATACACACTAAAAGGGAGTTTATTAGCTCATGTCACTGAATGGCCTCTGAATAGATTTCAGGTCAGAATGGATATAGTGACTCAAACATGTCTCAAAAGAACCCAGCTTTCTTTTTATCTCTTTTCTGTGTTTTCTAGGATGTTACGTTTATCTTAGGGCAGGTTCCTCTCATAGCATGAGGACTACCGGAAGCCTCAGGGAGCATGTTCATTTCTAGTGGAAGGAGTAGCTCTCCCAGATTGTTAAATGTATGTCCTGGACCTCTGATGGGGTTGTCCAAGGTCATATGCCCACTCCTGAACCAATGACCATGGCCATTAGCAGACCACAATTGCTTTCTTTTTTTTAATTGGGGTGTGCATGTATGCGTGTTTTAACTGAAGGTCTCTTACTGTCCTGCTTCCATAAGTGGCTGCAACCATGGGGAAGGGGGAGGGGAACTGGTCCCAATAGGGAGTGGTCCTGTCCACAACATTCCCTTCACACCCCGAATTCAACAGAGGAGCACAGTCACTACTGCGGTAAGAGGTGGGCAGTATGGGAATGAGGAGGAACACGTGGGTAGCAGGACCATTGCTGAAAAAATCCAGGCCCTCCATAAACCGTGTTGCCTAGGGGACACTGGATCTGCTTCAAGCCAAGAAAAAATCAGATCAAAAGTGATTTAGGAAAACAAAAACAAAAGTGGTTTAGGAAGGCTAGAGCCTTCAGGGATGGAAGGAAGGAGGAGGTCCCTGAGGTGGGGTTGGGTACTGTGAGTCAGCTACGGTGAAGAGATTGCCCTCCCCCTGCCGGAATGCCCTCGACCCCTCTGCTCTTGCAAGGACCGGGCAGCCTGCCACCCTGGCAGCAGGTCCGGGGCTGCTGGACGTTCCAGGCAGGGGGCTGGATGGGCCTCACAAAGGCTGCCCCTCCAGGGAGGAAGGGTGCTGCCCCCGGCTTTTCTGCCAGGGTGCACTGGCCCTGAGCTTTCTAACAGTTTGCTTGTCATTCATGCTTGAGCTCCATCAGCTTCTTCTGCATGATATCCTAGGAGCTGGCATAGATCATCTTGCTCTTAAGGACTGCAGACTCGGGGGTCCCAGGGATAAACACAAGGCCCCCTTCCTGCTCTCCTCTCTCTTCTAGTTTGCATCATACAGGATGCTGCGGCAGTCCTTGGCCACCAGTGTCTTGACAATGGTGGCACAGGGGTTGTCACCAGCCTGGCCCATGTCACTTACCAGGACCTCCTGGCCCTTCTCCCAGAGGACCTTCTTGTCCTCCTGTAGGTCTTAGAGCACCACCTTCTCGTGCTTCTTCACCTCCACTGGCAGGGATGGCTTGTGCACCTGCATATCAGGAAACCCTTGACGCCATTAGAGACAGCCACACCGGAGCTCATGTTTCTGGGAGTGAAAAGGAGACGGCAAGGAGAGCCAAAGTAGGTGGGAGCCGCTGCACTGCCGCCAGGACCCCACTCAGGCCAGGACTGCTTTCAGTCTACTGGTTGACCCCTGGCTCTAGAAAGCAAGCACCATGTCGACCCCAGCATACTGTTCCTTTGATGTCTCGTGGCTTTTTCTGGAGTCACTAAAAATACCAAATATGGCTCAATAAAGCAATAGAGTAAATGGCAACTACATTCTTCTGTTTGGTCAAGTCAAAAACCTTGGAATCATTCTTGACTCCTTCATTTTTCTCAGTCGGTCCCATGTTCAATCTATCATCAAACCCTATTAGCTCCACTACAAAATGCAACAAGGATCTGACCCCTTCTCACTTTACCCATGGTGTCACCCTATCTAAGCTGTCTTCTTATTCCAACAAAACATTGCAAGAGCCTTCTACTTGTTCCTGCTTGCTCCCCTTTCATTTTGTCTGTAGGGAAGCCAGAGTAATCCTTAAATAGTAAGCCGTATCACATCACCCCTCAGCTCAAAAGCCCTCAGTGGCTCCCATATGACTCCAAAGAAAATTCAAAAGATGAAAGAGTAGCCTAGGAGACCCTCTATGTTCTAGCTTGTTACCTCTTCAATTTCATCTCTTACTACTCTCTCGTTACTGATTCTGCTTCAGTCAGACTGACTTCTTGCTGTAGCCCCAAAATATCAAGTATGGCCTTGCCTTCAGCCATTGTATGTGCTATTCCTTCAGCCTGCAACCCCTTTCTTCCCAAGATCTTCTTAGCTCATTCCCTTTCTTCAAAAGTGATGTTATCAGGAAGATGCTGCATGACCCCCTGTGTGAAGACACACCTAATCTCTCTTGAAGCCACTGACCTTGATTCTCATAGCTCTCGCCACTACCTAAAACATGTAAGCATTCATTTACATGTCATTTTTCTCTGCTAGAACAAAAGTTCTATGATAACAAGGTCATATCCCCAATATATAAAACGATGAGGCTTTCGATAGTTACAGGGAATGAATGAAAGATTTTGAACAAATAATACACAAAAAAGGAAATGGCTAACAACAGACAAAAAAATATTCAGCCTTCCGAATAAGCAAAGAAATTGGCCAGTTTTCTGTTGGCCATGGCAAGATTTTTGCCTATTAAATCGGCTGGAACAACCAAATAATAAATCCATGACTGTTGATAACAATGAAATCCGTATTATCATGTATTATTGGCAACCAGTCTCACTGAATCACTAAATAGATATTTATTGGATATCTATACCAATGATTGTGCAGTTTTCCTGGTTATACCCTAACCCATAATAAGGTCCAAAGTCTGTGTATTAGTCAAGATAAGATAGATTAGCTGTGGTAACAAATTAATTCTAGAATCCTAGCAGTTTACCATAACAAATGTTGGCTTCTTCCTCACTCAACATACCTTCCCCAGATTGGTAGAGGTGAGGTTTACCTGTTCCTTTCCCTCGCATTTCTTGGGCCCAACTAGTCGCATCACATGGCCCTACCCAATGGCAAGGAGGCTAAGAAGTGAAGTTTTCTGCCTGCCCAAAAGGAGTGAAGAAACACGTGTTGGTAAATGCTAATGATGTCTCCCACAATCCTTGATCAAGGATCTTAACACCCCACTAGCATAACCTAAAGTACATTAAAAGCTACATGAAGGAAAATGTTCATTGATGTCTTATTTATTATTTTGACAGATTGAAAGAATCTTAAATGTTGAATAATGGGGAAATAAATAATGGCATTATAGTTTATCCAGGTAACAATAGATTATTACACAGTCATAAAAATGATAGTTAATAAAGAATATATACACAATAATTATTCTAAAACAGAAAGTAAAACTTTGGGAAGCAAACAAAATGCATACTGTAACTATATCATGAAATATATCTAATGAAATGTATTCTTTAAAAATACATAAAATGTATCCATTCCATAAATATTCATTCAACAAAACCTCCTAGATGGTCGGCCCTGCAGATTCAGAGATAAAACACAGTGTGTCTGACCTGGAGGGGCTGCTGTCGTAGAAGATTTAGAATGGGCTAAAAGAAACCCCTGTCTAAAATCAGAACAGTGAGTCTAATAACTTTATGGTTTCACATTGGGTAGACTTTTATTCCATTTTGACTTGAATCACTAAGGGAATTAGAGACAATGAATCATCATTCACTCTACAGATAGTTACCAAACATGCACTAAGTGGGTGGCCAAGGTTACTGAGATGCCAGACTATGCTTCTGACCTCAGAGGACTTAGAGTCTAACTGGAGTCTTACATGTCAGACCAGCCTGGTCCTTGCTGGCCTCAGCTTCTGTCCTGAAGAACTTGTTAGTTAAAGTTCCACATCACACCTGTGAAAATTCCTGGCGACTAAAATAGTGCCCAGCACATAGCTGGTGTCCTGTATATTCTGGTGTTTTCCCAAAACCTACTCTACAGATGGGCTTCCCATCTCAGTTGATGACATCAATGTCCTTCATTGCTCAGGTCGAAAATGTGGAGTCATTCTTGACTCCTCTCCTTCTCTAGCACTCTATGTCAAATCTGTCAGAAAATCCTACAGGTCCCACCTTCAAAAAATATTCCAGAATCAGCACTTCTCATTCCCTCCGTGCCACCATCCCGATCCAAGTCACCATCATCTTCTGCTCTGTTACTTCGCGCTTTTCTCTGAATGTTTGTGTCTCTCCAAAATTCATTGTGAAACTTCATCCCCAGTGTGATGGTATTAGGAGGTGGGGCCTTTGGGAGGTGATTGCATCATGAGGACTCCACCCCTGTGAGTGGGATTAGTGCCCTTATAAATGAGGCCCCTTCCTCCATGTGAGGTGACAGCCAAAAGACAGCCATCTGGGCTCTCACCAGACACCAAGTCCTCTAGCCCTGTGATCTTAGGCTTCCCAGCTTCTAGGACTGTAAGAAATAAATGTCTATTATTTATAAGCCACCCAGTGTATAGTATTTTTGTCACAGTAGCTGGGACAGACATATGACAAATGACGCTGCGGTAACCTCCTACCTGGCCTCCTGGTTCTACTCTCGCCCCCTAGAGTCTACTCTCCACACAGCAGCCAGTGAGAGCTGTTTAATTTCGTCTGATCGTGGTATTTCTCTAACTCTCCTCTGACCACTCTGCTCTGGAGTCAACTCCACAGTCCTTACAATGGCTTTTGTAGTTTTTCCTCAGAAGCTCTTGACCCTGTCTGACTCAAAGGCTCCTTTAGAAGCAAATATTGTGTAACACATCCTTTACAGTCAAGGAAAGGAATTTAAGGATAATATCACCTCCCTCCACACACAATTTTTAAAAAAGAAAATCATATAATGCCTCATCTAAAATACAGAGAAGAAATTAAGAGAAAGCAACCCATAATAAAATACATATTTTAACATGGAAATATTTAGACACAACTACACTAGAACAAATACAGCTCCATGAATTTCAGAAATACTATGGAGCAGTGTCACCCATTGAAAACCACAGACCTTCGCCATCTGGTCTGCGTTCCCCTCACTAACCTCACACCAACCATTGTGCTCCTCACTCACTCTGTTCCAGCCACGCTTCCCTACTCTTTCCAGACTGGAAGGCACTGTCCCTGCCTGGGGTCTTTGTAATTGCATTCTTCCATCAGGGAGACACATGGCTCCTTCCTCTGCAACCTCAGCTCTTTTGCTCATATGTCCTGCTCTCAGTGGGGCCATCCCTGACCACCCTCTTTAAAATGCCAGCCCTCTTCCCCAGGTAGTACTCCCTGTCACCCCTCCCAGCTTGGTTTTCTCCCCACCACTTACCTGACATACTAGGTATTTTAAAAACATGGTTTTGTCTGTGTCTGCTCCATGAGGTCATAGATTTCTACTCTACTGAGTCCTCATTATATAAATGGACAGCTGGAACACAGTGGATGTTCAGCAAATATTTGTTGAGTGCATGAAAACAATGAATGAGGGGTACATATTGAATGACTGAATGGATTGCTACAGACACATAGCAATTGTGGCATTATTTCTTTTTTTTTTTTTAAGATTTTATTTATTTATGTGACAGAGAGACAGCCAGCGAGAGAGGGAACACAGCAGGGGAGTGGGAGAGGAAGAAGCAGCCCCCCAGCGGAGGAGCCCGATGTGGGGCTCAATCCCCGAACGCCGGGATCACGCCCTGAGCCGAAGGCAGACGCTTAACAACTGCGCTACCCAGGTGCCCCTGTGGCATTATTTCTGAATCATGCCTCCACCTCCCTGAATCTCGCTCCTCCCCAAAACTTCTTTCCCACATGCCTGTTGCTTTCCACTGGATACATTCTCTATCCCCAGTTTAATGCTTGACCTGGCTTCCTCCAACCTTGGTATCACATCTGGCTAACAGATTTGTCTCACCCCTAGGTTCAATCATATTGTGACTGCTTCCTGGCAATGCCCATCTTTCCCCCTCCCCTCACCTTCCCAAACACTCCATCATTTTGTCCACAAATGCACTTCCCTTATAAGCTTGTCAAACTCCTTCCCATCCTTCAAGGATAGGTTCAAATTCCTTCTTCTTTCAAGGACACCTGATCCACCATCCAGAAGTCAGCTTCATGCCCCAGAGACCTCATAATTATTTGTAACTGTTCTGGATCCCCATACATCCTCTGCTGTATAAAGTTTTTGTGTTCACTTTATTCCTCCTGCCAGAGTTTAAATTAAGTACAGAGAGTGAGTTTTAGTCATCTCTTTCTTCTCCCCTGGTACATGGTAGATGGTCAATGAATATTGAATGAGATCATTTATGTCAGGCCTTTAATACAGCTCCTGGCACAGTGAATGCTCCGTCACTGCTGGCTGCTAATACTAGTTAATACACAAAGGAGGCAGAGTTCATTCCCACCCAGAGGACAGGTACAAACTGTGAGGTCAGTTAGGTGGATTTTGAGAGCCTGTGTTATGTCTGAGTCCTTGTTTCTCACACCCTGGGGCTCTTCGCAACTCAGCAGCTGCCCCGTGTTCTCAGGTCCACCCGGGTTCTCCTGCAGCAATGGACAGCTCCTGGGCCAGGCTCACAGCCTCCCATGGGCCTGCAGAGGTCTTCCTCCTTGCCTGTCACAGGTGCTTGCTAGGCTGCTTGTAAATATAACCCATAGCTAGGGGAGATGGCACTTCATGTTCCGGGGCCAACCCTCAACCAACATGGGTAGGAGTTGTTGGAAAAATGCCCCAGCCTCCTTGACTTCCAGAGGGGCAATTCTGAAGCATGTCCTACATGGTTTCTCAGGAGATATCCCCTGGGATTGAGTCCCTGTTGCCCCTGACAATAACCTATTTCTTGGGTTTTCTCTCTTCCCTGACTTACATCCCCCACTTCCTTAATTGTGCTTTTTGGGATCACGCCCCAACACTACATGCACTTGAGTCCTAGGAGAAAACACCATCAGCCAACATTCCTGAAGACAGGGGTGCCCAGCCCTTTATTCTGACAAAGCCTTAAGTGCCCCCCATGCTGACACTACTTCCCTATGGCCCACTAGCACAGGCTCTCTGGCACCCGATAACCCTTGGGTTATCTACAGAGATAAAAATTGGAGGGTGGAAGTACATCTCAAATTTATTCTAAGTTTGCCTCTACCCTTATGGAAAATGTGCCCAGGAAATGGTTGCCATGACCCACCATTTAAAAACAAAGTCCTTACTCTCATTCTGATGGCATCAAGGTCTTAGACCTCCATAAGGACACATTCCTACCTTATTGAGACCAACATGTCATGAAAACACAATGAAGTTGTTGGTTTATGGCTCAGAATTTTGGGGGCTGTATATGTTTATCAATGAGGTTCTCACATGTTCACCAAAGCCTGGTCCCTATTCTCTCTGAGCACACAACTAGATTATATCCCTTAGCCGCCTTTGCACTAAATGTGGACATGACTGGGTTCTGGCCGATGGAATGTGACAGAACTGATGTGTGCCACTCCAGGCCTGGCCATTAAAACCCTCCCATAGATAATCCTCTGTGTCTTCACTGATTTACTGTCTGGGGGCAAAGGAATCCATGACCCCAGGGTTTGGCGGAAGTCAAGGTTGCAGAGTACCTTAAGCCCTAAATCACCACGTGGAAGGTGCCTACATTGGCTTGGCTTTGAAAAGAAATAACTACTATTGTCTGAAGCTGAAATTCCAGGGTTTGGTATAGCATCTAGTGTTATGCCAAGCAATACAAAAATTGGTACCTAGAGGCGAAGGGCTGCTACAACCAAAACCTAAAATAATACAACATTGGCTTAGTCGTTGAGTGGTAATTAGTGAGGAAGAGGATATGAGAAGCTGGGAAGAAGGAAACCTATTGCATAAAGTGGCAAACATCTGGTACAACTGTTGCATGGCAGACATTATGCCTACTAAGCCTGTAGTCCTAGGGGAAGTGGCTGGAGAGAGCCAGAGTAATAGGATGTGATGACTTTTCCCAGGTCAAGGACTAAGGTGAGTGAGTGAGACACCTAAGGCACAGAATTGAGGAAGCAGTCACTTGCACAACTCCCCTCTTAGCAAGAATTACAAGAAAGAGATGAGTTCAGGAAAGCTTGGCTAGTTTGCAAACAGACATAAAAGAGGCTACAGGGTCCAGAAACACTAGCTCTCAAGGGTTAGAAAAGCCTACTCATTTTGGATCCCAAATAGCAAACAACAGATTTGAGCAACAAAAGCCCCTTCTGACTCAGACCTACTGACAAAGATCTGATGAAGGATGTGACATTCCCATCCATGCCTATTATTTCAGATAGTCTCAAGACAGCCACTCTTAAGTCAAGAGAGAGAAGCATGAGTGAGGAAGCAAATAAATAAATGAAGCTTGAGAAGTATGTATAGGAAAAACCTTTGGGTACGAGCTTTTGCTCATGGGATTGCTGGGAAGCAAAGATCAGCACATTCTAAGTTTTTAGGGAATTATATTGCCAAAGAAAAAATGAGCCTAGATTTAAAAGGCCTTTGATAGTTAGAACCTTGAACCAACCTTTGAGTCTCCAAATTTGCACAAGAAGAAAGTTGGCTTCAGGGGCTGTGCAGCCCTCAAAAAGGAACAGACTCACCAACACCCACCTCATGGGTTCCTAGGTGGCCATGGAGGATAACAGTTAAGGAAGAACCTTCCAGAAAGCAGAGCGGACCACAGAAAGCAAAAGACAGGGAGTTCCTCCCAGAGAGGAAAACCAGGCTGTAATAAGAAGGGAGGAACCAAGGAACTTACTCTTAACTCCCAGGACAGGGTCACAACGCAATGCCTTCCCATTGAGACTTTATCATTGTCAGGCATCAGCATTGCTGTGTCTCCATCTTCCCTTTCCAAATGGGCATAGCTGTTACTTATCCCATCCTTGCCCACCACTTTATGTTGGATATGAATGGGAAAGGACAGCTTGTCCTTTTAGTTCGCATGTCAGTGGACAATGAGGAAAACACCCCATCCAGATGGAAAGACCAGACAACACCGAGAAATACAGGATTTTAGTTAAATGCAGTAACTGTAAGGGGCATTGGGTTGTCTCTTTTTGGAAGGGAGTGACTGTGTTGTTTGTATGCGAAGAAGAAAGTTTAGTTGAGTGAGGTGACTTGGTAACCAAAGGGTGGATTGTGGCAGAATCTATGTGTTCACTAAAACCTTTTCTCTTTTATCTGGAAATACAGATAATTTTTTTTTATTTAAGATTTTAAGTATTCTCCACACCCAACATGGGGCTTGAATCACAACCCCGAGATCAAGAGTCACATACTCTACCAACTGAGCCAGCCAGGTGCCCCATAGACTGTATTTCTTAACACTTGCAGTTAGATGGGGCCATGTGTCTGGGTTCTGGAAAATGGCATGAGCAGATGTGCACTGCCTTCAGGCCTCACCCATTAAAAACCTAAAACAGACAATCCTCCTTTTTTGTTCTCCACTTGCTGATTAGAAGAAAAGGACTTTGGGACTTGAAGGTATAGAAAAGCTTAAAAATGAAAGGAGTCTGGATCCCTAAACTTTCTGCCAAACACCTATAAATGAATTACATGCAATGAGAAATAATCATTTATTGGATTAAGTCAATAGAATTTTATGGTTTATTTGTTACAGCAACTATCATTGTCCTCATACAACCTACTTTATAGGTTTGTTATCAAGACGGAATGAGTTAATGTGAAAAATGGTGTCTGGTGCCTAGTATATGAAAAAGGATGCTATATAAGTGTTGTCTACTCTTATTTGCTTGAGAACAGGCAAAAATCTGTCATGCACTCCGGCTTGGCAGACAGCAGCAGCAGCAATGGAAAACAACATAAACTCAGGATAATATTCCTAGCTTTAATTGGAAAGTCCTGGAGCCTCTAAGAGCCAGACCCTAATCCTGGGGGCACACTTGGGAATTTATAATACCTTGTCTAATCCACCTCCTGAGCCAACCCTAAATTCCATTCTTTAGTGCCATGTAAGTTGGAAAGCCAAAAAACTATTTACTTTAGAATCCCTCAAACAAAACCCAGGACGATGTGTGTTACGCAAATATCCAGGTAACTTTAAGAGCTTTGCTTCTCAGAACTAAAAGAAAGATAAAGACTTTCGGTACCATAGCCTGCCACTGGAGCAGAAAATGGAGATGTGCTTCAACCCAGCCACGAGCCTGGCTGCAGAGCTAACGGAGTCTGGTCTACCAATCTAAGATGAAAAAAAGAAAGAAGGGGGGCAAAAAAATGGTGAGGCATGCCATGATTTCTTTGACCATATTCTAAAAGGGAAGTCAATGACTGACTCCTTTCACTTACATCCTGAAACAAGTTTTTAAAAGTAAGTCTTGCTTTTTATTTCAGACTTTGCAGCTTTGTGATATTCTGAGAAGTTTCATTTCATTCAGTTTGACAAATACTTATTAAGGGTCTAGGACATGCTTGGTTGTTTTTAGGATATTTGGTTCTGCAAAATGTCATGATACTTAGAGAATGTGTTCTTTTTTTTGTATACAATATGCTTACTAGTATCATAAGGAATGCTATACCATGTGAACTATTACAAAAGGAAGACACCGCTGACTCGAGAACTAAGAATAATGTTAAAGTCCTGTGCTCTTGTTAATCAATGGCAAGGTTGGAGATGGAAAAGTTACTCTTGTTTTCAAGGTAGAAAAAGGAGAGTGAACTCATACAGCTGTTCGTGGATCTGAAGTTATTTAAACAACTAGACCCCAAGGTGTTGGCTTACAAACTCCGAGCTATGAAGGAACAAGATTGTTGTTAACATCCAAGGCCCTCGGTAGGTCTTTGAGCAACCCCTCCTAACTCACCCAGCCATCACCTCTGATCAGGTTTACTTGCATCTCCAGCAGGGATTTCAAGGTCAGTGATGACCACCTCTTTAGAATGTCCTGACCCCTTGGCTTTTCACCATGCTCCCCGTCCCAATTCAAAGTCCCGGGTAACTGTGGAAGTCATTCATCATACTTTCTTCTGCTTAGGTTTCAGAAATACAAATGATCCAGTCTTTTGCAACAAAATTGAATGACAAAAGATGATTAGCCTTATTATATAAAGGATGCCTATGAATCAATAAGAAAATGCAAATATTCTAAAAACATATGGAAGATACAAATGGCAAATTCACAAGGTAATTAGTATAATTAGCCAATATACATTCAAAAAACCTGACTTTACTAGTAATCATGTTACTATAAATTATAATATCAAATATCATTTTTCTCCAAACAAAAGGAAAAATTTAGAAGAGCAAAATAGTAACATAAGGGAATTCAGAAATGGGTAGTTTCATACATGCTTGGAGAAACAAAAATTTGCATGGTATTTCTAGAAGTCAAAATGCCTTTATAAGACAAACTGTATATGTCTTTTTTTAAATCTTTTTTTCCCTTTAGATTTTTTTTTAATTCCAATATAGTTAACATACAGTGTTAAATTAGTTTCAGGCATACAATATAGTCATTCAACAATTCTACACATTATTCAGTGCTCATGATAAGTATACTCTTAGTCCCCTTTGCCTATTTCACACATGCCCACCCCCAACCTCCCCTTTGGTAATCATCAGTTTGTTCTCTATGGCTAAGAGTCTGTTTTTTTAAAATTGTATTTGTTTTTGACACAACATTTCCTCATCTAAGAATTTTTTTCTAGGAAATAGTCATAGATATGAGAAAACTTTAGTTAGAAAGAGGGTCACTGCAGAGTTATCATTACGAACAACTGAAGTAAATGCAACATCAAACAAGATAAGATCAGGCAAATAAATGATGTTATGCTATTTTTTTTAAAGACTTTATTTATTTACTTATTTAGAGAGAGAGAGAGAGAGCGCGCGCGCCTACATGCACACGCACAAGTGGGGGATGGGCAGAAGGAGAGAGAATCCCAAGTGGAATCTCCACTGAGCGTGGAGCCCCATGCAGGACTCTATCTCATGACCCTGAGATCTGAGCCGATATCAAGAGTCAGACACTGGACAGACTGTACCACCCAGGCCCCCTATGCCATTTTTATAGAGTACTGTGTAACCACTCAGAATAATGTTGTACAAGGATAGTGACCAGAAAGATATTCACGCATATTGTTTAGAGGGACAGAAAGCAGAGCATAAAGAAATTCAGACAGAAGCATCTGATTTGTGTGTGTGCTTGTGGCTCTGTGTGTGTTTCTAGCTGTATCTATATCTGTGTATCTATGATGATTTTTATGTCCATATTCAGAAGGACATTTCCCCAAAAGTTAACTGGCTATCTGTAGGTGCTAGGATTTGGTTAACTGACATTATTTTATTTAATCTTTACAACAATCCTACGAGTTAGGCTCTATTTTCTTCTCTTTCGCTGTGATGGAGACCAAGGCTTAGAGAGGTCTAGAAGCTTCCCCAAGTTCCTTACTTACACAGCAAGTCGGGAACAGAGTTGAACTCAAATTGTTTGACTTTAAAATCTACACTGTGCTTTTTATGAAGGACAGTGTAGTGAGTTATCTGTGGTGCTAAATTTATCCAATGTAAATAATAGTGCTTTTTAAGAGATTAGATCCTTCCTGCTTTTTTTGAGACTAACGTAACCATTCTGTAATGAAAAGATGAGATTATAAACAGTAACTGTTTTATTTTTTAATGGTCTTAGGACATTTAAAAGTTGGTAACCTGGTATCAATTCCCATTTTATTTTTAATTGCACTGGTTCTAAAATTCAAAAGTTAAGGAGCCATGGATGATTGGGGGAGCAGCGTCTGCCAACCTCATGAAACAACATGTAAAAATATGTTTATATGTGACTATGTGCTTTCTTCCAGAGAGAGGCTCCATAGCTTCCTGGTTGATCCTCAGAATCATCCTGACTGAGGAGATTAAGAGCCTCTATTCGATTGTTTTCCCCTTTATTATCCCACACACACCCCACCAGGCCAGGGGATCCCATCCCCTTCCCCTTTTCTGAGACTATCCTTCATGAATTATCTTTTCCCTCCCTTTCTCTCCTCCCCCTTCTCTTTATACCTTCAATCTCTTTCTCTATTCTGGTGCCTTCTCATTATCCTACAGATATGCCCTAATCTCCTTAGCTCTTAAAAAAAAAAATCTTCCCTGACACCCTACCTCTCCCTTAAATTGTCATTCATCTCTTTATTCATACAACGAGAACACACTTGGTATCTACTCTATGTCAACCACTGGAAACAGAGATGAACAAGACAAAGTCTTTGTCCTTATAGAACTTCATTTTTAGAAGAAGACAAGAAATACCTTATCAGTTAAGAAGGCTTTCAACTACAAGAATTAGAAACCTCACTAGCAGTGGCTTAAACTCTCCTCAATGACACAAAGTCCAAAGATAGGTGATTGCCGGCATCGGTTGCCATCAAGGACCCAGACTTTTTCTGTGTTTCTGCTCTGGTATCTTTAGCATGTTGACTTTTTGCCATTGTGTTTGTCACTCGTAGTCACCAGGTGGCCCAGCAGTGCCAGGATTCCACTTTCAGCACAGAAAGGAGAAGGAAACAATAGAACAATAGTGTCTACCTCTTTGGTGAGGAAAGCAAAAGCCTCCTCTCAAACATAGGAGAAGACAGACTTCCTTCTGTTTCATTGTCAGGATGGTGACTGGGAAAATAGGCACGTGGCATCCTTGCATCTGCTTGCAAACAGCAGGTAAGAAGGAGGCTGAGAATGCTGCGGGTTAGCCCAGAAACAGTGTCCAATACACATAATCAAACAAATAAATACAATAAACTTGAAAAGTAGCAAGAGTACAACGCCCCACTCCTTAAGCATGGGCTGTGCCTACTGACTTCCTTGCGAAGAGTACAGTATCTAATGGGGGAAAAAGAGTAATTTTATAGTGGAGGACCTGACAAGCACTACCTCAGCCAGGTGATCAAGGTCGACACCAATAATCATAAATCAAACCTAATCGTAAATCATAAACCCTTGATATAATGTGATGAAAATGGCACTTTACCTCTATAGCCTTTCTCCCCTAAACACATAACCCAGTATAATCATGAGAAAAACATCAGATAAATTTTGGTTGAGAAACATTCTATATAATACCTGACTTGTACTCCTCAAAACTGTCAAGGTCATCAAGAACATTATCGCAGGGGCACCTGGGTGGCCCAGTCCATTAAGTGACCAACTCTTGATTTTGGCTCAGGTCATGAGCTCAGTGTTGAGAGATTGAGCCCGACATTGGGCTCCACGCTCAGCATGAAGTCTGCTGGAGATTTTCTCTCTCCCTCTCCCTCTGCTCCTCCCCATATTCTCTATTTAAAAATAAATGAATAAAATCTTTAAAAAAAAAAAAGGAAAAGGAAAAACATTATCACAGCTGAGAGGAGAACTAAATGTATGTACTGTGGTACCCTGGGTGGGATCCTGGATGGGACATCAGGTTAAAACTAAAGAAATCTGAATAAAGCAGGGTTTAGTTCATATAATACATCAATGTTGGCTCATGAATCATGACAAACGTTCCCCACTAACGTAAGATGTTAGTAATAGGGGATGTTGGGTGCAGAGGTGGGAGTAAATGGGAACTTCCTGTATGATCTTTGGGATTTTACTGTAAATCTAAAATTGTTATTTAAAATGTGGCTCATTTTAAAAAAATAATAAGGGCTATGAAGTAAGGAGAAGGGTGGGAAGGGCTACTGGAGATGGGACAGTTGGAGAAAATCTCTGAGGAGGCGACACTGATGCCAAAACCCAAATGCTTAAGCTGGCTGTGTGAAGAGCTGGGGGAAGGGCGTTTCGGGCAGAAGCGATGGCAAATCAAGGGCCTGAAGGAGTTTAAGGGAGAAAGAAGGCTCTTGGGGCTAAAGCAAAGCGAGTGAAAGGGAAAAGGCAGGTGCTGAGGTTGGGCAGCCGGGCAGGACTGATGGAGCCTGGTCTGCAGACCACAGTAAGGACTGTGTCACCTCCTCAGGTCAACTTCTGGATTTGACAGTATGAGAATATTAAGTCGTCTCATTGGATTAATCCCCTACTGCCGCTAGAACAAATTATCACAAGTTTAGTGGCGTAAAATAACACAAATGTATTATCTTACAGTTCTGTAGATCAGAAGTGCGACACGGATCTCACTGGGCTAAAATCAAGGTGTCACGGGGCTCCGTTCCTTCTGCAGGCTCTAGAGAACCTGTTGCCTTGCCTTCTCCAGCTTCTAGAGGCTGCTGGCATTAAGGGGCTTATGGCCCCTTCCTCCATCTTCAAATCCAGCCGTCATAGCCCTCCACCCTCTGCTACCAGCATCTCGTCTCCTTCTCTGACAGCCTCTCCTGCAGAGTCTGCCTCGCCAGTCTCACTTATAAGAACCTTTGTGACATTGGAGCAAACCAGACAATTCAGGAGAATGTCCCCATCTCAAGATCCTTCACTCAATCACTCCTGCAGAGTTCTCTTGGCCATGTAAAGGAGCATTTACAGGTTGCAAAAATTAGGATGGAACATATTTGGGGACCATTATTCAGCCTATAATAATGATAATAACAGCAGGACTGCAGATGTCTGATTGCTGACTATTTTGTCAAGTTGGGGCATTTAAAAAAAATACCATATACCAATTTCATTGGAAAGTCATCTACAGGTTTTAAACAGAGGAAAGACACAATAATGACCCCCACTTGCTATGGAGACTCCTTTGTGAGGATGACGCTCTCCCTGAGAAATGCTGTCCTGCAGATTTCAGCCTCCCATTGTCCCCTGGCCCGGCATGCTGGGGCAGAACACAACTACACAACTATAAACAATCACCCTGAATAGAACCTCATTTATGTGTTAAAAGTTTGTTTTTAAAAACAGCTTATTATAGAAATCTCAAGCAAATACAAAAGTAGAAAATATAACACATTTCCATGTGCCCGTCACCCAGCTCCCACAATTATCAATAATATCATCTGTTTCCACCGACCTCCCTCTCCCACTGGATTATTTGAAGCAAATCCCAGACATCACTGTTTTGATCATAAGTAAAAATTTTACCCCTGATATTGCGCAGAGAAAGGTTGTAGGAAGAGGTAGTGGGAATGCAAAAGTAGAAGGCAGATTGGAAGTAGACGAGTCAGATGGTTTGGAGTAGGACCACAGAAGTGGAAAAAAAGAGATGTGGACACCCTGGGCCCATATTGTGGAGGCAGAGCTAACAGCCATAGCCAGTACGTTGTATGTACACCAGAAGGGAGAGAAACGAGTCAAGGACGGCGCCTAGGGAATGGCAAACAATACTATGAGTTTACCAAATTCTCTTTCCTCTTTCCTCTTCCTGGGCACACAGTGAGACTACATTTCCCAGACTCCCTTGCAGTTAAGTGGGGCCAGTGACTAAGTCCAGGCTGATGGGATTTAGTCAGAGATAGTATCTGCCCTTGCCAGGCCTCAGACTTCCCACCCAACCCTCCACCTACCCTGTCCTCCTTTCTCTGCTCATCAGGTGCAGAGATCCAGGACTCTAATGCTGAGGCGCTAGAAGAGCGCTTCCCAAACTCTTTTCTTTTTAGTTCTAATCTATCATGGCCTGCTACTTTTTAAAAATACAGTAAAAATAATTGCCTGAAAAATTAAATTTAAAAAAAGACAAAATATAAGCCCCATTCTATTTCTTACTATTAGATTCAACAGACCTGAAATTACTCTGTCAAATTGCCGTAATTTCTAAACACTCTAAGTTCTATAATTATCTTGGCACGAAATGGTAACAAAGAGTTTATGAACCAGCACTGGCCTGCGGACCACATTTTGGGTAGCACCTTCCAAGAAGATGTCAGAGCCGGGTAGATGGTGCCTGGGTCCCGAACGGCTGTGTGGAGCACGGGCATCCCCTCCCCCAATACTCCCTCGCCAGCCAACATCCACTGGGCTCTGACATGAATATGAAATAAACGTTTGTTCCATTCGGCCACTGAGACGTTGGAGTTGTTAGGACAGCTAGCACATCCCAACTAATCCACAGGGCTTTGCTCTGAGCAACTGGATAGATGCTAATAATTGAGAAGGGGTGACAGAAGAAAGACTACCTCTCTCTTTCTTTTTCCTTTTAAGCCAAACTGCTTGAAAGTATAATTTAACCTTACTAAGGATTTTTTTAACTTACTGAAGTTTGGTTTCCACCCTTATCACTCCCCTGAAATTGCCGTGCTCAGGGTGACACACGCAGACTGCCAACCATGTACCAGTTCAAAAGTTACCTTCCCTGTAAACACTTGGCTGACTCCCTCAGGAACGGGTAGTTGTTCTGACATCAGTGATTCCGTGCCATTAATTTTATATTAAATTACAATGAACAAAGGCGCGGACCATTTGTGAAGAATGAATAGCTTCTGCTCAATATGGGAGTCATTTCTGTGTGAATCCATCCTATCAACCTTCACACCGCTGAGCTGAGTGGAGATATTCCCACCACTGACACCTAACTGGGGCTTGTCCTGGATCCTCCCCCAGGAAGTGTTGCTAACAGACTCACCCACACTCCCCACTTCCTCACGAAGCTTCAACACACAGCATCCTCCAGGTAAAGTTCGAAGTTCCAGCCAGATTCCTTCGAGAATGTCCGTGCTCTGCCTATGGGGAGCAATCAGGGGAAAGGTAGCACAGAATATTTTGTCGGTTTTTTCCTCTTGCTTATGATGCTGTTCTATTGAAAAAGATACAATCCTGGGGTGCCTGCCTGGCTCAGTTGGTGAACTGCCCAAGTCCTGATTTTGGCTCAGGTCGTGATCTCAGTCAAGCCCTGCACGGCGCTCTGCACTCAGCAGCGAGTCTGCTTGAGATTCTCTTCCCCTCTCCCTCCACCCCTCTCCCTGCTAACACACTCTCTCAAATAAATAAACCTTAAAAAAAAAAAAAAAAACGATACCATCCTACCAAGGAGAGTAAAACAAGATCATGTTAGTTGACTGCAAGCACAGTCAGCAACCAGGGTGAAATTGTTTTTTTAGAAAAGGTGAATCTTCAAGGCTGCTGTTCATTGATTCGGCAAACATTTATTGAGCACCTACCCTTCGCTGGTACTGGGTTAGGTGCTGAGGATACAGCAAGAAGCAAACCAGATAACCTCCCTGCTGATCTTTGCTCCCTAAGGTTTCTATAACAAAGTACCACAAACTGTGTGGCTTAAAACAGAAATTTTTTTCTCTCACAGTTCTGGAGTCTTTAAGTCTGAAATCAAGGTGTCAGCCAGGCCACCGTCACTCAGAAACCCGGCGGGGGGGGGGGGGGGGGATCCTTCCTTGCCTTTTCCTAACTTCCAGTGGTTTGCCAGCACGGGGGCATTCCCCGGCTTACAACTGGATTACTCCAACCTCTGCCTCCATCCCCACATGGCATTCTCCCTGTATGTCTCTGTCTCTGTGTCTCTTCTTTCTATATAGAAAGGACACCAGTCATATTGGGGTAGTAACCCCAAGAAGTTGATATCTTAACTAATTACATCCACAACAACCCTATTTCCAAATAAGGTCACATTCTGCGGTACTGGGAGTTAGAACTTCAAGATATCTTTTTTGAGGGGACACAATTCAACCTATAACACCACTTCTCTGGAGCTTATAGCTTCGGAAGGAGCCATATAGTAAAAGCATCATCACATAATTAAACATGAAAATGCCAGTTGTGGTAAACGCTCTAATGGTGACAAGAACAGGAAGAAAGTATAACAAGAGAAGCTAAGGTCAGAAAAGAGGGAGTCAGAAGGAGGTAAACAGGAAAAATTTCTCTGAGGAACCGCACTTAAACTGAGGCCTGAAGAATTTTCAAGCCTGGAGCATTCCTGGGCTCAGAATGGCAAATAGGGAGCCCCAGGCTGAGGAGAAATTTGACAAGTGACACATACAAGACCCTCCACAAAGGGCAGCTAGAGAAAACTTCAGATGAAATAGAATGTCTCTTGTTTCATTCACTTCGATACTCTGGCCCCAACAGGTTGTGTGTGAGTAGGAAATCCAGTCACTCTGCTGAGTCTATGAAAGAAGGAAGACCTGTCCTATCATCAGATTCTCCTACTATTTTAGTGATTGTTTTGTTTAGTCTTTTCAAGGACCATGTTGAGTGAGCCAAATATCGTTTACAGTCTTCTCCCTTTGGGATCTGGCCGAGGCTGCCGGGTGTTTTGTCTGACGAGGCAAATGCGATAGAGTCACTTCCAGTTTGAAATGTTTGAGAGAAACATATCGTATTTACAAGATTTCTGGATTAGTGAAGATCGATGTGAGTGTACGATTTCAGTCAATTGCTGCTGGAATCATTGTGAGTTTTCAGCACAACACTGTTTAGTGCGCAAACCTCTGAAAGTATGCTTTTATACTTTCCACTCACCCCCCTCCCCAAAAAGTCTCCAAAACCCAGCTATCCTAAAGGGAGTTAAGACTTCCTGAAGCAGTAGACAAAGAATTGAGTGTTAGCTCCTTGACCAGGTTTGGATTACCTCCGAAGGCAACTGGACCATCATACGTGGCATATATTTTTAGAGTTAGACAGGGAGAAGGGGCGGGCCGTTGGAGGCTGTGCTCTGACTGGGTGTGGTGGGAAGTCACCCTCCTCCCTCTTTGGGGACAAAGTGTCCCACCCTAAACCAGATAGTGACATATCACAGCTCAGCCTCTCAATTTCACTCATGGGCCTCTGTTTCCCACATCATCCAAGGTCAGAGAGACCCAAACCAACAGAGGTGACTCCACAGCCTCACAGGAAGTTAAAGCTGTGAGAATAAGGAAGTGGCACCCCGTGCACGTCCCCAAGGAGCTGTCTGTACACGGGGCCAGGGCTGCTTCCGGGCCAGCGTCCAGGTCTGCTGCTGAGGGCCAGGTGGTGTTAGAGTTGGCCCACTACCCCTCCTCCATCACATTTTCCAGGAAGGGGTGGGTAGGGACGGTGGTAGGTGGGGACATTGTCGGCAATGAATGTTGGTGTTTTTGAGTGGGAGCCAAAGCATTGTGTGTTTTAGGGGGTCTGGCAGACTGCCTCCGCCTAGGGAGACACACACGAGACCGCCACCTCAGCCTACAGCAAATTTGTTTAAACTGTGCAGAGTCGGGTGGACGCTGGGGTCAGTTCCATCATGAGGGCCAAGACTCCCCCCTCCCACTGCCTGCCATCTCCAAGCAAATGAAGCAAAGGGGCTGAATGATGGGCTTGATGGAGTGGGGGGTGCTGTTTATTACCAGTCTTGTCAATCATTTCCAGGGGTTAGATGTTGATAGAGAGTTCTTTTCTTTCAATTGTCCAGTACTAGAGTCTAGATCTTAGCTGAGGCAAGCGGGCATTCATAATGGTGGTCCAGCTCGTAGCCAGGGGAGCACAATCAGGCTGGGGTGAGTTCCTAACTTTTCATCAAACCACTTTCCCACCGTGCTTAGACTTCTTCTTCATGGAGCCTTCAGGGGCCCGAGAATAACCCAGGAGAACAAAAGCCAGAGGAGAAGGTCCAAGCCCAGCACAGCCAGCTTCGAGCAGCTCTCTAGGAACTTTTCTACCAGGAACAGGTCCTGCCAGTACAGAGTCTTCTTCAGGAGCCGGGCTGCTGCGGGGTTGGCTTGAGCTGGCCCCGCCTACATTCCGTCTGATCACAGCTGGTGTGCATTTGGAAGCTTCTGTGCTGCAGGCTGTGTCCCACCTGGTGCCCATCATCGGGGATACTACTGCACCGGGCCTAGCGTGTGTTACAAACTTGAGGCTTGTGCAATCCGAAGCTGTACAATCATTTGGGAGACTGAATATTCACAGGGAGGGGGGTGAGGGAGGCTGATGGCATAGAGGCCCAGAGGAGACCATCCCTGTTCTCAACCCGAGACCTGAGCATAGCCTGGAATCCTATCGGTTCAAAATGTCAGAGGCCGCCATAGGTTGCCATATGTAGCAAATAAAAATACAGGCCATCCCAGTAAATTTGAATTACAAATAGGGAACGAACACTTTTTCTGTATAATTATGTCCCATATATCACATGGGATATCCTTGTGTCTAAAAATTATTTGTTCTTTATCTGAAATTCAGATTTAACAGGGCATCCTATATTTTTCTCTGACAACTCTAACCCAGGTGCGGATGCCTCCCGAAGCTTCTACTCAAGGCAGAAGTGAAAGGAAACTGAATACTGGCTTCTTTATTTGATAATTAGCCTTTCAACCAGTTCAGAGGCTGCCGTCAGCCTCCAGCAGGTGTGCTGATGGAATGAACAACTTAATGCAGAGAACCTGAATGGCCAGTTGTCACCCACCCAGCCAAAGGGACTCTACACACACACGCGCGCGCACACACACACACACAAATGTTGTTGTCCTTCTAGAAAACTCGAACCTTGAGGTATTTTAGCTTTGTCTCAACAGCAAGCTGATTCGTTAGCAAGAAACGGCCTCAGCCCACGCCCCGGGGCAGCTGGGCTGGCTTTCTCTTCTTTCCTTGCTCATCTGGCCTCTGCCTGTGAGGAGGGCAAGCCCCCCTTGCTCCCCTTGGGCATCTCTCCTCATCCCTCCATGCACAGTATTTTCCCGAACCTGGTTACCTGAGAATCTGGGCCACCACTAGGTGTGAAAAGCAATTTAAGTTTTGCATGGAGGTGAAATTCACATACCGTAAAACTCACCATGTTAAAGCGCACGGTTCCATGACTTTCAGTACATTCACAGGATTATGCAACCGCCACCTCCCTCCAGTTCCCAAACATTTTCATCACCCCAAAAGAGAACTCCGTTAAGCAATCTCCAGCAACTTACTTTTGGTTTCTTCAACAAACGGAGCACTCCCCATGAGGGAATGGAGGAAACGGAGGAGGCCTCACGGCTTTGCTTTACGAGCCTAATCACATGCCTTTGATTGGTCTGTAAAATGGAAGGTTGCACAATTAAAGGGCCACAGAAGGACAGGTGAGGCTCTGGTCAGCGGGTGAGGGTGCAATGCAGGGCAGGGCTTCCCAGGGAGGGTTGGAGAAGCCGCCAGGCTGCGAAACAATGGGAAGGGAGGCTTCTGCACTAGAGGGTGTCTTGTGAAAGGTGTAAATCTGCTCAGATCACATTCCTGGCGAATAGAGGCAGGGAAGGGGCAGCACGAAGGTGCAGAATTGAGCCTGAGCTTCTGGGTTCAGTGGGAGCAAATGACTCACTTTGGGGAGGTGCTGGGCTTTCCCCTGGACCATCAGTCCTTTGAGGTTTCCTGATTTACAGAAGGAGTCAGTTCCCTTTCAAAGGAAACCTCGACTCTCTCCTCTCCAGAGGGACCAACACTCCTTGTTGCATATAAAATCTGGTGCAACTGCATTTTTGGAGACAACTGCTCCTTCCTGCAGTTGACTTCCCGTAGTTTCACTATCCAGCTGGTTCCAGCTTCCTTTCTTCTTTCGCGACCAACAGGGGTCCCCAGCTTACTGCAAAATCAAAAGCTTCCTTGTTTGGAACAGAGTTGCAAGGGGAGCCCTTGGTTCAAGATTTAGCTCAGGTATTGAGCTCATGCCCCTTTGGGGAAAGGATAGGGAAAAAAGAACCAGCCAAGAGGGAGATCTTCGGAGACAGCTCAAGTTACTTGGGTGCACAGAGTTGAACAGTCATCCCCTCACCAAACCTATAATGAGTGCGTGTTTGCACAGGGCCCCGGACTAGAAGGACGCAAAGCAATGGCAGGCTCTCAGGTGTTGCGTTCTGTGGACCAGGCACCGTCCTGAATGCCGCACCGATACTCACTCATTGAAGTACAATAGTCCTATGATCAGTGACATGGAAATGAGCTTGCCTTGGGGTGGCCGTTGTCCTAGTGTGGTTCGCCCTCTGTCCACCAACACCCCAGCCAGCGAGAGGAATTCAAGCCCCTGCTCTCCCCTGTGCAGTAATCACAGGACACAGAGAAGTTGCGGTAACGACAGCAGAGAAGTGGGGGAACACAAATCCGTCTACCCCACTGTGCACGGAGCACCCCCCTCGCAAATATCTTTACCCCCCTCCCTTGCTCCTGTGGTCCACGGAGCTGAAACGGCTGCCCACTCTGTCCAGCCTGTGGATACTTTGCTCAGGGATCAGAGAAGCAACAATATTCAAATAGACGCCCTAGAAAACAGAACTGGGAGAATCTCTTTGGCCCAACTGGACAGTAACCAATCATTCATCCTGGATTTGGGGGACAAGAGACGTAATTATACTTTTTCCTAATAAAGATAATTTATTAAATGTATAACAATACAAGTTGATTTTATACCCTGATACAATTTCTTTCATACAAACAAACCCATAAATTAGGAAAAAGTCTTTATTGTGCCCTGTAGTGGGGATGAGGAAATACAGTCCCTGTGTTTTTCCTTCTACACTGTATTTAAACAGAGTTGTGATCTCTCTAAACTATAGTCCATCTGAAATTATGTCTCACTTCCAAATGTACTCTTGGATGCTGTGTGCTCTCACCTTGTTTCCTACCTTGGATCAGGGTGTAGATGCTGTGTGTGTGTGTGTGTGTGTGTGTGTGTGTGTGTGTGTGAGGGGTGGGGAGAGAGGGAGGGAGGGACTGAGATTGAAGTCTTTCAAGGAAGGATTAAAGAGTCCTTTCAAATTAGCTTCTCTCCCATGGTGGGACTTAGAATCACAGTGCTTAGAAGAAGTGGGATAATGAGGGACTTGCTGCTTGTGACAGTCCTTCCCTAGGAAGCTTCGGGAAAGGTGAAGAGACTAATTGGCTGGTCTGGCAAATGATTCAAGATGAGTCCAAAAGAAAGAGCCAGCTCCTGTTAGGAAGTGAATGGAAATTCACCTTCACACCGGCCCTTCTGTGGTGGGCGCACAGATGTGAAAAGCAGAGCCCTTAGGGAGAGAGCAAAGGCCCTTCTCTATACCTGCCAAGAGGAAAACAAAGAGGATTTGTCATCACCTCTAGGGAACAGCCTTTGCTGTCATTTCAAGATCACCTAAGGAGTTTGCCTACATTGCAAGCCTGTTAGCAGGAGCTTAGTGGCTTCAGGGAGAGTCCAACCAGCGTAACTAGGGAAGGGCTCTGAGTGAGGCTTTAGTGGCAGTAAAGCAGATGGAAATAATTGGTTTAAAATACTAGACGTGGGTCACCCTCTAATCTGGGATGACCTAGGGTGGTTGTGCAGGTCGGGCACTATAGAACGCTAGGGGGCACCATTGACATGGAGATGGCATGCCCTAAGTCCAACCCCCACCCCCACCCCCCCCACACACCACCACCACCACAGGGGCAGCCACAGCCCACACAGTTCTCTGTGGCAGTCCTACTCCTGACTGTTGGGAAGCTGAGCCTCCCGTTCAACCTCATTCTAAGCACGACACATTCTAGTGGCAGTAGCTGCTGCCCTGCATCCTCCTTTCCTCAAGGCGCTGGTAGCATCTGTTTTTCCAAAATACACACCTCAAGTATAGAAACCTCACAGATTCACATTAACTGGGAGTGGGGGGGTAGGAAATAAGGACAAAGGCAATATAAACTGGTAAAAAAAAAATCTGAGTTCTTATAATGATGTGTAATATCTTTATGCTTGAGTACATAGAGGGAATCAGTTAAGATAGGGCTATTTTTTTTTTTTAAGAACACCTCCAAATAGCTTAAATGATACTGTGAATTTACTATCTTACTTAACAAGAAGTTCTGCAGTAGTGCAGAAACAAAGTTAGTTAATTCAATGCTTCAACAATGTCTAGAAAGATTTAGGTTTTTTACAACTATCCCATGCCATTCTCACTTAGAAGGTCAACTTTGACCCTCTGGCTCCCCTACCTCATGGTCACAAGATGGCGGCCTTGGTTCCAGACATTCCACACAAACCCCACAACAGCCTTTGGACAAACAGTCATTTCCTGTGTTTGAGTGTGTGTTTATGTGTAGGTATGTGTGTGTGCATGTGTACAGGTACATGTGTGTGTTTTATCAGAGAGGAAAATCTTAGTCAGAGGCACTCCATAGTAGAATACAAGTTAAGCTGCTAAAACAGAAAGTCTCAAAAATATGGTGGTTTAAACAAGAAAGCCTGTTTCTGTGTCATGTACCAACCCCCATGTAACTAAGTCTTTCATTCCTGTTACTTTGCCATTCCCTGGAGTTGTGCTTGTGCTTCAAGTTGGATCACAAATACCAACTCCCAGTCTGAAGAAAGTGGAAAAGAGAAGAAGTGAAGAACAGCAATCTCCTTATTAAAAACACGATCTGGAAATTAGACTCAACACTTTTTCTCACAGCTCATTGGCCAGAACAGTCCCATGGCCATACCTTGCAGTAAGGGAGCCTGAGAAGCATGGAGCTCGGGCATATGCCTAGCCAGCACTGGAGGACTGCTACTACCGAAAAGGAAAAGTAGACAAGGGGAGGTAATGGATAGTCTGCCACACTCCCCTTGTGGATTTCTGCTCATATCTCATTGGCCAGAATTACTTCACGTGATCAGATCTAAAACACTCACTGCACGAGAAATGGAACCAGTGGGATTGGCTCAGACCAGGGTTTCTCCACCTCAGCGCGGGTAATTTTTGGACTGGTTAATTCTTTATTGTGGGGGCGCTATTGTGTGGGCTCTGCGGAACGTTTAGCAGCATCCCTGGGCTTTATCCACTAGATGTCAGTAGTTCAGCCCTCCCCCTATCATGACAACCAACAATGCTTCTAGACATTGCCAAATCCCATTGACTTGAAAATCACTAGCTTGGGTCCACTAGGATTTTACCACGGAGCGGGAATAGGACGCTTCTTCCTTGAGTCACATTTGAATGATTTGGACACAAAATCAGAGCTACTCCCCCTGGAGCGATGGAGGAAACAGCAACGAATAGCGTCTGCTATTGTCAGTGATACAACAAATGTCAACAATGCGACCAGATGAGGCAATAATACAACAAATGAACGAACAAATTCTAGCAAATGAAGGTCCTGTCAGATCATCTTTAATTAAACTATGTATCCCACATATATAGGTCTTGAGAGCATGCCTGGGGCCAAAGTGCTCCAGATACATTCTTGGCTCTGGAAGTACAGTGGTAACAAAACAATGGACAAAATCCCTGTCTTTACAGATCTTGAATGTTGGCACGTAGCTACCTAACCGTTCAGAGTCCGCTATATGGGGTAGTAGGGAAGGAAGCACTACATCGGAACGAAACATTCCTGCACCCAGACTCTGGTTCTGCCCCTTATTAGGTATGTGACCCTGGGCAAGTTACTTTTAACTTTTTTTTCTCATTTATTTTTCATCGTTCACATCTATTAAGTGAAGGGAATAATACTACCCACCTCTTAGCATTATCTGGAGGATGTACTTCTTCTTAGCCCGGCGCCTATCATGGACGTGTCTCTAAACAAGTATTAGCTGTGTTCTAGCAAAGGAGCATTGGACTGGGCGTCAGAAGTTTTTCATTCAACAAACATTTGTTGAGCATCTACTATGTGCCAAACTCAGTTCTAGATACTGGGCATGCAGAGAGTCAGAGAGCTAAGACATACACTCCGTCCTCAAAGGGCCTTCCAGACTCAATACCTAGTGGGGTGACAGTGGGGGTGTGGGAGGGGGTGAGAAGATGGACGGAACCTGGGTATAGGTCCTGGTTTAATCTGACACCTGGATCAATGCCTGGCACATAGGAGGTACTCAATAAAACATTTGTTAAATAAGAAATGAATGAATGTCTCTACATAGAACAAAAATCCTGACTCACAGAAATGTTTTGTAAGCTTAGAAACTCCTATGTAAATATCGTGAAGTCAGGAACCTTGATAATCATTTGTCATTATCAAAATAAATGATTTCTATGCAAATTGAAAATATCAAAACTTTTTCAAGTGCTTGGAAGCCATTTGGCTTCTTAAATAGATTGAAATCTTGTTTATATTATTTTCTTTGTAAACTCTTTCCCCCAGTAACTGGAAAAGTTAAACTTTAAACCAACTCGTATCCAAATCATGGCAAACATGGACAAAATCCAAATGGATGGGATTTCGCTACATAATTTACCCGGATTTGAAATGGTTTAAAAGTTATCATGTTAAATTCATTGACTTCATCCATAAAAATACATTCAAGTGTGCTTAGCACTTGTTTTGGCTGGAGATGTGGAAACAGTAATAACAAATGACACTGTACAAATTCTAAAAATTATTGGTGACAAAATTGAGTCCGTTCTTCCAATTCACTTGTAATTATTTTACTCTGATTTTTATTATTTTTTCTTTAGAGAATCAAGCTGTTTCCACTTAGATTACCTCCAAGTCTTCAAATGTGGCTATATTTAATATAAATCAGGGGGCAGTTGCATTCTGAGTAAACACAGAGGCCCAAATTAATGTCATGCTTGGGGGAGGGGCTGTAAGGACTGTTACCACAGGCTTCATTTTCTCTAAAATATTTTATTTCAATCTAGACAATTCAAAAAGTAAAGTGTTTGTTGACTGCCTGGGGGCAGAGGTGGAAAAAAAAATACAGGTAAGTTTTACAGAGAACTAAAGTTGGCAGGAAATTGCAAGATGAGATTCAGCTTGAAAATATAAATTTATTTACCAAGAAGGAAACTATGAAAAGATCAAAGTACCCGTTCTCCCTTACACATTCCCCCAATTGATTCTGGGTATGACTTGCAAGATAGGGTAACCACTACCCTATGCACTATATTAAAACTTGGGGCACTTTACATTTTCCCCTTGCTACTTTGCTTGAAATATGGGTCACGGCCCCAATGTGCATGGTGGTACTCAGCTTACAGCTTTGGCCAATGAGATAGGCTTTTGCATGCATGGGTGACTGTATTTCTTTTTATACCCTAGAATCCATTTATGTAAGGGGTTTTTTCTTTCCATTAAAAGGATGTATTGAAATGAGAAGCATAAGTCATAATCATAAAAACCGTCTTACATATTCAAGACAGAGAAAAGCTAGACCAAGAATTAAAGATATAACATAAGTGTGTCTCATGGAGGTCTTTCCTCATTAAGTCAGCTGTTAATAGTACCTGGTTTGACTTCAGAGGTTGAGTGAGGAATTCATGTGAATCTTTTCTTAGGGACAAAGTCTTATAAAGAATTCTTTGCTGTCGGAACTTACTGTACCTTACAGACCCCTTTGGGAGGTCTGCCCAACCCACAGGCCAGCCTTTGTGACCACAGCCTCTTCCTGCATGGCTTCTTCATGACTCCCGCTCTCACTGGTCTGCCATGACGCCATTCTTGCCCCCGTGCCTTCAGACATCAGGGTGGTACTGGCTTCTTGCTGTTGTTAATCTTCTGGTGTTCTTCAATCTCTTTTCTGTACCCTTGACTCTGTCCATATCTCCATAAAACTGTTAAAGTCTATACGTGTCCCACTTGTTTCCCACGGGGACCCTGACAACCACACCCCTTGTAGTATTTCCTCTCGCTAAAAAAAAAGTACCACAAAGTTGGTGGCTTTAAAAAAATTATTATCTCACAGTTCTGGAAGTCAGAAGTCTAAAATGAGTTCGACTTGGCTAAAACCAAGGCGTGGGCAGGGCTTCACTCTTCTGAAGGCTCCTGAGGAGAATTTTCCAGTGACTGGATACAGCCACATTCCTTGGTTCATGGCCCCTTCCTCCCTCTTCAAAGACAGCAGGATAGCATCTTCGAATCTCTCTTCCTTTCACCTTTGCTTCTGTCATCATCTTGGCTTCTCTTTCCCTTAAAAGGCCCCCAAGCATAGATTGGGTCCACTCAAATAATCTAGGATAATCTCTCCATCTCAAGATCCTTCATTTATGAAATCCCTTTGTCATGTAATTTACTCATAGTTCCAGGGATCAGGACATGGACGTGGACATCTTTGAAGGGAGTGGGGGGTGGGTATTACTGTCTGCCACACCTTCCTTCAAGGCAAAAGATTCTTCTGTTACCTTTCCAGACACTCTGCTCCCCCACACTCTATTTTACCCACCTCCTTCATAGTGTTTCATCAAATTGTATCTGTCCCATTTCCCGCTCTGTCTCAACCTGACCGGTCAGATAGCATGAGGAATTAACGAGCACCTAGAGTTCCGAGGTGATAATGGATTTTTCTGTTGCTCTTCCCACATTGTGTTTACATTTACCCAGATCTCTACTGCCCCAAGGGGAATAATTATGGGGCTGCCAGGTCTTCAGTGGAAAGATTATCCTATTGGTATTTTAGAGCCCATCTGACTGTCCTTCAAAGCCCAAAATAAGAGGTGGTCTTGCCTGGAGATTATAAACTTTTGGAGGAGCAAGATCTTATTATACAGTTAGCGGTTAAGGTTGGGCTCTGGGTTGTTACTGTACAGTTAGCTTGGGCTCTTCCAATCCTACTGAGTTAAAATCCTTTTGCTGTTGTTTATTACCTTTGTGATCTTGGGCATGTTACTTAACCTCTCCATATTAGTTAAAGAACAGGCTAAGATGCTGTAACAAAGACACTCCAAAATATAAAGATTTAAACAAGACAGAAGCTTATTTCATATTCACATAATAGTCTAAAGATAGATGTAGGGTAGGCATGTACATGGCTTTGTCGCATAATCTCATCTAGCGACCAGGTTCCCTCTATGTCGCTCTGCTCGTCCTTATCCTGTGGTCCTTGCTTTCTTGGTCAAAGCTGGCTCACGACTACCCCATCCTTGGCCAAGCAAGGAAAAGAGGACAGAGAGAGCAAGCAGCCTCCTTTCAAGGATGGAACACTGATATTGCAGACCTCATTTCTACTCACACCCAAATGGCCAGCATTGAGTCTCATGGCCACATCCAACTGCAAGGGAGCCTGAGAAATGTAGCCGTTCTTGGGTATCCGCGGGTCTAGCCAGAATTCATCAGCTTCAATTACTTAAAGAAAAAAAGAGAAGATAGAAATTACAGAACAATTAGGAGGCTCTGCTACACTGTCAGCAGCTTAGTTTTCTCATCTACAGAATGAGAGCGTAGCTTTAATGATTAAATGGAACACGCAGAGAGGGATTCGAACTGGGTGCAGCACAGAGTAAGTGTTCAATAAATTCTAGTTTACATTGTAATATATACATATTGTATGGTATTCCCTTCCAGGCTTGGCTCCTAATGTCTGCTCCAATGTAAAGGCAGACCGTGAGGGATCCAAGAGTGTGGAAAGCTCATCCCATTGGGTGTTGTCCTGCTGGGTGTGAATGGACAGGCTGGTTACTGCCATCTGCCTCAACATTGTAATATAGAAGTCTATGCTATGATATGAACGATGCCCCCTAGAGCTGTCACAACCTGTAAAACCAGTCCTAGAAAAGCCATATAAAGGTTGAGGGATGGGAGAATAACAGGAAATATGAAAGAAGTATGAGAACAGAGATTAGAAATAAAAGTGGTATTATGGACTGAATTGTGTCTCTCCCAAATTCGTATGTTGAAGTCTTAATACCCAATGTGACTGTATTTTGAGAAAAGGCCTGCAGGGAAGTAATTAAGGTTAAGGGTAGGGCCCTAATCTAATATGACTGGTGAAGAGGGAGAAATATCAAAGCTCTTTCTCTGCCTATGCACAGGGAACCATGCGAGGATACAGTGAGAAGGTAACCATATACAAGCCAAGAGAGGGGTCTCACCAGAAATGAACCTTGCAGATACCTTGATCTTGAACGTCTAGCCTCCAAAACTCTAAGAAAATGTCTATTGTTTAAGCCACCCAGTCTTCTGTATGGTAGCCTTAGCTGACTAAGACAGTGGGAAAAATAGGAAAGGTTCATCACAAAAAAGGGCAGAGATTAGAGGAAAAGGAGGGGAAGGAGGGAGAAGGGGTTCAGTTCTTCATACTGCCTCTGGGACTTCAGGAGGGAGTTTCACCGAGTCTGATAGTCTGGCGGTGTGGTTAGTCCCGTAAGTGAGGCACTACTGCCACCTGGTGGCAATATATTTAATCCAGTCATTCATTCACTGAGCAAACCTCTATTAAATAAACACCTGCTCTGTGCAAGGAGGGGCGCTAAGCAAAGGGAATAACATTAGTAAACGTTGACTAACACCTACTTTGTGCCGAGCTTGTCCTATGTGCTTTACACAAAAAATGATTTAAGCTTCACCACAACCCGCCACAATAATACAGCAATATGATTATTGCTATTTTACAGAGGAGGAACCTGAGAGAGCAAGAAATTCGGTAAGTTGCCCAAGAGCCTACAGCTAATACGCAAGAAAGTGAGATCTTGAACCAGGAAGTCTGGCTCCGGAACTCTTTACAGACATGTTTCCTGCCCTTACAGTTTCTTCCTAATAAAAGGTAAATAACCAGTTTAGGGAAGTTGTGTAAAATACTAATAATTTGAAATGGCAGCACAATGCCTTATTTTTTATGGATTCTATGTTTGACTCGTGATCAAGAATCCTCTCTTGCTAAAAGAGACCATATTCGACTGACTCACTGTGCATACACTGGGTCAGGGCACAGGCCCAGACCGGAAGGGTTTTAAAAAATAGAAACCCCACATTCCACGGGAGCTATTTCTGCAAGAGGGAGAGGGATGGGTGGAGATATAAGTAGAAGAGGCAAAGCAGGAGAGAGGAGAGAGAAAGAAACTATAGGGCCATGCTATCCAATACAGGAGCCACTAGTCCTTGCTTAAATTTTCATTTTAACTAATTAAATTAAATTAAAATTTTAATTCCTTGGGTGCTTGGGTGGCTCTTTCGTTGGGTGGCCAACTCTTGATTTCGGCTCAGGTCATGATCTCAGGATCATGAGATCAAACCCTGTGTCAGGTTCCATGCTCATTGTGGAGTCTACTTGAGATTCTTTCCCTCTCCCTCTGCCCCTCCCCTCCCAAATAAATATATAAATCTTCTTTAAAAATGTAATTCCTCAATTACACTAGCCACAATTCATCTCAGGTGCGCTCAATAGTCACTGTGGCTGATGCTACCGTAAAAGACTACATACAGAACATTTCATTCATAGAATGTTCCATCTGGACTGTTGGAGCTCCTTTATCCTAGAGAATGGAGGCTTCCCCATGGCTGGTTCAGGCATAGTCACCCAGAGTCCACCCTGCAGCTGGCAGTCCGCAGGTCGGTGACAGAGCAGAAGAGCAAAAGTACAATTAGCCCAGAGCAAAACAGATGGCGCCTCTCTTTTCCTTGAGCTGTCCTGGGGCAGGCCGAGAGGGACGGTGTTGAGTCTCAGTAAGACTGGGCTCCTTTTCTTAGGTTAGGTGATGGGAAGCAAAGAGGGGTCTTGTTCCTCCCTTCCGCTGGGTCCTGGAGCCAGTTATACGGTGCTGTTGCACAGAACTTCCCAGGGTCTCTTCTGGGTGCCGTCTTGGCTGGTGGTTAGAGAAGTCGAGGACAGCTTCACCTCCCATTTCGATTTTACTTGGGGCCTTTGCTCTTAGCTGATGCTCCATTACATTGCCCAGACGCTGCCTGGACGCTGACTTGTCTGGGCCTCTGAACTCCCAGGCCTATCCCTAGGAAGACCTGAGTGTGTTGTTTCATGAAAGCTCTTTTTTTGTATGATAATCATGCTTTTTGGCTCATACGTGAGCCTCTGATTGTCTAACATTATTTTTTCTACTATGACCAACTGGCAGAGATGGGTGATTCAGACAGGCAATAACCACCTAGGACTATTACGTTTCATTCAGCTGGCTGCTAAGGAAACGTTTGCTAAAACACCAGACACATGACCACACAGAATGGGGTGGCACTCTATTGTCCCACCTCACTCTGTATCGTTGCCCAGTTCATTCTTTGGTGTCTGTCCCTTTCCTTCAATCCCACTCTTCAACCTGAGTCCCTTGATTACATTTTGTACTGACTAAGTCATTAGCCTCCATAAAGGTGTCCCTGCTCTAGTCTCAGATCCCTCCAAAACACTCTTCAGCTAAATGCATTCAACAGATACTTACTGAGCATCTATTACCCCCAACAAATTACGGTCCGGCGCACATTGGTATAGTGGAATAGCTATAGATACACAGTAGAATGTATCTACTGGTTCCTCTTCCTTTGGTTGCCAATGATAGAAAACTCCAACTGGCTTAAGCTGACATAGGGAATTCATTAGCCAATTAAGTCCAAAAGTGTATCTTGAATTTAGGTGGGGTGGGACCCAGAGGCTCAAACCATGTCACCTGCCAACTGTCACAGTCATTCCTTTCCCCCTCTCTTCAGTGTGGCTTCATGCTCGGGTATACTGACTGTGAAAAGAGAAGGCTGCCAGCAGCCCCAGACTTAAAATGGAATGTGTGTTTCTCTCCACTAGCTCCTGTCATGTCCCAGGATTCACTCTGATGAGACCAACCTGCCTCCCCGGTTGCCTCTGAACTGTGCCATTAAGGGAGGCTCTGATCTGGCTGGTCTCAGATCACACAGACCGCCCCTGAAATCGGGTAGGAGAGGTGCGTCACAGAACTGGTGACAGAGAAGGCAGACTCGAAGCTGAGTAGATGTAAAAAGTAGCAAATGTCTCAATAGAATGAATAAAACATAGGAAGAACACGGAGAAACAGGTGCCTAAATCTGGACACAGGTCACGGAAGCCTTCACGGCGGAGCTTAAACCTGAGCTGACTCTTGAAGAAAAGGGCAGGAATTGGCTGGTCAGGCAGGAAAAGGGGTGAGCATGGGAGGGAGGGGATCCCAGTGGTGAGAACGGCCTGTGTGGTCACAAAAGAGAATGACCTATGTATCCACATTTCTGTACCAGGCAAAGAGCCTGATTCAAGGCCAGGCTCTGCAGCTCTAGTGCCTGGTTTGAATCCCAGTGCTGAAACTTACTAGCTACGCAATGGGCTGGTTACTTAACCTCAGGTTACTTTGGTTTTTGTTTTTGTTTTTGTTTTTGTTTTTAATTTTCTTTATTTGAGAGAGATAAAAAGAGAGAGCATGCAAGCACAAGCGAGGGGCGGGGGTGGCAAAGGGAGAGGGAGAAGGAGAAGCAGATTCCCCGCTGAGCAGGAAGCCTGATGTGGAGCTCGATCTCAGGACCCTGGGATCATGACCTGAGCTGAAGGCAGATGCTTAACCAACTGAGTCACCTGGGCGCCCCACCTCGGGTTACTTTGTAATTCAGGTGAGCTGGAACTTAACCAGGGCAATACTTGTGCTTCAGTTTTCCCATCCGTAAAATGGGAATAGTAAGAGTACCTACCTCACAGGGTTGTTGTCAGGATTAACAGAAGTGTATAAAATAATAAACGTCATTTATGACAAGCCCACAGCTAACATCACACTCAATGGTGAAAAGCAGAAAGCTTTTCCTTTAAGATCAGGAGCAAGACAAGATTGCCCACTCTCACCACTTTTATTTAACATAGTACCAGAATTAATATTGTTAAAATCTCCATACTACCCAAGTCAAGCTACAGATTCAATGCAATCCCCATCAAACCTCCAGTGGCATTTTTCACAGAAATGCAGCAAACTATTCTAAAATTTGCATGGAACCACAAAAGACCCTAAATAGCCAAAATAATCTTTAGGAAGAGGAACAAAGCTGGAGGCATCATGTTCCCTGATTGCAAACTATATCATAAAACTATAGCAATCAGAGTAGCATGGCACTGGCATGAAAACAGACATGTGGATCAATGGAACAAAATAAAGACCCCAGACAAAAACCCAAGAATATATGGTCAATTAATTTATGACAAAGGAGCCAAGAGCATACAATGGGGAAAGGACGGTCTCCTCAATAAATGGTATTGGGAAAACTGAACAGCCACATGCAAAAGAATGAAACTGGACCACCATCTTATACCATATATTATACCAAAAATTAACTCAAAATGGATTAAAGACTTAAATGTAAGACCTGAAGCCATAAACTCCTAGAAGAAAATATAGGCAGTAAGCTCCTTGACCTCAGTCTTGGTGATAACTTTTTTTTTTTTAATTTGACACCCAAAGCAAAGGCAACCAAAGCAAAAATAAAGAAGTGGGACTACATCAAACTATAAAGCTTCTGCACAGCAAAGGAAGCCGTCACCAAAATGAAAAGGCAACCTACAAGATAGGAGAAAATATTTTCAAATCATGTATCTGATAAGAGGTTAATATCTAAAATATATAAAGAATGCATACAACTCAGTAGCAAAAAACAATCTGATTTTAAAAAATGAGCGAAGGATCTGAATACACATTTTCCCAAAGAACACATAGAGTTGTCCAACAGACACATGAAAAGATGTTCGACATCACCCACCATCAGGGAAATGCAAATCAAAATCAAATGCAAATGCAACTCAAAACCACAATGAGCTATCACCTCACACCTGCTAGAATGGCTATTATCAAAAAGACAAGAAACAACAAGTGTTGGTGACGAAGTAGAGAAAAGGGAACCCTTGTGCCCTGTTGGTGGGAATGCAAATGCGATGCCGCCACTGTGGAACACAGAACGGAGGTTCTTCAAGAAATTAGAGCTACTGTGTAGGCATTCTCTTTTCCTCCCTGGCTGCTTGAGTCTTGACCACCATCGTGAATGACACAGCAACCGACCCAGACCAGGCAGTTCATGACCGACCAACAACTTCAGAGGAAACAAATGCTCACTGATGTTCTTCACCCCAGAAGGGCAACAGTACCTAAGACAGAAATTCGAGAAAAGCTAGCCAAAATGGACAAGACCACACCAGATGTCATCTCTGTATTTGGATTCAGAACCCACTTGGGTGGTGGCAAGACAACTGGCAAAGAAAAATGGACCCAACCGTAGACTTGCAAGACACGGCCTGTGTGAGCAGAAAAAGACCTCGAGAAAACAGGGAAAGGAACACAAGAACAGAAGGAAGAAGGTCAGGGGGACTGCGAAACCAGTGCTGGTGCTGGCAGCAAGTGAGCTGGAGACTGGACGACAGAAGGAGTCAAGATTCTGCAGCGACTTCGTCTGTGGTGCTTGTGCAGATTTTCCATGAGAGGATTAATAAACCAGGAACTTAAAAAAAAAGAAAACCTACCATATGATCCAGCAATTCCACTTCGGGGTATTTATCCAAAGAAAATGAAAACACTAACTCGAAAAGACAGAGGCACCCCCACGTGCATATTACAGCATAATTTACAATAGCCAGGATATGGAAACAACCGAAATGCCCATCTGTGGAAGACTAGATAAAGAAAATGTGGTGTGTGTGTGTGTGTGTGTGTGTGTGTGTGTGTGTGTATGTGTGTGTGTATAATTCAACCATAAAAAAATAAAAATAAAATCTTGCCATTTGCAACAACAAGGATGGACCTTGAGGGCATTAGAATAAGTGAAATAAATCAGGCATAGAACAATAACTACATTCCACATGATCTCACATATATATGGAATTAAAAAAAAAAGAACCCAAGCTTATAGTTACAGAGAACAGACTGGTGGTTGACAGAGGTGGGGGGAGTCCTGGGGGGGGGGTGGACAAAATACATGAAGAGGGTCAAAAAGTACAAACTTCTAGTTATAAAACAAATAAGCCATGGGGATATAATGCACAACATGGTGACTATAGTTAATAACACTGTATTGCATATTTTAAATTTTCCTAAAAGAGTACATCTTAAAAGTTCTCACCATAAGAAAAAAATCTGTAACTATGTATGGTGACAGATGTTAACTAGACTCGTTGTGTTGAACATTTTGCAATGTCCACAAATAACAAATCTTTATGTGGCACACCTGAAATTAATCTGATGTCGCATGTCAATTATACCTCAAATTTTTGTTTAAAAGTTTAAAAATGTGTTAATATGTCTAAAGCACTTAGAATAAGGCCTGACACATAGAAAATGCTAACTAAATGATTAAATAAAGCAAAATGTGTTTATTGATTAATGCTGTGCTATACCGAATTCAAAATAATGGCCTACAATTTAGTGCAACTACAGATCTGGTTAATAAAAAATCACAACAAAAGAACGACAAAACTTTACCTTTCTCATGATCATTTATACAGACAACATTATATGTCAGATATATTCCCATTCCTTCTCATACAGAAATTGCCGTCTATCCAGTCATACTGTTGGCAAGATGTTATCCCACAGTTCCACATTTTATAGGAAATGTAGTTTCTCTTTCCGGCTTTTGTTTCCTAAGGTCTAATATTGAAGATTTATTTTAGCATAACGTTGCTCAATTTAGCCCACCCAGCCTCATGAGAAAACCTGTCCCAAACAACCAGGAAGAGAGAAATTGAACAAGACGTACATACGACCCACTCTACCTTGTGGTTATTTCGTAAATGTCAGGCTCTGAAATTGGGTCAATGGTCTTGTTATTCCTAGTCTCTGTGTGACATTTTCTTAATTAATTAATTACTGTGTACATGTTAGGGACTTTGGCCAGATAGCCTCATTGTATTTCCTTCTTTGGAAATCCTCCAACCTTAAGAAACAATGACTTTTGAAATGGTCAAAGCAAAAGGAAATATATCTTATTTGCAATGTTTTGTGCAGCGGGGTGAAGAAAGGAAGTTAGAAAAAGGCTTGTGGTGAGATCAGGGGACAAGACTGTGCTCAAAAAGGATATGCTCTGGGGTCACACTCCCTGGGTTTGAACCCCAGCTCTGTTTGTTCCAAGCTAGTGACTTGAGCAAATTACTTATTTACCGGAACCTCGGTTTCTTCCTTTGCAAAATGGAGGTGATAATAATGCCTACCTCGTGGTAGTAGCCAACCCCCAACAAGGCTCCCAATGCCCCCCACCTCCTGGTGTTCGTGTCTTAGTGTATTCCCTCCTATTGTATCAGGATTGGTCTGTGTGACCAATGAATTATGGCAGGAGTGATGATCTGTCCCTTTCAAGGCTCAGCTAAAGCCGGAAAGATAACTTTCCAGGGGCTCCCATTTCTTCCCCTTCTAGGGGACAGAAAGCCTTAATGAATCCCAGGGTGGAATGGACAGCCCCAGCGCACATAGACATCTCAGGTAAAATGCGATGGATTCATTTGGAAATACATCTAGAGGTTCAAGAAGTGTGAGCTTTTTTTCTGAATCTGCCTTTGGTCTCTACCTATGCTCTTGACCATCAACGTCTTTGGAATTACTGTCCCTTTCAGTTATCAGGCAAACTTCCAAAGGGGGAAGGATGCATGCATGCAGGCAGTCATTTGGGTACAGGCAGAAAATACTAAATCTCAAATTTTATTTATGTAAGAGGTCTGCTTCACAGAGATGACTTGTGAGATGTAACCATTAATGACTATACTTTGTTCTTCTACTGTCCCTTTAACTTTTCTCAGTGGACTGGCATTTCCTTTGCCTCCGGCCAAAGCCCTCTGCAAGCTCTTGACTTTTCTGGGCACGCAGGTAATTTAAAGTTCTATGGTCACAATTCACAGATTACAGCCTCAACACCTAAGGTACAATGTAAGTGCAAGTGAGCAAAGGAAAATGGCAGAACTAATGCTTCTATTCCGAGATAATGTGGCCACATTGATTTAACAAACAAAACGAAACGATGATCCAATCAAATCTGACAGGAAGGTAGCCCCCTGCCATGCAAAGCAAAATTATGAAGATAGTTATTTAAAATTCAGGATTTATATTCACTATCATTGACAATGACCCCGCCTCTCAATGTATTTTGTGCCATGAGATATTCATTAATTACATTAGCACACAGTAGAGAATCTATAAACAAGCAAAAAAAAAAAACCCACATTTATTGAGGTTGTGCCCCCCAATTTTTATTGATATTGTTTGGCAATAAAAAAAAGAGACTCTTTCTGTTTCCATGCAAGCCTCACTGCTTCCAGAAAGATGCCCACAGACTTCTCCATTGAACTCCTACAGTATTTGTGGACGGGTCCACCTCAATACACTTTAATTATTCAGTCTTCCACTCTGATCTCTAGTGGTTTCATTTGATGGTTTTCATTCGCCCAAGAAGGTTATGAACCTCCCAAGGACAAGCCAACATCCAGGCTGCTTGCTACCCACGAAAGGGGTCTGACGATACCACAGAGGTGTATTAATGCCTACCATGAGTAACACTTCCTTTTGGCCTGGAGTTGGGGAATTACAGAGTTATCCTAGCCCAAGAAAGACAAGGGGTGGGCAGGGGGAGGAGAAGGAAAAAAATTTTTTAAAGCTCAAAGAATCTGAAAGATTTGCTCTGTTCGACTCCTCAAAAAGCAGAAATAAAAGCCAAAGCTATCACAAAATAACACTTAATTTCTAATTTTATATTATCCTAGTTCAATGATTCTTCTTAGACATAAAAAGGAAGGATTTGAGGATTGAGAAATTGTGAAATTCTGGGAACCCAATCTCTTCGACGAAGCAATAACCTCGGGTTTCATGGGGCAACTTTCCTTCCTGCCCTCCCTCCTTCCTTTTTACCATCCTTCCCTCCCTTCTTAGATTCCCCTTCCCACTACTGGGGCCCCACCAGTCCTTTGTCCTGAGCAGGGTGCTATGAGAGAGTTAAAGGAACAGTAGGGTATGCCCAAGAAAAGCCTGCCACTCTAACCCCTTTGGGAACAGAGAGAGAGATGGAAGGAAACAAATGCAAACCAACCGGACAGGCAAGGAGTATATGCAGTTGATTCTCCTTACTTGCAGCAATGACGTTCTAGAAAGTCACTGTGAACACTGAGTGAGTTAGTGAAACCTGAGCCACGGCTCCCAGGGGAAACACAGTAGGGTTCTGTGAAATTTCGGTTGCATATTCCAATCAATATGTGACCCTGTTTTATGTCTGTTTCTGTCCAAAACCCCTTGTTTAAAATACAGTTGGTTCACTACCATCACACTCACGGCCCACTGCACTCTGCGTCACACCTGAACAAAGCTTATCTGACACGGGAATGTTCTCCATGGGGCACATCGCATGCAGCCTTCCTGCGCTTAGGAACACGAGACAGCATTTGAGCATTTGCTTGGAGGTCATTTTAAACAGTGAAATGACCAACAGGAAGCACAAGAATGTGAAAAACGTGACATTAAACAGACCACAAAAAGGATACTCGTCTACAGTGTAAGAGGCAGAAACAAGAAGGCTCAGCTTTGCCTTGTTCGACCCCAGCTGAGAATGTGAGCCTCAGGCAGCTCAGACTCTTCGCTGCTCTGTGTGTGTTTGTAGTGACCACGAAAGGGCTGCAAGTATTGATGTGGGGGTAACAAATACATTTCAGTGAGTGGACAAACTCACAAATATGAAATCTGCAAATAACGAGGGTTGACTGTGTGTGTGTGTGTGTGTGTAAAGTTCCTGTTCGGAAAAACTAAGGACCAACAGGGGAAAGACAATACATCAGGAAAATATTTCTGGAGGAGGGGGGCAGCAAACGGAGGTGAGAGGAGTGAGCAGGGGGTGCCTTCCAGCACTGTGACCCCGGGGAGCGCGGTGAGATGCATCTGTGGGAAAGGATGTAGAGTCTGGCTGGAGAAGAGGCTGCATTGGAGTCCAGGCGGCAGCGCTTGGAAGGGGGGGGGAAGCCAGGGTGCAAGGTAAGGGGAAGTGCATGGCTCGGCTTGAGAGACACTGAGACACGCATCTGTGGGAGAAGGTGAAGAGCAAGTCAACTATTTGAGGCTCTTACACGGGCTTGCTCAACTACAAATACCAAGTACAAGAGGCCTATTATAAGAAATGACAACATACTAGCTAGTTTCTCAAACACAGACTTGTAGATGAGAAGAAAGTTCAGAAGGAAGGCCTTTGAGGTTGGTTGGTCTTTGCTGCAAACCTATTTTATAAGCAAATAGTAATCGCCTGGTCTTGGCAAACAAGAGAAATTGAGCTCCAAGCCAGCCTACCCGAGACAGAAATATGGCTTTTGAAAACAGTAATGACACTTGCCAACCCCACTCATGCTTTAAGCCATCAGAACAAAAGGTGTAAGTACCCGCTCTGATGAAACACCGCTGGCTACTTAGCAGGAAAAACTTAAGTCAAGCCGGAATCTCTGAGTCAGAGAAAAAAGCCCAGTACAGCTGAACCTTACAATCAGGTGCGACTAGAAGAGAAACAGTAGTGACTGAGAGGGGAAAAAAGGTGATCTAGATCAGCATTTGTGAAGATTTTTTTTTCCTTGTAACTTGAAAACAGCTTCCCTTCCTGCTTGATCCCCTACTCCAGCTCGTAGGGTCTGTGTCCGTAATTACAGAGCCAGGGTTGCTGCAAGGAATGGTTTTTGGCTTGGTGCCGTGGTCCGGGAGGAATGGGACCTGGCCTGGGTTACGCTGTCCAAACTTCAAAGCAGCACATCCAAACCTGGCTGCAATATGTTCACCAAAAGACGTGTTCTGGAAGGTTCACAGCAGCACCATTCATAATCACTCAGAACCGAGAACTCCCCTAGTGTCCGTCCACACTAGAATGGACACATAGCTCGTGGTCTACCCACACATGGAACACTACACAGCCATGACAATGCACACCCTAGAACGATCCACAACAATAGAAAGGAACCCCACAAACATAACGAGCTAAAGAATCCAGGCATGAGAGCCCCTACTGTACATTTCTGTTTAAATAAAGGAAATACCCCTCGCGAAACAGGCAGAAGTACTATGTTGTTGGAATCAGGCAGTGACTGCCCCCAGCGGGCAGGGTGTACAGAGACTAGAGGGGAGTTTGCGGGCCGTCTGGTGGCCGGTGGCGATGCTCTGTATCTTCTCTGGGTACTGAGTCACTGGTGTGTGTTCCGTTTATAAGGCTCAGTGAGCCACACACTTGTGATGCGTGCACTTTTATGAGAGGATACTATGCGTCCATAAAGGGGTCTGTAGAGTGTTTCCCATTAGCAAGAGGATGGTGAAGGGTATTTTCCGTTGCAAGCAAACACATTGCCTGGTGACATGAGAGGACAAGGAAGAGGTCACAAGGCAGCTTTCTCTTTGCCCCAAAGTCAACGAAGAGCAAAGCACTGAGTAAAAGGATCCCTGGGGCCTCACGGGAAATCTCATTTATTCATTTATACCTTTCTTTATCCATCCAATGAACATGCTCAGAGAGGGACAGTATGCCATCTGGAAATTCAGGACACTCCTTCTCGTCGGGGAGAAAGACAAACAAACCGGCGTTTATGCAGCAGGGTAGGTGCTGTGTGGGAGTTGACAGAGCTGAACAGGAGTACCGATTCGAGATCCAGGGCCACAGCTCCAAGAGGAGTCCTGACATGTCTGATGAACGCTTGAACTGAATTTGCTCCAATCCCCAAAGTATCCCTTGAGCCCCTAAGGCAGTGGTTTCGCTTAATACGCACACTGATCACTGGGAGTATCTTACTAAGAGGCAGATTCTGATCCAGCAGGCCCAACACCAGGCCTGAGATCTGCGTTTCTGGTGAGGCTTTTAGGAGACGCTAACGCTGCGAGTCCTGGAACCATACTTGGTGTGGGAAAGAGGGAAGGTCACGTGACCAGCAGACCTGGTAATCCACCCTGTTCCGGCTAGTCCCTCCTGTGGGCACAGGCAGAGAGACAAACAGCAAATCCGTATGGGAGGCTCAGCCAGAATAGGGGTTAGAGAGGGGGGAGACCGGGGGGCGGGGGGTAGTGAGGGCAGGTGGAGAGGGTCCCTTATGCTATTTGACTAACTTGGAAGAACGTGCTCCTTTCATTTCTGGCCTCCTCAGCTGCCCAAACCTTTTCTCGGCATGAACAGACTAGACATAGGCATATTAAGTACACAATTCTTACATGAACAAAAACAGATTTAACAGAAAAATGGAGAAACGGGTTAGGGCTGCTTCAACCATTTTGTGAGCTAAATATGAAAAAAAAAGGAGCTAAAATAATTTCTTCCAGTCTCTCACCCGTTGGAAGGAGAACATGAAGGGCATCACATACACTTCGGTTGTTTGTACAAGAGATTCAACTAGACTCCTGCCCAGACTGGAGGGTGGGGTGGCAGAGTCCTGGGAGGGAAAGGAGAACTCTCTCCAGGAAAGATGGGGACTAGATGGGGATCAAGGCTTAAGGAAAAGCAGGAGAGCGCTGAGATCTTGCACAAGATGCTTTCAGCTTGACTGAAACCCAGCATGTGAAGGTAACCCCTGCAGGTCTAAACACGATGGAAATGGGAAATTATGTGTTAAGGCACCTATTGCAACTTCCTGAATTTTCTAAACATAAATATATTTCAAAAACAGATGATCATTGCTAATGTTGCAAACTCTTCTTAGAAGTCTATTTTGGCACATCTGCTTATTTCCCATGTCTTGGTTACTTCTCATTTCCCAGGTCTTCCTAAAAACTCTTGCTAACAAAACAAGAAAAAATGCATATTAAAATTATCAAAATAGACAAAATAAAAACCAATAGAAATAATACTGGCAAACACGTAATAGATGATTATGATGCCAAACACAATGTTAAACACGTCACATACATTACCTCATCTCATCCTTTCAACAACCCTATGAGACACAGGTATCTCAATTTTCCCCCGAAAGGATTGAGGCTTTGGGGGGGGGTTAGTAACTTTTCCAGGTGAGCAGTCAAGCTGGAATACTTCCTGTTCAAATGGCTCTGTAAATATATGTACTACTTCTTTTTATAAAACTTTATATAAATCATTTTTTCATACTTAATAAAGTCTCCTTTAGTATATAAGCACTGATATTATCCTTATTTTATAGAAGCAATGGGAAGCTCCATTTTTTAAACTTTCCCAATCCACCATTGAATATGAAGAACACTTCTACTGTTTGTGAATTGCTAATTTTGTACACTCCATATTTGGATGTCAGTGGAATCTTAGAAAATAACTGCTACTGTATATCTGTCTCCTGATTAATCTATTAATCAATTTGAGGCATTCATTTGCAGTTGCCTGTGACTATCTTCTTTTTTTATTTTTTTTAGATTTTATTTATTTATTTGACAGAGATAGAGACAGCCAGCGAGAGAGGGAACACAAGCAAGGCGAGTGGGAGAGGGAGAAGCAGGCTCATAGTGGAGGAGCCTGATGTGGGGCTCGATCCCATAACGCCGGGATCACACCCTGAGCCGAAGGCAGACGCTTAACCGCTGTGCCACCCAGGCGTCCCCCCCCCCCCATGACTATCTTCTTGAACACATTAGCATAAACTCTGTGGGCTCCTGCTAATGAACAATGGAAGACGATAATATAGACATTCTTTTGTTAAGATAAACAAATCATCCTTTCTCCATAAGCAAGATCATTTGATTGTGTGTTCTTTGACTAAATAAATTCTATTGCAGCATGTTTGTTACCTTAGATTTGGTAACACCTAGAATATTTTTAGGCCTCAAAAATGTATGCAAATGTCAACCATGTCATGGATTCTTAGGCCCTATAAATTCAGATTTTTGCATGTATAAGATATTGGATTTCATGGTTTGGCATGTTTTTATTTTGTTTTCCTTTGCCTTGCTGGGGCCAACACCTTTTTCTGTTACCGGAGCCAAATTTAATTGTTAGATCATTTTGATACAGAATAAGCTATGCAGCAGTGGCCAATGCTCAAGTCATCAACTATATCCCACAGTTCTTAAATCTTCAATTTTCTTTTCTCTAGAAACCCTTTCACCTCTATATCTAAATATGCTAAATTTCTCTTTCCCTAAAAAAATAAAGAACACTTCCTCAATGCCATAGGCCTCTCTCTTCCTCTTTTGTCTTCCTTTCTCAAATTGGCCAAATGTCTTGACAGAGCAGCCTATGTTCTATTTCCCTCTTCTCTTTTGTTGCTCAACCTACTGCTCTCTGGCATCCACCTTCCACTAAAGTGCAAAACTCAATGAAACCACCATCCTCCCCACATCCACCCCATTGCTGAATCCAAAGGAGGCTTTTTACTCCTTACTTTACTGCTTAAAATGGTCTTTGCTGTATTTAACATTGTTGGTTGACTCTTCCTAATTTATTTCATGAGTTCTTCTTACTCTACTCCCCCCCCCTTTTTAAAAATGTCAGCTTTTTTGAGATATAATTGACAAAATTGTAAGATCTTTATAGTGTACATCGTGGTGACTTGATATATGCATACGTTGTGAAAGGAGTACCTCCATCCTTTAGCCTTTTTTGTTAAAACCTTACGTTCTCCCAGCTTTCAACCTGTTTTCACTGCTCTTCTCTTTATACACGCTGCTTGGGCTGAGCTTATCCACTGTCATAGCTTTACCTACCACATGACTTGACCTTCTCCAATCTACCATAAACTTCCCCAGAGCTATGGACTTAAACACCCAAGTGACTCACAGACATCTCCACTTTGAGTCCCATACGCTTTCAAACTCCAAATGTCCAAAATTAAACTTACATCATCTCCACCTAAAACTGTCCTCTTCATATGGTCTCTGTCTCTGGTTAATGATTGCTCACACATGGAAGGCAAAAATCTGAGAAGCATCTTAGGCTTCTTCTTAATCTGTGAAACCAGTTATCTCTTAAGTATTCCTTCCATTTCTCACTTTCTCTCTATCTTTACTTATTCCTTATGTGAGGCCCCCACATCTTCTTCCTGGACTATTTTAATAGTTTCCTAAGTCACCTGCCTCTGGTTTTGATAACTCCTCTCCATTCTCTGAATAACTACCAGTGTTCTCTGGATGACATGAATCTGACCATGTCCCTCAGGTGTTTAAAATTCTTCAAAGGGCCCCACATTCATGAATTCAGGATTAAAGATCCAGCTGTTTAAAGTCCTCTGAGACCTGTTCTCTTCCAGCTTCTCCAGTTTCAACTCCGAGGACCCATCCCAAAAGAAATCATCCTTCAACACTTCCTCACCTTCTGGAAGGAAGGGCCCCAAAGCTGAGCTGTATGTCCCAGCTCTGAATTCCAGTCTTGTCTCCAGCACATACTCCTATCACAGAATTCTCTCATTACAGTATATTGAAATGACCTTCCTAAGTTTCTAAAATGGAAGGATTGGCTTATTCAGTTTTTGCTCTCCGGGGCCTGGAAATGTACATATAATATGCTCTAAAGAAAAATTTGTTGAACTGACACAATTTAGCCTATGTTGGGATGCCAACATGGCAAGCCAGCAACGAAACGACTCTTAAAACGTAAAGCTTACAGCTAATTTGACATCAAATATTTCTTTCGTTTTAACTTTTAAAATGTTTGGAGAAGTATTTTCATCATGGTTGTTACATTACGATTTAAAAAAAAAAGAAAAAGGAAAAAAAAATTCCTTTGCACCTCCCCGTCGGGGAATCGAACCCCGGTCTCCCGCGTGACAGGCGGGGATACTCACCACTATACTAACGAGGAATTGCACGTAAGTGATTCTTCCGCCAGGGCTCTTACTGCTTATCACCCTCCTCCTCCCCGCCCCCGTCCTTACTATTGGCTGCCACCAATAGGTCTGACATTCTTTCACTGCCATTGCAACTTCCACCGAAGTTGAACGAAACTAAAATGGAAGCATTCAGTCGTTCTCCGCATTGCACTTCTGATCATTTCCGTCGGCTCACCCGTCCCCCAGCTGCCCCCACTCTCCTCCTCTTCCTCCTCCTCCCCTTTCAGGAATGCTCCCAGTCCTCTCAGCACCCCTCCACACACACACACACACTCCCAGGGAGCAAAGCGCACGCCTTGTCGCGCTGCACCACGGAACTTGTAGTTTCATCCACGGTATACCCCACTCTTCTCTGACTTTAAGAAACTTCCTTTCCCGGCGGGCGCCACGAGACCCTCTTGCTCTTCTTTACCTCCCTCCCTCTCTCTTCTACCTCTCAGTCGAGTAGTCTGGCAGCTGGCTTTTCGGGTGCGGATCGGCGTGCGGAGAGACTCCCCAGAGCCATGCCGGAGGTAGTGGATACGTGCTCCTTGGCCTCTCCGGCTTCGGTCTGCCGAACCAAGCACCTGCACCTGCGCTGCTGCGTCGACTTTACCCGCCGGGTGCTGACCGGCACCGCCGCGCTCACCGTGCAGTCTCAGGAGGACAATCTGCGAAGCCTGGTACGGTGGGACGCGCGCCGAGTGCCCGCCTCTCCCCGGCCGCCCGCTTCTCGTCCCTCACCCCGCTGCTGCCCCTCCCCAGCCTCACGTTCGGCTTTGCCCCGCGCATCTCTCCGTGACCCTCCGCAGCCCGCAACTCGTTATTACGCACCTCCCTTTAAGCCCTCACTCATTTCTCAGCCTCCCCTTCCTCAGCCCCCACTCACCCTATATCCACTCCTCCCAATCCCACTTCTGTCTCTGCATCCCTCCGTGACCCGCTACATATACTTCAGTGTCTCCTCCTGCACCCCACTCCCCAGACGACCCTCCCCAGTCCCTAGGCACATCCTAGCGCCGCATCCACGTCCTGCTCTCGTCCGGTTTTAGGCTTCATTTTAGCCCAAATCCTCCCTCCCCCGCTGTCCTAGTTCCCAGCGCTAAGCCCCCTGTGGCCTCCCCATTTCCTCGGCCTGCAGCCCAGAACTCCCTCCTCAGGCCCCAAATTTCTTCCAGTCCCCAGCGCACCTTCCTCAGGCCACAGCCTCAGACCATGCCGATGTTGATCCGACCCTTTCCTCCCAGGCACCTTATTTGAACCCGCACTTCTGCAGGATAGGACCCATCGACCCATCGGAATCTTCCCTCAGTCTCCCTACCACTCATTCTCAAACCCCTTAGGATTTCAGCACCAGACCCCTCCCTCCATTCCCCTGCTTTGATACTTCGTCTCTGCTAACTCTAGATGCAGCTCTTTTTCTCCAGGGTCATGGTCCTTCTACCTTTGATTCTTATCACCCTTCTCTTCAAATAATTTTATGAGGGGTAGGCCATTCAGGCTTTCTAAGCATATCTCAATAATACAATGTATACAGTTAGTTCCAAGGAGCGAGGAATTATTGTGCTTCTTAGAAAGTAATATACTTCTACAACATCGCTAAGCCACTTCAGTAAACTTGTTTAGATTTATGGAATGTTATTAAATTATTTTACCTGTACAACATAACCTGTTTTCAGTGTTCTTACTCAAAGTGATAGTATTTGGATTGTACCTTTTACCTGAAGAATTTCATAGGTGAGCATTTTGGAAATAAGAGGGACAAGGAAAGACCAGCCGCAGTGTATTGTGCATAGAGTATTATGGCATCTACTTAAGCACCACATTAAGCAACCTGATCACTGAATGTTGTAGGCTTGATGGTGGGAAATCAGTGGGGTCGATTAATTGGCCATAATAATAAGTGTAGATAAGAATTGGTTTTTCTCATGACTCCTGTTTGTGTCATGGGCGTGTGTTTTGAGTTCATTAATATGAACGAATAGAGCAGGTAACCTACTCTTTGTCCTTTAACATCTTGCTAGACTAATTCTGATTTGAAAAGTAGGTCGATTCCCCTCTGTATTGATATTTAGTCACCAAAAGTACTCCGGAAGAAGATCAGGTATTACAAGCAAGAAGATAACTACTTCCCTGTAGGTTGTACTTTGGTCTGCTTGAAGTACCATGCTATCTTTTACTGCAGGCAGCTTTGCCCAGGCAGGATTGGCTGAAGTCCTGTCTCAATGCGATCTCCCTCTTTATTAAAGGAAAGTAGATTTTGATAGTTTATCACTACTTAGTATGGCCTTGCACTCTCCCCTGTTTTGTAAAAGTAAAGGTTGAACTCTGATCCTTGAGGAAGCAAGGGACAGGATGCTTACATTTTGAAAAGAATGTACTTTCAATGTCTCAATCTCAAAGCTCCCTGTTGTTTTTGCATTCCCCAAATCTTGAGATAAGACTTTTAAATCATCATGTCTTGTTGGCATGTCTGTTTAGTAAGTTAGAGCCTAGAATGATAATAATGTTAGATTTTATACAAGGAAGGCTACTTGTGGTACAGTGACATCTGTTTATAATTGTTTGCTTCTTCATAGTGACAACTTGAGGCCAAGAAGTTTGGTTTTATTTCTTCAAACTCAGCTTCTTTCCTCCACTAGAATACAGTCTCTTGAAGGTAGGGCTATGTTCCATGGCTCTTTGTATCAGGTTCTTAGTATGGCACCTGCCATGTGGGGGACACTCAAAAGTTTGATGCACTAATGGGTGAATTCAGAGTGCAGCTCCTAAGGCTTATGTGGGCCACACTAACAGTGCTAACTGTATCTTGAAGGTGAGAGAACATCATAGCTCACCACCACCAATAGAGAGGATGCAGTTGCAGTGCTTGCTGAGGACGTAAGTGTCCTTGCTCTCTCCACTCTCAGAGTCCTTGATGCTGGGGAATGTTGAAGGAGCTCTACTAGGACTAAGTCCCAGCTTTTCTAAGAATCCTTTTGAAGTTCTGGGTTATTTGCGCTCAAGTTCAGTATTCATTTGTGATAACTTCCTAGCATTTGTTTCTTTTATGGACATTTTCGACTTTTTTAGGTGTTCTGTCAGCTGGTGGCTCAAAGAGGTTTTAATGTCTTGGCCAAGATCATATGCTAGTAAGTGGCAGAAGTCAGAAAGTGAACACAGATCTTGACTGCAAACCCTCGGGTCTTCACTAAGTAAATGGTTGAACTGGGAACCAAATCAAGATGTTGTTTTGGTTTTGGTTTTAACAATAACCCCATTTTTTTTTTTATTCAATACAGCACCCTGCAAATAACAAGTAGAAAATGGAGATAGAGACATAATACTGAGGCCTAAAGCTTTTTAATTTAAGCCATGCTTTGTCACAGAAAGAAATTGAGTCTGCTTAAAACAACATATACAGTATAATAAGATTGAAAATAATTTAAGAATTTGGAGCAAGAGAGAATAAGGATAGGGAAAACCAAACACATGGTGTAAGGCCCTAGGAAAAAAGAAGTGGGTTGCGAGGTTTATGTGGAGCTTCCCAGCAGCCTGTGCAAAAAGGGAATTAGTTATATATCCCATTGCAATTGCCAGCTGCTTAGAAGTAGAACAGTTTTTTGGGGTGTTATTCAAAGAGGATACTGTGAAATATAGTAAATTATATCCCTAGTAACTTCCTAATGTTGGTAGGTCTGTTTCTTTTAACTACATATGGTATCTCGGCCTTATATATAGTTGGTGTTCAGTAAAACTTTGTTGAAAAGTACTAGTTCCAACTTTTCAACTACCCAGTTTCCTTTTTTTTTTTCTATTACTATTTTTGATCAATTCATAAGCCAGTTCTACTAATGTACAGTAGCAATCATTGAGGTACCCCTAAAAGAAAGTAACCCAAAAGGAATACTTACCTATTCAGAGGGAAACAGGTGGCACCCCTAACCAATTTAGCTGCTTTAAAAAAAACAAAACAAAACCAACCAGAATGGAGATTTCTTTCCACCTAAATATTGTTGACTCTAGAGAGGTAGGAATCAAATTAATGATTGCCCTTGTGACTTTTCCTGAGCTTATCGTGCAATTAACTAACTTGAAAGAGAGGCAACTGGCCTTGGAACTCCGCATGCTATTGCCGGCTGGATTTCAACAGAAAGATGCCAGAGGCTGGGAGATCACATCGCAGGCAGTTCTACGGCAGGGTCTGACCCAGAGTGGTGGGAGAAGGAAAGAGAAGAAAGTATGAGGACAGCGTGAAAGAAAAATGTGTTAATTGGCTATGGGGGCTTGGGAAGGGATCATTTGAATATCTCAAACCTTAGGTACCTTGTAGATTCTGTTAATGGAAGCGAGAAATCAAGGGAGAGAACTCATTAGGGGACATAGGGTGGCTTCATTTTTAGAAGCCCACTGAATATGAGGCAGTATTTCCTGTGGAAATGTCAAGCAGGCAACTAAGAGAGATCCAGCGGCAGTGGTGGGGAAGGGATACTGACCGACCATAGAAACAGACCATAGTCATTGACACAGAGGAGTTGGCTGATGATGTGGGATGAGCAAGAACAAGACAGTGTCCAATATGGTAAGAAAATCAAGGGATCCAGGGCGCCTGTAGGGGGCTCCCTGCTCAGCGGACAGTCTGCTTCTCCCGCTGCCCCTCCCCCGGCTCATGCTCTTTCTCAAATAAATGAGTAAATAAATAAAATCTTTTAAAAAATAATCAAGAGACTGAGGCTAGAACATTGGGACAAATCCATTTTTAGGAGCTAGAAAGGAGGGGGAGGAAACAGCATTAGACAAGTAAGAAGACCATTTATGTGTAAAGTTAAGCCAAGAAAAGAACTTCAAACAGATGATGTGGCCCATCAGGGCTATGAGCGGACAGAGGTCCAGATTACTGAGCAGAAAAGACCTCTTGATCAGAAGGTGAGCCCTGCCCTTTCAGTAGCAGAGGAGCTGCAAGCCGGACTGAAGAGAGAGAAGGAGAGATTGATGCGAAGTGGAAATAGCAGCCATAGGTTGCCCATGGGGCTTAAGAAAGTGGGAGATGAATAGTATCAGGGCAGAAGGATCAAGAGAATTTTTAAACATAAGATGGGAGACTTGTTTAGGTTGTTTGGAAACAGTCCTGTGACATAGGAAGGTTGAAGATTCTAGAACAAGAGATAGTTGAGAGATAGTGAAAGGTATGGTTCTCTAGGGCTTAAAGGATTAGGGGGGTGGAAACCACTCAGACGCTTGCTGCCCCTCCTTTCCTGCCCAAAGCAGTTGTCTATAACGGGCCATGGCAAGCAGATACGCTCTCTCAGTCCTCTCTAGGTCATTCGGTTGGACTTGCCACACCAGGTTGGGCTTTTTCTATACACATAATGGCAATGTATAGCCTGCTTATTTGCCTAATGAGTGCCAAGGTTTGTTTTAAATTTTGGATATATGAAAGTACATAGGAGCTGGACTATATGAATTCCAGGATGAAATATATGGTAAGCTATATCAAGAATTCATGAGGAAAGAAACTTAAGTTATAGATGAATTTTTTCATAACAGAGAAGTTAAGTTTTAGGAGACAGGAGCAAAGGCAATTTAACTTAGATTTGACTTATGCTTAAAACTTCAGATTTGTGTGACTACCCCAGGATTACCTAACTCTCTCTCTCTCTCTCTCTCTCTCTATATATATATATATATATATATATATATATATATGTGCATATATGCAAACTTTAGAACCAAAAATCTTTCAGGAAGCATAGAATCCCAAGAGACAGGACCTATACTAACTTTTGACTCCTTTCTTTAATTCTTATAATTTCACTCTATTTTACTCTCTATGAGCAACTAGTTCTATTCTGTAATCATTACAGTCAACCTATACCTAATATTAGTTTTCTCTGGTGTATGTTAAACAATTTTCTTATCATTTAAAAATACTAACTTAATTCTAGATCTTGGATACAAAGGACCTCACTATAGAAAAAGTGGTCATCAATGGACAAGAAGTCAAATATACTCTTGGAGAAAGACAAAGTTACAAAGGATCACCAATGGAAATCTCTCTTCCTATTGCTCTGAGCAAGTATGAATGTTATCCTTCTCTTTTCTATAGCAAAATAATAGAAATGTTTTAAATTTAAACAATTTTCCTTTCCTATTTCTAGTCTGTGTGTATGTAGTATTGGTGCTCTTACTGGTCTGCTGTGCAGATTAAAGCTCATAGTGAAAATTATATGTTCTTAAGACTCTAAAGAAATTCATCGTATAAAATACTCAAGAATAGGACTTTTGATAACTGTTACTTCTTTACTGATCATGGGAGTGATCTAGAGTGATGATGGGAGCATGCCGTCTTGAGGCATTTCAGGATCACCTGGGAAGCTTTTACAAGCTGCATAGTTTTCACCTTTTCTCCAGAGGCCAGCCATTTTTATTAATGGGATAATGACAATGACATAGAACGGTTTCTGTGTACCAGTCTAGAGATAATGCCTTCAATACATTCCTTTATCTAATCCTTACGGTAACCCTTTGTGGTATGATTTCCATTTTTACAGATGAGGAACAGGAGCTTCAGAGAAATAAAGTAACTCTTTCAAGAAAGAGGCAACCACAATTGTCATATTGGGAGTATATCTCACTCCTTGATAAATTGGGAAGGGGAAAAAGGGTGGAAAACCATTGGCCTAAAACAAGGGTGATCTACCCCACCTTTCAATGGCCAATGTTTTCATGCCTTCTCTTCCTGTTTAAGAAAAAGAAGGGTGGGGTCCCTGGGTGGCTCAGTCCATTAGGTATCTGCCTTCAGCTCAGGTCATGATTCCTGGGTCCTGGAATTGAGCCCTGCATGGGCTCCCTGCTCAGTGGGGAGCCTCTTTCTCCCTCTCCCTCTCCTTCTACCTCTCCGTCTGCCCTTCCCCCCTGCTCATGCTCACTCCCTCTCGTGCTTTCTATTTCTGTCTCTAATAAAATAAAATCTTAAAAAAAAAAAGAAGAAGAAGAAGAAGAAGGGAAATACCCGCACGTAACTTGTGAGGTGGCTATCATCGGCCCCATTCTACAGATGAAGAACTATGGCACAGAGTGGTCAAGTAACCTGCCCTAGTTCACAGCACCACCAGTAGGTGGCAGTGTCAGGACTCACACACAGGCACGCGGTCGGTCTCCAGAGCTCTTGCTATTTTCTCGTTTTCCGTGCTGCTCAAACTATCCGGGGCGAAGGACCAGTTCTCGTTATTTCCGGTCTGTCACAGACTGATTCTTTTATAAAATGCCATAAAAATGAATTACCAGGAAGAAGAGATTAAAAGCAAGCACACGCTTTTGATCCCTAGAGTCAACAGACATAAAACTGACGCTCAAAGTTTCTAAATGCTCACTCTCCATTTCTTGACTTGTCCAGAAACCGTTCGTAGACCAGCGCTGCTCTGTGTCACGCTCTGGCACCCAGCACTGGGTGCTAGTCTAAGTTCCAAAATTATTTCTTCCACTTTCCTGCTATCATAAAAGATCGCACGATACCACAGGTCAAAGTGTGTGACACCCAGTGGTGTATTCAACGACTAGTAGTCCCTGTTCCGTCCTCATAAGCACTTAGCGTGGTAGAGTGGAAAGGATCCAGAGGCGGATGTTCAGGTAAGGACCGAGGACGCAGCATTCCTGGAGCTTACTCTCCATCCGTAACGAGACCTTATGAAATATTATTTATATTATTTAGTCTGTGGATTATGAATTCAAACTTTAGTTAGATTAAACTCTACTAATGTATTTGTTTGTTGCATACAGAAATCAAGAAGTCGTTATAGAAATTTCTTTTGAGACATCTCCAAAATCTTCGGCTCTTCAGTGGCTCACTCCCGAACAAACTTCTGGCAAGGAACACCCATATCTCTTTAGCCAGTGCCAGGTAAAAAAAGATCCGGAATAATTTTTATACAAAAAATTCCCAGCACATTGAGGTTACTGAAGCAGAGTGGACAGTGGTCTTATGGTTACTCAGGTCTTACCTAAGATAGCATGTTAATTTATGTTATAAAAATTATATGTATTTTCATTGATATCTCATTAACACATTGATATATTACTTTTAAAAAGAAACTCCCTTCGTTTGAAATCATGTCTGCTTAAAGTGGACTATCTAGGTCATATTTATATTTATATTTGTATCCCCAGCACCACTCATAGAACTTGGCATTCTTGAGTGGGCGCTCAAGAAATGGTTGTGAAATAGAAAGGAAGAAATCAATAAGACAAAAGTAATAGGTACTGGTTATGAAAAATGTTAACAATAAAGAAGTGGAGAGTGAAACATCAGATTTTTCAGTCTTCTCCAGACACCGTTGCCTAGAAGTAACCACCACTGAGTTAGGGTGCAGCCTTTTCAGATTTTCCTTATGCTTTTACAAATGTGTATGTTATGTAAACATATTAAATGTGCCTTTAAAATGATATGATTTAAACTACTTCTGTTTTCTGTTTAAAAACTAAGAATAAAGAATCCTATCATTAGAGACAATCTGTCACAAGGGTAATACGTATCAGACTATCTTCTGAAAGGGAAGAAACCTAATTCTGTTAGTAATTAAATAATTTACAATTAAAGGAACTCATTTCCTAAGCACTTCCTATAGTTTGTATTAGGTACTTTGCACATTTAATCCTCTCGATATTCCTAAGTGATAGATACTACCTTAGACTCAAATTTAAATACAAGTCTAGATGGCCTTGAGAAAGACCGTTCTTTCTCCTTCCAAGTTTGCTGCAAGATTGGAATGTCCAGCTTCTAGCGACACTCCCCCACGCTGTTTTCCTCAGAACACGGGCGGACTCCCATTAGATGTTAATAACTAACCTGAGCAAGATGGTTTCCTGTTAAAACAAGTGCAAGAATTCAAACAGGTTTCTTTACTGTAGGCCTTTTCAGAGTCTCCAGGAGGCTAATGTTCCAAATGACTCTTTAAGACAGAGATGTCGTACGTATGGTTCTCAATCTTATTTCACCAAAGAGCCCCTTTCTCTCAGGGTCCCTAACAGCATCTCACTGAGCACTGCTGTTACTCAGAGCAGAGAGTAGGAAACAATGCTTAACATTGCTGAAATGTGAGGATTGACCATACATTAAAATGGGAAATCAGACTTTTCTATCCACAAGCCTATGTTGCTCCTTCAAAAGATCTGAAAAGATGTGAGACATATTTTTTAAAAAGAATGTGTCTCAGGGCAGTGGTGCAATTTTAATGATTTCTCAATGACTTGATTCATAAGAAAGGGGCATAGCTTCTTCTTTTTCCCTCCCCCCTCCCAGGCCATCCACTGCAGAGCAATCCTTCCTTGCCAGGACACTCCTTCTGTGAAATTAACCTACAGCGCAGAGGTAAGTATGACAAATTATTAACTGAATTAAATGACTCCTATAAGTAAATGTGGTATAAATGATAAGCAGAGTTAATAGTTGGATTTTTATTGTTGGTAATATCTTACTTAATTAAATTCTACATGAAATATGTAACAAAGAAGATGTGGACATCATTTTGCATCTCTCTTTTACAAATTTTGTTTTTAAGTATTCTCTATATCCAGCACAGGGCTTGAACTTACAGCCCTGAGATCAAGAGTCGCACGCTCCAGCAACTGAGCCAGCCAAGCGCCCCTGCATCACTCTTTTAAAGGCAGTTTTGAACATAAGTGTAATAGAAGGAAAAGGGTACTATTCTGATTTTAAAAGGAATTCAGAATAGTGGACCTCAAAACAAGAATTTGGAGACAATGTCTTTTAACTTTTAAAAATTAACATTTGCAGTACTCAAGATTCTAGAAATATGCTCTATAGCCACATAAACCTCTATCTAGGTCCCCTAACAGGCAGAGATTGCAGGTTTACCTGAATACATTGCCACCTGATTCTTGTCGTAAGTTCGGCTAATCCTTTCGCTAAAAGGACTATAATAAGTAAGTACTAACTAAAGAAGTAAATACTAAATAATACTAAATACACACAGACATACATACTAGGCCCCAGGCCAGACCTACTCAGACTAAGCAAATAGAATCGAGGACCAACCTGTCTTTACGGGGGCTTCTTGATTCTGAGATCATCCCACAACCGAACCTCACCGAGTATGTCTAGTGCTATAGGAAACTATGCACTCGGAGACAAAGAATCCCAGCTTTGGGGCTCTTCTGTACCGCTTACTAACTGCATGAGCTCAAAACCTGGAGTGGTCTCATGTGTATGACACATCCCTGCCTAAATAAGGGAGGAAGCAGAGCGAAATTATTTCCCGAGTGCTTTGTAGTTCTGGATTGATGGTTGTAGCACTGGCTCTGGAGCTCCTGATTCTTCGGCCTCAGAAACAGCTGTAAATACTGGGCCAGGCAAGAAGAATATGAAAGTTTAGAACTTCCCGGGATATATGTTTGCTAGCTAGATCATGATTAGTGAAGGGCTAGTCCTTGAGTCTGGCATTCATTAGAAACAAAGCTTTCAGAATCATGGAGTTTGGGTGCACATTTAAGTGACCATAAGGGGGCTCCCTGCTCAGCGGGGAGTGTGTCTTTGCCTCTGTCTTTGCCCTTCCTCCCAGCTTGTGCGCTCGCTCTCTCTCTCTCTCTCTCTCTCTCTCGCTTTCTCTCTCAAATAAATAAATGGAATCTTAAAAAAAATTTTTTTTTTAAATGACCATAAGTTTTGCCCCATCAGCTTCTTTTCCATACAAATTCCCTGAGAAAATTATTTCACCATTCTGGGCAATAATTTCTAGTTTTTCACAATCGTGACCCTTAAAAAGCTCTTTGATTTGTAACTCCAGGTTTATGGTTTAAATATAAAACTGCTCAAAACTGTGTTCTCTGTCCTAAAGTGAGCGTACAGCCTTGGGAGTCTGTTTTGAGGGTGTGAAGGAGGACGGGGGTGGCAAGCACTGCCAGGAACGGTGCTGGATTCTTCTGTACTTACTCTTTGCTGCATTCCCATGAGATATTATCCTTGTTTGATGGGGAAACTGAGGCTCAGGGAGGTTATTTCCCCAAGTCCATGCAGTTAGTAAGTAGCAGAGCTGGAATTTTAATCTAGTTTCTACCAAATGCTCTTAACATGGATGGATGAATGGATAGATATTTCACATTCATTTTTAAAGAAGCCAGTTTTTATTTATTGCTAATTTTATTTATAAACCTGATATGTCCAAACTTACTGGGCTCATTGTCTATTGCGTAGTTAAGAAGGGGAAAGTACGTTATTTTACACGTGCAGTTTAAGATACGTAGAATCTTTTCTTTAGAGCTGGAAATGACTTCTTTTCTTGATTAGGTATCTGTTCCTAAAGAATTGGTGGCCCTTATGAGTGCTATTCGTGATGGAGAAGCACCTGACCCAGAAGACCTGAGCAGGAAAATATATAAATTCAGCCAAAAAGTAAGATCTGAGGGCCTAAGTTTTTTGTTTTAATTGGTGGTAAACTCTAAGTAGCTCTTAACATCCAGAGAACAAAATGGCTTTTGAAATATTTCAGAATTTCGAAAGCAGCTTCTGTCTTTTGTGTTCTTCATTTCTTTTGTGCTTGTAAAATGTTGGGCTCTATTTACAGAGTTGGACTAAAGAAAGGGGTTGCTGGATAAGCAAAGTAGGGAGCGGAGCCTGATCCCATTCTCTCTCATCCCAGTTAGCAGCAGGTTTTCTGTTGTTTTAAGTTACACTTTTGCCCGCCCTCCTACCACAGTGCAGGCCTGTGGTTATTTAGTGTTTACAAATGGAAGAGCTATAGTGACCCCCCCCAAAAAAAAAAAAAAAACAAAAAGAAGAAACCTCTGTTACAGTCCTTATGGTTAAAATTCCTATGTAGCTGGTAATTTGACTTGTTCTTTGACCTTTAATGAATCATGTGTTTATGCACACTTTTTAATAATTGACCTTCTTAACAGAACGTGTAATTGAACCGCAGTACACAGTTTTGCTCCCACCCCAGCATCTGGGATTCCAAGCTCCCGAACCTTCAGCATCCTCTTATTGCTGGATTATTTTATATGTCTCTCAAATATACCAGGAGTGTTTTTTAAAAAAGGAAGTAAAAAATTGTCTTAGGAAATTGTCAAGGAATTGTCAAGGAAAAAACCCAAAAAACTTAAGAAAAAAGCACAGTTCCTTATTATAGGTTGATTTTTGAGAAATGCTTGAAATGGACCTGGTACTATTATGTGCAGTCATATGTTTCACATTTCAGACACTGTCTTTCCTAGTAAAATAAAAGAGAAATAGATGTGTTGAAATGTTTTACATCACAATTTTGAACTATTTGACCCCCTAAAAATGAGACTGGTGAGACTTGAAAAGGAATTTACTTACTTTTCAGTATGAATTGTCGTACTCTGTAACATCTCTAAGCACTAATTCGAGCACACGTGTGATGGGTTTTTTTTTGCTCCCTTTAGGTTCCCATCCCCTGCTACTTGATTGCTTTAGTTGTTGGAGCTTTAGAGAGCAGGTGAGCTTTTGAACAAATTCTGAGGGTTACGAAAAAATTAAACTTCAAGTATCTTGAGCCCCTGGCAGGATTAACTAGTAGCTCATTTATGCACATCTCAAGATATCAAGCTGACAGCTCTGGAAAACCTCAAATCTAATGATAAAATGTAAATAACAATGAATTTTAAATGAAAAAGTCTTTACCAGTCACCCTTCAGATTTTCCAGGTATTACAGAATGAGCATGCCCTGGCCTTTAGTTAGAGATCTGGGTTCTAAGATAAGCTTGGACTAGTCACCTCGCATAACTTCCATTTCCTCATCCTTGAAATTGTAATATCTCCCTTTCTCTAGCGAAACAAGTGAGGTAAAATATGTTAACGCACTCGGAGGCCTATAAATATGACAGAAATAAAAGATATTTTTCTGATATTTGACCAATAGCTAGGGTGCCCTTCCTTCTTAATTTTTTGTTAAGCCTTATTTCTAAACAGCTGAAAATTAAGACTATCTGTAGTCCTCACATTCTTTAAATTGCCAGAAATGTGGACAAGATCGAGAAGTCAGGCAAACCCAGATTCCAGTTCCAACCCCAAGCAGTTACTGTCCACATCCTTGGGCAGCTCCCCTCTGAGTTTCCCCTTCTTCACCTAAAGGCTAGGAAGAATAACACGCACTTCCAAGGATTTTTGTGAGTATTAACAACCTAATACATGTAAAGCTCCTGGCCTACGGGGAACGCTCACGAAATGCGAATTCTATTGACTGTCACAGCGCTGACCATGACAAGGGTTTATTTTGTGCCCGACCCCAGTGTGTTATGGCACGGAATCCCCACAACTCTGTGGAGTGGGTGTGATTGCTTTTCCCATGTTATCAATAAAGAAACTGATGGTTCGTGAGTTTTAATAACGGCCTCACGGTCACACAGCTAGGAAGTGTCAGGGCCAGGACCAGGATCCAGGCTGTCTGACTTTGTGGCCTGTGCAGCAAAGACGTGCTCCGTCCGATGTGACAGCCGCTAACCACACGGGGCCTGCGATGTGCTGGAAGTGTGAAATACACACTGGATTTCTAAACACTTGGTATGAAAAACAAGAACGTCAAGTATTTCATCGATAATTTTTTATGTTGATTACATCTTGAAATGATACCACTTTGGATATACTGGGTTAAACAAACTATCTTGTTAAAATTGATTTCATCTGCTTCCATTTTGCTTTTTTAATGTGACCACTAGGCAATTTAAAATTACATATGCAGCTCATATTTGTGGCTCTCATTAAATTTGTTGGATAACAGCAGGTTACCGTTGCTACCCAGTGCGGTCTAGAGACCAATAGCTTTGGCATCACCTGGGAGTTGGTTAGAAATGCAAATTCTTGGGCCCTATCCCAGAGCTACTAAATCAAAATTTGCATATGAACAAGCTCCCCAGATCATCTGTTTGCACATTAAAGTTTGAGTAGCAACTGCTCTAGAATCGGCTGCCTCTCTGGGGCAGGACGCCTCCGTGAAAGCTTGTTGTTTGGGGTTCGGTGCCACAAAAAGTCTTTAGGATGAAATTTAAATAAAAAATATTTTTGTGTTCTAGCCCTATGTAAATGATATAGAGTTCTATTTGTTTCTTCTTTTTTAAAAATTGTGGCTAAAACCCCCCCCAAAATTGACTATCTTAACCATTTTTACAGGTACAGCTCAGTAGTCAGTAGGGTTCAGTATATCCACATTGTTGTGAAACGGATTTCCAGAACTGTTTCACTTTGCAAAACTGAAACTCTGTACCCTTTAAACAACAACTCCCATTTCCACCTCCCTCCAGCCCCTGGTAGCCACCATTCTACTCTCTGTTTCTATGAATTTGAACACTTTAGAGACCTCATAAGTGGAATCATAGAGTATTTGTCCTCTGTAACTGCCTTGTGTTACTCAGCATAATGTCCTCAAGGTTCAGCCATGTTGTGGCATGTGACAGGATTTCCTTCATTTTCTATGTTTCTTCTTCTATGACTGTTCAACCTTTAAGTGCATAACAGATAACCTCTTACTGAGCCTGACTGGGTTTCTCTAGGTGTGAGATTGTGAGAGGAAACTAGATCCCCAAAGTTCTTACCGGAGCCAGTAAGCTAGTCTGTGGGGGCACCTTATGTCTCTGTTTTCCTTTGGCCCAGACGGTGCCTCCTAATAGGGCTGCATATGTACTGGTGTGCCTACAGCGGCAGGATTGCATCTCAGAGAAGCCATTAAACCTCCCCTCCTCCCCAAAGGCACATGGTAATCATACCACTGCTGTCACCATTCGTATAGAGTACTTTAGCTCTTCCCTAGAACTAAGTAAATCATATGTCTTGAACTTCATTTTTATTAAGCCTTTTAATTTTGCAGGCAAATTGGCCCAAGAACGTTGGTTTGGTCTGAGAAAGAGCAGGTGGAAAAGTCTGCTTACGAATTTTCTGAGGTTGGTCCTGTAGTTACCCTTTTTAATAATCCTGGTAGACAATAGATTTAAGACTTTAAGTATGAAATGCGATGGTGTTGAGTGATGTGGTAAGAGACTCAAATATCTCTTATTCTATGTGGATTTGCAGTTGCTACATTTTTTTGCATCAATATCATTTAAAATGAGCATCCTTAACTCATAATCGTCATAGAAAGCAATATGTACTTCGAAGAAATGCATCATTGTAATGACTAAGACACGTAAATATATATGCATTCATTTTCCAGACTGAATCTATGCTTAAAATTGCAGAAGATCTGGGAGGACCCTACGTGTGGGGGCAGTATGACCTATTAGTCCTGCCGCCGTCCTTCCCTTACGGCGGCATGGAGAATCCCTGCCTCACGTTCGTGACCCCCACTCTGCTGGTAAGTGTGAGCATGTCTGCCTGCACGGCTGAGTCCTCCTCACACGTACAGCTGGAGGTGAAGAGCCTTAGGCTCCAATCATCTATGTTTTTTAAACAATATTTTCTCTTATTTATATAACTCTTCCTGACATTATTGCTTATTATGGTCAATCTCATCATCTCATTTTTTCAAAAGAAAATAAGTTGGCCATTAGGAAGACGAGAATATTATATTCAAGGTGTGTGGGGGTGTTGGGGGAGGGGAGGCGGTGTCACAGCAACATATGGACGAATTCAACGTATGGACAAAGAAACTAGACCATTTACACTCGGCGTGTAGGGATGGGTCTAACAAAACAAAAACTCACTTTAGCATGTATAGGGAAGCATTAGACCTCCAGTATGTAACTATAATTTATATGCCTTTGTATGCTACTTTAAATCCCTACAGACTTTTCTTAAATATGCTGTGGGTAATTAGGAGATAATAAGGTACATAAGGGAAATAAGAATAGGTATTTAAAAAATGGAAGGAGGGGGGCGCCTGGGTGGCACAGCGGTTAAGCGTCTGCCTTCGGCTCAGGGCGTGATCCCGTGTTATGGGATCGAGCCCCACATCAGGCTCCTCCGCTATGAGCCTGCTTCTTCCTCTCCCACTCCCCCTGCTTGTGTTCCCTCTCTCGCTGTCTGTCTCTATCTCTGTCGAATAAATAAATAAAATCTTTAAAAAAAAAAAAATGGAAGGAGAAATGTTTCCTGGGAGTTAGAGACAGGTATACTGGCCTTCCTGGTCCTGGAAAAGTTCCCCAGATGAGGGAGAGAAAGACTCGTGCTATTTTTTTTAGTCCTGCATTTTTTGTTTTACTTTCTCAATACATACTTTGCTTTTGAACCCCTTTGAGTGCGATAGAAATACAGTGCACTGTTAGTGCCAGAGGACATCCTGGGGTAGGCAGTCTTTTAAATATAGTCTGTGATTTGAATTCTAATGTAATTTTCTTCTGTTTTTAGGCAGGAGACAAGTCACTCTCCAATGTAAGTTAAAGTTATTATCGTGGTCTTACCCTCAAAGAGCTATTAAGTCAGCTGATTTTTAAAATATCCATTGTATCGTTATGTTGAAGATACGGTTATAAAAGATGACTTCGGGGTTGTTGTTACATTAACAGATTTAATAGATTTTATAACATTTTATGGTCTGATCTCTTCGTATGTTTATGAAATACATTTTAATGGAGTGTTGTGTCCATTTAATATTTTCTAACTAATTTTTTGTTTCTAATTTTTTTAAACCGTACTTTTGTCTTGGGCTGAATGATGATTTGTTTGCTCAACTAACTCCCTGAATGCCTCAGCTGATGTTAAAAAAAAAAAAAATTGAACGTAGAACTGAAAGAACTAGAATGCTTACGTAAGGAGTTATTTTAGAGTAAGGCAATCAGTTCTACTAATCCCTTCCACTACTGACTACACATCATTTCCACTTTAGGTTATTGCACACGAAATATCTCATAGTTGGACAGGAAATCTAGTGACCAACAAAACTTGGGACCACTTTTGGTAAGATCTTTTTATTATTGTTGTTTCTTTATTGGTTCTTCTTATTAATTTCTTTCCCTGCCTCTGGCCACTCTGAATTATTTTGTGGAAATATCTTGTTTTTCGGTGTCATCATCTCTTTGGTAGACAGTTTAAAAAAAAAAAAAATTCCACAACGCTAGTCACAGTGTTCGGTGGAGTAGGGGCATTCAGCTCGTGCTTGCTATTTAGTTCCCGGTAGGGTCACATTTTAATACACGGGCACGTAAAACCAGAACCGTGGCTGAATTCTCCCCGCTGCCTTCCGCTGGGCTGCGCTTCCCTTTGCTCTGAATGGAGTGCCCAGTAGCCACATAGGCAGTCCGCTTAGACTGTAACGTTCATGCTTTACCGTTCTTTACTCCGTAGAAAAGCCAGAAAGGATAACTTGTTGATTAAAACGCTTGTTCCTTTCAGCTGTGTCGCTGTTTTTGAATTTTATTGACAAAAAAACTTTTTTCAGGTTAAACGAAGGACATACTGTGTACTTGGAACGCCACATCTGTGGACGACTGTTTGGTGAAAAGTTCAGACATTTTCACGCGCTGGGAGGATGGGGAGAACTACAGAATTCGGTAAGTGAGTCATGCTCTGAAAAGCTTTTCTCTAAGGTTGAATAGGCATTCAAAAGTTTAGTTTGTAAACTAGCTTTCCTGAGCAGCAACAAGAGAGCCATTTTTACCGGTGTGGAAAATCAAGCAGATACTGGTATAATAGTCTTTTTTTTTAAGCTTTTATTTACTTATTTATTTATTTATTTATTTGAGAGAGAGATTGCATGTGGGGTGGTGGAGGGGAGGGGCAGAGGGAGAGAGAGACTCCCAAGCAGATTCCGCACTGAGCACAGAAGCCCATCTTGGGGTTCCATCTGAGGACCCTGAGATCATGACGTGAGCCGAAGCAAAGAATTGGATGCTTGATCCACAGAGCCACCCAGGTGCCCCGGTATAATACTGTATTGCTACATACTGGTCATTATCCTGTATAATGTCATGTTCACGACCAGGAGGACCTCACTGGGTCTTTGCAATTAATATAGTCGGTTACTTAGCTTGAATTTTTCAGTGCTCCCTCCTGAAGGCTGAATTTGATGACCAGGCATTGAAACATTTTTCTAGTTTTTTTTATAAGAATAAAGCCTACTACTGAGCAGGAAATATCACAGAACACGACACAAGTAGCCATTCCATTAACAGACTTACAGAAATTTGTGCTAACATACCCTACAATTTCTAGTCTCTCAGTTTAAGTTCTAGACTCCCCTGAAGTTATGCCTTTTGTGTCTTGCAGATAAAGACTTTCGGAGATACGCATCCTTATACCAAGCTTGTGGTCGATCTGACGAATGTGGACCCTGATGTGGCGTATTCTTCGGTGCCCTACGAGAAGGGCTTTGCTTTACTTTTTTACCTTGAACAACTTCTTGGGGGCCCAGGCAAGTAGTTGGCATTTATTTTTTATTTTTTATTTTTTTGAGGGCAATGTGAAGAATAAGGAAGAATTTTTAACTGTTGTTTTTGCCCCATTTTATTATTTCGGTTCATTCTGTATGTAGCTGCTGAAGAAAATCTGCATCATTCTCTAATGTGACCTCTACTTCAAACCTTGAGTGACTGCTGAATTCAAAATTGTGTTGCAGGACTTTAAAGAAAACTCATCAGTATTTTAAAAATTAGGAAAATAGTATGTACTCATTGAGAAAAATTCTGTAGTACAGAAGTTTCTGAGAGTAACAAGTTAAGAGTCCCTCAGCCCCTTCCCACTCCCCAGGTAACCACTGTTAGCAGTGGTTGTGCATGGTTCCAGATCTTTTTCTAAGTATAAATGAACAAACAAATAAATATATTTTAATTACAGAAAATGGATCATGGGGGCGCCTGGGTGGCTCAGTCGGTTAAGCATCTGCCTTTGGCTCAGGTCATGATCCCAGGGTCCTGGGATCAAGTCCTGCACTGGGCTCCCTGCTAGGTGGCGAGCTTGCTTCTGCCTCTCCCCGACTCATGCTCTCTCTCTCTTTCTCTCTCAAATAAATAAATAAAATGTTAAAAAAAATAAAGAAAATGCATTATATATATAGATATTTATATATATAATATATAAAATTTTTTCTACTTTTTTTTTTTAATTCAGCAATGTTCTACAGACATCCTTCCATGTCAGAACGTACAAATCTACCTTATGCTCTTTAATGCCACAGTAGTCGTGCATTATATAGATGTGCTGAATGTATGTAACCTTCCCCTACTGATGGGTGTTGGGGCGTTCTCCTTTGTCCGTGGACTTTGAAGGCCCTCCCTCACCCACACGCATCCTGCCTGTCCCATCTTGTTCTCCTCCTCTTGGGTCACACTAAGGCCATTGCTTTTAGAATTTGTGTTGTGGGTTCCTTCTCTATTTCTTCATTGCATTATCCTCTTACTTGTAGTTAGGATTTCTCTTCTCCCTTCCACCAAATTACATATATTCTTTAAGGCCCAGCTTAAGTCCTACCTCCTGATTTGAACATTCTTTTTTTTTTTTTTTTTTTTAAAGATTTTATTTTATTATTTGACAGAGATAGAGACAGCCAGCGAGAGAGGGAACACAAGCAGGGGGAGTGGGAGAGTAAGAAGCAGGCTCACAGCGGAGGAGCCTGATGTGGGGCTTGATCCCATAACGCGGGGATCACGCCCTGAGCCGAAGGCAGGCGCTTAACCGCTGTGCCACCCAGGCGCCCCTGATTTGAACATTCTTTTACCACTAAACCCCATATTGGTTTCCCTATTCTCTGAAAGTTCTCTGTTCTCCATGGTCAAGAGTACCATACCAATCACCCAAAAAATGTTAGTTACCTTTCCATTAGTCAACTTTTTTTTTTTTTTATTTTTTTACTCTTAGAGGTTTTCCTAGGATTCCTTAAGGCTTATGTTGAGAAGTTTTCCTACAAGAGCATAACCACTGATGACTGGAAGGATCTCCTGTATTCCCACTTTAAAGATAAGGTTGGCTTTTAAAAGCTTTCTTATTTTTTATGGCCAATATACCTGTATTTAATGTCTATTTATTAGGCTGATTTGAATTACTTACTAGTATCAGTTTAGAATTTAAGACTCAACCTTTCATGGTACTTTTTCCTATGGAAAATGTGATCTCCACAACATGAACTAACATGAATATTTCAGAGAGATCTGCAGTAGGTTTCAGAAATTTATTTTTCGTATGTATTTAATTTTCCTACTTTATTTAACAGAATGCTACTAATATAAATTTATTTTAGGAAAGAGACTTAGAAATTACCTTAACATGTCAATGTAGACAAAATTATAGATTTGAGGACCTAAAAGTCCGGTTTAGACTTTTTTTTCCCCCAGTGGAAAAAGTTATTCTGTGGCAACCTTGGTGTTCTTTGTGTTGCAGGTTGATCTTCTTAATCAAGTTGACTGGAATGCCTGGCTCTACTCTCCAGGAATGCCGCCTGTCAAACCCAAGTCAGTACTTCCTGTTAATGCTTCCCTTCTCAGTCTCCCAAATCCTCTAGCTTCTCAAAATACCTGACAGCTTTAGATGTTCCTTAAAGCTGTTACTAGGTGGACAGTAGACCTCGTAGGGGTTTGACCCTTAACCCTGAGGTCAAAACAAACATTCCCATGATATTATAAATTCCATGATACTATAAATATAGATTCATTATGGAATGCCTCCCTTCAGCTGAAGGATGGTGATACAGAGAAGATATTTTCCTTCCTGTCAAAACCTCTGCAATAAGAAATACAACTTTTATAAGGACTGTGTTCGTCGTTACAGCGGTGTTCTAAGTTGTCATCCCCATTTCCAGAGGACACACATTAGGCTTAGCGAGGTAAAGACCTTTTTGCCAAAGTTTGCACAGTAAGTAGTTAGAGTTGAGATTCAAACCCTGGCAGTCTTTACCCCTCCGATCTACTGCCTTTTAAACTAAATACCCTCCTCAAACCAGAGACCTAAACTCTGGTCCTCATGTGTCATGGGAGGATGCTAACTATCGCACGTTCCAGCCAGGATCGTGCTGTTCCCCCCACCGGCAGAACTCTACCCTGGTCATTCCAATCTCAGCTCAAGAACTGCTTCCTCACGGAAATAGTCCTTGACCTGTCTGACCAAGTCCGGTCCCCATTTAGGGTTTCCTGGTGCTGTGTAAGGCCTCTTCATTGCCATTACCACAGTAGTAATTTCAATTTGTTTGATTATTCACGTCCTTCTCCTCAGGACACTGACGCACCAGGAGAGCAGCGCTCAGATCTAGTTTTGTTCACTACTTTCCTTAGAACCTTGCCGTAAGTGAGAGCTGCTTCCCTTCCCTGGCTGATCCTTACCTAGTTCTTTTCATGACAATGAGAAGGAAGTTTCAGGACACCCAGGAAGAGATCAGCAGAGGTTTTGTATTGTCCTATTGTTCCTTACGAAATCAGTGCTAAGGAATGTTCTAGTTGAGGGTGATTTACTGCCTGAGCAATTTACTGCCTCTGATGCCATTTGGTCTTGGGAACAAACAACAGGCTTTCTGTGCAGTCCCAGCCCGGCTACTTCACAAAGATTAACTGCAGCTACTTCAAAGGACGGCGCCACCGTGAGACCTTTATAATCTCCCGTAGGGCACAGACTCTCTTTCAGAGGTTCGGAGGTAACTTCTAATCAAAACTCATTTCATTTAGGCCCTCGGCGCAGGTACCCCACTGTTCTCTAATAGAAACGTTTCACAGCAAGCAAGTATCATTTATGGACAAAGAGGGATGTTTTGCAAGAATTTTTGCACCTTATACAGTCTCTTCCATTCTTGTTGCAAAACATAGGATTTATTTTCTAAGTTGAGAACACAGAGATTTTAGTGCAATTTGCTTTGCTTCATGGTCAGCGTTTGTTATTTCCACTTTCTTCCGAAAAGAGAGGAACAAAATCATCATGTGATTTCAGAGTCTCCTAAGGGTCTCCCGTGACACCGTTTCCCTGGTGTCTAGGACAGTGCCTGCCGCAGAGGCGCTCGCAGATTTGCTGGATGATTACAGAGTTGGAAGGTTAGATAGTTGGAACAGCTGCAGAACGTAAAGTCCACGGAAGGAAGGACTTTGTGTTGTCATGAGCACCTAGAACTGTGCCTGCCATGCAGCCAACCCTAAACACGCCCTCCCGAGCCCCAGCGCCTTCATCCTTCATCGTATGCTGCTGAGCATTTGACCGGCTTCGCTGAGATGGTGAGGCGTTCTCTCTGGAGGGTAATCAGGTGTTTCATTACTTTGGTATCCAAGTTCTCAGATGACACCAGTATATTTAAATCAGGTAGAAGACTTCTTATTTCCAACACTCTGGAGTTCCTGATCTTTCTTTCTTTCTCTTGACTCTTTTTCTTCTTTCTTTTTTTCTTTCTTTTCTTTCCTTTTCTTTCTCTTTCTTTCTTTCTTTCTTTCTCTTCCTTCCTTCCTTCCTTCCTTCCTTCCTTCCTTCCTTCCTCCCTTCCCTTCCCTTCCCTTCCCTTCCCTTCCCTTCCCTTCCCTTCCCTTCCCTTCCTTTCCCTTCCCTTCCCCTCCTCTCTCCTTTCCATTTATTTCTATTTATTTGAGAGAGAGCATATGAGCAGGGGGGAGGGGCAGAGAGAGAGAGAGAAGCAGACTCTCCGCTGATCAGGGAGCCCAATGCAGGGCTCCATCCAAGGACTCCGGGATCACGACCTGAGCTGAAGGCAGACACTTAACCGACTGAGCCGCCCAGCACCCCCCCCCCAGCTTTATTTAAAAAGAACTTTGAGGGGCACCTGGGTGGCCCAGCCAGTTAAGCATCTGCCTTCAGCTCAGGTCGTGATCTCAGGGTCCTATGATTGAGCCCTGCTTTGGGCTCCCTCCTCTGTGGGGAGTCTGCTTCTGCCCCTCCCCCTCTCACACTTTCTCTCTTGGACTCTCTCTCTCTTTCTCTCAAATGAATAAAGTCTTTATTTTTTTTCTTTTTAAACCACCTAAATAAAGTCTTTAAAAAAAAGAACTTTGAAAATTATGTTCTGTAACTTCAACATTGCATTTATGGAAAAGCATGTACATTTTTATGAAATTTAATCTCTAGTATTTTTTCATCTTTGCAGTTATGATATGACTCTGACAAATGCTTGCATTGCCTTAAGTCAACGGTGGATGACTGTGAGTACTAACGTGTGGTTTTTGACTCCTTTTTGAATTGTACCAATGTCGCTGCTCATGAAGGTGGTGGCAGGGACGGGAGCGGGTGGGTACTTTACTCACAAACTCACGTACTTGGAAAGGTCGTTCGTAGGTCAAGTTTGTCTGCAGGGGTAGCATACCAGCCCTCACTGTAAAGTGAAGTTTGGCTGGAGTTGCAAATCGACGTCGGTGGTATTAGCTCTCATTTTCTTGCTTTTCAAGTCTTAAAAAAGGTATGAAGAAATAATTTGCATTCTCTCTTGCTCCTTTTCCTCCTAAATCATCGGTAAGCTACTGCTTCAAGTACAGCCCTAGAAGGGCTTGATCATGTCTGTGCAGGGAGGGAGAGCTGGCAACACATAGATTTGCCACAGATCATGCTTCAGCTCTTCTGCCTGTGTCTCGAATCTACGTTTTGTGTAGTTCACAGACCTGTCATGGAGAAAAGCGTAAGAGAGATCCAAGGGACACGGATCTTTTAACAGCAGTGTGATACGTTAGGACCTCTGTACCTGGTGAAACTGCTCCTGCTCCTGATTTCTGCTGAGATCTTCCTTTAGGCTCAGCAGCCCAGGTGGGGGATTATAAATAGTTCAGTATCGAGAGGCGCGGTCAGTGCCAGAGACAGGCTGAGGGCTCGCTGTCATCTGTGGGGTCATCTAGAGTGATCACAACGAGTCCTCTCATTGCCTTGTTTTATTGCTTGTTGTTTTTCTTAAATATTAAGTAAAAGCAAATGAAAAAAATGTACATCACCTGTTTGAAGGTGTACAAATCAACTGTAAAACAAATGCCTGTGTACCTACCGCTAACCTAAGAAATAAAAGCTCACCGGTACTGTGGGAACGCCCCTCCCCGCCGCACCCCCTCTCCACCCACCTTGCCTTCCCATCAGGGTACCCATTACCTTGGACTTTGGCTTGTCATTCCATTGCTTTTCATGTTTTTACCACTTATGGTATATCCTTAATAGATAGTTTAAATTTGCATGTTTTTGAGCAGAGAATGGGATCTGTAAATTTTGATACTAAGGTATGGTTTCACAGTGGGATAGAAAGGGAAGGAAGGTGTCAAATAATGTTTCTTTACAAGGATATGTATTTATACATTACATTTCCTGGAAGGATATACAAGGAACTATTAATTCTGGTTACTGAGGAATAGGACTTGGAGACAAGGAGTAAAAACAAAGGAATTTTTCATTCGGCCATATTTGATTTTTTTAAAACATTGCAGATATTTCTTTTCAACTTAAAAGAAACTGTAGTTTATGTGGGAGACAGTAGGGAGGTTCCTCAAAAAGTTAAAAATAGAAATACCCTATGATCCAGTAATCACACTACTGGGTATTTACCAAAAAAAAATACAAAAACACTAATTCAAAGGGACACATGCACACCTATGTTTATAGCATCATTCACAACACAAACTATGGAAGCAGCCCAAGTGTCCACTGATGGATGATGGGTAAGGATTACCTATAATGCTATATATCTACAATGGGATATTATCAGCCTTAAAAAAAGAATGAAATCTTGTCATTTGCAAGGACATGGATGGAGCTAGAGAGTATAATGCTAAGCGAAATAAGTCAAGAGAAAGACAAATACCATATGGTCTCACTCATGTGGAATACAAGAAACAAAACAAATGAGCAAAGGACGAGAGAGAGAGAGACAAATCAAGAAACAGACTCTCAACTATAGAGAACAAACTGATGGTTACCGGGGGGCGGGGGGCCTGATCAGGGGATGGGTGAAACAGATGATGGGGATGAAGGAGCGCACTTGTCACGATGAGCACAGGGTGATGTATGGAAGTGTTGAATCAGTATCTTGTACACCGGAAACTAATATAACACTGTATGTTAACTATACTGGGATTAAAATTAAAAAACAATTAAAAAAAGAAACCCTAGTTTAAAAGAATTTAAAGCTAGTTTTAAAAATTTTTAAATCCTTACTTTGATAAGCTTTATTTAATATTTCTTAATCATATCCTCAAAGATTTTTGGCAATGAATCCTAGATAGAAAAGCACAGACCAACTTTTCTTTTTCTTAGATGATTTCCAAAATTAAGTGGGAAAAACAGAATGTGTGGGGATGGAGGGAAATGTCAGTTTGTGGTCTTACCAGTTCATTAGTGTGATATTTAAGAGAATATGCAATTTGATCCTTTTCCCAGATTTTTAAATTGGCCTATTAATTAGTTGATATGCTTTTATAATATTTTCTTTACTTTGAAAATCCGTATATCTTGAATGGTACAAAGGATGTCAAAAGTTTCTTCCACTTTTTCTATTAAGATAAAGTCTAATTTTCCTGAAGTCATATCGATTTTAGGAGTCATGGCAGCTCTTAACTTATAGTAACATCATCTCAAAACTATTAAAGTAGCTAAGGCTTAAATATATTTTCACCATCTTATGCCTCCTTGTATTTCTGTCTTTTTCTTAATCTTTCCTTTTATGTCAGATAAACCAATAAATATTATTAAATCATACATGAATGGAAATAACCAGGTAACATTTATTTTAGGCCAAGGAAGAGGATTTAAGCTCATTTACTTCAGCAGACCTGAAGGATCTCTCTTCTCATCAGTTGAACGAATTTTTAGCGCAGATGCTCCAGAGAGTAAGTTCCGGCTCGAAACGCGGGAAAGTACAACGTGCGTAACGGAAGCACAGCTTTTAGGTCAAACCCAACCGGGAAAAACATGTTAATGTGAAAACTAACGGAAAAAAAATAACTTGTAAAATTCTTTCATTTAAAGGCATGTGTTGACTGCTTATTATGTTTAGTGTTGTTGTGAGTACGAAAATAGGCAAGAAAGAAATGTACCATGTCCTCAGAAAGCTTATACTCTAGTAGGAAAGGTCACACATACAAAATTTGGCCATAAAAGGAGGCATATGTTAGGTATCATTTGAGAAAAGCTTAATCAGCGAAGAAGAACTCCCTTCCAACTGGCATTGTCGGGAAAAGGTTTTGAGGGAGTGGGGCTTGCTTTGCACAGAGCAGTGTCTGCAGAGGTAGAAATTCAGGTCCCAGGGAGTAGCAAGCCTCAGTGGTGCAGAAGTTAATGAAGATAATTCTAGAACAGCGAGTGGGATCACATGTGATGAATCTTGAATGCTAAGCTAGGAATCTTAGGTTTTGTTTTAGTAGGCAGGAAAGGAGCTAACATTTTTAAAGGGAAAGTCATTTGATGAGAGGGTGGGTTATCATACAAGTCCGCCAGTGGGTCAACATGAGGAACATGGGTGGAGAAATTCATTGGGAGACTTGGAGGACATGCAGGGGGAGCTGGTACGAAAGGAGGGAACAGGCCAGATGAGCAGGGGTGAAGGGTGAAAGCATGGGGTTTGTGACTGACTGGATTTGGCAGTTAACTGGAAGGAGTCCAAACAGATTTTAAGGTTTCAAACCCATGTAATTAAAAGAATTTGTGAAATGGAAAGGAGAAGCTGCATTTTGAGAGGGAGGGAATGACGGGGTCTTTATTGTGATACTGAAATGCATTCTTGGGTCTGAGGACCTTGAGAGGGATAGAGAAGACTGGACGGACTTTCCTAAGGAGTCAACACAAAAGGAGGTATAGGATTTAAGGCAACAGGGGCTTTGCAAGAATCCGTTTTTAGGGCATCAAGCCCCCGAGGTGTCATAAATGTCTGCAGCGCCTCATGGGATGTCTCCGGAATGGGTGTGGCAAAAATGAGTGAAAGTTGGGGGTCTGGGAGGTGACCTTAACCGGTGGACCTACCAGGGCGGACTGGAGTTTAGCGGAGACCAAACAATTTGGGAAGGGTCTGGCACTCAGAGCAGACATGCTTCCCCGAGCATGGGGTGACTTTCTCGTAAGACGAGTCGTGCTGGGGGAGGAGAGTCGCCACCCGCCGAGCGGCTCCTCAGCCTCCCTGCTTGTCCAGACTGAACTGCTCTCCCTCCTTTCCTCACCAGACTTGCCCCTGCTGGGTTAAGATGGGCACGGGAGGTCTGTGAACCCCCTGAGATTGTATACAGACGTTTGTGTTTATATGGTAAATCTCTCTCTTTTTCCTGAGGAAAGAGTCCATATTACTCATCAGGTTCTCAAAGGGGTCTGTAATATAAAAGTTTAAAAACTGCTATTTTGTAGGGATAGAGGTCATTTAAAAGGGATTTCAGAGGAAACGCGCAAAGATAAAGCTGATGGTGATCAGTGAGGAAACGATTAAGGGACGTGTGGTTGAACATGGAGAATGGAATACAGTTAAGATCTATAAGGTATAAGGAAGAACTTGAAAGACTCTGGAAAGGGTTAGAGAGTTAGTGTTCACATATACCAAAAAGTCTGAGGAGAGTAATTCTCATTTAATTCTCTGCGTACCTCACCGATTAAATTATCCCTTTGCTCCTCGTAGAACATCCTTATCCAGAATAAGTTTGCACAAAACTTATTGTAGTGTGCATTTGTTTCTTTTCTTTTTATCTAATTTATTTCTATATTATAAAATATTTAGGATTTTAATCTGGCTAAGAATTTCTCTCCAGCTCCTTTCTTCCAAGGAATCCTGTTGAAATGATACATCGTACTTCTTTATTTTGCTCTTAGGCACCTCTTCCATTGGGGCACATAAAGCGAATGCAAGAGGTGTACAACTTGAATGCCATTAACAATTCTGAAATACGATTCAGGTACATCATTTTAACTTGTCTCTGTGGAAGAAAGTAGAAACTAGTTTAAAACGTGGAGAAAGGGAAAGCAGAGTCTGAGACATACATGAGTTTTAAGAAATCCTTGTGAAATTAACTGCACTTGTATAAATAATCATAGCGGTCTTTGAGGAATAGTTGCAATATCTGTAAGATGATAGTATTAATCTTTTTATTAGAATTTGTTCTAAGCTTCTCTTGCCTTACAAACAAGAAAAAACAAAAAAGGATTAGGAATCCCGTGGTAAATAGGCATTCTTCTGCAACTAGCCAAGTGGACTCTGATATGGGAATAGTTAGAAATCTCTAATTCTGTTGTGTGGTTAACCTTTCTTAATTCTGATTTGTAGCGTGAGTCTTAAACCGAAGTGTAATTCCTTCAGAAATTGTATAGATAAGGTACATGAGCACCGACGTAATCTAAACCTTTTAAAATGTGTGGTCTTTTTCAAGAACAAACTCCTCTTCACTTCTCCAGTTACTGAATTGTATATACAAGGACTTGAGATTCTCAGAATAAAGACATAACATAAAGTGGTGTACTGCGTAACTATAACGGGATTATTCATCATTACAAAAGTAATCTTCAGATATGCCTGTATATCCTGCCCCTTCCTCCTCCTTTCCTACCCCACACCCCCTAAAAATCCTCCTTCCAGATGGTTACGGCTCTGCATTCAATCGAAATGGGAGGAAGCAATTCCTTTGGCTCTAAAAATGGCGACTGAGCAAGGACGAATGAAGTTCACGCGGCCCCTATTCAAGTAAGAACCAGCTCTTATATCAGGAATTGGGGGGTGCCCCCATGGGGTGGCACAGTGGGCTAAACTTACTCTCTTGATTTCAGCTTATGTCATGATCTCAAGGTTGTTAGATGGAGCCCCACAGTGGGCCCGGTGCTCAGCACAGAGAGGATTCTGTCCTTCTCCCTCTGCCCCTCCCCCCCACTTAAAATACAGAAAAGGAATAAGGAAGAGCAATCTCAGATGCTTTTCCCGTTGCTAAAATACTTTGTAAAACACCATCTAAAAATAATATTTTTAAATTTATTAAAGATTATAGGTATAATTTTGGAATAAGAGTGAACGCTTCTAAATATTTAAAATTTGAGGTAATTTCATTAGCTTTTTTAGAAACATCATCTATGGATTACCTATTATGGGCCAAATTGGTATAGACACCAGCGAAAAGAAAATAGGTAGAAAACAATCTTATGTACCCAGAAAGATCTTTAAAAGCAGGTAGGAGATAATTGGTGGGTGGGCACGGACACAAAAGAGTCTGAAGTTATTTAAATGTAATAGTAAATGAGGCAGTGAAGCCAAACCTTTCTGATTCAGATGCTGCAATGACTTGGGAGAATAAGTTGCTTGATGTATATATAATAAAGCAATGCTTGGTAGAGGGGAAACAAGTTGTATCTTGGCTGCAAGGTAGAATTTAAGACTATCTCAGTGAAGGTATTTTAACTATGGATTTGGCAGGAATTCTGAAAAATTTAGACCCATGATATAGTCATGATTAATCTTTTCATTTACTTCACAAATATAGTAAAATTATACTTGCCAAATAAAATCTTATTTGCCAAAATCGGTCATTATCCGTCTTTCTTCCCCTGCCAGGGACCTTGCTGCCTTTGACAAATACCATCACCAAGCCGTGCGCACCTACCAAGAGCACAAAGCGAGTATGCACCCTGTGACTGCCATGCTGGTGGGGAAAGACTTAAAAGTGGATTAAGGACCTACCAACTGCTGATTTCAGACATTTCTCTTTTTTAAACTGAATTCACAAAGAAATATGAAAGTTCAGCTCATGTTGTAACTAAAAATGTTGTTTTCATTCTGGCTTTTTATTTTGTCAGTGATTTTCATAAATAAAGCTGAGCTACCTTCCCCCTCACCCCCACCAGTGCCATGTTCTTTGTAAAGTGCATTTTAGCAAAGTTTAATCTTTTAATTTATAAATGTAAAATTTTTCATTAGTTACATAGTTATTTTTTCCCAGCAGGATCACAAGAGTGGCAGCATAGTATTTACCTGGTGTTTTAAGTTCTTTAATTTGAATCTGCCTCATGCCAAAAACTGAACATGACAAGAGTTTTGGTTTTCAAATAGCATGAGCACTCAGTTGGACTTGCTCATCCGGGTACTCAGTGGGCATAGTATTAATGCACTTTCTAAAATGTATAAACTCTCCAGGAGCACTCTGCTCCCCATCCCCAGATCCACCTGCTGCTCCACTGGACTTGTCCTGCCCTCCTGTCCGTCAGGGTCAGATGACTGCCCCGAACCCCATGACTTCCCATCAGTCCCTCTGATGCTCTCCTGTTTATCCACCCTGACTCAGCTCCTTAATGTCCTTCACCCACATAGAGCATACCGCACATGGCAATAATACAATGGTAATACCTATTACACATACATATAATGTACTGGAAATAATAGTACGACTTGATCCAAATGAGAGAGTAACAGAACATCCCATGAGTACAATGTAGTACCCAGGCACCTCAGCACACAATCCGGGAACCACGGTTGTATTAGTTAGGATTCTTTGATTGTAAGTGACAAAACCCAGATGATTAAAAGTCAGGAAATTTAAGGGAGGATTATTTTAAGGATATAGAGTAGGGGGAGGTTGTCAGAACCTACGGGCAGACAGAAGAGGACTGATCCCTGGAATTGGCAAGAGAGCAATACTCTTTCTTGTCTCTCATTTCTGCTTCTCTCCTCCACACTGTAGAATCTGGCTACCTTCAGCTTTGCTGTTGTAACTATATAGTTCTTATCACATGGGAAGTCTGTCTCAATTCCAAATTCCCAGAGACGAGACCCTGACCCAGCTTGAGTCCACCCCTGGCGAAATAACCTTTAGCAAGAGGAATGGTGTCTTAGAGTATAAATGTAGGTGGGGGTCATTAAATACACAAAAAGAGAGCTAATGCAGTGAGAGAAGTCCTACAATAGGAGCAAACATGCGAGAACTGGGGCAGGTACCAAAGAAACAGACTCCCGTCCATCTCCGTAATCCTGAGTTGCTTCCTTGCTTGTTCTCCCTAGCAGTTCTCTCCTTCTGGACACATCTACACCGCAGTCATTCTGTTTCTCAAGGCTCTGCTCTTACTTGTCTTCCATAGCAGGAAGACCACAGGCAAGAGTTCAGCTCACATCCCTGGTACATAATCAGGTTCTAAGTGATTAGACTTCAGCAAATCCATGGACTCAAACGATGCTTTTGAAGGCTTCCCGTGCCCTATAAACTTTCCCCGCACTCTAGGCTAATGTCACATTTCAGTGATCACTGGTGAATGAGCCTGGAAGTGAATGGGGGCAAGGGCCACTGGAAGGGTGGCAGTGAAGAAGGCTATGAAGAAGGTAGAGGGCACTAGAGACACACATCAGCCCAGGTTTACCTGGGGCCAGCTCAGTGGAGTTCACATTTATACACGGATGATGAATGTCTTTGTGCCAGGCTGGGATAGACACAAAATTTCTGGGTGAACAAAGATAAGTAATTTCTAGATATGGCTAAAGGAGAAACATGCTAAAGCAACCTGGGAAGCACCACTTAATCTAACCAAATGGTTTAGGGAATGCTTCCTGAGGAAGAGAAGGCCTGCGCTGAGGCTTACAAGATAAGAAATACCTAGCTAAGCAAAGGAAGTTGGAAGTGTGTTCCAGATGGATAAGGAATAACAGAAGTAAAGGTACAGACTTATGGGATTTGGGGATCATCAACATGGACAGAAAATAGCTGTCTCGGCTCCATAGTGCCTAAGGCATGAACTTGAAATCTTCAAACTCACATCGCTGGGAGGTGGTATCATCTGGAGCCTTCTTGCCTCACATGTCTGAGGTCTGGCCTGAGATGATGTAACAGCTGGGCTCAGCTGAGACTGGCGACTGGGATGCCCAAGTAGGTTGGGTTTTCTCACAGCACGGTGGATACTTGGACTTCTTATTAGTCTTCTCTGTAAGTGCATCCACCACCAGAGAATAGCACCCTGACGGCAGAGAATGTATCCTACTCCCTAGTACCTAGCATAGTGCTTGGGATATAACAGGTGTTCGAGAAATATTTGTTGGCTAAGTGAATGGAAGAGGGTAGAAAGTTGTGCTTCACATCTAAGGGCCTCGGTTTCTCAGAGAGGTAAGAGGTAAGATCCTCTGAAAATTAGAAGAGGTGGATGTTGAGAAGCGAGGTGAATGTTTTGGAAACTTGCTGAGGGGGAGGGGCAAGTAGAAGGACAGTGTCATGATACGCACCATCACAGAACTTTCTGTAGCAGAGCCTTCCACCAGGGTGAGCACAGAGAGCAGCTTGTTGTGATGACCCAGGGGTTGAGTTTTACTCAGTGCAGGCATAGGTTTGGGGTTATAAAAGGATTTCAAAGTGTGGAGGAAAGAGTGGCCCAGGTAAGCAACTAGGACACCAGCTTCCTAGGACAGAAAGTGAGGAAGCTGGTGGGAAATGGAGGGAAGGAGGAGCCAACCAGAGGTCAGGTCCAAGGGCAAAGATGACTGAAGGAAGAGGAGAACTGGAAGGCTAGAAAGTCATAGTCAGAAGGTGGAGTATTGGAATTGATTTCATAGGTGCATCAAATTCAGGCAGTGACAAATTCCAGAGCGCGGTCAGGATGTGGGTGACCGAAGTCCAAGTTTCAAGGCAGGGTAGCTCTTTCTTTGTACGCTTCTCAGGAAGCTGTCAGGGAAAGAGAGATTCTGGGTGTTGGTGTTTTCTGTGAACAACTGTGTCCTATTTCCAACACAAGTCAGTGTTAGTGGAAACACACATCATGATCTTTCTGTTGCAATAATCAAATCTCTAGAAACTGGTTTATTACTAAAATGCTCCTTAGTTACAACATTTCTTTGATTCCTTTTTCATGCTTTTCAGAGTCCCTTAATCTACTGGTAATGAATTGGGTGCAGGGAGCAGTTAACCGTGTTGAAGATGCTTAACCAGATTAGGCATATCCATGTACCAAGATGAAAGAATATTTAGAAGGCAATATAGGTATACAGAGCATTCTAGTGCAAATAATAGTAATCACAAACACTTCCAGAATGTTCCCAATGCACCATGTGCTGCGCTAAGGGCTTTACATATGCAAACCACTTACTCTTTCCTAAAGTCCTTTGAAATAGGCGCTATCATTATCTCCAGCTTAGAGATGAAGAAACTGAGACCCCCAAGAAGTCAAATAACTTGCCCAGAGGTCACATAGCTAGTAAATGGCAGAGCCAGGATTGGATCCCAAGTAGATACTGCAAATACAGCAGTGAGACAGTTTGCCTCTTCCCTTTTGAAGAAGAAACAGAGGCTAATAACTTACTTGCTCAAAGCTAATAAATAGTGGAGCTGGAGTTCCAGCCACGGCTGTCTGAGCTCTTAACATCCAAGCCCTAAGCTCATTCATCCAGATGGTGACCTTTCCTGGTGGGAATGATCTCTGACTTTTGCAGTCTCCCTTTGTGGAGGACAGCTTTAGAAAACCTCAGCCGTGGCAGGGAGTAGTTGCTCAACACATGTTTGTGGAATAAACAAAAAAATGAAGATTACCACACTCCCTGGTGTCACAGTGGACCAGAAGGTGCATTTTACAGTTGAGTAATTCCAGATAAAAACAGGAACATGGTGTTTATAAGCTGCCTTCAGTGGAGGAGAACACAGAGGCCAGGGGAAGGAGAAATCAGGGACCCTGAGGAGAGGGCCCCCGGAAAGTACCAGCAGGCACTGGGACCCCCAGCATGGGAGACGCCAGGCCTTTGTGTGAGCGGGACAGCACCACGTGGCCTGCCTGCATCCCCCTCTCCTGCCCAGAGCTCAGCTGTGAAAAACCAAAGGAACACCCTGCAGCCCTCAATAAATATTTGTCCAATGTGTGGATGAGTAAAGGCAAGAGAGGGGGTGTGTTTTGGAAGTCCATCCCCACCCTCCCAGCCGACCACACCTTAGTAGTCACTGCCAGATAAAACTCTCCCGGCCCGGTAGCTGCCACGGACAGAGGAGCTGGTGTCGGGGTCCCCCTCGGGACGCGGAGCCATGCCCAGGTACACGGTGCACGTGCGCGGAGAATGGCTGGCCGTGCCCTGCCGGGACGCGCAGCTCACCGTTGGCTGGCTGGGCCGCGAAGCCGTCAGGAGGTATATCAAGAATAAGCCAGACAATGGTGGCTTCGCCTCAGTGGACGACGTGAGCTTCCTTGTGCGCCGGTGCAAGGGCCTAGGCCTGCTGGACCATGAGGACCCACTGGAGGTGGCCCTGGAGGACAACGAGTTCGTGGAAGTGGGTGAGTGACCGAGTCCACGCATGCCCGGGAAGGAGGCTCGGCGGCCCCCGCCACCCCGGGGAAGGTGCGGCCAGCGGCAGGTGCACACAAGCCTGGAGAGGGGGGAGGCTTCCCACCTCCACCCCCGCTACAGCAAGGCCACAGACCCAGAAACCAGCTGCCTTTCCTAGAGGTGTGCCCCTAGTAAGCCACAAAGGTTAGATTCGAACCCAAGACCGCCTGTCTGAATCCCTTTGCCGGTACAGCATGATTTTGAAGATCCTTCTACCCTTCGAAAGCAACTGAGCGGACTGGAGGCCAGCGGAATAGAGGCCTAAGGGTTCCGATTGAAGATAAAATAAAGCTGGGGATGAGGGGTGGGGGAGGGGTTAGATCTTGAACTTCAGTTTAAACCGGAGCCTACAGCCGACACCTGCATCTCTGCCTTTGGCTTTCCTCCTTTGCAAAGATGCTAAGAGTACTTGAAAGCTCGTGAGGTTGTTTTAAAGCAGCCATTTCTGTAGAAGTGAGAGGCAGTGGAAGAGCCCTTTCTTGGTGGACCAGCAATGCCAAATGCGGCTCTCCCTTGCGATCTGTAAAAGAGCCTCTCTGGTATTCTTGTTTCAGTTATAGAAGGTGATGCCATGTCTCCCGACTTCATCCCCTCACAACCAGAAGGAGTTTACCTGTATCCTTTCCTGCAGACTGTTTGGTCTGCTGTGGGGGCTACTCCTGCCAGGGACCGAGCTGGGGCTTTCTCACACTACCCAGGGTTTTCCTTTACCTGGCTTCAGATACAGCAAATACCGGGAGCCTGAAAAGGTAAGCTTCAAGCCAACACTTTTTTTTGTAAAGAAAATTAGGTCCCCCTCATATCAGGAGGGGTAGGGCCAGCAGAATTTATGAGCAAACACTATCAGTCAGGACAGGGCTTTATCCTGCTATATGGAGTTCAGAAAAGGCATCATGCTCATTTCTAGCTTTCTCTACTCAGCCCTTGAGCAAGCTTTTTCACTAGCACATTAATGTTTCAGAGCAGGGATAAAATCTCTCAAGTGTCAAAATTCAATTCTGCTCGAGGCTTCCCTAGTCCCTTAGTCAAGCAGCCAAGCTGCTCAAGTTCACGAAGGTCCCCTTCTTTTGTGCAGTACATTGCCTTAGATGGCGACAGTCTGACCACAGAGGATCTGGTCAACTTGGGGAAAGGACGCTACAAAATAAAGGTACAGGGGAAGGTGGGGAAGGATGCCCTCTAACCTTTTTCACTGCATTTGGAAGTTTTCAGCATGCTCAGCTTTGACCAACATTTTCCTAGCTCACCCCAACTGCTGAAAAGAAGGTGCAAAAATCCAGGGAAGTCATAGATAGCATCGTGAAAGAAAAAACTGGTATCCTTTTCTCTTTGTGTCATACAATTCTTTTTATTGACTTTTTAAAAAATGGCCTGTATCTAATGGTACCATATCTGTTTCTGTTTTGTTTTGTTTTTGTTCTAGTTGTTTATGGTATAACTACAGGTTTTGGGAAATTTGCCAGAACTGTAATTCCTGTCAATAAGCTAGAGTAAGTCTGATTCCCTGCTACACCCCCCACCCCAGCAAATGCATATTCACATGCCACCTGTCCCCATATTTGAGATTTCTTTCAACAAGAGAAATAATTAACATTTGCCCCAATTTTCAGATGAGGAGGCTAAGGCTCCTGTTGGCATTGAAAACACAGGCTTGCTGGTTTCTTCCAGCACATCACACTGCCTTATTCTGTCTCTCCCAAGATTCACTTGTTCTCCTCTTCATTTCCCCAGCTGAGGGGACACGTTCACTGCAAAGTATCTGAGAGGGGTTTTCCCTTTCTCTTCCAGAGAGCTCCAGGTCAACTTAGTACGTTCACATTCTTCAGGTAAATCATTTCCAACATTAAATGACTTCTAGATCTTGTTTGATTTAATGAATAACGTACAGCACAGTGTGAAGCATCCTGTAACAGCTGTGAACAGCTAGTGCATTCTAAAAACTAGTGCCAGTTCTGCTTCAGGAGGGAAGGGAAGTGAGAAAGCATCAGACAAGACCACCTTTCAGCTGAATCTCAGGAATGGGCCAGGTGGAAGGATGGAGTTGGGGTGGAGCATGTTTACCGCCATGCCAACAGAGTGGTGCATTCAGGGACTGAAGTGAAGCCTGGGACTCAGGGAATGAGTTGATCAGGATGAGGTGAGATGGGGAAGTCAGTCAAGAATCCGGCTGGACGCTCTTGTAAGGGTGTTGGGGAAGATGGGGCTCACTGAAGCATTCTAGGAAAGAGAACTGAAAAGGCAAAACTGGGGCTTCCCATTTTTTTGGAAGATGGAACTTTAAGAAGCAGGACAATCAGGAAGGAGAGCAGTCCAACTATCTGAGTCAAGAAGAGAAAGATGGTAGGAGACTGGACTGAACTGGAGAAAGATTTGCTAGATGGAGGTAGAAAACACTTTGATTTTCTAAGAGGAAAACATCAATTCTGTTTTGCAGGTGTTGGGAAACCACTAATCCCTGAGAGATGTCGGATGCTCTTGGCTTTAAGGATCAATGTCTTAGCCAAAGGATACAGTGGCATTTCCCTGGAGACCCTCAAACAAGTTATTGAAGTATTTAATGGTAATACTGTGGGTCTCTGGGCTGACCCTCCATTGAGGCTGGGCCTGTACCACAGGGAGACTTGGTTGATGGCATAGTGAGGAACCAGCAGAGACAAGACGGCATAAAATAATGGAGATGAATGGAAATGGCCTTGGCAAGGAGGAGGATAGCAGAGGGCTGAGGGTGGGTTTAGAGACACTTACTCCTGTATGCCTTCAACTCATTCTTCATCACCCTTCACTTAGTATTTGGCATCTTTAAGTCTGGAACAAACCCCTTAAGTCTGTCCCTGGGCTCAAAGCTGGAGAGAATTTTTAATTCAGTGATGCCCAGATGTGGTTAGAGAAGCTGCATCACATCATCTGGAAAACACAATGATTCCTGGATGTCCATCCCAAAGACCATTTCAGTAGTCCTGGTTAGTGCCTAGGAATCTGAAATCTTTATGCTCCCCAGATGGTGGGATAGCCAGACTTAAATAACTGGAATTTAACTTCTTGCAAAGATAGAACAGAAATGTAAAGAGATCAAAGACTTGCTTCTGGAGCAGGAAGCCATCTCATGCCAGGATACAATGCAGTTCAGTTTTTCGGAGCTTACTTCCAGGACAGAAAAATTCCAGCGTGGAGACAAGATCTGAAATGCTTGGGAGGCTACTATCCCTTCTCACAGATAAGGAGGAACATTAAAGATCAGTGCAGGCTTAGGAAACCTCTGGGTGCCTAGAGTTCTGAGAAGTCCCTAGGGTGAACTATGATCTGGAGGCTGGCCTGTGGATGGTACTGCTTTATCCTACCGATAAAGCATGATTTAGCAGTTGGAAAGCACACTGCTATTAGGAGTCTGAGTCTACTTTAGAGAAAAGAGGACTTTTTTTTTTTTTTGTAACTGAGAATTTCTTTCAAAACAGTACATATCTCCTTATAAGTGGTGGTGAGGTAGCAGGCTGGGTGCCTAGGAATCTGGACAAAAAAAGAAAAAGAGGGGCACCTGGGCGGCTTAGTTAAGCGTCTGCCTTCGGCTCAGGGTGTGATCCCAGCATTCTGGGATCGAGCCCCGCATCACGCTCCTCCGCTGGGAGCCTGCTTCCTCCTCTCCCACTCCCCCTGCTTGTGTTCCCTCTCTCGCTGGCTGTCTCCCTCTGTCAAATAAATAAATAAAATCTTAAAAAAAAAAAGAAAAGAAAAGAAAAGAAAAGAAAGAAAGTAAAAGAGACTATGTTGCCTATGCTTACCTCCTCAGAGAACCCCTGTGAATACTTTGGTGGGCCTTATCCTTCTAGAAAATTTTATATTACTTTTCTGATGTAAATATTCACATTTCCAAACATTGTCCAATAGTTTTGTTTTTTTCTCCAATAGCTTTTAATGGCTACACATACTCCGCCATATGGAAGTTTCGTAATTCCATGTTTAGGTCATTACTAACTTGTTCTTAGGAACAAGACTGTAATGAACAGCAGCTAGTTCCTGATCTTTAAGATAGATTGCTACAATTTCTAAAAATTTCTAGGTCTGATTAGGACATGCATAGTAAATGCAAAGAGGCAGAGGACCAAGGAGGAGGAAAAAGGAATAGATAATCTTTATGGGGATGTGTGTTTCAAATCACCTTTACAGCCTGACCTGGATTATTTTTCTATGTGCAGTGTTCCCCCAACCACCTTCACACAGCAAATCTGAGTATGTCCTGGTTAAAAATCTGTAATGCTTTCCATTGTCCTTAGGATAGAGTCTAAACTTAAAAAAAAAAAATTCCTATGCTGTATCTTTCATCCTCACGACTTATTCATTCCATAGGTGGAAGGCTGGACCCCTCCCACTCCCCTTCCCCCATTTTGCCTAGTGCCCCCAACTCTGTCAACCATCATCTTGTTCTGAGTCTGTTTCTGGGGGGTTTTTTGTTTTAGATTCCACATAGAAATGAAATCACCCGGTATTTATCTCTCTCTGACTTATTTTATTTAGCATAATACCCACTGAGTCCATCCATGTTGTCACACACGACAAGATCTCATTGCTTGTTATAGCTGAGTAATATTTCAGTGTGTGTGTGTGTGTGTGTGTGTGTGTGTGTGTGTGTGTGTGTATACACACCACCTATTCCTTATCCATTCTTCTATCAATGGATGCTTGGGTTGCTTTCATATCTTGGCTCTTGTAAATAATGCTACGGTAAACATAGGGGTGGCATATATCTTTTCAAATTCGTGTTTTCATTTTCTTTGGACCCAGTAGTGGAATTACTGGATCATATGGTATTTCTATTTTTAATCCGAGACTCCATATTGTTTTCCACAGTGGCTGCACTAATGCGCCTTCCTGCCGACAGTGTACAAGGATTCCCTTTCTCCACTTCCTCACCAACACTCGCTTTTTCTTGAGTTTTTTATTTTAGCCATTCTGCCAGGTGTGAGGTGATAGCTCACTGTGGTTTTGATTTGCATGTCCCTGGTGATGAGTGACGGTGAGCATCTTTTCACTTGTCCATTGACCATCGCTATCTCTTCTTTGAAAAAAATGTCTATTCAGGTCCTTTGCCCATTTTTTAACTGGATTTGGTTTTTCTGGTGTTGAGTTCTGTAAGTTCTTTATATATTTTGGATATTGACCCCTTATCAGACATATCATTTGCAAACATCTTCTCACATTCAGTAAGTTGTCTTTTCATTGTGTTGACGATTTCCTTCATTGTGGAAAACTATTGGTATAGTCCCAATAGCTTATTTTTACTTTTGCTTTCCTTGCCTGAGGATCTATATTTAGAAAAATGTTGCTAAAGCCAGTATCAGTAATTATTGCCTCTGTTTTCTTCTAGGAGTATTATGGGGTTTCAGGTCTCACATTTAGTTCCTTAGTCCATTTTGAGGTAATTTTTGTGTATGGTATGAGAAAGTGGTCTAGCCTTCCCAGCACCATTCATTGACAAGACTACCTTCCCCATTGTATATTCTTATCTCCTTTGCCGCAGATTTGTTGACCATATAGGCATAGATTTCTAGGCTGTCTCTTCTGTTCCATTGATCTGTGTGTCTGTTTCTATGTCAGTATCATACTGGTTTTTTTTTTAAGATTTTAATTATTTATTGGACAGAGAGAGAGACAGCCAGTGAGAGAGGGAACACAAGCAGGGGGAGTGGGAGAGAAAGAAGCAGGCTCATAGCAGAAGAGCCTGATATGGGGCTCGATCCCGTAACGCCGGGATCACGCCCTGAGCCGAAGGCAGATGCTTAACCACTGTGCCACCCAGGCGCCCCCCAGTATCATACTGTTTTGATTACTACAGCTTTGTAGTGTATTTTGAATTCTGAGATTGTGATACCTCCAGCTTTGTTCTTTTTTCTCAAGGTTGCTATTTGGGGTTTTTTGTGGTTCCATACACACTTTAGGATTATTTGTTTTAGTTCTGTGAAAAATGCCATTGGTATTTTGATAGGGATTGCCTTGAACCTGTTGATTGCTTTGGGTAGTACGGACATTTTAACAATATTAATTCTTGTACTCCATGAGCACAAAATATAGCAATTTTTTGTGTTGGCTTCAATTTCTTTCATCAGTGTTTTATAGTTTTCAGAGTGCTGGTCTTTACAGTCTAACCTTAAAGTGGCTACAAGAAATAGGTTTTTCTACTGGGAAGGTGCCCCTTCCTGCCCAACCCCCTTATTCCCCTCTGCCATTTTTTAAATAGCAGCTCGGCCAGGTTCCTTAAGCATTAGCCGTGCTTGAGGAATTCTCTTTTCCCACGTATATGTCCCATAAGGTGACACTAGCTCCTACTGGGGGAGGTTGGTCTCACGGGCAAAATGAGGACAGCCAGAAGTGACTGGTGCCTCCTTCTCTCCCAGCCTCCTGCCTGCCCTACGTTCCAGAGAAAGGAACCGTTGGTGCCAGTGGAGACCTTGCTCCACTCTCTCATCTTGCTCTTGGGCTAATTGGAGAAGGGAAGATGTGGTCTCCAAAGAGTGGCTGGGCTGATGCTAAATACGTAAGACTTTAATAACAACTTCCGTCTGCAGTAATTTCCCTAGGCTGGACGCCAGCTGCATGTGCATGCTTGACAGCACTGAATCCTCACCCAGTGAGGGTGCCACCGTTACCCCTGTTTTATAGATGAAAACTGAAGCTTACAAGTCACACTGGGTAAGGCTCTTCGCTCCCATACTTTACCGTCAGGCTTCTGAACTTGGTGGTCATCTTGGTGAAAAGGTACAGTGGCCCATGTTAATCCCAGCAATTTATTCTGCAACTGAAACTCTTCCAGTATCTATCCAGGAGTCACATACTGGTGGGAATTTATTTCATTGCTGGTCTCACAGTGCGGAGCCACGAATCACAGCACTTCTTGCTGGTTCCATTCCCCCCCCCCGCCCCGAGCTCCTACCCCATTGGCGAATCAGAAGGGCTTGTTTCTGATAAAGCTTTACTGTTTTCCTCATCCATCTCCAGATTCCATCAGAGCAGCCCAAAGAATTATGTGAAGTGTTATCTCAGGTCAATTGCTGTGAGGTCCCTCAGTGAAGAGGCAGAGGACCAAGGGGGAGGAAGAAGTTAAGAGAACAGATAATCCTTAGGGGGTAGAGGTTCCAGATCACCTTTGTTCCCTATAGCCTGATCTTTATTTCTCTGTGTACATGGTTTGCCCAGCGCCCTTCGCACAGCAAATTCCAGCATGTCCTGGCTAAAACCTGTAATGCTTCCCATTGTCCCTAGAATCAAGTCTAAACTTAGAGTGGTTTTAAGAGTCTTGTTGGTCGCATCCCTGCTCCTCAGTTCTGCAGGAGCTGGAGGTTCCTCACAGCTGGAATGTGCTGTGTCTGGGAAAGAGGGACGGGCACATGCTTGTTCTTCTCCTCCCCACTCACTCCTGTCCCTCCCCCTGAGAAGTCCTCTGGGAAACTTCCCTCTCTGCTCCTCTGGTTCTTTTCCCTACCCTCCAAATGCCTTTTGCCACTCTTTTGTGCTCTCCTAGCATCTTACGTGCTCATTTTCCAGCAAACCCCACACACTTCCAACTTGCCAGAGCACTTAACATACTCTTACTCTGGAATTGCCGCTGAACCAGTCTGTCTCAATTTTCCGAGGCCAGACCCAGGACAACACCTGGAACAGTCTGGTGTGGAACAAATACTCCAATAAAGTTGTGAAATGGACGCAGTGAATGGTGTTGACTCTGTCTTCCTTCCTCCCCAGAGGGACCTTAGCATAGTGACTGTTTCCCTTCTTTTATTTCAGGGGAAGATAATTCCACCAGTGTTTAGATAAGTAGGATAAGGGTGGAGGACTTTTAAGGTCAAGCTCTGGAGGCAGAGACTTGTGGACAGTCAGGAACTCAACCTCGGTACAGTAGAGGTGTCATATGTGCTCAGGAAGCAGCAGGAGAAAAACAGTCACTGAAGGTGGAAGCTGAATACAGAGGACCTCGAAACCAAAATTCAGGGTTATTTCTGTAGAAACTAAAGCCCCTGATTTAAGTATAAAAATTACGTGAAATAGAAGTGTGCTTTCAGACTAAAGAACAGAACTAGAGCATAGACCGGAGTAGATGGACAGAATCCATTCACGTAGGTCTAATCTTTTATAAGACAGATCTTTAGGCTTAAGGATATTTTATAGATTCCTTATGAAATTAAAAATTGGTATTTGATACCCATTTTTATATTTTTAATCATTCTGCAGGTCCTGGAAGCTCATGGATTGAAGCCAGTTGTTTTGAAACCGAAAGAGGTAAAGAGATTCGAGGAAAATTTACTCATTTTAACAAGTCTTTATTTATAGACTATTTTCAGTCTTATTATCAGTCTCACTGGTTCCTTAAAATAAATGTGGATTTCATGTTTGTAAAAAGTTTGTCAGTGAAGAAAGGACTCCTCCACAAGCATTCAAAAGATTCTTCATTCCACAGAGGCTTAGGGGTTCTCTTACCTAAGAACTTAAACTCCAAATCAGGATCTCTAAGGATCTCTAACAGATGCTGTTAAGTCAAGATCCCTCAGCGTGCTCTCAACCAAGAGTCTTAGACCAGACATGTCTGCAGATGTCTTGTCCACAATCATGACCAGTTAAAGGAAAGCAGCATAATTAGGAGCCACAGATTTTATATGCAGTCTACACTGGAGGTTCATTGCTGCCTTGAGAATGGGTATACTTAACAGGTCTCCAGTTGCCAGGTTTATACTAACCATTTCGCATAGGATGGCACTTAATCCTCCAGTGCTTACTAAGCATTAGTGCCCTGCACTTTAGAAAACGTAAATAAATGTCACTCAGCTGACTGGTTAACTGTTCTCTTATGGAAGCAAAAGATGTGAAATCAGCTTATACGTGGGTTACAATAAATACAGGAAACGGCTTATCTCCTCCTTTCCAAAGGGCCTGGCGCTCATCAACGGGACACAGATGATCACCTCCCTGGGCTGTGAAGCCGTGGAGAGAGCCAGTGCTATTGCGCGCCAGGCGGACATCGTGGCGGCCTTGACCCTTGAGGTGCTGAAAGGCACCACCAAAGCCTTCGATACTGGTCAGCATGGCTCTTCTGCTGCGTTGCTATTCAGTCAGCCAGAGCTGGTTGGGTGAGCTGGTCCAGGTCTTTAGACAGGAGAGTGGGGAGGAGGGGTGGATGGTAGGGGAAAAAGAAAATACCCCGTGCCTGTGGCATACGCAATATTGCTCCGGCTTCCTCTAAGTCATGCCACACTTGATCCTTGAAATGACCACATTTTACAGACAGATGCTGACTCTAGAGTTCATCCAGAATTCCAGATCACCCAGGGCTGACTCCCATCCAGCTGCGTGCTGTCTTAGGAATCTGTTCACAGGGTTTAGAATTAGAGTAGGATTAAAGTTGGTCCCCATTAGAAAATTGGGAGGGAAAAACTGTGGAGGGTGTAGGTTACCTGGAAAGTAGTGAATTTGAAAGACTCCCTACCATTGTATGTAGTAGGACAGAAAAACTGTCTGAAAATGATTGAAAACTGTCAAAAAATTGGCCACTAAGGGGGCGCCTGGGTGGCACAGCGGTTAAGCGTCTGCCTTCGGCTCAGGGCGTGATCCCGGCGTTATGGGATCGAGTCCCACATCAGGCTCCTCCGCTATGAGCCTGCTTCTTCCTCTCCCACTCCCCCTGCTTGTGTTCCCTGTCTCGCTGGCTGTCTCTATCTCTGTCGAATGAATAAATAAATAAAATCTTTAAAAAAAAATTGGCCACTAGGGAGCTCCCTTCCATTATCAGCCCAAATCTTTTTAGGGTAGGCCCAGGGTCTTGAGTTGAATTCCCAGTGGGCTCAACACTTTGTTTGTACTCGGATATTTAAAGTAGAAAAAAATATGGTCGATGAGGAAAATCTTGCTTTTGGAGTTAAGTTTCTAATTGTGAGTGCTGGTAAGAACCTCTGGGACTTCTGAGGGCTGTGTCAGCACCGTTAATGGTCCTGAATCATTGATGGTAGTTCATTCTCATATAGGAATTACTCAGACTTCTTCTCCTTCATCAATTCTAGACATTCATGCAGTCCGCCCGCACCGTGGGCAAATTGAAGTGGCTTTTCGGTTTCGGTCGCTCTTGGACTCAGATCACCACCCATCTGAAATAGCAGGTCTGGGCGTGTTTATAGAGTGAGCCTATCTGGTGTTGCGTTTTGTGTTAAAAATTGATCACGTGTCCCTCGCCATCCCCTTCCACAGAGAGTCACAGGTTCTGTGATCGCGTTCAGGATGCATACACCTTGCGCTGCTGTCCACAGGTAAACGGAAAACAGATATCTTTCCTTTTTTCCAATTAAGGGGGGAAACAGAAAAAGAGGAAAGTGTTCAAAAGTCATGTAATGGTCAATTATAATCCAAATTTCTTTACTTCCTCTTTTAAAAATTATGCATCTCATACTTCCATTTGTCCAGTTATTGTAGAGTTTCTGTTCTCTATGATAAGCTGTTTGTTTCCTTTTGAATTGCTTTGCTCAATTCTCTTCTACAGAGACAACATGCTGTGTTGGTTTAGTGATGTAACTTTTAAAAATTCTTAGTAACAACGACATCCTAACCAGTTAATGGAATAGTACTGGTTCTCCCTTCTAGATCCATAAGAACCAGCCTGACAGAGAGGGTCACAGGAAAGGCCAATCATAAGTCAAGTGCACATCATGATTGTACCTTACCTGCATTTAATAAGCAGATATAAACCATCACAAATAGATCCGTGAGGCTCAACTTTAGATAAAAAAACACGGAAGACCTGAGTTGGCAGGAGGCGTGAGGCAGTGCAGATGTTTCGGCTCACTGGTGTATTAATTAATGGTATCATCGCTGGCAATTAGTTGGATGAGAGATTAATATGCTTCTCAAGAGTGAAACAATATTTCATTTTGTGCCAGATTCTAGTCTAGAGTGTAATAAAGAGTCCTCCCTAGAGTAAATACTTCCATTTCCCTTGACTCAGCAAGTTCCATTCCAGCGAGTTGATTGAAGTATCCATGGGAAAGAATTGCTAAATTACCCTGTAACACAAATAAATCCCAGTTTAAAACTTGCTTCCTTGCCATTCTAATAACATCCTTGCTGTTCTAATACGAACATCAGACTCTGTGTGACAGACGCCGTTGTCTGTGTTTCCAACGCATTCACTCACTTGATCTTGTATTTTAGGTCCACGGTGTGGCGAATGACACGATAGCGTTTGTGAAGAACATCATTACCACAGAACTCAACAGCGCAACAGATAACCCTGTATCTTTTGACTGCTTACTAAACTGCATTGTCGAATTCCAGCCGGGAATTTCAGATCCGCTGAAGTGATCATCTTGTGTGACATCTCCGTTTCTCACTCCATTTCACAGACTAAGCACCTAAGCAGAGGTTAAGTGATTTTCTCTAGATCAGAGCTGGTAAGTGACAGAGGCAGGGCTGTGCACCTAATTTCCCTTCAGTGTCTAACATGTCGTGCTTTCCAAATGGACCCATAAAAGGCTGAAGGACATCTTTCCAGCACTGGCTGAGAGGGTTCTTGAAAATGTTTGCCCTAAAACCCAGTGCTGAGATTGCTGATAGAGGATGGTCACAGATGTGATTGTGGGGACCCCGGGTAGGTGGGCATTTATGCATTATTCCTGGTTCTAGTGACATTTTAAACAGAAGGCAACTTGTAAACACTTACCAAAATATTGCTCAAAGAGCTACAGCTTTCCTCGTCTCAAGTTTTTGTTTTCGACATGGACTTTACTCCAATCAGGGTTTCCAGATTTTACAAAGAATCGTAAGAATACTTCCATTTCTCAAAGATGGAGCCCTTCTTTCCTTCCTGGTGTGGGTTTCATAGAGCTATCTTATTTCTGCCTTGGAATGTTTTTTGATGGTATGGTTCCCTCCAGATGGCGACGTGATCAGTCAGGAGTCACACTGGCAAAGTCTTCACAGAGATACTCAGCACTGCCTTTGAAGACCACCCAAGCCCTTAGGAATATATTTTTCCTATCCCACATCTACCTCAGTTCTTAACACTGGAGAAAGTGCTGAGTTCACAACCCTGGAGGCCATTCCTAGCTGAGGTTAGCAGACAGGTTTCACAGCAGCTGTGTAAGATTTCTCACAGGACCTTTCCAGTGTGGTTTCTCTGACAAGCTTACTTCAGGATGTGTGTTTCATGTCCTCAGTGTCAGGTTGTTTTACAGTTAGGTCAGACCCACACTAAATAATTCTCAACTCACTCACCTCAACACCGCTCCACCCCCCATCCCCAAAATGGAGTAGAGCTTTCATGAAGTCAGTGTAAGTCTTGTCTCGTCTATCAGTTCTTGTAGAGGAGAGATATCCATTCTCCACTTACATAATTTAGACTTCTTTTTATTTAAGAGAGGAGAGAGACAGACAGAGTGTGTGTGAGAGAGAAAGAGCATGAGCGGTGAGGGGGCAGAGGGAGAGGAAGAAGCAGACTCCCCACCGAGCAGGGAGCCCCAACCGGGGGCTCAGTCCTGACCCTGAGATCATGACCTGAGCTAAAGGCAGGCGCTAAACCGACTAGGCCACACAGGCGCCCCCATAATTTAGACTTGAAAGGGTCTCTTATAGAGTAAAAACAAAGAATTACCATTAAATTAGTAGATATGGGAGAGGGATAATTCCTTACTAAATTCTTCTCCCACCACGTGCCCCAGCAAAAATTTCAGCCCGAAGTTATTCCCTTTCTCAATTAAAGATTCTTAATTATTGATGAATTTCCAATAAGGTAATATTTGGAAGTTCTCCCGCAATACTGGTTTTAATTGAAAGAATATTCTTCCCAATTTTTCTGTTGTAGAAATAGAGCATCTACTACACAGTTGCTAGAGGTTATGGGAGCTGAGCTCTAATTGCTATAATCTGATAGCCAACAAACAAATATGAACAACTGGAGAACAGCTGAACAAGCTTAAGTTCTAATAGGTGCAGAGATTACTTGCTATAAGGACTCAGAGAATGGAGAGAAGACTAGGGCCTGTGACTGGGCGTGGGTTCGTGGAGAAGAGCCAGCGCTGGGCCTAATAGGCTCATGGTTGTAAGTACAGAAAAGGGTAACTCCCAACTTGATGAAGTTATGTAATACATGCATCTCCAGCTTCTTGGAAGTCGGAACCTTTCTCGCACAGAGTGAATTCCTAGTTGATAGATAATAAATACTCTCTAGTCCAGTAGGTGTAGATCAGCTCTTTGGAATCTACAAGAAGGGTCTGTTACTGCCCTTGTCTGGGGGCCTGTTGGTTTAAGTGAAGTGCATGATAGAATGGAACGATCCTTGAAGGCATTAATACGCACTGAGCCTAAGTTGCTCCTACTTAGATGGGTTTGCAACAGCCTATTGGCCACCATTTGCTATGGATGCTGCTGCAGGATCACTGAGTAGAGAGTTTGAAAATCTTCCCAGAATTGATTGTTCCAGACAATTTGGTGGTTGCTCATCAGCAAAGGCTTCCATTCAGCAAACTCTTCTACCAAGCTCAACCTCACACTGCCCCCTGAAGAAACAGAACTGGTGTCCTGGTCGCTGTTCTTAGTTTCAGATGTAAACTTTTTGAGGGAAAGTACTAACCACTAGATTACGATAGCTATGGTGCTTGAGAATCTCTAATTTCAGAAAAAAACCCAAACGCATTTCATGTTCCATGCTTCCTTGGCCCCCAGTTAGGTGTACATGATCCATCTTTAAGGTTTTGGGTATTTGTCTTGTTTTGTTTTCGTGTTCCTTTATGTCAACAACTGCTTACTTATAGAAAGACTCTCCTTCCCTCCACCTGTATTTGTACAAGGGCTATGAGTGTTAAAAATTAGCCTTAACCTGTTTTGCAAGATGGTTTTTGCCAGCAGGGGAGAGACTATTTCTGGAGGAAACTTCCATGGTGAATACCCAGCCAAAGTAAGCTTTTTAGAATTGCTCCTGACCCTGAAAGCATATTCCAATTTAAGCCAACTGAATTGAGACACTCTTCCTAGGCCCTAGACTATTTGGCCATTGGAGTCCATGAACTTGCTGCGATTAGTGAAAGAAGAATTGAAAGGCTCTGTAACCCCTCCCTCAGCGAGCTGCCTCCCTTCCTGGTGGCTGAAGGTGGTCTGAACTCTGGGTTCATGATTGCACATTGCACCGCAGCAGCGCTCGGTAAGAAAACAGCCCAAGAATACTGCCCGTTCCCCAGAACACAAGCCTGTGCATTTCTTCTGAAAGTGTCCAATTTTGTCCTTGAATGAGATCTTTTTCCCCACCTCATTTGCATTCTACCTGTCTTGATAGAAATGCGGAAGGGGACTCTAACATTTTTTAGAAAAAAAAAAAACTAAATAAAACTTAAAGCGACAGAGACATAATAATACGCTAATGAGTTTGTAAATGATGAGGTTTCCACAACTTCTCTGTAGGAAGCAATTTGATAGCACATAGGAGCTTCATCATTGTAGCTTTTTCCCTAATCTCAACTTGAGGACTATCAGAAGGAAGAAGACAAAGACATCTACAATAATGGTGAAACTTGAACTGACCTGAATGATTAAGCTTTGGGTACATTCCATTAGCTACCCCAACCACGAAGAACATAGAGATGATTACAATATGCAAACATGCTTCTACGAAGATGCTGTCCATGAAAACCGAGCTGCAGTGTAGCTGATTTCTGACTCAAAACTGTGAGTAACACATCAGAACAGGGTCTGGTACAAAGGACATGCTAAGGGCTCCATTTCTATGTGCTCGCTTAGTGGTCACAACAACACCACGAGGCGTGTACTGTTATTACCTCCATTGTACAGATGAATACCCGAAGGCCTGAGAAGCTAGGTGGCTCACCCAACACCGGACAACTAGTAAGCAGAACTGAATTCAAACCCAGGCATGTTTGTCCTCAAATCTGTACTCTTGCTTCAATTAATGTGGATCTCATTTAAAATCAGTCCTTAACCCTAAAATATGGTTGGCAAATTTTACAAATAGAAATGCAGGATGTTAAATTTGAGTTATTTAGGACATACTTGTACTAAAAAAATATACGTTTTTTTCTGAAATTTCAAGTTAACTGAGCATTCTGTATTTTTTCAGGCAAACCTACCCAACAGGCAGGAGGGCATGTGCTTAATTAGGAGCATAGACTCAGTCCAGATTCCGACTCTGCCATTTATCAGGAGTGTGATATGGAGCCAGTTTCTTAATCCTCTTACCCTCAGTTTACTCCTCTGTAAAATGGGGGTGATAAATTTATCTAATGGGGATAATTGGAGGATTAAATGAATTAATGCATATAAAGCCTTAGAACTGTGCCTCGCCATGTTGTAAGCACTAAATAAATATTAGTTGCTATTAAAACTACTAACCCCTTCCTCACTGAAGCCTCATACAAAAACTCAACACAACCCAAAGGAATCTCTGAATTCATTGTGTCCTCTATCCAGTATCTTCTAACTCCTTGCTTACCTCCTTATTAAAATACTGCTTTGAGGGGTAACGACTTCTCACGCTAACATAGGGAGGTCGTGGTAACTGATCTAGAAAACGTTAGGGACTTTGGAAAGCTTCATTTGATGCTTTTGGCTTTCCCTAAACTGCCTATTGAAGTTGTTCCGCTTGCTTTCGTTATAATAAAACGGGTAATTTTCTTTTTCGGGGACATGTAACTTTCTTTCGGAACGAGCCTCACCACAGACTATGTATCCATATAAGCAGGTTTAGGGTCCCAGGACCTGGGACTTGCAGTGTTTGTAACCTGGAAAGTTCTGTGTGGACCAGGACAAGCCGACCACCTGGTCTACAATGCTAGATTATCTCAGGATCCCTTATAGCGTAGAGAACAATTGAAGCCTCACCCAGCCACTCTCGGGAGCAAAACTCTAGGGGAGAAATCTCTCCCGTGGCTTCTGGAGCCAGGGAGGAGTTCTGGAATCTAGGTCTTCCATACTTAATGTGTTGTCCTCGAGCCAAGAATCTAGCCATCCCCAGAGAATTTGTTAGAACAGTATAATCTCAGGCCCCACTCGAAACTCGACATTTGCATATTGACAAGATGGAGTGACTCATATGCACAATAAAGTTTGATCGAGGCCATCTCTAGAATTTCCTCCACCTCCCTAAGATATGTCCAGCAGTCTTGGAGCCCTTCCTTACACCCAGGCACTTCTGTCATCACTGGACCATCTAAGCTATGAAATCTCCTTGCTCAAGATCTGTGGGCCCGGTCTCCATCCCCAAATACCACCCTGAATTCTAATACCTCCTCTGGTGACACAATTCCATTGTTCTCGAGCACTTGGAAAAGTCCATCATGTCTTTTTTCCCTAGTCTCCCTGGCATGCTAAACGCTTCCAGTGTTTTCGACTGGCCTTTGTAATAGGGTTCCTATCTGGTCTTACCTCAAAACTCACTATTCCCTCCTTTTCAATTTGATACAAACCCAACCTGCTTCCTTTTCCCAAAATAATTTTGGACCATCTGGCACTTCGATAACAGCCAAGAGCTCCTGGAGAGAATACTCCACGCTATTGAGCACATCGGGAAGCCAACATGGCAATTTCTCCCGTTAGCAGCATGCTTACCTTGCACCGGCCTCTTGCAGTTTCTGAGAACAAGGCTCTGTGCCACCCCTCGTCTGTGGACTCTCTCTCCACCAGCGCTGCCACGGAGGACCACGTCTCCATGGGAGGATGGGCAGCAAGGAAGGCCCTTCGGGTCATCGAGCATGTGGAACAAGGTAAACCCAGCCAGGCTGGGACGGCGAGCCTCCCTGATAAACGACTACCGCTGTGACCCCTGCCAGCAGCAGTGGCGTCACCTGGAACTTGTTAGAAGGGCAGGTTCTTAGGTCTGGCCCCAGCCCGGCTAAATCAGAAACTAGGGAAGAAAGCAGAACGACCTGGGTTTAACAAGCCTTCCAGGTGATTCTGAAGCTTGCTGAAAATTAAGAACCATACCTGCTGTCTAAGCAGGTTCACTGGTTGGCTTAATTTTTTAAACAATTGAAAACATTCAAAAGCGGAGAAATTAGTACCATGAACCCTCCTGTACTCTGACTCACCACACATTTGCCTCATTTTTGCCTTGACTTTTCTCAAGTTATTTTCACACAAATCCCATCACATTATTTTCTTCCTGCATACTTTATCCCTTAAATGTGAATGCTTTTTTATCCACCACGATGCCGTTAGCATATCCAACAAAAATCAGCAGTAAGGCTTGCTAGCGGCGTTGAGTGCGTACTATTTCCCAACCATCTCAATGCCTGCATAGTGGGTTTGTTCAAATCTGGACTCAAGGCCCGCAGTTTACATTTGGCAAAGTCGTTTTCTTTTTTTTTAAGATTTTATTTATTTATTCGACAGAGATAGAGACAGCCAGCGAGAGAGGGAACACAAGCAGGGGGAGTGGGAGAGGAAGAAGCAGGCTCCCAGCGGAGGAGCCTGATGTGGGACTCGATCCCATAACGCCGGGATCACGCCCTGAGCTGAAGGCAGACGCTTAAGGACTGCGCTACCCAGGCGCCCCGCATTTGGCAAAGTTTTAAGTTTCTTTTCATCTAGAACAGTTCCCTCGCCCTTTTTTTTCTTCTTGCCATTGACTAATTAAAAAACAAACAAACAGGTCAACCCTCTGTTAGAGACTGACATTCTGGATTTACCTGTTAGCCTCCTTGTGGTGTTAGTTTTAACATGTTATCTGCATGTTAGCTCTGTCGCCTGCCTTTCTGTGGAACACTTAACAAGCTTCAGATCCACATCTTTCAGTAGTTTCTAGGGTGGAGCTGTGTTAGGCCAACCTCTCCCTGCCTTCTTAATTACTGCTTGCTTTGTTTTTTTAAAGACAAATTGCCCTCCTTTAGGCGTTGTTAACTAAGCTACTAAGTTTTTGCCACTGTATCAGAAGCCATTGATGACAAAAGAATATCACTATAGTAATTCCCCCTTATGGAGGGCCGGGGAGGGGGTGGGAATGTTCCAAGAGCCCCAGTGGATGCCTGACACCGACGGTAGTACCAAGCCCTATGTAGACAATGTTTTTTCCTGTACATACATACCTATGATACAGTTTAATTTATAAATCAGGCACAGTAAGACGGTAAGAGATTAACAAAAATAATCAAATAGAGCAATTATAACAATATATTGAAATATAAGTTATATGAATGTGCACTCTCTCGAAATACATTAGCATACTTTACTCACCCTTCTTGTGACCATGTGGGACGACAGAGTGCCTGCCGGGCGAGTGAAGTGAGGGGAACGATGCCGCCATTGGGACGTAGTGTTAGGCTCCTCCCGACTTTCTGAGGAGGCTCACCTGCTTCCAGGCCGTGGTTGACTGTGGGCAACCAAAACAGCAGAAGGCAAACAGCAGATAAAGATTAAGGTATTTTAAAATAAACGTGGGAGAATTAAGTGCTCTTATTCTTGAGATATAATTCACATACCATACAATCTCCCATTTAAATTGTATACTTCAGTTGTCATTAGTATATTCCCGGAGTTGTGCAATCACTACCACAAATCAATTTTAGAACCTTTTCATCCCCAAAAGAAACCTTGTACCCTTTGCCTACCACTCTCCCATTCTCCCTACCCCACCCTGCCCCAGGCTTAGGCACCCATTGGTGTACTTTCTCTCTCTATGGATTTGCCTATTCTGGACATTTCATATAAACGTCATACAATATATGGTCTTTTGTAACTGGCTTCTTCCAGGCAGCATATTGTGCTCACCGTTCGTCCATGCTGTAGCATGTGTCCATGTGTCCGCATTTCATTCCTGTTTTATGGCCACATAACGTTCCATCGTATGGCTGTGCCGCACTTTGTTTATCCATTCAACGGGCGAGGGATGTTTGGGCTTTGTCCACCTTTTGGCTAATATGAACACTGCTGCTATGGACATTTGTGTACAAGTTTTTGTGCAGACATACGTTTTCATCTCTCTAGAGTGGAATTGCTGGGTCATATGGTAACTTACATCCATCTTTTTGGTGAACTGCCAGACCGTGTTCCAAAGTGGTTGCACCATGTTCTTACCAGCAGTGTTTGAGAGTTCTGATTTTTCCACATCCTCGCCAACACTTATTATTAGTATCTGCCTACCATGGTGTATTCCTAATGTCCTAATGTTTGCTTGGCCAAAAGCTTAAGGAGTCACCCTTGTCGGTTCTCAGATCTTCTATCCAGTTCATCAGCAAATCAGCCTTACCATCAAAAGACACCACATCAAGGCTCCATCATCTCCTTTTGACTGGTCTCCTTGTTTTCACTACGGTCCTTCTCCAGTCACCACATACGATAACCAGGTTGAGGTTCTTAAAATGTAATTTTGACCACACCATGTTCCTGCTGAAAATTTGGCAGTTACTTCCTAGTGCTCAAAACAATATCCAGCCCCCTTCTGGTAGCCTGCAAGAATCATGTGTGATCTGGCTTCTGGCTCTCACTGACACCTCTCTCCTTTCTATTCTCTACCCTGGAACCACAGTGTTATTCTTGTTCCTGCCCAGGACACATCGCTACCTCAGCTCCTGTGTCCTTGCTGGCCCTGCTGTCTGCAAAACTGTTCTTCTAGGACTTCACGCAGTTCACTTCTTCACTCCATCTTTGTAGCTCTGCAGATCTCATCTCAGATGTCTTCCCTGTCCACCCCAGCTCAATTTCTGGAAGTTTCCAATTCCTTAAGCATAAAGTGAGAGGACTGCACTAAAAGATGTGAAGTTTCTCCCAGGTCCAAAATGAATTCTATTTCTTCATCTCCTCCCACGGTGACCTGTCTGTACTCACCAGAGTTTGGAGTGTGCATCATAAATTTTCAGATAAGAAGTCAAATGTTTTTAATACTCTATTTCAGTTGATCCCTTAAATGGTTTGATCAACTTGAAGCTTCTAAATTATCTTCTTGGCAAATAGTGGAATCTAAATGTAGGGAAATTTAGAATTCAGTATTCAAAGTTGATAATAAGGTATGGTACATCTAAAAAGAGTTCTTAACTGGGAAAAAAAAGTATAAAGACTGTTTTATCAAGAAACCTAAAGTTGGCAAGATACCAATTTCTACAATTTCAGTTTTAGTGGGCTTGGGAGCCTTTGAGTTTGAAGGCTTGAAGTGAACATTATAGAATTATCCAGAGCAACAAAAGACTGATTTGCTCATTCACTGGCTCCTTCAGTCCTTTGATGAAAGTCTATGTACCAGGTATTACAGGCCAAAGGGAAACAGCAAGACTAAAAACAAATGGACATTTACACCAGGGTAGAAATGGGACACAGATGTCATCCATCTTGATCAGATGAAGTAAGAAGGAGAGAACTAAGACATTTACCTGGATAGCACTTCCCTTCTCAACATTAAGGATACAGCCAAGGGGGTAGAAAAGCAAACTTTAAATGGTAACCAAATACCAAGGCAGCTTCATTCTACCAATAGACAGAGAACCAACCATCTCTTGGTCGGTGAGAGCTGGCCATCAACTTCCACGTGAGTGATATCCCCCCAGCATGAAGTCAGCTTTAAACAGCTGTACCCTCCACCTTTCTTGTAGTGCTGGCCATCGAGCTTCTTGCTGCCTGCCAGGGTATAGAGTTTCTACGCCCCCTGAGAACAACCACTCCTCTGGAGAAGGTCTATGACCTGGTGCGCTCTGTTGTAAGGTAAGGTCCAGCAGGCCCCTGGATGTGACGTCATTTCAGAACTGTGAACCCTGGCAGCAGTTAATGTTTGGCTGATGGTTTGATGTGCTTTCTCTGTAGGCCCTGGATAAAAGATCGCTTCATGGCTCCCGACATTGAGGCTGCACACAGGCTGCTCGTAGAGCAGAAGGCAAGTTGACCACTTGGCTTATTTCTTAGTTTTGGAAAAGCAAAAGTTTTATTTTGGAAAAACTATGGAAAAGCAAAGTGGGAGTGGGGACTGAAGAAATATTGTCTTATTCTTTTGTTTCCTGTCTATTCCTTGGAAATGAACAAAAAGGAACTCAACTTCCAAGGCAACTAAAAAGCTATTTGATAAACTCTTCAGTGTCCTATGTTACGTCCAAACATTGACTATCTAGTGATTAGAAACTGAAATGACTGTGAATGGAATTTGGGGCAGGTATTCATGAGGAGAAAATGAGATGGAAGGTTCATTGATTCCCTTCACCAAGAATATTCTCTTTTGTTCAAAAGTGCTTTCTCTTTCTGTGATGCTATCACCACCACCTCCAACTGGTCCAATGACTAAACAGAGCTGAAGACAAAACAAAATCCCAGGGTTTTACTTCAAAGGTCTGTGGGTCTGTCTAGTGCTGTGGTGTGTCCTGGCCCATCACCCTGGGTGAGATATGGGTTCCCTTACTTATTTCCTCTGGCTTCAGTGAGTATAAATTTATCCAACAGGGACAGATGCCTCATAGGCTGACTTATTTTTTAAATATATTTTTTAAAGTTCTTTGAGCCTTTTGTTGTAATTTGTGGGTATCATGTTCTCTAGAATTTCTTGATTTCCCCTGGAACCATTGCTCTGCTCTTGGGGAATGACTTTGCCCTTTGATAGTCACACCTCTCATTTCTAAGTTGTGCCCTACACCCTGTGAGGGGAGACCCCCTCGAGTGCTGCCAACTTTGGTGCTCGTAGAGAGGCGTGGGAGAGGTAGCCTTTTTTATTAATTAAAATATACCTGACACATAACATTATATTTGTTTCAGGAGTACAACAGAATGATTTGTTATCTGTGTATTGTGCAAAACGATCACCACAGTAAGCCTGGTTACCATCTGTCACTGTGCATAGTTACACTTTCTTTCTTCTTGTGTTGAGAACTTTTAAGATCTGCACTCTTAGTAACTTCCAAATATCCAATACAGTCTTATTAACTCTGGCCACCCTGTTGCATATTCTATCCCCAGGACTTATTTATTTTAAAACTGGAGGTTTGTACCTTTTGAGCCCCTTTACCCATATCCCTCACCCTCTCCCCCCCACCTCTGGCGGCCATGGGTCTGTTCTCTGAGCTCTGTTGCTGCTGCTACCATCTAAATTCCACGTATCATACAGATCGTACAGTATCTGTCTTTCTCTGACTCATTTCACTCAGCATACTGCCCTCACAGTCCATTCATGTTGTCAGAAATGCCAAGAGTTCCTTCTTTTTTATGGCTGAATAACACACACACACACACACACCCGCATTGTCTTTATCCATTCATCTGTTACTGAAACCCAAATTCGGCTGCCCATCCCTTGAAAGGCCAATATTGAAGAGATGAGTTTTGATGGGAAAGGAATATGAGCTCTATTCGGGAGTCCAGCCACCTGGGGAGAAGGCAGACTCTTGTCCCAAAGCCCACTCCCAGGTTTCTGCTTGGCCCAGGGATATTTAAAGGGCTTTAATCAGTGAAGGGAGCACAGTGGTCTGTGACATTTCTCGCCTGCATGCGGACTTGATGATGTCAGCTACAGAGTTATCTTGGTGCTTGGCGGTTGTGCAAGAAGTTCTAGTTTTTTGGTGTCCAGGGGTGGGGGTCAGTTGAGCAAGGAGGTCTGGTCCCTTGGTACCCAGAGGCGGCACAAGAGTGTTCTGTTCTTTCGGCAGAGGAGGGCAAGAGCTACAGACGCGCAAAGGGAGGGTCAGGAAAGTCATTTACGTGTGTGACCTTAAAATAGAAAAACATTTTGATCAAGTTTGCTGGGCTAGTCAGAAAGCCAAGACGGCTTCCAGCAGCCTTGCTGGCCTCTGTGGCCTGGGAAAGTTCTAGTCCTTCATTGCCCCAAGGCCAGAGGTCTGCAAATCTCAAAGAAAGTCAGTTAATACTGTTCCAGATCAAGGACCTTACGTCAGCAAGCAAGAAGTGTGTTACCTTGACTCAAGTTAACTCCTAAGCCCGGCCGGAGCACCGCTGTGCGGCCGTTGGTGGACACGTAGGTGGCGGCCCCTGTCCTGGCTGTTTGTAAATAACGCTGCAGTGACCCTGGAGGTGCAGGGATCTTTCCGAGGAAGTTAGCCGTTGCAAGGATACATGTTCTAAGGTAATACAAAAGAATAGGAGATGCTCCTTGGTGGTTAGCCCCAAGCTGATTACAAAGCAGCTGTAAATCAAAAACAGGACCTTAGCTTGAGAAAACGTGAGGCTTGAAAGAGATTAGGCTGCTGGATGGAGCTACAGAGTAAACAAGGATCCAAAGTGCTGCGTCTCAAACTGTCCTGTGAATCTCTTGGGCGTCTGGGTCCAGGGGATGCCGGTGCTGCTGGCCCACAGCTCGCACTGGGAGCAGCAAGAGCATAAGGAATAGAGCACCTGCCTGGCTCAGCTGGTTAAGCCGCTGCCTTCGGCTAGGGTCATGATCCCTGGAGCCCTGGAATCAAGTCCCGCATCAGGCTCCCTGCTCAGTGGGGAGGCTGCTTCTCCCTCTGCCCCTCCCCCCAGCTCATGTGCTCCCTCTCTCTCTCTCTCTTCTGCAAAAATAAGTAAATAAAATTTAAAAAAATTTTAAAAAGAGTGTAAGGAGTAGAGCACATGTGCCGTGGAGATCCAGCAAACGAGGAAATCCACTGCCCCGTTCAAAGCTTGTTTTAGAAAACACACATTCATACCCTTGAGCAACTTTCCTTAATTCTGTCCACATTGAATTGTCCAGGTTTTGCTGATGTGTTGGCTTGTTTTGCTTCCGAAGAGTAAGCAGCTGAAAACCTTCCGGGTAACTTTAGAAAGGTTTTGGACTTTGTATTTTAAAAGCTGTGAATGCAATCAAAGACTAATTGACACAGATCGTGTGTCAAATGGCTTATAATGAAAGCAAGCCAACAGCTGCAACGCGCCTGGTCAGCTCTAGACGTTTTGATCAGATGAAGCTGATGGTTAGCATGTGAGAACAATGTCAACATTCTGACTCTGTTTTATCCTTCTCAGGTTTGGGAGGTAGCTGCACCATATATCGAAAAATACAGAATGGAACATATTCCAGAATCCAGACCTGTTTCTCCAACAGCATTTTCACTGGAATTTCTACATAAGAAATCCATCAAAATCCCAGAGTCCGGGGATCTTTAATCTTTGTCATAGAGGAGCAGATCGGAGGGTGCTTGGTTGAACAGCAAGCAGTCTTACGCTGAAGAAGAGACCTGAGCACTTTCCTAAGTAGATCAATTGTTCAGTTCTTCTAACACCTCCTTTCTTAGGCTGGGACAGCATTATAGTCGCTCGCTCTAGCACTGTGTTCTTGTTGACCTGGTTTGAGACACAGAAGCTGGTTTCAGATTATAGGAGTTTTCTTTCTTCCTTAACAATATCAGCAGGCCACTTAACATTATTTGAACTTAAATTTTGAAACAGATTGATGGTATTCTTTTCCATTAGACTTTAAAACATTAGACTTTTATGAACCTCTTTTTCTTCTTCTTTTTTTTTTTATGATTTGACAAGCTCTCCACTAGATAGCTTAGGCTGATTGAATTATACCACGATATGATGAATGTTCCTTATGAAGCCTTGATCAACAACTTATTTTAAAGTCATAATTTGTCCTGAAGCTTCTTTCTTCTATTAATTGCATCATAATATAGTCAATAGGTCAACAAGAGGTTTTGTGTAAAGGCTTGCTATTGGAGTGGCCCTTATTGATATTTATCAAGTATCACTATTCATCTAAAAAAAAAAATCTCAGATGCTTAAGCTGGAGTTGGAGGTTAGTATTATTACCTTCTTACTATGTGTTAGTACTTTATTCACAGTCCTATAACAACCCTGCTTTAAGAAGCCTCCTGTCCCACAAAGAAGGAATCTTATATTCAAAGGTAACCAACCCCTTCTCTATAATGGTAATCATTAAAAGGAGGAACAATTGACAGAGGTTGACGGGGCCCTGGGATGTGTTTCCCAGTCTGTTTTTTTCCTCAAAAAAAGACAAAGGACTGGGAAGCTGGGAAGGCTTAAGTATAATCATCTGGATGAAAGATAGGTCAGATGACCTCTTGGCTTCCCAAGGTGAAGCTCTGTGACTTAGCACCTATGTGTGCGAAGGCGTGCAAGGCACTCCAGGTGCAGGAGCCTGGGACCAGGGCTCTCACAACTACAGTAGGCCAAGGAAAGAACAAACACACTTGCCAGCCTGCCTACCCGATTCCAGCCTAAAATGGGCCCCACGGTATATTTCACAGTAGGGTGTCACTCTTTAGATGGCACCCTGTCCCCAGGAAAAGGTGGAGACTGAAGTGAAAGTGCTGCCTACAGCAGTTTGGCAGCTGGGAATCTGCTGAGGAGCCCGTTTGCTGAAAGGCGGCTCTGGGTGCTGTCCTTTGTAAAATGTCAACAGGCACGAATGAGTTTTCTTCGTGCTTAGCCACGAACCCCAGTCAAACCAGTAAACCCAGCGGTCTAATGGCTGCTCTTCACTCCAGTCTGGGGAGTGCTGGATCCCCACAGGCTGCTGTGGTCTTCCAGGGCACTTTGCAATTGAGTCTTTGAGACAGCTCTGTGAACAATGGATTATCACATGCTTCAAGGGAACGTCAAGGTAAATGTGGAATAAACTACGTCTCAGTTGTCTTATGTTGTCACAATATTCTTATAATTCTTTGATTTTTATAACGAAGTTTAGTGCCTCTTTAGGGAAAGGCTTTCTAGCTGCAGTTAATCAAGTTTCGGAAAGGTTTAGTCAATGAATGTTAGCGCACCGCCATGTGTCTTTAGGGAGTGTGGTTGATTCGGTGGCCTTTCTCTTTCCCGCGGAGTAGCAGCAAGGATTAGAGGCATCACAGTTTCCTCCCAGCAGGCTCACCTGGGCTTCTTCCCCTGCTGTCTCAGGGCAGCCAGAGGGCAAGCCCCAAAGCATTAGGGCTACAATGCCACCCTTGCTAATGTCCTGTTGGCCAAAGCAAGTCACCCTCTCCAGCCCAAGTCAGTCTGGGAGAGTAATACTCGATGGCATTAGCATGTGACTTGCGGTCCATTACTGTAACGATCTACCACGTACATAAAATCAAACATACAACCTGAAAAAATCAAGACACCTTTCATTACTACTTTAAATTTGAGTCTCATCTTTGTATCTGGTCACTGGATTATTATTGTTTTATTAAACCTTCTCATTATCTCATGAATGGCATGATCATTTTTGCATTTTGGGGGTTATTTGGTTAAGGGTATTTATTAAATGTAAACATCAAAAATATACCAAAAAATCAAAGCCAGGAAATGTGTTTCAGCTCACAGCATAGGCCTGGTTAGTCACAAGGGGTCACATTCCGTTTGCTTAGTGATTACTTCAAGAAATGGTCAAGGTTGGCGTTTGGACCAATGAGACAGAGAAGAATTTTACGGGAGGCTTTGAGAAAATGTTTTCTCTGCTGAGAGCCACGGTAGCCAAGTGTTCTCCTCCATGCATTTGAGGTGAATGAGGAGGAGGCATAGAGCTCCTAGGGCTCTGGACAGCCAGCTAACCCACTGGGGAATCTGGCCTTGGGGTGCGGCCAACACTGGATAACAAAGCAGAGGGAAGGAAGAAATCTTCAGCATTACTGAGCTGCTGGAAAAACCAGTCCTGAAGCCCATCCTTCTGGTGAATTTCCAAGGGTAATCTAATATACTTCGTTATTTTTACAAGCCGATTTTAGTCAGATTTTGAAATCTATAGCTGTTGGCATCTTCCCTACCTCCGCTGTTTCTGAAGTGCTGTACTAGGGCTGTGTGGTACCTCAACAGCACACGTAGTCCTGCATTCAAAGACTTGTCATCGAGTCGGGAACGTGAAATGGCCATTACTGTGCCAAGCATGTGTCCCAGATGAAAGTACCATATAACCACAGCACCTTTGGATCATCAGGGAGGCTTCCTGGAAGAGGTGACTAAGCTGGGTTTCGAGTGATGGCAGTCAGAGAGAGAAGAGAGGAAAAAGGAGAAATGTAAGCTAAACGTCAGTGTCAGAAGACATCTATGCCAGGAAACCAATTCTCTGTCCATTTCTATCATTAAATAAATGGTGACCAAGATGGCCCTGGTCTTTGCCCTCACAGCTTATAGCCTGGGTAGGCAGCGGGGCCAGAGGATCAAACAAAGAATAGCAGTGTGCAAACAGGAAGATTGGGAAGTAGAGGCCAGATCACTGAGAGCACGAGAACTCATGCTAACGGTACAGTAGGGGAAAGAAAACTCTGCCAGCACAGGGCACCTCACTTGGGATGGGGGGGAGCCAGGACGGGTTGCTGTGGCTCATTGGTGGTTTCTACACTCCGGGTGCCGGGTTCCTGGCGCCTGTAGTAGCTGCAGTAGAAACACTAATAACTTTCCAGCAGATAAAAATCTCTCTAAGGGGCTGGTATTGACTTTATCCTACTGCTTACTGTAGTAAAGACCAAGATGCTCCTGCTTGGGGGGATATCTGGCAAAATCAATTTACATTTAAAAGTACTGCGTTTCACCAGAGTTCCTTTTAGGAGAACCCACTCTTAATACACCCTGGCTTTGACTCTACTCTTGAACGTCAGTCTTACCTCCCTAATTAGATTGTAAATTCCCCGAAGGCAGGACCTCTTCTAACACCAGAATTTCAGAGATGGAGGGAATCTAATCTCTACAAATAAAGAGTTCAAGAAGAAATCAAAGGCCAGATGTCAAGCCCCAGATGTGTGTTTCCCCCAGCAGGCCATGTTGCCTCGCCTTTCTCCCATGGCATCTGGCGTGTGCACCCTCAATTCAGTGGGGGTGATATTGCACACAGTGAGGCAAAATTGGTTCTTGGGATGCAGAACTTGCATATTATGATGGTTTGTGGTCTTCCAAAGCTCAACCCTATCTGAGAAAATCTTATTCCTTAAGGAGAAATTTAAGTTTTCTTCTGGTTGGGGGGGGGGGTGGCCTGATAACTTCAAAAGGTTGAGAAAAGTAACATTGATCTAGCCCAATGGGGAGCACAGAGTAGGGGTTTTCACATCTCACTCACTGCCCACTGTGAGAACTTTCCACCTGGACTTCTAGCACCTGATTCCTCCTACTCTCTCCATCAAAGGACTGGTTCAAGGCATCTTGCCAGAGTCCACCCATACAACACATGTTTGAGTGCCTACTGTGTACACTAAAACCAGATTAATTGTTTCTACAATACTCTTGTCCTCGTCCTGACTTGTTCGGAAATTTTCAGTGGCTTTTCCTGACTTGAGGAATGAGGTTCCTATGAGTGAGGCTGATGTGCAAAGCCTTGTGAAATCTGACCCAGCCCTGGCTCCCCAAGGAGCTGGAGGGTTCACCACCGATTTTCTGAACACTTCATAATGTTCCATCTTGGAGCCTTTGTCTCTCATCAAAATCCTTCCAACCCCCAAAGCTAAGAAGGGCAGCCCACCTCTCCACTCAACCATGGAACCGTTTCTTTGGTTATACTTTTCCAATTCACTCCCCCATGAGCATTATCCTTTGGCATTATATTAAGGAATTCGTATGCACTTTTCAAGCCCCAAGACAAGTATTTTCCTTAACACTACCTTCCTGGGTTGGCCTACTTAGTGTGTTTTAATTAATTTTCACTGTGACGATCAGTATGTTTGTGCAGCCGTTCATTAATTAATTTACTGATCACCACACTAGCTCCCCGGGGCATGAGGAGGGCCCTGCCCTCTACAAACTTACATTCTAAAGGGAAAGACAGTTAAACCACAGCGTCATGAAGGCTAGCATGGACGATGGGCACATGGTAGTGTTGGGGAGGGACCAGCTCTGATTTCCTACATAGAGAAGAGTGGGACAGCAGTCCAGGCAGAGGGAACAGGGCTGCAAAGCCTGGAACAGCAAAAGCAAACTGTTTTGAGGCACGGTGTGAAAGCTGGCGTGGCTAGGGTCTAGACTGCAGCACGTCTCAGACTTTAACAAGTGTACTAACAATCTGGCGTCTGGTGAAGACACAGATTCTGCTTCAGCACGTCTGGGGTGGGGCCGACGTTCTCGTTTCTAGCAAGTTCCCAAGTTGCAAGGGCCTACAGGGCACTGGCCTGGGAGGACTCAGGCAGTTCTGGGTGGGTATCCTCTTCTGCTTTCATTTGACGAAGACATTAATGCTACTTGTTTAAAGTGAACGTCTCCTAGAGGGAGAATAGGATGCACTTCACCTTATTCCATAGGTATAAAGACAGACTTCTGTGTTTGGACCGACCTCGTATTTAGTTTTGGCCTTTTTATTCATCGCCTGCATCCCAAACGCCTACTGCTGAATAGGTGCTCGGTCATAGGGGAGGCATCACCCACAGCAACCATGCACCTCCCACAGCCCCTCAAGACTCCTTGACCAAGCGTACGAGGGACAAAGCTCCGATGACCCCGTGTTACTAGACAGTGACAGTGATGTGCACTGTTACCCATAACCTCCCAACGAGGAGTATTTTGATTTGATTTAAATGGAATACAGTAAAGCCTCATTGATTCAGCCATTTTTAACATGAAATGGGTGATAATTTGGTTAATCTCTACTTCTCAAATGATTTATTCATAAATAGGACAAAGTTTAATAATGCCATTGTGATTATAAGGATGATTAAACATTTAAAAAGATTTCAAGTAAACTCATGTGGCTTTAGAAACACCTATTTATATCGTCATCCACGATTTCTTTATGTGTAATTATGTAATTTGTTCATTTCCTAAAAAGCTGTTAATAGGTAATACCACCGATCTACTTCTGGGGCTGGAAACAACAATAATAGTGACAACACATATTTACTGAAAGCTACAAAAATTTTGATATACATTTGTAATGTGAATAACCAAACTCTTAAAAATGATTTTTAAAAATTACATTATCGGATTTGGTCCAAATGCATCCATTCTAGGAAGGCCCCTATCCCACATATAAAATGACGAGTCTTGAACTCTGCTATGAAGTGCTACTGTTAGCGTCAAGAAGAAATTAGAAATAAAAGGACACCCCCCATCAGGGACACTCATGCATTCAAAGAGCTTCTAGAAAGACAAACTGTGTGGGGAAAGGACAAACGAGCTGCTTATAATAGAAGGCTATATTTGCTTATTTGGGGGCACATCACTTGGATTTCTCACCATCCCCTAATTTTCACTAAGTAAAGTTTAAAAACCGACACTTAAAAAAAGCAGAAACAAAATCAGAATTTCAAGCCATGTCTACCTAACTGCCAATCTGCTTTTCCCCATGAAGGCATTCTGATGATACTCTACCATTTTCATCTTCGAAATATTTGTAACAAATCTCTGTGAAATGATTTAATGTTCTGAGATTATGATCCAATTGATTTACCTGTTTATATGTCCAGGTGCACATGTTAAATTGAAAGAAATTAATGACTTGGTTTTGTCCAAGTGGATTAACAAAGCACTGAGGTCTATTTAAGTGACATCCCTCTGGTAAATTACCATGGTATTTTAACTGTGACTGCACTGCATTGACTTATACAGACGAATGGTCTTCTCTTTCCTTTCAGATCTTTCATTTTTTATAGATGACTTTTCCTTTAGCTACAACATATTCAATTAATTCATGATGGCCTCCAAACTGGTAAATCAAATGCTCCCATCTAGAAAGAAATCAAACATACTTTAATGCATACAAGTCAAAGCGATTACTTTGTCAATAAAAGCTAATTTAGAAATATAGTCTCTAAAAAGTTCTTTAAAAAAAATAAATAAAAATTTCTTTATACCTTGTCATTGATATTCAGGCTTTTAAAAAAATAGTAGATTACTATGATAACTAGCCTATGACTTAAATATTGTTTAATGGCATTACTGAAGTATTTGACCTTAAAATATTTGATCTGATTAAGTGATATAGAAACGGTGACATCAGCATTATTTTCAATAGAGAGAGTGAAGAGTAGAATTACAGAGTCGCTTTCTTCAGCAGAACTTGAGGACCAAGGAATGCAACATCTTGCTAGGGTCAAGGATTTACGACTTTCAGATTTAGAAAAATAAGACTCAAATTGTTACATCAGGGGCCCAGTTGGCAGTAGACTGTGGGTGAACCCAGGAGCAGGAAAACGGAAGCAAGACTTTTGGGATCTGGTAGGAGGGAGAAGTCAGAGAGGTAATGAATCAGACGCAGGGTGACGAGCCAGAGTTGGGACATGCGTGGCCCAGCACAAGCTGTAGGTCAGAACTCCAGTAGAAAAACAAGAACACAAGCCAGGGGGCACAAGTCCAAGGTCCGGGTAAACAGAACAAAAACCTGGAGAACTATGACAGATGGAAGACAGATGAAGAGACTGGACAAGCTGGTCTACCCTGTATAGTTTAGGACCTGTAGGGAGACTTGCTGGTCATCAAGGGGTGATGATTAAGGAGATTGGGAAGCTCCTGAGTCTACACAGAGCCAGATGCTAATATTGAGCAGAAAAGCCATTTAAACCCAGTCTACATACTACAAGGGGCACAAGATAAAATAGCTCTGTTGGGAGAACACTCGCCTGGACGAATTGATGATAATGAGATCTCCCTGTTTGCCAACTTCCAGAGATCCATGTGTGTGAGATTTTCCCAGGGCATAAGCTGCGTTGATGGTGGCAGCTGCCAAGGCTTCGGGCATGGACATTCTCATGTTCACACAGGCCAGGTGCATGACCATGGGCTAAGGCAGGAAAGAACCATATTAGAGGAAAGGAACGAAATGGTAACTGCTACCTAGGACATTGGTCAACACGGCACAACCAATAATGGAAAGTAAATGTCTGGGAGGAACTGGCTAAACTGGTATGAGAACACTTTATTTTACATGTAAGGATTCTTATACTTTGGGAAAGATTCCTTTATTAGAGAGATTACCTCCCCCCGCCCCAGGTATTGAGTATTTATTTACAACTTCTCAAGACCACTGACTATGTAAGATGAAAGCCCACCTCCACACTTACTTACTAAAGCTTCTTTGAGCCTGTGCTATCCTCCGAGACGGGAGGAAGGTATTGTCAAACCACAACGCCCAAGGCTGAATCAAAAAATTATGCAGGGGCGCCTGGGTGGCTCAGTTGTTAAGTGTCTGCCTTTGGCTCAGGTCATGATTCCAGGGTTCTGGGTTTGAGCCCCGCATCGGGCTCCCTGCTCAGCGGGAAGCCTGCTTCTCTCTCTCCCACTCCCCCTGCTTGTGTTCCCTCTCTCGTTGCCTCTCTGTCAAATAAATAAATAAATAAAATCTTTTTAAAAAAATTATGCAGATAGAACTTTCTGTCCTCTCTCTATGCCTAGAGGCATTCATGTGGCACAGAAATATCCAAAGACCCTGCTGTCTACACTTTTTTCCCTGTTTCATGGGAAGACTGTTCCTTAGATCTTTGGTACATTTTAACAATTAGTGAACTATTTTTAAATTATTTGTACACGTGGTGGAAGACTGATTCTCGGCTCGGAAAGGCACATTAAAAATAATTACCATTGAAAAGCAATATGCGTTTGGGTTGAAATCGCTGCCCAGAGCAACAATTACCCCTTCGTCCACCATCTTCCTGGCACGGGGCTGCCTCAGTCTAAGAGGAGGTGGAGAAAGAAAGGAAGATGTCAGTCTCTGGAGGTAGAGCTTCTGCAGACTAGATGGTTGGGATGGAAGCCGACCCAAGATATCCAACCCCTCTGTGTTCTGGAAGAAAACACAGACACTCAAGGTTAAGTGACGAGTGGTGAAGTCAGGTGGAACCCCAGGACGCCCAATTTTTATCTCTGCTTTTGAAATGACTAATTTCTTTAATTTGGGAGTGGTTTTTTTTTGTCAATCTTTATATATTTTCAGAGATTCTTGCTAAGGAAGAAAAATATAACTTAAATTTTTTTTCAAATGTAACACACTTTTTTTCACTCCTAAATATAAACAATGAGGTTAAAATAATGTTATTTTTATTCACTTCCATTTTGCAATTTTTTTTACTCATATCTCTCCCCCTCCTTGGGGGTGGGGAGGGGCCTCAAACATTTTTGGTAGGCCCTTTAAAATCTTGAAGCCCCAAGAATCTAACATGTAAAATGTCTGTGCTTCTTCCTGGGTTGTGTGTCTCCTTGATCTCCTTGGCGAAATATTATTCTTTAGGACGTGATTCAAAAGTCATGTCAGGGATCAACAGAGCCAAACACTAGCTAAAGGGGTGAAGGCAGACTGTATTCAGTAATAACTACTGCAAAAGGGAAAAGGCTCCAGTGTGGCCTGGACTCAATTTTCATTTGTGCAGTGGTAACTGGGCGTTTTAAAGAAAGAAAGAGGAAGTTGGGAGGAAAAAGGGGTGGGTCCTTAAGAAGACAATCCTGGGTGGTAGGAGATTTATATCTCAAAGGAGCAGAGAAAGGATTTATAATTGCAAGCTTTGTAAAGTAACTGCTCTAAGAGGAAGTCCAGGGGCCTATCTGCCAATGAGCTGATTTTGCTGGAACAGACAGTAAATTCCATTGGCAGGCTGAGCTTTCTCAGGCAGGCATTTTAAGAGGGCCTGGGTCATCCTAGGCAGACAGCCTTGAGCTGTCAGAAACTATGCTAGTGTTTATTCAAGGCTCACTGTGTTGGGGGGAGGGGGATAGATGAAAGCAGTTGTCTGGAACTGCTGTCTGGAAGTCTACAGGCTTATAGTTCAAGATTGAGGCCCTTGAAACATTCACAGTCTATGACTGACAATTTGCAGGACTACCTAAGATAACGTTCCTCAACCAGGATAATGTATGAGACGAGGTGGGTGAAGCAGCGATAAGAATGAGGAAAGGTAGAACTTAAAATCTCCCCACAGGTCATTCTTTTTTTTTTTTTTTTTTAAGATTTTCTTTATTTATTTGAGAAAGAGCACAAGAGGGGAAGAGAGGGAGAAGCAGGCTCCCCGCTGAGCAAGGAGCCCATCTTGGGGCTCAATCCCAGGACCCTGAGATCATGACCTGAGTTGAAGGGACACTTAACCAACTAAGCCACCCAGGTGCCCCCCATCCACAGTTCATTCTGATGGCCTCATCGCCCCTTCCAGAAATATTTAAGGTGAAAAAAAAAAAAAGAATGAGGCTGTAGAAATATCAAGGGAGTTCCAGAAAAACTGAGGTGAACGTATCCTGAAGAAATTTAGACTATACACAAAGATGCATACAATAATGATTAAAGGAAGTGGCATAAGGCCACTGTTACTCTGGAAATGAGAGTCAAGAGAATTCAGGCCCGGGAGGGAATCCTGCAGGTTGCTCCTATTGGAGAGATCGGAAAAATACCAGAACAGAGAAGCTAGAGAGAAAAGTGCGGCCTTCTCTGTGATGTTTCCTGTCGTCCAAACTGTATGGTCAAGCCATCCTGTGGGGAACAGAGATGGCAACTGCCTCTGGTGTAGGGGCAAAGTTCAGACCTTTATTGCTGAGCTGCCCCTCACAGTGCAAGTCCCAGACTTTTGCTCCATCTTTAAGAGATTCAAGGGGAGGTAAAGGAACCCTTTTTTGGTCAAACATTATTCCTTGGGTGGTGGGAAATTAACCAGATTAAGTATTGATTGATGACTTTGACTGATGATGACTGAGACTTGCTGGAAATGCCAAGATACCAAGAATGGTTATTGATTGCTATTTCCTGGTTGCAATCTACATTATGTCTACTCTTTACGAGAACAGTAGTAATAAGAGAAATGTATGATATTACCCATATGTGTATAATATCATAATATATTTGAGAAAAGTACTGCAATATTCCTCTCTTCTCTCTTATAAAATTTACTCGAAGGGCGCCTAGGTGGCTGTCAGTTAGGCATCCACTCTTGATTTGGGCTCAGGTCATGATCTCATAGTGGTGAGATCGAGCGCCCTGTCAGGCTCCGCACTGGGCGTGAAGAATCTTTAGATTCTCTCTCTCCTTCTCCCTCTACCTCTGCCCCTAGCTCACATGCAGGTGGGAGCACCCTCACTCCCTCTCTCTCTAAAAAAATAAAAAAAATAAATATAATAGTTACTCGAAGGCTGGCTTTTCAATTCCTAAGGCAGCATGTCTCAACCTTGGCACAGCTCATAATTGTAGCTGGGTAATTCTTTTTTTTTTTTTTTTTTTAAGATTTTATTTATTTATTTAACAGAGATAGAGACAGCCAGCGAGAGAGGGAACAGAGCAGGGGGAGTGGGAGAGGAAGAAGCAGGCTCATAGTGGAGGAGCCTGATGTGGGGCTCGACCCCATAACACCAGGATCACGCCCTGAGCCGAAGGCAGACGCTTAACCACTGTGCCACCCAGGCGCCCCTATAGCTGGGTAATTCTTAGGCAGGATAACAGTTTGTGGTGGGAGCTGGTTCTGTGGGCTGTGGGATGTTTAGCAGCTCTAGCCTTTACCTACTAGATGCCAGTAGCACCCCCTAGTGGTGACAACCAAAACTGCCTCCAGACACTGTTCGATGTCTGAAACCGCAGTCATAAAGATGGGCTATGGACTGGGTGTATTCAATCCACAGAGGGCAAACAGCAAATTTCCTGGGGAGATTTCACAAAATATACTTAGACGTCTCCTCTTTCCTCCCAGCCCTGGGGATTTATGAGGACTGCGGTATACACATGCATCCTCCTAGAAAACAGCTCCCTCGGATTCTGAACACTATCCGATATCTCTAACATCTGATGCATGTTTTTTAAAGTAGAAAGCCTATTTCATTATTCCGTAGTTTTAAAAGTAATGATTATTGATTTTTTAATTGGAAAATTCCAAAAATGAGGGGAAAAAAGGAAAGAGAAAGCTCCACTCTTCCCAATAATTCCTCCACTTATCGGTCATTTGGGTCTAAGCACTTTCCTCAGAATACCCCATTTCCGTACCTCACTTCAGAACTGGCATCTTCCAGGAGCTCAGTTTTCCTGATCTTCATTTTTAAGGAATGTGGAAGAGCCATGAAATAAGATTTAGGCGCCCTGGCAGCTCACCTCAGCATGTAGGCCGTGGTGGGCAGAAGGATGGCCGCACACCTGGCCGTTGCCATGGCAGCGATGCCCTCATCGCTCGCTTCTTCCAGGTGACTGATCGCCTGGGCTCCCAGCTCAGCCCCGAGCTAAGCAGAATGGGCAGAGAGAGAAAGATTTCACCAACAGCAACAACAATCAATAAGGGGCCAGAACATTGTTTTCCCTGCAAAAATAAACAGCACTCTGTTACTAAAATGTCTTGGCAGCTGCCTCTGACAAGCACAAGCCCCCAGATGGGTAAAGGTTTGTGACGGACATTCATTTGAGAATTAGCTAGTGTGCTACTTCAAACACTACCCTTAAGTCCAAGTGCTTACTGATAGCTTTCAGGCAGAGTGATATTGGCCATAGAGTCTGATTCTTATCGCATCATTAAAAACACAATAAGGTATGTTGCAGTGCCACTGCCCTCGGTGAAACAGATCAGTTAAGAAAACAAACTTGAAAAAATGTGACATTATACCTATAATTTGAGAATATCTACTTGAGCTTGATTTCTCTCCAGATGAAAAGTCTGCCTTGACTGTTAGAAGAAAACCAGGAGGAGGTAATGCTATGATGATAATGAGAACATGGCATTAAAGTGGGTTTCTTCTCAGCTTGACACATTTACACATACAAACACACACACACACACACACACACACACGCACACAGTGCCCCAGGCTGAAAGGTGATATGTTAAGCATTCCAAGGAAAGGGAAAGTAGACTCATTTTTGACATTACACTGCGACCCAGGGAGGCAGCAATACCCACAGCAGGGCAGGAGGGAGCTGGCCCCTCGTCAGCAGCAAGCTCGGGTCTGAGAGCATTCTGGTTTGGTGCTCTGGGGAGTCGGATGTCCCAGAGACAGACTCCGCTCCCCAAGAGGAGCTTCCTTCTAACCTTGAAATCACCTTCACTTTCCCAAACTCGATTTGCTCATCCCGGGTATTGACGTCTGTTTAATTCACCAGTTCACTCTCTACAACCAAACATATCTTGTTGAACACCTAGTTCACATTCATTCAACAAACATTCCACAAATATTTACTCACTAAAGGCCACCTGTCTGCCAGGCATTGTGCGAACCTCCAGGGAGAGGGCTGTGAAGGCACGGGGACAGTCCCCAGCCCGTTTACTGTCCAGGAGGGATCACGGAGGCAATGTGAACACGGTGGGACAGGCACAGGGAGGGACTGTAACTCATTCTCGGAGAGGTTTGGGAAGGCTGCCAGAGAAGTGGTAGCTGAGGGGAAACACGGAGGGGAGTTAGAGCTAGCCAGGGGTGTTCAGGTGGGAGAAAGCATGTCCAGAGGCGTGGGGTATTCGGTGTCCTCACCCTATGGTGGCTGGCTCATGGTAAAGAGGGCAGGGGAAGTGAAAGGGGAAGGAGAGAAAGAGGAAGATGGGAGGCAAGCGGGAGCTGGATCCAGGTAAGCCTCCGGCTGCGCAGTTTTGCTTTTGTCCTGCCAGCATGGGTGAGCCTTTCGGTGCTTTCCAGCAACAGAGAGAAGAGAAGATGCACTGAGGGCAGGGATTAAAGGAATGGATTAAAGCGCGGGCAAGCCTGGGCACGAGGAGAAGAGCTGTGGCAAGAGTCCAGATGAGAACAGCTGATGGTGGTCTGAACTAGGCGGTGCGGGGAACAGAAGTGGACCTAGACATATTCAGGAGGCAAACCTGGAGGCCTTGCTGGTTGGCCGAAATGTGACAGGGGAAAGGGAGAGGAGACACAGTGACGTCCACGTGTTTTGCTTAGGCAACACATAGATATGGGGTTATTCACTGGGCAGGACACAGGAGCAGATTTGGAAGTGATCTTGAGATCACATTGGACGTGCTGGGGTGGAGACATGTATGGAGTGTCCACATCTGTGTTTATGCCCCAGGGCAGTTGTTTATTCCGCTCCAGGGCTTAGAGAGACATCTAGACTCACGACTGCGGGGACTGTGTCTGTCTTATTCACTGCTGAATTCTCAGAGCCTGGCACATCACAGACACTCAGATATTCGTTGAAAGCGTGAATAAATGAATCTGAGCAAGACATACAGATCAGGATCAGCTGCTCTAGCAACGTTCACCTGCGTGCTGCCGCAGGAAGGCCCCGGCAGCTACATGTGAAATGACTCGACTCTGCCAGCGTGGCCTGTGCGCCAACCAGAGTATGGTATGGGTTTGCTACACAAGGCCACAAAAGTACTGCTTTTTCTACTAATACCTCCAGCCAGTGATCGTAAAAGTAAATGGCCAGCAAAAAAGTAAATTTCTAACAGAGGTCAGGGATTCCAAGGCTCAACCAGACCAATCCACACATTGTTCAAACCAATTTCCCCCATTCTCTGCCTTTTCAGAAGGCTACTCCCGCCTCTGAACAAACTAATTTAGTTTTCTGTAGCACGAATGCTGACGAAGGAAAAGCAAAAGGTCAACCACACCTCGGCAGCCTTCATCGGGTGCAGCTCATCCCCATGGAAGTTAATCTGCAAGCTCATCTCTTTGCCGCTTTGCAGAATCCTTCTGGTGGAGTCGAGATCAAAGACGCCCTTCTCACAGAACACATCTATATTGTCCACGTGGATTACCCCACTTTGGCCAAGCTCCTTCAGCTTCGGGAGGTGGCTATTGATGATTTCATCAGCAGCCTCTGGAGCAGTCTTTCCTCTGGCAGAAGAAAATGAGATTACATGGGGAATTTTTTTTTTTTTTTTTTTTAAAGAAAGGGTTTTCTGGCACTCAAAGAATCTAACTATGGGCAAATGACCTCAAGCCTCAAAAAGGTAGAGAAATAATCAAAGCGATAACTCAAGAGTCTTAACATGAGGACACAGCAGAGATGTTAACGAGACTTCTGTCTGCACTGACCCTGAACACAGAGACTCAAAGGGCTCATCCATTTCTGGCTCAGCCATGTTGCCCTTGAGAATGCCAGCAGGGCAACCAGGGTGAAAAATTGAATCTACTTGCAAAGGACACTTGGAGGGCATCCTGAATGCTTCCCTAACAACCCAACTGTATGCCCGTTAGCTGGGCCCTGGTGATCGCTCTGCCTTTTTCTTCTTCCACACTGTTTCTGGAAGCATCTGCCTAAGGCATCTTGTCTCACCATTTGGAACCATGAGGAAATACGATTGTGGGAGGCCCTGAAATTCTCTCTAAGATTCTGGGGTAGTTATATGTCAGAAAGGGCTGGGCTTTTGAAGTCAGATAGACACAGAGCTCTACTACTTGCTGGCTATGTAACTTTGGACATGTCACGTAGCCATCATTTGGCATACTCTGAGCTGCAGACTGTGTCGTTGGGGATCACGACACAGACCTCGGAGACTCATTGGCAGATGGAGAAAATTTCTGTAAAACTTCAGTCCTGTATTTGGCACATGGAAGTCTCTCGCTCAGCAAAAACCATTTTCGTGGGAAGACAGAGGTGAACCATGAGGAAACAGGCACTCACATATATTGTTCTTAATTCTCAAGACAATCATCTGAATTGTGTGTTATTTAGCTGTTTTACAGATGTACAAAGAAGTTAAGTGATGCCCTTAAAATCACGCGGTGGGAAAGTAGCAAAGCTGGACTCAAACCCAGGTCTGGTGTGGCTCCAAAGCCTAAGACTCTCTATCACCTTACACTGCCTATCACCCACCTTACGTTCCATGTGAAAGAAAAAAGAAATGTTTTCTATAGACCAATGTCCCAAAAGTCTTAGTGCAGTTTTAAGCTTTAATAAATTCAGAAGTAAAAATGCTAAAAATGTACAAAAGCATCATTGGAAATATTAGGTATTTATGTTTCTTTTCTACTTAATTGTGTGAATTTTTAAAAATAAATTTAAATTAATTTTTTATTTTCTCTGATTGAAAATGATAAATAAAAAATTAACATTAAACTTATTTTTCAAATTGCACAACACTAAATAAATGTAAAAAGTATATGTTATGAAACTTTCAAATAATTTCTGTAAGCCTGCAGCACTTACGTATCTAAGTTATCAAAACTCAAAACTGCACTAAGACTTCTCCCTGTTAATTTTCAAGTCCTGGATTTTTTTTTTTAAGATTTTATTTATTTGAGAGAGAGAGATAACAAGAGCAGGGGGAGGGAGAAACAGATTCCCCGCTGAGCAGGGAGAAGGATTAGGGGCTCGATCCCAGGATGCTGGATCATGACCTGAGCTGAAGGCAGCAGCCGCATAGCCTACTGAGCCACCTACGCGCCCCGAAGTCCTGGATTTCTTTTGGACCTTTTAGTTCTGAAACTGTGGGCATTTGGCTCTAGAAGTTCCAGGACAGATAAGATGCAGATGCAGAAAGGGACAGAATTCTCTATAAGAAAGCCATATAGGAGAAACTTTTTAGATAAAAGGAAAGCTAAAAAAAATTTAAACAAGAAAACAAACGTGTTTGCTGCTAAACAAACAGATGAATGAAAATAAAAGCTATTCTCAGTCATCTTATTGATTTGATCTATCTCCGACAGTGTGTTACTTTTAATCTCTAAAGTGAGGTTATGTGGTCATGGGCAACTATGTAAAGTAATATCTGTCATTTTAAAGGATCTAGTAGGGAGCATTGTTTTCAGTTAACCGAAAGAATTTTGAACATCTTCTCTTCCCCCTTCATCATTAAGGGACTAGCAAACTGATGGGTCCGGTGGGGATCACCTTCCTAAAACCACCCTTGCGAGGGACACCTGGGTGGCGCAGTCGGATAAGCACCTGCCTTCCGCTCAGGTCATGATACCAGGATTCTGGGATCAAGCCCCACATCCAGCTCCCTGCTCAGCGGGGAGCCTGCTTCTCCCTCTCCCTCTGCCCCTCCCCCCTCATGCTCTCTCTCTCTCTCTCAAATAAATAAATAAAATCTTTAAAAAAAAAACCCCACCCTTGCGAGATGACTATTAGAATCAGAACACCTTTCTAACAGCTTCTACTGAACTCTCTGCAAGAACTAAAGCACGGAAGCAGCTCCACCCCCTCCACCCTCCCCACCCCGCAGGAGAACGCATGCCTCCCGCTTAGGTACCACCTGACCCCTTCCTTCTTTGTTTTCAATGCTCCATCAATGCCCCAAGTCAAACCCACAAACTGAGGTTACTTTGGCACGGAGTGAGCCCCGCAGTAGGTGGCCGAGATGCCTATGGGCAGCTGCTGCCTAGCGCGCTCAATCACGCGCAGCATCTTGAGCTCGGTCTCCAGGTTGAGGCCATATCCGCTCTTGCACTCCACCAGCGTGGTCCCCGCCCTCATCATGCACTGCAGCCGCTCCTGCAAGGAGCAGAACAGCTCCTCCTCTGAGGCTTGGCGCGTGTGCTCCACAGTGAAGTTGATCCCTCCTCCGGCCTGGTGAATATCCATGTACGTGGCTCCTGCCAACTGAACACAGGGCTCACCCTTAGGCTGGGCACTGGGGGAGGTTGCCGGCAGGCCCACAGAACCTCCATCCAGAGTGATATTCAAAATGACTAAAAATTGACGTGTCAGGGACACCAGTAGCTCAGAAAGGATGCTGGGGTCCATGGCCATGAAGTCCCTACTCTGCCAGGAAGGACTGGGATGGCAGAAATGGGAGAGGTGGTGGGGAGCACTTAAGAGTCTCAGCAGCAGCAGCAATTTACCAACCAGCCCAGAAGCATCTCCGTATTTTAACAACCCAGTTGGCCCCAGTGCGTACCAGCTAAGTCTTTGTACCTCCCACTCAATTTGGCCATGAACCTAAAACCGCTCTAAAAAATAAAATCTATTAGAAAGAAACAATGTGAAAATGGCTCCAACCATGGATTTGAGGGTTGACCCTGGCTAACTAATAACTTGTGACATAAACTACACTTTATGTTTCTTAATAAGTCTCATTTTTTTGGGAAAAAAATACAAGACTTAATTTATTTTTATGATTAGCAATATATTTTTCCAAGTTTGAACCAATGAATGGTGAATTTCAAACTGTATCCTGGAACCCCTTCAAAGGCTCCCAGGGGTGGAGGGGTGAGATAGGGGAAGGGAAAGAGAGGAGAAACTAGTGAGCAAGGCAGCTCAGCTCTGTTTTTGTTTTTGGGGGTTTTGGGGGTAAGATTTTATTTATTTGAGAGAGAGAGAGAGTGCACGTGAGCATGAGTAGGGGGAGGAGCAGAGGGAGAGGGACAGGGACAAGCAGACTCCCCGCCAAGTGCTGAAGCCAACCTGGGGCTGGACCCCAGGACCCTGACATCATGACCTGAACCGAAGTCAGATGTTTAACCAACTGAGCCACCCAGGCGCCCCAAGGCAGCTCAGGTTTTTTTTAAAAGGGAGAATTCTAAATATACATGCCTACCTACCTACATACATACATATACATAAGGATTCTACAGCCAAAATTTTTGAAAAGTGTTGTACCTAAAATGATTGCTGGGCATGTGCATAGTATAAAGATTTGGACAGTTATAAGTTAGTGTTTTTGCAATTTATTTTCCATAGTCCAGGGCAGTAAAAATATCCATGAAAAAGAAATGTAGATAAAATGCTGCAAACCTTGAGAGCCTACCAATTCTTTAGAAAAAAACTTGTCTGTATTTGTGCCATATTTTGATTTGTCAACATTTACTGCAGTTACCTTCATTGCGAACTCGTGAACTCTTTCACCAGCCCATACTGGATGTGTGTGTGCATCCACCAAACCTGTAATCAATAAATCAAATCATCGTTAAAGCTGGGAAATAGAAGGCCCTTAGATAGCAGGCAGACTATCCCGTACCACTCTTGGAAAAGCAAGATGACAGTCAGCCATCTTGGAGGAGGGTGGAGGAGGAAGAATTTGTCTGTAGGTTCCCCCCACAGATAGGAAACAAGAAGAGTCTGCATGGCTGGTCTAGAAGGCTTTAGTGGAAGAGGGTGATTTGGCAATGATGAAAATATCCATTAAAGAAATACAGCTCCTTTTGCCCACTAAGTCCATGCTCACCAAGCAAGCTTTTGAAACAGGATGTCATATCTATTAGTTGAGCAAAACCAAGGACTATATCACCAAGCAATAATCTGGGTGTGAAAACAGAACGTAATCTCTCCCAACTTTGAGAAGGAAGAATATGAAATCAGAAATATGAATCTTTCTTCAAAAAAGAAATGTAGTTTAATTGAAGAGAAACTATAAAGCAATCGCGTGAACCGTTTGCTTATCTGTGTATAACTCAAGTAAAGTGTGTCTTTCCAGAATATTTAAATACCTTGTGGATTAAATGTCTCAGTGGTTCTGATTGGGCTAAAATCAGGAATCTCTATTTAGATTGCTTTCTAGTACTTTCGTAAGGTTTCACTCTGACTTTATTTCCTGACTCCCAAGAGCCAGAACATAGAAGCTCTATCAGATACACATAGGACACATTTTAAACATATAAATCTTAGTCTCTGTGTTTTGTAGAGGACTCAAAATTTGTGAAACTCTTTTCAGAGGATTTCATGAAGCCATAAAACATAATGTGGGAGATGATAGTTAACAAATTGATTTTGTTGTCAAATACTAAGATTAATAAACTTCAGTGAGATCTCTAGGGATTCTCCCTTTCCCTCACTTTTCAGCCTAGAGATGTGTTCTTCGTTTCACACTCCACGTAAATTTAGAATCTATTCTGGTATTGCCCTATCTGCCTCCCATAGGAAATAGATTAGTAAAGTTCTTCCAACAGCTTTTGAACCTAAACATAACACAACCGGTTTCTCTTCAGCATGTGAGGGCGAAGAAGCGGTATAATGAGTGGGTTTGATTTCCAGCTTACTCTTTACCCATCCAGCAAACTTGGGTAAGATATTTCATCCCTAAACTGGAGTTTTCTAATCTGTAACATGTAGATAATGATACTTACTTTACAGGGCAGTTAGAAGGGTTCAAGATGAAAACATGTTTGTAAAGCAGCTAGACATTCAATAGTAGAAATTCAATGCACAGTAGCTATTATTATATTTTAATATTATTTCGAGACCCTATTTAAAAGAAGCTGCCACTCTTCCTCTTTATACTGGTTGCAGGGCTTTACTGAAAAAAGAGGCTAATACCCGGCAAGATGCATTTCCCAGAACAGTCGATTCTTTCTCTGAACGTTTCTTCGGAAAATAATTTTCGGATCGCATCAGCAGGACCGATGGCTTCTATAAATCCATCCCTGAAGAAAAATCAAGAAATAATTACTAAAGTTCGGAGAAATACTGTGGAAAAGCTGACTGATGATTTAAAATATGTTGTCCATGTCTTTTGGTATCAGTCAACATTTACTGTATTTCCTTCCTGCAACTGTGTCTTTGAAAAAAAAAAAAAAAAAAAGACTCCAGCCACACGGAAGCCAGAAAGTCAAATCATAGGTACAGAGATGGCTAGTTGTTCCCCAACATCAATGTTCCCTTTTCCCCACAGTGCTAGATTCCTAAATTTTAGCTGAACACATGAACATCTAGAACTAAGTCTACATTTCTGGGTTTCCCATCAACCAGGTGCAGCCATGTGACTAAATTCCAACCAACAGGATTGTTTTCTCTTCCTATTTTCCCGTCTGGAAGGTAGACTACATAAGGCGAGGGGGAGCCGCCATCTTGGATGATGGAGTGAGAAAGGATTGTGCACAGCCGAGCAAGATAATAGGGCCTCAGAACTCCACAGAGTACGGCCTCAATTAGCCCTGGATTCCTACCTCTGTGCAGTACTGCGAACTGGTTTTTGGCAAATTTTTAACAGTAACACTGGGAATGTTTTTATCCCTTTGTTAATTAAAAACACACAAGTCCCTAAAAGCTGGGCCCTTGCACAATCCTGAGCAGCCTCAGATAAGGGCTGAGACCATCTTGCCCAACCGCGGTGCGGTGGAGCTCTCCAAATCGGCATCAGCACACCACTCCCACCGCAGGTTCGCCCTTCCAAGCTTTGGCTGTTCTTTTATTCACGTCTAGCAGAAAGCACAGACGGTTCCGTGAAAAAACTGAAAATGTCCTTTTTCTGAATTTCCTATCACCCCAAACCATCACCATCTGAACGTTTTCCGTGCTTCTCAAATTTAGTATACAAAGGGGGTTGGGCTGGAGGGTGTTTTGTAAAAAATTAAAGTCCCAGAATTCCACCACAGAGATGCTGATTTTAAAGATCTGGGAATAGGGGGTAAAGGAGACGTGGGGGGGGGGTCAGCTTGAGAGCGTTTTTTCACCGAATGACAACCACCCCCCCAAGCTGTCACACAAGGTAGGTAGCAACAGGTGCCTAAAAGGCCCGAGGCGGCTGCCTGAATGCGGGGAAGCTTTTACCCCGTTCCCTCCACAGCGCCCAAGTTAGGGAAAGGGGGCCAGGCCGGCGTCGGCTGCGCGGTGCCCCGAGCGCGCGGCCACTTACGTGCCCACCACGACGCTGGCGCCCTCCAGCACCGCCAGGCTGCGCAGCGCGTCGCGCGCCAGGAAGCGCTCGCGGCGGGCGCACACCATCACCACTTGCTGCGCGTTCTCCAGCAGGAGGCGGTGACCGCCAGCCATGTCGCCGCGCGCCGCGGGTCTGCAGGAGGCTGCCGGTCCGGAGCGCGGGGCAGACCGGCGGGCGGAGGGAGGTGCGGGGCGGCGGGCGGTGCCGCGGCGCAGGGAGGGCGGAGCCGGGAGGGCGGAGCCGGGGCCTCCGCTCGCCACCGCCCTGCCCATCCGCCGGGGAGCGCGCGCTTCCCCCCGGCCGGCGCAGCGGCAGCGTGGGTGCTTACCACCCGAGGGAGGGTTAGTAATAAACGTTATCGTGCAGTCTCCTCTTTTTTGGTCGCCCAGTCAATGTTCTGGGCAAATGTGGTGGAGACTATCGTCCCTAATTTCTAGATTCGGAAACTGAAGCTGGGTTACCGGGAGAGGGAAAGGTGGGCTCCGTTAACACAGGGCCAGGCGGAAGGGGGTCCCCGAGGGGCCAGGGAGCCCAAATGGGGCTGAGTGGGGGCAAACCTCTCCCCAGGGGCCGGGCCGGGCACCGGGCACAGAGGCCCGAGCGGGGCGGCGCGGGGGAACCTCTACCCAGAGGGCCGGGCCGCGACGGGGGAGGAGGGGGTGCGCTGGGGGAGTTGCTCCCGGGTCCGCGCGGCCGTGGAGCAGGGTGGCGGGTGACACGCACAATTGTCGGTTGGCCAGCTCCGCTCTGGGATCCCCTACCAGAAGGCCCCCGAGATGAAGGGGGATCCTGGCGGGGGAGGATAGAGCCGAGACTAGGGAATCCATTGGCGCCTCTGCCCAGCGTCCCTAACGCCTTTCTGAAGGATAGGTTTGGACCAGCTCCTGGATCCAGCTGTTGCAGGTGAAAGTGGTTTCAGCTCCATGTCCGGCCCCATCCTCACCGCAACTGTAAGGCTGGGGGCGGGGGTGGGGGGAGTCTACTCTCAAATTGTGACCAAGTTTGGTGACAGAATCAAGTTTAAGAAAAATGGCCCATAATTCTCACCCGCATCTCTTCTCACCTGTCAACTGCTGTGAAAACACTGGCAGGCACTGGGTTTTAAGTCTTAATTATTTTATTTTGTTTATACACTTTCATTGAAAGCCCTGTGTTAGGCTGTGGAACATAGAGACAGCAAAGATGCTTTCCCTGCCTAGCAAAGACTACAATCTAGGGGCGCCTGGGTGGCACAGCGGTTAAGCGTCTGCCTTTGGCTCAGGGCATGATCCCTGCGTTGTGGGATCAAGCCCCACATCAGGCTCCTCCGCTATGAGCCTGCTTCTTCCTCTCCCACTCCCCCTGCTTGTGTTCCCTCTCTCGCTGGCTGTCTCTATCTCTGTCAAACAAATAAATAAAATCTTAAAAAAAAAAACCTACAATCTAAAGGATGACACTTTATAAACAGGATTAACAGACCATAAAAGCAGCCTGAGGCCTGTAAAATATAAAAGTAAGTCAATTTAGGGTTATTTTAAAAGCCACTTAAAAACAAGAGAAAGCAAAAAATCCTTTAGATGAACACAATAAATAAGAATATACTTTAGTTTCGTATTTTGGTCTTACAAGAGAGAAATCAATTGGTCGGAAAGAGAGAGGAAAGGAAAAAAAAATGGAAAAGAATTCAGTAGAGAATGTGAGTAAAAGAGACCCGACGGGGGAAAAAATCCATATATTACTCACGGCTCAGACACAAAATCACAAACAGATGTGTGTGTGTCTATACAGTTTTAAAGAGAAAGGTATATAGAGAGAAATAATACAAGAGAAATGGAAATAGTGAAAAGCAAGCAAAGTCAGTAATTCATAGAGAAATATTAAAATTTTCTATTCTAATATTTCTGCTAAAGGCTTGAATCTGTTCCATTTTGCAATTACAGGATATTTGCAGATTTATGAAGTTGCAGGTGTAAAGGAGAGGGTGACACAGTAGAAATATAGGAGGCTTTGGGCTTCCATCAACTGGGCTTAACCCCACTCTTGTTACTCATGAGCTATCTCACCTTGGGAAATGTCCTTAATTTCCCCAAACCTCAGTTTTCTCACCCATCCTCTCATGGGGTAATTGTTTCTTTCTGTTTTATGGACTCGTTTGAGGTTTAGAGAAGATGAAATGGAGAACACTGTGCCCAGTGCCTAGCTTTAAATAATAGGCGTAATTCTTCTCCTTATTATACTATTACTACCGCCGCTGCTGCTGCTAGTTTATTTTAATCCTGTTTTTTCTCTTCCTGGTCAATTAAATTCAAGATAAGATTTCAGCCATGAGGTCCCTCCTGAGATCACAGAATGACCTTGAACTGAAAGCTTACAAGTTTTGGGGAAGTCAAAAAGAAATGGTCATTCTATTCATGGGGAAACAAATCAACAGGTTTGTGAGTGAATGAAGTGCGTCGATTACAGTCCAGACATACAACATGGCCTGAAAGGCCCCTGCAAACAAGAGGTTTGCAGAAGCAAGGAGGACAAGAGTGGGCTTCTCTCCCCCTTGGTCATTTTTAAATGTGTAATTATAGACCATTTCCTCAGTGATAACCAACCTCCCTATAGCACTTTTTAGTTCACACCGTACTTTTTACATCATTTTATATTGGCTGACTCCTCCTGTTCTCCTCCTTCCTTTTGACCCCCAGGTTTTTTGTTTTGTTTTGTTTTCTTCAGTTTGCAAAAGGGGCAGTCAGAAATGTCAATAGGAAAGTCCACACAAAATACACCAGCAGGGCCTTAAAGGTCAAGCTGAAGGCAATTTCCTCATCACTGTGCTCTGCTTCTGACCTAATCAAAAGAGGCAGGTCAAGGACCTAGTGGTTCTTGGCTCTCAGGTAAACAAAAAATTGCTAGCTCTGGTCTCCCCACACCATCCAAGGACACAGCTTACAGCCCTTTCTCCTAGTTATTTGTCCAAATGGGTGGGAAGGAGGTGGGCAAAAATGGAAAGGCTTTAGGTCTGAATCTGTCTAAATCTTTGTTTGCATTCGGGAGATAAACAAAGCTTTTTATCTCCTACTGAGAGACTGGAAATCCATTTTCACTGTGTTGTAGAGAGAATTGTTGAGAAAACCAAACATAAACTGCTTCGAATATCTGGTAGATACTGTTATTGTTCATTGTATTTGGAGTTGGTCTTGGACTTTGGGGTTGGGCATTATAAAACCCCATTCCTCTTTTTTCACTTCCATGAAGCTTGGAATGTTAAGAATGTGCACGAAGGTGGGTCAGGTTCCCCACGTTTGCACCAATATTGCTGGCAGATTCCTCTCAAATGAACCAGTTTCAGGAATTTGAGTTCAGGGGGCACCTGGGTGGCTCAGTCAGTTAAGCGCCTGCCTTCGGCTCGGGTCATGATCCCAGGCTCCTGGGATCATCCACATCCTTGCTCAGCGGGGAGCCTGCTTCTCCCTCTGCCTGCCGCTCCCCCTGCTTGTGCTCTCTCTCTGTCTGTCAAATGAATACATAAAATATTTTTTAAAAAAAAGAATTTGAGTTCAGGGTTTCTTACAAAAGTTGGTTGTCAGTTATCCCTCCTTTTCAAATGCTGGTGGTTGTTCACAAGACAGGACTAGAAAGTGGACGGATCTGGATATCTACCTTGAAGAAATTATAGACAAGTATTTCCCTATCAGCCTACCGTGAGTAGGCACATTGCATGCGTTACCTGTGTTTGAAAATTGCAACAAGCCTGTTAAGGAAGGTATTAGTATCCACACCCCATAGAAGAACCTAAGGTGTACTGAGTTTCATCGGATGGGCCTAAGAGAAAGAGCTGATAAGAGCCAGAGGCAGGATTCAAACCTCCGTGTCATCAAGGCCAGGGTCTTTCCATAGGGTCTTCTATGCTACCCTGTGATGATACACATCAAAAACCTAACTCAGCGGCCACATATAATTGCATCATGTTAGAGGAATGCTAGCATTAATTAAATCAACCGGTATGGTGTTCACTTGGAAGAACAGTTTATTTTATACCCACGTCCCCTTAGATGTCTGACACATCCCAACTGAACCTTTGATCTTCCCAATTGCCCCTTACCCCACAGCCACTCTGTCTCCGTTGATGGCAACTCCATCCTTGCTTTCTTGGGCTCTTTATCTCATACCCCACACCCAAACCATCAGCCAGTCCTGTAGGCTCCACTTTCCAAATGTATCTAGAATCTGACCACCTCTCACCACTTCCATTATCTCTTGCCTCCAATGACGATAGCTTCCCAAGGTGGCCTTATTCCACCTCACCCCCTCGTACAGTCTCATCCCAGCTCGGCAGGCAGAGTGGTTCATTCCAGATTTCTCATTTCACTGAGGAAATGACCCACAGGGCCCTCGCGATCTCTCCGATCTCATCTATCACTCTGCACTTTATTCACTACACTAAGTTCCACGAATCTCCTTGCTGTTCCTCAAACACACCAGGCATCCTTCTTTTTTTAGGATGCTTTCCCCATGGGCTTTCACTGCTCTGGTGCTCACTGAGACCTGCTGCTGTCCCGAGTGGGGGACACATGTTAACCCACCTAACCATCTCATGAGGTAGCGCTACTCTTATCCGCCCTTTTGAAGGATGGGACATTGAAGTGTGGAGATGAAGGAGCATAATGAGAGTCCGTGCCCTTCACCACCCACCTCTGCCATCTCTACAGAGTCACATGCCACCGTTTTAAAGCCCTCATTTTTCTGAGCTTTTCATCTTTTTCATCGGTCAGAAGTTGGATTTGAACATATATTTTATTTTTTAACATATGTTTTAGATGTGAATTTGCAGGCATTTGCAGTGCAATCCAATGATATTTTCCCTTTATTTCAGTAGAGAGATTGTTTAGTCATGCTATTTTTATTTTGCACAACAAAGACATTCACTGGCTTTGACTTTCTTTTCCTGGTTGGCACATCATATCAGTTTAGTTCAGAGACCTATCTAATCTCTTCTAGAAATAGCTGGCTCTCTTCTTCTCTCTTACGTTCTTCACCAACCCTTCATTAATCAATAGGGAGATTAATATGTACGAAAGTACAGAAGCATAACAACTTCTAGAGACTGCTGTTTCTTTCACATGTTCTATGAATTACTGGAGAGATGGAACCCGAGCACTTGGCTTACAGGAACGAGAACTTGGTTTCTCTAGGACGGAAAAAGTGCCGGAACCCATGGATAAAGATTTTTGTTCCAGGTAGACTTAGGATAAAGTAAATGAAAATGGGGATGGATAGGGAAGTGAATTTAGATAGGAGAATTGAAAGATTGACAGTATGTCAAGAAAGAACTGAGCAGAATCTTAGGGATTTGGATGAGTGCAGAGCGTGCAAACACACGAAAACCTACAAATTTTTACTATTGGCCATACAAATTCCAAATACATCAACCCAACAGATTGTCATCAGTTTTTCACTGACCCTTCTTCTCCACTGTCAGAATGAGCCCCAATGCCTGTGGAAAAAAATCTTCAGTAATCTGAAAAAGTATAATATCAATGATGTAGGTTTTTGTTAATCTTTTCTCTTCTGTAAGCTTTTACATGATTTCTTTTTTCATTTTTGCTTTTATAATCACTGGAAGTAAAATCACATTCTCTTGGTAAAGATGAGAACAAAATTGCTCCCACTTACTGAGTTTGCTTTGTGTGCTAGGCGCCCTGCTTGGTTGTTTATATACATTAGGTCATGGCAACCTCACGAAAGCTTTAAGAGGTGAAATTATATTCCCATTTTATGGAATAGGAACCTGAGACTCAGACCTGCTAAATAATTAAAATGTAGGCCCCACGAAGAAAGTATGTTTTTCTGTCTTTTGTTATTGCTGTCGTCATTTTTAAATTGTCCTGTTTCTGGCACCCAGAACAGTGCCTGGCACATAGTAGGTACTCGATACAGATTTTTTGAGTGTTAAATGATCTTGCTCACACATCTGTAAATACCAAACCAATCGGCTTTTCCATTCCAAAGTCTGGATCTTTAATCATCTGCTACAAATGCCTCTGGAAGTCTCTTCAACGTGGCTCTTTGAGAGAACGGAGGCATAAATTTAAACGGGCAACCTGAAACAGGATGTTTGTCCCATTGTTTCTGTTGTGGGCACACCTCTTTATATGAACTCTTGAATATCCTTTTTCCTCCCCCAATGAAAAATATCACTGTTACTTTTTTCATTGTAAAAATTACACAAGCTCATTGAGAAATAATATTTAAAAAGTGCAAAAATTCAAGACAAGGATTAGGGTGAAGCAAGGGAAACGTTTACCTTTGGTGCAAAACCTAAAGGGGAGCGCAAACGCAAACACTTTAATTCACTATTTTTAAAAATAAATAATTTTTTAAAAGATTTTTATTTATTTATTTGACAGAGAGACAGCCAGTGAGAGAGGGAACACAAGCAGGGGGAGTGGGAGAGGAAGAAGCAGGCTCCCAGCAGAGCAGGGAGCCCAATGCAGGGCTCAATCCCAGGACTCTGGGATCACGCCCTGAGCCGAAGGCAGACACTTAACGACTGAGCCACCCAGGCACCCCAGAGCCACCAGGCGCCCCTAAAAATAAAAATTAATGCAAAAAATTCCATGATAAACAAAATATCAAAAGCGTACATAAAGACGAGATCTATGGGCCAGGACAGAGGTGTGGCAAAGGAGGCGCTCGCTCTCAGGGTCATGGAGACGCACGGTCAGATCCTGTCTGTATTTGAAGTCTTCATATTTTGTTCACCATGGATTTTTTTCCTGCATTGACTTGGCATTTTTAAAAAGTTGCATTAACATGTTATTTATTTTGATAACTGAGTTTTGGGGGCCACTTCCTTAAATTTTGCAACTAACCCTAATCCCAAACCTGATAGAAATGCAAGGAGAGGTTGCTCGAAATTGAAGACCACCACTATTAATGTTTGGTGAACAACTTTTCAAACGCCTGACACTGGCGAGTGTTTTTGTTTTTGTTTTTATCCACGTTACTCTCACCCTTTGGAAGTATTTTGTTTTTTACTTTTAATATATAGTTAACGGAGGGAATAGTGACTAGAGCCTTGTTTTGATGGGCCACGGGGCAATCTCTGTTATGGGTATACCAGAGTTATTTAATCAACTCCCTGTTTATTAAGTAACACGTCAACCAACATTACTGTACATACTTTTTTTGCTCACTTAACCCGATTATTTTCTTGGGATAGGTTCCCAGATTTAGAATTGCTGGGCCAAAGAGTTTGTGCTTTTAAAAGCAGTGAAGGCTATTTGGAATCACTGGCTGTTGAATTTAGCCCCTTTATGCAAGGTTTACAGAAATTTTTTTTTAAGTCCTTATTTCAATTCCAGTTAGTTAACATGCAGTGTTCTATTAGTTTCAGGTGTACAAGTTAGTGATTCAACACTTCCATACATCACCCAATGCTCTGGTTTACAGTATTTATTTTTAATGTATTTCCTTTTCTTTGGACAGGGCCAGGAGACAAAATGTCATCACAATATTTGCCGCTATCACTGGCTCCTGAAGGTAAAGAAGAAATGTGTCAATGAGTTCTTGCTTTGTGCCTGGTACAGTCAGTCTCCACGGTAGATTGGGAACGTAGCCAAAGGAGAATGCCACAGGACAAGCATTAGACATGGCCTTTCTATGTGAAGAGTTTATAAATGGCCTGCTGAGAAGGTTCTCTTCCACTTTTTAATTCTGAAAAGAAAAATCTTCACATCAGAGAGGCATTAAATTGTTGTAGTTAACTAGATTGCTAGGGAATTTCATAACATAAAACAATTAACTCAATTATTTGTCATAATAAAGGACATGAATAACTGCATTTTATCAAAACCTGTCCTCTCCTTTCCTTTTCCAGCTTTCCTCTCCTCCTCCTGCTTCTTTACAAGTATACAAGGAATTCATATTTATCAGTATAGAAGAATAACTTCTTTGTCACTTACAAATTTGACAAAAATTTGAACATTGGATAACACCAAGAGTGTGTTACAGGTAACAGGCACTCTATAGGTACTTACCATGGGCTTGGGCAAAGTCATGCCATGGATTCTCCCTCAGAAACTCTGGAAGGAACCAAGCCAACATCTTCATATTCGACTTCCGGCCTCCAGGACTGTGAGAGAACCCATGCCTGCTGCTTTAAGCCCCTCTGTTTGTGGTGCTTTGTTACGGCAGCCCTAGTTCTATACGTCTAGGAAGTAATTCAGGTGAGGAGAAGGGCTGGCTAAGGGCCAGTGCTTAGAATGAGTTTATAATTCAGGAAACTTGTTAGAGTGTGTTGAAAGTGGTCCCTCCAAAATGGTAGCTCTCCATGTCCTAACCCCTGCAATGTGACCTTATATGGCAAAAGGGTCTTTCAAATGTAATTGAGGTAAGGATCTCAAGATGAGATCATCTTGGACTTAAGGTAGGTCCTAAATTTTAAATGACAAGTGTCTTTGTGAGAAAAAGAAGTCCCTGTGAACACAGAGACGAAGGAGTCACACAACCGTGAATGCCCGAAGCCACCAGAAGCTGGAAGAGATAAGGAAGGATTCTTCCACAGAGCCTTTGGAGGGAGCATAGTCCGGCTGGCACCTTGATGTTGAACTCCTGAACTCCAGGACTGTGAGAGAATAAAGTTCTGTTGTCTTAAGCCGCCAAGTTTGTGGTAACTTATTATAGCAGCCATGGGAAACTAATATACTTGGTGTTTAGAGTTTTAGTGTGTTCTATTTCTTTATAACCAAAAGGAACTTGGCTTTGGAGTTGGAGGGGAATAAAATATCTTGTCAATCCAGAAAACTGAAACTTGGTCAGAGAGGATTTAAACGCGGGCATTCAAGACTTTAAGCTAGCTAGGGTGGGATTGACAGTAAGTTTGTGAGGTTTTTCTTGAGAGGAGAGAGGGTTGGTTGAGGGAGAGATGTCCAGCCTATCAATGACTCATCCTTTGGAGGACATCAGCGATCCCTTCCTGGGATGTCAGGTCTAGCTCTGGCCTGAGAGTGGCGGTATAGGGTACAGGTCATAAACCCTGGCAATGCCCTTTGGGTACTTGACTTCTGTTGCCTCCTCCTGGGCCTCAGCCTGTTGGCTATGCCTTTCTATACATCTGCTGTCTCCAAGCCCAGCTGCCTAGACCCACCCTTGCTTGTCTTTATTCATATATTATAAGGCCTAAGATTTCATGTATCGCCTTGACATCTTTGAGCTTCACAGAGCCCCAAAGACGTAACTGTAAGTCTCCCTGTAAGTGTGCCAGATTTGACCTTCACCCAGCGAGAAAGGTTCCCCACCCAGCTATTTCCCCATCAGCTGGACCAGTTACACTCTACTGGTCTTCAACCTAATGAGTTTCACAAGTCAATTATGTCCTCTTGTGGGAAGCAGGGGCACCTCACCCTCTTGTTAGTACAAAGTCTGCCTCCTGCCATCCTGTTTCACTCTGTTCCTGAGTGCAGTCATTATGTGGCACTGCCTGGCAGGTAGTGTCCTCCTCCCCTGGGCTGTGAGATAAGTGACTAATAAATCGTTATCTATCTTATCAGTCCAGTGTGGAGGGTCATATGTTCAGTCATCTCATACTATTTGGGGCAGAGGATCCTTCCTTTACCCACAAAGTGAATAGGAGGTGATCAGAACACCACACACTCCATGTTGAGCCCAAAGCTTCCACTCCACAATTTACTTTCTTCCTAACCCATTACCTACAGAAAAACGTGCCTGAGGTTTCTAGCCCAAGCATTCCCACTTTCCCAACTGAATCCCTGGGCAAACATTCAATTCTCAGGCAGCCTTTAAACTCCAGACCAGTAACTCCCAGCCCTCCCAATTCCCAGCTGTTCCTTTCAGCCACTTAGAGATGAGGGGCACTTTCAAAATACTCTGGTATTTTGGGAGGTGAAAGTAAGTGCAGGGGTTAGGGTAGGAGGGGGGATGTGTTTTCAGTTATCCTTTCCCTTTCTCTAATTGAATGTGTCACTTCCAAGCTCCAGGATTCCTGCTTTTGGCTATTGGTCTCTGAAGCCAAAATTTCTACCCCAAGCATTAAAAAGCCAGAAAGAAAGAAAAAGACCTTTTAACATTTCAGATTTTATGAATAAAAACAGAAAGTCCGTTCAGAAATTCAGTTGACTTCTCTCTCCCTCCCTTTCTCTCCCTTTCCATTGCCCGCCCCTTTATGGCCAGGCTTCCTTTTTTATTAAGTGTATGAGTCCAGGGCTTGTACTCACAGATATGTGTTGCCATCAACTCAGTCCATTGTAGAACATTTTTATCATCTCAGAAAGAAACCCTGCACCCCTTAGCCATAACCCCTAGGTCCCCTCCAGCCCCAAGCAACCACTAATCTATCTTTTGGCTCCGTGGATGTGCCTATTCTAGACATTTCATGGAATATAATGGAATCTTATAATGTAGAGACTTAATGTGGCTTCTTTCACTTAATATAATATTTCCAAGTTTCATCAGTCTTAGAGTATGTATCCTTGGTATGGCTGATTAATATTCCATTGTATGGAGATACCACATTTTGTTTATGCATTCATCAGGTGATGGATATTTGGGTTGTTTCTATCTGTTGACTGTTATGTATAATACTGCTATAAATATTCATGTACAAATTTTCATGAGAACATATGTTTTCATTTCTAGGAGTGGAATGGCTGGGTCACATGGCAACTATATGTTGAACTTTTTGAGGCTGTTTTCCAAAGTGGCTGCACTATTTTCCATTCCCATTAGCAGAATGTTAAGATTCCAATTCCTCTACACCCTTGCCAATACTTGTCATTACCTTTGATTTTTTTTTTTTTTTAAGACTCTCTAGTCTGGACGGAGGATGTCCCTAATAGTGGCTGCGTCTATTGGGGCCGAAATGGCGGTGTAAGGGTAATAGTGCATATATTTGTAGTGATGGGAAGAAGCAGTATCTTAATGCCTCAAAATATGATCCCACTATCCTGTAATAGGCCCCTTATCTATTCACACAGCAAATATAGACTCATTCCCCCTGAAGTAGGAAGCACTGTGCTCAGTGCCATGAGAAACAGACAGATGAGCTGTGTCTTCTGCCCTTGAGATCCAGGCCCTGCATCCCTGTCTCAGTTGGAGAGGAGGGCTGCCTGTGTCCTCCTCCTTAGAGACCCACCTACCCACCTGCTCCATCCTGGCTGGTAGAGCCTTGCCCTTCTGGTCAGCAGAGCAAGGATGACAGATTTTTTTTTTTAACAGATAAAGGAAAAGATGACTCAGTCAAAAAGGACAAGCCATATAAGATCTTTTTCAAAGATCTCTTTCTTTTCAAAGAAAATGAAATGGCAGCAAAGAAAAAGGTAAAGTTTTATTAAAAGCCCAATACAAATTAATGTTAGAAATTTATCCTCTTATCCATCACTTTTATGAACTGTGCTGGATTAAGACAAGGGGTCAGGTGTGGGTATATGCATTGCACACTATGCTGGGGTGTAAACACAACAGGAACAACATCCAGCCCATGGTAAGGTCCTAATGTTCACTGCCCACTGGGGGAAGACAGACACACTATGACCATCACATATGACAAGTATGATGTATCCCACTTCATTGATTCTAATGCCCATATTTTTTTCACATTTTCTCATTCCTGAAATTGGGATCCAGCTTATAGAGATGGGATGCCATGCATAATTGGCAGTGCATAAAATAATACTGCATCTACAATAAATGACATCTTAGAGTTGATAAAATACAGTAATAGAGCAAAAGACATGTAGAGAAAGGAGTGACCATCTTCGCTGGAGGGAAGGATGATGGTGGTGGTGTGTGTGTGTGCGTGCATGTTTGTCTCTGGGCACACACACGCACAAAGACTTCACTGAGGAGACAGCAAGAGCTGAATTGTTAAGAATAAGTTAAAATTTGCCAGCCAGATACAGATAAGAGAATGTATGTATGTGTATTAGGGAAGAGGGGCAGAGAAGGAAGAAGGAACAAAAGTGGAGGATGGGGTCATTTTAGAATGATCTGGTATGAAGCTAAACCAGAGATGAGGATAACAAAGCTGTGCTTTTGCAGTTAATCTCACTACTTACATCTTTATACTGTTTATTACGTGATTTGGATTTCAAGAGGTTTGCTTTCCTTATTCCTAGAGGTAAAGATTGATTATAGGATTTTTTAAAAAAATCCTGTTTAGAATGAAGAGATTATCTAGAAATGCTCAATCACAAATTCATCTGTAAGGTGAAGATTTTATGCTTGTGTTCTATAATTTTATTGAAAGTGTCCAAAATTAAATTGAGCCAAGATTCATGAATTGGAAAGACTGATTCATTTATGTCTACTGGGGAGATCCATTTCCTCCCAAGTTTTCAATTCCACAGAACCAGTCCTTTCAAATCAGTGGAATTTCCAAGTTCCCTGCCGTTGGGCAAGACAAAGATTAAAAAATAAAAATGAAAATGAAGATAAAGCCAGAAAACTTTCCAGGCTCATATTTATGATGTACATGTTTAGTAAAGGTTAAATGTCTTTGCTCAGCTTCATAAGAGAAGGAATTGCAAACTACACCCAATCCTTCAGAGATACGAACTCAGTTGCTTGTTTAATGTATCAGTAATAAGAAATGTACCAGTAATGAGAAAAAGACTTATTGTAAATGATATTTTTATATCTGATCACTATTTTTAAAGACAATATTATTTTGGTATATTAGAAATTCTTTTAAATTTTTGCACTTGGGCAGGAAAAATTTATAAACCGCAGCATGAAAGTCTACCAGAAGTCTACTTTTTCATCTCGAATGAAAAGTCGTTCACACCTGGGCCAAGTAGCATTCTACTCTGACACAGCTGGTGGCTCATTCGAAAAATTTGGGCTAGATCCCACTCTTATTCTAAGATTAACAGAAGGTAAGTCTATATTATTGTTTAAGAATATTATTTTGAATTTTTACTGTTAATGTCAGGTTTGGGGGCTTTTCTGGGGGTAAAAAAAAAAGTATGTTGTCTCATTCTATGGATGGGGGCGTACTTTGTAAATGGAAGCTGTGAGTCGGGACAAAATCTATTTTAAAAAAGAAAACATACTTTTCCGGGCCATACAGCTCATATATCCAGAATCAGGAAGCTAATAGAATTAAATAAGTTTTCCTTTTGTTGCAAAAACACAACCTGTTATAATGGCACTTGAGGGCAACATGTTAAAAATATTACAGGATATTAATTATTGCTCCATTAAAAAGAACAATATGGTAATTAAAATGTCATGGACTTTTCTTATCAGATCAAGAAGTGCTTACAAATGAGACAGAAAGCAGTTTGAAGTGAGGTTGAAGTGATTAATGCTAGGATGATGGGGTCATAAAATCTTCCCCCAAGATGAGTCTTGTCTAAATTTTTGAATTAAAATTAAAAAGTAAGGAAGAAAGGAAGGGAGGAAGAAAGATACATTGAGTGCCCAGGATTTGCTGTGGTAACTTAAAAATTTGGTAACTTTGTCAAACTATGATAAAAAAAAATCTTCAGAGAAAACAACAAAAAAGAAACACCTGGGAAGGAACTTTGGAATCAATTATTAGTGTAGAAGAGGGAAGCCATGTTAACTTTTTTAGATCTTGGAGGCGCACATTTGTTGTTGTACGAAGTGCAAATGTCAGGCAACACGGCGGTATCAGTGACTATAAGCACTGATGGGTAGAGCCAGGTTCAGTCCTGTGTCTCATAGATCACCTCTGTACAATGGTGAACCGTAAGTCATCAAGAGCACTTAAAATTATACGTGACATGTTTTAGAGTTCTGCACGAAGTGGCTACCTTCAGAAACCCTTGCCACACTACCACTGCTGAGAGAACTAGCAAATACGACTTTGCAGATAACCCTATTTAACATCATGCTGGTCAACAGAGGGGTTACCATCTCTTAACAGTAAATGACATACAGTAGACTCTTAAAAAGGAAATGGTAAAATCATTTGGTATTTATCCAGGGCACTCTGGGCTCTGTCAGCAATGGAAATCGGGTCGTCAGTTTCTGCTGATTCACAGATAAGCAATTTGGACATTTTCATTGAAAATAAAGAAATCCCCCTCAGACTTACCAATCATAAGTTGATTTGGTTGAAACCCCCATTTCCCAATCTCACATTTCCTGCCTGAATTCTGATTAAAGACAAGCCTATGTGATGTAAAATGAGCAAGTGACCCCCACTTTGGGAGCCCAGTTATTTTTGTGTATGCAACAGTAGCCAACTGCTAGATCACCTCAAAGAAATGACACAGGCAACTGTCACAGACAGATGGGTTAGGCTGCATAACAGAAGTGCCGCTTCTCCCTCCAGGCAGCTGGCAGCTTGACTGTGGTTTTACTCTCAGATAGTAACATCTCTGGATCACATCCCCAGTGAGTGGTCAGGTACTCCGGTGTTCGGGAATACTAGTGCTTGGAAGACGGTTTTATCATACATGGTCTCTTTGTTAAAAAACCTTCTGGATAGCTAGAAGGGCCAAAATGGGAAACCCACCATAACCAGTTTATTTAGACTTGAGGAATAGAATCACATCAACTCAGCCGGAGAGTATCATGTTAAAGTAGCCTGAAATAGTAAGCATGACTATAATATTTAGTAAATGGACAGATTAGGATTTGTTTTAATAGACTTTGTTCTATACCACATTCTGTTGATTTTTCATGAAGCGAACATTATTGAAATGCAGCCTATGTGTAATTTTTCCAGAACGAAGACACCTTGAAAGGAAGCTTTGGTCTTTTTTATTGCTAGATGGCAAAGCTAGTCGTCATCTTTTTCTTACCTAACGTAAATTTGGTTTGTGATCCCCAAACACATTTTTCCAAAGGACTACGGTTTTATATCCAGACTGGCCAAAACACTAAGATTTAAAACAGCTTGGTCTCCTTCAGCACAGACTTAGGAGTCATACGCCCCTTCTGCCACATGTTAGCCCGTTATCTTGGGCAAGCATCTGGACATCTCTGAGCTCACATACAGGATGGGTACAGAAATATGTACGTCATTGGGGTTATTGTTAGGATCAAATAAAATGATTTATTTAAACTGTCTAATAAAGTTCTTGGAATATGATGGACACAAAATAAATGGTAGTTACTATTATGAAATTAGTTTAGTGATTAGGAAAAAAGTTTATTTGAAGGGGTAGTGGCTTTTTAAGTCAGATACATACCATATACAGTAATTTAATTACATAGCTTTTATTTTATAGAAGCTCGAGAGAGGGATAATGAACTAAATCTATTTCAATTTTCTTTGAAGGTGCGGACACAAAAAGGACTATTCATGAATTTATTAATGACCAGAGAGACAGGTTTCTGCTGGAGGTAGTAAAAATAATTTTTCTCCCATTAGTCAAACAGAAGACTTCTGGCAGAGCATTGCCAAAATTTCACCTTGGTAGTTTATTTTTTCATTACACGCTCCAGATCTGTTGCCCCTCCGACCCTTTCCTAAACAACCTCAGTTGGGCTTCTGTCCTCATCATTCCACCAAAACTGCTTTTGCCAAGGTTCTCAGTGACCTTCCCGTCGCCAAGTTCAAACTGTCACCTCACAGGCTTCCTTTTCCTTCCCTTCAGCAGCAGTTAGATCATTCCGGTCACTTCCTCTTCTTGAAATGTCTTCTTCGGCTGGTTTCCAGGACCCACTCTCTCTTGGTTCTTCCTCGTCACTCACTGCTCGCTTCTTCAGTTTTCTTTTCTTGCTCCTTGTTTTGGAGAACCTGGATCTCTAAATATTGGAACACGCTAGGGCTCACTCCTCGCCCTGTGCTCTGTCTACCCTCCTCCGGGCCCATGGCTTTAAATTCCACTTCCCCATTAACAACGTCCAAACTCATTTTTCTACCCCGATCTTCTTCCCTGACCTCCAGACTCACAAAGGCAACTGTAGTTCTTAACATCTCCACTTAGATGCCCAGTAGGCACCTCAGACTTCCCATTTCCAAAATTTGCCCCTCCTATACTCTTCCCTACCCCCGCAAATCTGCAACTCACAGACTGCCCCCATCGCAGTCAGTAGCCATTTCATTTTTCCAGTTGCTTAGGCCAACTCAACTCTCCTACCTACAACCCACATCCAAATATACTTTCAAATGTATTTTTTTCCCAATAAATCCATACTCACACTACTTTTCACGACCTCCCCTGCTGCCACTGTAATGCACGTCACCAATATCACTTGTATGAATTATTGTTATGACTTCTGAACACTGGTCTGCCTCCACTTTTGCTCCCTACACTCAGTCTGCTCTCCACACGTGCCCCTCCTCTACTGAAGACCTCTGGTGACTTTGTCTGGTCCCTGGCTCCCCGGGTGTTATTTCTTTAGAATGAGCTCAATAACATATTTTAAATTCTTTTATAATTTAAGTGACTTTATTTATAATTCCTTTTTCATGCATGGCATTAAAAACCATAGTGAATTCTTATATTCTGTACTGAAAAAATAAAAGCTAGATATCAAAGTTGTATCTGGGGATCTACCCCTACCCTTGGGCAGCTTGGAGGAATGTGTCAGAGGCACAGCAGGGTGAAAACCTCATTCTCCTGAGCTACTTCCTAATGAAGGAGGCTTCGTGACTGCAGACCGCCCCATTTCCCAATGCCCAGAAATCTTGGAGGGATACTGTGGATAATTCCAGGTAGACCTCCTCTTTGGAGGGATATGTAGGGTTTTTTTTTAATTTTAATTTTAATTTTTTAGGATAGAGCCTGAGGGGATATGTAGCTACTTTTGATTTGTGGGACAAAGCCATGTTGGAACCATATTGAGCCTCTTCATAAAAAAAGTGAAAGAGAGGAATTAGTCTCCGTTCTAACGCTCCCAAAATAAATTCCTTCATAAAATAAAGAGTGTTGTCTCAAGACCTGGCATGCTATATTTCTAATACAAGTGATCACTTACTATGCAAGTTATTTTCCCCTTTATTAGGAGACTGTTGAAATGTACTAGCAATGAGTTGGAAATGTGGCATAATGTTGCACTTCTCTTTTCGATATTCCTAGTATGCCCTGTCAACCAAAAGAAATACAATTAAAAAGTTTGAAAAACACATGGTGGCGAAGGAACGGCAACTCACAAGAGCCGAAAGAAAGCTCCAAGAAGACGCAATGGCCTTTGAAGAGTTCCTTCGAGAAAATGACCACAGATCTGTAGATGCTCTTAAAATGTTCGTTTTTTTTTTCACTCTGGCCGAATTGCCTTTTTCCCCTCCCCCTTTCTTTTTAGTTTCTCAGGATACAGCACAACACAAAACAAACTAACAAATCCCCATCACTTTTCAGTGCAGCACAGGAAACTATAAACAAACTCCAAATGACAGCAGAGTTAAAGAAAGCCAGTATGGAGGTGCAGGCAGTGAAAAGGTGAGCCCGGGGCACCACCTTTTCCTTCTCAAACGTCCCGGCCCCTTGAAACCTACCTGTGCCTACCAAGACCTACGTGGGAATATTCCTTATCAGTTGATGATTTCCTAAGTATGACCTCATTTTTAAATAAGTAATCTGTCGATCAAGGACCGTCTGTCTCTGCCTGGGTATCAGAGTACAGGGACCTCTGGCTGAAAAGTTTCTGTAACTTATCAGTGTAGAAGCCTAGAAATTGGCTGAAAAGAAGCAAGCCAATGTTAAGGATAAACCATGAATGATTTTCTAAGTGCCTTCTTTCATTCATTTGAAGGCATATTTCTTTCCACATTTTAACATCTCTGAAAGTGGGATTGATTTTTACAACCATCTCTCACCTAAAATGGGCAGTATTTTTTTTTATATTTATACTTATACTTAGTTGAAACTAGAATTGATATTAAAAGCCGGGATCTATAATGACAAAAATTACAGGGAGAGTTGGGATAAAATTATTATACCACCCACCACTTTTTTTTTTTTTTCAAGCCCAGATGTTTTCTTCTGTGGTCAGTGTATCTCACTTGGTCTAATTTTAAATATCTAAAGAAGCTTCTTTCTATCATCATTCTTGGACAGTAATTTCATGACCCAGGAGACACTAGTCTTGGTGTCAAGTCATACCTACACTTTTTTTTTTCTTTTTGAGGATTTGATACTTACTTTTCCTCTAAAACCAAGTCCTAGAGTTTTCAGAGAAGAGGACAACAACTCGTCTAAAAATATAGCAAATGAACTGGATGGTAGTTTCTCTGAAACCCATTGTTACTAATGGAATGTGTGTTTTCAAACACATTCTGGCTACAGAGCCTTTTCTATTTCAGGAGCCTAAAGTTGAAGGCATTCCAAGGTGGAGAACTCCCTTCCTTCCTTCACTCCATCATGTAATTAGGAGATTCTGTTCTATTTGTAGAACCAGAGTAGCAGCCTCTAGGCTTGCAGAGAGTACTGTATTTATGCACAATGGCCACCCAGCAAACCATGCTTTGTGTCTATGTGTCATCCTAGAAAGGTGTGAAAGGTCATGAAAAACAAGCTGGGAACAGCACAAAGGATGCAGACACCTGCTACTTATTTCCTTTTTCTCTCTCTGGGCTTGAGATGGCCCAGGAAGGTTCTCCATTGCAGGTAGGGCTGGAAATCTGTTTACAAAGGGGAAGGGAGCTTGTTCTGACGCTTTTGCTTGCAAGTTGTGATGCTAGCTATTTTAACCCTGTTCTTGTAGCACAAGTATCAGCTTCTGCTCCCTTCTAATTTCTCCCTGTGTCTAAAATTTAATACAACATTTCCCTCAGAAATAAAGGAGTAAAATTGTCATCAGTCTATTCCATGTGTGTATATCCTTGGCACGTTTTATTCAAATAGCACTCCTATGGGTTTTTTCTTCTCCTTTTATCTTATTGATGCCCATAGTTTTATGACCCTACTTACAATTTTTGTTATATAAACTATTATTCAAATTCATAATCAAGGAAACAAATTTTGTGAACTTTTTTTTAAAAAAAATGAACATGCTTTCACATGGATATTTCTAATGATATCTTCATTTCTTTTGAGTAGTGAGATAGCAAAAACAGAATTCCTCCTTCGAGAGTACATGAAATATGGATTTTTTCTGCTGAAATTGTCTCCAAAACACTGGCAAATCCAACAAGCGCTGAAAAGGGCACAGATGACAAAGAGTAGAGACAGTATGAATGTTAGTCTCCCAATACTAACAAGTGAGTCACATGTTCTTAATTTCAACTAAGTAAATATCTTTAATTCTCAAATATTGTTTCAATATTTATGTTTGTTATTAAACAGTCAGAATTTCTATTTTAAGCAGAACCTGAACAAGGATTTCCACTATCTCTGATATTATTTTTTTAAAGATTTTATTTATTTATTTATTTATTTATTTATTTATTTATTTATTTATTTGTTTATTTAGAGAGTGAGGGAGCGAGTGTGTACAAGCCAGGGGAGAAACAGGGGGGAGGAGCATAGGGAAAGAATCCCAAGTAGGCTCCTTGCTGAGCATGGAGCCCAACGTGGGGCTCCGTCTCAGGACCCTGAGATCATGACATGAGCCAAAATCAAGAGTCAGTTGCCTAAGACACTGAGCCACCCAGGCGCCCCGGTATTACTAATCTTTTAAAGTACTATATACTATCACAGAGTCTCAGAAATTAACACTGCATGGTATTGGTATTAGGAAGTCAGCTCAATGGACCAAAAATAGATCTATTATATATAAGAATTGAATAAGTGATCAAAATGGGATTATAAATCCAAGAGGAAAACTACCACTTCCAGCAATATTGGGGTAACATGGACCAGACTTACCCTCCTGCCTAAAACAATCTGAAAAATATAAGCAGCAATAGTTTCAGGCATCAGGCATCAAGGAGAGAAGCAGAGTGATCCGTGAGAGAGGAGAGCCAAACGAGACGAGCCAAATGATGGCCTCAGCATAGAGCCTGGGGAGCGTTTCCAGGACGCGGCAGAGGGAGGAGCCAGCAAGCCCCATGAATTGCGAAGACAGAGCTAAGGGTGGAGGGAGACTGGAGTTCCCAGAGCAGAGTACTGAAGAGGCGAGAGCTACACAGACAGTTCTCTGCAGAGTCTTCAGCTGAGAGCTGATCCTGAGACTCTGGGGTAAAAGCATTTACCCCATAGAAACCAGTAAACTACAAATCAGGGAGAACTCTTCCAGAAAGCTGATGGTTAAACATTTACCAGCACAGCAGTGATGGCTGTCCTGCTCAGTGTCTCTCACCGTGCTGTGATTAAATTAGATCATGTACACAGAGTACTGAGCACAGTGATGGCACTTGGTTAAACTCAATACACTGTTCGACAAGAGAGAAAACATATAGAAAGGAAACCAGAAAGTAACTGCATTTAGCAGCTGAAAATTCAGTGCTCCTAGACTTGTCCTTTAACTAGAGGATGCTCAGAAAGCAATGAGTCCCTCAGTCCAGAAGAATGAATGGCTGACACTGGGATTATAGAAGTTATCAGGCTGTCGACTGATGCAGGAAATAGGGATATCCTCATGCCATGTAGGTCAGTTCCCCTCCATTCTGCCTGTTCCAGAGACCAGCCCTTGTCGTCTGCATCATACATTTGCTTGTTAAAATGTCCCCATCCTCCATTTCTGTCCTTGTAAGTTTTCACAGTAACTCTTCCTTCACCATGAGATATACCTCTCATTCTCAGAAGTGTTTTCCCCCCTCTTTCTCTCCCTTTTTGTTTTTCATTTCTAAAATTAAATACAACCAAAACAGAGGGCAATACTGAGGATGCCAGGAAGATATCATTTTCAGATGACTATTACATGGAAAGAGATCACCAAGGTAACACCAGAGATTTGGGACTTCATTCACAAAAGTAAAACCAGAGAAGGTGCCTGTCTCAGATTGGAAATCCAGGACCTATGAGCTAACCCGGCAAACAAAAGGTGGTGTCCTCATCACCCATAATCCTCGGGAGCTAGGAGTTCCATTTCTTTCTCTCTGACCTGATTACAAGACTTGGAGAGGTGGATGAATGGACAGGGCGGGGCACAGAAGTCAGGGGCAGAGAACCTGGCACAGGTCATCCCCTCCACAAGACGTAACAATTGAAGTGTCCATCATTTTTATTTTTTGCCTTGATTTTTAAAAATCTGTGATTATATATGAAATATATATGGTTAGGTAAAAAAAGCACCATGATTTATATTTCACAATTTATGCCCCTGATTTGGGACTATCAATAGTTATATCATGTTTTTGACAATATGTACCGTGCTCTGCGTCCCCCTCCCCCACCAACCAGCGCCTTTGATTTTATTCTTAGGCTTGGAACCCAATTTCAGTAGAATAAATGAGCTCACTCCATTTTCTATGATTATCATTCTAATAACAATAAAAAGAATGGGCATATCTATGCAGAAAAAAATGAATATCTTGCACCAAATAACAAGGACTCATTTCTAATTCCATGTTATGTCTTTTCACCTCCACCATCACCAACGACATGGACTTCACCTGGACATTTTGAACAGGAAAACCACACAGGTCCACTCTCACCCTAGAGAATAAGAAATCATCCTTATCAAGGTACGGAACCTACTTGACTAACTCTCTTGGAAACTGTGAATGCTTTTCAGAAAATATCCCTTTTAGACTTTCTTCAACATAGATACCACAAATGCATACTGTCCTGATACCACAAATGCATACTGTCCTGACAGATCCTGGAGGTAGTGGTTGCCACTTCCGGGTGCTCCTGAGGTGGCTGGGCTCCCACAGGCCTCCGCGCATTCTTTGATGAGTGCCTGTCACTGCTACTTGCAGAAACTGCCTGCCCTCTGCATCTTGGGTCTGGCTCTCTCAGAGCCACTGCCCAATCGTTTATTAAGCTACTCTGCTGACCCCCGTGTTTGCAGTTTTACCATGTCATTCAAAATTGCTGCAATAGGACCATAAAGCTTTTTTGTTTTGTCCCTTACTTGATTGTTGATTGATTAATACTCATTATTTCATAAATTGCTAGTTCTCAACCCTGGCTATTTAAGAAAATATATTGATGTCCAGGATGGGTACACTGGCCCCCAGGAGAGGATCTGGGCCAGCACCACAATATCCATGACAATCACACATGACAAAAGTCAACACAGACACTGAACTCTAAATTCCAGGGACCCTGAGGTCACTCTGCTTCTGTGGCATTTAAGTGTCAATGTTTTATTTTGCTTTTAATTAATTTTTTTAAATTTTGAGATAGTTGTAGATTCACATATATTTGCAAGAAATAATACGGAGAGATCCATGTACCCTTTAGCCAGTTTACCCCAGTGGTAACATCTTGCAAACTGTAGTACAATATCACAACCAAGAAACCGGCATTGGTACAGTCGAGATACAATCAAATACAGAACACCATCATGAGGATTCTTCATGTTGCCCCTTTGCAAGTTCATCCACTTTCCTCTCTCCTCCTCCCCCTAATTCCTGGAAACCACTAATCTGTTCTCTATCACTTTGATTTTTGTCATTTCGAGAATGTTACATAAATGGAATCATACAGTACACAACCTTTTGCGATTGGATGTTTTACGGAACATAATTCTCTGAAGGTTCATTTAAGCTGTTGGGTCTATCAATAGTTGGCTCCTTTTTCTTGTTGAGTAGTATTACAGTTAACCATTTAACCACATGTGTTTGAACTGTGCAGTTTCCCTTATATGTGGAATTCTTTTTGATAAACATAGCATAGTACTGTAAATATATTTTCTCTTCCTTAGGATTTTCTTGGCATTTTCTTTTATCTAGCATACTTTATTATATGAATATAGTATATAATATATATAACATATAAAATATGTTAACTGACTAAGTTATTGGTTAGGATTCAGGTCAACAGTAGGCTATTAGTGGATAAGTTATGGGGGAGTCAAAAGTTACATGAAGATTTTTGACAGCATGGGGGGTTGGCACCCCTAACCCCCACGTTCTTACAGTCAACTATATATGGTATGGACACACTACAAATTAACTATTCACTATTGAACAACATCCAGACTGTTTCCAATTTGGGACTATAAAGAATAAAACTGCTATAAATACATTTGTGCAACTTTTTGTGAGCACCTCATTTCCATTTCTCTGGAATAAATGCCTAGAGTGCAGTTGCTGAGTTGGATGGTAAGTACATGCTTAGTTTTTAAAGAAATTGCCAATTTGTTTCCCAGAGTGGCTACACCATTTTACATTCCCTCCAGCAATGAACAAGGGATCCAGTTTCTCTACATTCTCATCAGCATTTAGTTTTCATTATTTTTTTTAATTTCAGCTATTTTGATAGATGTATATATCTTTTTGTGTGTGTGTTTTTAAAGTTTATTCTGGTTACTTTATTTTTTATTTTTTTGAGTATAGTGGACATATGATGTTACATTAGTTTTGGGTGTACAACATCGTGATACAATGCTGTGCTCATCACAAGTGTAGCTACCATATGTCACCATGCAACACTATCATATCATTGAGTATCTTCCTTTTATTCTTGTGACTTATGCATTCCATAGCTGGAAGCCTGTTATCTCCGGCTCCTCTTCACATTGTGCCCATCCCCCACCCCCTCCTCAAAATAGCTGGGCCACAGGGTGAAAGTGAGAGGCTCAAGGGGTGAATAGTTATTTTATCATGAGCAAGTAAGCAGTGGTGCCATCCTAAGGAGTCTGTGCTTTGTCCCAAGGGTCCTGGGGAGCCACTGAGGGTTTTAAGTAAGAGTGTAACAGAGACTCAATCAGATTTACATTTTAGAAAACTGGATGTGGGACCATTTTAGAGAATGAAATGGAGGGAGACAAATCTAGAGTTAAGAGGGGCCAGTTAGGAGTCTGTTGTCACAGTCAGGGGAGAGACTGTGTTATGGGGGAGTCAGTTCATTATCTGCCTCAACCACAGAGTGACAGTGGGAACAAAGGAGGAAAGGCTGTGAGACACCTCAGGGAAGTGGCACTGATAGGCTCTGAAAGGCTTGCATAAAGACTGGGGCAAGTGTAAGGAAAAGAGAGTGGTCAAAAATAACTCACACATTTCGTCAAAGATAACTCCCAAATTTATGTGGCAACTGAGTGTATGGTGTTGGCATCCAATAATACTGGGAACACTGTAAGGGGAGCAGACCTGAAGAGGAAGATAAGGAGTGTGATTTTGGATTGTTTTAGTTTTAGCTCCTTGTAGGACAACCAAGTAGACATTGATGTCCAGTTGGAAGTTGGACACTGAAGTCTAGAGCTCAAGAGAAAGAGACAGATATGTGGGATCCATTAGTATACTAGCAGTGATAGAATCCATAAAAGAGGATGAAATAACCCCAAAACAGTGGGTACAATGAGAGGGGAAGAAGGCTGAGGAACCACAGACACTTACGTCAAAAAGGAAACCAAAAAGGTTAACAGGAATTTCAGAGAGGTAGAAGACTGATTAGAAAATGATACCGCTGGATCAAGAGAAGAGCTGGGTGAACAGTAGTTATCAAATGCTTTCTCAGGGAATGTTTCCTAAATATTCATTTACATCTATGGCTCTTTCTCCATGTTCCCACACCTTATTTCCCATGGCTTAAAGGGCAGCTCATACAGGTATTTTGTTCCCTCAAACTTAAACAAAGCAAATATTAATTTTTTTTCTTAGCTCATCCTTAAACCGTTCTCCATCTTGTTAGGACTACTTTGTCATCTTTGTCTCTTCTCTTTTGGCTCCACTAGCTCTTTCCACTCTTTGTTCCCATGGTTTCATTCTTTCATGTATCTCTAGATTCTCCTCTCTTCCCCAACCCATTTACTCACTCTTCCCTTCATCACTACCCTCTACTTGAACGTGTTAATTACCTAGATCACACCAGCAGCACCTTACTCTCCCTAGTTTCTGCCTTTTAAATTTTCCAATCATTTTCGATTTATCTTTCTTAAAGGATTTTTCCAGAGCTGCTATGCAAACCACATAATTATTATTTAAGAGTGTACCTCATCCCCCATTCCCCCAACCAACACTTCCTCAGCCTGATCAGAAGATATTTTAAACAGTAAAATTTGCTGTTCAGAAGACAAATACTGTATTACTCTGGGAACAAGCTTTGTTTTGAGCACCAGAGCACATGTTTAGTTTGTCAAGAAGACTGCATTAAAAGGAACAAAACAGATGCAGCAATGTAGGTTGTCATGTGTTTCTTTAAAAAGATCTCGTATAAATGCACCTCAAATAATTGGTACCATATGGTCTGGCCTTTCTTTGTGGCCTCACTTGTTTGCATATGTCACCCCTGTCCAGAACCAGATTTTCTTTTGCCTATGTGTGGAATCCATTGATTCCTGAAAACAGCAGTTCCCTAAAAGGCTAAAAAGGCTATTGAAAAGGACTATGTTGTACTTCCAAAGACAATTTTGAAATGAAGCAAATCTTTTGACTGAAAATGGCTCAGAAATCAGACATTTTCTTTCTTTTACAGCCACACGGAGAGTATCAGTTCAGAAGACAGCTTAGAATTCTTTTTAGATGATGATACAGACTATGATCTGGTAACCAGATTATCTTTTTTGATTTATATGTTGTGTTTGGTGAAAAGTGTAAGTGCTCATTTTTTTCTTTTAAAATTAAAATTTCCTATTCCAAATATTCCACAACTTTCCAGAAGAAACTATGATTTTGACGCTGTTTCCCAGTTGCATCTATAGTTCATCTTTGTCATCATCTTATGAAAAATGTTTATAAGAAGGTAATAATTTAGGATATATATATATATTTTCTACAGCCATCCTATAGAGAATAAAATAGCCATTTTCTGATTGCTTATCATTTTACTGGAGTTTGAGATATGCTGTGTAGCTGTGCTGTAAGATAAATCAACCTTCAACAAAACAGCCCTTTATTTTACAAGACGGACTTTGAGCTAACCCCATCCTAACTACGATCACAGAAATTCACGAGGAACAAAAAACACTTCAAAACACCATCCATTATTACATATAACACATCTTATACAAGTGATCTTTTTTTTAAAATTGTGGTAAAAACGTAACATAGAATTTATTGTCCTAACCATTTTTAAATTTAAATGTACAGTATAGTATTAACTATATGCACATTGTTGTGCAACAGATCTCTAGAACTTTTTCATCTTGCAAAACAGAAACCTGTACCCACTGAATTCCCCTATTCTCCCTCCCTGTAGCCCTAGCAACCATGGTTCTACTTTCTAAGAGTTTGATTACTTTAGATACCTCATAAAAGTGGAATCATGCAGTTATTTCTCTCTGTAACTTGGCTTATTTCACAGAACCTAATGTCCTCCAGGTTCACCCATGTGGCAGCATGTGCCAGGGTCTCCTTTTTTAAGGCTGAATAATATCCCATTGCATGGATATACCACATTTCCTTTATCCATTCATCCATCAATGAAGTAAATATGATGAACATGGTGTGCAAATACCCAAGTCATCTTTTTAAAAATTAAAATTACTTAAAGTAATATGTTTATTTATTAAGTTTTTGGAAAATATAAAATAAAACGGGGGGAGAAAATAACCTTCACTTAGCCTCCTTTTTCTTTCTTCTATTCCCTTTCCTACCTTTCCCTAGACTCATCTTTCCCTTTTTCCTGCCTTGGTCTCCTCTTCAGCTCCATCCCTTCTTCTTTCTGTTTTCCTTACCTTCCTTTTTCCTTTCTATAATAACTTTCATCTCCCCCAGCACCCTGAAAGTCCTCTTCCTGAAGGCCAGTTCTCATGGAAATAATCAGAATGGCCAGCTCTCCCTCATAATCAGAATGGCATTCCTTTCCCCATTGTATTTTTCTAGATAAGTCATATGTGCATAAGTAGCATATTTTTAAGTGAATTATATTTATTATTGATTGGTTAGGAGCCAGAGCTTTATTTCAAAGAACCAGAAGAGTTACTTCGAGTCCTCACAGAGCTGGAAGAGCAGAACCTAACTTTGGTACAATATTCCCAAGACGTAGATGAAAATCTTGAAGATGTAAATAAGAGAGAAAAACTTATACAGGATAAAATGTAAGTTATTAAGAACAAGCAGATTTTTCTATTAAGCAGTCTCTAATCAGAGACAGAATCCAACTTATTCCTGTGTGAACCTTCCTCAGGGTCTCTCTGGATTTAGAGTCGGATTTCTATTAATAATAATTTACATTGTAGGGTGTAAAATGTACAAGTTCTATTTACACAGAGTAGACTGACTTTAGTTTTAGCCTCTACTTCCTTTCACTTGTCAAAATATTTTCCTAGCTAGCAATAATAAAAGTCAGTTTGAAAGATTATAAAGAATTAAAAGGTACTGCCTTAATTTTTTTTTCAATTGAAGTATAGTTGACACTGTGTTACAGTAGTTTCAGTATACAGCATAGTGATCCCACAACTCATTAAGTTTTGTTTGGTGCAGTTTTCACTCTACCATCTGGCCAATCAAATCAGGCTTTGGATGATAATGCTAATCAATGCATTTTCCTTGGCCATCACTCTCAGCAAAGTTATGCGACTTAAATATTATAGCATTTTATAACATACATCTGTAGATTTGGGGGGCTCTCATAAAAGGGATTTCTGTCAGGGGAAGGAGACTGTATTTGATGACTCATGAAATTCCTTCTGTAAAATTTTATGTAATTGGAAGTAATTTTGGAAGCTATAGGCAAATAGCTTCAAATTGCAGAGAATAGATCTGTTTATCTACCCATTATAAAAGTGTGTAAAGTCTTTTTAGGAGGAGTTTTCTGGGCCAAAAGATGGCAATCTTTTCGAACAGTAGATCAAACTACACTTTGGAACAAATTAACTTACTCAAATAAGACCCTACAAAGCATGATCTCACAGCCACTCATTACCACTAATGTATCCTTTTCATCCCTGTCTCCGCTCTCCCAGTCCTTACAGCATATGGTGCCCCACCCCAACAATATGAGTTTTGGGGACGAGGTGAGTATGGTTGGGCAGGACAAGGGGATCTATGTCAGAACATAATCTATCTCTAGATCGCACCACAACTTGGCTTCCTGACACATCACCTCTGCTGTTATTTGGGGGTTTCAGGGGAACCACAGGAAGAAAATGCTTCCTGGTGGAAGTTAAAAGCAGCATCTATGCATTTACTCTTCTCATTTTACCTGAAAAGTTGCATGTACTTTGACAATGTCTTAAACTATAAACTTGTATTTGGCTTGCTAGACATAGGATGTTGACACATGATATGGAAAGTGTTGAAACTCCTGACTGATGATTTATTTCTAAACCACAAATTACAAACAAGGGTCTCTTTTTTCTTTTGCAATAGAAACAGCAACATAGAGTTTCTTCTGGAGCACAAGGAAATGCTTAAGGCTAACTGTGTGAGAGAAGAGGAAAAAGCAGCAGAACTGGAATTAAGGTCCAGACTATTTAGTTTTGGAGAATTTAAATCAGACACGCAGGTAATCCTTCTTTGCCTATGGTAATTTTATTTTGGCTCATGTTAATAATAATATGAATTCCCTGTCCACTAAGTATTGGAATGGGGAATTAAAGCACACCACAAATCCTGGGTTGATTATAGAGGCAGAAAACCAGCTTGGAATTCTCGTGTCAGTATGCAATAGTCAATATACATAGTAGAAGGCATTCAAATTGGCATTGGGGTTCTCTTAAAATGTTGCTCTAATTATTACAAGGTCTGATACTGAGATTTTTTCCCCCTACAGATATATTTCTTTTAGTCAGAGTATATATACATGAAGTAGGTCATTGTCTATGATCATTTTGGTAGCAATCTGAAGACCAAATAATTAACAGGGGAAGCACTGAATCAAAACCAAATGGAGTATCTGCCCAGCACTGAGCCTCTAATAGCTTTTGGCCTCTCTTGCATCTATAGATCTATTATTGGAGCCCCTGTGCTGTTTACCTGCGCATCTCTCCCAGCTGGGTGCAAACCCCTCCAGGGCAGGGATCGTATGACCCTTCCTAGTTAGATATGTTAAGTGTCCCTATAAAGTAGGTGCTCAATAAATGTTTGTTGAATGAATGATTAGTTTCTAGACCCACAACAAACTCCAGCTAGCATTGATTTCCTTGTGAAAAATCTCAAATGAAATAAAAATTCAAATCTCATATGTGGGGCTAATAACACATTTATGGTTATGAACGTGATTTTCAAACAGAGGTAGATTTGGGGGAACTCATTCAGAAGAGTGTCCTCTCTAACCATAGGATGTGTAAGGTTACAAAAGCAAATTTATTTATGACTCCTTTACACACACACATCTCCTAGGGTGGTATAGTAAGTATCCTGAGTTAGGAGGGAATGGGGTCATGCACTGCTAGAGCAGGAAGTGTGATGACAACCACCTCAGTTCTTTAATGTTGGCTTTTTTTAAACCTTTGTGTGTGTGTGTGTGTGTGTGTGTGGTAAAATATATGTAACAAAATTTACCATTTAACTATTCTAAGTACAAGTAAGGGACATAAAGTATATTTGCAGTATTGTGTAACCATCACCACCATGTATTTACAGAATTTTTCATCATCCCAAATAGAAACTCTGTACCCATTACACAATTCTCCATTCTTCATGGCCTCTGATAACTTTTATCTTACCTTCTGTCTCTACGAATTCGCCTATTTTTAGGTACCTTTATATTCCACATTCTGTTTATCCATTTGTCTGTTGATGAACATCTGGGGTGCTTCCACCCTTCAATTGTTTTAAATAATTCTGAAGCTGACTGACATAAAAAATGTCAGATGAATATCAGCGATATTTCACCCTCCTCCAACCAAACACCTTTCATCCAAGTTTAGGACAGCTATAAAAAACAGTAACATTTTCAATACTCTTACATTTTGAGGCAACCAGATCCCTAAACAGAATAGGTAGAATTGATCTGAAAATTACTTTTTAAAAGATAATTTTGGTCACAAGTATAATTTTGGCATTCAAGTATTGCACACTCTGGGAAAATGGGCCTAATAATTCATAGTGTCTCCTAGAGATGTGAAATGCTAGTGTGGAAAAGGGGGGACAGAGCATGAAAATTGACAGGGGAAAAGTATTCTTAGAATCACTCCCATTCTTTCAGATCCCAAAATGAACAAAACATAATCCTTTATGAGTAAGCAGTTTTATCTAATTTTGGTATTTTCAAATCATCATAGTTACTTTGGATTTGTAACTATCAAATCAGTATTTTATTATTTCTAAACTTCCACACTCCTAACTACTTAATCCCTAAAAACATTTTTTATTGATTCAATATTTTACTTTTATTTTTTTAAGATTTTATTTATCTGAGAGAGAGAGAGAGAGAAAGCATGAGATGGCGAAGGGTCAGAGGGAGAAGTGGACTCCCTGCTGAGCCAGGATCCAGATATGGGACTCTGATCCTGGGACTCTGGGATCATGACCTCAGCTGAAAGCAGACACTTAATTGAGCCACACAGGCACCCTCAATATTTTACTTTTAAAATAAAACTTAAAATTCAAGTACAATGTAATATTGAAAAGCACACAAATTATAAGGTAATTATAAATTATCTCTTAAGAAATTTCCTCAAAGTGAATATACCCATGTAACCGCCCCCACCCCAGATTAGGGGATAAACCATTATAATCCCCTTAGAAGCCTCCCTCACGCCCCCTTTCCAGTCTCTACCATCCCTCAAAGGTGACCACAATCCTGACTTCTCTTACCATCAGTTAGCTTTCATGTTTTGAACTTTATATAAATGGAATCATGTAATATGTCTGGCTTATGTGCCTTCTTTTCCTCAAAACTATGTTTGTGAGATTTATCCACATTATTCTGTGTGGCAGTTATGTTTTCGTTGAACATGAAATGGAATGTAAGCTACAGTGCAATCTGCAGGATGCCTTCATCTCTTGTTTTATTCTTTCAAACAGGGGGCTGATCTAATTCAATTGGGAGTTATCTGCAGTCAGCACACAGCAGAATGTGACATGGATTAGAATTACAGAATCCTTGAAATACAAAAACTTTAAATAACATTGAGACATTTCCTGCTCCCATATCTAATTTTGATATAATTACTCCTAAACATCCCTCTGGTCAGAACACTTCCCACTCACTGCTGGAAGGCATCCAGTCCTTACTTATCCGAGTTTTGGTCTTTGACAATTCTGGCCCACTCTACCATCCCTTGCAGCCTCCCAGGCAGCCCCTCCTCCGAGGGACTCTGGGCTGGGTCTGCCATCTGGTGGCAGCTCCAGAGATCAGACACTTCACTTCTCTGTCATCAGTAGGCCTGCACCATGAGCTCCCTTTTTCCTCTGCTCTTCTGCTGTGTTGGGCCAGGCCCTCAATCTCTTTCTCAAACATGAGTATTTATTATTCCTTAACCTCATTCCCTGATCCTATTTCTTATGCTGTTCTTACCTTATTATCTTAAGAAAACATCTCTCCTTGTCTTTTCCTTTCCTGTTTCACAAGGAGACCTTCAAAAAAAAAAAAAAAAAAAGGCATTCTGGAAAAGAGACATCCTGAAAGGCCAATGCCCATCCACCTCTAAAATTCTTAAGAGTTCAAGAGCTCTCCTTCAGAAATTTTCATCAACTACTAACTGTTCTCATATTAAAGTTGCTTTTTTCTCAGAACCAGGGTACAAAATATTTTTAAAAATAGGACTCCCACTGCAGCAAAATTGTTTCTACATACCCAATATATACTTCTTCTTGATGGGTGGGTTACTTTTATTTTCCCTTTCGTAGTCCTCTGTATTTCTAAAGTTTTCTAAAAGGAATACACTGATATAAATAGGAAATATAAATGTTATGTAGAAAGGGAGAGCAAAAAAGAACTTTATGGCAAATAGGCCTTTCGCTTTTTTCTTTTACTTCTTCCTTTAATATTACTTTGTACTTTTCCCAGTTTTCTAAAAGGAGCATTTGTTTTTTAAGTTTTGGATTTTAATTCCAATAAACAAAGTTGTATCAGTTTCAGGTGTAAAAAGGAGCATGTTGTTAACATAAACAGGAAATACAGTTAAGTCAGAGAAAAAAAGGGGTGCTTAGTGGTAAACAGGATCATCGGAAAGGCGGTTAAACCAGGAGGTGGGAGAGACAAGCTGTTGGAAGTAAACTACTAGTAACAGATCTTGACTTGTAATTAAATGTTGGTGGCTCTGTAAGGAGTCTGTGATTCCAGGAGGGGTTTCCCGTTGCTCCTGGAGCCACATCTGTCTTGAGTGTTATTTGTCTTTGGCTTCATGATGGTTCTCATCTTCCTGAGCAGAAGCAGGAATTGGGGCAGGATGCTACCTGGAGAACGATTTACTTTGCCCAGCAGTTTATTGAGATCCTCTTAACTGCGAATGCCGGGTTCATGGTGGAGAAAGAGGCTGAGAGTTATTTGGTCCCGAAACACGTTACCTACCAGCTCGAGCATATCTACCAACAGTTAAGACGGCGCAGTGGCCAGGTACAGGGATCAGCAAGGTTTGGCCTAAGCCTCTGCTTAGACCAGAATACTGCAACGGCTTCCAATAGCAAGAGTGAAAATTAAACTCCCTAAAAGACTTTGTAGGTCAGCCTGGCAATCTGTTTGCTTGTAACTTTTTTTTTTCTCTGAGAAAATACATTCAGTCATTTATTCAGCAAACATTTATTAAGTGCATAGTTATGTGCAAGATGCTGCTTTAGATGTAAGTGTAAACTTAAGAAATAACTCCTGCCCTCCAGGTGCTTACAATCTAGAAGGGGAAATAAGACATGTATGCAAATAGCTTTTATACAGGATGACTGTAGTTTCAGCAATGAATAGTAAGTGCAAAAAAGAACACCCCCACTTAAAAAAATGGAGCTCACATGATGTGTTGCAAGGAAATGCTTTGGAATGGCAAAAAAAAAAAAAAAAAAAGGATTTGAAATGTATGCATACATTGCCTCTACTTGAATGCTCGGGGAATCAGATACACAAAAACACTCAAGCAAAAAGATATTGTCATATTAAAATTGCTTTTTATACCTAGACTGCAATATTTTTAAAAGAAAACAGTCCAAGGTGTTACTATAGTAATAATCTGCCTATAAATTATGATATATCACTACTGTATTTTCTTACCGTTCTGTTATATTAAAGTTTTTCTTTTATTTTAAAGATTATTTATTAGAGAGAGAGAGAGAGAGGGAGCATGAGCAGGGGAAGGGGCAAAGGGAGAAGGAGAGGGACGAGACTCTGCTGAGCAGGGAGCTCGACCGGCAGCATGCAGGCTCAATCCCAGGACTCTGAGATCATTACCTGAGCTGAAGTCAGGCACTTAAGCGACTGAGTCACGCAGGCACCCCTAAAGTTTTTCTTTTAAAAAGAAATATATAGTAGCATATAAGAGCCTTTTCATTATAATATAGTAAAATGGAATTTTACATTTATTGAATGAACAAGAAAATAGTGATGAGATGTTATGTTTTCTGCTCCCCTTTTCTCTTCAATCTCAGGAAAAACTGATAGACTCTCTTAGTAAAAAAATTAATCAAGTATACAAAGTCTGCATTGGAGATGCTGATGTTGGCAGCCTCAACCCAGTTCAAAAGCTGGTAAAAGTAGAGTCTCGCCTGGTAGAATTGAGTGATCTCATTGAATCCATTCCCAAAGAAAACGTGGAGGCAATTGAGAGGATAAAACAGAAAGAACGGCGGCAAAAGTACAGTCAATGTCTTAACTATAGAAGTGTAGTGAATGACTTAATGAGATGAGAAACTGTTTTTGCTGGGATTCCACAAACACTGAGCAAGCCCCTATTACATGGCAAGGATCGTGATAAAGATGCAGTAGACCCAAACCCAGACCTGCCCTTCTCTGAGCTATGATTTAATGTGGAAGACACAGTCATCAAATATTCTTATGAAATAATGTGTCATTACCAAGTAATAAGCATTGTGAAGGGAAGAGTTCACTGGGGCAACTGATCTAGTTTGAGATGGGTAAAGGGTCACTTTAGCCTGAAAAAAATGGATTTTCAGAATGAATATTGTGGAAGGGGAATTGCACTTGTAGTGGAGGGCCCAAGGCATGGAATTAGGAGCCCTTCACTGCAAGACTATATATGAAGAAACTGTTTGAAAGTCAGAGCCTTGCAATGAGGGTTTTTCCTAGTGCGTAACTGGCAACACTTACACACACAGCATCTACACATTAACTCATTCATTTCTCAAGACAACTTCATGAGGATTATCATCCCTGAACAGCACTCCCTCCCCACTCCGACATACCCACATCCTTGCCTACCTGCCTTTCCAGGAGAATGCACTGATTTACAAACTTCCCTACCGAGTTAAACAAGGATAACTACCTTTGAGGCAATGATTATAAATACACGATTCCCAGTATAATGTGACATGTAGAGAATGATTATAGGTGGAATATTCTTCATGTCATAACAACAATAACAAAAACGTTAAGAGGCAGACTAGCACTATGGCTGACCTGCTTGACTTCAATACAGGTTCCGCCATTTGTAACCTCTGTGACCTTAGGTAGGGCACATAACCTCTCATAAGTCTCAGTTTATCTGTAAAATGGCAGTAATAATGGTATTTATCTCATAGGGTTTGTGCTTGGCACATAGTAAGTGTAATATTAGACATTAATGTCAGATATTTTGTTATTGCTTACTAGTATATGGGGGATATTGTTTCCCCCATATCAAAACAAAATCCAGAATACATTAAGGTGATCCTGATGGGATTTCATTAAATATAAAACAAAAGTTTTTTTAAATTATAAAAAAATTACTCCCTCCGTAAGATGACCTATGACCGATTACATTAACAGCACTTGCATCTTTTCTACGGTCAGAAATATAGTTTTACTGAATTGTAATTACAACTTATTTTCAGTAGTGATGTATAAACCTAGTTCCAACTGCTTATCTCCTTCTTATCAAAAAGAGAATTTTGTTTTTTCCCAGGTACATAACACCTAATTTTGCATAAAAATGTTCAGTAAGTGTTACGCTTATAACTGTGTAAGTCCATAAAATAGCTATCACTTATTGAGGGTTAATTCTGCACCACGCATTGGCCTAGACAGTTTACATAGGTCATTTCATTTAATTTTATCCTCACAAGAACCCTAAAGAGAACACGACAAATAGCATTTCTTGGTCTTAATTTCAGGATACCATTCAGAAAGGTTAACTGGAAAAATACACTTTTGTGGTAACTCATTGAACTATACACACTGTGGTTTGTGCACTTTTCTGCATGTTATACTTTAGTAAAAAGGCAAACGGCGGAGGGGGGGCCTGGGTGTTAATTCAAGAGGCCTTGTATACCTTAACTGCAAAGTGCTAAAATGTAAGTGGAGTGACAAGAAGGCTTTGCTGAGGTGCTTGTTTTAGACCAAGATCTGGGTAGATTTTAATTCTTCCAAAATAGTGATAAGCAGTTTTCTCCCATTTTAACACAAATGGGATCTATTGTTGAGATTTCACCTGAATATTCAAAAGCCATAGGATGGGTGAACGTGAATTACTGTTTTAATTTAACTTTTAGGGAGATCATATAATATTTAGGTAGTTTATTACCCAAAAATAATGTAGGTCTTTTTTTACTTTCTGTGATATATAGTTACAAGAATGTTTTCCCTTTTTGACAGGTTACGTGAAGAGAAAATGAAAGAAAAACAAAAACATCAGGAGGAAAGGCTAAAAGCTGCTCTGGAAAGAGCAGTAGCACAACCAAAGAGAAAGGTTTGTGTTTTGTTACCAATAGGTCCAGCTACATCAATATGTGAGTGCTTCTGCGGTGTAAAAACAAAATACCTAATTCATATAATTTATCCAGCTTTGGTCTCTGATTCCTTGTTAGTTTGAGGATAATTCAAATTTCTGGGTCTATAGTTCTCCATCAGACCCATTTTTAGTAAAAGAAACCTTTCCCCTCTCCTCTTTTTTCTTTAGCTCCAGGTTCATGAAACCAGATAATTTTTTCTTTAATTTTGAATAGGTAATAACAAACGTACGGCTCAAAGTTCAAAAGATGCAAGAGTATTTAGTGAAGAGTAAGTAATCCTTAGCTTCCCTCCCTGGATGCAACCTCTTAAAGTTTCATCTGCATCCTTCTGGAAATATTCTATGTATTTATGTATATCTTCTTTTTCTTACAAATAATAGCCATGAGCCTTGCTACTTTCAGTCAACAATGGAGACAGCAAATCCAGAGAACTGCATCTAACTGGAAAGGTCTTCAAATCCTCACCTTGTAAAAAAATAATGAGATTAATAGTTGATGTTAAAATGCTTTACCCAGAGTAGCTTCAGATTTAGCAGCAGGTTCAGGACCAGAAGTCAATGTTCTATATGTTGCAAGAGTACCTATCCAATAAGAAGTATGGGATTGGGCAGTCAGTGAGTACATGTGGTCCATGACTTCCCACTGGGTATGGAGGGCCTTGTGTTTCTCCATATGCCACTCTCCTTCCTCTGGGTTAGGGTCTGAAATATACTTGGGGAAGCAAATTTCATGGTTATCTGCAAAGCTACTACGGACATTGATTCTTACCATAGTAATAGCTAACCTACAGTGAATGCTTATTGTGTGCCTCACAACCAGCATTTTGAGGTAAGTACTTGAAAAGGTTTCTGAAATATAGTAACTGTTAATATGTACGTCAAAAAGTACTGATTATCTTAATTTCATTTACATAAGCATTTCACCTTAAAAAGGGTCTGACTTCTCTAGTTCAGCTCTTCCTATGAAGACCTGACTTGTCTTCTTTCTCCCAAAGGTGAATTAACCATTCATCACCCTTCCATGTATACATACTACTATTCACTAAGCTCACCAAACTGAAATGATTATATTTAATAGAGCCATCTTTCCTTCTAGACCATGAGTGAGTTTTTATGACTTTTGTGTCCCCAGCGCCTGGAACACAGTGGATACTCAATAAATGCTTTAGCATTTGAATTAGCAGACTAAAAATGACAGTGAAAACTAAAATGGGAAGAAAAATGAAAAAAATAATGCCCATTTGATCAGCTGACAATGTACGAAGACCTCTGACAGAAGTTCTTATTCAGTCAAGGCACTTCATCACTGGCAACTTTCTCAGTATTAAAAACAAAGGTTACCAAAAGATCACGGACAGAGAAAAAAAAATCTGACATTAAGAAAGGAATTCAGGGATTCCAGTCCCTAAGAACATTTTTGTTGATAAAATGATGGGGAGGACTGCCATTGTTAGTTCCCATGGGCCAGGAATGTCAAATTCTGCAATGCAGGGGACAGTCTCACATAGTGATAGTGCCCCTTTTGAGACACACGCAGTGGAGATATTCCATCAAATCTCATTTTCAACAGAATAACTTTCTCATCCATTTCATTTACACAAATTCAGATACAGAAGCAAAACCAAATAAATACATAAAGGAGGGGAAAAAAGATGAAAAGAGAAAAATAATGAGTAGTATAACATACTTGAGTATATGCCCCAGAGAATGAATAGGTACAAATAAGGGCTTTTCCTAAGCCTCTCCCGGTGGGAACACATCTAACAGCCAACAAGATTACTAGTGTTTTACACTAGTACATTACAAGATGTACATGGTTTTCTCAAGTTTTTATCTAACAGAGTTTTTCAATGCCAGTCAACTGGTGTTCAGCAGAAGAAAGTGATCTCTTCTAACCAATGGAGGAGAAACTTGCTATGGCACTGAGAAATGAAATGTTGGCTTCAAACATGCTGCTTTTCTAGGCCGACCATATCTGAAACGTAGGCTTTCTGATGACTACCTAAATCTCCCCACTTTCCCATAAAACCTAACTATTCTGTCTCCTGCATGCTATGGTGCTCTATTTGTTACGTAATTCTGCCTGGCATGTTGGACACCCATTAGGTTATAAATCCCTTTGTAACCGTGATTATTTATTATTTTGAGTCATGTTATTCCTTGGAAAAATCAAGTTAATGTTATTATTTTACTTATGATTCAACAGAAAATAGTTATGCTAAAAATACTAAGTATTTTTCTTTTGTTTCAGCTGGGAAGACGACTTGTCTATCGCTCAAAACCTCCATCTGGTAACAGACATGAACTACTTTTAGTCAAGGATACAAGAACAAAATCACTAGAGGATGAATATTTTTTAACTTGAATAGGAGCAGTAAGACATTTACTACCAGAATGTTTCAGGCACATTTTGTAGATTCTAGTTTCCATTAATGGCAATATTCTGTCCCATATGCTGACCTAGCCAATTTGAGGAAGACAACACTTATTCTAGTGGTTATAGGATTGGGAATGGGAGTTATTTTCTTTTGTTGAAGTCTTTTATTATCATATACTAAGTAAAATTCCATACAGCTAAACATTTTCATCTTTGAGTTGTCCCAGTTGGGGATACACATCCAAAGTTTACTTTATTGGTTTAACTATGTGGTGAATGACCATTGAAGTGCAATAATGGCATTCTCTGACAACATGGGACTTTAAATGTTCTAATTTGTTTTCAACCAGTCCACAGTTCACAGTATACATTTTATCACTGTGGAGTATACATTCTAACAATGTGTAAGTCTAAATGGTTTTGAGGAGTTTAAAACATAAATGAAAACTACTAGTATATCCTCAGAATTTAACTGTGAGACTGGTTTTTAATTCACATTAAGGAGTTCTGTTCAGAACACTAAATTCTCTTAAGTGAACAAACCATACGCTTTTAGCCTAAATATCAGTTCACAACTTCTATTGTGCTCTATATCCACGATCATTTTAATTTTCAGGTGATGTTTCAATTTTAGCTATAACATGTACATTACTCAGCTTACAATGACATAGAATTAACATGTAATTTGTTGACTACTAAGTAAAACAGTATACATTAATTCTAAGAAAATATTTAACTTTATACATGTCAAAAGTTCAAAAATAACTTTAAAAGAAACAGTTGTTTTTAAAAGGTCTCAGTTAATATATAATTATAAGAAAAGGGCTGAAATTCACCTTCACAAATGTTTATGAAGCATATAATTTTCCCCCGTAGAAAAAGAGTATTGAGCTTACAAAAGAAAACCAAACTGAATGAAGCTGAGTGGCTCTTAAAGTATTAATTCTGAATAATCTTCCAACATTTGAGCTCTACATTTAAATACCTGAATATGAATAGTTCATGAGTCAAGTTGAAAAAAAAATGTTTATTGTCTAGAAATATATATAAAAAAAATTCCCCACAAAAGATGCTATTCTCTCATTTCCCCATCTTCTTCTTCTTCTTCAACACCCCTGATATAAAGGACATTATTACACCTGTAAATAGAAAAACAATCCATTTTGTTGTTCCAAACCGGAAACCACATTAAAATCTGATTTACTATTGCTAGAAAATTTTTGATTACAAAAATACTGAATGCTAAATTTACAATGTATCATTTCTTTCTTTTTCTAAGAAACGTTTTTACCATTGATTTGTTAAAAAGCACATAGTGCTTATTTACCCAGTGGATGTTATAAAATAGTATCTTTATGATCTTCCAAAAGGAATGATTGAAATTTGAAAGTGTGACTCTAGTTCAAGAAAATGAATATAACAAAAAATCCCTAATAGCAGCCAGAGCCAACTAAAATTCCAAACCAAGCTTTTGCAACTTTACTAAAACCACTGAAAAAGGTTACAGCTAGGAGCTAGAGAGTTTACTATCATCACTAGAAAAGTCTTAAGGATGAATAACCAAAAAATTTCCATCTTCTTGGACAAGTTTAAAGGTTTCAAACTTCTTTAAGTCTAATCGTAGAATATGCTACATTAATAGTGATTTAAAGAAAGTAATTCTGAAACTGAGGCACTAGTCTATTTGAACAGTATTTCTAATGCTCTCCAGTCACTCCTTATATATAGTACTGCTGTTTTATTACCTTATTAAAACTTCACCCAAATGTCCAGACAATGCTCCATCTATGTATTCTTCTGTGTTTGCAAGCTTTAAATCAAAAGAAAATATATTAGTATAATAACACAGGAGGAAAATAGTGTAACACTACCTAAAATATTAGGTAATATTGGTGAGAGAACTTATTAACTGAGACCTTTCTATACCAACAGTTATCTATAATTAATAGATTAGCTTTCTTTTACTACTGTAGTACTTTTGGGTTTCATATAAACATTCTGTAAAGTTAACATTGATGGATATAGGATATATAATAAAGCTTGTTTCAACATAATTTTTTAAATCTCTCAGTTATGTAACATTTCTTTCTATTAGACATTAAAACAATATGTTGAGGAAGACAGTCTCCAATATATGAGTAAGTTGTGACTTTAAAGTTATCCAAAAATTCAGTTAGAAAAAAGTTACAAAATTCAGAGTACAAAATCTATGGCTAAATTATCAAATACTTTTATATTAGTTAACACCCAAACCAAAGAACTGAATAGTTTTTTCTAATTATGTGCTAACAAACAGAGCAAAAAAGTTAAGAGAAAATTAAACAATTCAGAGTGACCTTTATAGTTATTTCAGGAAATTCTATCTAATTTTACATCAAAATGTTTAGGTTTCCTCCCACATATATGTAATAAACCTTGTTACTTTTAAAAATCACAATCACTTAAAAGGCTCTCTATGACTACCATTCCAACCTTTTTTTTTTTTTTAAAGATTTTATTTATTTATTTGACAGAGATAGAGACAGCCAGTGAGAGAGGGAACACAAGCAGGGGGAGTGGGAGAGGAAGAAGCAGGCTCATAGTGTAGGAGCCTGACACGGGGCTCGATCCCGCAACGCCGGGATCACGCCCTGAGCCGAAGGCAGACGCTTAACCGCTGTGCCACCCAGGCGCCCCCATTCCAACCTTTTTATCATTCTTCCCCTACATCATTCTGCTCTGGCCTTTTTTTTCTTTTAACTTTACTTATTTAAGAGAGACAGAGATAGGGACGGAGAGCACAAGTGGGCAGGTGAGGGAGAAGCAGGCTCTCTCCACGCACAGGGCTCAATCCCAGGGCCCTGGGATCAGGACCTGAGCTGAAGGCACACACTTAAACAACTGTGCCACCCAGGCACCTCTGCTTTGGCCTTTGTGCCATGCCTTGAACACACCAAGCTAGTTCCCGCCACAAGGCTTATGTACTTGCTGTTGCCTCAGAGATGCTCTTCCTTCTTTGATACTTTCTTCAGTTGCTCACTCAATCCTTTCTCTGCTTAAATTTACTTCCTCAGAGAACCTTTCCCTGGCTATCATGTCTAACACTGTACTCTTGTCACTACCCCGTTTCTGCTTTCTTTTTCTCCATAGTGTCTATCATTACCTGACATCACATTATATTACCATCTCCTACCACTACAACACAAACTCCTTGAAAGTAGTGACTTAGTTTTGTTCATTGGTGTATATACACAGAGCCAGGCATATAATGGATCTTAATACATACTTGTTGAAAAATAAATTAAAAAACATCATTAATGTGGCTATTCAGATACATTTCACAAATCTGGCAGGCTCACCAGGAACTACATTACTTCTAAAACCAAATATTCAGTGGGTATTCTTTATTTCTTTCTTTTATTGATATATAATTCCCATAGCATAAAATTCACTTTTACAGTGTACAAGTCAATGGTTCTTTTTTTTTTTTTAAGATTTTATTTATTTATTTCACAGAGAGACAGCCAGCGAGAGAGGGAACACAAGCAGGGGGAGTGGGAAAGGAAGAAGCAGGCTCCCAGCGAGGAGCCTGATGCGGGGCTCGATCCCAGAATGCCAGGACCACGCCCTGAGCCGAAGGCAGACGCTTAACGACTGAGCCACCCAGGCACCACACAAGTCAATGGTTCTTAATATATATTCATAAAGTTGTGTAATCACCACCACTATCTAAGTCTGGAACATTTTCAGCAGAATGGTATACTCTTAAGATTTTTCTATGGCCTTGGTAAATGATTCCTGCTTGAGGAATTTTCTAGGCCAAAACCATGCTCTATAAGAACTTTGGGGATCTAAGCATCATCTGTTCAAGTGGTAACCTCTTAAATTAAGGAAAGTCTCAGCTTTTTGCCTACAAGTGCCCCTGTTAGTACTCTTCCTACAAGTACTACCAGTATGGAATACTTGGGAGTCTGCCATTTATCAGTCACATAAATACCTATGCTTCAGGAAAATTTAACTTCAAACTCGTCAAAAACCTGGCTGGCAACTACTACAATTAAGCAACAAAGAAATAAAACATCCCAGTTTTTAAATGAGCAAAAGACATGAACAGTCATTTCTCCAAAAAAGATACATAAACAGCCAAAAAGCACATAAAGATCGCAATATCACTAATCATTGTGGAAATGCAAATAAAAACCATGAGATATTTTACACTCATGAGGATGGCTATCATCAAAGAAAACCGAAAATAACAAGTATTGGTGAGGATGTGAAGAAACTGGAACCTTTATGCTTTGCTGCTGGAATGTAAAATGATACAGCTGCTATAGAACACAGTATGGCAGCTCCTCAAAAAATTAAAGAATTAATGTATGATCCAGCAATTCCACTTCTGGATATATATCCAAAAGAAGTAAAAGCAGAACCTCTAACAGATATTTGTACACCCATGTTCATTATATAATTTACAACAGCTGGAAGGTAGAAAACAATTCAAATGCCCACCAACAGGAGAATGGATTAAAATGTGGTATATACATACAATGGAATATTATTTCAGTCATTAAAAGGAATGAAATTCTAACACATGCTACAACATGGATGAACCTTAAAAACATTATGCTAAATGAAATGAGCCAGACACAAAAGGACAAATACTGTAGGATTCCACTTATATGAGCTAGAACAGAGACAGAAAGAATAACATTTACCAGGGGACGGGAAAGGGGAGTTTTATTTTTTAACGGGTATAGTTTCAGTTGGGGACAAGTGAAGAGTTTCAGAAATGCGTAATGGTGATAGATGCACATTAACGTGAATGCCACTTAATACCACTGAGTTCTACACTTGAAAATGGTAAAAGTGGTAAATTTTATGTTAGATATATTTTTACCACAATTACAAAAACAAAACAAGGGGTGCCTGGGTGGCTCAGTCAATTAAACATCTGACTCTTGATTTCAGCTCAGGTCATGATCTCAGGGTCATGAGATGGAGCTGTGCATTGGGCTCCAAGCTCAGAGGGAGTCTGCTTGAGATTCTCTCTCCCATCCACAAACCCCCCAACCTTCCCCTGCATTCTCTCTCTAAAATAACTAAATCTTTAAAGACAAAACAAAACACCCAGGCCTAAACATTTACAGAAGCTAGCTTAACAGACATTCAGTCACAGTTCATCAATTCCTTTGGTTTGGCCTGTCTTGTCTCTCAAGAAATGCTTCCATTTTTATTTTATTTTATTCTTTTTATTTTATTTATTTAGCATTCATTAAAAAACTTAAGAAATTCACTTGAAAAATTTATTTCAGGAAAAAAAGAAAAATTTCTTTCAGAGCTAAATATTGGGAGAGTTTTGCTTTTCTGCAAAAAAAAAAAAAACAAAACAAAAAACAAAAAACAAAAACCTCATTTGTTTCCCCTATGCCAGCATGACTCAAATATCAGAGTTCTTTTTATTTTAACCACTAGAAGTCAATTCTGTGGCTGAATTTTGGTTTTATAGGTCTTGTACACAGTTTATCACAGTTATAACATCCTCCCAGACCTTGACTTTATTTCTGAATTTTGTTTTAGGTTTGTCAGTTTCGTTGATTGCATTCTTATAAATCACAGTAAACCTTTGAGGAGTTAAGGTAAAGCAAAGTAAATTCAATTTAATGATTCTTATCCCTTTAGCTTACCTGCATGTTCATATAGCCATCTACAGATACCAGGTAGCCTTTGTACTCCATTCCCCACTTAAGTTTCACCATTACTGGCTTTCCTGTTAATCCATTCAGGAAAGGTTTGGGATTGAGAGGCAAACTCTACACAAAGAACAAAAACAGAACTCAATCAATTATTTTTCCTTAGCTCAGTTTCTATTACCTACTCCCCTCTACCAAATCACCAATATTTTATGGTATCCAAATAAAGCATGCTCTTGACTCACTCTTACTTTACTACATAATTCTCACTTCTATTTGTTGAAAAGCATAAGAGAAATTTAAATACCAGTTAGGCAATTTCATTCAGTATTCACTTAAACAATGAATACCTACTATACATTACTCATTGTTCCAGGCTATAAAGAAACAAAGGTAAAAGCAGTGAAAAAAAAATGCAGATTACACTCCTTGTCCTCATGTTCACAGTAGGAGGAAGAGAGGCAAAACACATAAAAATAGACATTACACTTTGACATAGTAAGAGGAGATATACTATGTATAAGGGTACCAGATCAATCCAGAGTCAAAAGGAAAGGTTGCCCAAAATAAGTAATGCCTCCATTTTAAAGGAGGAGAGGTATTTCCAGAGGGAAAGGGGGCTGTTCTAGGTAGAAGAGACTATCTATGTAAAAGGAGGGAAGAGTAAAGCAACAAGGAGATCTCAGGGACACACAAACAATTCATGGATGTCAGAGTCCCAAATATGGGGCTACAGAGGGAACGAGGGGGCAGATGGCTTTTGACAGTCTTTCACTTGAATTCCAGGAGCTAGGTCTGGTGGATCTTATTTGACTTAGCAAACCTGCCAATACATATGGGGAATCACTTAATGTTTGCTTATTCAGTAGTTTCCTCCAGTGAATTCAGACTTTTCCTTCCCTCACCTGCTCATCCATCAGCCCAAAGAAAGAAAAGAACCAAGAAACTTGACTACTAAAGCTCTCTAAGATAAGCATATTCAGAGTGATGTCAAAGAACTTGGGGGCTACTGCAATAACCTCCTAATGGGTCTCCAGTTTTTACTCTTGTCTTCCTCCAACTTATGCACACCAGCAAGTATTTTTATCATGGGATATCTCTGCTTAAAATGCCTCGATGGCTTTCAACTGCGCTTTAAGTAAAATCCAGACCCCCTAACATGACCTAAGAGATCTTCCCGACCCTACCTCATAACCACTGTTCTTGCAAGCTGTGTGGCTTTCTGTCAATTCCTCCAACTGGTCAAGCTTTCTTTCCGGCAGTGGGGCCTATACTCATGTTCCCTGTGCTTTGTACACTCTTCCTCTTGCTCTTTAAGGGGCTGGCTTTCATATTTCATATCATTTAGGTTTCTGGTTAAATCCTCCTACCAGGGATGCCATCCCTGACCATTCTTCTAATGTACCATCGCGCATCCTCACAGCATCCTGTTTGCTCTCTTCTTACCACTTCACGTTATTTGCAATTACATGTTGATGTTATTATTTGATATAATCTGCCTCTCATACCCGACTGAGTAAATCTCGAGTAGGGTTCGCGTCAGTACTTTTCACCTTCTATTCTGGCGCCTAGCACAGCATCTGGTAGGCAGCATGAGCTCAAAAAATATTTGGCCAACGAACCAATGAATGCTCCAAAGCCTGGGTTCTGTATTCCAGAGGGCTGAGGGGCTAAGAATCCCAACGTGATGAAATGAAAGAAAGCCGATTCTGGGCGTGGTAACTGAGACATAAAACCACTTCATCTTCACCCCGACCATGTGGTCCCAGCCAGCAAGGATACCTCAGGCTCACATTCAAACGAAGAGGGGAAGGGATCGGGACACTTCTGGGGAAGGAAGGGCATCGGAAGGAGAGCGCGCTCCCAAGATCCCCAGAGTAGGGAGAAAGGAGCTGGCGACCGGGTGCGCGGCTCCTCACGCGGATGAATGGGAAACGCGCGAATCAACCACCAGGCCCAGCGAGGCTGGTCACCGCTCTCCCTTGCTCTCCCTTCTTCCTCCTTACCATCGCGACTACAAGCAAATGCTGCAGGCAACTCGCCGCCGACCCAGGTGTAGTCTGTCCCTCGTGACTGGAGTACTCCGGGCCGGCGGGAAACGCGGAGCTTCCAGAGAAATGGCCGCCAAACAGCAGCGTGACCTTTCACCTTCGACTACAGCTCTCTCAGCTTCTGTGATTGGGCAGAGAAAGACGCGTCCTGATTGGAGGAGGTGGCTTGCCAGTGTCTCCTGGCAACCAGTGATAGCGCGAGCTAACGAGCCTTCCGCGCGGCGCACAGCCCTGTGGGAAACTTCAGTAGCACAGCTCGCGAGAGAGGGTCCCGGAGAGGTTGGAAAGGCGGGGAGGTGGGTCCGGGTTTCTCGTCTACTCACCTGCCTCCACGGTTCGGCTGTGTACCCTATAGAGCGGACAGGATTTCTCTCCAGCATGGCTAATGGGGGTTTCTTGTCCTCTTACACCTGTGAGGACCGATTCTTGGCTCTTAAGTTTCTTGCTCACTTTCCCACAGATTCTGTGATTTGGAGGCTCCTATACCACAGTCGCTTTCTCTATTCTGTATCGCTTATTTCAACCCACTTTAAAGGAAGTGGGAGAAGCAGGACTAGACTAAGAGAGGTGAAACCCACCAAAGAAAGTCAAGTACAGAATATAGTTCAGATGAGATCAAATTGATTCTCGAATACAGTGTGGTGGTCTCCCTGTAGATCTGTTTCTTTTGCATTGCCACCAGAGACCCGGCGCAGTCTTTAACCCTTCTGATGTAACGGTATTGATCAGAATGTCACTTATTTCCGCGTCTCCCCGCGGGGGGCTGGGGGGGGAGGGGCAGACTTTCAGCTCTCTCTGATCTGAAATGCTAAATGCAGTTCTTGGAAAATAAGCACTTTGAGAAGTGCTGGGTTCTGTTTTTGTTTCCGTTTTGTTTTTGCTGCCCTAAGAAAATGGATTTGGAATTCAAGTTTGAATGTTGCATATGGAGGCATTACGGGGTAGTGGGTAAGACTTTGGAGGCAGCTTGAGTTCAGAACCTCTGTCCATCACTTAGGGATGGTGCTGGGTAGTTTCTTAACCCCCTAAGGCGTTTGTCTCCTACTTAAGACCTTTGTTTACTCAGCTATAGATGGCATTAAAAACAGTACTATCGTTGGGGTTTGCGAGGATTAAATAATGTGAAAGAGGATGGAACTTAAGGGCTCGGCGAATGTTTACTGTTATCTTAATGCCCATGAAAATGGTGGAGAATACTGTCAAATTACAGTAATTTTTAGTGTAGTTTATGCGGAACAGTTGGAATTATTTATCCCCAACGTTCAATGAATTTTCCCTTAGTTTGACCATCGTTTAATGAACATTTAGCCTCTGAGTTCCTACTTTGTGCCAGGCTCCTTCACAACTGCTATAATGGAAATCTTACTATACAGCCTGTGATTTGGTTGGTATGCTCCCATTTTAGAGATGAGGAAAATGGCTCTGCAGGTAACTTGACCAGGGCTACACAGCTGGCTTTCACTCTGAAAACTCTTTGCTTTTTCTACTTCATAAAGCTAACTTTCAAAAGGTCAATATATTCTTTAAAAGTCTGATTTTTTAAAAAACTTTTCTCAGTGAAGTGAAACACAGTATTACCATAATCTTCGTAAATATAGCTGTGTTTGAAGTATGTTGTTGTTGTGGCGGTGGTTTTAAGTAGTCTCCACCACAGTTAAGGGCTTGAACTCACAACCCTGAGATCATGACCTGAGCCAAGATCAAGCATTGGATGCTTAACTGCCCGAGCCACCTAGGCGTCCCTAAAGTTGGTTTTTATCCTTGTGTTAAATATTAATCTTACCTTTTTGAAAATAAAGTGGTCATAAGGTCATTGGTATTTTTTGAATTTTAAAAACCATATGTACACTCTGAGAATCTGGAAATACAGGAAGTGCTAAAACAAACAAAAATTACTAGTATCACCAAAGAAAACAGCTTTACTTTTTTGGTGTACTATTTATTGTAACATATGCACTTAAAAAAAAAAGATATCTACATATAGTTCTTGTTTTCTTCACTTTATATTGAGCAAATTCTCATATAATTAAATATTCTAAAATGTAGTGTAACGTCTATTATGCATAATTGGTATTATGTATATGTGCTCATTTATTCATCATTCTATTGTTCCCATTTCCCCCATTATAAACAATGTGTTTTGAACATACTTTTGAACATGAGTCTTTGAGTATATCTCTGATTCTTTACAGTAAATCCTTAGAAGTAAAATTTCTGGGCTAAAAGGCATAATTATTTTAAAAGTATATATTGCCAGGTTAGCATAAGGCTCAACAGAATACCCATCAGAATAATTGGCTCTAATATGGTGGAAACATGGGGTTTATATTTTTTGAAGATGAGATAGAATACATTTGAGCACATTCTGAGCAAACAGTCCCTAATTATTAATTAGGGTGAATAGTTTAGTAAGGTCTGGGTTCTACTGCTCAGCATATAACCCAGAAATTCCAGTGTGAACAAACATCTAAAAAGTAATTTGTTAAATGACCAAGAAATATTTATTAAGGTGAATAAAATGAACATGTGATCTCTGCCCTCATGGAACTTGAAAACCTCTTTGAGGGGTGCCTGGGTAGCGCAGTCGTTAAGCATCTGCCTTCGGCTCAGGGCGTGATCCCGGCGTTCTGGGATCGAGGCCCACATCAGGCTCCTCCGCTGGGAGCCTGCTTCTTCCTCTCCCACTCCCCCTGCTTGTGTTCCCTCTTTCGCTTGCTGTCTCTCTGTCAAATGAATAAAAAAAAAAAAAATCTTAAAAAAAAAAAAAAGAAAGAAAACCTCTTTGAGAAGGGAACCAATACATATTTAGTGCCTGCTATGTTATGCTAGGATATTTCATATAATTTATTTAATACAACACTTCCAGGTAGGTATCATTAGCCCCATTTTAGAGATGAGGAGACAGATTCAGGAAGGTTATGTATTTTGCTAAAGGCCATGTAGAAGGTGAAATGTCTACAAAGCCTAAGATTTTTCCTTCACACAATGCTGCCCGTCGCTAAAATGTGTTTGAGTAGAGTACAAATAAATACATAGATATATACAATTTATATAAAATACGTAGAAATATACATATAAAATATGTAGAAAACATAAAAATATAAACATAAACGCAAGGCAAAGTGGGATAGTTTAGAAAGTTACTTTTGAAATCGATGAGCTCTTCCTTTTATTTTCTTTATTCCCATAATCTCAACATTTCATTTTCCCATGATTATGGTCAGAATCAGTTATGGCCAAAGTAGATTTAAAGGGGCAAGGGGGAAAAGGGTGGGAGTGAGGGGAGGGAGGCAAGATCTGAGTGCCTCTGTCTGGTAGAAGCTTCACACATACTATGTCAAATTTGAAAGATGTGTTTTGTCTAGAAAAGAAATTAAAACTCAAAATATATTTACTTCCTCGATCACATAACTAATAAACCTAGATTAGAATCCAAGCCTTTTTGGTGGTGCAAAGCCCATATTCTTTCTACTATCATAGAGAGAGAATCATACTTCAAGGGAAACCTGGTATTGTGGTTAGGGGTCAAGTGTGTTCCAATTCTTAAGTTGGCATTGATGAGTCATTGAATTTTAAGTTTATTTTTTAAAAGATTTTATTTATTTATTTGAGAGAGAAAGAGAGAGAGAGCACAAGCAGGGGCAGGAGCAGAGGCATGGTAGAAGCAGGCTCCCCACTGAGTAGTGGGGCCCCATTCCAGGACCCTGGGATCATGACCTGAGCCAGAGGCAGACGCGAGCCACCCAGGTGTCCCGAATCATTTTATTTTGAACTTAGGACAGAACCCTAGAGATACCTAGCTAAACCTGTCATTTTGTAGATGATGAAAACATGGTCATACCATGATTTAGAGAGAGCCCCGGAATAGACTCTCTCATTTTGTGCTTTTGTCATTATTCTAAGCTACATTCTTTATCTTCTGGATAATCAACAAATGATTTTAAGTTTCTTATTTAAAAAAAAACACAAAAAAGATATAATGAAGTAATGAAGGATGAAGAAAAGTATAAGCAGATATAAGATTAGAATACAGATATCTACACCATACTGCCTTATGCACTGGTTAGAGATGGGCTTCACATTTGTCTCTAAACTTTTGGAGTCCTGGCAAAAAGAAATGATTGGTTACATGATCCAATTTCCATAAGATTTTTTTTTTAAGTCACGCAGGAAAAACACAGTTGTTTCTTTTACTCTGATAGAAGAGAAATTTCTCCCATAGTGTCAAGCCCATGATCCCTGTAAATGGACACCAAGGCAAAATTTAAGTGTGAATGTTTTAATGGCAGGCACAATCCCAGGGCAGTAAGCGTGAAGCAAAAAGGTAAAACAGGGAAGAATGAGAAGCAAATACTAGGTTTTATATTATTGAGCTGGTCACAGCTCCTTCACAGAAACGGTCAGTTGGTCATCCATGGGATGTCTCTGGACAGATTTATTGAAATATTATGCATTGAAGTCCAGCAAAGGTTGCTTAGGCACTGAGAGGGAATTTACCTATGGGTTCCATCCAGTCTCCCAGCTGAGCATAGCTGAGGATGTCAGCTCCCAGTCTTTACAGCTCAGTGTGGTGGGAGGAACCTCGGGTGTCAGCCTCAGGTGGAGGAACCTAGGGCCTCATGAAGGAGTCATTGTAGAGGCAGGACCCCTGAGACAGATGAGACTGAGGAAATCTGAGTTGACACATAAAATTTATTCATATACATGAGGTTATATTTAAAAGGGCAGTATATAAGATAGCAGAAGTTGTCATTGAAAACATTGTTATAGTAGATTTAATAGCACATGTTATGTGATTATTTGCTAACTAATTTGCTAACTAATTACACAGTGGGAAAAATAACTTTATAGTGAAAAAGCCTGGCAGGTACCACATTAATCCAATGACTGAATGACCATTGTTAGCAATGGGACAAATCAAAATAGTGTGCCACTTGCTAAGATGCAATTGAGAAGACATACTTCTGTGGTATTCTTACCAAAGACACATAATCAGAATCTAATAATCAGGAAATATCAGATGAACCAGATTGAGGAACATGTCACTAATTAACTGGCCTGTGATGTTCAAGAGTGTCCATGTCACAGATCTCTGAGGTAAATTACTGAGAAAAGCCTGGCACAGAATAACTTATATAACATGCTACCCCTGTGTGAAAAAAGAGAGGGAGCTAGCAATCTACCCATTTGTTTCTTTATGCATCAATATATTGGTGGATTCCTCAGATACTAGGAACACTGGTTACCTATGTGTGGGTGTGGTAGGAACTGGGCTGAAAGTAGACCAAAGATAAGCTTTTCACTATATGCATTTTTTAAAACTTCCTTTTATTATGAAATTCACGTAGTATGAAATTATTAAAGTATACAGTTCAATGGAATTTAGTATATTCACAATATTGTTGCAACCACATCTCTGTCTCATTCCAAAACATTTTTATTATCTCAAAAGAAAATCCTGTACCTTTTAAGCAGTCACCTCCAATTTCCCCCTCCCCCCAGGCGCTGACAACCACCAATCTGCTTTCTGTCTCTATGCATTTACCTAGTTTGGATGTTTCATATAAATGGAATAATACAGCATGCAATTTTTTGTCTCTGGCTTATTTCACTTCATGTAATACTTTCAAGGTTCATGCACACTGTAGCGTGTAGCAGTAGTTGATTCCTTTTAACAGCTGAGTAATATTGTGTGTGTATGTGTGTGTGTGTCTATACATAACTCGTTTTATTTATCCGTGCATCTGCTGATGGACATTTGAATTATTTCCACTTTTTGGCTCTTGTGGAAAATGCTGCATGAACATCCATGTGCAAGTGTTAATTTGAGTACTTATTTTCAAGTTCTTTTGGATATATGCATACAAGTAGAATTGTTGGGTCATATGGTAACTTTTTAAGAGCTACTCAACTGTTTTTCAATGCTTGCACCATTTTACATTACCACTAGCAATGTAAAACAGTCCAAATTTCTCTACATTCTCACAAACATTTGTTATTTTCCATTTAAAAAAATTATTAGTAGGGGCGCCTGGGTGGCTCAGTCTTTAAGCGTCTGCCTTCCGCTAGGGCATGATCCCAGGGTCCTGGGATCGAGCCCCACATCGAGCCCTGCATTGGGCTCCCTGCTCTGCCGGGAGCCTGCTTCTTCCTCTCCCACTCCCCCTGTTTGTGTTCCCTCTCTCTCTGGCTGTCTCTCTCTCTGTCAAAGAAATAAATAAAAATCTTTAAAAAAATTATTACTGTAGCTGTTCTAGTAAACCTAATAATAATTTAAAAAAACCTTCTCATTGTAGTTTTGATTTGGATTTCCCTAATGACTAATGATGTTGAGCATCTTTTCATGTCATTACTGGCCACTTATATATCTTTGGAGAAATGTCTGTTTGAGTCCTGGATACCTTTATGTATGTTCTATTTTTGGAATCCTTGAATGTATTGCCTAATTAAAAATTAAACTAAAATTTTAGAAATAAAAGGAAGAGTCATTTAACAATTCTGGGTCTCATTTTCCTCATTGTATAATGAAGGGATTAGACTAGACCCGGGTTTTCAACCTTTGGTACTATTGACATTTTGGGCCAGACTCTTCTTGTTGTGAGGCCTGTCCCTGTATTGTAGGATGTATGTATTGTAGCAGCATCCCTGGCCTCTACCAGCTAGATGCCAGTTGCAAACCCCCCTCAAGCTGTGACAACCAAAAATGTCTCAAGACATTGCCCAATGTCCTCCAGGGGGGCATAATTGCCCCCTGTCGAAGATCAGTGGATTAGATCGATGGTTTATAAACACATGCCCCCCAGACTTGGATCACTTTGTTTTTGTTTTTGCTCTCTTTTTAAAGACTTGGATCATTTTGTAGGTAGTACTGGGGTTTTGCAAGCTATTTTTATTTAAAAAACAAAACAACTAAAAAAACAAAGTATAGTTGAACAATTGTACATTTATCTAATGTACTGTATAAAACATGCTTCTTTGCTTTTATTAGAATGAAATCAACTCAAAATATAAATACTAGTTGACTATGATGCATCAGGAGCTCTGATTGACATTTACATATGTATCTGATTTATAAAAATAGGAAAGCAAATTGTCAATAAATGATATTTTTTAGTTTCATAAATCATCGATTCAACTTGGGGTAGAGGGTAGATAATAGAAGAAGCCTTTGGGGGTAAAAAAGCTAGGAATCCCTCAAATAGAGAATCAACATTAAATATTGACTTTAAACATATTGCAGTTCTTTGCCCTACTTCCATGGGGTGGCATTGGTGAGTTCTGAGTAAAATTTCTAATTGACACATAGGCATTTACAAGTTAATCTGTACAAATGGGGACTTCACTGTTCGCACAACACAGTAGAAAAAAAAAAACAAAAGCTCTTGGAATTTCTCCCACAGTTGCCTGTTTTATACAATCTCCCCCCCCCTTTCCTCATCTGTCAAATGTTTACACTGAATTGAAGTTTTAAAAAAATAAACCTTGGTATCCTACTTCTTCAGCTGTTACCCACCTCTTACCAGCGGTGTCCCTGAACTCCCCTCGTCCAAAACAAAACGAAAATCTGGATTCTGTTGCTCGCTAACCTTGGACGGTTCCCAAACACTAGCAGCCTGAAACAAACTCCTTGCGAAGTTTCTCTCCAACTTTATCTCTCTCCATTCTGTCCCACAAACCACAATGCCTGCCTTTGAATCATGGGTCGTGCTCCTTTACAACTCCAGGTACTTACACATGATATTCTCTCCATCTAGAAATCCCTCCTCCTGTTTGCTCTCAGTTTCAGCACTACTGATTTTCTTTTTTACTGTGGCAAAATATACATAATATAAAATTTACCATGTTAACTATTTTGAAGTGTACAGTTAATCGGCATGAAGTACAGTCACATTTTTGCACAACCATCACCATCATCCTGGCACCACCTACAAACTGGCAATGTTGATTCTCCCTACAACTTTTAAACTATTGATATTTTGGATCAGATAATTTTTCATTGGGGTGGTTTTGGGGGGTCGGGGGTGTCCTGACCTGTATGTTGTAGGATGTTTAGCAGCATCCCTGGCCTCCACTTTGGAAAAATGCATTATGGGCATTCATTAATATCAGACACAGAACTATTTGTAACTTGACTGTGTGTCAGATCAGCTGTGCTTTCAGTAGTAAACAAATAGAGCATTTAATTGCCACAACAGTGATAACATAATCACTCTGATTGGCATTGCTTCAGAATAGCTAAGACTAACCAGAAAAAGTCTAGATTGGAAACGACAGCTTTACATGCATGACTGAATGTGTACGGGTGGAAAACTGTTGATGTATAGGGTTAAAAACTCTATTTTAGTTTTTTTACCATAATTACTCCAAATTTTATAGCGTGACATCAACTGGCTTGCAGGAAAAACCTATTCTGTGTTATTCTTAGACCAAAAGAGTGTATGTGTCAAAAAAAATTTTATTTGATCTTGTTGGCCAATATATAATGTAGTTACAGTGAACAAGACAATATAGACAATTATTTGAGAAAGATATTAATTGTATGCCAGGAAATGTGTAAAAGTTCCCAAAGCAAATATTCTGCATCCATCGCTATCTTTCCAACACCTAAAATGAGGTATTTTGAGTACCACTTTAACTTTTCAGACTTTTCAGTTTACCATCAATGTTGAGGGCATTCAGCAATAAAATATAATTATTTTAAAACCATACACTGAAAGATGAGATCTTTCAATGATGCTATGAATACTTATACCCAGATTCTCATAGTAGAACAATTAGACCAGTGATAAATTAAGAAGGGGAACTAAAACTGGTTCTGTTTCTGCCTGATTATAGATAACAAGTTAGACTGTGATAGTGACAATACAAGACATAAAATTTATCAGCAGAATATACTTTTATTCATAATATAATTAATTTATCCACAGATACTTAGGTTTAATAAACGTTTTCTTCGTCCTATAAGAACACATTATGTTCAGAGAAAAGTCTAGATTGTCCTTGAATCTATATAATAATATTATTTAAGCCAGCAGCAGCATCGTTATGATTGCCAATTTTTAAATATTCATGTGCCAACACTTTACATATATTATCTCATTTAATCATTACGGCAAGTCTGTGAAGTAGACATTATTAGCTAGAGTTGCTGAGTAACCTGTTCAAAGTCCCTCAAGGAATAAGCCTCACAACCCAGTTCTGTCTTTCTCTAAACTTTGTTCCTTTGCTCTTCTAATCCAAACTGTAAGAACTTTGGGGAAGACAAACAAGCAATTTTAATTCTTAATTACCCACATACTTAATAATAGCCTCACTAAGACAGTGAAATTCCTGTACTGCAGACTGAGCGTGAATTATTTTGACATTTGTGACTGTCAACTTAATTACCCATACACGTGACCTTCTGTTATAGTATCAGATTCTATCTGTCGGTCTCTGAATTAGGTTTTGGTGACTCGTCAAAATTAAGATCACTCTTACATCGAAATGTCTGCTATGCTTTATTCATTCTCTGTCTGTAAGCAGAAGGTCCACAGAAAGCTCCTAGAAGATTAAATTAGAGGAAGACTTTCTTAACTTCTCACAAGCCTACCCTCTCTTTTGAATGGTAGTCCTTCATAGGCTTGCTTAAAGAATAGACATTTTCCCATGGCCCCCTGCTGATTCTGAATGAACAGATTCTCAGCCCCCTGCTGACAGCTGAATGTATTGTTTATCCTCATCTTCACTCTTTACTGACAGCCTTCATAATGACTTGCTTAGAGGACAAATGGCATGGCAGAATCTCTGACAACTCATTAAGGAAGAATACAGTAGAGTTTTGCCAAGTATCACGACCATTTTAACATGAGTAACAGCAGGTTTTTGTCAAGATGGAATAAGGAAAAGATGCTGCAGAGCACTATTGCCTTCTGTCAAAAACACATACTGTCTCTTTGCATTGTTTTTTTTTTAAATTATTTTATGAAGAAGTCAACGTATAGACTATCAAAAGCATTTTACCTCTGCACATACTATTCCCTCTGTATGGAATGCCTTCTCTCTCTCCTTCCTCTCCCCACCTTTCCAGAGCCAGCCCAAGTGGAACTTTCCGTATGAGCTCTTCCCTGTCTCCCACGGCCTCACTCCTTCTGAGCTCTGACAACACTTTTTTTCTATCTCTATTATAATAATTAGCATGTTGCAGTGTATTCTGTGTAATTATTTGTCTGTCTGGATTCAACTAGAAACTTCGAACACAGGGACCATAGCAAGCTTATTCATCTTTGCATCGCCTGCACCCAGATCAGTGACTAGCACAGAACAGGGTCTGGGTTCCAGATTATTAAATGACTTCACTACCATAGTATGAATTTTTCCTTGTTGGGGTCCAGACCTTCTCAGAGTACAGTGGTTGCAATAATGGAAACTATTGACAAGTCCCAATTCTGCTAATTTCTTGATGTGTAGCCTTTCAAGTTTCCCATTCTGTAAAATGGGGATTGTAATGATACTTATCTTGTGGAAGTAAGTTTCTGCAAATGTTTCCAGTTTTCTTCATAGTTATAGATCTATTCAGGTTTTCTGCTACCTATTCTTTAGTCAATTAATGTAAGTTATATTTTCTTAAGAACCATTCATATCTTGTTTTATTTTCATAAAGCACTAGTAAGTATTCTCCTATTGATTGATTTTATCTATACATCTGGTTATGTCCTATTCCTAACTTGTATATATGTGTGCTCTCCTGTCTTTTCTCTTTTCCTCTTTATCGAAAGAAATAGATCAAAATGTTAATAGTGGCTCTCTCAGTGTGATAAGATTATGGGTTATTTTTATATTTTTCTGGGTTTTTTTTCCCAAAAGTTCAGAAATCAGTGCATATATTCTTACATAGTCACAAAAAAATACTTAAAGAAAAAAATCTCTTTCAGTTCCTTTATTTCCAAACAAGGAAACTGAGGCTAGGAACATTACATAGACAGATCATGACCTTAGACTAGAACCGGGAAATCCGTACTGGACCAGCCACTTTTTGCTGTGAGGTAAGAGCCACAAAAGCACCGGGCTTTCTCTAGTTCTGATATAAAGAAATGTAGGGATGCCTGGGTGGCTCAGTTGCTTAAGTATCTGCCTTCGGCTCAGATCATGATCTCAGGGTCCTGGGATTGAGCTCCATGTTGGGCTCTCTGCTCAGCTGCGAGTCTGCTTCTCCCTCTCTCTCTCTCAAATAAATAAAATCTGGAAAGAAAGAAAGAAAGAAAGAAAGAAAGAAAGAAAGAAAGAAAGAAAGAAAGAAAGAGGAGAGGGAGGAAGGAAGAAACTGAGCCACTACACCATTTCACTTCCTCTCTTGTTTTCATCTTACATAAAGGTGACAATTGTTAGAGTTGGGTAAAAGATCACTAAGAATTTATTTTGGAGGCCTAACTCACTTTATGTCATAAACTGAATTTTTTGGCAATTCAGCATTATAGTTGATGATAAAAGTAATTACTATAGTGATAAAGAACAACTTAATGTGTGAGGATAATACATATGGCAATGAGTGAAATATTTGTGTAAACGGAAGGTGGAAGATATATTTTTGATATTTTTAAATATCCTGTGATTCTATAATAAGATTTTTTAAAGGAAAACTATTTTTTGAGAAATATTTTTATTTTTATTGGAGGAAAACTACTTTTTTAAGTAATGTCTATGCCCAATGTGGGGCTCAAACTCGCAACCCCTAGAACAAGAATCACATGTTCTAACTGAGCCAGCCAGGTGCCCCAAAGGAAGACTATTTTTTAAAAAACTGTCTGGGTAAGGTGCCTGGCTGGGTCAATCAGTAGAGCATGCAACGCTTGATCTCAGGGTTGTAAGTGTGAGCCCCACGTTGGGTGTAGAGATTGCTAAAAGAAAAAATCTTAAAAAAAATTTTTTTTGATAAAAAAAAACTGGGAGAAGGCTCTTTGCAGTTTTCCAACTCAGCAAATTTGAAAGAAGAGATATGCAGTCCAATTTGATTCAACAAATATTTCTGGATTACCTACTTTGAATCTTTTACTAGACCACATGCAATAGACTTGCATGCTCTACCAACTGAGCCAGCCAGGTACCCCAAAGGAAGACTATCAAAAAGAAAAAAAACCTGTGTGGGAAAGGGTGTCATCTAATAGTAGAAGACATTTATCAATGTGCCAAACATTGTGCTATCTCTTAAATGAATTATTACATTTAATCCTCATGATAACTCCATGAGATGCCATTAGTATCTTCATCTTGCTGAATTCACTTCCCACTATAAGCCAGTTAATGTTGCATAAAGAAAACCTCTAATCCATAACCAGAGCCTATACTCATTCTAACCACCTAAGCAGGTGTTTCTTCCATATCTTTTTGCAGTTGGAAGGTATATATTCATTAATATTTTCTTGATTCTCACATTCTCCTCCTCTGCCTCCCCAGTTAGTCTTTGCAAAAATAAGCTTCTTAGCTCAATTCAAGGAGCAAGTGAACAGAATTTATTATTGGCCGATGAGGTCCATGGGTCCAATGGATCTATTTGGTCTGCACTAGGCTATTTGTTAACTAAGGTGAATATAATGAATTTTTGAAGGCAAAAAAAAAAAAAGATGATGTCTTGCTCTAAGACTAGGAAATGTTTTCTTATTTTTTTTTAAGATTTTATTTATTTATTCGACAGAGATAGAGACAGCCAGCGAGAGAGGGAACACAAGCAGGGGGAGTGGGAGAGGAAGAAGCAGGCTCATAGCGGAGGAGCCTGATGTGGGGCTCGATCATGCCCTGAGCCGAAGGCAGACGCTTTAACCGCTGTGCCACCCAGGCACCCCTAGGAAATGTTTTCTAAAGTTAAGTTTAGGAACTATAAAATGTGGGATTTTTGTTTGGTTTTGTTGTATGCAATCCAGATGGCTAAGAAAGAATAAAGATGTTGACAAAGGTTAACTGGGCAGAGGATGTAAGAAAGACCATTTTCTTTTTGTACTCTTCCACATTTAAAACATTCTGCCCTGGGGGGGGAGCCTAAATTTCTCCTCCTCTTTGAAAATGTCAGAAACCTCTTACTTAAAACACTGTTTTATCATCTTAATACAGTGGTTCTCAATCCTGACTACTCATTAAATCATCAGAGAACTTTTTTTTTTATGCCATGCCTAAAACCAAACACAGAGATGCCAATTTAATTGTTCTGAGGTGAGACCTGGGCATTGTTATTGATTAAAAGTCCCCCAGGTGATTCTAATTTGAAGCTGGGTGAGAAAGTGAATGGGTTAATGTGCTATCTTAATATCTCCCTGATCTCTCAGTAAGTTACTTGGGAAAGGAACTGATTTTAATACTTCATTTTATTGCTTATGAAACATTCAATTAACATTCGTTGTCTGAAGATAAGAAGAAAGATAAGAAGGGAAAGATTGGACTTGTGATCTGAACTTTACAGTCCAGTGATGTAATTGTGACCAATCAGAGACCCAATCGGTTTATTTTTTAGTATTATATCTCAGTGCCATTCATTTATTTTATTATCAGCCTTTAGTTAAATTTCAATGCCTATTTCTACTACAGGAGCTAGAAATTTTACATCCATTACCAGAAATACAATAGACCATGTTCCAAAACCTTTGTCAGTCTGTTCAACGAACAGGTGATGGCCATATGCCAAGGGAATATGCTGCCCTCTGCAGGGTATTGTGCTGTTACAGATGAAAACACCATCTCCCTATGTGTATTTCAAAGCTAGTGAGAACTCATGGAACAAAACAAAAAGGTTTCATGGTCAAATTATTTGGAAAATGCTACACTACCTTTGTATAAGGAAATCACATTGCAAATTAACAAAAAAAATTTGAGAAGTTCTATAATAAATTTGTTTCCCAAACTAACTGGACCATTTTCTCCCCTCCCTAACTCCTGCTTATATTTGGGGAACTAATATTATACAAATAACAGTATTTTGTATTTTGTATATGATTTTGTATTAATCTACAAAAACATCTGGGGTTTGGAGTAATTAAAGGAGAAAAACATACTGTACAATTTCTTCAATAAGCTATAAAAAGGAAAAGATTGGTAAAGTAGATGCATTAGAATAAAAAGATCCCATCTCCATGCAGTGACATTTTGACTGGAGGGATACACTCTGATGTGGCAATGTGAGCTGCTATGGGATACTATTCATGTTATCTTCCTTCTTAGTTTTTTATCTTAATGCAGCATTTGAGATGTTTGTACTGTTGCATAACAAATGAAATTACGACTTGTGCTTTATAACATACGAAGTTGATTTCATGTACTGTCAAATGTGGCAGGAATCCTATTAGACCACAAATATAGAGGCAGTGAGACTAGGCATGACAGGGTTCCACCCAGAAGTTCGGTTAGTATCGGTGTAGATCCATTCACGCAATTACAGCTGTGTCTTCCTCAGCTTAGGAAGACAGCAAGTTTTATAGAAATAGAATGTTTTTGGTCAAAAGGCTTGGGTTCATTCTTTTATGTCACTAATTTTGTGATCCTTGCCAATTAAATGCAATTCTCCTCAGGTGTAAAAGGAAGACATATAGAGCTGTTGTAACTGTTCGGTGAGATATTATATGATGTGAAACACATCACACATAGCGTCAGATATATAGTAGGACGGCAACAAATATAAGTTCAATGTGAAGATGCTTGGTGAGCACAGAGATAACACCTTGACTAAAGAGCCAAGGGGTCAACACAGAAGGAAGCCGAAACTGGACGTAAGAATTAAAGTGACCAATCCCATCCCACTTTGCCAGCAACCATCCCTGTTTTACCACTTACAGTCCTGCATTAGGGAAACTCCTCAGTTCTGGGAAAAGTGGGGTGGTTGATCATGCTAACTCAAAATAGAATAGAATAACCCAGAATAGAAGTGCAAACAACTAGGAAAAAAACTAGTGGTCAGAACAGAGACACAGAGTCTGGGAACATTAGGAAGAATGCTCCTGAGATTGACCATATTTCTCAGGCAAACCAGGCTTGGAGTGTGAGTAGGGATAAAGCCACAGGTGGAGGTCAATAGAAAGACTTGACCCAATTGAGGGAAACTCACGGTCAATAGAAAGACTTGACCCAATTGAGGGAAACTCACGATGCTGTACAAGTAGCACTATACAAGAGAAATAGTACACAACTAATTTGTTGAGTGACTGTGGTGGTGAGACAAAAGTGAACAATATGGGGGCGCCTGGGTGGCTCAGTTGTTAAGCGTCCGACTCTTGATTTCATCTCAGGTCATGATCATAAGGTCTGAGATCAAGCCCCACGTCAGGCTCCATGCTGGACGTGGAGACTGCTTGGGATTCTCTCTCCCTTTCTCTCTGCCCCTCCCCCCTCTCTTTCTCAAAAAAAAAAAAGTGAACGATAAGGAAAGAATAGTCTCTTTAGGAGTAATGCTGGCAAAATTATTATCCACAAGGGATGGAACAATTCCTTACCTCATACAATACACAAAAATTAACAACACAGAAGTCGAAATATGGAAATCACAACTTTAAACATTTTAGAAGGAAATAAAGGAGAAAAGCTTAATGAAGGGCTCTTTAAATAAGATATTAAAAGGGAAAGATTGATAAAGTTGTTTACGTTAAAGTGAAAAGATCCCATGAACAGAGTGAAAGACAAGCCATAAACTGGGGAACAACATTTTCAACACATCAAACCTACAAAGTACTTATATCAAGAGTATGTTAACGACCCTAACAATTCAGTAAGGAAAATATCAGCAATACAACAGACACATGAGAGGAATAAACAATTTATAGAAGAAACCTATGTGGGAAAAAAACATATTTTTTAGGGAGTTCAGTTTTACTGTGAATCAGAAAAACACAAATAGAATAACAATGAAATAACATTTTGCACCAAGCAGATTGTCAGAAATTAAAAGGCCTGAGAATACTAAGTGTTGGTGAGAAGCAAGAGAAATTCTCTTACGTTGCTTGTGAGGGTGTAAACTGATATAACTCTTTAGGAGAGCAAACTCTCACTATCTACAGATGTTTTAAAAGTATATACCCGAGCACCACATTTTAGGCATACAGACTAAAGAAACTCTCAAACGTGCACACCAGTGATCGCATACAAGGCTATTCATTGCAACATGGTTTATAAGTGCAAGAGACTGGAAACAACTCAAATGTCCATCAATGATAAAATAAACTGTGGTATAATCCAGCCAATTTATTAAAATAAATGAGTAGAGCTAATTACCAATAGGAACAAATCTGAAAAGCATTCTACAGAACTAGAAAAAACAAGTTGCAACAGGATTTATACAGTATGTTATTGTTTACATCAAATGTAAAAAAAATGCAGTATTATAAACTTTATAGGTATACAAATACATAATGAAAGTAGGAAAACAGTCAGAGATAATAAACCAGAGAGTGGTTACCTCTGAGGAGAAAAGGACAGAAATAAAATCAGGAAGGAGTTCATAGGGCATCAAATATGTCTTCTATGTCTTACTTTTAAACCATCTAAAGCAACTATAGCAAAATGTTAAGATTGGCCAAAATTGGGTGATAGGAACATGAGCATTATTTGGTTCTCTATACTTTTCTCTACACTTTGAGTATTCTATTTTTTTAAGAAAGAAAAGACAATATTATTAACATTTAAGTTCAGATTATTTCCATATTACTCTAAATATAAAAAAAGAAACAAAACTCTTTTTAAGAATTGATCAAGCCTGGGGCGCCTTGGTGTCTCAGTCATTGTTAAGCGTCTGCCTTTGGCTCAGGGCGTGATCCCAGGGTCCTGGGATGGAGCCCCGCATCAGGCTCCCTGCTCAGCGGGAAGTCTGCTTCTCCCTCTCCCACTCCCCCTGCTGTGTTCCCTCTCTCACTGGCTCTCTCTCTCTCTGTCAAATAAATAAGTAAAATCTTCTAAAAAAAATTAATCAAGCCAAGTTTAACATGATTTCCAAAGAATAAGTTAAAACTACCCGGTGTCCTGACACATAGTTCACTGCTACTTAACCAACACTAGATGTCACTTTACTTCATGCATTTAATTTAATATGCGTGCTTTCTAGTGAAATTAGATGAACTTGAATACAGTTTGTAATTGTTTTCCTCCAGTTGATATAGAGAATGAGGAAAACTAAGAGTGCTTTCGCTATATAACCATTTGGGAAGGCAAGAGACACGTCTGTTTAGTTCAGTTTTATTCTCAACATCTACTGCACATAATAGGATTATAGAAATACTGTTTGTTAGCTCAACAGACGAAAGGTACAAGAAACTTTAACAGAAGAAATTTTTCCTATCACCAAATTTACAAAATTACGAAAGTTACATTTGGAACAGTTTTTCTTTCAAATGGCAGGTAGGTATGAGAGACTTGCCAGGGAAATGTGGGGGCTCTAATCTCAAAGACAATTTGTGGTCAATGGGGGGAGGTTTGGACATCATTTCAGATCTTTTAATTCAAAGTTATATTGCAGTTCATTGGAGCGCTGCATTTTCCACAAACAAGGACTCCTTAAATCACTAATTTTTACCCTTTTAGGGGGATAAAGACTTTGATAATCATGAAAAACATGGGCTTTCTGAACATTTCTATATAAACACATAAAAATTGTTTCACGCCATTTCTGCGGATTTGCAGAGGTGCTTAAGGCTCATGCATGGACCCCAGATTGGAACCCCAGAGACAGGCAAAAAAGCACTTGCCCAGGTACTTCCCTCAAGTTTCTTTTTTTTTTTTTTTTAAAGATTTTTTATTTATTTATTCGACAGAGATAGAGACAGCCAACGAGAGAGGGAACACAAGCAGGGGGAGTGGGAGAGGAAGAAGCAGGCTCACAGCAGAAGAGCCTGATGTGGGGCTAGATCCAAGATCACCGGGATCACGCCCTGAGCCGAAGGCAGACGCTTAACCGCTGTGCCACCCAGGCGCCCCTTCCCTCAAGTTTCTTAAACTCTGTGTTCACTCTGGCAATAACTGAGACTGGAAATCACAACTGAGAATGTGTGGTTGAGGCCTGTACACATGATGTGGCTACACAATTTAATTGTGTGAATAAATGTATGGTCACTAACCCTGTAAATTCAGGTATTAACCAAACATGGGCAATATCTACTTTGGAAATATCTGTCTTATAGACTCCAAACTACTTATATATATTCTTTTCTATAAGGATATTTAAGAAAAGAACAAAATATAACATTTATTTGCTATAGTATTTATTTGGAAGCTCGATAATCCCTGGGGACCAAACTAAGTTCCCAGAATTGCTCCACGAATTAAAAAATATTTCCTTGTGCCTGTTTGTCCAACTGTTTTCATTGTATACATCCTAACTGGAAAGAATTATTTTTAAAAATTTTATTATTGATTTTCTTGCATCATAAATATTTCTAAAGTAATCTTTAGCCAAAACTAGGTGCTAGTAATTGATCTTATGAATACAAGTTAATGACATTTCACTACACAGTGTAAAGACACTCAAAATCAAGTAAGCTTGAAACCTTTTTATCTTCTTAGTTCCAGACCTTTTCCTTATTCCAAAGGCCTCCTCTGTTAAGTCACATTATCAATCTACCATTATCAGGTGTTCAATAACAAACAGGATTCTTCTTTATCACGACAACCCTTTTATCTGAACTACTTAGGTCACAGTTACAATAGGTGAAATGGACCACTTTTTAAAAATTGTGGTTTTACCCTATAGAGATTATGTTAATGCCATAAAAAGAGTATTAAATGGTACCAAGAGTTTCTTTTTCTCCTACTGTGAAATTCTACTTTATGTTTTAGGCCTTGGTAGAGTCAGACAAGAGTACTTTGGACACCTGATTTGGTGCAGTGACCTAACAACCGGTTACAGCACCCATTGTGAAATTACATGTGGAAAAGGGAAGCTGCTCTATAAAAACAGAATCTACCTTGGGTTCTAGCCACTTGACCACCAAAAACTTCCACAACCCTTTCTAACAGATAGAGAAGAACATGTGGCTTTTATCTGAGGTAGAAAGGGCTCTGAGCAGCAGTTTAATTTAGGCAGTTAAACAAAAATTCAGAGTTCTGCTTCCTTAAAACAAAGAGCTTGAGTGCTGATCCTTCTTTGTTTATAATTGATAACGCCCCTAGGATGTTTTCTTAAAGAAAGTGGTCAGTATAAACATTTTAACTCCATGGAGAAAAACTTATATTTTCACAACTAAATATTTAACCATTTATCCAATAAAATCTGTAGATTTTCAGTTATTGATTTAACTCTCTCTCGCTGGCCTTAGAACTTAGAAACATCTGACTTCTCTTTATGAAAACTATTGTCATAAGTGCTCAACTGAATGATCAACCTTTTCCGTGGAGGAAATTATCGTCCATGAATCACAGGAGGTTTAATCAATAGACTCATATTTCCAGGTCTACAGCCAAGATCCAAGTTTCAATCCAATAATAACATGTGATCACTCAGTCAATTTCTGGTTCTACAATAAAATATTTTGTGCTAATACCATTTGCTGAATTTAAGTGTTTATCATCATTCTTGACAATTTAAAAGTTATTAGCTTTTTTTAAAGTACAGAATTTCTCAGCTTGGAGAGAAGTTCAGTGAGGACTGCTGGAGAGAGCCTTAGACCTTAGGCTCCACTTCCTTAATGCTGCTCCTTGGAAAAAACAGACTTGCTTTCCGGCTCAAGTTATGTCTTCCTTTTATTGAGTTATGTATCTCAAGGTCTTACAGTCTTTTCTCCTTCTTAGATAACACAATAGGAGTAATTGGGGGTAGATGGGAATCCAATACCAATAATTTTGGCAAAACAGAAAATATGTTACACTCCTGATTAAATCACATCTGTACCCCTCACACCAAAAGAGTGTTAAGTGTCATAAGACCAGGAACCTGGTCTGTTTTATTTCCTATAGAATCCTCAGTGCCTGAACCAATGCCTGGCACAGAGAGGTAACTCAGTCAGAATTGATTGAATGAATGAGTGAGTGAATCCAATATTTAGGATTATGTGAATCTGGCTTTAGAATAGGAACCTAAGTCCCCAAGTAGCATCGAGGTTCTTAATTATAAACATTCTTCGAATTCACAGAGAAAATTCTACCTCTGAAGTGATACCATAGTCTTTATATATTTTATACTATCCTGAGCCACTAAGTTGTTTAAAGACTTTCACAAGTGAATACATCAGCTACACGTATTTTTACATACAAAATCATGAAATTTGTCAAATTAGATTCACTTTATATATTCTAAGAGAATTTTTAAAAAATCATAGACTTTGCTGGTTTTAGTATTAAACAAGTACAAGGTAACTATACTTTGTGACTGTTTTAGCCCACTTATACTCAAATCCTTAGAGTTCCAAAGTGTTCTTTGCTTGATATCTGGATTTTTATGAGGCAAATCTACATCACAGATAATGCTGGAAATTTTTAGCAGCTTTCCATCCTCATGTCTCATCATTTGAGCTGGCCAACAGTGGAAGGGCCATCTACCCTGGGAAAGGGTGAATACCTGGTCAGAGCATGAACTCTGCAGCCAGACCATCTGTGAGAGGATCTTGGACCAGTCTCTCACCAGTTTTATGACCCGAGGCAAATGACCTATCCTCTCCTTGCCTCTTTTCCTCATCTGTAAAGTGGGGATGGCAATCATAGCTCTCTCATAGGGTTGTTATGAGACCACCTGAATTCATGTTTGTGAAATCTTTAGAAGAGTAACTGGAACCTAGGTGTTCTGCTAAACAAACATACAAAGAAGAAATGCATAATAGTAGATGTTAAATGGCTTTCATCCAGAGATTTATAAAAGAGATTTTTGCATGTTCGGAAAGATGACCTCTAAACTCCCTTCCAGTGCTAAATTCTGTTATTCTACTCACCTCTGTGTACCACGCTTCTCTAAGACATGTCTATCCAGTGTATCCCAAACATTCTCTATTCACTTTAAACCTTCACTCGAGCCTTTGGAGAATGACCTCCCTGCTCTGCTTTAGTTTATCCAAATCCTATCACCCTCTCCATCTCACTGCTCTTCTTCTGGGCATCCCAGTCTCTTAGTGTGTTTTATTGCTTTATATTATTCTCTCATTGTTTAATATGCAATTATTGTCTTCCCAATCAGATTGTAAGGTCTCTTGAGAATAGCCTTATGCCTCACTTACGTTTCCCAGCACAAAAGTAAATATTTTTTGATGAATAAGTGGTAGGGGGAACAGTAAATTTGGAATCGACATTTTGGTGGTCACTGAATGAAAGTTAAGTGGATCATATATACAATGCTTAGACTATTAATGAGCAGTTCTTATTTCTAAAGTTTTGGTTCATAATGCCCCCCCACACTTTTTTTTGGATCTGATCTACTGTTGGTAAAACATTTGTAGATTAGCTGGTTCCCCTTCATTCCTTCTCTTCTGAAATGTGTGGTAAAGTAAAAATGCCTAGAGCAATAATTTGTGGATAAAAAACAGCTGCACATGAAAAATAATTGATGTGGTTTTAAAATTACTCTGAGGTGGAAATTAAAATGCCTTTTCAACCTATGCTCTAAAAAGAGTGCTAAGCTAATTCCTTATAAATCATGAAATGGAAGCAGAGGAAGACACAAAATTTTGGGGTAGCCACTGATTTCAAATAGAGTTTAAAAATTCTGTATATAATATTTAAAAATATCCAGTCCACCGAGAGGACTTTGCTCTAGTTAAAATCCTATCTACACCCTTAGTAATGTGAGTGTATTGTTTTTTCATAACTACATATAAGAAAGCTGATCACTTTGATTTTCTTATAAGTTAATTTTTTAATGTCTTTTTAATTTCAGTTATTTTTTCTGCTATACCTCTGACATTTTCCAAGGCGTGATCCAAATGGCAAAACTTCTTTATTCATTCTTTTTTCCTAGAGGAGGTTATCTCTGTTGGGCTGCCCTAATGCCACTTAATATCTGGTGTGCAGGTATGTGAATGATGCGACATTGGGACAAGACCGGAAGATTCACAGACTAGCAATGATACAAATAATTTAAATGAGACACAGACGATATTTGATTGAATTTTTTATCTAGATCTACACAGACCCATTCTTTCTGAACTCATAAAAATACTTTTATTCTATTCACTTGTTCCTTCACCTGAATCTTTAGTTCTAAAAGATATGCTTATTAAGAGAATTTTAATTCCCTGGTTTTCTTTAAATAGAGAATGTCCGAATAATATTTAAAAACGAACACTTTTCCTTGAGAAGGAAATTAAGCAGGAAATAGAAAAGGTTTTAGTCATTATTCTTTAAATTGCTGTAACTCTTAGCTAATTCACACAGGAAGCCTGAAAATTAAGCAGCATTAAAATGTGATGAGTCACTAGCATATTTCCCTGCTTGATGTGAGCCTGTTGTTCATTTCAATACTTCATGAACAGTAGTTAAGCATAAAGACTAAAAATATGTACATGTATTTTGTTTTATCTTTGAGCCCTCAGACTTACGATGTTCAGCAGTGTCTATATAAAAATATAAAATATTCTGGGGCGCCTGGGTGGCACAGCGGTTAAAGCCTCTGCCTTCAGCTCAGGGCGTGATCCCGGCGTTCCAGGATCGAGCCCCACGTTAGGCTCCTCCTCTATGAGCCTGCTTCTTCCTCTCCCACTCCCCCTGCTTGTGTTCCCTCTCTCGCTGGCTGTCTCTATCTCTGTCAAATAAATAAATAAAATCTTTAAAAATATATATATAAAATATTCTAAGTATTTGTTGTATTTACTATATTCTAACAGTTTGCTTTGTTAGGGAATCGTTAGGAAATTATATAAATATTGTAGTTTAAATGTATGATTGGATTTTGGGGAAAGTCACAGGCTGAGATAATAAAAGACAACAACTTCCAGCTAACTACTTGAGGATTAAAATAAGATTAAAGCAATGATTTCAATATACTAAAATTAGGCAGAGAGGTAGAAAGGCTTGAATTTCAACCACATATTAAATATGTTTAGGCATTTAGAGTGGGGAAAATTGAATGTTTCTCTATGAACATTTTACTGACAAATTTTTTTAAAAATCCATTGGGAAAATATAATTTTTCAAGTAAATGGGAAAGGTATAAAAGAAATAATAACTCAAAAGAGTGCATAGTATGTGCAAGGCACTATTCCTAGAACTTTACATGTAATGATTCATTTAATCCCATAACAAATCTATGAAGTAGATACTATTACTATCCCAATTTACAGATGAGGAAACTGAGGCATACAGAGGAGGGATAATTCACTCAAAGTACATCTGCTAGTGAGAGGAAGATCTGGGGTTCTAAACTACAATGAGAATGCCGGGGCCGGGGCTCTTCGCCATTTTACTGTTCTGCTTTTGCAGCATGATCAATAATCTGTTAATTCACCTGTGTTACAGCAGTGAGTATCTGGTTCAAACAGTAAGTTAGGGTATGTTGTATTCCATTGCAACACGGAATATCCAAATACGTTACAAAGAGTTTTTAAACACATGGGTAGGTGCTAGAAACCACATTCTTAGGTGACGGAAACTGAAGACACAGAGGGATATTGAAATTTTCTTTACACTAATTAGGAAAAAAAAATCTGTGGTACCTGATAGGAAACAGATAAATAATAGTTAACTTTTTAAAAAAGATTTATTTGTTTATTTGAGAGTGTTAGAGAGAGAGCAGTAGGAGGGGCAAAGGGAAAGAGAATCCTGAAGTGGACTCTCCTCTGAGCGAAGGTGGGGCTCCATCGCAGGACCCTGAGATCATGACCTGAGCCAAAATCAAGAGTTGGACGCTTAACCAACTGAGCCACCCAGGGACCCCAATAATAGTTAACTTTTATTAAATGCTTACTATGTGTCAAGCATTTTTCTAAGTTCTTTTATTAACTTATTTAATCCTATCAAAACCTATAAGATACATATTATTATTATTCCCATGCTCACCCTGTCCTCTCCCACCTCTATTCTTTATTACTGGAGATTTCTGGATCTTTGGTGTTTTCTTGTTTTATACTGGCGGGTGATTTAGAAACTTTTAGATGGCTTTTTCTGGTGAGGAAGATTGGAATCTTTGGGTGGAAGGATAATTGCTGCTTAATGACAGAATAGAAAAAAAAAAAAACACAACCCAGCCTTTAAGGTATTTTGTTTTCTGCCTGCTGTGTAACTACTGCATGATCTAGTGTTGTAGGATGGTAATGGCCAGGAGCCCTGGCCAACTTTTCAAAACCCTGGCTCTGTCTCTTCTCAGGTGATTTTGGGCAAGTTACTTAACCTCCAAAGACAGTGCTCTTGAATTGATTAAAGCATCTCAGCCTTGTAGGAGAGGGTTGGGAGGGATGTGGGGGATGGGAGGAGAAAACTGAGTTGTGAAAGGGAATGAAAGAGGCAGGAGGTTATGAAAGTACCTAAAAATGTTTCCTCCTACCATCATTCAACATTTCCCATTACCTATTTGATGTTTTCTACTTGTTTAATGATGAAATCTGTTCAATTGCTGTCAGCTTCTTCTTAGTCATCTGAGAACTTTCTAGAGCGAATGTGCTTTTATGAGAACTGACCTACCAGGCCCACCCATGCTGTTACAGTGAGATCACTTTTTGCGGCACTTGTTCTCAGTCTGTTTGCCATCTTTCCTGATGTGTCACCAATCCTGGGCTGAGAACCACACCCACAGAAACAACTCAGAAACAGATTTGCTTTAACCACATGACATTGGCAAATTGGAATATTTCTAACTAGGTCACATAGCTATCTAATTGATCATTTTCCCTCCATTTTCAACAGATATTTATTGAAAACTCATTTGTCACCCGCACTGGCACAGATGAATTAATCACAGCTGCTGCTCCCTGGTCACCTCCTAGGAGCAACAAGCCTAATATGCCTTGTACATGGCCAGGGCAGACTTTTTTATTTTTAAACGTAAGTTCCTTTTCCAACTCTTGACTATTCATAACTTTTTCCTTATGACCTGTAATCTAGATTTTTGCCTTCTGTTTAGCTCCTATGCTAGCATCATTATTTGCAAATTGGTCAGAGCATCCAAATTTATCCTTTTCTAGCAAGGTCATGATTGATTCACACTTTGGCTCCATCTGACAGGTGCTTTTTTTTGATAGTGAAAGTTAGTGCATGTGCTTACCAAAGTACCTAGCACGTGTTATTTCCTTTGTGACATTACCCTTCTGAGAGGTCTAGGCCTGTGCTATCCAATACTGAATGAATGAGTGAGTGGAAAAAAAAAAAAAACTCTAGATGGGCAGTTACAAAGATGAATTGGCTATAGTCCTTGCCCTTTTTAGTCTATAACTAAAGACCTGCCTTTTTAAAGAGAACTATAGTTTCAATCAGATAAAATTAATTTTGACCTTGCTTGGGCGTGAGGTAAGAGTTCAAAAGGTTACAATTGAAAATCTGGTGTCACTGTATGTTTGGCATACAGTTCTCAGTGAGAAACTAGAAGCTATGCTATGTAATCCTTTCTCTTTTTACAATGTTTTTAATGTCAGAATCTAAGCCCCAGTGTAGCTTAAATCTGGAACTAAGCCAAACAACTAGAATTCATTATTATCACCATCTTACCATTATCATTATCTCATCACAAATATTATTACTACCAATGAGATTTATAATTGTGTTAGTTTTATGTTGATTCTTTCCCCCAAGGAGTTCCTCCCCACTCTTCCCATTTTTTTCTCAACCTAATTGTATTTATACAAACAGAGTGATGATTTACTTACTTATATAATACTAAAGTAAAGAACACTGAATCATTACTGATTTGGGGTAGAAGAAGGAGATTGCCATGCTAAAGCTCTATTATGGAAACATGTCTCCCAAACATAATATTTTTCTGCTTACAGCCAAACAATCTTTTTGAAACACATTTAGGGTTATTTTTTGAGTCAGATATCTGTAGATTATCACTACTTGCTTGGGACAGACCTCACAGTCCTAATTAGACAGAAAAGTAAAATACTTGGGCAAAGTTACCACATCAGTCTTGCAGATTGTGCACCGCATAATTCCAGGGCATGCCATTCACATAGACAAGGATATGAGTGGTGCCTCTGATGTTGTACAACCAAGCAATCTGCATGTTTGGAAGTACTGGAAACATTATAGGAAGAAATAAAGAACACTTCACTAAAAGTGTTATGTAGGCCTATAGTCATCTCATTGTCTTTGAAAGAAATTTTCTTTATAAATTAAGTTTTTCCTGGAAGCGATGAGTGTTAAGAAGTAATTTGAATAAAAAGAGAAAGACAATTTCTCAGTAGGGAATTGATTTCACAATCAATATTCAGTTTCACAAAAATACACCATTGGAAATGAGAAAATTTAATTTAGAACATGGACTTAGAAAGTGTATAAAGAGCAATTCAACTGGTAGAAGAGATAAAGATATGGGAAATGATTAAAGATAAGATATGAGTCTGGCAATAATGAACATTAGAAAACTTTAATTCTCTAGGTACAAAACACCAAGTGCAGGGTGAAAAAGAAGAAAAACATCTTTTAAACACACTGTTTACCTCACATAATAAGGAAGATCACCAGCCTTCCAATATTGTGACTATTCAAAATGCACTAAATGTTCTAGCCGATATAATTAGCAAAAAAAACCCACAAACAAACAAACAAAAAGTTAAAAGGATTGGAAAAGAAGAAACAAACTGAATGAACACACATATGATATGGTTGTTTATACAGAAGACTCCAAAACCTACAAATTATTAGACCCAAGAATCTAATAAGGTTGCTAGATGTAAGATCAATATACAAAAAAAATTACATTCCAGTATACCAACAACAGAGACTTAAAAAATATCATTTAAAAAACATATCAGTTATAAAAACAACCAAAAATAGTGTCTAGGAGTGAGTTGAATAAAAAATCGGCAAGATTTTTATGAAGAAAATTATAAAACTCTATTGAAATTCTAAAAGAGGACCTAAATACATGGAAAATTATACCATGTTCATAAAAATGTGAATTCAATTTCCTAAAGACGTAAACATTCCTAAAATTAGCTATAAACATAAGATAATTCCAATTCAATCCAATGTAACAAATTTGAGTCATAGAACAGAATTGAGTTGCTGTTATTTGAGGTGAATCTGAAATTCTTTGGGAAGCTTAGTATCATTGACAGTACCTCTGATAGAAAAAAAAATCCATGTAAACTCTGTTATCAAAAGGATAAAATGCTCAGATATATACTGCAAACAGAAAGCTATCTGATTCACCAAGAACTGGAATATTTATGTCAATATTAAGAAATTAAGAATGTGATCTCTTGGCAAAGCAATTATTATCTTAGTTGCAAGATGGCATTTTTCATTTATGACTCAAAAGGGAAGTCTGGAATACATGCCCCATGCCTAAGATATAGAATTTAGGTGTCCAGATCTAGAGAGGAGAATCTTTTTAGCAAGTGCACCCTGCCACACATGAGAGCATCCAAAGCATCCAGAGGTATCTGAATGACTATACCTCACTGAAGGGCCACTTGTTAAACTATAACAGACATGCCACCTGTTCCTTCAGAGGCCAATAAGTGATCTTTGAACAGGGCTGGAGTTAAAAAGTAAACCTATGCTTCACGTTTTTGCATTGTTGTAACTAAAATACTTACAACAACTGACTTGACATAAGTATGCAGTCAATGTTTGCTTCTAAGATTGGCTCAGTGTTTACATTTTAAAGGAAGAACACATTTGTTATGAAAAAGATTTTCCAAATAGTCCAATTGCTTTTGAAGCAGCTCTTAAAGCTATAATACTATGTAATCAGCTGAATTTTCTGTACTACAGAACCTTTCCAACTCTATAGCCATGAGTTGGTGATATTTTACAGTGAAAACAGGTTCAATTTAAAACACAAGATTACAGATGGTCTTTTTTAAGTTTTACATTGTTACTTTTTTCATTAAAAACTATGAATTCTCAAGAAGACTGATAAAGATAAAATCCTTGGTGGGGCACCTGGATTTGGTGGTGGCTCAGTTAGTTGGGAGTCTGATTCTTGGTTTCAGCTCAGGTTGTGATCTCAGGGCCCTGGGATCAAGTCCCACATGGGGCCCTGTGTTTGGTGTGGAGTCTGCTTGTCCCTCTCCCTTCCCCTCTCCTTCCCTCTCGGCTTCCCACCTCCCTTCCCCATGCATGTGCACACACACTCTCTCTCAAATGAATAAATAAAACCTTTTTTTTAAAAAAAAAGGTAAAATCCTTGGCAATAAGCTTTTTTTTTTTCAATAGGCATGAGAACATTCAGAATATGGAAAAATCTCAGACTAGTGACGTGACTGGTGTTTCCTTTCAACATTTTCTTCTGTGTTTCTGGCTCACTCTCTCAACCAGCTTTTCCTCTCATACATCCTTTTCATTGTTAGAAAGAGGTAATAGACAAAAACTAAAAACTTCATGGAAAGCATATATGGAAAGCTGTTTCCTACAATATAAGCTTTAAGTATAATTTAACTTTTTATTTATTTTTCTCTTCTGTTGTCTTGTTCACTGGTCACTAAAAATGAGTATAATTTGAAAAGGGTGAAAACAGTAAGAATATAGATGACTTGAACAGATCAGTTTAATTGAGTTGACATCTATAGACTACTCCATCCAACCATAGCAGGATACACATGTACTCAAACTCACCAAGATAGACCACATCTGGGTCATAAAATATATCTTAACAAATTTAAAAGAACAGAAATCATACAAAGTGCATTCTTGTACCACAATGGAATTAAGCTAGAAATAAGTAACAGAAGGATATTTAGAAAATCCCTAAATACCTGGAAATTAAATAACATACCTCTGAATAACCCATGAGCCAATGAAGAAATCTCAAGAGAAATTTAAAATATTTTGAATTAAGGAAAAATAAAAGTACAGTTTATCAAAATTTGTGGGACGGAGCAACATCAATCTCCTTAGAGGGAAGTTTACAGCATTAAAAGCATATATTAGACAAGAAGAAAGATCTAAAATCAAAACCTAAGCTTCTACCTTAGGAAACTAGTGAAATAAAACTGATTAGCAAGCACAGAAAACATTTTCAATTTTACATACAATCCAAAAATCAAAGGAATGCAAACTTTAAAATATCCCTTTTCAGATACTGAATTAGGAAATTTGTATTTCTAAAATATAATATTCAGGTCTGATATGGGCGAGGTGAAACAAGCAGCATATATTAGTGCAAGCTTTTTAAAAAATTTTTATTTATATGAGAGAGAGAGCAGGGGGAGGAGCAGAGGAAAGGGACAAGCAGACTCTGAGCTGAGAGCGGAGCCCAACTCGGAGGTCAATCTCAGGACTCTGAAATCATGACTTGAGTCATAACTAAGAGTTGGACACTTAACGGACTGAGCCTCCCAGGTGCCCCTAGTGCAACCCTTTTGAAAAAGAAATTTGGCAATGTGGCTTTCAACATACCTCTTCCTTGCCCTGGTATTTCCATTTTAGTGATTATAAAGAAATAATCCCAGATTAAGAAAATATTTAATTCACAAAGATATTTATAAAAGTATTATTTAAAATAGCAAAAATTTGAAAATAACCCAAGTGTCCAAATAAATGCAGCATTAAGTAGAACAAGGTATATGCACTCATGGGAACAATATGTGGTCATGAAAATTGATGTTTTGGGAGAATTTCTAATAACTTAACAACAGTAAGCGAAAAAGAATATGGAACAAAAATTGTATGGATAGAAATAAGATCAGAATGAAATGTGCCAAAATGAAACTAGTTTCATGGGATGATGAGTTTGCCCTTCTTACTTCTTTTCTATATTTCCCAAAGACCCCTGAAGGATATGGTGGTTTGCTCATGAGTTTTGGAGATCTGTGACTTGGGTTATGGTCTTGGCTCTGCCCTGAGTCTCAATTCTCATTTGTAAAGTGAGGATGATGATTCAAGGTCTCTTCCTGGGTGACTGTGAGGATTGAAGAGAATGTATGTAGAGTGTTTAGCACAATGCCTGCCATACATTAAGTCCCCAGTAAATGCTAGCTATCGCTATTGGTTAGAAAAGGGAGGAAAAGTCCTATCAAGATTTCAAGTTCATCCACACCTGTGTGTGTGTGTGGGGGGGTGGTTTACTTCTATATACAACTCTATTTACTCATCCCTTTGGATAATATACATATTCAAGACATTTATTTACTGATTGCAGGATATTTTGAGTCCATAAAGGGGCAACTGAATATCCTTTTGTGTACCAAAAAAAAAAAAAAAAAAGGAAAACAAAAGAAAGAAAATATACACTAGGAAACCTTAAGTATATTTGACTCTGTATATTTAAAAGTGGTATACCCAGGACCACACCAGTGAGATTGAGAAAAGAATTTGAAGCTACTGGCTTTAGCTACTTATTACCTTACGTCTGCAGGTTTTGTTTTGTTTTGTTTTGTTTTTCAGAGTAGGAGATAGAAATCAGTACTTCCTCCTTTTCCCCTGCTGGCTGGATGGGAGGCTAGAGAATATAATAGTTCCACAGAACAAATTTCCTGTAGGGTCAACTAACCCAGAAATCCCCCGATGCTTCAGGATTCTTGTTAATATAAATTTCAGTGTTGTTTAAATGGGGTTAATACAGTTCTGTGTGATGAGAGAAGATATTTTCAAATGAAACTACAGATAAAAGGCTGGTATCCAAGATCTATAAAGAACTTCTCAAACTCAATACACGAGAAACAAATAATCAAATCAAAAAATGGGCAGAAGATATGAACAGACACTTTTCCAATGAAGACATACAAATGGCTAACAGACACATGAAAAAATGTTCAACATCATTTGCCATCAGGGAAATTCAAATCAAAACCACATTGAGATACCACCTTACGCCAGTTAGAATGGCAAAAATTGACAAGGCAAGAAACAACAAATGTTGGAGAGAATATGGAGAAAATTGAACCCTTTTACACAGCTGGTGGGAATACAAGATGGTACAGCCACTTTGGAAAACAGTGTGGAGGTCCCCCAAAAAGTTAAAAATAGAGCTACCCTATGACCCAGCAATTGCACTACTGGGTATTTACCCCAAAGATACAGATGTAGTGAAGAGAAGGGCCATATGCACCCCAATGTTCACAGCAGCATTGTCCACAAACTGGAAGGAGCCGAGATGCCCTTCAACAGACGAATCGATAAAGAAGATGTGGTCCATATATACAATGGAATATTACTGAGCCATCAGAAAGAACGATTACCCAACATATGCAGCAACATGGATGGGACTGGAGGAGATTATGCTAAGTGAAATAAGTCAAGCAGAGAAAGACAATTATCATATGGTTTCACTCATCTATGGAACATAAGAAATAGCAGGGAGATCGGTAGGAGAAGGAAGGGAAGAATGAAGGGGGGTTAAACAGAAGGGGAAATGAACCACAAGAGACTATGGACTCTGGGAAACAAACTGAGGGCTTCAGAGGGGATGGGGGTTGGGGTATTGGGATACGCCGGTGATGGGTATTAAGGAGGGTATGTATTGCATGGAGTACTGGGTGTTATACGCAAACAATGAATCATGGAACACTACATCAAAAACTAATGATGTACTGTATGGTGACTAACATAACATAATAAAAAATTTTTAAAAATACAGTTCTGTGTGTGTGTGTTTTTTTTTAAAGATTTATTTATTTATTTGAGAGAGAGAGAGTAGGGGCGCACAGAGAGAGGGAGAGAGAGAGAATCCTCAAGCAGATCCCCATCCCCCAATGAGTGTAGAGACGGATGTGGGGCTCAATCCCAGGATCCTGAGATCATGACTGAGCCGAAATCAAGAGTCAGCCACTCAACCCACTGAGCCACCTAGGGGGCCCTTCTCTATGTTTTTATTACCAAAAACAGAATTCTGTCCTTAACAAGAATATCATATATCCTAACAATAACTAATAATTTTAAAAGAAGATTCCCTCTCCTCTACTTGCAATAAAACTTGCATTAACTCAAACATTCATAAAGGAGGGAAGAAAGTGGAAAAATGATGTACTGTCCCTTCATGATGAAGAAATCTTCTATAGTTATGTTATAGAGATTAACTGCATGCATGAAAAAGTGCTTGGACTTCACCAGAGTAATGAATATTTTTGTATTACTTTTGTATTAACTTTGACTTTAAGGTTCTAATTTCTCAAATTTAATAGGGAATATTTCTGTGAGTAAAATAGCATTTATAAGTAGGGAAGGTTTAAGGTAGAACATTGGAAATGTTATTTTGGATTTTGTAGGAACATAAGTGAACTTTTTATTTTAACTTTGGGTGTCTATTGGCTTGCAATGTCTTTTACCACTTATTTGCAGGTTTTTATTTTTTTTAATTAAAAAAATTTTTTTTATTTGCAGGTTTTTAAAAGGCATTAATACCGGAGTCCCTGGGTGGCTCAGTTGGTTAAGCATCTGCCTTCGGCTCAGGTCATGATCTCAGGGTCCTGGGACTGAGCCCCAAGTCAGGATCCCTGCTCAGTAGGGAGTCTGCTTCTCCCTCTCCCTCTGCCCCCTGCCTCTTTCCCTCTGTCCCTCTCCCCGATCATGCTCTCTCTCTCTTACTCTGTGCTTTTTCTCAAATAAATAAATATATAAAATCTTTTTTTTAAAAAAAAGGCATTAATACCCAGAAACTATTACCTTGAGCTCTGAAGATGCTGTTATGATTAGACATTGCATAACGAAGTTCTTTTTATTTTCCTTGTAACTGAATCTCTCTTCTAAGGTAAGCTACGTTATACTGAATTTAGGGTTTAAGCAGATAGTGTCATAGATTTGCCCTCTAAATTGCATTGTAATCTTGTGAGATTTGAAATCAAAATTTTCAGAAACATGCTTATGTTTGAAATTGCGGTGTAATTCAGGGAAATTAAGGGAAATAAATATCCGGGGAAATTAAGACCTATAGTTAAAGTCAAACCAGAGCATAGCTAGCTTAAATAGCAGCTTGAATACATTGTCCTATATTATTTATTTTGAAATCCCACCTATAGACAAAGGTTTTGGGTTTTTTTAATCAAATTGCTGTTTTAGGAAATTGTGGGCTTTTTTTTTAATTGAAATTCAATTAGCCAAGGTACAGTACATCGTTGGTTTTTGATATAATGTTCAGCGATTCATAGGTTCAGTATAACACCCAGTGCTCATCACATCATGTGCCCTCCTTAATACCCATCACCCAGGGGCGCCTGGGTGGCACAGCGGTTAAGCATCTGCCTTCAGCTCAGGGCGTGATCCCGGCATTGTGGGATCGAGCCCCACATCAGGCTCCTCTGCTATGAGCCTGCTTCTTCCTCTCCCCTCCCCCTGCTTGTGTTCCCTCTCTCGCTGGCTGTCTCTATCTCTGTCGAATAGATAAATAAAATCTTTTAAAAAAAAATACCCATCACCCAGTTACCCCATTCTCCCACCCACTTCCCCTCCAGCAACCCTCAGTTTGTTTCCCAAAGTCAGGAGTCTCATATGCAGGAAATCGTGGGCTTTTAAAAAATTGTTTTCTAATTTTTGGACAATAATTTCTTTGAGCCAGAAAAATTTAGCAGAAACTTTGTGTTCTTGACTGCTGGTATAAGAGTCACCGGGCAAAGAGAAAGCTCAATCCCAATTCAGTCACTAATCCTAACTAGCTGTATAACTTTGAATACCCTGGAGTCTACAGTAAATAGGCTTTAGGTTTTAAATGTATAATCTCAATGGTCCTCAGTGTTTTCATGTTGAAAAAGGAGATTGGCCTCAATAACTTCCAAGGTCTTTCCTACACTAATGTTTTATCATGATAATTACAAATTATCTAAAGTTATAATACGGATGGTAAACATTCTTAAAATAGTCTGCTTCTCTTGGGGATTTATTTTCTGCTTATTATTTCAACTGTATCTTTATGTAAATGATTCCGACACCTGTATCTGGAGACTTGACTTGTTCAAGCTAAGCTCCAATGCCAGGTTAACTGTCTGCTGGAAGTAACTGGCCTGCCATTCTCTCTACATCAACCTTTTCACAATGCAGCCGGCCATCTCCTATCGTACCAACTCCCAGACTAGCTACATTTTCTGATTGTCCTATTTCTGAAAAAGAAACTACCATTTTTTTTTCAACTAACCAGATTCACAGCCACCAAGGCATTCTTGACTTCTGCCAATTCCACCATCAAACGGTTACAAAGTCCCATCAATTCTTCATATTTTGTTTTTTCTTCAATCTCTCTCTCTTTCCATTTTCCCTATCACCACCTTGGTTTCAACCCAGCTCTTGTCATACAGTAGCTCTTCACTCCTCTTCCAGGCCCTCTCTTTTCTAATCTATTATATGCCATTTCCAGATAATGACGACTATCATGTAATTTCCCAACACAAAACAGCCTAACTCACCAAAGCCTTTACCTGTTTGGTCTTAATCTACTCTTTCCTCCCCATCTTCCACTGATCCCCATGAATCCCTTCTCTTAATGGATGCTACTCACTGTCCAGGAGGCACTTCGTATATTGTGAATATACAGGTGTGGCCTGAGCATTTACGTGACGATTACCAACAAGGCTTGCCCACACCTGCTACCACATCCATCTAAGCCTATCCAGTTGTTGGACCCAGCTTAGTCCGCATCCTCCATGTAGCTCTTCTCACCTCCTGAGCCCACAGTGTTCCACCTGCTGCTAATTGCCTACTTTATAAGCCACTTTTCATGTTCTGCCTTATCATATTCTGTCTTAAGTTGTTCTATTTTTGAAATAAAAATGTAATCACAACTATTATAAGATTTTGCTGAAAGTTTAGAAGGCAGAGAATCAATCATCTCTAACATTTTGATCTAGTCTATGCCCTTTTCATGTGTATATTTCCTATAGTTATAATTAAAGCATAAATACAATTGTGCCTCCTGGTTTTATTTTTTTTTCACTCAATCTGTAAGGGGAAAAACTATAGTTGAGGATAATATAGTAATGCAGGGGAGGATAGGGGACAACTAACCCAGTTGGAAGGGGAAAGAGTAAAAAAGGAGGTGTGACAGCAGCTTAACTGAATTTCTGAGGTCCCACCAGAGTTAGCCAGAAGGAGGTGAGAAGAAGAGGCAAAGGCAGAGAGTGTGCAGTAGAGGCCTGGAGCACTGTTGTTCATCTCAGAGATTGCAGGTAGCTCACTGTGAGTGGCGGTAGAGAGCCTGTGGCAGGAAGCTGATACATCACAGAAGGTTTGGGCGCCAAGCAAGCAGCATGAATTCCATCTGTCAATGATGGGTAGCCACGGATATGTTAGTAAGTGCTTGGGCCAAATATATTGGTGAAATTGCTAACTTTTGATGACACACACAGCTGATTGTCTCCTCAACAGTCAACCTCCTTTTCTAATAGGAGCCTGATTTTCTTAAGGGTGGCAATAAGCCAAATTAAAATACTCGCCTCCCCAGACTTCCTTATGGTCTGGAGAAGCCACATAACTCAGTTCTGCACAATTTGATATAAGCACGTATGCAAGGTTGCTGGGAAAGCTCTTTAAGACTTAGCTAGAATATATCTTTTTTCCTTCTCTTTTTCTCCATCTCTCTTGCCTAGAATGCAGACACAAGTCCTAGAAGTACAGCAGCCATCTTTCAACAATGAAGAAGAAAACTGTCCAAGTTCTGATGACTTTCCTGAGCAGCTGCGCTTATACTGGGCTGTATGCCTCCTGCATACCTTCCATCATGAGCGGAAAATCAATCTTAGTCTGGTTAAGCTACAAGTTGGGTTCATGCAACTGAATGTAATCCTATCTAATATAATATCATATCTATTTCTTGGAAATTTTTTAGAAGATTTTATTTATTTATTTGAGAGAGAGAGAGAAAGAAAGAGCACGAGTGGGGGAGGGGAGGGACAGAGGGAGAGGGAGAAGTAGGCTTCCCGCTGAGCAGGGAGCCTAATGTGGGGCAATTCCAGGACCCCAGGATCATGACCTGAGCCAAAGGCAGCTGCTTAAATGACTGAGCCACCCAGGCTCCATTTCTTGGAGATTTGAAATGAACTTAGCCTCTTAAAGATTCTGAGAAGTCCTATTTAACTTAACTTACTGTTAAGATTATTTGACTACAGCACTCTTTTTCCTCATAATACTTAGTACATCTCACCGTACATGAGTGCGGAAGCCTGAAAAATGCTCCCCTTTTTGTGTTGATCTAGTAGATGGATAGTCGTGACGTTCTACGGGATAGGGAATATGGGAGGAATAACATAGGGGAGAAAGACGATAAACTTAGTTTTGAACGTGTTGAATTTGAGGTGTCTCAGTAGAGCTGTCCACTGACAGTTGGATATACAGCCCCGAATCTCATAAGTGAGATTTGGAAATCAGCAGGTAGATGGTGGTTAATAAACTGTGATTGTCAAAGTAGAAATCATTCTAGGAGCGTTTTTAACTGATGAAGAAATTGACGGTCTAGTTTTGATCCTTTCCTTTAACTGCCTAGCTATGCCACCTCTCTCAAAGAAGGAAATGAAGAAGACTCCACTTAAAATTAGACACACCGGACTTCAAATCCTAGTGGTCTGCTGACTTAGCTCTGTGACCTGGCTCAGGCATCTAACTTCTCTGACCTTCAGTTTCCCCATCAAAGACTTAACAACTTAACCTTAGTGAGTCCTTGTGAGAATTGTAACATACTCAACACTGCCTGGAGGTTGTAGCTGCTCCGTCAGTGCTCATGTCCCTCTGCCTCTAGCTGGGGAAGATCTGTTGCCTCATACTTTCATTTCCTGTGTGATGCTTTCATAGACGTGATGCAACATTTAAAATTAAGCCAGGGCAACGACTTAGCTTCTGCCTATTAAACATCTCTACATAACTTGAAGATGAAATTCCAGGGCAGGTCAAAAGAGATCGTATGTACATGATGGATTTGTATTTTACCATTGTATGTATTTAACGAAGCTTAAAGTGCCTCCTGGGTCTTGCTCTTGTCTACTACTTCATAAATATTAATTCATTTAATATTAATAACAACCTTATTAATTAGGTGCTATTATTATTCCCATATGGCAGATGAGGAACTGGTTGTACAGACAGGTTATTTATTTATCATTGCCCATAGTCACACAGCTAGTCGGTGGTGGAGCCAGGCTCACACCTGGGGAGCCAGGCCAGTCCATGCTCCTAACCACTACACTATTACATAAAAGACATGAATAAATAAAAGGAATCACCCATATTGTTTACTCATGCAGCCTTTAGTCATTGTCACTTTGTCTATTTTCTTACCTTTAAAAGAGTAGTAGTTTGTCTCTAAGCATCTTTTCATCACTGTCAGGAATAGCAATATGTATGGAAAGTTTTAGTTAAGAGCTATTTAGAGGAAAAAGTGTTTAAAATTTGTGTCAATACAGTACTGTCCAGATTAGCTATCTCTGTAACAACACTGTTCTTGTTTGTTTGAACTTTTTAGGCTCCATATAATTAATTTAAACATGAGAGAGCATGCGTGCATTTTTTTCTTTTTTTAAAGAAAACTACTGCTTACCTTCCTGGAAGAGCACGTGTAGTTTCAAAGGCTCTCACTCCCATCCTAGGAATGAGCAGCTGTAGCCAGGAAGCACACGAAATGAGAAACAGTGCCAGTGGCAGGAGGCTTAGATTAAAGCTTAAGGAAATTCCCAAGATGATGTTTTTAAAGGGCATAGACCTAGGTAGGAAACAAAATATAGGATTATTTCAATGGAAATCATTCTCTATTTAATTTTCTCCCAATAGTCTTCTAGGTCCAAGAGAGATAAGATCGTATTCATGGAAAGTTGATGGATAAACAATGATTTCTTTAAAAAAAAAAATCTGAAACCCATGTCCGATCTCCAGTGTATATTTCTTGGATGATCTAAATTTGGCACTTACATCTTTCACATCACTTTCTCTCTCTGTAAATGCATGCAGCTATTCCTGTTCCCTCCCACACATTGATGCTTCAAGGATAAATGAGATCTTGTCTATAGTTCAATGAGGAAAGATATTAGGTATACTAAAAATATCACTATTGCAAAGTTCTTCCTTTCCTTGGAAATGTATAGTAATACCACATGTATACAGTGTTGTTGAAGAGTCAGATTTTTCCATAGAAGTGATTATTTTTTTCAGAAAATACGTATTTATCCCATTCAGCACTAACAGTTTCTTTTTAAATTTTTAATCATTTTTCCAATTTTCCAATTTGAACTTGTTGATTTTTTTCTTTAAATTAATATTTATTGAATGCTTATTACCTACAATGTACTTTAATAGAACTCTTCCCTTCTGATTAAACAAAATATTTTATCTTTTATCAATGACCCTTCATTAATATATGACAAGGGGATTTTAATTTGCTTCAAGGATAATACCAGCCAACACCACAAAGCTGCTAATGCATTTTTAAGCTGCAGAAATATAAGCCCTAGACCTAAGTTAGGGGTACTACTGTTTCTGTTTTATTCTACACCAATCCAGATAAACCAGGACTTGAGTCCTAGATGCACAGTATAAGAAAACATTGATAAATCACAGTGTATCTGAAAGAGGGTGACTAAGAAGATGAAAGTTTCGGAAATCATGCCATATGGACAATTAAACAAACATTTGGAGAAGAGAATAGTTAAGTGGAGCAATAAAACATGACTTCAAATCTCTGAATACCTACCAGAAAATAAATTGGACCTATTCTGCGTAGTCACAGAAAAATAAACTATAAACATAGGTAGAATTTTAAGGAAGAGAGATGTCACAGTTAAACAAAACACCACCAAAAATGAAAAGGACTGCTTCTGAGGCTTTTGTTTACTGAGATTTCTAGAACAGAAACTGGGTGACTATTGGACAGAGATTTTGTGGAGAAGTTTCTTATGGGGTGAGAAGTTGGGCTGAGGGATCCCTAAGGTTCCCTCTTGATGTTGAATATCCTGTATTATAAGGAACCTCACTCACTGTGATAAGTTATAACAGAGTGACACCTTTTCAGCCTTTTGGTGCTTTGTCTCTGCACTGAAAGGCCTCACTCAGACTGCTATGTGTTTTTTTTTTTTGTCCTTAACGGCTACTTTTTATATTTCTGTCATCCTCCTTACTACCAGGTGGCCTCAATTCATTCCTTGTTTTAATGTCATCCCGTTTCATTCTAATTTGTTACTTCTAATATGTTGTGGTCTAGGAAAACACCATAACCAAACGTATTAACATTGCATGAATAATTTAAATGAACGTCTGAAGAGCTCTCCCATGAATAAGGTCTTTGGTGCATGGATTTTTTGCCATCTATTTTAGTTCTTAAAGGCCCTTTTAGCTTTCTTCCAAGTTCTTGGGGGTATGCTAGATTTAATTTGTCAAGTATGTGGCTTCTGGAAACTTGTTATTGAAATTCCATAAGTTTGTTAAGCTTCCTACTAATTCATAAAATTAAAAAAGAAAATTCTGAATCCATTACTGGATTTTTCCAAAATAGTCATAAGCAGTGATATACTCATCACTGAGCAAGATTTTCCTTATGTAGATAAACTTCCCCCGGACAGCTTCTTCAGAATGGAAATAGAATTTATAACCAAACTATATAACCAAATGAAATTGATTAGGATACTAATTACTTTTCTCTCCTGAGCTGCTTCATATGGAAAGGTGTCGATTCCTTTAGAATATGGGGATACATTCTGATTTTATTGGTTTTCTTTTTAATCCTGTACTTATATATATAGCAATAGTTTACACATAACTCAAAAATATTTAATGAAAACTTATTATATACCTAGCAGGTGCTCTCAGTTAAGAATAATGAAGACTATATTTAAAAAAACAACAAAACATAATAGGGGCCCCTGGGTGGTTCAGTCGGTTAAAGGGGCTGCCTTCGGCTCAGGTCATGATCCCAGGAGCCTGGGATAGAGCCCAGAGCCCCTTGTTGTTGTCAGGCTCCCTGCTCAGCAGAGAGCCTGCTTCTGCCTCTCCCTCTGCCTGTCAGTCTGCCTGCTTGTTCTATCTCTCTGTCAAATAAATAAAATCTTAAAAAAAAAAAAGAGCATAATAATGTTTTATATAAACTAAGTATGAAAGACTGCTTTGCCGTTAAGGAACTTAATGCCTTCTTAAAGAAACAAGAACCAGTTATAGAGCAATCAAGGAAGTATCTTATCCAGGTGGGATTGGTGCAGATAGTAAATGTTTCTGAAATCTGTAATGAGAAATGGAGTAGTTCTGCTTCAACAGAGCAGACTCAGAGGTTAATAATAAATGTGCTCTTTCTTTAATTTGCTTTGGCCTTTAGGTTAACATTGGTAGCCACAAGCCTTTGGCTATTATATTTCCTATCATTTATTTGGTAAAAAGAATAATTTGGAGAGGTGTTTCAGTGACTCAAATGGGAGCATATCCATAAGATATGAAAAAAGCCCCAACACTGCCAATATTTGAAAACTCAGAGGGATTATTTTCTAAAGTGTTATACAAATTGCTGTCCCATAACTTTTGCCACTCCCCAGTATTGGCCAGAGGAATAATTTTAATGTCTCCCAAATGGATAAAGCTGACCTCATCCCAGTTCTTCCTGGGAGATACAAACTTCTTATATATCTCCAGGTGAGTCATGAAAAATATGTACTTAAGACCCAAAACTCTGAATTGTCATCATCAGTAACACACAACCGAATAGTATCTTTAACATAGTTAATTTTCTGGGAATTATTCAAAGGCACAAAATGAACGTGGCGCTAAAACACGGCTTCCTACTTAACTTTTGCCTATCCTCCTGGATGTGTGCATAGAATTATATTTTCATAGAACTTGCAAATGTCCCAGACTCAAGTGCTATTTAATCCCCTTCCATAGCAGCAGTCCTGAACAATCCTATCCTCAATTAGCTGCTTCTGGTTGCTACTAAATTGCCCCCCTTAACTTATTTCACAACATTACTCTTTCACAGCACAACACATTCTATGTGGCGTGAGAGTGCTTGGAAAGACCAATTTTTCTTTGCCAAGACCCTGCCTCTAGACAAGGATGTTTTACACTGCCCATTAGCCAATCCTGTGACCCTTTTCTTTTAGCACCTTGAGTTTGAATTAGGGAACACCTTTTACATCAAAATGGATACACCTCGGATAAACTAAGCATTGATTGTTTAGCCCAGATGCCCTCTCCCGCCCCTCCTCCCCCCAGCAGCGGAGAAGCAGCGAAGGCCACTTAGCAGTTAGTCCAAAGCCCAAGACCCGGAGCTGGCTGGGTTGGGGGGTTCCTTTTCTGGACCGTGAGACTCCGGGAGAAAGGGTGGAGAGATGGGGAGTGGAAGGGAGGGTTTGTTTTGCTGGGGGATGTGGGAAGTAGGAGCTAGCCTGTTTCGCGGTTTTTTAAGCCCCTTGGCATGCCCTGACCTGATCAAGAGGGAGTCAACTGCTCTCTGGAATGTTCCGGGAGAAGGTGGGAGACTGCTTCCCAGAAGAGGCCTGTGGGTGCTGGAGGGCACCAGGGTGGTCACGCAGGGAGATGCAGGGCAAACACCAGGAGGGACACGAGGGAAGCTGGGGGCCGAGATGACCCGTGCACGCGGGGGCTAAGGAGCGCGGAACGAGCTGGTAACAAGGCTTCGGGGGCGGCCTGTCGGGCCAGGAGACCCCTCCCCGGGCGCGGCGGCGGCGGCGGCGGCGGCGGCGACCAGGCAGCGCAGGCTGCACCGCCCCGGCTGTCAAGCGAGCGCGGGGGGCGGGCAGGAGGAAGGGGTGGAGGTGCAAGGGGAGGAGGGCTGGCACCGGAGCGCCGCGGAGTCGGTGCAATAAAAATGCATCCCATGGAACTGCCCATGGAGAAAGACGGGACCGAGCCGTGGCAGCGAGAGGAGGTGGTAAAAGCGGAGGAGGACGCCCAGGAGGCAGCGGCGGCGGCGGCGGCCGGGAAGTGAAAGGTCTCGCAAAGTTCAGCGGCTGCTGCGGGCGCTGAGCCCCGGGCTAGCGGCGGAGGAGCCCGCGGGACCGCTCCCCAGGGGCTGCGCGGCCAGGCCGGCTATGGTCCGGGGGCTCCCGTCGTCCCCGAGGTGCCCGGACCCCTCCAGGCCGGTGCGCGAGGGTCACCCCACCGCCCGGCGCGGCTCCGGCCCGCGGCTCCCAGCAGCCGGCGCCCACTGACCGAGCCTGGCGCCCCAGGAGGGGGAAGAAATAAAGAGCCCCAGTTCTTCCTGAGGACTGTTGGCGCTTCATCCCACAACCGAGAGGTCTCGGCTCCCTCCCGCACCCGCCCGGCCCGGGTCCTCCCGGCTCCTCCCGGCCATGGGGAGCTGCGCGCGGCTGCTGCTGCTCTGGGGCTGCTCCGCGGTGGCCGCAGGTGGGTGGTGACGCTGCTGGGCCCCCACCCCCTTTCCCTCGCCCTTTCTGTTCCCCACCTCGGGACTCGGGGGTGCAGGGGAGTGCGGGCTGGGAGCGCCAAGCTCAGCTCCCGAGGATGAAATGAGTGGCCATGTTCCGCCTCTTCTCCCCGGGTCTCTACAGTTTAAAATACTATTGATTTTTTTTGCAACTGCGATACACTTCCCTTGGATAATCCGATATCCTGGGTGCGCCCTGCCGGAGATACCACGACCTTGGTTTCTTTCTCTGTTTGGGCTTGTAAAAAACTGCCTTTCCACTTTGTGAGGGAACAAAGGACCGAGCTCGCCATCCCCCGGCACTTCATGGCCTGAGGAATGATGGGGAGGGATGGCCCAGCGACCCTGGCCGCGCGTGGGCCGCGGCTGCTCTCTCGTGGAGAGCGACCGCCCTAGTCCCCGACCTCATGCTGGGCACTAGGGAACCAGGTAGGGACACCTGGGCGGGGTGTGTGCCCCTTCATCGCGGCAGTGGCTGGAATGCAGTGAGACCCGGGGCTGGGGCGATAGGTGGTGATCACCCTGGGTTGCACGAGCTGGCTGGCCGCCCCTAGGGAATTGGTACCCTGGCTGAGGCTCCGTGGGAGGTCGGAGGCGGGTCTGCTCCCTGTCTCGGTAACTGGACTACCAGCAGAGGCTTCGTCAGAGGCTCTCTTCCTCCTACTCCTTTCCCAGCTTTCCTGGGCTGCTCTTGGCCACCCGTTCCTAGCGCGCCGTTTCTAAATTCGGGAGCCCCCTTTCTGTTCCTCTCCCTCCCCCTTGAGGGTCACCTGGTTTCCAGTTAGGGGTAAGAGCAGCTCAGTGTGTGAGGGGGAAAGAAAGTGAGGGACTCTTCAGCCATCCGATCTCGCAAACGTTTCTCGTTTGCTCTAGAAAGGGGAGTGTGGGCTGGAGGGACGGACTGGTGGACAGAAAGCGCTGGCGCACTGTACCTTCCCTTCGGCTTCTTCCACTCTGCCCCCAGAGACGCTGGCACACAGTAAAGCAAAGTTTTAGAATCTTCAACCCAAATCAGTCAGACTCAGGAGCATCCTTGCTACACTTGGATAGTCACTTCTTTAGGGATGTCCAAGTATTTTGTCCACCAATTATTTATCTGGCTCCAATCTCTTCTGTACTTACTACTTTGGAGGCATTTAAAATGATTCCTTACTTTCCCCCAAGGAGCCATTAGAGGTCTAAGATTTTACTTTAATTCTTCTTAGGGATGTACCCCTGCCTGCATTTATGCATGCTCCCCCAACCTCAAAGTGAACTTTATTAAACCTTTCCCTTTTCAAACCATGTTATGGCAAAAAACATGTAAGCAATCAAGAGGTTGTAAATAAATATCACAAGGCAAGTGTTTCAAGTCAAAAATACTTGTACGGGCAGTATATGATTTTCCCCGAAATGCTTTGCAGGTGAGTCATAGCACACTGTGTGTTTGGGTGATCCTGGCCACGAGCAACTGTTGCTCCAGCTAATCAGAACAGTGGCGAACAGAGTCCAGGCATAATGCACATTTGAATTTGACATTTAAAAATAATATGCCTTTTGGTTGCAGAGGCTATGTGGGGCTGATGATTGTCAGTCGGTGTGTGAAATGTCTCTGTTTTAGTCTAAGCTGTCATTTGGCTTCTCCAATAGCATGGTGATAACAGTCCAGAGGTGCTCTCTCTTAAGAAGCAGAAACATTCAATTAGCCAGAATTTGGGGTTTGACTTCCTTTTCCTTCTTTCCTTCTCTGTTTTAACTTTTAAAATAGATGGTTTTGCTTAAGGTATTCATAATTAAAATGACAAATCCAAATTAAAGGATTAAAATATGTAGTCAGGATGTTAATAAGTGGATAATGTTTATCATTTTAAGTAATTTTGAAACATTAAAGTCTGTTGGACCTTTGTTTGGGTGGAAGCACATGTTTCTTTAAGAAGGTGTTTTAGTTCACAGATAATGTTTAAAGGTGCTGTTAGTGGCTGCCAGACTGTAAACATTCTCCTGTTAACCAAACAGGCAACTACTATATAATCTGTCATAGGTAGGAGCACTCAAGAGGCAGAGAGCATGTCAAATAAGCTTTTCTGCCATTTGGCAGTTTAGAGAGTTTTTTTCTTAGTTATATTTACTCAATATTAAAAATAGATATTATGCATCTGAGCTCCAGTGGTCTCTAGTTTTGCCTCCCAAAGTGAGATCTCACTGTATATTGATTAAATATTTCATATTGCTTTTCCTAGGGAATTTGTCCCTTCACATTTTTGGATTAAAAATATAATAGAATTCAACATTTCCTCCTTAATGCATTCTAATAAGCATGTTAGATAATGCTAAGGACTCATAGTATATTTGAAAGACTAAATTGGGTGATCTTAAAAACATTATTGTTTTTGGGGATTATTTAAGTCATGACATCAAAACAAATATGTATTTTTCAAATATAGGGAACGTTTAGAAAGGAAAGGACTTTAAAGGTTTAGGCCCATTATCTTTCCCCCAATGTTTCCATTTTCCTTCCTCTCACCCTTTATCTGAAGTGATTTTTTTCCCCTTTATGTGAATTGTATATCTGAACACGAAATGTACGCACACACATGCACGCTCACACACTGGTATAGACAAATGCACTATAAATGTAGAACAGTATTCATGCTCAAATTTGATAGAATTTCCTCTTTAGTGAAAGCCTTAAGCTCTTTGGGGATAACTTGACTGTTGAAGACAGAAGAGCTTTCCAGATGGGTTTGTCTTGAATAACATATGCTTTCCCTTTCCTAGGACTGAGTGGAGTAGCTGGAGTGAGTTCCCGCTGTGAAAAAGCCTGCAACCCTCGGATGGGAAACTTGGCTTTAGGGAGAAAACTGTGGGCAGACACCACCTGTGGTCAGAACGCCACTGAACTGTACTGCTCCTATAGTGAGAACGCTGATCTGACTTGTCGGCAGCCCAAATGTGACAAATGCAATGCCGCGCAGCCTCACCTGGCTCACCTGCCAGCTGCCATGGCAGACTCATCCTTCAGGTTTCCTCGCACGTGGTGGCAGTCTGCTGAGGATGTACACAGAGAAAAGATCCAGTTAGACCTGGAAGCTGAATTCTACTTCACTCATCTAATTATGGTGTTCAAGTCCCCGAGGCCAGCAGCCATGGTGCTGGACCGGTCCCAGGATTTTGGGAAGACATGGAAGCCTTACAAGTACTTTGCAACGAACTGCTCAGCTACATTTGGCCTGGAAGATGATGTCGTCAAGAAGGGAGCTATTTGCACTTCGAGATACTCCAATCCTTTTCCATGCACTGGAGGAGAGGTAAGAGCACACGGTTAACTCTACACTGGAAGTAAGGTAGAAAAATGTTACCTGCCCACATTTTTTTAAAGCATGAAGGTGTACTTGTAGCAACATGAATGAAATTAGAATTTTTCATGAGCTTTATTTGTCATAAATTATTTCTCACCCTTAGATATGGACGTGTAGTCATTTTCAAGCAGGTTGTCCACTGGCTGGGTTTGAGTTGGAATTCTAAGGTTTTAATTTTAATAATTTTAAGGAAGGGTAGACGCATGGCATCATCGCTCTATTTTCGAGGTTTAAAAAGCAAATGATTTCTTCAGTTAGCGGGACTACTTACTGTAATTCCCAAGGAACAGGAGTTACTGAGACAGCCTGTTCCTGGAGTTCATGCATGCTGGTATCTTCCTGAAACTGGTAACATAAATAGGAAGTAAATAAAACTAAAGCCAAGGGAGAAAAAAAATCTGTTTGTCAGAAGGATACTTCTGTATAAGAGTGGAGTTTTATTGTTAAGATTACAAGAATGCATAGCAAACAAATGAGGGTAGTGTCTTTTAAGATACAAAAGTTCTTTTTGGACTCATATTTGCGGCTTAGGTACTTCTGTCTTCCCTGGGCCCAAAACCATCCCAACCTCATTTTGCAAAACAGCCTCCTTAGCTACTAGTCCAATTCCTGTATGGAATGTTTTCCCCTAGTTTCATATTTCCCCTTCCCTTTTTAACTTATATGGATATACCTGGAAAGTTCCCCCTCACCCCCACTATTATGAAGACATTTAGAGAAAACTATGTTAAGTGAAATCAGATTAAGAGAATAAAATACCATCATGTAGATCAAGAAATATGGATTCAGACAGGGGCCTGGCTGGCTCAGTCAGCAGAACTCACTCAAAGTCATGAGTTCAAGCCCCATGTTGGGCACTAAGCTTACTTAAAAAATAAATGAAATAAAATAAAATAAAATCATGTTTAAAAACTATTGATTCAGAAAAAAAAGAGAAGAGAGAATATAGTCTTTCTAATTCTGGTACATATCAAGAACACACAGACTAAATAAGTGGTTCTCAAGTAGGGATGGTTTTGCCACCCCTCTGGACCCTCCCAGGGGACATTTAGCAATGCGTGAAGACATTTTTGCTGGGGGAAGGGACACTCCTGGCATCTGGTAGGTGGACACCGGGGATGCAGCTAAACCTCCACAGTGCACAAGACAGCACCACTCCCACTCCCAACAAAGAATTCTTAGCCCCACATGTTAATAGTACTGAGACTGAGAAAGCCCAGACTATGTGTGAGGCTTATGTCCAATGCATGTAGTACAATAGCTACAAACACTAAGATGAGCTGTCTTCTAGTAGTCCTTTGTATTGTTATTCACCAGCTTCCCAGATGATTGTACTTAGTAAACATTTATTGAGCCCCTACTGTGTGTTAGGCACTGTAGTCCGTGCCACTAATTCTGTCTTTGGTTTGGGGAGAGGAGTGCTTGCGAGCAGTCTAATGAAAAAGCTGGTTTGGGAACTTCTCCCCCCTCCTACCAAAGACACATATAGACTTTAGCCATATTATCCAGCTACTACTTCTGTGTGCTCTCTGCGGACCAGGCACAGTGCTGCTGGCGTGGGAACCAAGTGGGATGTGACACAAAGAGCACCCAGATGATTTTTCATTCTTCTTCTTGGTCTCTAAAGTTGGCTTCCTAGGTGCCTGGTGGCTCAGTCAGTGAAGCATCTGATTCTTGGTTTTGGCTCAGGTCATGATCTCAGGGTCATGTGACGGAGCCCTGTGTCAGGCACTGGGCTCAGTGCTGAGTCTGCTTGAGATTCTCTCTCTCTCCCCCTCTGCCCCTCCTGCTCATGCTCTCTCGCTCTCTCTCAAATAAATAAATCTTTTAAAAAATTAAAAAAAAATAAAGTTGGCTTCATATTGTAAACCCGTGTGCACCCTGTCATGATGGACATTTTTAAAGATACCAGGACAGGAAAGAGACGGAGAAGTTAGACTCATTGTTTTGTATGTGGAGAACACTTGGTGTTGCAAACAAATGAATGGCTTGAACTCTCAAATTGCTTTGGAATTGATCCACATGCTCATATCGGTTCCCTACATCGCAGTGCTATTGGGCCATGTGTATCTATGAAGTAGCAAAAATACAGTCTTTCAGTAACCAGATGGCGGGCATGCTTGCTTAGCAAATATCACATTGAATGTGTTACAATGGCCCAGCAATCACTTAGAGATAACTAAAGTAACATTTATTTAACTTAGAGTGGAAGCAAAATCTTATCTTCTTTCAAGCCAAACTACTTATTGTCATCAATGCTTATTACATCAAATTTCAAGCAAAGAGAGACTAAAATTTATGTTAGATATTTTGCCTTTTATATCCAGTTTTAGTCACTTCTATATCCAATTAAAAAATTTTTTCATTGTAACTGTTATTTTTGTAGACTTATAATTCAATGGTAAGAAAAAAAATCAAGAGACATCTGGTTCCCTCTAGAGTATTTTTGCAAGAATATAGCAAACCGTCATAGAATTTCTTCCCTTCAGAGCACAGGTTTGGAAATGAATCTTTCCCGCCTGAGTTGGAGAGTAGAAGAGTCTTCCTCAACGATAAGAACCAGAGGACACCTCTCTGGAGGTGATTACTACCTATATCTTCTGTGTTACTTTGGAATATAAGTTAGTGCTGAGCTACAAATTAATTTTGTAGTACAACTCTCTATCCCCAATCTCCATCTTTGGAAATTGATCAGAAAAATAAGCCAATTACCCTAGGGTCTAATAAGTGGTCTCAAATTTCATTTCTTGCTTATTTATAAGTATTATAGACCTGTATCTCCCTCCATTCAATGTGAGACTTCTTAGGACTTCTCTAGGTATTATCATACTACTTAGGCTAACATAAATATACCCCAGACTTAATTTGTTTCCATTATTCATTCCAAAATACTTCTTTGGGATTTTAGGGCCTTAGAGAGACTTGCAGCTTCATGTCTAAGAAATCAGATACGTTCATCTTTGGAGTTGAAGGCACCAGTCATCTGAAAGAGGACTTTTAAAAATATGGGCCCCAAAGGGATGCCTGGGTGGCTCAGTCGGTTAAGTGTCTGCCTTTGGCTCAAGTCATGATCCCAGGGTCCTGGGATCGAGGCCCTCCTCAGTCTCCCTGCTCATGGGGAGTCTGCTTCTCCCTCTCTTCCCCACTGATGCACATGCCCTCTCTCAAATAAATAAATAAATAAATAAATAAGATCTTTAAAAAAATATGGGCCCCCAAAGCCACTCAGAAGAATACTTTTTAAATCAAGTTAAATCTGCTACACAAGTTCTTAAACTGGTCAGCAGTTACAAGGAATGGTTCTCCTACAATGTGTCTCCTTTGCAGGAGAGGAAACTAAGGCTCGGAGGTGAAGCAATTTACCCAAGAATATTGCATTAGTTAATTATACGGCAGAGGCAGGACCAAATCATGTCTTCTGACTGTAAGTCTAGTGTTTGTTCCACAAAACTATGTTTTCTCTTCATTATTGACCCCCAAGAACTGCTCGCAGAGAGATGTCTGCGTATCTCTCTTCTTACTCTCTCACAACCATTTGTTATTCATTCGGATGTGGCATGAAGGTGAAAAAGGTAGTGCCAAACAGCTTTCTCCTAAGCAGGAATGTTCTCTGAGGCTGACTGGGTTTAACAAAATTAACATCTATAAATACATAAATGTTCTCATTATGCGTCCTGTGTCCCCAAGTGGGAAATACAGGATGTGACATTCCCAAACTTATTTGCCCAAAGGACCCTATTTTTGCAGAACTCCAATTACTAGCTTTCAGAACCACAGAGATCCACAGAGTGCAAGTTGGGAAATGCTGGGATGGAGGTACTAAGGCTCCCAAAATCCTGGTAAAAGGACAGATGGGGGAGATGTTGTTCAAGGGGTACAAAGTTTCAGTTATGCAAAATGAATACATTCTGGAGGTCTAGTGTACAGCAATGTGATTCTAGTTAACAATACTTTGTTGTGCGTTTGTAATTTGCTAAGAGGGCATATCAAGTATTCTCACCATACATAGGCAAAAAAGTGGTAACTCTGAGGTGATGGGTATATTGATTAGTTTGACATGGTGATTATTTCACAATGCATGTGTACATCAAATCATCAGATCATCCTCCTTAAGTATATATACTTCTCAATTTCCACATATACCTCAATAATTTTTAAAAAGGCACAGAGAGGCCTGGTGCTTGACGTGGTTTGACACAAGGCTCTATGCCTATTGGGGGCTTAATCTCCTACTTAGTTGGAGCAGTAGGTAATAATAACTTGGAAGCTAAAGATGAGAGGTTAATTCAGCTTTTTTGGGAATTCAGAGAAGCACCTTTGGATCCCCTCTAGGTACAGAGGGAAATGAGGAGATTCAGAGAGTCATTTTAGGCTCTGCACTGTGAGGCCTCATGCCACAGGAGTTTCAGTTGTCACTGTTCAGGAGACAGCAATGTTCCAGTGACCCCACAGTACCTCTAGGGTGATGGAGTCACCATCTCCTTAGAAGCGAGCACTGCTGCCCCTTGCTTTATTAACTCACTGCTAGAAGAGCTCTATTCAAAACTGGATAGCAACCAACCAAACCACACAGATTTTTTTTTTCCTCCAGGGCATTATGAATATAAAACATTCAAAGGGAGGCAGTGGCACAGAGAAGCCAAGAACAGAAGAAGTCTGGTCTCAAATGAAGCACTAGGGAATGGTTGTGTCGGCCTTATTTGCCTCTGTATCCCCAGCATGTAAGCACATTGCTGGGATCACAGTTGGCATGCAGCAAATCTGTAACTGAATAAATGAGCATGGACAGATGAGAGAGATGACAAGTAGGAGAATATCCTTCCATGACACAGAGGTGGAATGAATATAAGCCTTGGGTAGAGGGCATAAGATTCAGAAACCCTGGTTAACATGGAGAAGTTGAACTGGTAAAAATATGAGACAAGTTGTGGTGGGGAAAGGCAATTAATGAAGGACCTTAAATTATGTTTATTCATTCATTTGTTCATCAAATAATTTGGGGGATGTTAGGTGTCTGATGCCATTCCAGGTGCTGGGGATATGGTGGTGAACCAAAAAGATATACGTTCCTGTCCCCGTGAAGCTTAGGTACTGAGGAAGGGGGATGGAGGGAGGACAGAGATCAAATACTTAAGTAAAATATACAGTATGTCAGAGTATGGTTAAGTACCAAGGAAAAAATAAAAAAAGGTAGAGGATGGGGAGTGCTGGCAGGGAGGGCTTGCTGTTTCTGAAATAGATTGAAGGATTCGTGTTTGATGGAATAGTCAAGAACTCTGAGTTCCTGGCAAGTTTTCCTGAGTGAGCAAAATCTATATGTAAGGGTCCCATGTCTTTTAATCTGTAGTTATGGAAAAATGAAGTTGTGTATTATAATGACAAACATTGTTAAAAATCCTTCTTGCTAGGGTTTCTTAGAATGAGAGCATTTGAAAAGGAACCTAAATGTCATCGATGGAAAAACACATGACTGATGAGTAATCTGAAGCCTAAGGGAGCTAAATGACTTGTCTATAATTACTCAGCTGAAATCCGTGTTTCCTGACTTTTAGCCCAGTGCTATTTCCACTATACTTGTTTGAAATTACTTTGTCCCAAGTCAGGTGGTGTGAAAGACACAAAAACAATATATATTTCTTTCTTTCGCTGTCCTTACAATTCACTGGGTAAGAGCTTAAACATGATCACTGGGGGGCTGATTCATTAAATAATATGAGGTAGGGCATGATTAATTCCCAGATACGTTGTGCAAATAATATGGCTTTCAAAATCTGAGTATTCATTTGTCTCTTTGAAGGATGTCTCTTTGGCCATAGAAAAGATTACATTTCAATACCTCGTGGTAAAGTCACTGGCACAAGTGTGCAGAAAATAATAAATTACTTAATCAGGTTTTTGCAGGTATTTATATTCACAACATGCTAAGCAATATTTAGACTTTTAGCTGAAAAGAAAAAGTAATACATGAGTTGGAATGCTTTCTAAACACTACTCTTTGGTTAGCTCCTTGTGTTCTTCAATCACTGAAATCTCCTTGTGCCTGTTTTTGCAGTAGCACCAGCCATGAGTCATGGGAGCAGCTAATATCCATGTGCCAGGCATTCTGGAGAGTGCACCATACCCCTTAATCTCACAAGAACCCTGGTAGTTGGGTCCAGTATTAACCCCATTCTTACAGAAAAAGAAATTGAGACTTAGTGAGTCAGAGTAACTTGGTCAGGCTCAAATAAGCAATGAGCCAACCCGTGCCAGAGCTGGGATTATTGGCTTGCCTTAAAATTATTTATATGATTAGGTTTTATTATAACTAAAAAAATTTTTTAAAAAGTAAATTAGCTAGTAACTGCTTTACTAACTAACTTTACTAACAAAGTTATTGATCTAGTGTATTAATGTTTTGCTTTGAAGCATATTCTTAGCTATAATTTTATTGAACTTCCTTGACAATAAAATGTTGTATATATTTGTTAAGAGTGTTTCGATTATCCACACCCTGGGAATACTCCCTTCCTGTAGGGGCGGGGCTAGAGATTTATAACAGTGTTTAAAAAAAAAATGCCTTCAGTTTAAAGAAAATCCACAGGGTAGTTGTTAATTAAAATTATTTAAAGAAGCTACATAAAAATTAGAACCAACCCAGAGATTAAATCAATAAACTTTTATTTATTGATTTCAAAGAGTAGACTCTTCCTCCAAAAATACCTCCTTTCTAGCTATTAAAAAAAAAAAAAGTCTGTTAGCATCTGCTTGCTTTGCATTTGTTCAATTAGATGGTTTAACTTTGCCAATATTTAGTTAAAATATTCTGGAAATTTTGAGAAATCAGATTATAAAATGCTGAGGTAGCAATGAATGATTCACATTGAAAAACTAAGGCCAGACAATGAAGAGAAGACGAGGAGCAGGCACCTGGAGGTCAGGTATATCTGGGCATACAAGAGGCGCTTCCCACCAAGGCATGGAGAACCCTAGAAACCAGAATGGTGGTGGTAGTGGGGGCTCTGGAAGATAAGGAAAATGCATCATGACAGAGAATACAGAAGTTATTGCTTTCGATTAGTAATCAGAAGTGTCTGAAAACTCAGTAAATATAACCTCTCCCTCCTCTGCACCCCCATGTGTTCTGTGTCATTCACACATAACCATATCATGTCCCCTATCTCTTCTACTCTTATAGTGTTCACTTCTTGACGAACTTCGTCCCATCTATCCTAGTATATGCCCTGTGGCCCCCAGCCCCCCAACCTCTGTACTAGGCACAGGTCTCTGTAAAGCATAACTGTCCAAAATTCATTTATTGAATTGAATCATATGAAAATAACTACATATAAAATAATAATACTGTTTATTACTTGTGTTGGATGTTCACATCAACTACTAAGTGCTGATCTTTTCAAAGTAGTCATGATTCATTCATTAGTTCTATAAATATTTATAAAGTGTCTCCTATATGCCAGCCACTATTTTAGGAGTTGGAGATACAAAGCAAAAAGTCAAAAATCCTGCCCTTGAGCTTACATTCTAAATGTAAGGTGCTAAACAAGGTAAAATATATAGAATGCTAGACAGTGATAAGTGTAAAGGAAGAAAATAAAGCAGGGGAAGGGGCTAGAAAGTGGGGAGGAGGTTTTTAAGGTTTAGAAGGAACTCCCAGGGAAAGCCTCACTGAGGCTTTTGAATAAGGACTTGAAGGAAAGCAGAAGTGAGCAGTGGACATATAGGGAAAGAGCAAGGGCCCCAAGGAAGTGTGCCTGACGCCGCCAGGACAGTGAGGAGGCCAGCGATGAAGCAGAGGGGTGGAGGTACAGCATAGTACATGAGGTCAGAGGTCAGAGACATATTTAGAGTGTGGGGCCTCAGAGTAGGTGTCGGGATGGCCCAAATTTACACCTAGATCAGTGAAAGCCTGTTAATTATTTTTAGCATCCCTTTCATTCTCCAAGTAGTCCCAATTTGGACTATAAAGTATTATAAGTTGTTATGATAAGATCATAGGTTTTTACTCTGGATGAGATTGGAAGCCATTGGAGGTTTTAAGCAGAGGGAAGAAATGATCAATTTCTTTTTCATAAGATCACTTTTGTGTTAAGAAAAGACCAAAGAGGGAAGCTGGGAGACTGGCTAGAATGCTACTGTGATAATTCCAGCTAGATCTGGCAGTGCATGGACCAAGGGGGGCAATGGAAATGTGAGAGGTATTTAAGTTCTAGATCAATTCTGTGGATAGAGCCATCAGCATCTGCTGACAGGTGGGATGTAGTGTGTGAGAGAAAGAGAGAAGTAAGGATGCTTTTAGTCTGATCACCTGAAAAATAAAACGGCCATTTACTGAGGTGGAGAAGACTCTAGGATGCAGATTCGGAGAGGAATGCCAGGAGCTCATTTCTGGACATGTTAAGTATGAGTTACCTATGAGACATCCAAGTGGAGATACTGAGTAGGCAGCTGGATCTGTGAGTTTAGAGTTCAGAGGAGAGGTGTGGACTGCAGATATAAATTTGGGAGTCATCAGTGTAGAGGTGATACTGAAAACCATGAAACTGGATGAGATTATCAGGGAGTGGATGTGGATGGAAAAGAGGAAAGTCCAAGAACTGAGTCCAGGGAGGATCAAACTCAGTCCAGTCATGCTGCCATTACTAAAAAAACACTCTTGCAAATCCCAAGGCTTATATGAAAACCAGTCTTGCCAGTCTGGGGGTCCAATGTTTGTTTAATTAAGAAACAGCATGCATCAAATAACATTGACTTTCCACAGTCAGATGGCCAGTGCAAATTCTAAAACGACAAGTGTGGGACGCCTGGATGGCTCAGTCGGTTAAGCGGCTGCCCTAAACTCAGGTCATGATCCCAGGGTCCTGGGATTGAGCCCTGCGTTGGGCTCGCTGCTTGGCAGGGAGCCTGCTTCTCCCTCTCCCTCTGCCTGCTGCTCCCCCTGCTTGTGCGCTCATGCTCTCTCTGACAAATAAATAAAATCTTTAAAATGACAAATGTCACATAAACAGTGCATTTAAGTTGTAGGTATCAATAGTTTAAAATTTGTTAATAAGACAACAATAAAAATATTAGGAGAAATGTGTCTTTGCTAGACAACTTTAGGAAGAACTTCATACTGTTTCAGAGTCAATGAATTTATAATTCAAATAACAAAAAGGCAAATTAATAAATTAGATAATAATTTAAAAAAATAATAAGATGACAAGTGTGAGGGAAGGCACAGGAGCTGCAACTCTAGATTATCAAAAGACTAGAATGCATAGGGAGAAGGGAAAGTGCTGACTGGATACTGAATGAGGATGGAAAAGGGAGAGGGAAGAGTAATGAAGGGAAAAGTTGATTTTAGTGACCTTCAGATTTTAAGGGCTTTGTGTTCCATTTCATCTTGACCTATCCTACTCTTCACCCTCTTCTGACTCAAAATTGCAGCTGGAGGAGAAATTTTGGGGAATGATTATAAAAAATTATTTTTTGAATGCCCCTGGACCTTCACAATATTGGAAATTAAAATGTAGCATTGTACACATTTTTTCCTGCTTTGTGTGTTGTGAAATTTGATTTGCAGAATGTGATGGAGGGGGGTGCCTGGGTGGCTCAGTCGTTAAGTGTCTGCCTTCGGCTCAGGGTGTGATCCCGGCGTTCTGGGATCGAGCCCCACATCAGGCTCCTCCGCTGGGAGCCTGCTTCTTCCTCTTCCACTCCCCCTGCTTGTGTTCCCTCTCTCGTTGGCTGTCTTTCTCTCTGTTGAATGAATAAATAAAATCTTGAAAAAAAAAAAAAGAATGTGATGGAGGGCAACTACCTAAGGCACAAGAGCTATACAGTAAATCCCATTTAAGTACATGTGTTTACACTGTCACAATTTTTAAAATGTGTTATTAATATTTTAATTAATGATCACTGTATTAATGCTTAATTATTTTGCCAAGGAGGAAAAGAGAAAGCCAACATTTGGAGATTATGGCAGAATGTGCCAGTTTCTATGCCAGGCTTTTTGGATACATCTTTCTATATCTCTAAGGAACAAGCTCTTTTCCTGGATGGTTTGCCTTGTTAAGGAACAAACAAAAACAAAACACTGACCCTCTTTCTACATCATATTTCTCTTCTCTTCTTAACCTTCCTGCAAATGATAGAGAAACAGAAGCCCTTTCAGGCATCAGCTGTGTTTGCTGATGTTACTTTACACTTTATAATTACAGTTCCTAAAACAATAAAATAATTGTGAAAAATATTCACATGCTTTCTACGTGACATCATGTTCATTTGTGCTAACACTGTATCTTTTGGCTGCCACTGAAAAGGGCTTCTACATTTAAAATTAGATTGGAGAAAATGTAGTCACTCTCTTACACTGTTTAATCTCCGTTAAGGATGATTGTTTCCTTTTATTCCAGCCAATCTGACTCTTTGAAGGTCTTTGAGGTTTTCCATCAAACCCTCTTGTAATCAATGCTATATTTCTCTCATATGATTTCTGGCCCTATCTCCATATGAAAGCAAAGGTCAGTGGAGGACATTTCAAACCAATGATCTATTAGAAGAATCAGGCACCTCACTCCCCAAGAACGCTCATCTTTGTTGTTTCCCACCAAAGGGGTGCAACTCACCCCTTTGTAACAGTAGCTTCCTCCATGATGATTATCAAAGTTCAGGAGAATGTAAGCCCACTGGAGTTCCTTTGTGTGGAGTGTAGTGAGGAGGTATAGTTTGCAAAAACAAAAAACCAAAAAATCGCAAGGTGACTGTCAACTTCCTCTCTCCAACTCCTTTTCTCCCCACGTGCGCTATTAATTCCTGTATGTTATTTATGGCCATTTTTCTTTCAAATTTTCATTTCTTTCCCCAAAGCATCTAATTCTGTCACATCAGACCACTTGTTTTATCTCTTCTCTGGCTCAAAGTACGAACCTGTCTGTGAAAATGAACATGACACCGAGCCTGCCCCCATTATTTTCCTCTCTGGAATCTTCTATCGCTTTTCTCAACTCCATTGCCCCCTTGTGTTCCCATCACATTCTATTTCTACTGTCCACCTTCTTGCTCCTTCAGCTAGACAGCTGAACTCTGCTGGGAAAAATTAAAAACACAATTTTGCTGAGAGACGCCACTACGAATTTATGTTTTCCAGTCTAATCTGGCCTTCAAACTTCCCTGGAAATCCTTTGTTCTTCAGCCCTCTTTCATTCCTGTAGTGAGACTTTCAGAACGTCTCTCCTCTCCCTGAGACCCCTCCTCACCACCACCCCACTTCCTCTTGCTTTCAGCTAAAGAGCTTGCGTCCTACCTCACTGAGAAAATAAAAACTTGTGTGGATGGCATCACAGGCTAACCCAGAATGCTGGGTGCTCTTCTCTTCTGTTCCCTTCCCCCAGTCCTACTTCATTTACTTAGCTGAGTTGTCAGTCAAATATTTTTTGGATGGGTGGATTGATGGATAGATTATTCATCCTTAAGGGCTGCTTAAACTTCACCTCTTCCTAAGATTCTGGGTTAGGTGCACCCATAGCACATGCTCACCTCTGTCGTAGCACTTATCACATTGTTCTGTGAGCCCCTTAAAGTAGTTCAGACCGCCCTTTGAGACATACTGTCTTAGCATCTAAAATGTTGCCTGACATATTAAATAGATATTTTTAAATAAATGAACCCCGAGCCATTATTGTTGTTAATATTATCGATAATAACTACTTATTGTTTTTTGTGGCTTGCAGTGTTTGTATGCAGATTCTCTGGTATGCAGATACACTAAACAGTCTGGGAGATGACTTGCTCCATGTGCCCTAAGTTACCATTTAGGATGACAGATCCTAAGGCAGTTGATCAGTACAGTTTCTCAGCAAGGACAATGTCATAGGTTCCGTGTCTTTGCAAACCCAAAACACAGGCTCTGTTCCTAATCTGTGAAGGCCTGGCATAAATGGAAAGGTACGAATCTATCACCACCTCTCAAAAGACAGTGAAGGGTGCATGGAAGGTTAACTGGGGGATTTTGTTTAATTTTTCATCAGTATCATTGGAAATGATTGCCCAGAGGGCCTCCTGATTATGCATCTGCAGTGCTTCCAGCTGGGCTTCTTCTCACAATGCTATGTTGGGGACAGGGGTGGTTGTTTCATGATTCAAGGAAACAGTCACATCACGGCACTGCCTCTGGACAAACTTATGTAGCTACTTGGTTCACTTAGAAAAACTGAAAAGCTTGTTACTCCCTCTCCCTAAGAATTGCTTTCAAGTAACCTGCATTTCTAGAGTTGGGAGGAGAAACTAGCTTTGAAGACAGAAGTTTAAGTATTATTTCCTTTGACAAAACAGACAAAAATACTTTTAAAAATAAAATTTGGAAGCTACGTCTCTTTCCAGTTGCCTGAAATTCATTGTAGTATATTCCTGCCTTAAGGAGTTTACAGTCCAATTAAGACTTCTTCTTCTTTTTTTTTAAGATTTTATTTATTTGGGATGCCTGGGTGGCTCAGTTGGTTGGGTGTCTGCCTTTGGCTCAGATCATGATCCCGGGGTCCTGGGATTGGGTCTCACATAGCATAGGCTTCTTGCTCAGCAGGGAGCCTGCTTCTCCCCCTGCAGACACCCCCCCACCCCCCGTCCCACTCATACTCTCTCACTATTTCTCTTTCAAATAAATAAATCATCTTTTTTTTTTAAAAGATCTTATTTATTTATTTGAGAAGGAGCAGAAGAGAGAGAGAGCATGAGCAGCGGGGAGGGGTAGAGGGAGAAACAGGCTCCCTGAGGAGCAGGGAGCCCAATGCAGGACTCAATCCCAGGACGCTAGGATCATGACCTGAGCGGAAGGCTGATACTTAACCCATTGACCCATCCAGGTGCCCCCAACTGAGACTTCTGAATTGCTTTCTTTTAAAGGATGAATAATAATAGAAAGATGGAGACGGGAATTCCATGGAAAAGTGCACATGTATAAGGAAAGTCAACCCTCAGAATCATTAGAGTCTATGGTATGGTGGGGAGTGAGGAAGGGTGAGGGATGGGGGAAAGATGAGGCTGGCTCTGGAGGATCAGGTCAGACTATACATGATCTAGAGTATATTTTGGACTTGACCCTGTAGGTAAGTGGAAACCAATCAATAGCTCTTCTGGGTAGGGATAGCCTAATCAGAACTGTTTATGAAAGAAAAGTCAGGGAGCAGTGTGAAAAATTCTTGGGCAAAATTTATGATTAAACTTAATAGTGATAAATGTAAATTTCTGTTTTCAAAAAATCAACTGTACTACCACCAGAGAGGTGTAACTTATCAACCGTTCATGTGAAAAAGACCTCAGGGTTTCAGTTGACTGTAATCTCAGTGTGAGTCAACAATATATCATGACTGCCATAAAAGCTAATGCAACCTTAGGCTACATTTATAGAATAATGTTTCAAACAAAGGAGAGACTAGTCCTTCTACTGTGTTCTGTCATCAAAGCATAGCTAGAATATTATGTTCAGGTCAAGATATTCCTGTTTAGAGAAAGCCAAGCAGAACTGGTGAGAGCAATTAGAAATCCCATTATATAATGTACAATTAACTTAGGATATTTTGCTTATGAGAGAGGATTTATGGATGTTCAGGAATTGCTAGCATTCTTCAGATGTTTGAAGAGGGATTAAATGGACTCTGATGCTTTCAGAAGGCAAGAACATGACCAAAGAAAGACTTTCTTAAAAACTGGATGTATCCAAGAGACAAAGAGAGTTCCCTTGAGTTTCTCATCCCATGAAATGGGTCAGCAAAGTCTGAGTGATCGTGTACAGATTTAAAGGTTTGTTTCATGACTCTAGTGTCTCACCCACCTCTGAACACACAGATTATGCCATCGAGTGAGTCAATGACTAAGAAAGTCCTTTCCCTCCAAACTACTCCAATAGCACAGATCCTGGAATGAGCACTGCTTAGCTAGTCACATCAGTCTTCCAACTAGCTGGGCAGGAGCCCCCAGTTTTTGTGTAATCTTTTTGGGGGAGATCTCATTTTTGGCAAAGTGAGTGGTCCTTCTTCTTAATCACTGAGCAAAAGGAAGTCACTTAACTGTTAAAGAAAAGGGAGGCAGTGGGGAAAAGAAATGAGTCCCTATTCCCTGAGTCTTTATTTTGTACTCAGAGATGACATTTTATGTGTAGTTTATAATATCACCAGATGAAATGGGGCAGCACAAGTACAGGAGTTGGAGTTCCACGTCTGGCCCCTCACCAGGCTCTGATGGTTCTGTCTCTAAGTTAGCTCTCACCTGCACTGTCACCACTTCAGCTCAAGATCCCTTATCTCGCACTTGAACCTCACAATAGCCTCTCTCTTTTAGTTAGGGGTCTCAGATTCTTCATTTGTAAATTGAATCAATGTGAGAAAGAGTAAGATGTGTTTTATAAGTGGCTAAGTACTATATTAATACTAATTATTAGTAATACTATAATTCAATTACATTATTAGCGAAGTGGGCTTTGGGGCCAGTTTATCTAGTCATTCAGCCAAATAAGCGGGTTCCTACTATGTGTCTAGCACTATACCAAGCTCTGGGGATAGAGTAGTAAGCAAAAATAGACAAAATGCATTCTAAAGCAGAGGGAATGACTTACCAAAACATGTAGAGCACAGAGCATTTGTGAGTTAGGAACTTCGCATATTAACCCTGGCCAACTGTCAGTGTTTCCAAGAGCACTGAAGGTCTGTATTTTTGTTTAGTGCTTTTGGACAGATAGAGAACATCAACCTTGGTCATTTAATAGTAGATAAAATGAATATAAAGAATTATATACTTGTTATTAAAGCAGTAGCCGAGTCATCTTCATAGGCAAAAAGAGACTGGAAGGAATTAGAGAAAAATGAACAAATCAGATGTAGGAAGGGCACTTCATGTCTCTCCATTCCATATTTAGTCCTACCTATCTACCGTGACTCTACAGATTCTTTTTAAACTATATTATGTCAAGTACAAGATAAGGAACTAAGTTTTTAAAGATATTTTTAGATGGCAATATTACAGTAAGACACAAGTATGAGTTTAAAGTAAAATTTCTTACCAAACTGAAAAAATATGTATCCACCTACACCTTGTTGGTATTTCAGACTCACGGAGGAATTTCCAAGTGATCCTAGTAAGAGGTTGCTCAGTAGCAAACTCAGAGTAAGCAAGCAGTTAGGTTCCTGGCTCTTGTCTGGATTCCCTATTTGGACTTGCCTTCATTCTTTTGTTAAGAACATATACTCTCTGTGATTTTGTGTGGCAGATTTGTTGTTAATGACCTTAAAATAATATGCTTGTAAAAAAATCTCTCTTGAGGTCCTGCGCAAGTTAAGGAGTTATATTTAAAAGATTATCAATTTGCAATGCTGTAAGCAGAACTCACACACCTGTTTTCCTAGAACTTTATAAAACATGCCCCAGGTGCACATGGAAATTCACGGTCAAGAGTTCAGTGATAAATTATTTCTGCTCCTTTTTAATTCTCCTTTTTAAAAAGTCCACTTGATAAAGCATTTAGCTACTTCTAGATGGTCTAGAGGTAATGTGAGTGTAATTGAGAGGATATATTACCTATGGAGCTGGCCCCTGGTACTGTTCTTAAAGGCCATTTTAATCCCCTGGTCAGTTTCCAGCCAGTCACCTGCATCATTTCAATTGCTTCTCCCTCTTCCTCTCTCTCTGATGATGAGGAGAATGGATTCTCCTTTGTTAGGAACTACTGAATCTTTAGACTGCTGCAGCCTCTCCCAGGCCCCTTTGTAACCTTAGCCTTACCTGTTAGTTTGCCTGTTAGTTTAGTTGGTGTGTAACTGGAAATATTATTTTTTTTCATGAACTAAATAATACAATGACAGATGCTATGGAAAATGCAGATATCATGACATTCTGTTCAGATGTAAAAGTGATTCTTTCTTCCCCTTCCGGACCACCTCCAAAAACAGTGACATTGGAACTGCAATCTTGCCTCCCTGTTTAACCATGATTGGAGATGGGTGCTCAAGAAGTTACATGAATGATATTCTTACACAGAATTCATTTATTGCCTCTCATACCATTGTCTCCACTTGTCAACCCCATTTCTTCCCAGACTGCTGTATTTTACAATATACTTCCATATAATACTTACGTATTATAAATTTTTAAAAATCTGAATATGCTTAGGTTACAGAAAAGACTTTGAAATACGTTTGGATTAAATAAAATAAAATTAGAAAAAGGAATGCTCAGAAATTAAGAGTTTGTTTGACATCATGTGGAAGGAAAATGTCTGGAAAATATTGTCATCAGTAGCTTACACATATATATAAAACTGAGGTCATTTGCTACTCAGCCATAATTTAGAAACTATGTGATATGAGACACTGTAAATATCTTACCTGGAGAATGAAAGTTAAGTTGGTGGCTGGCCTTAAATATTTGAAGGACTTCCTTATTGAAGATAAAATAGGATTATTTTTGTATAGGTCCAAGACCAATATTAGAAATTACAGAGGACAGATCCTAGCTTAACACAGAGGAACTTTTTAATAATTAGAACCATTTAAAAAAATGAAACATGCTGCCCCATGAGGGTGTGGGAACTAGCAGAGAATGGATGGGTTATCAGCTCTTCCAGAGGAAATGTCCTGCAAGGAGAAATTTGGGTTAAATGGCCTTATGTTCTCTTCTGATTTCTAAAAATATTTTGAGGTGTCTTTTAGCATCACTTCTGACAGAGCTCAGTTTTCAAGAATTAGGGGACAATTGACATCCTATGCATTTTTGATTTTCTTATTCAGTTTTGTGTCCAGAGTACCTAGCACAATGCCTGACACAGTGTTTCCTCGGATAAGTAATGGTTGAATTAATAAATGATTCATTTATTAAAAGGCTTAATGTAACAGAGACCCGGGATTTTAGAAACAAAAATGACACTGATGATAAGAGACACAATCAGAATTTATATTAGCAAGCTTGCAATTATCAGGTTGAAAATGCCTTTTTCTTCTCTAACAAATAAGAAAGAAATTCTCAGTAACTGAAATGAGATTGAATTCGTTGGCCTGTTTTTCCTTAGATGTCGGAATTTCTATAGTGAGCTTTTTGCTCTGAAAGCCCAGTGATTTAAACATTCTGAAAAATTCTGTATTTCTAGCTTTTCTCTAAATAACCTCTACTCTGGAGCAGAAGGAAACATAGACTAATTTTAAAGAATTTATTGTTTTCTATTTAATGAATTATATAAATTAGGCCACCAGTCTTTTAGTTGAACTGATTGTAATTCACTTCATATAGGTCAATGTAGAGAAAATAATATATGGGGTGTTTTGCTTTTTAAGCCAGTTACTGGTCTTTATTTCTGCAAGCTTCTCTTTCTCATCCAGCTTTCAGTTCTCTTCCTTAATTTAACTCTTAAAACTAATCTTTATGTGTCAAACTAGAACTTAATGGGAAAAGGTATATGAAATTCATCTCAACTGGAAAAAAACCTTTCATGGTAGTGATTAATCCTATCTTCAAGGTCTCCAGACAAGTGAAGGACAAAGTGGCACTAGGCTACCCAAGTACTACAGTAATAGCAAACATTTGTCTGTGGTTTATAGAAAGTTGGGAGGTCCCTTTGAAGTCTATTTGTTTGGTAGCCAGGATCTCCCCACCAGGGTAACAGTGTTTAAAGTTTGATACTTTTTTTTAAGCCTTAATCAGGACATTTTGGTTGTCTTGAATAAAAAGTTGAAAGCACATTCTAGTGTAGGTTTGCATTATGGAAATCCCCCAATAGGCACACACATGTTCAACAAGAAAGCTAGTTTTAAAGTCAAACTAATTGCCAACTGTGGTTTTCTGTGGCATTCACCTAGGAAAAGTGGTTTTTTTAAACATTATTATAATATTTTTAACAAAGTGTTTATTTTTAATACATATATACATGCATTTTAATAAGGAAAATTAATTGAGGGAATAAACAGAAGAGGATAAAAACATTTTAAGGCCTTCAATGTGAAAAGAAAATGGCTGAAACTTTTGCCCCAATGGGTAATTTCATTCGCATTTGGTCTTGTTAGGGTTTAAGAGTTGTCTTACTCTTGAAGGAGGGGATAAAAGAAAAGAACTACGTGTTTATAGAAATGTAGATATAGTTAGGCAGACCCAGAGAATTTCTGGATATTAACAACAATTGGATATTAACAATTTATCTTTTTTTCTAATTTGACTAGATTTTTATAGGTAAACTGGAGATCCAAGGATGACTTGTTAGTACACTTCATTTAAAGGAATATCTCTATTGTCCTGCTGTAGGAAAATTCACTTTTACTACATGCATAATTTCACATTATGCATTAAATTACCTTGATATTACAGTTAAGTGACTGAAGCATAGAAGAGTGTAGTAGCTTTGTTCTGATCATGTTGAATGATAGCAGGGACAAAGTGAAATTCTAGGACCTTTTAATTCAGTAAGTGAAACAGCCACCCAGAGCTGTTGTAATTTCATCTATTTTGGACAAAAAAGGATATGTGCAACACTATAGTTTTTGCTACTTAAATACTAAGTACACCTCCAAATGCAACAAATTATATCAGAAGCAATTTCATTTTCAAGTTTCACTTGCTCAAGCGAAAAATCTCAAGTAGGATCCTCTACCCTTTAGGAAGGAAGGGGACATAAGTAGAGAAGGAATAAGAAAGAAAGTGTAATTATATTTAAGTATTCAGACTGATCTCCTTAAAATCAGAAAAGTTTTTCCTTTTCTCTCATTCTGACACTTCAGAGGTTGCAACATCTTAGAAGTTATCAGTTTGAAATGAGATTTCTGCTTCTGCTCATGAAGGATAAATTGCTATGACAATTGCCTTCCGACATTAAAAAAAAACCTAGAAAACCAGAAAAAAACATCTGATACAATTGTTTCAGACATTGGACAACAGGCAGCGTAAGACTGATTTCTGAGAGACGAAAAACAAACATGGTAAGCCCTGTGATTGCCCAGCTTACTAACGGGGCATCTCCAAGCCACAGCACAGGAAGGGGAACCAGAGTCCAGTGGTCTCATGGAGTCAAGGAGATAAGAGATGAGTGCTGAAAGAGGCCAAAGCAGCTAGGATTTGTGGGGCAGAATACTGGAGTAGAGGGTGCAGCATAAAAAGAGAGAAATCCGGAGATCTGTACAAAGATCTCCTCAAATCGTTGGCAGAATACTGAGGTGCATATGCGTGAGCTAAAACTCTGAGAGTGGGGAAAGAACCTCCAGAAAGTAATAGCTAGGTGAACAATTCCTAGTATTCCCACAGGGCAGGGAATAATAGCTCATGTTCCTACCATCCGAAGTGAGAAGTCCTCATAATTCACAGGCGCTGTGCAAAGTCCTCGGAGGGCCTTAGTAGTGGGATTAAATTAGCCCTAGAATAAAAGCTAGACTGGATTCACCCTAACAAAAATTTCAATCAACCTCAAAAATATTAAACTGACCCCAAGTAAATTAACTGCATGTCATAACAAAGTCTAATCCTTTTCAGAGAAATGCATCAAAATCCACCAAGCAACAACATAAAATTCAAAATGTCTGATGTTCAATAAAAAATTAACAGGCCTGAAAATATCTCTCCTGACTAGAAGAAAAATCAATTAATAGAAACACACCCAGAAATAACATAACTGGTAGAATAAGCAGATAAAGGCTTTAAAGCAGCTATTATAAATATATTTCACATGTTCTACAAACATGTTGAAGACAGAAATAAAGGATATATGAAAAGACCCAAATGAAAAATGCAATATCTGAAATGAAAATGTACTACATGGGATTAATAGAAGATGAGATAGTACAGAAGAAAAGAATGGTGAATCTGAGGGCAGAGTAATAGAAACTATAAATTAATGAAGCACACAGAGAAAAGAGAATTGAAATAAAAGAGCATTGGTAAACTGTGGGACCATATTGAGTGGTCTAACATTCATGTAACTAGAGTCTAAAAGGAGAAACAAAAGACCAAAAAATATTTTAAAAGATAGTAGGCAAAATTTTTCCAAACTTGATAGAAATGATAAATCTACAGATCTAAGAAGCTCCATAAATCCCAAAGAATCATAAAGAAAACCATATCAAACGGAGTTGTCAAGGTGATTCAATGAAGAAAAGATAGTCTTTTCAACAAATGATACTGGAATAGTTGGACACACATTTGCAAAAAAGAAAAACAAAAGGGACCTCAACACTCAGTTCACATCATACAGAAAAATTAACTTGAAGTGGACTATAGACCTAAATGTAAGAGTTGAAACTATAAAATTTCTAGAGGAAAACATAGAAGAAAATATTTTTGACCTTGAGCAAAGCAAACATTTCTTAGATGGCACACAAAAAGCACATACCGTAAAAGGAAAATATTGATAAACCGAATTTCATAAAATTTAAAACTCTTGCTTTTAAGACACTATTAAGAAAATGAAAAGACAAGCCACAGACTGGGGAAAAAATATTTGCAAATCATATCTCTAAATATATATTTACTTATCAGAATTTATAAAGAACTCATAACTGAACAAGAAGAAAAACAGCAAGAAAATAATATGGGCAAAAGATTTAAACAGACACCTCACCAAAGATGTATGTCAAATAAGCAGATAAAAGATGTTCAACACCAGTAATCAACAGGGAAGTGCACATTAAAACCACAATGAGATACTGCTTACGTTCACTATGAAGCCTAAAATTAAGAAGACTGACAAAACCAAGTGTTGATGAGGATGTACAACAACTAACACTTTCATCATACATGGCTAGTAGAGATGCAATATAGTGCAATTACTTTAGAAAACAGTCTTGCAGTTGCTTATAAAGTTAAACATGCTCTTACCATACCACCTGGCAATTCCTCTCCTAAGTACCCATGAGAAATAACTCATGTTCTCACAATGACTTCTGTGTGAATGTCCATAGCACTTTCATTCGTAATAGCCCAAATCTGCAAATAACCCAAATGTCAAGCAACTGATGAATGAATAAACAAACTGCCAAAATTCTTCAATCACTTCTTTCTTGCTTCCATTTCCTTGTCCCCTATTCTTTCTTGAAAACTCTACAAACTGTCCTTTATTCCAACTAGGCTCTCAAAAGTCTTCTGTGAGCCAGCCAAACCCCCAAATTTTTTGTCTTCTTTCTTGCCTCCTCAATGGCATTTGCCATTATTAATTACATTTTCTTTCTTTGCATTCTCACTTCCTTTGGCTCCTATAACAATGAATTTTCATTATTTTCCTACATTTCGCACTGATCATTTTTTAGGTATTATTTCTGGCTTGTCTCTTCCCTTCTGACCTCTAACTATGAGTGGCCCCTAAGGCTTAGCCTTTAGTTCTTAGTGTTTGTTCTGATACTCATTTATTTGCCTCTCACATGTGACTGTTCTGCCCACCCTGCCCTCACTCTTCCACCATGGTTCAGGCTCTTCTCTTTGTGAGATTTTTTTTCTCCTGAAGCGAAGCTCTGATCACCTGATTAAGACCTTCAATCATTCTATAACCAAACCAAGTTAGCTGTGATATAATGGTAATAATCCTGAACTTGGATTCCAAGAATCTGTGTTCAAATACTAGCTCTGCCGCTTACTAACTAGGTGACTGGACAAGTCAATGAATGTCTCAGAGTTTCTGTATCTGAAAAATAGGAATGAATAACACTATGCTATAGTTTTACTGTAAGGATGAAATAAGATAAATAAAAATACAGGTGGTTCATATGTAAGTCATTATTAAGCATGAGTATGAGCTTTTGACGAACATGTTAACCTCATATGTGCCCAGCATTGGCTACACAGCAGTGGGCAAGCAGACAAGGCCCTCTGCACACGGAGCTGACAGTCTAGAAAGGAATACAAGCAATTAAAATAGACATGGTAAGTTCTAAGTCTGAAAGAAATAACAGGTGCTTGAAGTAGCCCATGGGAAGAACATCTCATCTAGGCTTGCAGTGGAGAAGAATGGTGAAGAAAGCTTCCTCAATAAAGTGACATTTAAGATGACACCTAAAAGATACGTAAGAGTGGGCCAAGTAAGGGAGGGGAGGAGTGCGTGTCAATGACAAAGAGGTGTGAAAAGTATTCCTGACAGGGAGAATAGCATGGGCAAAGGCCAGGAAGGGAGAGAGACCAAGGAGCTTTCTAGGAACAGAAAGGAGCTCAGTATGATTGGAGTATAAAGTTGAGTACAAAGAGAGGGAGCAAGAGCTGGAAGTGATGGGCAGTGAAAGCAGAGAGATTATGCATGCAATTTCCAGCATAGGTCAGGCAAACAGAAGGTATTGGTGATCCAGGATGAAGTAGAGGGTGTTCTGAACTGTGGGCCAAGCAAGCCTGTTGATAAGAAACACAGGTGATCAATATTGGGTGTTACCCAGGTAGACAGACAATCAGCATCTGAGAGGTCCATCAGTGAATCCTAGCCACTGGCTGCATTCACTGATAGGGTTCAAAGAAGGCAGATTCGCAAAATCAAGGCAGGTCCCCGGTAAAAAGCTATTAATCCATTGTATTTATAGAGAGTGGTGATTTTTCAAGGCATTTCTACATCTGATGCCTTTTAAAAAATCTTCATTGCATCCCTGTGAGCCAAGGTATCATTACTTGGAAGCAGGTATCATTACTTTTATCAAGGACATAGTTAGTCACATCCATTACTAGAATAAAAGAAGGCCCTTTAGTCCTATCCATTATTAGGTTGAGTGGAGGTGTGATAAATCATATGTTATATTTTCTTTAATCCTACATTTTTAATTTAACTTTAATCCAGGAATGGCTAGTTACCAAACAACCATAGAGTGGGATATAGCAGAAAAATCATTAGATTGGAAGTCAGGCAACTGGGTTCTAGTCATAGCTCTGTCACAAACCTGTCAGCTGACCTTTGGCAAGTCACTTAAAATACCCTGTGCCTCGGTTTCCTCTAGTTGGACTAGATCATTGATTGACAAGGACTTTTCTGACACTCAAATCCTATAACTCCAAGTACTAAGAGAAAAGGAAAGGCTAAAATTCCAAATGTATTGGAGAATTTTTATATTTTATTTTTAGCCCCAATCTTTATTTTTATTTTGGTCTTCTGTCTAGTTTCTTGTCCCTCCTTGCAGTCCTGTCACTTCCCTTGCCCCTGAAGATATTTAAGAAGCTGCCTTTCATCACTTTAGAACTGTAAATATGCCCTTGAAACATGCAAAGAGGCTTTTGTGTACTTCCAAATTGAGGTTATTATCGTACAAGTAAGTCACTTGAGTGCACTGCATTCCTTAGCTTGCTCCATTGAAAGCATTATTAGATTATATTGTCCTATCTTAGAAGGACTAGTTGAGTAGATAAGACTCTCCCACTTTAAAAGGTGGGCTATCTGATGAAACAGGGTGCCTAATGCTCCAGAGTGTAAGCAAAAAGGATTTTGGTCCTGCCCAAAAAACAGACACACTTCTTAAGACAAGTAGGTGCTCCACTTAAAGTGGCACAGTCAAGGACGAATGTTCTAAAATTAAACCAACCAGCTGCTCAGATGCAGACGCCCACCTGTCAATTATGCTATCTTCTCCTTGTCCAGCCTTCTCTCTCCATGAAACTCAAACTCCCACTCACTGCAACCCTTTAAAAGCTAAAATGTCACATACTTTCCCAAAGGTGCCTATCCACAAAAGCAGGAAGACTGTTTCAAGAACATATTAGGGTATGTGTACTAACTCAAAAGTCTATGCTCTTTCATCTTATTAAATACCTACAACTTCAACTTAGATGGTGCCAACAACTGGCTTCAGAAGTCAACTAATATAAAACCGTCCTTGTTAGTGGGGTGACAATACAAAACTGGAATGAGTGAATCCTAATAAATTTCAGGAACTTGATATTTAATATCAAGTCTGATACTAAACACTAAATAACAGAGCTTGATAAACAGTGGAAATGGAGACAAATATATCAGTTTCCATGCTTAGGTCTTAGGTATACCATCCACCTAACAATAAACAAAACAGTTGTCAATGTGTAACAAGATTCACCTGAATTAACCAGATGTTATTTGTAAACAACTAGTAAACAACCACATAAGATAAATGAATACAATTGGAAATGTTTCTCAATATACATGTTATTCTACTGGGCTTAAATAGAGTTAGGAAGAACTGTGATTATTTTTCTTGTATAGAAATCATTTTTCTGTTGAGATGATTTGTCTTTTTATTAGATCATATTAGGCCAGAATTCCAGGATTCCTCTTTAAATGTGTTGCTGTCATTCTTGGAGTTGGTGTAAGTTTATTCCTGAAAATACATTATTCAAATCTGTCACTCAAAAAGCATTTTAATATTTATTAATATTAAATTCATTTTTTCTATAAAGTAAAATTTTACTAGTCATGTTGGACATGGTATAAGAGTAGTACACAGTAAGATATTTTGTAAGATAATAAGTTTTTTGTGAAGTACTATGTATCTAGTATATTCTCTTATAAATAAAATGCACATTACATGAATAAATGTTATTATATTTATATTATTATTCTTCTATCACAAAATTAAAATTAACCTATCTTAACATAATTCTATAATGACTCATTCCTTCAATACATTTTTTTAAAGATTTATTTATTTATTTGAGAGTGAGAGAAAGAGCACAAGCAGGAGGGGCAGAGGGAAAGGGAGAGAGAATCTCAAGCAGACTCCACGCCAAGCACAGAGCCCAAGGCAGGGCTCAATCTCACACCCCTGAGATCACAACCTGAGCGGAAACCAGGAGTTGGATGCTTAATCAACTGTGCCACCCAGGTGCCCCTATACATATTATTGACCATCTATAAGACATGAGAATACAAAGATGAATCAAAGCACAGCATAAACATAAAAAATATAAGATAGACAAATACATATATAGGTATCATAAATTATAAAGAAAGTTATAGTGAGGATTTACCCATTTACTAAAAGGTACAAATTACTAAAATAGAGCTTTGAATAAAGTTACAAAGTTTAGATGCTTATATTTTAAATTATTTTTCACATGCCTTAGTTCGAGTTGCCAATAAGAAAACTAATTTGTTTTTCCAGGATTTTTAATCTACTAAATCTAACCATACTTCTAAGCTTTATTAACAAACTTCCAGGGGCACCTGGGTCACTCAGTCGGTTAAGTGTCTGCCTTCAGCTCAGATCATGGTCCCAGAGTCCTCTGTCCCCCTTGGGTTTCCTGCTCAGCAGGGAGCCTGCTTCTCGCTCTCCATCTGCCCCTCCCCCCCACATGCTCTCTCTCTCTGTCTCTCTCTCTCTCTCAAATAACAAAATCTTCTAAAAAAAACCTTCTAATATGTGATTTCTATGAAATTTTTATATAAAAATAAGGGCTTGAGGGATGCCTGGGTGGCTCAGTCAGTTAAGCGGCTGCCATCGGCTCAGGTCACGATCCCAGGGTCGTGGGATTGAGCCCTGCATGGGGCTCCCTGCTCAGCGGGGATCCTGCTTCTCCCTCTCCCTCTCCTTTCCCCCTGCTTGTGCTCTCTCGCTCTTTCTGTCAAATAAATAAATAAAATCTTAAAAAGAAATAAATAAGGGCTTGGGATGCCTAGGTGGTGCAGTTGGTTAAATGACCGACTCTTGGTTTCTGCTCAAGTCTGGATCTCAGGGTCCTGGGATCAGGCCTCACATCAGACTCCACGCTCAGCACAGAGTTTGCTTCAGATTCTCTCTCTCTCTCTCTCTGCCCCTCCCGCTCATGCTGTCTCTCTCTCTCTCAAATAAATAAACAGATCTTTAAAAAAAAAATAAGGGCTTAATCCAGTTACAGTTTTATAAATTATACTTCAGAAAAGTTAAGCTGCCTTGGTGTTTTAGACTTTAGCTCTTAGCCAACATGCAGTAATAAGAACCAGACTAACTCCTCTGCCTGAAACAACTAAAAAAATGGACAAAGTATACGAAAAAACTGTTTTCAGGTTTTGGACATCAGGCAGCAGAGAACAGTGATCCCTGAAAAAGCAGAAGCAAATGAGGTGAGCCCTATGATTGTCCCAGTTTATTATCTAGAGAGAGCTTCCAGGCTGGGTACAGAGAGCAGGAACCTAAGGGGAGCCTAATGGATTTTTTTAATTAAAGAGCTGAGAGTCTGGAAAGAGATGATAGCTAGAGTTTGCAGGGCAGAGTACCAGAGAGGAGAGCAGTGCACGGGAAGAGACTTCCAGAGATCTACAGATGTTCCCTCTCAAGGCTTGAGATGAGTACTGATCAACACATTTGTGTAAGAAAACTACCTGAGGCCAGAGAAAGAACTCCGCTAAAAGACAGAAGGAGCAAATCCTCAGAGGTCATGTAGGACCAGGAGTAGTCAGCCAGAGTGGAAAATCTTGTAATTCAACCTTGTAATGCATCAGTAATTAGAAGGGTGTTGCTTCAATAAAAGGGCAAAATTAGCCCTATACTAAAGGATATTTTGGTCCCACCTAACAAAACTTAAAAGCAAGCCTCAAAAGGATTGAGCTATTTTCATGTAATCTAACTGCATCTCAGAAAGAAGTTCAAGAATACAAAGATATTCAGCACTCAACAAGATAAAATTCAGTGTCTTACAGCCAACCACGCCATGCAAAAAAGCAGGACACTACAACACATAATAAATACAAACGTTAATAGAAACAGATCCAAAAATTGTGTAAATGATGGAATTAGTAGTCAAGAATATTACAGCAGTTATTATAACTCTGTTCCTTATGTTCAAGAGTGTAGAAGAAATATTGACCATGTTAAGCAGAGCATGAAAAATAAAGCAAAAATCTAAACTGAACTTCCACTGTTGAAAAATAAAATGTCTGAGATGAAAAATCTATTGAATGGGATTAGTAGAAGAGAAGATTGTGAAGTTCAATACACAGAAATAGAAATGATTCAAGATGGAACATGGGGAGAAAAAGACAGAAAAATAAATAAACAAATCAGTGAGCTGAAGAACAATTTCAGGCAGTCTAATATATGTGTAGTTGGAGTCCGCAAAGGAGAGAGGAGAAAGGAAGGGAACAGGAAAAAAAAAAAGAAAGAAAGAAAAAGAAAGAATGGCTGTAATGTTTCTAAATTTGACTGTAACTATAAATCCACAGATTCAAGAAATACAACAAAACTTAAACAGAGAAACAAGAAGAAAACTACCCCCAAGGCACATCACAATCAATTTGTTTAACAAAGAATAATAAAGAGAAAAATCTTAGAGCAGCCTGAGAAAAAAATAACTCATGATGAACAGAAGAACAAATGTAAGGATGAAACCTCTTTGACCAAAACAATGCAAGGCAAATGAGGTGCCTGGATGACTCAGTCATTAAGCGTCTGCCTTCAGCTCGGGTCACGATCCCAGAATGCTGGGATCGAGCTCCACATTGGGCTCCCTGCTCAGCAAGAAGCCTGCTTCTCCCTCTCCCACTCCCCCTGCTTGTGTTCCCTCTCTCGCTGCCTCTCTCTCTCTCTCTGTAAAATTAATAAATAAAATCTTAAAAAAAAAAAAAACCAATGCAGGGCAAAAGACAGTGGGTCAGGATCCTAAAAGTACTGATAGAAAAAAAAATTGTCAACCTATAATTCTATACCCGGTAAAAATGTCTTTCAAAAATTAAGATGAAATAAAGACTTTTTCAGACATAGAAAAGCCAAAAAAAAAAAAAAAGTTCATTAGCAGCAGACTTGAATTGCAGGAAATATTGAAGGAAATCCTTCAGACTGAAGAAAAATGATGCCAGATGGATATCTGGATCTACACAAAGGAGTGAAGATCATCAAAAAGGGAAAATAGGAGGATACATGTGAGATACTTTTTTTCTTATTTTTAAAATCTCTTTAAAAGATAATTGAGGGGCACCTGCCTGGTTCAATCAGTAGCGCATGTGACTCTTGATCTTGGGGTCATGAGTTTGAGCCCCACACTGGGGACAGAGTTTACTTAAAAAAAAATAAGATAAAAATAAAAGATAATTGACTTTTTAAAGCAAAAATATTAACAATGTGTTATGAAGTTTAAATTATATAAAGAAGTCAAATGCATGACAACAATGGAGCAGTGGCTGAGAGGAGGAAAAGGGAGTCTACTGTTCTGTTTCTTATGCTATATGTGAAGTAATAAATATTACCTAAGGATAGACTGTGTTAAGTTAAAGATGTATACTATAAACTCTAAAGCTACCACTGTTTTTTAAAAAAGTTACAACTAATAAACAAAAAAGGAAATAAAAAGGACCCTAAAATAGTCAATCCAACAGAAGTAGAAAAAAAAAAGAGGAGTAGAATATATAACAAAAACCAAGATGGCAGATTTAAACACAACCGTATCAACAATCACATTAAATGTAAAAAATCTAAGCACTCCAATTAAAGGCATAGGTTATCAGATTGGATAAAATTTTTTAAAACGTGTAACTGTAAGAAATTCACTTTGTTTTTTTAAAGTAAGCTCCACACCCAGCATGGAGCCCATTGTGGGGCTTGAACCTAGGACCCTGAGATCAAGACCTGAGTTGAAATCAAGAGTTAGATGTTTAACCGACTGAGCCATCTAGGTGCCCCAAGAAATTCACTTTAAATATAAAGACAAATCTGGATTTCAGCTCAGGTCTTGATCTCAGGGTTGTGAGATCAAGCCCTGTGTCAGGCTCCGCACTCAGCGAGAAGTCTGCTTGAGATTCTCTCCTCCTCCCTCTGCCCCCTCCCACCACTATAACTAACTAACTAAATAAATAAATAAAATCTTTAAATACAAAGACATAACTACATTAAAAGTAAAAGAATGGAAAAAGACATACTATGCTAACACTAACCGAAGGAAAGCTTTTGGTAGTGGCTATATTATTGTTAGACAAAGCAGATTTCAGATCAAAGAATATTACCAGAGATAAAGAGGGAGATTTCATATTGATTAAAGAGCTAATTCATCAAGAGGATCTAACAGTCCTAAATGTTTATGCACCTAATAACGAGGCTTCAAAATACATGAAGCAAAAACTGCAAAAAAGGAACAGATGAGTTGATAAATATAGTTGGAGTTTTCCAGATCTTTTTTTCTGGAAAAATTGATAAAACAAGTAGAGAAAATCAGTACAGATACAGAAGACTTGATTAACACTGTCAACCACCTTGACCTAATTAATTAACTTTTATATAACACTTCACCAAAAACAGTAGTATACACAATCTTTTCAAGGGCATAAGGACCATTTATCAAGATAGACCATAAAACAAATACAGATAAATGTAAAAGAGCCAAATCATACAAAGTATGTTCTTTGACCACAAAGGAATTAAATTAGAAATCAATAACAGGAGGTATCAGGGAAATCCACAAATATTTGGAAATTAAGTAACGTACTTTTGAATAACTTATGGGTCAAAGAAGAAATAAAAAGGGAAATTAGAAAAGATTTTGAACTGAAAACACAGCATATCAAAATTTATGGGATGCAACTAAAGAAGTATTTGGTGGGGAAGGGAAGGCCTCAAATCAATGATCTACAGTTCTATTTTAAGAAACTAAAAGAAGGCTCTTTGGGCAACTAATCTTTGATAAAGAAGGAAAAAACATCCGGTGGAAAAAAGACAGTCTCTTCAATAAATGGTGCTGGGAAAATTGGACAGCTACATGCAAAAGAATGAAACTTGACCACTCTCTCACACCATACACAAAGATAAACTCCAAATGGATGAAAGACCTCGATGTGAGACAGGAATCCATCAAAATCCCAGAGGAGAACATAGGCAGCAACCTCTACGACATTGGCCAAAGCAACCTTTTTCATGACACATCTCCAAAGGCAAGAGAAACAAAAGATCAAATGAACTTGTGGGACTTCATCAAGATAAAAAGCTTCTGCACAGCCAAGGAAACAGTCAAAAAAACTAAGAGGCAGCCCACGGAATGGGAGAATATATTTGCAAATGACACTACAGATAAAGGACTGGTATCCAAGATCTACAAAGAACTTCTCAAACTCAATACGTGAGAAACAAATAAACAAATCAAAAAATGGGCAGAAGATATGAACAGACACTTTTCCAATGAAGACATACAATTGGCTAACAGACACATGAAAAAATGTTCAAAATCATTAGCCATCAAGGAAATTCAAATCAAAACCACACTGAGATACCACCTTACGCCAGTTAGAATGGCAAAAATAGACAAGGCAAGAAACAACAATTGTTGGAGAGGATGTGGAGAAAGGGGATCCCTCCTACATTGTTGGTGGGAATGCAAGTTGGTACAGCCACTCTGGAAAACTGTGTGGAGGTCCCTTAAAAAGTTAAAAATTGAGCTACCCTATGATCCAGCCATTGCACTACTGGGTGTTTACCCCAAAGATACAGACGTAGTGAAGAGAAGGGCCATATGCACCCCAATGTTCATAGCAGCAATGTCCACAATAGCTAAATCGTGGAAGGAGCCGAGATGCCCTGCAACAGATGACTGGATTAAGAAGTTGTGGTCCATATATACAATGGAATATTACTCAGCAATCAGAAAGAATGAGTTCTCAACATTTGCTACAACATGGACGGCACTGGAGGAGATAATGCTTAGTGAAATAAGTCAAGCAGAGAAAGACAACTATCATATGATTTCTCTCATCTATGGAACATAAGAACTAGAATGATCAGTAGGGGAAGAAAGGGATAAAGAAAGGGGGGGTAATCAGAAGGGGGAATGAAACATGAGAGACTATGGACTATGAGAAACAAACTGAGGGCTACAGAGGGGAGGGGGGTGGGGGAATGGGATAGACCGGTGATGGGTAGTAAGGAGGGCACATATTGCATGGTGCACTGGGTGTTATACACAACTAATGAATCATCGAGCCTTACATCGAAAACCGGGGATGTACTGTATGGTGACTAACATAATATAATAAAAAATCATTATTAATTAAAAAAAAAAAAAGAAGGAAAAAACATCCGGTGGAAAAAAGACAGTCTCTTCAATAAATGGTGCTGGGAAAATTGGACAGCTACATGCAAAAGAATGAAACTTGACCACTCTCTCACACCATACACAAAGATAAACTCCAAATGGATGAAAGACCTCGATGTGAGACAGGAATCCATCAAAATCCCAGAGGAGAACATAGGCAGCAACCTCTACGACATTGGCCAAAGCAACCTTTTTCATGACACATCTCCAAAGGCAAGAGAAACAAAAGATCAAATGAACTTGTGGGACTTCATCAAGATAAAAAGCTTCTGCACAGCCAAGGAAACAGTCAAAAAAACTAAGAGGCAGCCCACGGAATGGGAGAATATATTTGCAAATGACACTACAGATAAAGGACTGGTATCCAAGATCTACAAAGAACTTCTCAAACTCAATACGTGAGAAACAAATAAATCAAAAAATGGGCAGAAGATATGAACAGACACTTTTCCAATGATGACATACAATTGGCTAACAGACACATGAAAAAATGTTCAAAATCATTAGCCATCAAGGAAATTCAAATCAAAACCACACTGAGATACCACCTTACGCCAGTTAGAATGGCAAAAATAGACAAGGCAAGAAACAACAATTGTTGGAGAGGATGTGGAGAAAGGGGATCCCTCCTACATTGTTGGTGGGAATGCAAGTTGGTACAGCCACTCTGGAAAACAGTGTGGAGGTCCCTTAAAAAGTTAAAAATTGAGCTACCCTATGATCCAGGAATTGCACTACTGGGTATTTACCCCAAAGATACAGACGTAGTGAAGAGAAGGGCCATATGCGCCCCAATGTTCATAGCAGCAATGTCCACAATAGCTAAATCGTGGAAGGAGCCGAGATGCCCTTCAACAGATGACTGGATTAAGAAGTTGTGGTCCATATATACGATGGAATATTACTCAGCTATCAGAAAGAACGAGTTCTCAACATTTGCTACAACATGGACAGCACTGGAGGAGATAATGCTAAGTGAAATAAGTCAAGCAGAGAAAGACAACTATCATATGATTTCTCTCATCTATGGAACATAAGAACTAGGATGATCAGTAGGGGAAGAAAGGGATAAAGAAAGGGGGGGTAATCAGAAGGGGGAATGAAACATGAGAGACTATGGACTATGAGAAACAAACTGAGGACTTCAGAGGGGAGGGGGGTGGGGGAATGGGATAGACCGGTGATGGGTAGTAAAGAGGGCACGTATTGCATGGTGCACTGGGTGTTATACAGAACTAATGAATCATTGAGCCTTACATCGGAAACCGGGGATGTACTGTATGGTGACTAACATAATATAATAAAAAATCATTAAAAAAAAAAAAACCACACTAAGATACCACCTTACGCAGTTAGAATGGCAAAAATTGACAAGGCAAGAAACAGCAATTGCTGGAGAGGATGTGGAGAAAGGGGATCCATCCTACATTGTTGGTGGGAATGCAAGTTGGTACAGCCACTCTGGAAAACAGTGTGGAGGTCCCTTAAAAAGTTAAAAATTGACCTACCCTATGACCCAGCCATTGCACTACTGGGTGTTTACCCCAAAGATACAGACGTAGTGAAGAGAAAGGCCATATGCACCCCAATGTTCACAGCAGCATTGTCCACAATAGCTAAATCGTGGAAGGAACCGAGATGCCCTTCAACAGATGATTGGATTGAGAAGTTGTGGTCCATATATACAATGGAATATTACTCAGCTATCAGAAAGAACGAGTTCTCAACATTTGCTGCAACGTGGATGGCACTGGAGGAGATAATGCTAAGTGAAATAAGTCAAGCAGAGAAAGACAATTATATGATTTCTCTCATCTATGGAACATAAGAACTAGGAAGATCGGTAGGGGAAGAAAGGGATAAAGAAAAGGGGGTAATCAGAAGGGGGAATGAAGCATGAGAGACTAGGGATTCTGAGAAACAAACTGAGGGCTTCAGAGGGGAGGGGGGTGGGGGAATGGGATAGACTGGTGATGGGTAGTAAGGAGGGCACGTATTGCATGGTGCACTGGGTGTTATATGCAACTAATGAATCATCGAACTTTACATCAGAAACCAGGGATGTACTGTATGGTGACTAACATAATATAATAAAAAAATTAAAATAAAAAAAGAAACTAAAAAAAGAGAAAATTAAACCCAAAGTAAGTAAAAGAAAATAATAAAGATAAAAGCAAAAGTGAAACAGAAAAGCACAAGAGAAAAATCATTGAAAGTGTAGCTGCTTTTTTTGAGAAGATGAAGATTCAAGAATTTAAAAACCCATTAAAGAATCATTGCAATTATGATCCTAAAACTTCCATTTTTAGTAAATAAGAAAACTAGACCAGAAACCATGGAAAAGATCTAATATTTCTATGTGTTTGGGGGCTTGATCATGCCTGCCTGATCTATTTTCTTAAGACTATGAAAGATCTTGTGTGCTAATGAAGAGAAGGAATCCATAAAACCATTTAAAATGTATTACATATTTTTACATAGGTATATATACATATATGTGTGTGTTCATACAATTTTCATCAAGAGTGCAGAACTTATGGTAAGAACATTTTGCTTTTTTTACTCTTCTAAATTCTATTCCCTATTTGGCTTCTTTTTTTAAATACTGTTTGGAAAAATAGTTCATTAATTCATTCAATGTAATTATGAAATGCTATAATATGCCAGAGACTGTGGGACATGCTGGGGGACACAGCTGTTAACCAGACAAACAAGATCCCTGCCCACTGAGCAGTCTATTATGTGATGCAGACAAGTAAATAGGCAGTAACATGCACTAGTGTGAAAGTGCTATCACGGAAAGACAAGTGCCAACCGACAGAGTCCACAAGATGGGTAATCAACTTGGACCTGAAATATTCCTCAAGCTAGTAGCTAAAAAGAATTTTTTAAAATGTGATAACGAAGTTTCTTGAGTTATTATGATCTAATAACATAGGCGATAACATTTTAGGAGCAATATGTAAGGTATGAGTTTGATACTAAAAGAATCCCGTGACTACTATGTACCTAATATTTACTCTACTTATTCTGTTCATATTGTGTTAATACTCTGTTGAAAGTTTCATATCAGAGTAAAAGTAAGACATATGAAATGTATTTTAACTAATTCTCAGTATTATTGAGAGTTAGAAAACATATAGGTAATTCTAACCTTTTCAGAACTTTTTAAGGATCTCTTTGTTATACTTGGGCATAAGAAATGGGAGAACCTAAGCCAAAAATCCAGATCCTTAAGCAAAGTTTGAGGGATTCCAGGCTTAGAAAGTGAGGCAAGACCAGAGAAATGTGAAGATTCCAAAGATTAGGTAGGAAAGGGTCTGTGATTCATTCGGAAGCTCAGAGATGTTTCTAAATTATGCATTTCACTTAAACCATTGATTTCACATTTGGAAATGTATCTTCAGGATATTATTATAAACTTCTGCATTTTAGCTATATGATTGTTCAACATATTTGGTTATACTGAAAAGTTGGAAACAATCTAGATGCCTAATAATAGCAGCCTGGTTGAATAAATTATGTCATATCCACACAATGTATTTCCAACCAGTTGTTTAAATTATGTAGCGGTGTTTCTCAAATTTTATTGTGAATCAGAGTCATCTGGAAGGCTTGTTGAAACCCAGATTTCTGGGCCCCACCTCCAGTGTTTCTGATCAGTCAGCCTGGTATAGGGATCAAGAATTTGCATGTCCAGGGCACCCAGGTGGCTCAGTCAGTTGAGTGTCTGACTTGTGGTTTTGACTCCAGGTCATGATCTTGTGGTTGTGATCGAGCCCTGCATCAGGCTCTGTGCTCAGCACAGAATCTGCTCCAGATTCTCTCTCCCCCGTCCTCTCCCTCCTGCTCTTGCTCACTCTTTCTCTCAAGTTGATGGATAGATAGATAGAATAATAGGTAGGTAGGTAGATAGATAGGCAGGTAGGTAGATAGATAGATAGATAGATAGATAGATAGATAGATAGATAGTATTTGCATTTCTAACTAGTTCCCAGGTTTGATACCAATGTTGTTGGTCTGGGGGCCACATTTTGAGAACTGATGGAGAGTTATTTTCATTGAGTCGGAAAAAATTCACAAGGTATTGTTAAGTTGAAACAAAGCTGTTTACATTATATTCTATATGTATATATATACAGAAGTGTAGATGGGAAAATATTGTGGAGTTGGTGTTATTCCTGGTTGTCTTTGGGATCTCTTTGTAGCTTCTTAATGTCTCCTACATTCTGAGTGACAGATTTCTCTGTAATGAGAGTATTAGCCACTAAAACATAATCAACTTTCTTAATATGAAAAACTAGATCTGGAAGTCCTGGCCAATAGCACTTATAAGCTGGAAACATCAAAACAGGCTTGGTGTTAGTTCCCCTCTGGCTTTCTAACTATGTCTTGTCAGGAGCATATCTTCAGAAGCAGTCATAGAGGAGTAGTGATGGGCTCAGAGATACATCCTGTTCCTGATGGGGACAAAACCAGAAGAGGCTGATGTTATAGGAGGGTTTCTACCCTTCTTCTTACTTCATTTTAGTAGTGCCACGCAGGCTTCTTCTGGAGATGTTTGAAGAAAAACTGGGTGGGACCCAAAGGGCGACCTGCCAGAAGCTTGAAGCATCTGGATTGGCAAACTCTTTGTTTCCTGACGCAGGATAGATACATTTCCCAGAGTATCAGATTAAGGCGTCTCCTTTCTGGAAAAAAGATTTCATGGTTTAAATTCCCGTTGACTTTTGTGTCTGTGGCACTTTGCTGTCTCCGTTCCAGCATGCAGCCTCAGGGGTCATGATGTCCCTTCCCCACTGATATCAGTGTGCCAACTGTGGTGTCATGCACACTGAGCACAGAGCCGCCATTCAGCTTCCACAGTCTGGGTTCAGGAAGCCAAAGAGCTTCTAAGTTCCTATAAACCTTGACAGATCTTCCTCTAGCCTTGCATGTGCAAAGCAATTCTCAGGGGAGAAGGGGTTATACGGACGAGGGAGAGGGAACAAAGGTAAATGTCAAGGGTAAATATGAGATAGGAACCGAGAGAACAAACAGGTGCCACCAATGTTGAGGAAAAGGAAGGGTGGGCCACAATTTAGAGAAGCATGCTTATAGACTTTTCAGTGGAATACTTAACTTGGTTGGCACTGTGACCTTTTCCATGTCCTTGCATTACTGTGGTTGAAAAACCAGGAGGTAGCCACATTATTGGTTTTATTTAGAGTTCCTCACACATGTCTAACAGAATGCCAGTATTTGGGATATTACACAAAAAATAAGCCCCACATAAAACTGAGCGTGGATTCAGTGTTTTTTTAAAATTTTTTTAATAATTCAAATGTAAAATTATGCTATGATATAGGCTATCATTAAAAGAGACATTACTTCTAGAGCACTGGGTGTTCTATGCAACTGATGAATCACTGAACTCTACCTCTGACACTAATAAAATACTATATGTTAATTAACTGAATTTAAATAAAATAAAATTTTTAAAAATTAAAAAGAGACATTCGTTCTATACTGACTTCCAAGTAGGTGATATATTATTTGTTAGAAAATTTTCTTCCATATGTTGTTTTCCACCACTTTACATGTGAATAAATGGGGTGGAATATCGTTAAAGTTTAGGATACAACTTTTTTCAAGTTTTGCAAGTTCAAAAATAGCTAGAAATGCAGAAACTGGTTAATGATTCTGTTATTTATAACTGTTTTTATAATACAAGTTCCTACCTCTTCCCTTCTAGTGCTGTAACATGAATTCAGTGTGTGAATCCATTTAAGACCTTATAAGAGGAAGTTATTTAAAATCCTCCCCTATTACTTGAAAGCCAAGAACAATGTTATAATCAACCAATTCATTTACCAAAAATTTATTGAATATTGACTCTGTACCAGGCACTGTCCTGGGATCAGCGATTACCCTCAAGAAGTTTACTTTCTAGACTAGGAAGACGGTAAATCATTACACAACTACCACTACAGTGTGTCCGTTGGTAATAAGCACTAAGAACAAAAATGAGGCAAGGCTGCTATAAGGACTTTGTATTTTATTCTGAGAGAAATGGGAGGTCTTTGGGTGGGGGTAGATTTAAGCAGAGTGACATGATCCAACTTCTGTTTATAGAAAATCACTCTGGCTGCTGGACAGAGAATATCCATTAAATTATCACCCCCTCCCCCAAAGTTATATTTCATTTAAAACAGTTCTGCACCAGTGGGCCTGGAGATATGGTCCTGCACAATTGATTCTTGCCTTTTCATACTTTCAGTGCAAAATCCATTTCTAAAATGGAATTTTTATACCCAAAGAATTCCTTAAAGAAATTTTTTCCTGGAAAACTACTTTTAGATACATTCTCTCTAAATGAGAGTTTATCCAAAGCCTACTTTTTAATAATTACTTTACTTTCAAACTACTTGGTTATCAAAATATTTCTGAATAGAGTTTTAACATACCTTTTTTAACATTTATTTATTTATTTATTTGAGAGAGAGAGAGAGAGAGCACAAGCAGGGGAAGTCGCAGGGGGAGAAGCAGGCTCCTCGCTGAGTAGGGAACCCGACTGGGGGCTTGATCCCAGGACCCTGGGACCATGACCTGAGCTGAAGGCAGATGCTTAACTGACTGAGCCACCCAGGCACCCTAACATATTTTTAAAAAATCAAGAGATACCTAAGAATTTTGGGGGGGAGCTTTGTCTGTTACTATATAAATTAACAAGATTGTTTGAGGTTTCGTTCTGTTTTTTTTTTTTTTAAAGATTTTATTTATTTATGTGCCAGAGAGACAGCCAGCGAGAGAGGGAACACAGCAGGGGGAGTGGGAGAGGAAGAAGCAGGCTCATAGCGGAAGAGCCTGATGTGGGACTCGATCCCAGATCGCCAGGATCACGCCCTGAGCGGAAGGCAGACGCTTTAACGACTGCGCCACCCAGGTGCCCCCTGTTTTTTTTTTTTAACCTCCACAATAAGGTATAATTTAGTGTTGGCCTCCTTATAATACTGGCTTATGTTATGAGATAGCTTGGAATTCCTTTTTTATATTCAGTGGTTTCCACTGGCAATAATTTCCTCTTCCACCAGCCTCTACTCCCCCAAAGTTAATAGACCCATTAGAGAAGTTTGTACCACTCCACCCCAGGTCCACTTTTATTACCCCCATATAATGTATAGACACACACACATGCCCAAAGTCCATCCCTTCTGAATCTTCCTCCCTCTGGTTTCCTCCTCAGAACTAAAGTTTTAAATTGCCTTTCGAGTCTATCTATAACATACACAATAAAAACAGTTTTATTACTTCTACCTTGCATTTAGCCAAAGTACTGTTAACTAACTTGATCAGCCATTTTCCTCTCTATATTTGGATTTAAGGGACTTTTAACTGATTTCAGAAATCAAATCCACCTGAAAGGACTGTATATTTACTACTAGTAAGAATATTCCAAGAATGTGCCATAAGCTTGGAAGGCAGATCCAGAAAAGGAGAACCAAAAGTATTTGTAGAAACCGTGGCCCCAATTAATAACTGATTAGTCTCTGAAAGGGTCACACCTTATTTGGAAATAGGAGTGTCTGGATCTTGATTTCGCAATCACTCCTTAACTGGTCCTCCTGCTTCTATTCTTCACCCTTTATAATCCATTCTCCTCACAGCAGCAAGAGTTATCTTTTTCAAAAACGTAAATCAGATCATATCACTTCTCTGCGTATGACCTTCCAGTGGCTTCCCACTACAGTCAGAATAACTACCATGGCCTTTAAAAGACTCTCTATTCATGATCTGTCATGTACTGGCTCCATCCTCTTCTCTGAAAACTGTCCCCTTGTTTCCTGGACCTCAGTCACCCTGGACTTGTTGTTCTTCCTTTAATAAGCCAGGCTTGCTTCAGCTTCCAGGCCTTCAAACTTGCTGTTCCTTCTGCCCAAAATGCTCTTCCCAGTCTCTGCACGGCTGCCTTCATCTCGAGAGTCAGGTCCCTGGCTGGCTACTCAGGTTAGACTTATTCTGCATCCGAATAGGCAGCACACCTGTGTGATCAAGGTCTAGAAGCCTCTTATCACTTGCAGATGACAAAAGGTATAAATCACATAAAACTGTATGAGGCAAATGATCTGGGGTTTGCACACAGTCCTATATATTCATGGTAATTTTTTTTTCTTTACAGGTTATTTTCCGAGCTTTGTCACCACCATACGATGCAGAGAACCCTTACAGTGCCAAAGTGCAGGAGCAGCTGAAGATCACCAACCTCCGCGTGCAGCTGCTAAAACGGCAGTCTTGTCCCTGTCAGAGAAATGACCTGACCGCAAAGCCTCAACATTTTACACATTATGCAATCTATGATTTCATTGTCAAGGGCAGCTGCTTCTGTAATGGCCATGCTGATCAATGCATACCTGTTGATGGCTTCAGACCGGTCAAGGCCCCAGGAACTTTCCACGTGGTATGTAAAACAATTCCTCCCCTACGAAAAACAAACTGTGAGTTACCTTCAGTTTGGGCATTGGTAATCTAAGTTCCCTCAGAGTTGGTCTGTGCTCACACAGTGCTTCCTGTTTCTCCCTCTGCTGATTGACTCCTCCGACTGCATACCCATCCTATAAAGTGCCTATTAACTTGTTTTTTACTCTTCAATTTTAGAATTATAAATAGTCAGGCATGATAACCAGATTCCTTGGAACACATCCATGCCAGTTTTTAGTACCATGACCTTCAGATACAAAGTGTAAGGTGAGCAGCAGGAGAGGTTGGCATAATCATATTAGTGGTATTATCACACAGGAGCCAGCTTTGACAGTAAATGGGGACCATTGTTGAGTCGATTTTAAAGTGGAAAAAACAAGAACCTCAGTTTAATGTCTGGTATCTTTTGCTGTCCAGCCAATAGGATGAATAATAATTCTCCTCTGTGAAGATTGGCCTGACCCTCTGTCACCCTAAGCCAGAGTTAAACCCTCTTTCCTCTATGGTCACACATCCCCTTGTGTTTTCCTCTGCACTTTTACTTGTCTGCATCTCCTGGGAGATCACAAACTCCTGAGGACAGGGCCTGCGTGATCTTTGTATCCTCTGGACAGTGAGTTACCTGAGCCAGAATTAGGTGTTTGGTAGGTGTTTGACTGAATGATAATAACATAGGAATAGAAAAATGATGAGAAATTACTGTCATTGTCCTCACATCACCTTCTTCCAAAAAAAAAAAAAAGACACAAAGTGGTTCAGACAGCAAGCCCCTTGTTGGGATGCACCCAGAGCTATGGTTGGGGATTAGACAAAGAGAAGGCAAATAGGAGAGCGCTCCAATTTTTGAAGTTTTATATTGTGCTCTGATACTTCTTTTTTTTTTTAAAGATTTTATTTATTCATTCGACAGAGATAGAGACAGCCAGCGAGAGAGAGAGGGAACACAAACAGGGGGAGTGGGAGAGGAAGAAGCAGGCTCATAGCAGAGGAGCCTGATGTGGGGCTCGATCCCACAACACCGGGATCACGCCCTGAGCCGAAGGCAGACGCTTAACCGCTGTGCCACCCAGGTGCCCCGTGCTCTGATACTTCTGACCAAAGCAAAAAACAAATAAAAATGTAAAGACCTCAAAGTATCCTTCCTTCATTTCCTAGAGAGGAGACTTCCATATTTGTCTTCTTTTCCCCAGCCCTGATAGATGACAGGGCCATTAGGGACCATGACCCAGTTAGCCAGCCGGACAGTTTGTTTCTTGGGCTAAGTCCCTGGAGTGCAAGACAGCATTGGGGTAATGAAAATGACTAGGGCACCAACCAGAGTTGCAAAAACAGAAAAAATGCTATTACTCTAGAAATGAAGCTGGGGCTCCCAAGTTGGAGAAAATGCAGCACTCACCCAAACACCTACTAGTTTGCAGACACTAATGGATCTTTGAACTAACATTGCTTCAAATAAAGCATGGAATAATTTGTAATACCTAAGTTAATGGGGTTCAGGTATGATTCAAATAGAAAATAGCCCAGATATGCTAGAGACACATCAATCTACTAGACTATAAACTAGAAAGTTGGTGCGAAGTAGAATGCCAATAAATTTCTGCCATTATATTTCAGTGAATGAGTGAAAGGAGAGCATGCAGGCTGCAATGGGCTGAGTGTTTGTGTCCCTCCAAAATTCACATGTTGAAAACCTAATCACAATGTGATGGGATGAGGAGGTGGGGCCTTTGGAAGGTAATTAGGTCATGAGAGTAGAGACCTCATGAATGGGATTAGTGGCCTTAAGAGACCAGAGAGCTAGCTAGCTCTCTTTCTGCTATGTGAGGATACAATGAGCAGGTAGCAGTCTGTCACCCAGAAGAAGGTCTTTACGAGAACCCGACCCTGCTAGCACCCCGATCTTAGACTTCCAGTCTCTAGAACTGTGAGAAATAAATTTCTTTTGTTCATAAGCCACAAGCCAGTCAAGGTATAAAGCCTGGAAAACTGCAAGCTGAAGACCAACCACACTGGCCACATGGGCTACCTGAACACTGTAACTGTCTCTCCGGATGGATTTCTCTGTGCTTCCAGAGTCAAGGGTGGCCAGGCCATGCTGTGGGACTTCCACAAAGGCAAGTACTTTCATACACTAGATGGCAGACACATCGTCAATGCCCTGTGATCCAGCCCCTACCACTACTGGCTCTGGGCTGCCACAGGCCACAGCATCAAGATCTGGGACTTGAAGGGCAAGATCATTGCAGATGAATGGAAATAAGAAGTTATCAGTACCAGCAGCAAGTCAGAGCCGTCCCATTGTACCTTCCTGGCCTGGTCTGCTGATGGCCAGACTCTGCTGGCTACACAGACAACCTCGTTACAGGTATGACAGGTGACCATCAATACCTCCTAGAAATATAAGCCAGAGTTTTAGAAATTTTTTTAAAAATGGTTTTCTGACTTTTTTTAAAAAAAGAATTCTATTAATTCTGCTAAATTCAAAAAGAGATAAATACACAGAGTTATGGAAACTTTTGCAAAAGTCTTAAAACATAACTATTCTATACAGTCTTCTGCCAGCAAGAAAGCTGTCGGCCTATGAGCCTGAGCCTCCATGTGTGCACTGCTGGCCCTACACTGCATTCGGCCACTACCCACCGAACCTCTTGCTTCCACCATGGCATTGCTGCATTCCAGCAGTGTCCTATCCAAACCAAATCACTGCCACTTTCCGCCCCAACCTCACCAGCTGGCCTCTGCAAGAGTCAGCTCCTGGTGAGCCCATGTGGAGATGGGGCCCCCAGATCCAATCCTGGGAGTCACAAAAGCCTATAAGAGAGACACTGACAGTAAAAAGAAGAATCTGGTAGGTGGTGCCTACCAGTATCATGGAAAGCCTTATGTCCTCCTAGTGTCTGGAAGACAGAGGCCCAGATTGCTGCAAAAAATTTGAATAAAGAAAATCTGCCATTGCAAGACTGGCTGAATTTTGCAAGGCATCTATAGAACTAACCTTGGGTGAGAACAGCAAAATGTTGAAAACTGGCCAGTGTGTCACTGTGCAAACCATTTCTGGAACTGAGGCCTTAGGGATCAGGCCTTAGGGATTAATTTTCTGCAAAGATATTTTTAAGTTCAGCCAAGATGTCTTTCTGCCCAAACCATCAGACATACGGGCATGCACCTACAAAGTTATCAATACTATGACCCCAAGACTTGTGGCTTTGACTTCACAGGCACTAGGGAGGACATTTCAAAAATGTCAGAGCAAACTGCACACTCCTGCCCACAATCCCATGGGAGTGGACCCTCATCCTGAGCAATAGAAGGCAACATCAATAGCAGTGAAAAAGAGAATCTCTCTACGTTCTTTGACATGGCCTACCAAGGCTTTGCCAATAGTGATGGTAACAAGGATGCCTGGGCTGTGCACCACTTCATCAAAGAAGGCATTAACATTTGTCTCTGCCAATCCTATACCAAGAACACGGGCTTCTATGGTAAGCGTGTGGGAGACTTCACTGTGCTCTGCAAAGATGCTGATGAAGTCAGAGGGGTAGAGTCACAATTGAAGGCCTTGATCCATCTCATGTATTCCAGCCCTCCTCTCAATGGAGCTCAGGTTGCCTTGACCATTCTGACCAGCCCTGATTTTCAAAAACAATAGCTGCAGGAAGAGCAAGTCATGGCCAACTGCATCATTAGTATCCGGATTCAGCTGGTCTCCAACCTCAAGAAGGAGGGCTTCTCCCAACAATGGGCAGCATATCCCCGACCAGGCTGGCATGTTCTGTTTCACAGGGCTAAAGCCTGAACAGATGGAGCAGCTGATCGAGGAGTTCTCCATGTACATGAGAGAGGTCAGCCACATCTCTGTGGCAAGGGTCACTGGACAACTGGGCTACCTTGCTCATGACATTTACCAGGTCACCAAGTGATTTCCCTGATGAGAGGGAACAGAGACAACTACCTTCAGCCTCTGCACATGTGAGATTCACAGGATTAAGGAAGGGTGGAGGTGATGAGTGGATCGTTTCTTTCAACCACAGTGATTGAATGTGTTTCTCAGAAAAATACATGTAGTTAAACGGGACAGAGGCATCCATAGCTGGTGTCTGGAACTGTGGGGCTTGAAACCAAACTCTCCCCCATCTTTTTATCCACAACTTTTCTGAAATAGTTAACATGTACAAGAAAGTCCTATCCTTAAAAAACCCATAATCATGCCATTGCAATATTGCAGAAGCTTTAACTAAAGCACCTTATGGTGTTGAGAGGTCCTCAGTGGACCCAGCATGAGACATAGCCCTTCTTAGAGGCTTTGTGAGAAGACCCAGTCCAAACATTAGTGGTCAGCCTGCTTGTCTTCCCGTGATTGAACAATCTTATCAACAGACCATATTAACTGAAATCATGTTTTATGAAAACCAGGGTCTGTTGCCACTGAAGCAAGGAAAATAAAAGATACTGTTCCTGTCTTGTTTAAGAAAAAAAGAAAGAAGTTTCTCCTTTTTAATGCTTCCGGGCATTTTAATGCTTATCCCTTATCCCTGCTGTCCTTTTCCTGAGACACAAAGATCTATAACTAGCCTAGATTTTCATCCTGTTCTACTGGTTGATTGACCATCAACCCCATCTTCTTGGAACTTATTTATTTGAAGAATGAAGGACATAATTTGCTATCCATCCCATAACCTCATCTTTCTTAGCAAAGAATAGCGAGGGTAGGCAACTGCACCTTATTTCAGCATCCTTTTCAGTGATTGTTTAATTTTCCCCTGTTGGGTTGTTGTCTCTGCCCAGTGGGACCTCATCCTTCCGTTCAGTGTGGTTGTGCAGTCTCTCATCTCGCATCATGAGTGGGGCAATACAGGGTAATACCAGGAAACAGGATATTCTGGACCTTGGCTTTAACCTTAGTGTGCTGCCAGCTGGGCTCAGGCTTTACCCTTTGGAAAGATAACAACCATCTGCTCTAATCATGTAGACATATTGCAGCCTGGGCTCTCTGTTATAAAAAAGTTACTGTAGGGCCCCACCCCCTGCCCACTAAAAGAAAACTGTTAGGCTATAGAAAGGATCTGGATAACCAAGTAAAGGGGATTATTTAGTGTTTTTTATTTTAAAAGGATGTGGGAATGAGAAGTCTCTATCCTAGAAGAGCCTATGGGATAGAAGCCACACTTCCTTACTAATGTCAGGTCGCTGTGAAACTGGAAGGAACTGCCTTTTAAAATAATACTAGTTTTGTGACATCCTGATCCCCAATTTTCATATTGATTCCAGCAGCAGTGGTGGTAGCCCCCTAGTATTATAACTATGGCATGTGCCAAAACCAGGCAAGACGAAGTCAAACTTAGAGCCAGGGCAGGGTAAGGGATAAGAAACAAGCTAAGTGGCCAAGGGTATGATGGCTTCCAGGAATCCAGTTCTATGAATATTATTGTCTCTACTCTCTTAAAATGTTTGTTTGTTTATTTGTTTGTTTTTTAAGCCATAAGCAATTGGACCAGCAGAGTTTATGGGCAGAAATGGGAATAGTTCTGATTTCAGACTTTTCCATCCCTAAGTGCATTTTATTTTTATGTATTTTTTTTTCTGGATTATAAAGGGCTGGTATTAAATTCGGGTATGGTTGTCTCTTCTAAATGTGATATTCGTATTCCTATAACTGCTTAGGTGAGCAAATTGCACATCAAAAGCATAGTCTTTTGCCTAATTAATAACAAAAGGTCAATTGTCCTCCTACATTTGTAGAAACACTATTTTACATATGATGCTATAAGTAACCAGATTCGTAAATTGTGCCTGCATGATGGAAGGAAGCCTCTTGAGAAATGCAATTCTTTTATTAGTCAGCTTGTCATAGGTATGTGTGTATAAATCTGTCTTTAGCACAGCTTTTTTTTTTTTTTTTTTAATTTTATTTATTTATTCGACAGAGATAGAGACAGCCAGCCAGAGAGGGAACACAAGCAGGGGGAGTGGGAGAGGAAGAAGCAGGCTCATAGCGGAGGAGCCTGATGTGGGACTCGATCCCATAACGCCGGGATCACGCCCTGAGCCGAAGGCAGACGCTTAACCGCTGTGCCACCCAGGCGCCCCAGCACAGCTTTTTTTTTACAGTAGTCATTCTCAGTGTGATCTTGAACCAGCAGGGCCACCATTACCTGGGAACTTGTTAGAATTACCAATTCTCAGGTCCTACCCCAGACTTACTAAATCAGAAACTCTAGAGATGGGGCCCACATGATTTCAGTGCTTGCTAAAGTTTGAGCTCTGCTGCTTTATAGACTCTGCCAATTCATCTACAGCTAATATTGTTGTCAGGATGAGTAATTAATTAACAAAGTCTGACTTTATGGGCTAGAATTTTTAATGGCTGATGATAGACAATTAAGTTAATGGAAATGATGCTTAGTCTGTTCTCAAGCTCTTTAAGATTTTAGGATCATTTTCTTTCTGTGGGAGAGGGGAGCAGAAAAAGGCACAAAGTGGGATGCAAGCTGGCATCCTCATTTATCTTGAAACACTCCTCCTGTGTCTTCTTCATGCTTCCCCTTCTTCCCAGTACATTCTATTTATTCTTTACCAGTTCAGTTTTTCCTCATCTGTTCATTTTACTGGAAGGCAGACCAGTGCAGTGATTAAAAGCCTAGCTTTGGAATCTGATCTGGATTTGATTCACCACAACATTTGCTAAGTTACTCAGTCTCACTGAACCTCGGTTTCCCAAGAAAATAAGATCTACCTTCTATAGTTATTGTGAGGATTAGAATTATGATAGCCAGTGCCTGGTATATAGTAGCCACTACTGACGTTGCTGTTACTCTATTATATTACCTCAGCCACATCTACAACTTCTCCTACATACACTTCTTCCCCAATAACAACAAAAATAAATTGTAGCTTATATGCTGTTTGACATGTTTACAAAGGTAAGGGTTTTGTGACAAGGAAAACAGTACTTTGGCTCCAGCCTGCTGGGATCCCAGACATTATGTGAAAAGGAGATCTTAAGCTTTTTCTCTTTGCAGCTGGAGAGGACTGATGTAGTTCACTTTTTCCTAGCAGCTGGTGATTTTACAGCTGTTGGATTGATGGATGGTAATAAGAAGGAACACGGAATGCTTCATTGTTTTACTAACAAATCATGCATTGGATAACATGGAAGCCTTAGAATACCGTGAAGAATTGTTTAGATGCTGGTGCTGTACTTGTTAAGGTGGATTTTTCTTTTCTAATCAGAAACTCATTATAAAAGAGTATCAGTATTTTAACTGGCATCGTCTAAATCTAAGAGTAAACATTGAAACCATATGTAGAACCAGACAGTGGGGTTTAAGGAAAATCCTACTTAGCTACCTAGCTGAGAACGGCAGGTTTTAGAATGATTCATATGTTTCATTACAAAAGTTTTTCTCATCCAAATACATTTAATCATATACTTATGTTTGCACATCTCATATATCAAGTTTTATATAGTCAGAACAGACTTAACACCACATTTTTCATCTTCTTTAAAAAAAAATTTTAATGTGCTGTGAAATAAGCCAAAAGTAATAATTAGAAAGCTCTTAACTCTTCAGGGTATTAAGGAAAAGAACAAGGGCTTAAAAACAATAAAGACAGCAGCACTCCCAATTATTTCATTTGTCATATAAAGATCTGGAAGAAAGGGTAATCCCATCACCAAAATGGTGCACAGTGTTTTATTCCAAATATTAACAAACTATTAAGCCTGTCCATTTGTTACAGTTAGTGCGAGATTATCCTCAATGCATTTCAAGGTCTTGACTTTCTTATTTCAATGTTCCTGTGTCCTACTATGCTATAGCTTTGCCATTAGTCCCTTGGCAATGAGTAACTACAGATGCCATAGAAGGTGTACAGAATGTTGATTATACTTCATTTACTACCTTGTGTTTTCTAGTAGAATGGCAAGCCAGTAAAATACGTTCATGGCTGAAATTGTCAGTGTTTTGACTGTAAAACTTCCCAATGAATCTAGCCGTATTTTTCTATTGAGACAGTAAGATATACTCTTAGTGGCAAAAGTTGCCTGAGATTATTCTTTTTATTTGATGATCAGGAAACCAGAAGACTTCAGAACAAGAGATATTACAAAACAATTTTTGCACTCATAAAAGAATTATGTATGGGGTTCCTTTCAAAGATTCCCCCAGAACATTTACATATCATTTGTAGGACTTTGACTATTTCACAGAAAAGTTAAATGAAACAACTGAAAGCTAAATTGTTGGGTGTCAGAGCTGACATTTCTGAAAGTGAAACATAAAGCCAGTAGAAAAGTAAAGTTGGTTCTCAAAAATATCATAATTGTTCATTCAACTTTTCATGAACATGCTTTGCAGAAAGTGAAATATATTCTATATTTAGGTCAAAATTAGAGCATTGAAAAGATACCAAAATGAGTTTCTTTAACAAGTTTGAGCTGCTAGTATAAATCTGGGAAGAAACAAATTTGACTTTTTTTTTTTTTTTTTTTGCTATGAAGTACTCTTCAAATATCCAAGGCATAACCCACTTTGAAAATTTTTCTTATGAATATTTCCTTTTCAGTGTAGCATTTTTGGATCCATCCCACAGATAGCTGGGAGATCTCTGGGTCTGCAAGGCCTAGTCTTGCAGTTTCACGGCTAATATAATGGTGGGGAGGTGGGGGGGAGCTACATGGAAAGAGAAAAGCTGAGGTTACAGATAGATATCTCACTTCTGGGTCACAACCCCAGGACTCATATCTCTGTGGTATTTCATTTGTGTCTTGCCAATTTTATAAGAGCTGGAAATGTACTTCAATTTGTCCTAAAACAATTACATTCAGTAGAAGATAAACTGTAATTTTAAGTCCTTACTCCTTCTTACAAGAATTTTTAGTCACCAGACACATAAGGGTAAACACACACACACACACACACACACACACACAATGTCATAATCATTCCACAAGAGAGAGAAAATTCACATGTATTTCAAATAGTGAGGAAAACAAGTTCTGTTAATTTTGGCATTCAAAACCTTGAAACTATAATTGAAACTACTGTTATATCTTAGCAATATAAATATCTTAGTGGAATAAAATAATACATGTGTGGGGAGATGGAAGGACTATAGTATTTATTAATTCATAATAAGATTTTTTTAGACATATGGAATTCTGATATCTTTTTAGCTCTTTAGATAGATATAAAGAAGAGAAAATTATCATTTCAAAAATATGAAAATACAGTTTTAGCTTTAAAAGGGCTCACGTATTAGAAATGGAAAAATGATTACATTTGTTCCACTATTAAATGTTTTATATATAATATGAACAATTACAAAGTTTATAAGAGTAAACACTGATCAGGAGTCCTTTGCCTTTTAGTTTTGCATCTCTAAGGGCACCCCTACCAGGCATGCAATTTAGCTGGCTCAGTCAGCTCTCAGAATTCCTGAAGGGTAGAGGTTTCTTTGTTTCCCAGATAAGGCCCTGGTAGGCATTAAAATTAAAGAGAAGGTGGAATCATGGTATTTCCATGGCATAGTATGCTGAAAAGAGGCCAAAAAATTGTAGTTGTAACACATTTATCTTGTAATTCTTATTTGCAATTTAATCCAATTCTCATGTGTAAAGAAAAAGGAACTTAACTAGATAACTTTCAAATCATCCTAAGTACTCCAGAAATCAACCTGAAGACTGGCAGAACAAACTCCACAACTAAAAGTAGAGAAGAAGCCACACAGAAGAAGGTAGGAAGTGTGGATACTCGGTTTGAGCGAGAAACAGATGATAGCCACTGCGGTGGGGAGGGAGCCTTGGTTAAGAAGGACAAGAGACTAGCACACAAGGGAGTGCACAGGGAAGAGGAAGCCCCATAGCAATTGGCTTGGAAAGGAGAGGGGATGAATTTCATGAGTTCTTGCAACCGGTGGGGCTCAAAGCCCAGAGTTTTAAAGTCTGGAGTTTTAAAAATCAGCTGGCTTGTCTCAGGGAGAGCCCTAGGGCACTGAGGCTGCTCTCAGAGAGAAGGCAGGGCAAACAGTGTGGAAGCAGTGATCTAAAGAGCTCCTGGGCACACAGTGGGGAGATTATTTACTCATCTCTGAGCATGTCCCAGAGAGGTAGTGTTGACAAAGAGACTCTGGGAACAAAGGAACTAGCAGGTGCCATTTCCCACCCCCACCCCCCAACCCCTCAGCATAAGCACAGGGCCATCTTTGGGAATCAGTGCAGTACCAACACTCACTACCTAACTTGCTTACACCCAGCCCTGCCCCCCCCCCCCATTCTCTGGTGGAACTACTCTTCCCAGTCATACTTGCCTCAGGACCAGCATGGCAGATCCTCTCCCTGAGAAGACCACTCCAAACTCCTGCTCACACTGTGTCTCAAGATGTGGGAATTTTGCAGTGCCTCAGTTTCCACAGAGGGAGAGGGAGAAGCAGACTGAGCAAGGAGCCCTACATGGGGCTCGATCCCAGGACCGTAGGATTATGACTTGAGCTGAAGGCAGATGCTTAACTGACTGAGCCACCCAGACACCCCCAGAATTTACAGTAATGATCATAAAGATACTTGCTGGACTTGAGAAAAGAGTGGAAGGCATCAGTGAGACCCTTAGCACAGAGATAAGGAATAACATAGCAGAGATAAAGGGCTCAATAAACAACATCAGAAACACACTTGATGGAATGACCAGCAGGCTGGAAGAAGCAGAGGAATGAATTAATGAGTGAGAAGACAGAGTAATGGAAAGTAATCAGGCTGAACAAAAGAGAGCAAAAAGAATTATGCAAAATGAGAATAGACTTAGAGAACTCAGTGACTCTATCAAATGTAGTAACATTCATATTATAGGAGTCCCAGAAAAAGAAGAGAGTGAAAGGGTGGGAGAAAAATTTTTTGAAGAAATAATAGCTGAAAACTTCCCTAATCTGGGGAAGGACACAGATATCCAGATCCAGGAGGCACAGAGAACCCCCAGCAAAATCAACAAAAGCAGTTCCACACCAAGACATACTGTAATTAAAATGGCAAAGTATAGTGATAAAGAAAAAAATCCTAAAACAGCAAGACAAAAGACAGTTACATACAAGGGAAACCTTATAAGGCTATCAGTGGATTTTCTGGCAGAAACTTTCCAAGCCAGAAGGGACTGGCATGATATATTCAAAGTGCTGAATGGGAAAAATCTGCAGCCAAGAATACTCTATCCAGCAAGGCTATCATTCAGAATAGAAGGAGAGATAACAAGTTTCTCAAATAAACAAAAACTGAAGGAGTGCATGACCACTAAGCCAACCCTGCAAGAAATATTAAAAGGGACTCTGAGTGGAAAGGAAAGACCAAAAGTGACAGTATGAAGCTAGGAAACACAAAAGAAGTAAATATGAATATTTCTATAAAAAGTCAGTCAAAGAACTCACAGAATAAAAGGATGTAAAATATAACAACATATACCTTAAAAATGGGGAGTAGAGGAGTAAAAAATGGGTTCAAAATTAAATGACCATCAACTTAATATAGACTGCTGTATGCAGAAAATGTTATATACAAACCTATTGATAACCACAAATCAAAAAACACTAATAAATATGTGAAGAATAAAAAGAAAGAAATCCAAATATGTCAGTAAAGAAAACCAACAAACTATGAAAGAAAGACAAGAAAGGATCAGAAAAAATCTTCAGAAATGACCACAAAACAAGTAATAAAATAGCAATAAATATATAAATAAATACATATCTATCAATAATTACTTTGAATATAAATGACTAAATACTCCAATCAAAAGACAGGGTGACAGAATGGATTAAAAAAACAAGGCCTATCTATACACTGCCTACCAGAGACTCATTTTAGACCAAAAGACAGCTGCAGATTGAAAGCGAGGGGATGGAAAAACATTTATCATGCAAATGAATGTCAAAAGAAAGTAGGAGTAGCAGTACTTATATCAGACAAAATAGACTTTATTATTTTTTTAAAGATTTTATTTATTTATTTGATAGACAGCCAACGAGAGAGGGAACACAAGCAAGGGGAGTGGGAGAGGAAGAAGCAGGCTCCTAGCAGAGGAGCCTGATGTGGGGCTAGATCCCAGAACACTGGGATCGTGCCCTGAGCCAAAGGCAGACGCTTAACGACTGTGCCACCCAGGCGCCCCAGACAAAATAGACTTTAAAACAAAGACTGTAATAGAGAAGAACATTATATAATCATAAAGGGACAATACAACAAGAAGATATAACACTTGTAAGTATTTATGCACGCAACATGAGAGCACCCAAATACACAAAACAGACAATAACAAATATAAAAGAACTAACAGATAATAATACAATAGTAGTAGGGAACTTTAACACCCCACTTAGTCAATGGACAAACCATCTAAACAGAAAATCAACAAGGAAACAATGGCTTTGAATGACACATGGGACCAGATGGATTTAACAGATATATTCAGAACATTCCATTCTAAAACAGCAGAATACACATTATTTTCAAGTGCACATGGAAAATCCTCCAGAATAAATAGCATATTAGGTCACAAAAAAAAATCAACAAATTCAAGAAAATCAAAGTCATAAAATGCAACTTTTCTGACCACAATGTTATAAAATTAGAAGTCAACCACAAGAAAAAAGCTGGAAAGCCCACAAATAAATGGGGGTTAAATAACATGCTACTAAATAATGAAAGGGTCAATCAGGAAACAAAAGAAGAAATAAAAAAGTACATGGAACCAAATGAAAATGAAGACACAATGGTTTAAAACTTTTAGGTTGCATTAAAAGTGGTTCTAATAGGGAAGTTTATAGCAATACAGGCCTACCTCAAGAAATAAGAAAAATTTCAAATAAGCAACCTAACTTTTAAACCCAAAGGAGCTAGAAAAAGAACAACAAACAAAACCTAAAACTAGCATACGGAAGGAAAAAATTCCCGTTAGAGCAGAAATAAATGATATAGAAACTAGAAAAACAATAGAACAGATCAGGAGATGGTTCTTTGAAAAAAATCAAGAAAATTGATAAACCTATAGCCAGATATATCGAGAAAAGAGAAAAGACTTGAATAAATAAAATTACAAATGAGAGAGGAGGGATAACAACCAAAACCACAGAAATACTAATAATTATAAGAGAATATTATGAAAAACTATATGCCAAAAAATTAGACAATCTAGAAGAAATGGATAAATTCCTAGAAACATATAACCTACCAAAGCTGAAACAGGAAGAAATAGAAAATTTGAACAGACTAATTACCAGCAAAGAAATTGAATCAGTAATTGAAAAGCTCTCAACAAACAAAAATCCAGGACCAGATGGCTTCATGGGCAAATTCTACCAAACATTTAAAGAAGAGTTAATACCTATTCTTTTCAAACTATTCCAAAAAATAGAAAAAGAAGGAAAACTTTCAAATTCATTCTATGAAGCCAGCATTATCCTGATACCAAAACCAGATAAAGATACCACAAAAAAGAGAACCACAGGCCAATATCCCTGATAAACATAGATGCAAAAATCTTCAACAAAATACTAGCAAACTGAATCCAACAATACATTAAAAAAATAATTTACCACAATCAAATGGGATTTTTTCCTGGGTAGCAAGTGTTCAATATCCACAAATCAATCAATGAGATACATCACATCAATAAAAGAAAGGATAAGAACCATAAGATCTCATGGAACATTACATCAAAAACTAAGGATATACTGTAGGGTGACTAACATAACATAATAAAAAATTATTATAAAAAAAAGAACCATAAGATCATTTCAATAGATGCAGAAAAAGCATTTGACAAAGTACAGCATCCATTCATAATAAAAAACCATCAACAAAGTAGGTTTAGAGAGACACACCTCAACATAATTTAGGCCATATATGAAAAACCAATAGCTAACATCATCCTTAATGGGGAAAAACTGTGAGCTTTTCCCCTAAGGTCAAGAATAAGACAAGGATGTCCACTCTTACCACTTTTATTCAACAAAGTACTGGAAGTCCTAGCCATAGCAATCAGACAACAAAAAGAAATAAAAGGCATCCAAATCAGCAAATAAAAAGTAAAACTTTCATATTTTCAGATGACATGATACTCTATATAGAAAATCCAAAGGATTCCACCAAAAAACTGCTAGAACTAATAAACGAATTCAGTAAAGTTGCAGGATACAAAATCAATGTACAGAAATCTGTTGCATTTCTATAACCAATAATGAAGCTGCAGAAAGAGAAATTAAGAAAACAAGCCCATTTACAACTGCACCAAAAACCATAAGATACTTAGGAATAAACCTAACTGAAGGTAAAGGATCTGTACTCTAGAAACTATAGAACACTTATGAGGGAAATTGAAGAAGACACAAAGTAATGGAAAAACATTTCATGCTCATGGATTAGAAGAACAAATAATGTTAAAATGTCTATGCTACCCACAGCATTCTACACATTCAATGCAATCCCTATCAAAAAACCATCGACATTTTTCACAGAGCTGGAACAAATAATCCTAAAATTTGTATGGTACCAGAAAAGAGCCTGAATAGCCTCAGGAATGTTGAAAAAGAAAACCAAAGCTGAAGGCATCACAATGCTGGACTTCAAGCTATATTACAAAGCTGTGGTCATCAAGACACTGTGGCACTGGCACAAAAGGAACTGAATAGAGAACCCAGAAATGGACCCTCAACTCTATGGTCAACTAATCTTTGACAAAGCAGGAAAGAATATCTAATGGGAAAAAGACAGTCCCTTCAACAAATGGTGTTGGGAAAATTGGACAGTCACATGTAGAAGAATGAAACTGGACCATTTTCTTACACCATACACAAGAACAAACTCAAAATGGATGAAAGATCAATATGTGAGGTGGGAATCCATCAAAATCCTAGAGGAGAACAGAGGCAGCAAGCTCTTCAACCTCAGCCTAAGCAATTTCTTGCTAGGCATGTCTTCAAAGGCAAGGGAAACAAAGGCAAAAATGAACTATTGGCATTCATCAAGATAAAAAGCTTCCGCACAGCAAAGATAACAGTCAACAAAACTAAAAGACAACCTACAGAATGGGAGAAGATGTTCGCAAATGACAAAGCAGATAAAAAGCTAGTATCCAAGATCTATAAAGAACTTATCCAACTCAACACCCAAAAAACAAATAACACAGTCAAGAAATGGGCAGAAGACATGAACAGACATTTCCCCCAAGAAGACATACAAATGGCCAACAGACATATGAAAAAATGCTCAACATCACTCAGCATCAGGGAAATATAAATCAAAAGCACAATGAGATACCACTTCACACCAGTCAGAATGGTTAAAATTAACAAGTCAGGAAACAACAAATGTTGGCAAGGATGCAGAGAAAGGAGAACCCTCTTACACTTGGTGGGAATGCAAGCTGGTGCAGTATGGAGGTTCCTCAAGAAGTTAAAAATAGAGCTACCTAATAACCCAGCATTGCACTAATAGATATTTACCCCAAAGATACAAATGTAGCGATCTGCAGGGGAACCTGCACCCCAATGTTTATAGCAGCAATGTCTACATAGGTGGAATTTAAGAAACAAAACTGATGAACATGAGGAGGGGGGAGAGAGACAAACCATAAAAGAGACTCTTTAACTATAGAGAACAAACTGAGGGTTGCTGGTGGGAATGGGGATTGGGCTAAATGGGTGATGGGCATTACGGAGGACTCTTGATGTGATGAGCACTGGGTGTTATATGTAAGTGATGAATCACTAAATTCTACTCCTGAAACTAATATTGCAACTATACGTTAACTAACTAGAATTTAAATAAAAACTTGAAACATTAAAAAAAAGGAAAAATAAAGGACACAAAAGAAAGCTATGTATTTTTTTTAAGGAGGAATATTATCCAGCCATAAAGAAGAATAAAGTACTGATGCAGGCCACAACATGAATGAACCTTGAAAACATTATGCTAAGTGAAAGAAGCCAGACACAAAAGACCACATATTGTATTATGCCTTTTACATCAAATGTCCAGAATAGGCAAATCCATAAAGACAGTAGTGGTTGCCAGGAGTTGCGGAGAAATGGAGAATGACTGCTTAATGAGCATGAAGTTTCTTTTGGGGGTGATGAAAATGCTCTGGAATTAGATGGCGGTAATTATTGCACAACATTTTGGTAGACTAAAGACTGCTGAATTGTACACTTTAAACATGGTTAAAATGATAAATTTTATGTTACATTAATATAATTGCAATAAGAAAAATCAATAAATAAATGAACAAAAAACCCATAGCTGGTTATAGAGGAATTTTGTAGAATGAATATATTTCTTTTTAAGTCCTGGTCATTAAGCTGTTTTTAAAAGCAATAGCTTTGAATGGATGGGTATTGAAGAAAACTAATTCTTCTAAAAGCTGTGGCTGTTGTTTCTCGCCATATACAGATGATCACAGATTTCTTTATGACTCTGCATTCTGATAGAGTTGCCAAACAAGCATATGTTTTTTTTTAAATATGAGCATACTCAATCATGAAGACTACGTTTTATAAGATTCACCTAAAACAAGCAATTTTCCGATATGAAAAGAAGCATCTGAATGAATTAATTAATTCAACAACAAAAGACTATGGAAGAAAACATGCTCTAGCAACTGGCTTCTTGTACCACAATCAGGGGCTCATTTATCTTAAACAAGTCAACTTTTGTAATACCCTCTGTACTGTATAGAATACTGAGTGACAATCAAACAGAGCTGTCAAGAAAAAAGGAAAACAGTGGGAAATGTGAACTGGAATGAATTAAATTAAAAAAAAAACTTTGTAAGAGAATGCAAAATAGTCTCTGAATTTTCCTTTAAAATAACCAGAAGCTATGTGAACACATTGAGCAAGTGAATGTCAGTAGGATGAAAAGTACTTATTCATCCCCCACAGCACTTCTAATAGAATTTACCTGGCCCCCAACTCATTATAAAAACCATCTAAATCCAAAAGACATTGAATAAAACCCCACAAATCCTTCCTCCATTCTCGTGTCAAATGCTGCTTGACAGATAAGTTGCGTACAAAGTGAGTTCTAGTTTTTGCCTTCACTCAATTTCCCATGTTCTTGTCTCACAGTTATCGTGTTAATAGTTTTAACAGCGTATTAGCAGTTATATATTGTTAATTCCACTTTTGCTTTTTTTCCCCTAAAATTATTAAAATTAAATAGGTACTAAGAAATTGAAAGTGATATGATCTCTTTTCTCCTCAAAGAGACTTTATCGTGAGAAGTTATTTTAGGTGTTGGTGGGAAGGGAAAAAATCCTCCTGATTACATCACTGTTCTAAGATGGGGCCTCTAATATTTTGGGACTCTCTTGGGAGTTCTGTTCCCAGTTCTGTCACTGATTTGCCTTATGACCTTGGAAAAGTTTCAGTGTATAAAGACAAGTACAAAGTGAAATTATGAAAACAAGACTTAACTGAGATCAAATGAAGAACAGAGATGGGAGCAGGTGGAATAGCTATATAACAACTGTCCTAGTAACTGGACACAGTGACCAGAAATTTCAAATTACTTAGTTATATATCAACATAGTTTCTTATACAATTTTATAGAAAACTCAAATTTTGCCTAAGGACAAGAACTACAGCAAGAATCTAATGATATTTGCCAATCTTCTCTCGTTCTGTATCTTACAGCTGAAGAAATTGTGGCTATTATGGAGAGAGAAGCTAATTTGATATTATAAGGCAAGAAAGCCTTAGATACACTGAAATAAACATCTTAAAATCATAGTGCCTTACTATATTGTCATTGTACACATGCAAATCTGAAACCAAATTATGCATATAATCTAGCTCGATTCACTTGTAGCATTTATCCAAATAAATATGTCTGTTGGACAGACATCATTTTTATTTTTTATTTTTTTAAGATTTTTATTTATTTATTCGACAGAGATAGAGACAGCCAGCGAGAGAGGGAACACAAGCAGGGGGAGTGGGAGAGGAAGAAGCAGGCTCATAGCGGAGGAGCCTGTTGTGGGGCTCGATCCCAGAACGCCGGGATCACGCCCTGAGCCGAAGGCAGACGCTTAACCGCTGTGCCACCCAGGCGCCCCTAGACATCATTTTTAAAAGCCCAGTTGTCAGAAATAATTCTTAAAACCCACTGGAAACAACAAATAGAAAACAGTTCCATGCAATGAAGTAATGGTGGGGGGGGGGAATCGTAAATTGGTAATAGAATGATCTTATCTAAATGTAATCTTCATAAGCCTCCTGAACATCATAATCTTTAGTTCCAAGCTATTTGTATTTTTATGGCAGAAATATTTATTACAGTCCCCAGAGGAAAGATAAAGTACCTGATGATACTGAAAAGAGGAAGCCAGTGGAATTAATCTTGTGAAAATATAAGACATCAAAACCCATTTAACTATATAAAGTAAGTTGAAATTCCACTTTTAGAAGTACGTGCTCAAGCAGCCTTGATATATGGAAGCACATGTGCAGGATAAAAAGTGGCAGTGTTAAAGGATACATTTTTTTAAGAAGATTTTATTTATTTATTTGAGAGAGAGGAGAGAAAGAGCAGGAGTAGGTGGGAGGGGCCGAGGGAGAGGGAGAAGCAGGCTCTCCACTGAGCAGAGAGCCCAACACAGGGCTCTATCCCAGGACCTTGGGATCATGACCTGAGTGGAAAGCAGAGGCTTCACTGACGGAGCCACCAGGCGTCCCACGGATAATTTTGAGTGAAGTCATGACTCTCGTTCAGATATAAAATACATGCAGGTCAAAAAATTTATTTAACTAATTAATTAATGAAGGACCAGCAAGACATTACAACTTATTCAAAGGAAAATTCAAAGAACCACAGATAGAATGCAAAGCATCTTTCTCAAAAGACAGTACATTTAAACCTCTTAAGCCCCTAGTAATAAATAAAAGTAGTCCCTACCCCTGGACTCACAAAAAAGAAGAGATTTTCTTTGTTCTAGGAAGTCACTACTCTGAAGGGTGAGAGAGAATCCTACCTAAAAATTACTCAAGGACCCCATATTTAAACTAAAGTGCTCGCTTACAAAAAAAAATACACTGTTGAGCCAATTATTAAATTGGCTCAAATTAAATAACAATTATTAAATTAAATTTAAAAATACATTTTAAAACAATGGGAATATTTTAAGACCTTCTTTCACTTGGCTTTTTAAATGAGGTTACTTTATTAACAATATTTTTAAATCCAAAAGTGTTTTGCAATTTATCTGAAGGTGCTTTTCTCTGCCCTGAAGCAGAAAGGTAGGTTTGAGGAGTTTGTTTTTGCTTTCTTTTGTTTTGGTTTTGACCAATCATCTAATTTTTTCAGAAGGGGTCATGATGTATGTTGAAAGATAACCCACAAAACTTGATTTTAGTTCTCAGTTTAGCTGTAATACTATTTTAAAAAAATATCTGCTGAACCACATCTTTAAACAGTCTTGGAATAAATGCCCACAATTTGGAGTGCACAAATTTGGTAGCATTTGAAAATTTTGTGTGTTTGTGTATACATGCTTCTGAATACTCCTTCAACTCCTGATTTTTTTGTGATAAAGAGCATGCACAGTGGCACAAATAAACTGCCATTTAGATATACAAATCACAGTTTGGGGGCATACAAAATTTTGTACATGAAAAAATGGAAATAACCCAGCAACCTGAATCTTAAAATGTATCTGAATCATTAGGTTATGCACAGTGTTCTCACTTAACCATTCTCCATAACCTTAATTACTACTGACTATTACTACTCTCAATAACCTAAAATAATACTGACTATAAAAATTACCACACTATATGATATTACTATCCCTACCAGATCACATCTAATAGGGAGAGTAAATAACATAAAAGAAGTGCTATCCACAAAGAGCAAATCTTTAATTAGAGTTCATTTACATTTCTGTTATCATCTTTATTTGTAAATTTATTCACTGGAGTTTCTGAGAAGCAAAACTTGCAGTAACCCAGAAAACCCCTAGGAGGCATCAGAATTTTCAGTACTCTGGTTTCACGTTGAACCAGAGAGATCCTTTACGTGCCCTCAACTTATTCAGGCCAGGTGTGGGAGATGGGGGCCAAACTTCCAGTACTCTCCTATCTCCAGAACTTCTAGGCTTCTCCCAGGGGAATAGGACTAATAATCCCCTCAAGACCAGAGCCTCCATGAAATGGCTCACTTTGAGTCCAAACCAGCCTCTGTCCTGAAGAGCTCTTCAAGGACAAATTGTTTCAGAACACATCTGTTTTATTAAGGTAACACCTTCAAGGGACTTGGCCAAAGTGGATCCCTCAAAATCCTACTCCCTAGGGTTTTATCGTAGCATAGGTAGGGATTAAGATGATGACTGGAGTCAGACTGCTGGAATTCAAATATTGTCACTCCAGCACTTACTGGCTTGTGTAACCTTAGGCAAATTATCTAAACTCTTTGAACTTCAGTTTCCTCCTTTGTGAAATGGCAGTGATCATTGTACCTACCTTATAGGGTTCTTGTGTAAATCCAGTGAGTTAATACTTATACAATGAACCAGAAGAGTGCTCAGTACATAGTGCTACTCAATATTATCTACTCTACTATTGTTATTATTCATCATCATCGTTATTATTATTATTATTCTCATTTCCCTCCAAGACTGACCCATGTTCCTTAAGCTTACAGATCTGCCAGAACAACTACAGGTGACTACCACAGATAAGAACATATTTACCAACATGCCTTGCCCCGATGTGAACTAGTATACACCTTTTAGGAAGCACTCTGGACAAACCTGAATGTCTTTCAATACTATTCTACTCAAAATCCTGCTTTGTGACAAATAATTGAAAGTATCCTATTCCCACTCCAAAAGCATAATTGGTACCCTGCCTTCTGGCAAGTTTATAAAATGGAACTAAATTAAATAACTAAGGTTATCAATGCTCCATTAAAATATATTTGCCGAATGAAAAAAATTAACACATATTTATTGAAAACCTATTATATGTCAGTTACTGGAGATGCAAAGAAATTTAACCCACTGTTTCTTCCCTCATAAGGCTTACAATCTAGTGGAGAGAGGCAGATAAGCCCATGATTACCATACAGTGTATTAAATGCAGTTTTCTTATGAAATTTGCATTTGTTCCATTCGTGCTTTTTCCAGCTCTATCAGCCAGAGCAATGTTCTTGGCAAGATAGCAAACATAGGCATAGTTTGTCTTTGGCTCCTACCCTTTCCCTGTAAGACATTCCCTTCCCCTCAATCAGGAAGCCACTTCCTCCTCTAGGCAACTCTGAGTCCAGTTCTAGGATTGAGAACAGATGATTATAATCCCAGCTGATATGTTTGTTGCTAATAATTAAGGATTTGCCCCTTTTGAGCATAAGTGCATTCTTGTAGGGAGCTCCTGGACCTACAACCCCATTTAAAAGCTAAAGGAATAAATTTCTACAGGAAGAATTTCAGGCAACTGGCTAACTGAGAACAGAGAAGTCTCAAAGTACTGGACAAGAATGAAAATTCTTTAATCATAATTATTTCTGCTCTATACCTATCTTTATTTTATAGCCCGTATTTTCTTACAAGTGCTGTTTTCTCTAGTGTCCAAGTTCAGACCAATGAATGGATTGCAAAACTTTTCAATTGGTTGCATTGTTGCTATATATATTATTGGGCAAGGGTTTGGAATACTCAGCCTTCAACCTTTTTTGCCCCATTCTGACGGTATGTTTCAAGCCCCCTTTTCCACCAAACTCAATTATTATGCTTCATATTCACCACAGAACTCCCACATCTCCTGTTAAAACATGCTAACCTTTAATGGGGAGAAGGAATATTTTATTTGTTAGTGAAAAGACATGTTTTCCTCACAATGCTTTCTATTCAAAGGTTTGTCCTGTAGCATTGTTGTCTGTGTTTTTGTCCTACATAAGAGGAGCGGGCTCTAACAGGCTAGCCCGTTATTAGAATTTATCTCTTTGCATGCATAAGAAGTTCATTCTTTTAGAAGTTAATCCTTTTCTTCTAAAAGGGACATACTATCTCTTTAGAAATTGATCAGTTTTGCCTTCACATTTTGTCTTAAATTGCTGCGTAGCATTGTTCCACTTCTAAATCATTTGTCATAGCTAAATGGAGTTCTGTGAATTGCTGCAGCTGCCTGTAAGTGGGCATTTTTCTTTGGTTCATAGAATAGGCACTGTTTGCATTCTCTTTTCACAAACATTTTTTAAAGGTCCAATGACAGTATGAAAGAAGACTCATTTGCCATTGGAATTCAAAGTTGAATGGGAAAAATGAAAATAAAATCATGTATATGTAAACAATAATGGCACCACAGCACAAGAAAATCACTAACTTTATGAAATTCAAGAATTTCTGAATACTTAGCTGTAAAGTCCCCCCCTCCCCCCACTAATTTTCATTATAATTTTTAGTGGGACACGAACAACAGCTGTTCCTTTCTTTCCTGGAAAGCAGTTGGGAAGCAAATTTTATCAGGCATTCCTAAAAGAATTCAATTAATATGAGTCCTCCAAAGCATTAACCAGATTGATTTTTTGCTTCGGTAATTTCCATTATGGCGAATGTCTGTAGAAAGCATCACCAGATGATGAAGTATACCTTTATTTGGAAGGCAGAAACTAGAATGATATTTAGTCTATAATTTCTTTAGTCACAAGTAGTGGGGAAAATGCAGCAGGGGAGGAAAACAATAGGAGAAAAATAAAAAGAATAGAATTTGTTTAGGTATAGTCAGTATCAACAAATGAAAGTCTGTCTTCAGAGACTATCTATTAACATTTATTTACTCCTTCATTTGTGTCACAAGAAGTGCGCTGCAGGAAAGAAGAGATACTGTCCTAGCTCTCCCAAAATCCCTTTGATTTTCAGATGATCTGGAAATGTTCTGCATTGGTGAGTTGGCAGCAGAACCCAGCCACATAAGTCTCCTGTGGTAGTTTAGAAAAGATTATGGGTAGTTGCCTACAACCAATGAGTATCCCCAACTCAGAGAAGCAGGCCTTAAAATCATAAAACCCTAAGACTGGTAGGACCCTAAATGTTGTCTAAGCCAATCTCCCATCTAATGTTTAAGTATTCTATAACATCTCAATAAGTGATTGTCCAACCCATATACCTGACACTGCCAGTTATCCAATTCTCACAACCTCTTGCCATGGCCAATCTCCTCAACTCCATGGTTGCAGACTACTAGAAGGTCTTCTGCCCCAAAAAAGAACAACAATGAAATGAAGCAGCTTTTTGAAACAAGACCTATCTTCCAGTGATGGATTTGAAAGATAATAATTTCCTCATTTTGCCCCCACCCTAGATTCCTATGTTTGTAGCCTCAAATATGAAGAAATTGCATTTTCTCTCCTTATCTATTTGGTTCTAATATATATTTGTCATTAAAGTGCATAGCTACTAATGACCATGCTGTTGCAATAATTGCTTAAACTAGTGGTTCAAAGTTTGCATGATTCCTTCCCTATAAGTATGCTAAAAATGACTTGCAAATAGGTTAATATTAACAACAAATAAATAATATTAGATACAATAGGAAAATTTTTGACATTGACAGAATAAAGTACTTACTATAAAAAAGGAGGTTATGAAATGCATAGAATAACCAAAATGCCAAGGTGTACCTCTTAGATAATTAGGAGTTACAAACTTGTTGTTAAAGTTAATTTCTCCTTTTCCAATTAGACAACCAGACACCTCTCTTTTTCAACTATACCTTAAGTACATAATCCCATTTTCCTGCCCTTTATCTAATTCATGTTTGTGTACCAAACAAGAGCTATGTTTAACTTGTTACTAAAGTTTCTTTTCTGTTGTTGTTTTTTTTTTTTTTCAATAAAGACCTAGTTTTACTTGCACATTTTTCACGAGCATCAAATAGTGGGTGATCTTTCAAGCTTGAACAGTAACAGTTGTATCGCTGAGGAAGGACTTCTTGTTTCAGATGGTCTAGATAATGATTTACAGCTATTTTTGGTAATTCTCAAAATGACAGCTCCTTGAATTTTTCTGTGTGCAGAAAAATTTGCTGGGCTGGCATTTTTCAGACCCTGGGAGGTTCATCCCAATTCTCAGCATGTGGGAGCAAGGGAATGCTCTGAAATCTTTACTCCAGAGGGAACTGACCTGTCCCCATTATCTTGTGATACATGTGAATGTTTGATGAGGTTTCCCTAGATGTCTGTGGCCTCCTAAGGCCTGGAATTTGTGGGCCAGGGCTAACCTAGGAGCTGGGTGAAATTACTTATAGGCCTTAAGCATTCCAAGACCAAACCTGATAAATTGACCTATAATGATAGTTTAGTTCCTCTAAAGAAAATGAACAATACTCCACAGCATCTGTCTTTATACAGTACTCAATAAATGGTTGTTTAAAAGTAGAAAGGATGCTAAAAGGCAATAAAATAAGATGAACAACATTTTAAAATTTTGAGCATTATCAGAAAATACACGTGAGTGCCACTGGCTGTTGGAAACCATAAGCTAGGGTAAAAAAAAAAAACAACCTATAAGCTGGTATATTTACTTACCATATATCTGTATATATGGTATAGGAATAGTAAAAGAGGAAGTGGAAGAAAGAACACAAGAGACAGGATAGGAATGAGGTAGAAAGAAGGTTTTTTTAGAAAGAAGAAAAGAATGTGTATTTAACATACCTTTTTAAAAAGATTTTATTTATTTATCAGAGAGAGAGAGAGCATAGTCAGAGGGAGAAGCAGGCTCCCCACTGAGCAGGGTCGAGCCCGACGCTGGGACTCAATCCCAGGACCCCAGGATCATGTCCTGAGCTGAAGGCAGACGCTTAACCGACTGAGTCACCCAGATGCCCCTTTAATATACGTTTTAATCATTTCCTTACTCAAAGATCTTCAATGGATCTTCGGTATCTATAGGGTAAATTCTAGCATCCTAAGCTGATATTTAATGTGTCCCATGATCTATATAGAGCCTACCTCCCCAACACATCCCCTCTTAATTTATGGGTTTTTCCCAGAATATTCCTTTGGGGTTCTTAGCTTCTTTTGTCTTTGTCCCTAAGGAAAATCTTATGTGTTCTTTAAGACACAGCCTTGAGGACTAAGAAGTTTTATACAAATAGCATTTATTGACCTTGGTCTTTATCATATTTACTTTAGACTTAACATTTTCTAAAATGCCCCCCTCAGATAGTACTCCATATAACAGCAGTGGTGAATTAGGGATGGCTTATTCTAGGAATTCTGACTCTAATTCCATCAAATATTTGCATCCTAGGTGTTCTGTATGTGGGTTTGTTGTTGTTGTTGTTGTTGTTGTTTTTACAGATCATAAAATTTAGACAATTGCAAAACTACTCTTCCCACTAATTCTCATTATGCTATCAACTTCTGCCAGCTATATAAATGTATCTTCACTTGACTAAACTCTTCAACTTTGGAAGATTGTTCTTACTCAGTCTTTTCCAAAGACTCAATTTTCCTCAAAATAAGTATCCAGCCTTTACTGAGAGCCTTTAGAGAATCTTCCCTTGTCAAAGATATTTGATAAAGAGTTTTTATTTTTTCATCATGATAAGGAATGTTGAATTTAAAAGATTTAATTAAAGCAGTAGGGCTGGAGCATTTCTACCAGAATATATGAAAAATCAGATTTCCGAGAGCTGGGATAAAAAGACCACACTCTTTTTTTTTTTTAAGATTTTATTTATTTATTTATTTATTTATTTATTTATTTATTTGAGAGAGAGAGGCAGAGATAGCAAGAGAGAGCACAAGCAGGGTGGAGAGGGAGAAGCAGGGAGCCGAGGACACTGGGATCATGACCTGAGTGTAAGGTAGACACTCAACCAACTGAGCCACCCAGGTGCCCCAAAAGACCACACTCTAATAGAGCAGTAAAAATTAAATTAAATTCCTTCAGATCTCCAAATTGAAGTGCAAATTTGTATTTAGAACTCACCTGCATGTGTAAATGGAGATGTTACCTTACAACTCCATGGGGCTTTACATATAAACAGCTCCTAGGAGAGAGAGTCACAAAGAGAAGCCCAAGAAAACAGGTAACTGTAACTCAACTCACACTTGGGTATTCCAAGACCAAAATCAGTAAGTTGAATCTGTAACACTAGTTCAGTTTCTACAAGGAAAAATAACAAAAATTCTTGCAACATCATTGTACTCTAAGGAGCCAATCCTATCCTCTCAAAAAAAAAAAGTTATACTTTAATTAATCCTTAAGAACTAAAAGCACAGCTATGATTAATTTTCATTAAGCACAAAAACCTTGCATTATAATACACAGAAATGAAATTTAGCATGATGGTCACCAAAACCATTATTTATGAAATTTTCCAGATTACCACACTTAGGCCTCATGTGGAGCATTCACGAGTAGCCTGCAGTCCTCCAAGCCCTATATAATTCCTGCACTTGAACATTTTGTGAGCATAAGGTCCTTAGTAGTCATATCACAGACTTGGATAATGCATAATCCAGAGTGCCTCTACCAGTGGAACAAAAGACATATATGCTAAGAGAATTAAAAGAGAAAGGGACTCCTGGGTGTAAGAAAACACAATTTACTCTGGTGTTAAATTAGGTCAAGCAGTAATACATCAATGTACTGGTGTAGCTATTTCCAGATTTGTTGAGCTCTAGGGATTGATTCCTTTTGATAATGGCCACTCCAAGTACATGTAATTTCTAGCAGTTCCTTTATCACTGCAGTCAAAATATTCTGACTGTATTGAAATAAACTTTGTTCACAGACTCTCCCTAGCCTCCTAGCACCATACCTTGGTTCATTTTGTTTCCTCTTCCTGGGAAGTGTCTTCCCTTCTGCCTGTCAGAAGGGAAGCCCATCTTTAAGGACTAGCTTAAAACCTAACCCCCTTTCTAAAGCCCTCCACAACTGCCAATCTCTGGTGATTCCTGAACCTTTTAAATTCCAACATCCTTTTGTTTTCTTAGGTATTTATTGTCTTGTTTATCTGTAATTTTTTTCTATGTAAGTCTTTTTTATCCAGCTACATCATACTATTCTTAAACACAGAAACTATGTTTTATAATGCTTTGTGTACCAAACATTGCCTAATATACTGCCTATCCTGGTAGATATACATTAAATATTTGTTGACACTCTGATATTATCTATTACTTTCATGCTTATTTACCCATTATGCTGTTTCTCAAGGAAAACAAAAAACAAAAACAAAAACCTCATAGATCCAAATTTGGAAACACCATTCTGAGCTACTTTACAAAACTTTCATTTGTACAGTCATGAGATCACGTGTTAATAAGTGTGTGTTGGTACTGGAATTCATGGCAATACTTAGTTATTAGGGAGTATTCGAGATGATCCAAGATCTTAATTTTTAGAAACATTAATTTTGGTAACATTCTACAAAAAATATTAAAATCCTCATAAAACCCTCAGATCCTAGAGAATTCTACTGAAGTATTCCTCCCTTTGAGAAACACTGTTTTAATAAACTCAACCTCTCTGAACTGTGGGATTAAAAGAAAATCATTATGGTCATTATGACAAAATATATTCAAAGCCTTAAAAATACATGTGTTTTTGATTATTCAGTTTTACTTCTGGCAATACATTCTAAATAAATAAAGATGTACACGAATAGCTACAAGGATATTTGTTATAGAACTAAAATATAATATGTAGAAATATTTAAAAGCCTAAATAACCAAAAATAAGTGATTGGTCAAATAAACTGTACACCATACAAGGGAGCCATTAAAATGTATGCTGTACAAGAATATTTAACGAAATAGAAAGATGATCTCAATATATTGTTATATGAAAAAAAAGTTTTAAATATAATTGTATTTTGGGGCACCTGGGTGGCTCAGTCAGTTAAGCATCTGCCTTCAGCCCAGGTCATGATCCCAAGGTCCTGGGACCAAGCCCTGTGTGGGGCTCCCTGCTCAGCAGGGAACCTGCTTCTCCCTCTCCCTCTGCTGCTCATCCTGCTTGTACTCTCTTGCTCTCTCTCTCTGTCAAATAAATAAATAAAATCTTTAAAAAATACATTTATACATAATTATATTTTTAAAGTACTAGAAATGTAAACTTCAAATGTTGATTATGATATGAAATGATCATATTTACAGATTTCCAAATTTTCTATAGTGAAGATGTAGTACTTTTGTGTAAAGAATTTAAAAAAATTTTAAGGTATTAAAAATTTAAGTAAATATCTAGCCAGTCCCTCAGAATTACTCATTAGGGTCACATAACCTACAGCCAAGAAAAATATTTTATGTATCCTTTTTTTTTTTTTTTTTAAAGTAGGCTCCATGCCCAGCGTGGAGTCCAACTCAGGGCTTGAATTCACAATCCTGAGATTAAGACCCAAGCTGAGTTGAAGAGTCAGACGCTTAACTGACTGAGCTATCCAGGTGCCCCTTTTATGTAATCCTCTGAATTAATCACAGGACAAACTAAAGAAAGAATCTCACATCTTGACGACTTCTTTAGGAAAGTGAATGAATATCATATGGCTAAAGCCAACCAATGAGATAAGATTGTAGGAAGAATATTCCTTCCCAGCATTGTTTGTGCCTCACAGCTCTTATTTATTTTTGTTTGTAGGTCCATGGAAAATGTATGTGTAAGCACAACACAGCAGGTACCCACTGCCAACACTGTGCACCATTATACAACGACCGCCCCTGGGAGGCAGCTGATGGCAAAACAGGATCTCCTAAAGAGTGCAGAAGTGAGTAGCCAGCCAACAAGACTAAAAGCCTTCTTTGTAAAGTAAACTTATCTGTGGACTCCTTGTCGTCTCTAGAAACACAATATAAAGTGGTGGGTGACAGGCACTGTAACCTACACAAATATAGCCCATATCACTGCTCACTATGACCTCAACCATTGGAAGCAATCACTGCTTGCAAAGTTGCCAATATGACTATTTTGCCAATAATGTGTTGCCCATTTTCTTGGACACTTTGCAGGACCCAAGCACCCTTCTTGAGAAGTTGACATAATAAAAACATGGCTAGACACAAGAGCAACTGAGGATTATGGCATACAATTACTCTCATAGATGAGATATTGAATTATAAAAATGAAAATAGCTATCTCAAATTCAGTTCTCAAAACAACCCTATCAAGCAAGCAGGTGGTGTTAATCCCACTTTAGAAATCAGGAAATTGAGGCTCAGTAAGATTAAGTAACTTGCCAAAGTTAGTAAATGATAGTCAGGACTTGATCCCAGTTCTTCAAACTCCAAATTAAATGTTTTTTCCATAATACCATGATGCCTTTCTTTTCACTTATGATACTTGAAATGACAAATCAGATTTGAAATTAAGCCATTAGTCAAGAATGAGACTGCATTACTAGGACTAACTTTCAGGTTTGAGATTGGAGATTAGATAAGAGGGTAAAAAATATGGGAATACAAACCATTTTTTTCTTTGCAATTCAAAATGTTCAGAGAAATACACATGCCCATAACAGTGTTTATACCCACAAACTACAGTTTTACAAGGATTTAAAGGCAAGTTCTGTCAGTAACGTTGTGGGAAGTCTCCTCCCATACATAATTTGGAATCCTAACTGATTTATTTTAGTTTCTAGGAAATGTAAAGGATTTCCTCTAAGCATAAATTTTAAATTATCTTATATTATGCTTTTTAAAAATTATGAATCTCGTCAAAATATCATAACATGTCAAGGAAACAATGAAAAAACAATAGCACAAACACAGTCAACCTCCAGGAAAAAGTCTGGATTCTTATTCTAAATCACTCATCAAGAGAATCTAAAGAATTTCTCCTAAATTCCTAGAGTGCCATTCTGGTCTTTCCACAGACACCAACTGTGTATCTAAATACATATAGAACACAGAGACTTGTCACTTGGTGCTACTGATGATCTTATAAATGCCTTTGAGAAATGCAGAAACAATGCAGACCTCTTCTACAAAACAACAAACAAACAAACAAACAAACAAAAAACAAAACCACAAAAAACCCAGGCTTCTATAGGAGACTATCTTGTACTCACCAATACATCAATAGCTTAGGGATAGTGGAAAGACAAATCAATCTACCTGCCAAGTTACTAACCCCTGTCCACTACAAGGTTCCTTCCAGGCTCATTACTGAGCATGAATTTAGGCCTGTATCTGCAATATGAATTTTCATTTTCAAATAATGTCTGACAACGTAGAGTTTTCTAAACACGGTCAGGGGACTCACAGTGATGACATTGGTCCTTGGGAAGCAGCAGGAATGGAAATGATGAAGTATTACTGTTAAAGAAGGAAAAAATGGGTAGCCACTCAAATAGTCTTTCCAAAATAAATGTCAACCCCAGTTGCTAAGGAAACAATATCTCTGCCTAAGAAGACACATTTTGCTTTGCTGACTTTCAGGATATCCTAAAAATTTTTTTAAATTTAAATTTTAAAAAATTTTTTGAACAAAGGCTCTGCCTTTTTATATGCTGTTTTGATTCTTGTACTGTGAAAATGTGTACTATTTAAAAAACTAAAAATAAAATTAAAACCACTGTATGTTAATTATACATGAATAAAAAAAATTAGCAATCAGCTTACCCCATTTTTAACTGCCTGAATATTAGAGAACCTGTTGTTTTAAATTATTTGTTTTCCTCTCATGCCTTTTTCCCCTCAGCCTGCAAGTGCAATGGACATGCTGATGCCTGTCACTTTGACATTAATGTGTGGGAGGCATCAGGTAATCGTAGCGGTGGCGTCTGCAATGACTGTCAGCACAACACAGAAGGTCAGCATTGCCAGCGATGTAAGCCAGGCTTCTACCGGGACCTCCGGAGACCTTTCTCTGCTCCAGATGCTTGCAGAAGTAAGTGAACTAGTGGTTACTGGGGAAAAGCCTGATTTGTACAAAGGAGATGAATCTTTCCATCCTTCACATGCTGGTCCATGGGAGAGAGGTCATGAAATTCTCAGACAGTACACTCACACACACTATTTGTTCATTTCTTCTTTGGTAAGAGCCATGATATTTTAACTTGTTAGGTGAAAAGAATACAATATTCATAAACGTAATCTCTTTTATCACTCTGCATGTAGTAAAACTGTTTCCTGTGGCACCACATTTTGGAAAACAAGATGACAAAAGAGGAAAAAAAGGATGATGGAGAGGGAGATATATTTAAAATTATGTTAAGGGGCAGGTGCCTGGCTTGGTTGGTAAAGCATGTGACTCTTGATATTGGCGTCATGAGTTCAAGCCCCACGTTTGGTGTAGAGATTACTTTAAAAACAGGTATGTAAAATTATCTTAGGACTAAATATATGAGTAGGACATAGGCAATAATCAGACTCAAATTGATGAAATAAAGAGTGGTTATCTGCACTTGGGTCATTCTAGCTTTCATCTCTAAAGTGACTTTGAACACCTGAAAAACCACAAGTTTTTGTGTCATTATGAATACACTTTGGCTGACACTGCCCTAATGTACCCCTGTACCATAAACTGATTTAGAACAACAATCATCCCCTACTCTTCCCCTAAAATACTAAATTCTTACAGAATAGATTTTGCTTTTTTGTTAGCATAATTCCAAGAAGAGGTTTATATGAAAAAAGAATAGAATTTTAAGATTTGCTCAATTAAGGAGACATTATCTGAAACATGTGACCATGAAGAGTGCAGTCAGAGCTTCAGTAGATGTCCAACGTGGATGAATAGTTCATCTAACTACATGAGTAGTTATACATCTGTCAACTCAGAAATTATTAGATGACAAAAACCACTCAAGACTGTTAATGGCGATTGATGACCATGCACTTCCTTTCCCCACCAAGGAATCTGTGTTCTAGCTCAGAAACAGTGACAGGAAAGGAGCAATACAATGGGAAGTAATCATTTACAATCTTGGGGGGTTTTTTTATTTAAAGGAAAAAATTCTATTGCTCTTGAAAAATACATATTTTTAACATCAGACAGGTGATATCTACATGAAATTTGAGTGGGCTTGCTTTACAAGCTTTCTCTCAAATTGTAGAAGACAGAAGGTGGCCCAGCTCACTTTCGACATTGAGCTCAAAATTTTTATTTACATCTTAATACTTCTCTGAGAATTCTGTTTTATTTTTGTTCTTTGTCTATACTCAGACTTCATAGTAGGTTTTGAACAGATCTAGAATAGAAGCTTTCCCTGCTCCTTATGGCTGTGTGATCCTATGCCAGATATTAAACCTGTTTGGACTTTGATAAATTTTTTCTCCCCATAGGTTTGTAATGAGAACTATATAAGATCAAGTATGTGAGGGGCCCCTGGGTGGCTCAGTCAGTTAAGCATCTGCCTTCGGCTCAGATCATGATCCGGGGGTCCTGGGATCGAGCCCTGCCCCCAGTGGTCAGGCTCCCTGCTCAGCGGGGAGTATGCTTCTCCCTCTCCCTCTCCCAGTGCCCCCGCCCCACCACCTTCCCCCACCCCCATGCACTCTCTTGCTATCTCTCTCTCAAATAAATAAATAAATAAATAAATAAATAAATACATAAATAAAATCTTTTTAAAAAAAGATAAAGTATGTAAACTGTTTAGCACATTGCCTATTATAGTAAGCCCTCAAGAAATGAAAACTATTATAATAACTATTATTGTCCTATATGATAGAAGGTAGGAAATAATAGTACAGAGTCTCTACTCTTTATTGATCAAAAACACATAATGTCAAAGATAACTACTTCTTTAAAATCCACAGAACCTTAGGGAATAAAATAAAGGCTCCTTAACCCCAAGTGCTGAATGAAGGGTCTACTTATAAAAGTGCTTAGATTCATGATATATTCAGTCCTAATACCATTTTCTACAGGATATATTTAAATAGATAGAGGGGTGCCTGGCTGGCTCAGTCAGTAAAGCATGTGACTCTTAATCTCAGGGTTGTCAGTTCAAGCCCCACGTTGGGCATGGAGCCTAGTAAAATAATAATAATAAAATAAAATAAGATTTAAAAAAAAAGAGGGCACCTGGCTGGCTCAGTCAGTGGAACATATGACTCCTGATCTCAGGATTGTGAGTTCAAGTCCCACGTTGGGTGTAGAGATCACTTAAAAATGAGCTCTTAAAAAATAAAAGATATAGAGAGATAGATAAACAGGTAGATAGATATGTACATATGTGTATTGCATATCTTCAGACCACTAGTGGAAATGTCTAAAATGAGAATGTACTAACTACCAAGCAGATAAAATAAGAAAGGAAGTTAATTTATCATTAAGTGACTTAGATAAGGTAGGATCTTGTAGGACAACAGGCAACATTTTCAAAATACATTTTCAAAGATACTGTTAAATAGCATTGACTTGAAACAGTATGTTGTACAATGTATCTAACTTATATCTTTGTTCATTCAGTCATTCAACTGATATATATTGAGTGCTTGTGATGTGCTGAATGTTTGGGATACATCAGGGAACAAAACAAAGTTCTCTAACCATTAAAAACAGAAATAGAAAAGGTTTAATGGCAGACTTGAAGTCAAAATAAATATCTTTTAAATTTTTGTTTTGTTTTCTTTTTGTTACGGTGCTATGTTCAAGCTATGGCTCATATTCTTACAAAATATAAAAAAGTTGCCAGCTCTAGCTTTTGAAATCCTAGAGAGCTCACCACTTCAGAATTTTATAAAAAGAATATGAAAAAGGAGATTAGTTAAAAGGTGACTCCTTGTTAATGGTCACTACTTCTATAACTCTTCTAGAGACTTGACAAAAAAAGAATTTATAAATTTTGGTCCCCAAACTACCAGTTCTATAAAAAACATAAGCCAAAAGTGAGAATGTAGCTAAAAGTAACACATAAGAGAGACACAGTCTTTTCACAATGTTTTTGTATGTGTGTGTGTAAATGTATATATGTATGTACATATGTATTTATGTAGGCAAATAGTGGTGTATATTTGTGTGCATGTGTGTTAGATCACACAAGTATGATCAGTATTGTGTTAGAGAGTGTGGAGGAGAGCTCACAGGCGGAGCAATTAATGAGTTGAGTGTTTTGAATTTTGATGTAAGACCTGAGACCTGAAGTTTAGTAAGAATCAACATAACATGGGTAAGGGTATTCCTACTGGAGAAAACAACCAAAGCCAAAAAGAAACAGGAGGAAGAAAGAACACGACATATTCTGAGAACTGAAAAAAAGTGCAGAATGACCATAGAGGCAAGAAAGGGGGCGAAGGCAACAAAAGGTAAGGAAATGAGAGCAGTAGAAAAGATGGGTGGTAGGCTAGAGATGTCCTCATCTTGGACATCTCAGTGAGTTGGAGCTGATTGAACTATCCATTATTGGCTGATTATTAGTTGATAATCAGCCAATAAATATCATTCAGCATAATTTTCCTGGGGCCTATCAAGTTGATATTTATAGACAGTATGTAAGTATTAGAAGACCGAAAGCACCAAAGTCATTTCAGTGAAAACTCCCATCAAAACCATATTAATATATTTTTTAAAAACTGAAACACGGTAAGGTAATTATAACAAATTTTTCTGAATTATTTCCTCAACACTTTAAGTTGTCATGAGATTCTGAAAGACTTGAAGATAGAAACTACTACTACTGAGTCAAATTGCTAAACACTCCTAAACAAATACCTTCATGGTATTTAATGCACCAAGTAAGGAAATTATGAAAATAACTGATACCAATTTAGTCCTTTTAGCATAATTTGTAGGAGGTAGATGGATTAGTGGGGAAGATCTGTATTTCCTTCTTTCCTTCTCTGGACAGCACCCTGATCCACTGATTGTAGACAGCTGAAGAAGGCCCATCTCCATTCATTTTATGACTATTCCAGCATATGTTTGGGACAAGTTGTCTGTGTAAAATTCCCTAGCACCTTATTGGCACCTTTCAGAATATTACTCTTCTGTTCTCTTCCCTTTTCTGAGCCAGGGGTAGCTCCCAACACTTAGTAGTACATTCAATCCTCTCCCCTACCTTCATACTCTACGTAATATATTGTTTGGTTGACAATATGTTTGGCAGAGTTTTCCTTTTTATTTAGTAATATTTTCATATCATTAACCACCTTCTTAATGGATGTGTCTATGTACCACCTTCAGTGTTATTAACTCTGATAATAAAGTTTATGATAAATAAGTTAATGTACATAACATTTTACGTTTTTAAAGATTATTTATGAGAGAGAGAGAGAAAAAGAATGTGCACAAGTAGAGCACGGGGCAGAGGGAGAGGGAGAGAATCTCGAGGAGACTCCCTGCTGAGTACGGAGCCCAGTGTGGGGCTTGATCCCAGGACTCTGAGACCATGACCTAAGCCAAAATCAAGAGTCGGATGCTTAACTGACTGAGTCACCCAGGGGCCCCTGTACATAACATTAATGTTTCAGTGTACCAGATTTCATGATAGATACTGATAGAAATATTGCTGTAACTAGAACTTTTCTTCCCATTAGTTCCCACTTTTCTTTTCTGAAGAAGGTAGTATCAGGAAAACAAGTCAATATTATGATATGCTATTAAAAAAATTTAAACTATCTCAGTGTGTGTTTATATCAACATGTACAACGTTATTCAAAATAACAATTTATTATATTTATTCTACTGTGCTTACCAAGTAACCTGCTACTCAGTGTGTGGTCCATAGACCAGCCCCATTGGCATCATCCAGTTGCTGATTAGAAAATGCAGAACTTCTTATCCCATCCCAGACCTACTGAATCAAATATGCACTTTCACAGAATTCCCAGGTGACTGTATCATACTAAAGTTATGACTGCTTCAGAATGCTTTTCCTTTTTTATTTTATTTTATTTTAAAGATTTTATTTATTTACTTGACAGAGATAGAGACAGCCAGCGAGAGAGGGAACACAAGCAGGGGGAGTGGGAGAAGAAGAAGCAGGCTCATAGCAGAGGAGCCTGATGTGGGGCTCGATCCCACAACGCCGGGATCATGCCCTGAGCCGAAGGCAGATGCCCAACCACTGTGCCACCCAGGCACCCTGCTTTTCCTTTTTTAAAAAAAGATTTTATTTTTAAGGATCTCAACACCCAAAGTGGGGCTAAAACTCACAACCTCTAGAGCAAGAGTCACATGCTCTACCAACTGAGCCAGCCAAGCGTCCCCAGAATGTTTTTCAACAAAGGGTAAATGCATCTTAGCACTTAGTCCACAGCTAAGTTGGCTGGAACATCCTACTATTCCCTAAGCATCCAAATTAACCAAGATTTGCATTTCTATTTGTGTGCATATGGATTTAGAATTTATAAAAATGAATTACATAGAGATTTACTGAGAAAAAAATGGATATATGAATAAATATGTTTCCATAGTACAGCATTTTCCAAAGTCTGATTCATGGAACACTAACTCCATGAGATGTCAATAGGAATCAGATAAGGAAATTTTTTTCTATGACCTTCAAATTTAAGAAATGGTGAATTAATCAAAGATTTCTGTCTTCAGGATTTCTCAGAGCATTTAATATGCTAACGTTCATTCTAAACCTCCCATAAAGCTTTGAGGTGTCTCTCAAATTTAACCAGAGAATGCTTTTCTTACAGAGTATCTTATGGGACCTGTGTTCTACAGAACACACTGGAAAATGCTGCTATTGTATAGTGACATATCTATATGAAGACCTCATTTGGGAAGACATATCCTAGAAGATTCCTTCTGTATATTTGTTCCTCATTTCTAAGTGCTAGAGCCTACAACTGTATATCAAGGAAATAGTAAACCTAACATTTCTATCAGTGAAATAATCACAAACATAATATTAACTAAGGCTCGGCAGTCTAGTCTATTGGACTGCCCGGGAGGATTTACGAAAACATCTCTTATTTCCTACTTGATATCTTCAGGCGTTTGGCACCATTGAAAGCCTGAACCAGCAGCCCAGACAAAATTTACTAGAAGTATAAATTATGCCCCAGTTTAGATCAGGAAATATTTACTGAGTACCTCCTCTATGCCAGGCACTGTGGTAAAGCACTAGGTCTGTAAAGATGAAAAGGTCTTCCCTACAAGATCTTTAATTCTAAATGGGGAGAAATGTAAGTAACAGATTATTTCAATACACTGTGGTGATGGTGATGATATAATAAATAATAGCTGACATTTGTTGAGTGCTACTAGTCTCTGTTTACTCTTCAAAAGGCTGTATATGTATTAACTCACTTAATTTTCACAAAAGCTCTTTGATGTTTGTACTATTATTATTCCCACTGTATGAGCAAAATGCAACGAAAGAGATACATTGAGTATCTCAGAGAAAAGTGTGCGGTAGAGTGAAAGCAATTAAGTAAAGACTTCCCTTAAAGAGATGCCTCTGATACGTCTTTGGGGGCTGTTTTTATTTTTTTCCTCTAAAAGTACAAACACAGTGTTTGTCCTATTTTCTAATCAATGATTGCCTTTGCTGACTTTAATGAGTGGAACTAGAAAGTGAAATGAACTGATGTTATTCTTCCTCATAGAATACATTTAATACATTATTCCGTTCAACAAATATCGGTGACATTAATCTTGGGACTGTGTTCACAGTTAGCTCTTTGCCAAATAAGCTAAGGATTTATTAGCACCATTGATGCTCTAGGCTATTTTTTCCCTTCCCACTCTCTTGACAAGCACTATGCTAAATGCTATTGTCCTTATGTATACACTTCTAGTTGATGGTCATAAATTTCATCAAAACTGAATATAAAGAGCCCTAAACCAAATCTACTAGGCAATAGATTTATTCCTGTGAATAATTAATTCAACTCTGTTCTCACTTCCTCTTGATTCCAGCCTTAAGCAGAACCAACTGTGGGACCCAAACAATCAACTACACATTTCCATAGCCAAGAAAGCACTTCTGAGGATTCCAGAGATGTTTGTTTTTTTAAGGCTAGTAGAGATCATTGAAACTAAATTTATTTCTACAACTCAGAAAAAAAAATGTAAAGGACAGTGCATTTAAGGTCTGTAAACACAAGGGAAAATGTGAATCTTTCCAGCTGATCTAGGGCTGAGAGCAGAATGGAGGCTCAAACTGGTTGGTTGCTAAGGTACAGAAGTAAAAGGGAAAGTATAATTATCACTGTGTACTAAGATACTTTGAGAAATATTGTCTTTCTGTTTTAAAAGAGCAGTCTCTTTTAGAGTAACTCATTTGAAATCTTGAATGTCACTTATGTACCTGTTGTTTCCTATCACCCAAGTAGATTTTCCTTTGGCAGACATATTTAAAATGTGAGAATAACCCCGCTGAACAGTAGTGTGCTAGTTTTCTAGGGATGGGAAATGCCCTGACTTGTAGCATTGGCCAATTTCTATGGTTTAAGTTATTCCACCCAATTTCAAGCTTATCAGATCATTTTTCAAATCAGGAACTCAGACTCAGACTCTCCACCACAAGTGGAATGATTTCTCTTCTTTGAATGAAGCCTTGCCTTAGCTTCTTTCTTTGATTTCAAGCACTGCTCCAATCTAGTCATTGGTTCCCAAACCTGTCAATGGATCAAAATCACTTGGAGCACTTATTGAAAATATGAACTCTCAGAGCCCTTCCCTAGATCTTCTGAATCAGAATCTCCAAACAGGAACCAAGGGCAGAAATCTGTATTTTTCTTTTCTAAAAAGCATCATTGGTGATTCTGACTCAGCCCTTCAGTCCACTGACCAGAATTTGAGAACCATTATGTACACCATTGTTTCTAATGTGAGCTTTATTCATTCCCATCCTTGGACGAAAGATTTTAAGCTAATAATCATCTATAACTTAATCTACTCACTGAATTAGCCATATCTACAACAGAAAATCCTGAAGGATTACTTAAAACTCTGGCTAGACACTTTTCCTGACTCAATGATAGATATAAATGCTCATAAGCATTCATATCACTTATCTTTCGCACTGAAGAATGTCCAACTTAGAACCTCTGCTTTTCTCAAAAAAAAAAAAATCTGGCAGGATTCTAAGATGTCTGTTTTTCATGTAACAGTTTCAAAATAAATACCTAGCAATTCCATTCAGAGAACTCCCTCTTATTCATGGTATATAAATTGATATACCATAAATACCTCATATTTTAAAGTGCATTGTTGTGTAATGAGACTGGAATTTATAATAAAATTAGCCTACCATTACACTGACAATTTATTTTTACTTCTGCATTCACATACTTCAGAACATAGCACTAAACTACTATAGGTATGTTATTGTGTTGGACTAAATAATCATTGACTGTAGTTCTTCATGAAGCTCCATTCTCCCCCCCCACCCCATTTTGACACCAAAGAATATCTTAAATGTTAGATGCATGGGAAATTGGGTGTGGAACATTGACAGCTATTCTATGACATTTATCTACAGAAAATTTCTCATGCTTTAATAGAACACATGGTTTGAAATAGATGTTTGAAGAAACGCTTTATAGGATAGAATTAGCTCTTTTTTTTTTTTTTTTTAGGAAACAGCCAGTTAGTTCCTTTACAATAAATTTATTGACTTTTATGTTGTAACGTATTTTTAAGTATTGCATAGTCTCTCTCCATATTTAAAGAAAAATCAGCAAATGGAAAAGAAAGCAGGATTTATTCCTTGTCAAAGTAAACAACTTCTTGAAAAACTGACATGCCCTTCCTTCCTCCCTGGTGGGCCAAAATAAATGTAGTCGATTGCCTTTCAGCAGAGAGTGAATAAAAATAAACTTGGTCCTTCTGCCCTAAAACCCAAACCAAGTGTTTACCAAGATATCGTTTTGTTACTTGGTTACCGTTACCCTGCCAGGCGGCTATCTTTGTAAAGAGCTCTCTCATCCATCCAAATCTATCTCTTTTTTTTCCTTCTTGCTTTTTTTCTTCTTCTTTTCTTCTTTCTACCTTAGGTGAAGCCCTCAGCTCAACTGATGGAAACACAGTGCCTAGAGTAGGTGACTATCTTGCTGCAGACTGTCTTTCCATCCTTCACAGTCTACTCAAATATCATCTTCTCATCACGCTCCCAAGGAGAATCTCTGTGTTTCTCTGCTTGTTTGTACCTCTACTTAATAATTATTTCATTCTACCTTTAGGGTGGTTATTCTTTACCTTTAAATTGTCCCAGAAGTAAAATTCTGAAATTAATTAAATCCAAATTACCTTACCACAGTGACGCTTCCCACTTTTCACTGTTGTACCTATGTTCCAGTCCGTATCAGAAAAGGATTGTTTCCCAAAGGTCATTAAAGTATCTTCCTTACAGCAGCTTAGTGGGCTTTTTCGTTCAAATTATAGTTTCAACAAAGCCACACGAATCCATTTTATGTCAAATAAACAACATAGACATCCTTGTTGTATGCTGAAAGCAATGATTTCAGCATAGAATCAATATGAAGTAACTTTTTGAAAAGCAAACTTTAAATAGAACCAGTCACTTGGCAATAATAGTTGGGAACCTTTAATCTCAGCTTTTAAAAAATACAAGATGTAAAACCAGAGGGTTAAGAAGTGAAAGAGATAGAAAAAATTCATATATCATAACGTAGTAATCATACTAGAACTATCCTTTAAAAAGGTCAAATGACATAAATTAAAACTACCCCCCCAAAAGGAGAAATTTAATGAACTGATGAATAATAAAAGTCAGTCACATTTGGGAAGAGAAGTGGGAGGGGTCACAAAATTACTTAACATGTCTCCAAAACAGAAAGTATAATTCACTGAATACATAAATAATATGCCATTCTGCATTTGATGAGAACAAGCAATAAATAATCAAACAAATAATTATGATATATCAAAACTCTCAGAAAGCCTGGACAAAATTAGATGGGCTATAAAGAAGAGAAGTAGCACTTGTTGAATGTATACTATGGGCCAGACACCATGCTGGGCAATTTACATAAACTATCTCATTTAGCAATTTTTAGGAGTTAAGTGATGTTTTTGATTCTACACTGTGTCCTGGTTGATAAAAACAAAATGAGTTTTAAAATGCAGAAATAATCAGACATATATATTAGAACCAAAAATAATTTTTAAAGGAGCCTAGACTTTTGAAGAAACGTGTGGTACTGGGTTTTGAATGAGACCCTGCTTCCTGATGAATAGCCATGTGAAGCTTGAACCTAAAGAGCTGCATTTATCTTAAGGAATCTTGATATAAGAAAGATGGAGACAACTGAGGAATGTTCCTCATAGGCCAACAAAACAATCAAGAAAAGAGAGATACTAATGAATAAATAAGAAAGAGGCTGAATATTCTCAACTTAACTAGGAAACTGCTCAGGAAGAAAATACAACTTTCTTCACACACTCAAAAGGTGTAAGGGGACATAGGGAGTGGCAAAACATAATTTACTTCCCTAGAACAAAGAGTCGTAATTAGATGTAATTGGATGAAAGTGAGGAAAAAAGATTGATTAACATGAAAAAAAATTTCGCCACCAGTGAAAGGCATTTGTGGGTGGGGAATGTCTCCTACAGAGTTAGAATAAAGAACTTTTATCAAAAAATAATAAATAATAAAACTCGACTGAGTGAAGCATTAAATGTAGGGAATAGTCTTGCACTGGGAAGGCTCTGGATAATCTGTTCTGTTTAACCACTTCAGTTTTCTGCTCTTGTTTCTGTGCTGTTTCTGTGGTTCTGTGTGTTTGTTTCTTTGCTCTGTTTCTAGTGACTTGGGATTGCAATGCACCACAATGCTGTGGTGCTAAAATGGTAAAAACCTATAAAAGAAATAATATGAGCCTTTCAGGAGTTTCATCAACACGTATTTCATGGTTGTCACTCATTCAGAGGAACATTCGTTCAACAAAGATTGAGTGAGTCCCTAAAATGGGTCAGCATGGCCCTAGGTTTTGGGGATACAGAGATGAAAGATGTTGGTTTCTACCTTCTAGGCCTTCAAAGTGTACTATAGAGACAGCAGGGAAGTGAAAAATCATAAAGAGATTACACTGGAGGCCAGAAGAACATCTATCATTAAGAAATATTTATTAAGTGACTATAATTCACCAATTTTTTAAAACTCAACACAGATTTACTCACTGCTTACCTTGTGGCAGGCCTATCCTATTCAGTGTATATACAACAAAACAGAGTTCTTAATTCCATGGAAACAGACTATAAATGAATATATCCACGTAAATATGTAATTAAAAATTTCAGGGGCTCCTGGCTCAGCCCGTGGAGCATGTGACTCTTGATCTCAGGGTTGTGAGTTTGAGCCCCACATTGGGTGTAGAGATAACCTGAAAATAAAATCTTTAAAAACAAAACTGCAATACATTACGGAAAAAAGGGTACCATGATGGAGTATAGCAAGGATGAACCACATCAATTCAAAGGAGAAGATAGATGGGGTCAATGGGGATTCTTTATCAAAAGGAAAAAGGAGTTAGGGATGACGCAGGTTCCTGACTAGGCACCTGTGTAGATGGTGCCTTGAGATGGGAATACAGGAGGCTTTCTTCAACAAAAAGATAATGGTGTTTGGTATAACCAAATCCCAAATACAGTGTCTAAAATTATACTTAAAAGTTTTCCTGTGATGAAATTTGTCTGTACGTTCAAAAGTACAGACAAATTCTTCCTCAATTTTAACTGAAGTAGCAACCCAGGAATATAAAATTGGCTATTTAGCTGTCTAAGATCTTTTAGATATACCCTGGAATAAATAGTAACTGGCTCAGTTACAACTAGTAAACAGGAAAGGAAAGATACAGAAATCAAATTGAGGGCCCAGCAGTGGTCACATAGTAAAGCATTCAAAATAAAGGGTATGACTTTTGTATTTATTTGCATTACTCATTTACAGTTTATAGAAAACACAGGAAATATACTTAAATACCTTACATTTATTTTTTAAAGCATTTAGTAGGGGCACAAATGACTAATTTATGCATACATGGATCTCCTTCGGTGTGGGATATACAGTAACTCAGGAGACATTGCATTTCAATAAGTGAAAGGCAAGTCTTAATTTAGCTTATTTTCTTATTAGATTTATTCTCGCATAATTTTATTTGACATTAACATTCATCTTCAATACTGTGGCACTACCTATCTTTGAACACAATGTGTATTATATTTAAAGGATGAATAAAAAAATGTTCCCTAGGAGAGCAAAGGGGTAAAGCATATTGCCTTTGACAATTGCCTTTGTTTACAACTTTTACTTTATTTTTCCGTAGTTGTTCATCCACTAGCAAAAATAATTGATAGTAGAAGGAAAGGAGAAAGTAGTACCAAAAAAGGTGGAAGACTTCATTTTATCTAACATTTAACTTCATGCTTGATACATTAATAACAGATCATACTGTCTCTTTTCTGTTTAGAGCTGCATCTCAGTCATTGCCCTTAACTCCAATTCTAAGAACCTCAGGGGGCAGGGAGGCAGCTCTTGAAATGGTTTTGATATTTAAAATTCACCATCAGAAATTATGTAGGGCCTTGGCCTTTTCAGGGGAAGATAGTTGTTGGGAGGCTGGGAGGCTCTGGTGAGGGAGTGGCCACCGGGCAGCGTGAAAGCCCTTGACAAGCTGCTTCTTTCCCAGCTGAGGGCCTTGAACTTTGAGTTCTGTTTTTAGAAACGCTAAATCAGGAGCACATACTTTCAGGGTGTTTTGCTCCCAGTGTTGCTTTTACTAACAGAATAGCAAAAGCTACAGCCATCAGGTAATACTAAGGAGTCCTAGTGATTTTTAAAAAGGGATAAGATGCTGAACCCAAATGGTTGTCTGAACAGTAAACTCGGTATCACGGATCACTCTGAATGAAAGGTGTGCAAACGACTCCTAGAGTTCCTGTGAAGGTGGGAATAAAGAGAAAAGGCAGCAATGGTTTCCTTTGACTACACCACCAAAAGCTTTAGCAATTCCATCAGAATAAAGGAAGCCACAATTCTCCCATTATGTCCCTGGCCATTTTGTATTCTTGTTTACATACTTATTATGTTCACATAGGTTGACAGCTGTGACTCTTGTCCTAGATTACATGGTGGGATATCTCCCTATAAGCAACAGGATCATAGATCACACCCTACTTTTTTCCAATATACTCTCATCCACAAAGGGAGAGTAAGAGCAGACGAATGTATTTTATCCAAAGAAAAGAACATGTAGTAGGAGAGTAACCTAAGTCTATAAAACAAAGTAGTCAAGAAAGCTGTTTTGCCACTAGAATCCTCCCAGGGGCAAAGTGAAGAATTTCAGCCTACTTTGGAAATCAAATTGTCAAAATTGATTTAAAAAAAAAACCCACTCATATCTGCAATAAGGCAATTATTGCTCTTTCCTCTGTGTTCCCATGCACCCTGGGCTACCTCTGTTATAACATATACTGCCTGTAATTATGTATTTGCATCTCTCTCTTGATTCACTGAAGAGTTAGTTATGACTCTGTATTCCTCTTTATATCTTTAGCCTATGGCATAGTTCATGTTAACACTAAAGTTCAAGAACTCTTTGGCGAAGGTGTGAGTGAATGAATGAATGAATGGTGGACTTTTAAAAACTAATATGTTGGGGTGTTTGGCTGGCTCAGTCAGTAGAGTATGCAACTCTTGATCTCGGGGTCATGAGTTCAAGCCCCCATGTTGGGCACAGAGATTACTTAATTGAAAAAATTGTTTTAATTAATATGGTTTGGCCAGATAATAACAACAGTTACTCTCTGAGCATCTGATGCTACTAATTCCTGATACATTGCTAATTATATACAGTATCTTATTCCTCCACAGGAACCCTATGACATAGGTATTATTACTCTTATTCCATCAATAAGAAAATTTAAATGAGAATAAGCCTCATAACTAGAATTTGAACTCATCTAGTCTGACTTTTAAATTGGTGCCCTTATGAATTCTCTTATGTTGCCTTTGTTTTATTTTCTGTCTTCCTAAAAGATCTTACAGGCAATTTCCAAACAAGCTGTATTGTGACTGAAATAATTATTAATTTCAGTGCCATGTAGATAAACAGGTTATTTAAAAATGTGTTCAACCACTGTTTCACGAACAGTATGGTTCCTGGTAGAAGACACTCCAGAACATCCCCATGTCTTAACTCTTTTCTGTAAATGCTCATAGAGGGACAGTGTTTCACACAGTAGATGTATTGCTGCAAACATATATCTATAAATAAAATTTGAATAATATTTAGCAATTACATATTCATTATTTGAAGGGAACCTGTTGTGAAATCATTTGTAGAAGTACCCATTTCCTTTCCTCTATCTCACCTGTTTTGAATATTTTGTATTATTATTTCAGGGTTTCTTATAACAGGACACATCAGTACAGAATGTACTATTTAAAATTAGTCTTTTGCATTATTAAAGAAATCTTGTGACAATATTTAGGAATTTAAAATGACATTTTCAACAATTTTATTCTGCTAATTTGGTTGAGAGAGCAGCAATGGGCAAATGGTTTGGGGGAGAGGCTTGGGAGGGGTGATAATTATTCTAGTAATGAATCATTTAATACCTAGACATGCCATATAGCTTTTAAATATATCTGGCTGTCACTCAAAGCAGCATTTTGGCTTTTAAAGATAACTCACCATAGCTTTACCAAAAATTATAATGAAAAAAATAATTAAGTTCAGAATGATAGTATATAATAGTTCAATCTTTACTATTATCTTCCAATGAAAAGATAAAACTTATGTCAAGGATTTATGTCATGCCACTGGGTTGCAACTTCAGCATTCATTGTAATAAATATGTAAAAAGCGAAGTGCTTGGGTTGCACTTTAGAATCAACAATCAGTAAGAAACATGTTGGAGAACCAGAACCTGAACCAGAATCTAGGCAGACCTTTTCTTTTTTCCCCAAGCAAGAAGAAAATATATTTGCATTTTGGAAGAAAATAAGAAATGTAGATTGTGTGTGTCAAATATTGATTGTTCCACAAACTTCAGGAGAGAGGTATGCAAGGCAAGCCTTGGTGTGCATTTTGAAAAGTATGTCATGAAAAGTGTCAGTGCTGTCTGCCTGGAGCTAGTTCTGCATAGTTTCCAAATGGTATTTTTATCTTGTAATTATGTAAAAAGTCACATTGACAGAAGTCCGCTAGCACATGTGATAGAATCACATTCTTCTCTGGCCATTCCTGAAATATGTGTAGGTTTTAAAGTATATGGTAGTACAGAGAGGTCAAATCCTAGAAAGGCTTGAATTTTCTATTAGAGTAAAAGATAATGGTGGCAATGGGAGATGATATATTACAATAGATGGAAGTCCAAGACATCTTTTGTCTGGCTCCCCTATCTGCTGTCCAGAACCAAGCTGACTCAAAACTGAATATTGCAGTAACTATGGGTTTAGTCATCTCAAAACAATGAAATGTTTATATTGGATTATGTGATTTCATTTCATGTCTTCACATAGCACTTTGATACATTTTGTGTTATAAATTAAATAACCCTCCAAATTATTTCCTAGTTAATTAAATAAAAACAAATAACAAATCAATAATGCCTTGCTGACTTAGAGAAATATTAGTCATTCAGTTTTATAAGCTAGAAATGTGAAAATCTTCCTCAATTTCTGTTTGTCTCTCAACAGTGCCTTCTTCCTCCTCATCCAGATGACCTCCAAAATCCTGTCATTTCAATCTACACATAAACAGCGTTTCACATCCAACCTTTCCTCCTGTCCTGGCGTCTATTCTCTTAGTCCAGTTCCTTGTTCTCTCTCATTCCTTTCGTTTCCCTGACATCAGTCTCTCCCTACTCTAGTCTGTTTCATTCAATGCCACCGAAGTATCTTCAAAATTAAATTATAGCCATGTCATAATTCTGCTTTTTCAAAGTGTTATTTCCCATGGTTCTTTTATACCCACAGGACAAAATTCAACTTCTTGGGTTCGGCCCTTCTACAATCTGGCTCCGACCCTAACTCTGTGGCTTTTTTCTTCTGCCTCATCAACTTCAACTGCTTTCCACTCAATGTACATTCTAAAATTCTACACTCCCCAAAGAGGCCATGCCCTTTCACATATGATCCCCAAGCCTAGAATGTCCTTCGGGTCAATTTCACAAATGATGATGAGGGCATCTACAATATACCAGACACTGTTCTGGGGACTGAAAAATAAAAACCAGAAGATAAAGATCCTTCTGTCAATGAGTCCGGAGCCTAGTAGTAAGGGCAACAGGCATACAAACAAATAATAATGATGTACTATGATGCACACAAAATAGAGATATACACTAAAAGCAGAGGCAGCACAGAGGAGAGAGTGCTAAACTGTCCAGAGGGAGTGGGACAAAGAAGCATGTCAGGGTACAGATGGATAAGCTGGGAAAGGCAACACAGGAGTGACAAGGGGTACCAGGGCAGGAAAGAGCTTCACATTTTCAGAGAGCAGTAAGAGCTTCCACATATAATGCAGACACATAAAATTCAGTGGCGATCAACTATTCAGTTAAAAATGGTGAAGATGCTACATTTTGTGTTATGTGTTTTTTTTTTTAACCACAATTAAATTTTGTTTTAATTGTTTAAAATAGATGCAATGGGGAGAGTATCTAAAGACTGGGATACAGAACTGCCTATCTTCTCCCTCCTTTTCAGTTTGCAAACTCCTATTCACCTTTTAGGATCAGTTCAGGTATCTAAATGACCCCTCCTTTAGAATCCCCATGTGAAAAATAAACTCAAAATGGATGAAAGAGCTAAATATGAGACATTAATCTATCAAAATCCTAGAGGAGAACAGAGGCAGCAACTTCTTTGATCTTGGCCGCAGCAACATCTTGCTAGACACGTCTCCAAAGTCAAGGGAAACAAAGGCAAAAATGAACTATTGGGACTTCATCAAGATAAAAAGCTTTTGCACAGCAGAGGAAACAGTCGACAAAACCAAAAGACAACCTACAGAATGGGAGAAGATATTTGCAAATGCTTTATCAGATTAAGGGCTAGTATCCAAAATCTATAAAGAACTTATCAAACTCAACACCCAAAGAACAAATAATCCAGTCATGAAACGGGCTGAAGACACGAACAGACATTTCTCCAAAGAAGACATATAAATGGCCAACAGACACATGAAAAAAGTGCTCAACATCACTCGGCATCAGAGAAATACAAATCAAAAAATGAGATACCACCTCACACCAGTCAGAATGGCTAAAATTAACAAGTCAGGAAACAACAAATGTTTCAAGGATGCAGAGAAAGGGGAACACTCTTACACTCTTGGTGGGAATGAAGCTGGTGCAGCCATTCTGAAAAACAGTATGGAGGTTCCTCCAAAAGTTAAAAATAGAGCTACCCTATGACCCAGCAATTACACTACTAGGTATTTATCCAAAGGATATAAACACAGTGATTTGAAGGGACACATGCATCCCAATGTTTATAGCAGCAATGTCCACAATAGCTAAACTATGGAAAGAGCTCAGATGCCCATCAACAGATGAATGGATAAAGAGGAAGTACATATATATATATATATATAATAGAATATTATTCAGCCATCAAAAAATTGAAATCTTGCCATTTGCAGCAACATAGATGGAACTAGAGGGTATTATGCTAAGTGAAATAAGTCAGTTAGAGAAAGACAATTATCATATGATTTCACTCATATGTTGAATTTAAGAAACAAAACAGAGGAGCATAGGGGAAGGGAGGGAAAAATAAAACAAGATGAAATCATAGAGGGAGACAAAGCATGAGAGACTCTTAACCATAGGAAAAAAACTGAGGGTTGTTGGGGGGGTGGGGATGGTGTAACTGGGTGATGGGCATTAAGGAGGGCATGTGATGTAATAAGTAATGGGTGTTATATACAACTGATGAAATCACTGAACTCTACCTCTGAAACTAATAATACACTATATGTTAATTAATTGAATTTAAATTAAATTAAATTAAATTTTTTTTTAAAAGTATCCCCATGTGATTCCCTCAGCCTGTGTTCCCTTTTCTGTGCTCCCATAGCACGCACAGGCCTCTATTAGAGTACCTATCACAGTGTATGGAAAATTTTTATTTACTCCTCTGTTTCCCCAACAAAACCATGAGTTCCTTGAGGGCTGGCACCATTACTTACACAAGCATAGATCCCACAGCTCTACAAGAATTATTTACTGAATTAAATTGTTAGTTCACTATTAATTAACCACGTGCCAGACACCACACAATTGTAGCCATATACTACATGCATGATCTCCTTTTATCCACACAACCACCGTATAAGGAGAGATATGATTCTCATTTCCATTTTAAAGACAAGAAAACTGGGATAATGAGAAGCTAAGTACCTTGCCAAAAGTCACACAGTCAGTAGTTGAGATTTGAAGCCAGACCGAAGCCAAACTGTGATTTTAATGACAAAGAAATGAATCAATAGAAGATGTTTCCGAGGGAATAAAGGATGGGGTGGGATCTAGAGTTTTATCAGTTGAGAAGACTTAGCAGGAAGAATTGGCCTAGTAGGTGTCAGACTGTGCTATGTATCTTGCCGAAGTAATTTCATTTAAAATCATTTCATCCTCATGAAATCTCTATGAGACCTAGATACCCACCAAAGAAACCAAGAACAGCTGGGTGCTGGTGAGAGCTCTCTTCTGGGTTGTAGACTGCCAACTTCTCATTGCAGCCTCACATACTTCCTAAAGAAGAGGGCGCTGAGCTTTTCATCCTCTTATAAGGGCACCAATCTCATCACCCTCAAGACCGCGTCCAAACCTCCCAAAGATCCCACCTCCAGATACCATCACACTGGAGCTTAGGCTTCAACATATGAATCTGGGGGGTATACAGTCAGTCCATAACACCATGCAAATTAAATGCAGCTTTCTTCCCGTCTCAAACCTGAACCCTCTCGGCTGTATCACTATAAATTCATGACTACTATCCTCAAGTATGGCCTTTATGTGCCTGGAAATTATACTTCACTTTCTATGTCTCTCATTCACTCTCCTAGTGCCACTCTTCATCTCTCTCACCTGATGACTTTGCTGCCTATTTTATCCAGAAAAATACAAGCAATCAGAAGAAAAGTTCTACCAGCTCCCACTACTGCATTTATCCACCTTCCTGTATCTGAGTCCATATGCTCTGCTCTGCATCCTGTTACTATGAACTGATCACGTTCCTACGCAAGGCCAACACCTTCTCTTCTGCACCAGATCTTGTCTGTCTTCCTTACTCCAGTATGCTTAAATATCCCTCCAACAATGCTCCCAGCTTTCTTTTGGTCATCAATTTTTCCCTTTCTATTGGATCATTACCATCAACATCAAATCTGCCTCAATTTCTCTCATCTTAAAATAAACAAAACAAAAACTCAAACTTTAACTTACATTCATATCCCCCTCCAGTATTAGCTACCACTGTATTTCTGTGCCCATACAGAAAAGTTCCTCAAAAGAGCTGTCTGTTCTCATGCTCAAATTCCTCTACTCCCATCTCCTGAGTCTTCTTCAAATAGGTTCACCACTCATCATTAGAGTGAAACTGTTCCTATCAAGGACACAATGGTCTTCATTTTGTCAGATGCCAAAATATATTCCCAATCCCCATCTTCTCGGGACTATCAGCATTTAACACAGTTGATGTTGTCTACCTGATGCTGAAACTTTGTTTAGCTTCCAGAACACCACACTCTCATGATTTGATTTCCTTTCTGGCTAACTGCTCCTTCTTTGTCTTCTTTGCTGATTCATTCTCAACACCCCAAGCAAAATCCATTCATATTTAATGCCCTCTAACTTAGAATAAATAATGTAGTTTGTTTTGCAGCAAATGTGTTTCCCTGATTTTATCTTCTCATCTGTAATTTAATTAGTTTTCATTCTCTGAGCATATACCAACTGGCTAGAGGAAGAGCCTTAGAGGTACGCTGGGTGGTGAAGGGAAACCAAATCACAGATAACCAAGTTACTCATTGATCCTTGTGTGTCCTCTCTGTTGTAGTGTGTTCCTGTCATCCAGTTGGATCAGCTGTCCTTCCTTTCAGCTCAGTGACCTTCTGTGACCCCAGCAATGGTGACTGCCCTTGCAAGCCTGGGGTGGCAGGGCCACATTGTGACAGGTGTATGGTGGGGTATTGGGGCTTTGGAGACTACGGCTGCAGGCCCTGTGACTGCGCAGGCAGCTGTGACCCGCTCACAGGAGACTGCATCAGCAGGTGAATGCTCATGGCTCTTGCTCTGTCCGTGTGTCCTTCAGATTCTTTTGAAGATCTGGTAGTGATTTGGAAAATCTTGCATGCCAGCAGTGGAGCAAAGATGTATTTGCACAGCTCTTTAAAGAATCTTTGTCAAATTACAGAATCATTTGTTCTTGCAAGATTCTAGAGATGGTCTGGTTCATTTTGCAGAATAAGTTATTCTTAACAATAGGGCCTTAAAACACTATTTCTGAAAACTAAAAGGATGGGAAGGTACCAGATTAGGTTTAAGTCTCCATACATATGTTCATTTCATTCAAGTTCTAAGAAGGTCCTTAAATTCATCATTTTCTATTTTATTAGCAGCACAGACATAGACTGGTATCATGGAATTCCTGACTTCCATTCCATGCACAATAAAAGCGAACCAACCTGGGAGTGGGAGGATGAGCAAGGATTTTCTGCGCTTCGACACTCAGGTGAGACAATGGATATAACCAGTTATCATATTTCCAGGTCTGGTCTCAATTAACAGTGATTCATGACAACCCAGAAAACAACTCTTAGATCCTAGGAGGGGAACTCTTCAGCTCGGAGGTTAATAAAGTAGTGACACCCCTGCCCATAAGTGTAAAACTATTAAAGATAGCCAAAGAGTATTTTAACAAGCTTTTGTTTATTTTATTTGTTATTTTCTGATTATTAGAGTAACATACCTAATTAATATAGAAAATTTGGAAAATGTAAAACATCACAGTAAAAAAATACACAAATCTCATTACCCAAACTATTAGTGTTTTGGTGTGTTTCTCTCTCTCTAAAACATACTGTTTAACATGGGTGAGAGTTAATTGAATATATCAGGTTTGGAAATGCAGAGATCCATTTAAAGGAAAAATATTCTTACAGACCTAGTGTAACTTAATATACACAAAGCTAAGTGTGAACTCCTTATATCTTTTTTACAACTAGAAAACAAAACTAATTTTACAAACTAATTATAAGCCAAATAACAAAACTCATAAAATTCTAATGAACACCATTAATTGAATATGAAAAGATGATTTTTACTGAAGCCCACATACTCTTTCTTACATAAATATGGTTCTCTGAGTCTACCAGGTCTATACTACTATCTCCCCTGACTCGGTTTTCTTATGATGCTTATCTGTTCCTTTGTTTGATAAGCATGCTGTGATATTGATATGAATATATGGTTTCTGTGTTCTCATTATTTGCCATTTAGGGTATTTCCAATTTCCAATTTTCCACTGTTATATGTAATGCTACAACGAATGTTCTCTTAAATGTGACTTTGTGCACTTAAGAAGGAGTTTCACTGGAGCAGGGGCTGGCAAACTGGCCCTCAGACCAAATCTGGCCTGCCAACTGTTTTTCTACAGCCCACAAGCTAGCTGCTCTAAGGTTTATAGTTATAATTTAAAAAGTTATATAAGTACCTGCATATTATCTTTAATTTTGTCTCTTAGCCTATAAATCTTAACACATTTATTATCTATCCCTTTATAGAAAATGTTTGCTGATCCTTCTCTTAGGGTACAACCTAGCCACTCTTGGGTCACAAGTATGCTTTTTTATCAAATTTACCACATATTGCCAAATAGCTCTCCAAGTGGTTATATAGATTTGCATTTCACCAGCAAAGTATGACATCCTGTTGCTTCACATCCTCACTGATACTTCATATTTATTTAACAGATTTTTATAAAACACATACAAGAGGCCAAGCACTCTTCTACCTCACTAAGTCAGACACAGTTCAACTCATTTAATATTTTTGGACTTCTAAAGTTAACATTATCAAATCTCTCAACTTTCGCCAATTTGATGAGTATGGTCTGGGACCCCGCCATTTTAAATTGTATTTTCCTGATCACTAACAGTTTTAGTAACTTTTCATGCTTTCTTGGACATTCAGGTCTCTTTTTCTGTGTATTCCCAATTTGTTGTTTTCTCACTAATTAGTAATTCCTTATAAATTCATTCATCTACCCAGCAAATATTTATTGAATACCTATAATATATGCCAGTACTGTAAATATAGTAATAGAACAGATAAAAAGTCCAGCCTCCAAGGAGCTTACATTCTTGTAGAGGAAGACAGCTAATAAATAAGTAAAATATTTAGTGTCATGTTGTTTAATATAATAGAGAAATAAAGCAGGGAGGGAGATAATAAGTGGTCGGGAGGGGCATACTTTTAAATAGGAAGATCAAGGAAAGTCCGTGAAAGGTGACATTTGAAGGAAAAAAAAACTGAAAAAGGTAAGAGAATGAGCTATACAGATAAAAGAGAGAGGAGAATTTAGGCAGAAGAAACAGCAGGTGCAAAAGCCTGAGGTCAGCAAGGAGACCACGGTGACTGGAGCAAAGTAAGAAACCACAATTTTAATACATTTTCATAGAGAACTTATGGACTCTTCAAGAATTAAGAACCCAAATTTGAGAAACACTGGTATTTGCAATTCTATATCATGGTTTTTTTCACTTAACATAATCTTGTGATCATTTTCCTAATGGTTTCATTTTAGTTCACAACAAGAAAGAAGGTGGGAAAGATAAAGGAATACAAAGTAGTCATATTTATCTTTTTTAGCATTTGAAAAAGAGAAAATCTTTCCCATTAATTTTTTGCCTCAATGCTAAATAGTCTGAATTCTATAATTTTAACTTTAAACACTTTTGAAACTTTTGTTCTGTTTTTCTAACACAATGATTTTCGTAATTATTCAACTTTGCCTGCTAAGCCAAATCTGTAAAAATCAATTCTTTAGGACCATAAGACATTCATTAAGCCAATCAATCATGTTACTAGGGAGCTGGCGACACACCAATTCAGCACATAACGTGCTGGCATCAGAATCACTCCAGACTCACATCCACAACAGCTGTTAGGTCTGTGATACCCCTAGAGAGTCTCTGAAATTCATCTGGAGGAGCTCCAGATTGAGGAAGCCATTGTTCGGTTTCCTGCTAAATAGCCGTATTCCCATTGGGTATAGAATAGTGCTGTGCTCGTGGCACCTTTTTTAAACAAACAAACAAACAAACAAACAAACAAACAAACAAACGGTAATCAGTTTTCTAAGCACCATAGTTCATTCTCAAATATATGTGCCTACCTACCAATTTACCTACCATAAGTTTCCCAAACTAGAAATATAATGCACTATACAAAGATACTCTTAATTTCTACCACTTCTTAGGAGATAGAGAACATTAGATATAAAATTTTACCTCCTGTACAACATATATGGCTTTAATTAGTACCATAGAACTTGTACAACAAAACTGGCTTTAAGTAGTACTACAGAATTTGTACAAGAAAACTAGTTTTAACCAGTACCACAGAACTGTAAATAGTGTTCTAATAGCCTAATATTAACTAACTAGGTTTTTCTCCCCTTCCAGATTTCCTTTAAGACAACACATCTGGGGGTGCGCCTGGGTGGCTCAGTCATTAAGCGTCTGCCTTTGGCTCAGGGCATGATCCCAGAGTCCTGGGATCGAGCCCCACATCAGGCTTCTCCGCTAGGAGCCTGCTTCTTCCTTTCCCACTCCCCCTGCTTGTATTCCCTCTCTCGCTGGCTGTCTCTCTGTCAAATAAATAAATAAAATTAAAAAAAAAAAGACAACACATCTGGGTTAAAGCCTGATCGACAAAGATTCATTCAAAAGCAAATTTTAGGGGTGCCTGTGTGGCTCAGTTGGTTAAGCGTTAGACTTTTGGTTTCAGCTCAGGTCATGATCTCAGGATCATGAAATTGAGCCCCGCAAAGGGGTCTGTGCTTAGGAGAGTCCTGCTTTTCCTTCTCCCTCCTCTTCTGCCCCTCCCTGCCCCTCCGTCTCAGATAAATAAATAAAATCTTTTTTAAAAAATGATTACAATGGTAATCTTTACGAAAAAAAATTTTAATGTTTGATTTCTTAACATATGAAAAGGGAGTATTGGAAAGCAACCACAGAAAGATCTTCAAATAACAGAACTTTGTATGTTCCCGTTGGCTGAAGGACTACAAAGAAGAACATCAGTTGAGTAATAATATATGCCATTTGGAGTTCCATTAGGTTTTTTAGCACAGTAGTTACCACACTCTCCAGCTTTGGTGGAATTAGCAAGGGCCGCAGGCTATCTACTTAGGTTACTCCAATTTCTGAATGAGTAACCATCTCTGCTATGTTTAGATTATATGCAATATTGTTTGACAAATCACAACAGCTCATTTTAAACACCTTAGATTTCTCATTCCCACTATTTAATTCCACTGTGATTTTCCACTTGCACATCTCATTCTCTGGTTTCTAGAGTAGCTTTAGTTAGAGCCAATATGTCACTATTTGCCACATCACCATGTCTACCCAACCTCGTCTCACCAGAATCATACTCTCATTTTCACGTGGATGTTTTGTCAGCAACTCTAATTCATTATGTTCTCCTCATACTAGACCTCTGTTGTTTTTGCCTAACCAGATCCATTTCCCCTTTATTCCTGCTATTTCTGTGGTAGCTCAACCCAGTTTTTCTCTGGGGAGCCACCCTTCCCCCCACCCCATTTAGTACAGTCTTGTCCAGGCCAATCAGATGTGCTCTCCCCGGAATTTAAATCTTGAGCTGAAAGTGACAAGGTCTGAAAGTGATCCCAGTTCATGATTCTGACAGCAAATCTATAAAAGGGACTGCACAACAGTTTCTGCTACCTAGGTCTCTGCTGCTCTCCTGATTCTTGTCTTTTCTGAGTTCTGGTGCTTCAGCTTTTTCTCCTGTCTGTGAGTTATTCCATATCCTTTCAACAATATAAGTTAAACCACTGACTGCTACAAAAACCCTTAAATTATACACCCCTGAAGTGCTCTCCTCCTGTCACCTTGGCTGAAAACTCCAAGTTAATTCTTAGGCTTCCTCTTCCAATCCATTGACAAGATTTGTAGACCCTAACTCTGCAGCCTCCCTTAATATTTCTTCCTTTCTAGACCTACAGCCACCTCTTTAGTTCAGACCCACATTTCATCTGACTTAGTACATTGGGAAGATCAGGGGCTTCAGGTTTTCCCAGACCCAGGCTAAAAATCTGGCTGTTCTACTTGTTAGTTATGCTGCCTTGGACAAGCTAATTAACTTCTCTGAGCTTTTATTTTTTCATTTGTTAATAATTCCTATCTCAAAATGTTATTATAAATATTAAACAAGATTATATGGATAAAGTTCCTTATATAGTTTTGGCTTGTGGTTGGCACTCAATTCAGTTACTGTTGCTGTCATCAGTTTCATCAGCTTCTAACTGGTTCCTACTTCCATTTTCTCTCCATCCCAATACTTTTGATACAGTAATGCCAGGTTAATATATATATTATATATTAATATATAATATATATATTAATTCATGTAATTTCTTTAATCTGATAGGCTTTGAAAATTCCCCTTTATCAATTGTCAAAATGGGTGAAGGGGAATGAGAGATACAAGCTTCCATTTATGAAATTAATAAGTCATGGAAATAAAGGCACAGCATAGGGAATATAGTCAATGGTATTATAATAGCATTGCACGGTGACAGTTGATAGCTACACTTGTGGTGACATAGCATAACATATAACTTGTTGAATCGCCTGAAACTAATGTAACATTGTGTATGAACTATACTCAAATTTAAAAAAAAAATCCCCTTTGTCTAACAAATTAAACTCAGGCCCTAACTGCCTATCAGTCAAGGTCTGTCATGATATCTTCTACTATTCACAACTCACTCTGTACCCAGGAAAAACAGAACCACTGACTCTTCTGTGAACACTCTCTGCCCTTCTCTCTTACATTGCTTTCCTCACTCTTTTATCTCTATATTCTTGTCAAATTTCTACCTGCTAGAATCTTAGATGAGTAAACAAATACAAAACACTTAAAATAGTTTCTGGCGCACAGTAACTGCTCCTCAGTAAATGTTACCTACTTTCACGACACTCAATGCCTACGAAATGCAATGCATGAGAAGGGGAGGGATAATAAAATTATATCTAACTGTCAAGTAAGTAAGAATGGGAATCCTACCCCTTCTGGGTTCTAGGAACATGAAGATAAGTAAGAATTAACTGTTGTCCTCAAGGATCACAGTTTAGAGAGGAAGCAGATAAGTCAATGAGAATGCTATGTATAGACTATATCAAAGACATTTTGAAAGTCTTCCACAGGGCCTGGCAAATGTCTGACACACAATAACTGTCATATATCATTTAAACTGTCGGGAAAAAACATCCTACTTATTCATCAGAGTCCGTTTCAAATCCTTCTTCAGCCATGTAGCCTTTTTCCATCTTCCCAAACATGTAGCGCTCCCACCCAAGCATATTGTATCTGTCTTAGAACACTTATCACTGTGTGTACACTTGTTTTATTCACCTTACTGAATTATAAGCCTTCAGGCAAGAATTATGTATTTCTCATCTTTATACACTCTGAAGCATATAGCATCATGTCCTGCACATAATAGGTACTCAATAAAAACTTTTAAATTGGATGGCACTACCTACAAAGGACTGCTCAACTGTTTTACTATATTTGACTTTTGCTGTGGTGAACATTAATTGTAAAAAGACTGTTGTCCTTCCTATAGTTTATCCATTCAGTTGTTCCTTTCCATTAGCATGGAATCTTAATACTGGACTATATCTATTGTAACATCAATTATAAGCATTAAAATACATCATTGTTTCTACCTCTATTTCTCCTAAGTCAATACTTTATTGAATGATAACTAATTCAATTCAGAAAGTGACTCTACTTTGTTTGAATGACTTTTTATGGTTTCTTAGTATTTATGGATTACGTTGTATGAATCACTCAAGCCTTAAAGAGTTCTACCACCTGATACCTGAAACTAATATAACACTGTTAATTACACTTCAATTTTTAAAAATGAGCTATGCTACCTGGATTTACTTGCTCGGTTTTTTTTTTTTCCCCTCTTCTTTGTTTCTAAATAACTAACACTATTTTTCATTTACTCTGTATAGGTAAATGTGAATGTAAAGAACAGGTGTTAGGAAACTCCAAGGCATTCTGTAGAATGAAATATTCGTATGGTAAGTTCAAAGTCCTTGAATGCTTCCAAGAAACTATTCAGACCAAATACAAAGAGTTTTTTAAGGAATTGGGAAGCTTAGTCTATGACATTCTCAATATATCAAAGCACTAGTCTTATATAATAATTCCTAATAAAGATGGTGTTGAATGTTCTGGTGAGGGCAGGAGGCTGGTAGAGTAAAGGCAAGGCCATCCTACTATGAGGAAAAGAGGCCAATAACAAAAAGAAAAAAAACATGACACATAATCTTTTCTTATGGATGCTTCTTGTCTTCATAATCTAAAAGGGAAGCCTCTAGCCACTAAAATGATTCCTGTGCCAGTTTCATATAGTAATACCAGTTTTGAGTAATAATTGGTGCCAGTTATCATGTAGTAATACTAAGCAGAAATCAGTTCAAACACTATTTCACAGTGATTAAGAGCTCGAGCTTTGAATTCAGACATACATGGGTTTGACTTCTGCTCTATTGACCTCTCCAGACTTCATCATCTGTAAAACAAGGATGATGCCACCTATCCCACAAAATGGGACTTTTGAAAAGCACACAGTACAATATCTAGCACACACTATATGCTCAGTAACTGGCAGGGAGGAGGAAGAGGATATATATTTGGGAAGCACTGAGATTAGCTGTCCATCCAGGCCTCTTCCCTGCCCTCTCTGTATATTCTAGACTCCTGTATCTTTCAAGTACCAGGAAAATATAGATAAAGGAAAACGTCACTGCCCTAAGTAAAGGCTGTTACTATCTTCAAATTCTAATTGGCTTCATGTTTACTATTAAAGCAAATTAGATGCCTTATCTTGATAACATATTCTTGACTAGTATCCAAGGTTTTTCATTGTTCCATAATTCATACTGCCCAAAATACACATTACAGTGAAGAGAAAATTTTAAGTCACGATTTCTGAAACCAAGTGTTTAGGTTCTTGATAACACTATATTTAATCTCATAAAAGATAAAAAAGTAAATGTTGAAAACCTCACATAAATCTTATCTAAAATTACATACATATTTCCCTCCTTTCACCTGACAACTTGGCTAAATAACAGAAGAAAACTTTTGAAATGTTTAGTGTTCAATAAAGAAAAGTTTAGAGAAAATGGTATTTACTATCAAAAGCAAAAAACATGACAATTTAGTCCAAAGGTAGTCAGTTTCATGGAAATATCAACTGGTTTTCAATATTACATATATTTAGTAGCTCTCTAAATTTTCAAACAACTACTCTGGCATCTTTTCATACAACTGTATTATTTTCTCTTAAGAAAACTTGTTCACTCTTAATGATGTAATTAAATACCTTGTTCTTATTAGGTGCAATACACTTACAGACTCAGAAAAAGTGGTTTCCCCCTCCCCATTCTATTAATGGGGGAAAAAAACTTGATTCACTTGTTCGTTCCTTTGGCAAATATTTATTAAGCTATAATAGTGAAGAGATGAGGTCCCTGTTCTCTTCGAACATACAATCTAGTAGAAAAATAATAGTGGACATTTGTTGAGCAGTAGCCATGAGCAGGGGCACTGTGCTGCATACCCTTCATGCATTTACTTTATTGGGATTTCAGCCCAAACCTCTAACTTACTGGTCGTGCAAATTTGGGAAGTTCACTTAATTTCTTAAAACTTGGTCCCTCAAACATAAAACAAAGCAAGATGAACTCTTAAGACCTTTAAAAGTCTAAAATTTGGTGATTCTATAAAAACTGCTGACAACGATATTCTCAGGAATTGGGACCAGCCAGTATAGGGTTCCCTCATTACACAGAATTTTCCATCAAGATACAAACAAGCACATAAGAACTCTTCTAACAACATAGAACACTACATCCAGTGTTCCTTAGGTATACTTTCTTCCCCACCCCAAATTATTCCACAGCTTAATCCCAACCACATCCAATTCATAGATAGAAGAGCACAGCACAATAGAATCGTGAGTTCCAGAGAATACTGAAGCGCTGCCATCATGTGGAAAGACAGCCAGCCTAACCCCACTCAGCTTGCATTTTACATCCAGGGAAGATTAAATAATCAATATTTAATTATTCAATCTCTTTAGAATATGTAAAATACATTCTGGCAGTAACATTTTGTTTGTTCTTTGTTGTAACTTTAATACACAGTGAACCACAGAGTAAAATATAGTCAGAATCTAGATATAAAACATTCTACTTCCTATACACCTTCTTTCAATTTGGATTTGATAGCTAAATGTGTTTAAAACTCTGTTTGTGGTAGGCAAATGGCTGATAGTCTCTTAGCATAATGATATGGGAAACAGCAGTTGAAAATGTCTATAGTTAATATAGATGAATAAGGTGAAACCAACATAAAAGTCAGTGAGCCTAATGATTTTTTTATTTGAGGTTTTTTTTTTTAACTCCAGTATAGTTATTATATTAGTTTCAGGTGTATAATACAGTGATTCAACAATTCTGCATATTACTCAGTGCTCATGAAGATAAGCCTAATGATTTTTCAAGCAAATTTCCACATTTGCATCATCATTAGTTAACTTTTCCATTATACTCTGAAATGCATATTTAAGTTATTTCAAGTTCAAAAGGCAGTATGAAATTCTATGCATTTTGACTTTTGGAATTGTGTTGTTTCAGTGCTAAAAATAAAGATTTTATCAGCTCATGACAAAGGATCTCATGCTGAGGTCAATGTGAAGATAAAAAAGGTCTTAAAATCTACCAAATTGAAAATTTTACGAGGAAAACGAACATTATATCCAGAATCGTGGACGAACAGAGGTTGCACTTGTCCAATCCTCAATCCTGGTAAGCATTAGACTTTTCTAGCTTAATAACTACTTTGTCTCTGCTGATTTGCACCTTGTCTTAACATTCTCCAAATCACAACTGAACTCACCAAGAGTATCTCTCCTTTTCACCATCTGAATTCTGGGGAAAATCCAAATGGAATTCTTTGAACTGACATCAAAAAATTATTTCTCTTCCTCATGTTCTATAAAAGTAAAATATTTTTAAATCCAGCAACATAATATTTTCTGTCCTAAAAGAGAAGTCTCAGCTTGGTTCTAAGTGCGAGTAGCATAGAAAACACTTTCATAAATTTAGATGCCACTAACCCTGCATCTGAAAGCTAGGTCCTATTACGGTGCCCTGGGTAGAACTTGCTCCCAAAGGAAATTCAAATGCAAAATTCCATCTGTGCAAATAATATTGAATTCATATTTACAATTGCATGAGAAGTATCTGTGGATGGAAAACAACTCTCAAACTCTCATCATCTTGTTTTTCATTAAATGATTATTCTGGTTTCAAATTAGAAACAGCAGAAATTAAAACAACAAAAACAACAACAAAAACAACAACAAACCACTGTAGAATCTTAGAGAAACTTGAAATTAAGGGAAATTTGCATCTTCAAATGTAATTACAGTGGGAGAGCCAAGGGAGTAAGCATGGGATTCTTACCTTTACACTCTACAAGTTCACTTTCATACTGTGTCATAAGTTGCTTATTTCTCTGTCTCCGTTGAATTTGAGGATGGGATTTAGATTTTTGATCATAGCATCTCTAGTCCTACCATTCGTACCTAAATAATAACAGAGTACCCAGATAGTAAGTTCTCTTAAAACAAACATATTTGGGGGATGCCTAGGTGGCTCAGTTGGTTAAGCATATGCGTTTGGCTGGGGTCATGTTCCCAGGGTCCCGGGATTGAGCCCTGCATCAGGCTCCCTGCTCAGTGAAAGCCTGCTTCTCCTTCTGCCTGCCACTTCCCCTGCTTGTGTTCTCTCTCTCTCTCTCTGATAAATAAATCTAAAAAGATCCTTAAAAAAATCTATTTTTTTAAATCCTCTGTGCTTCCCACTTTATGTAGTTGCCATCTGTGTCTTAATAGCACTGCTAAAACAGGTGCATAATTTTATGTTCTGGATCGAATTCCTTTCACATTAAAGTCCAGGAAACCCCAGTTATGTTCATAAGAAGTCCCTGTAGTCTTTGATTAATAACTGAGAGAAACAGATAACTGAGTGACAAAGAAAAAGAGAAACTACCAATGAAATATTCCCCCCAGTCTAACCAATCTAAAATATAAAACTCTTGACTTTTTGACGGTTGACTAATCTTACATCCTTTTATACCCTTTAATATTTTATTTAAATTCATTTAAATTTTCATAAGGAAAAGGAAAAGAAGACATTTTAAATAATAAATAAATATGTTTCCGAAGAACAAATGAAGTAATCAGAATCTTAGATTCTGAACACAGGAAATGAAGAGTCCTTAATTTAAGTTCTATTTCCCAATAATCTGTGTGTAGAGACTCTTCCTATAAGCACTTTCTACTATCTTGGCAAAAGAAAAAATAATCTGCCCAGTTTTTTAGTAAGACATTAAAAAAAAAAAATGCTTTGAGCATCTGAGCCACCCTCCAGGAAGTGAAATATACTTCCTCATCAGGTTTCTGCCAGAGTCAAAGAATCAACTGAGTTCATCACAATTGAAAACATAAGTGCAATTATTCAAAGAATTCTTAAAAACATGTTTACTCGCTTTGAAGAAAAGACTGGAACCTGCCAAAGCAAAACCAGACACTCTTTCATTTCACTTTGTTTTTCCATTTTTACAAGTTCAATAGCTAAGGCCAAAGAAAGCTGATAAGAAATTCGGAAACCTTACACGCCAACTAGCTTCCTCTGCTACTTTTTGAAAGGAACAATCTAATTGGCAACCCTGCAAATTCATTCATTCCTACCTTCATACATGCATTTACTCATTCATCAGTCAATTTAGGATATCAAGACTAGCACTAAAGTAGTATACTCTGTCTATGGAAACAAAATAAACTTTGTGCCCTCAAACACGTAGTAAAGTAGACATCGAAAGCAAAAAAATAGAAAAGTAAAAAGTAAATGCCAGTAAGTGATACAACAGATAATATTGTTTTCCATGCTCATTTTTGGCATAATGCTGCTCAATAATTAATGGATTTATTCAGTTTAATGTATATTCATACTCTAAATTAATGGCAAACTCCTATAGTATTTGTTCTCTTTATAGTTTCAAAGTAAATTCATTTCAAATACTAAACTTAGCAATGAAGTGTCCTAAAAATTATTTATTGTATTTTATATGAGAATTTTATTACTTCAGGTATGATACAAACAATATCAAGACCATTATATTTTAATTAGTCTAGTAATTAAATATTGGGATTCTTTTTCATGCAGAGGCTAAGGTGGTTACTCTTTAAATAATTTAAATACCTTATAATCCATCTTACATTTGTGCTCTCCAGTGTTAAAATCTCCACCATTATTTTCCCATTTTTTTTTTTCCTGAAAACACCATCATAGCTATGTTTAAGTTTAGGGCTTATTTCTTTTAATAATATTTTAAATAACCTGCTTATTATAGAAACTATACATGTGTACATTACAAAAATCTAGAGGAGGGCCGCCTGGGTGGCACAGCGGTTGGGCATCTGCCTTCGGCTCAGGGCATGATCCCGGCGTTATGGGATCGAGCCCCACATCAGGATCTTCCGCTATGAGCCTGCTTCTTCCTCTCCCACTCCCCCTGCTTGTGTTCCCTCTCTCACTGGCTGTCTCTATCTCTGTCGAATATGTAAATAAAATCTTTAAAAAACAAAAAAAAAAACAAAAAAAACAAAAATCTAGAGGAAAATTTAAAATTTTACATTTCTTACCTCCAGAGAGTCTCTTTATTAACAGCTTAGTGCAAATCCTTCAAGGTCTTTCTCTATGCATGTATGTATTATATTTTTTAACCAAAATAAAATCATAGTATGCTCCGTTCTGCAACCTACTTTGTTTAGTTAGTGATCATTGCCTTCAATTATAGTTTATTTTCATATTCTCTAATACTCAGACCATATTCTAATTTCCTGACTGGTCCCAAAATGTCCTTTAGAACTGGTTTGTCCTTGTCAGTGTTCAGTCCAGGATCATACATTGTATCTGGTTTTTAAGTCTTTCAAATCTCTTTTATTCAAGCACAGTTCCTTTTTTAATTGTTGTTGAAGAAATAGTGTTGAAACCTCCAGGCCAAGTAGTCTTGTAATTATGTTACCCTCTATTTTTGTCTGGTTGGTTCCTTGTGGTGTGCTTTAGCTTATCTCGCTACCTCCTATGTTTCTTGTAATCTCTAAAGAAAATCTTGATAGATTCAAGATAAACATTTTGACTAGAATCCACTAGAGATATTGCTGGGTATGTACTTCATGTTAAATCATATCAGAAGACACACAGCACCTGGATAACCCACTATCAAGGTTGCTAAACTTGACCCTTAGGTTAGAGTGATGACAGTCTGATCACTCCATTGGGCAGTTTTGTTTTCGCTTTTGAGACTAGAAAGTAATTAGTGTGCTGTTACTTAGTCATGACACAAATACCCAGTTTCCCATTGACCATTGATTTAATGATGTTACCACCAACTGGTAATCCTTCCTGAATCAATAATTTCATTAGAGCTTGAGAAATGATGTTTTTCTGATTCCCCTCATTTACCAGTTGACATTCTTCTGTAAGGGGACTTTCTCTTTCAAGCTGGGCTATAGGTTACCATTCAATATAGTTCTCATTGTAAAGGCAGGATAAATGCTAAATTCTTTCCTTATAATTCCCAGGCTGCTTGCCTTTCAAAATAAGTAATGGTTTTAATAGCTGCTTCAAAAGATGACAAACTAGTTTTTCTCTGGATTTTTCTTTTTTGAGTATCATTTTGGAATTACAGTTTTTTGCTGATTCAGTATGTTTCAATAGATACAATCATTATGTTCCTTGGTGCTCAAATCATCACAACTCTAACAAGTTGTAACCCTTTCTTACTAGCTCCCATGTCCTTTTACAATGATCCCTATTAATTTTTGAGAGCTTCCTCGATTTTTAGCACAATACGATGTCCCATACTACCTTGCATCTTCCTGTCCTGGACCTGCAATAGCATTTCTGCAAGAAGCTTTGTTTTGTTTTGTTTTTTAGTGAGATCTGTTTAATTAGAGACCACAGTATGTCTATTACAGGTGTTTACTGCTACTGGGGTATCTTTTTTTTAGGTCATTTCAGTGAATGAACAAAATATATATATATATGATATTAATATGTTTTATTTTTATAGTTTTTATTAATATATATTAATTTACATATATACATATAAAACATGGGTTTAACTTGATATTCTCAGTTTAATTTTAACAACTACTATTTTCTCTTAAGTTTTAAAGTATATGTCTCTTTATCTTGGAAAGTTTTCTTTTATAAACATAATTACTTATTTGCTCTGTCCTATAATATTAAAGAAAATTGTTTCAAAATACCAGTATTGATATTATTACAAACACCTACTGAAGGAGATTAACATATTTCCTTTTTTCGATGTATAGGTAATGAGACTGTCCTGTCATTTTTCTGTACGTTAGCCAAAAATTTTTATTTGAAGCCTGAAAAGAATTTTGAATTACAAAGGTCTGGTGAAGTCTCATCTTTTTTTTTTTCTTTTAATATCACAAACAAACATCCTATATTCTAAAAACACATTGACTTTCTATAGGAAATATATGTCACTTTGTATAATTCATAACTCTCTTACAGTATGTTTTCCACATGTTTGTTTCACTTTTATAAAATCCTCCTTAATATGCACTACCATACATGGTGAGTCTTTAAGAAATACTAATTTATAGCCGAATGCTAAGTACCCACAGAATCCTCACTTCTTTACCATAGAGGGTGGTATAGTACAAAGTAAAAGTTCTACAGCCAGACAGACCTGAGCTTAAGTCAGAGTGCTGCTATTCACTGGGAGACACGGAACAAGTTTTGTAATCTTGCTGAGCCTTATTTGTAAAACAAACAAACAAAAAATAATACCTATTTCACAGGGTTATTTTCAAGATTAAATGAAATAATACACGTAAGCCACTTAACACATAGTAAATGCTTATTAAGTGCCAGCTGTCACTGCCTGGGACTCCCAATTTCAACTATGAATATATAAAACTGTGAACTATGCATATAAAATCACCAAAGTCACATCTCCTCCCCCACTTCAAAAAATTATGATACTATATAGCCCCTAACTTTGTTCTCTTTTAGGTTTGGAGTACCTTGTGGCAGGACATGAAGATGTCAGAACAGGCAAACTCGTCGTGAATATGAAAAGTTTTGTCCAGCCCTGGAAGCCATCCCTTGGAAGAAAAGTCATGGATATTTTAAAAAGAGAGTGCAAGTAGCAACAAAGGTATATAGCACATAATGGCACTTCTCTATGTACGAAACACAAACTTAATGGAAAGGAGACCTCAAAAACAAAACTGGAATTTTTTAAGTGCCAAACTATATAGAAATATTCCAATGCATGGGCCTAGTCTAACCTGTCTCTTTGGGGGCCATGTTTAAATACGGTTTGTTTCGTAAAGACAAATGAAAAATCCTACACTGGTACCTGCCTTCTATGGCGCTGATCCTGTAATTCGTAACTATTAAGAGTATTTTTAATAGCCATATGATATTTAGCAGTAATCCATTAAGAGCAGTACATCTAACAAGGACTCCTTCCAGCTTCAGATATGTTACTTATATTTGTGCTACTTAAAGTAATTAAGGAGATTTTAAGGACTCCCCAGCCCTACTATCAAAAAAAAGGTTTTTCTTAAAAAAGAGCCTTCCTTTGTGTGATGTGTGTGAACTTTGGTCTGTGGAGTGTTAAATGCAACCTCTCCACGTGTATATAGTATTTCCTTGGATAAAGCACTTTACTACCTACCACTTGTGTTGGGAAAGTTTGAAGACCATGGTTGACAGAAAAATAAAGCGCGTGTAAGAAAACCTACTGAAACAGAAGCACTGCCACTATGTGTGGACAAAAGGAAGTTGTACATTTTAGCTCTGAACACTTGGAAAAAACCTAAAAGGAGAACACATTTGCATATGAAGTCTCAGCTTCAGGCTAGAGGTTAGATTACGCAGATACCAGCCATGATGGAAAGTTTCTTAAAAAACTAAACAAGATGAGACTTTAAAATAAGAGGAAGAAGAAATCTTAAATGTAGAAATATGCTTGGATGAAGAGGAAATGGACTTTAAATTTTTAAAAGCTCATTTATTTGCAATGCACTTGTATACACGGCAAAAATTATTGTAGACACAGAATTTGTTTTATTTTTGTGTTTAGTATTTAAACCTGAATGTTGAAACAGTTTCCTCCTTATCTTTATTAACAGTATATGGCCATTATATCTACTCATTTTTTTTTGACACAATGTATGTGATAGTTCACCAAACTACAGTTTTCCTTATTACTTATCTTCTGTACCCATGCACAACACAATAGTTTCTCCTGTACTTGAATATACAAAACATAAACCACAGTGCCATAAGATAAACTTCACATACAGAACATATTTTTTTTTCCTGAGGTCCTGTGGACTTGCAAAAAATATATATATATATATTGCTGTTAATTTTTTTATATTTCATATATGTAATAAAGGAATATGATTTCCTGATTTTTGTCTCATTTCCTGATCAACTCTGCTAAAGATTACTTTGTCTTAATGAGGGAACTCAAACCTAATTCCTTAAATTAAGAAAATCAAAGAAGGGCTTGGTATTTCTACTCTTTTACTCTGGGGTGTGGGGATAGAGTGGAAGCTAATTCAGATAGGATTAGTTTCTGTAGCCTTTGGACATGAACTTTAATCAGATGCAGTGTATTTTTATACTATATTTACTTTTTTAAAAGCAAGTTCACTGTTGAAAATACAGAAAACTGGGGCGCCTGGGTGGCAGAGTTGGTTAGGCATCTGACTCCTGGTTTCGGCTAGGTCATGATCTGGGGTCGTAAGATTGAGCCCCATGTCAGACTCCACGTTTAGTGGGGAGTCTGCTTGAGATTCTCTCTCCCCCTCCCGCTCCTGTTTGCTCTATCTAAAATAAATAAGTAAATAAGTCTTAAAAAGGAAAAGAAAAGAAAATACAGAAAAATCAGGAAAAAAAAAACCCATATTTAAACTATCCTGTGATGACAGCTGTTAGCATTTTAGTGCCTAGGCTGCTAGATTGCTTTCTATGCATGTACATACCTTTTATAGAATTGGAATTATTCTATACATACTCATGAAATCTGCTTTTATAACCTGTAGCATGTCTTATCTTTTCCTATCTTACTCTGGTAGGTGGAATGCCATCTAGTAGGGTATCATTTACAAGCAACTTATCAAACATGTTGGTAAGTATATCACATCAAGAAAAATATTTTAAACATATCAAATATAGGATTTTCTTAAGTTTCAGAATTGCCAAGGAGCCTTGTTTTCCATTTCACTTTATTTAAAATAACTGTTGCCCATTAAAAAGAATACAAATGTCAGTTTTTTAAGAGTAGAAAAAGGTACATATTGTCAAAAAAAATTACAGAACAATACATATAGTAATAACACCTACCCCAGAACACATTTATAATATAAACAGTGATCTACAAGGCCTGAAAGTTAGATCACAGCAGTATTTACCCCTGTAAGGGAAAGATGGGGGGGAAATGTTCACTTTTTATTTTGCTTGACAGTCTTTTATTGATCATGTACTACTTTTGTAATTTATTTTTTTAACAATTAAAATTTAATCAATTGTGTGTAAAGTCTGTTCAAGTGAAGTTATAACTAAAAGTTTAATTTTTATGAGTTTGCTAAATTCTGGGGCTCCTGTATGTCTTCCCATCCCTTTTTAACTGGAATCTTCTTCCTTAGGTGCTCTTTCAACACCTTCTCTGGCAACATTAAAAAAAAAACTCATTGTTATAACTGTTTAACATCTTCATTCTTAAATCACCTGCAGCCCTTCAACTGCAGTTTTAATTCCTTATAAGCATCATTTGGCTTCCAAAGTAGAAAAAAAAAGAACCCCCATGTTCCCTACCCTTCAAAGTGTGAGCAAGCCACCTCAAGGCTCCATCCCCATTCTGTTATTTCATCGTTCTGTCACACTTTCTATCTACACTTTCTCCTCCTTGGCGTCTTTCAAAATAACCATCACAGTACCGAGGCAACAGAGTCAAATAAAACTTCCATCTATGGCTTCACCTCCTTCAAGAGATACTAGGAAAGTCTCTGCCCCCAGAGCATTACTCCCAGTACCATTGGGCTTTATTATTCAGCAGATCAGTTGCATAATGTCCACATACCTATCTGTATAATTTGCCTGAGGTCAACTCAGTCTATGTCCTCTTATTACATCACTTTCCCCATAGAGGAATGTTACTAATATTTAGTATGTGATGCAATGGAAATTCTCAATAATAGGATAATCTTTTAATAGTGTCCACCAAATGAGGTCAAATCTGTGGGGATGTGACCACGAGTCCAAAAAGCAGTGTCCTTCTGGCTATATTAAACAGAGAGCAAGGCTCATTACGGGTAAACATAGTTCTTTGGGATACTTTGGTTTCTTGCAGAACAAATCCTTTTCTAAAGGATCAGAGACTTATCAATTCTGAAGGGTGGGAAAAGGGACCTTGAAAATTCCTTGTGTGGGCTGTCCTGTGGCCACTCCCCTGGAATGCCTGAGAACAAGGAGCGTGAGCACCGCCTGGGTATTGAGGAGTTTTGTCAGAGGCCCCAGGACTGAATTGCTTTTGTGTTCATTGTTTCAATGATAAGCAGTCCCCTAACCTAACTTTATCAAAGAGCCAAAGTTACTCATGACTTATTTCCCACAGTTTGGAAGGAAAATATTTATGAACAACCTCAATTTTGCAAGGGAGATTGATATGATAAAAATGGAATAGAAGTAAAGGGGTGTGCCTTGCATGACTGATGTTATTTTAAGTCTCTCGGAGAATGATTTGTCTGAGAACACTTTTTTGAAGAATGATGCCCTTTACCTTGCTTTCCTACACTTTTGCCAAAGGGATTTAAACATTTCTCTACTTTTTTGAGCATTACTGGCTGTGTTTGAGACCCATAATATTTTAAATGACAAATTCCCAGATTTACTATTAGTCAATTCACATATGCTGAATAACAACAACAACAACAACAACAAAAAGCAGAATGTTAGTCATGAGAAAGAAAGATGCACTGGACCAAATAGATATTTCCAGAATTGAGCCGCACGTCCTGTTAAGGGAGGGTTTTAGAACATGCTGACTACATCTCTGGTTTCTTAATATGTACTCACAGGTGGATTAGCAATGAATTGATTTATAAATCCAAAAATATCCCAAGATTTACTAGAAATGATCAAATCATAGTGCACTTAACTGAATAAAGGGGTGAACAGAAGCCAGGCAGGGAACCTTGCTTCCCAGAAAGAAAAATAACTACCGTACAAATTCTCACAGTATGAGCAAATTGGTCTGGCCAGAAATTCCCTGGATACCTTCTTCCCCGTTAGGATACCACCAAGGATTTCAAGCTTAGCAAATAAAAAATACCATAGATTAAAACGTCGATAGCAATTGATAATTGAAAGTTTACTTCAAGGTATGTACATTTCTAAGTGCTTTCTGTGTGTTATTGCCATTTGATCTTCCTAAGCACCCCTGAAGTGTGTGCTATTATTATCTCTATTTCCCAAATAAGGAAACTGAGGCACAGGGAGACTAACTAAATTGTCCAAGGACACTCAGCTTACAATTGTGGAGCCTGGATTTGAACCCAAAAATTCTACTTCCCAGAGTTCATATTTCCACCACTAAAAAGGGATTCTGGCCCTTAGAAAGGAATTCATGGGAAGTGATACCAACTGCACCATTTTCCTCATCAGCTGTTTCTTTTAGATCGCAGTTGAAGGAAGAACACTGAAAGTCAGCATTTCTCCCAGTTCTCCTCCATACTCCAGATTATAATGTATCCCATTATTCCACCCTGCAATTACATAATTTTCTACTGACTTTCATTTTTACATTGCCATTAGGATAATACTGTTTACCATCATTTATACCAATATGAACTAGTAAGAGTCCATTTTTTACCTTTGCTGTTCTCCTCTTGGTCTGGCATTCTGAGATCTATTTAGGCATAAAGTCTGCATGTGTATTTATCAACACCAACCCTGAATAAGCTGCTGTGAAATTCGACAGCATTCCAAGTCAATTTTCTCAGCTCTGACTTTTGCTGTATGGAGTAATTCTGCTTACAAGATGAATGAGAAGAAATTACACCAGAAAGAGACAAGAAAACAGAAAAAATAGAGAATTAGGCACTTGGTCAACCAAGGAGCGAGATCAAGGGGCAGGACACAAGGGATAAAGATATAAGAGAATAGGGGCATGTGACTGGATTAGTTGGTGGAGCGTGTGACACTTGATCTTGGGGTTGTGGGTTCAAATCCCATGTTGGGTGTAGAGATTACTTAAAAATAAGATATTTTTAAAATGTATTAAAAATATATATATGAGGGGCGCCTGGGTGGCACAGCGGTTAAGCGTCTGCCTTCGGCTCAGGGCGTGATCCCGGCATTCTGGGATCAAGCCCCACATCAGGCTCCTCTGCTATGAGCCTGCTTCTTCCTCTCCCATTCCCCCTGCTTGTGTTCCCTCTCTCACTGGCTGTCTCTATCTCTGTCAAATAAATAAATAAAATCTTAAAATATATATACATATATATATATATATATATATATATATATGAATAAAGAAAAGCAACAGCTGGGATAGGAACCAGGGGGTCTGTTCTAGTAAAGATATGCAAAATATTTCAAAGTAGAACATACTCAGTTAACCAATTCTTCTATTGCTAGATACCATGATTTATGTGAGATAGTTCTGAATATTTATTACAAAATTTTTCCATCCAAGTCTCTTGCTGTTAGTTATGTTTGAGGAGACAGAAAAGCAAAAGATGATAAAGCAACACAGAAACATTAGGTAATTGTAATTAGGAAATTTACCACATATTGAAACAGAATTTCAAATGTATCCTTAACAAAGTAAATAGTAAACAAAGTATTTAATGTCAGTAAGCATTGCCTAGGGGTCTTTTTCAACATACATACTCATCATAATAATGGTTATCACTTTTGCCCTTATTAGATGCCAGGTGCTGTGCTAAACTTCACATGACTTATCTCCTCAGACCTCACTCAATAACCTTGCAGAGTCACTACTATCATTATGGGGAAACTGAGAACCAGAGGGTCGAATAGCTTGCCCAACATCACGAAATAGGTAAGCAGCAAAGCTAGCATTTGCACCTTAATTATCCTCTTCTACGATCTATTAATGCTTCTCAACGGGTGATTCTCAAATAATGTTCATAAAAATCAGCAGACATGTTTGTTAGAAAGTAGAGTCCCAGGTCCCTACCTCAGAATATCTGTTTAAGAAGGTCTGGTTGGGGACCAGGGATGGACAATTTAATAAGTACCAGAAACACTGCTCTCTACACTTTTCAGAATAGTCTCAACAAAGTCATAATCATTAGTTCTGTTTCTACAAATGTATCTCCCTCTGGTCATAAATCTACTTGGCCTTCATCACAATGTTATTTTATGAATAAGGAAATCATTAGTCTTGTTATGGTTACCCAAGAACTAAGATGGTAGAAAAGGAGAATTGAAAGGAGATCCCTCCAGCTATTGTGTACCCTACCTCCTAACCTGGCCTTAAACAGAATTGTGAAACATATAAATGTGTCTTTGATATCTTAGCTTCTCAGTCTACTTTGGGCAATCTCCTCCCCAGGGCTCATTGGCTTCATACTGCTCTCAGTCTACAAGAAGATCCAATACAAGACTCTAATTCCCAATTTCCCTCCAGCCTTAAATAGTATATTGATTTGTCAAGATGCTACCCCTGACCAAGAGACTGAGAGATGCAGAAGATAAAATCTTTCGAATGAGATACTTTCCCATTTTCCCACTTTCCTCTTTTTCCCTAATGCAATGCATTATTGACCCAAATAAACCATGCGTGTCTGCAGAAAATTTTTAATGGTTGATTCTTATCATGGGAATTTCAGGCACCGATGGCAGGAGGGTGGAAAAGTTATTTTTGGTCAGATGTGCCTTTCAATGCCTCATAAATCAGACTGCTTAGGCAGCTTCCTAATTTCCACTTAGGCAGTGGCAGTCCTGCTGACACACTCAATTGTACCCCAGTCAAAGACTTAAGAAGTAAGGAGAAAGGTGAAAAAGCAGTGACATTGGGAAAGGAAAACATGGGGGACTGCCTAACTTACCCTCTCTCAGAAATGAGGATTCAACCCACAAATAAAATAATAAACCACAAAGACTTAACATTTTTCTTTCCCATTCCTGTAAACAAGAAATAAAAGCTAGGATTATTCTTTCCTTGATAGGTATGGAGAGAAAATCAAAGAAATATACACAACTTGTATCACAACAAATAAAATTCCTTAACCTCAGAAACACTCACGTTACATATGCACTCTGCCCTCTTACGCATGGAGACTTGCCCAGCAGTGACCTTCAGCAACCTAGAGAGCTTTTTATAACATTTGAGAATACACAACTGGATATTTTTATCAGCATGTGCTCTGCCTTTGATAAATGTTATACTAAGCAGTTTGAAGCAAAAACACAATGAATACATTTTTTAATGCAGTATCTATAAGAACACTTAATTAGCAACCTCCAAAATTGTACAGGTTTCATTGAATATCTCAGGAAAGAAGACTAAGTTTAGAAAACACTGCTCCAAGTTTTCACTTGCCCCCAAATGTTATCTAGTAGGATTAGGTAAAAGCTATTTGAGAAGTGATGTTTAAAGCCTCATATTGGCCATAGCTGATTTTTCACGGTTCCAATTCAATATCTTTATGAAATGTGTTTTCCCTTTTTAAACAGAAAATAAAATAACACATGTGTAAAAAACAACAACAACGATAAATGCCCTACAACATGAAGAGTTCCTTATAATCTATTTTTATGGCAATAAGTAGAAGCATGCCTATGTTATTCTCCCATTGAGTAGGCAGTCCCTTATGTGAATGCCTTATTGGAGCAACATGATTTATGGAAGGATAGGGGTAGAAGCATCACAATCTTCATCTCAATTAATCCTCAGAACCTTTTGAAGTAGGTGTTGTTATCTTATTTTACAGGTAAGGAACATGAGGTTAAGAAGAGTAAAGTAGGGGGCGCCTGGGTGGCACAGCGGTTAAGCATCTGCTTTCAGCTCAGGGCGTGATCCAGGCATTATGGGATCAAGCCCCACATCAGGCTCCTCTGCTATGAGCCTGCTTCTTCCTCTCCCACTCCCCCTGCTTGTGTTCCCTCTCTCGCTGGCTGTCTCTATCTCTGCTGAATGAATAAATAAATAAAATCTTAAAAAAAAAAAAAAAAGAAGAGTAAAGTAACTTGCCCAGGGCCAGTAACTAGCCAGTAACTAGCAGAGCCAAGTAGTCAAAACAGATATCTTATTCCAAATGCTATGTCCCCTTCAACCACACAATACTGCTTTAAAGTTCTCATTTTCTTTCCCAGCATTTGTTCGACTGTAGATCTTCATTTATTAATTTAATAATTAAATTTAGATATTTCTTATGACCTTCCTATGCAGTGTGCACTGTTCTGGGCCCTGGGAATATAGCAGTGAACAAAACAAAATCCTTACTCTCTTAGAGCTCACATTCTAGTGGGGGATGACCTCCAGAAGATAGCTATAATAATTCCTACTCTCTATCCACATTCTAGGGCTTATTTATCAAGTACGCACTGCCCTGATTTAAGAGAAATACTCTTCTTCCATCACTGAGGGAAAATTCAGTGCCATAGATCCCCTCATCCTGATTGTACTGAACGCTGTTTACCCCCAGATGAACTGAAAGCTATAAAGGACTAAATTCTTCCAAGTGAAAAGCTGTTATAATTGGATAATGACCAGAAAGCAGGCGTTTTTTTTGAGTTACACTAAGCGCCTGGAGGAAAGTAGCAGAATTCTTCCGCCCATTATAGAGCTGACAAGGTCCTGCTCTGTGCCATGCTCCTTAATTTTCCTGTTGGCTTTAAAGATTTACAACAGTTCTAACACCTATGCTTGAGAAACACAGGGATCCCCAAGTGCCCAAACCATAGTGCATGGCCAGCTTTTCTCCCCAAAAGCCTGCTGGGCACTCATCTCCTGGAACCAGGGTGGCTCGAGAAGATTCACTTGCTTCTGTGAGAAATAACAGTGACCATAATAGAAAAAGAAATTCTAGGCATTCTTTCAAGCCGTTGCGAAGTTCCAGCACATTCCAGTTGTAAAAGAATTCAAGTCCCTCCACTCATGTCAAAACTCCAGCACCATCCTTGTGTGCTTTGTACATTTACTAGACCAGGGCCTAGTAATTAACTACAAATTCTCTCCTTGCCTTTTTTTAAATCATGAACCACAAGCTAATTCTATAGGAGGTCAACCTGGGATTTGGTAAATTATCCTCAAGCTTTGATAATCCTTAGGCAATGACAGATTTCAGAAGTTTGAAGATTCTCAACATAAAGCATTGCTATTTCAGAGTACTGAGCCAATTGTTTGTGACCTGGAAATTTTGCAAAATATTTTATTCCTTAAGCTTTGGAAATCCACATCCATGATGACTTACAACTGTTCACTCCTTTCAAGGTCCAAAAACCCAAATGCTCTTGTGTTTTTTTCTAGGCCCAACTGATTCCCCTGGATCACTCCTGTTTGAATATCCCTTGCAAATTTCATTCTCATTTGTGATTCTGTTTAGAAGACATCTTACTTCTTGCTTACCTTCTAACTCTTCTTTGCCTTTTTCCTCCTCTACAAAGTAAGGAAGAAAAATAAGCAGAAAAACAAAAGAAGTTGCTCCAATTATTATTAAGGCAAAGAAAAAAAAATTCTCCCATCATTAGGAAGTGTCCCTTTGGAACTTAAACTGATACAAATTTGGCTAGTGTTACCAGGAGTCCAAAACACTGACCCTGATAACATGGTAGAAATAATTATTATACTCTGCAAGAGAAATCCTTTCTTCACCCTGCTACAGACTCAGTATGTATTTCCTTCAATAGAGAATGCACATGCCCTCATTCCAATAATTGAGGGGTAGAAGAGGGAAAAGACTAGTACAATTCAAACACTAACAAATAGAGGTCAGTTGGGGAAATAATAGAGAGAAGCAATCGTGTGTCAGCCTGGGAGGAGTGCTATTAATGAACTACAAAGCAGCAGAGCTGAGGAGGCCCTGGATGAGAGATTGTTGAACACATAACAGAGAAGACGGCTTTCAATGGATCTATCAGCAATCTCTCAGCTTTTGAATTTCAACTAGGCAGAGGGGACAGACTCTACATTGTGGTTTTAGAACAACTGTGATGACTCAGACCCTGAAATCCAAATACTGCTGTCACTGAGATCTGCTTTATATGCATTATCTTCACAACAACCTGATGCTAAGCTCTGAGGCAGGTGCGATTATTACTGCCATTTAAACCTGTAAGGAAAAGGAAGCTCAAGTAGACAACTAGGTCACTGTAATCCAGGCAGTAAGTGAGCGAGTGGGAGTAGAAGCCCGGGTCTGAGTCCCAGACTCTGTGCTCCTAGTCATCATACTACAGCGCTTCTTCCTTCATGGGTGCCTTTTCAGTCTGCAGAGGTGGCCAACCGCTCTGGCTCTCCCTGCATCTCTCTCTTCCTTCTGGTTCTCTGATTAGTTGTTGAAAAGACTCAGGAATTGAGTACTGAGACAATGACTGGGTAACTCTTCCTTGAGGCTCCACCTTCAAGAGGAGGTTCAGCATCTCCAATCTCTTCTCCCTATGAAAAAGTCACAGAGGCTATGGAATATTACTTGGCCATCAAAAAAATGAAATCTTACCATTTGTAACAACATGGATGGAACTAGAGGGTATTATGCTGAGCGAAATAAGTCAACCAGAGAAAGACAGTTATCATATGATTTCACTCATGTGGAATATAAGAAAACAGAAGATCATAGAGGAAAGGAGGGAAAAATAAAACAAGATGAAATCAGAAGGGAAACAAATGATAAGAGACTCTTAACTATAGGAAACAAACTGAGGGTTGCTGGAGGGGCGGTGGGTGGGGGGACGGGGTAACTAGGTGATGGGCATTAAGGAGGGCATGTGATGTAATGAGCACTGGGTGTTATATGCAACTGATGAATCACTGAACTCTACCTCTGAAACTAATAATACACTATACGTTAATTAATTGAATTTAAATTTGAAAAATAAAAATAAAAAGTCACTGTGTAGGAAATGTTATCACAGCTCCATTACCTAATAGTATACCCTATAGAACAGGTATAGGTGGTACTCCGATGGCCTGAAAGGATACATCCAATTGAAAAGGAAACCAAACATTTTGGGTAGCCATGATACTGGTTATACTTCTAGACCACCACTTTAGAAGGAGGGGCATCTGGCTGGGTCAGTCGGTTGAGCATCCGACTCTTGATCCAGGCTGAGGTCATGATCTTGGGGTTGTGAGATTGAGCCTTGCCTGCACTCCTCGCTCAGGGAAGTCTGCTGGAGATTCTGTCTCTCCCTCTGCCCCTCTCCCACTCATACGCATGCGCAGTCTCTCTAAATAAAAAATCTTAAAAATCTTAAAAAATCTAAAATCTTTTAAAAAAAAAGGGGGAAGTAAGAGTTCACAATAATATATTTGCTCATTTTCACATTTTGTTAATCTATTCTCTTTCATTAGATTGTACAAACTTTCTGAGGTCCAGGATCCCATCTGTTTTATTCACATTGTATCCCCTGTGCACACCATAATTCCTGGCATAAAGTCAGTGCTCAGAAAAATATTTGTCAAATGAATAAATAGGTGATATCCCCAAATTAGAAAAGCATATCCACCTACTTCGTTCTCTTTTTTCCTTTCCTTTTTTTTTAAAGTAAGCTCCACATGCAACATGGAGCCCAACGTGGGGCTTGACCTCACGATCCCTAAGATCAAGACCTGAACTGAGATCAAGAGTCCATGCTTAACTGACTGAGCCATCCAGGCACCCCACCCCCTTTTCTTTATTTATTCAATCATTCACATTTATTGAACAGATGCTGCAAAAAAAAAAAATAGCATAATAGATTGGTTAAGTACATCGAATCCAGATTCTGATTGCCTGGATTCAAATACTGGTTCTGTCACTATCCGTGTGACCCTGGGCTAGCCAACCCAGGAAATAACAGCACCTAACTCGCAGGGTTGTTGTAAGGATGAAGTAAATTAATATAGGTAAAGTATTTAGAACAGCACCTGGCATATACTAAATACTAGATGTTTGCTTTTATGGTGATGATAATGTTCCAGGCTTCAGGACACTGGGGATACAACAGTGAAGAAGTTAGGTCTCTGCGTGGTTGTAACTTACATTCTAGTAGGAAAAACAACCTACCAACGATTTGGGAAGATAATTACAAATCATTTTAAACGCTATGAAGAAAATAAGGCTTCCCTGGTGTTGAGAAACAGACACTGAGGTGGAGTTTAGAATGCAAACTGTTTACTAAGGAGGGTCCTTAAAATCAGTACCTGTGGGAGAGAGGAGAAGGAACTAGAAGTGGGCAGAGAGAGAAGCTGGTGGCAAGGCAGGCCCAACCACAGCCTCAGCCCACCCCTTAGGGAACGGTAAAGTGGAATGACCCTTCACAGTTGTCCTGACTATTATACCCTCACTGGGTGTGGGCGTGGCCTTGCTCTCTGCAGCTGAAGCAATCCCTAAAAGGGCTGACAGCTGAAGACTGTCTGCCAACAGCGCTCACAGCAGTTGGGGCAGCAGAGCCTCCACTGCGGAGGCTAGGGCAGCCAACAGTAGGCATTCCACCCAGCAGACACGACGGTAAGCATGAGTGGCCATCTAAAATAAAAACGTCAGGGAAGGCCTCTCTGAGGAGGTAATATTTAAGCTGATAGAACTATATTGCAAGGAGGCAACAGCCATATAAATAGAGGGGCAAGAGCATTCTTATTAAAGGAAATAGCCAGTACCATGTCCCCTAGGTCAGAATACACTAACAGTCTGATGTGCAAAAAGAAAGAGCAGTGAGAAGGCCACAGAGTGGTATAGAGTGAGGTCTGAAGAGGCAGGTAGGGGCCAAAACATGAGAACGTTCAGGAGTTTGGATTTTATTCTCAGTATTGATGAGCAGCAATTAGAGGGAAGTGGAAGGATCTGATTTACTCTTTTATTTTTTTTTTAAAGATTTTATTTATTTATTTGACAGAGAGAGACAGCCAACGAGAGAGGGAACACAAGCAGGGGGAGTGGGAGAGGAAGAAGCAGGCTCCTAGCGGAGGAGCCTGATGTGAGACTGGATCCCAGAACGCTGGGATCACTCCCTGAGCCGAAGGCAGACGCTTAACGACTGCGTCACCCAGGCGCCCCTGATTTACTCTTTTAAAACATCACTCTGGATGTTATGTGAGGAATGGGTGGAAGGAAGGAGAAAAGTGAAGGCAGAAAGACCAACTAAAAGTTCACTGAACTTTTCTAGACAAGAGATGGTATATTGATGAAGATTAGAAAAGTGGATGTATTTACATGCAGAACTCTGTAGGAAAAAACTCATACAGGGCTTGCTAATGGATTAAATGTGGAAAGTGAGAGAAGGGAGGATCAAAAATGACTCCTAGTCATAGAAGGATGATGGTATAGACTGAGAGAGGAAAAGGCAAATTTAGGGATGAATACAGAATCCCATCTTAGATTTTTTTCATTTGAGATACCTATTAAACATCAAGTAGAGATGCCAAGTAGTCAGCTGGATACAGAAGTCTGGAGCACAGAAGAGAGGTGAAAGGCTAAAATTTGTATTTGGAAACAACAGACAAATAGATGATATGTTGGTTTGCTACTGCTACATAACCATTACTACCATTCAGTGGCATAAAGCAACAATAATTTTTTTTAAGTAGACTCCATGCCCAGCATGGAGCACAACATGGGTCTTGAACTCATAACCCTAAGATCAAACCTGAGCTGAGATCAAGAGTCAGATGTTTAACCAATTGGGCCACCCAGGTGCCCCAACAATAATTTATTTTTGTTCACACCTGCAGATTGACTGGGGTTCAATCGAGGCATCTCTGCTTCTATCTGTAGGGCGAGGTGAGGGGCTGTACTCTGTATGCCTCATCCTCCTGGGACCAGCAGGCCAGATAGGCAATGGCAGAGGCTCAAGTGAGGGAGAGGAAACATGCAAGGTTTTGAGAAAGTCTTAGAAAATGAAAACAGGTATCAAAGAGATATCTGTGCTCTCAGGTTCACTGCAGCATTATTCACAATAGCCAAGATAGGGAAACAACCTAAGTATCCATCAATAGATAAAAGAAGATGTGGTGAATATATATACACACGGGAACATTATTCAGCCACGAGAAAGAAGAACATCCTGCCATATGTGACAACATGGATGGAACTTGAGGGCATTATGCTTAGTAAGTCAGACAGAGAAACACAAACACTGTATGATCTCACTTATTTGTAGAATCTAAAAAAGCCAAATTCAGGGATGCCTGGGTGGCTCAGTCGTTAAGCATCTGCCTTCGGCTCAGGGCGTGATCCCAGCATTCTGGGATCGAGCCCCACATCAGGCTCCTCCGCTGGGAGCCTGCTTCTTCCTCTCCCACTCCCCCTGCTTGTGTTCCCTCTCTTGCTGGCTGTCTCTCTCTCTCTGTCAAGTAAATAAATAAAAATCTTAAATAAATAAATAAATACATACATACATACATACATACATACATACATACATACATACATACAAAAGCCAAATTCAAACTCATAAAAACAGAATAGAATGGTGGTTACCAGGGGCCAGGGTGTGGGGGAGTCAGAGAGATGTTGTTAAAGGGTAGAAACTTGCACCTAAAAGATGAACAAATTCTAGAGATCTAATGCACAGAATACTGATTATTGTCCAAAATACTGTATTATATACTTCAAAGTTGCTAAGAGACGAGATATTAAATGTTCTTAACACACGAAAAAGATAATCACATGAAGTGAGAGAGCTGTTAGCTAGATCCACAGTAGTAACCATATTGCAATATATAAATGTATCAAATCAATACATCATATACCATAAACTTATATAATGTTACATGTCAATTATATCTCAATTTTTTAAAAAGTGCTGGGCTCATGATACACCTTTACTTTCACCAGTATATCCTTACCCAAAGCAAGTTACGTGTCCCGGACTCAGCCTATGATGACACCCTGGATGCAGGAACTGGTGGGCGGGGGAGTGAAATTGGGGTCCATAATTTAGTCCACCACAGATGAGAGCAGCCAGGGTAAGAATGAAAAGACTAAAAAGAGGGGTGCCTGGGTGGCTCAGCTGTTGAGCGTCTGCCTTCGGCTCAGGTCATGATCCCAGGGTCCTGGGATTGAGCCCCACGTCAGGCTCCCTGCTCAGGAGGAAGCTTGCTTCTCCTTCTCCCACTCCCCCTGCTTGTGTTCCCTCTCTGTCTCTCTCTCTGTGTCAAATAAATAAAATCTTTTTAAAAAAATTTTAAAAAGAGGGGCGCCTGGGTGGCACAGCGGTTAAGCATCTGCCTTCGGCTCAGGGCGTGATCCCGGCATTGTGGGATCAAGCCCCACATCAGGCTCCTCTGCTATGAGCCTGCTTCTTCCTCTCCCACTCCCCCTGCTTGTGTTCCCTCTCTCACTGGCTGTCTCTATCTCTGTCGAATAAATAAATAAAATCTTAAAAAAAAAATTTCTTTTAAAGAGTCAAAAGAGCCAGGCTTGGACAAATTCCCAAGGTACTTCAGCATTTACCAGTCAACTAGAAGAGGAAAAACCAACAAGAATTTAGGAGATTGTCAGATGTTGCTGTGACGTCAAATAAGATATGAACAGAGAGAGGACTGTGGTAACTGGCAACATGGTCCACCAATCAAGTATTCTATAGCAGGACACCAGGACAGGTGAAGGGGTAAGACCCTGCTGTCTCATCCTGGGTGCTCAGACAGCAGGAAAGCAAATTATGTCTGGACAATAAACAAAACAAAACAAAAACACACCACTCTGCCAGGAATGGTGGAATTAGGAAGGTGAGTGCTTATTAGGTTAAGACCAGATTGTTGAAGTTCTTCAATACCCCACTAGGGAGTTAGAACTTGGTCCTTTAAACAACAGGGAGTCATTCAAAGCTTTTTGAGCAGAGGAGTGATAAATGTCAAGTTCGGGATCTAAATGCTGTGTAAGATGGATTTGAGAGAGGGGAGACTTGTGGCAAAGAAGCGAGTTATCCTAGTTCTTTTACTCAGACCTCTTGCCCAGATCCTGACCTCTTAGACCTAGATTCCCTAGATCAAGTTCCTGATGCTTGTTACTATTAAAAATCCTTCTTGCCTGCTTCTTCCTTGCCTGGCTGACCTTAGTTGACTTATGATAACTTTCTAATCAAAATCTGGGTCCTGACCCTCTGTCTCCACCTTCCATCTCAGCACTCACTCATTTGGACGTATCACCTTTCCTTTTGTGTCCATGTAGGAAACTCCTCTGCCGGTGGGCTTCAGATGGCAGCATGAAACCACAGCCTGGCTTGTTCACAATTCCAGGCTGCTGCTATTCAGACCTGTCCCCCCCCCCCAGTCCCTGCTGCTGTCCTTCCCCCAGCCTATCCCTGTCCATTCTCCCAGAGCACACTGAAAGTTCACAGAGTTCAGAACATGGTGGCAGCCTCTAACTTACTACCACAGGCTCTATTCCTTCTCTAGTCCTCCTCATCTCAAGCTTGAGCTTTGAGGGATATCTACCCTGTGCAAATGTTCTTTCTACTTGAAGTCCCATTTGGCCCCTAAGTGACTCTTATCAGGGATAGGGTATGAACAAGCAATGATCCTAAAAAGCAACCACTTTGTCTACTATGTGGCTCAATCTGCATCATTTTCCAAGAAGCCTTAAAGGCAAATACATCAACAAATGTCTCACATAGTGAAATATTACCATTGGTATTACAGAGTAATTTGGCTTGGAAAATTTTTCGTACATTCTCATGCCTGGACTTCCAACAAATCTACAGAAAGATGAACAGGTGCTGTTTCTAGAACATAAGGATCACTTGAAATGAGCTATGGTTTAAAATGAGAAGTCATTATTGAATATGTGCCAGGATTCCTCTTGCTAATTTTATAGGGCCATGATGTTTTTCTCTAACACATACATCTTCAATTGCTATGCATGGTATTTTCCTGTTGTCTACTAGCCAAATATTCTTTAGCTGACTGGTGCTAGCAGGAAGTGGAGAAAATCATAAAACTGGAAATTAGGAAGTAATGACAACAGTATTCAAATCACAAAAGACAAGGTGGAAACAATATCCTGCTTTAACCCTGATTTACACTGTTAACAAAAAACTGGAGTCGGTAAAATTAGAAATTGCTAACTCTTCTCAGTCACTACCATTTAGTAAAAATTTGTTTCCCCAACCTCATAGGTACTTCATTTGGCTATAGCGCTCACCGGGAAATTGGCAGTGATACATGAGCTCTCTCAGATTGTACCACTCCTGGGTTCTAGCTGCATTTCCTGGTCACAGAATCTGTGGTCTCTGCCTCTTCCTTCAGTCTTTGCTCTGGAAATATGGCAAAGAATAACTGTGATGCCCACCTGATGACAGAGCAACCCAGAGCTGCCTTGTTCCCACATTACATTAGGCATCTTCAGAAGCACCTTTAACTCTGGGCTCTGCTCTCAGACTGTTTCATTATGTGATTGACTCCAGAGTTTGTGATACCTAGACTGAATCACTCTTGTCTGATGCTCCACGCTATTCCTTTCATCCACACATCCATCTAGTGGCAAAAGTCTCGTAAATTCTATGTCCTTAGTTGCCTCAGGAGTTAGTTATACTTCTTAGAATGGCTCTGCACTACCTTTGTCAAAAGTGGCCCATTGCACTTACTCCACTAAGGATCCATATTGCTTGCATAGATCGTATCTCATAGCTTTTCCAAACAACCTTTTTGAATTTAACTTGCATAAGGCCCTAAAATACCATAGTAGGGAAGCTAGCTTAAAGGAACACACCACAGTCACACTCAAAGCTGACACTTGACTCTGTCATTTGGGTCTCTGAGCCAGGACATGGGCTCACTGACCCTTTTTTAGCCTTATGTCTTAAAATGTGTTTTTGGCCTTTCCTCCATGACTTCCACCTGTCCATATTACTACCCCCGATGAAACAGGAACACGTGAGAAAACCAGCCCTGAGTATCTCTTAGTTTCTCCAACATAGACCTATAACACCCTGGGGGTTACATTGGTAAAGGAATAGAGTCCATGACCAGAGCCTGTGTCAGAGTCAAATTGCTTGAAATATTTATTGAGCACCTTCTTTACGCCCATATCAAGGAGATCTTGGCACCCAGCTATTATCACTAGTCCCAACAGTTTTCCCTGAAAGCATGATCATATCACATGCTTTTCACAACCCTTACTGCCCTCTAGTAATTAAGGAGCAACACTGGGTAACTGTGGACTGTTGAATGGAGCAAGCCTGAGCCACAGATGAACCAAAAGCAGATGCAGTAAGGCTAACTCCACCATCCCTCCTGAATCCTCCAAAAAGCTCAGAGTAAACAGTACCTTATGCTATGGTCATTATTTTGTGCTTCCCTCCTTTGCTTCATTACCTCCTATCTGTTGCTTAGACTGTAAACACAGACCGAATGCCAAGACACAGATAAAGTCACCAGGAAACCCAGCTCCAGGTGCCAGACCTACCTTTGTGCTTTTGGACTGTTGCTGTTTGTGTAGAGATGGCAGGGGAAAAGTGCCACATGGCTCAGTGCTCCTTTGCTTCCTGCTCTGTTAGGTATTAAACTCCAGCAACCTGCCCAAGGCTCAGTCTCCCTCACTATAGCTAACTAACTAGAACACTAACCCCCAGCTTAATGCCCCATGAGCACAGTGCTCTCTTCCTCTCTTCTTCTTCTCTTTTCTTCCCAAGATCCTGTGAGCTAAATGCCATCATATAATAAGCAAGAAATGTATAATGCTGAGATTTCTCTCCTTCATAGTTCTACTCATATGGAAAAAAAAAAAGAATTGTTGATTATCTTTTTTTTTTTTAAAGATTTTATTTATTTATTCGACAGCGATAGAGACAGCCAGAGAGAGAGGGAACACAAACAGGGGGAGCGGGAGAGGAAGAAGCAGGCTCACAGTGGAAGAGCCTGACGTGGGGCTTGATCCCAGAACGCTGGGATCACGCCCTGAGCCGAAGGCAGACGCTTAACCGCTGTGCCACCCAGGCGCCCCTAGAATTGTTGATTATCTTAACCTATACATAACTTGTAGAACAGAGAGATTCCTGTCAAATAATCCTCCCTTAATAGATTCCCTTCACTATTATAAACTAAGACATGACCTTCAATCATTAGTACCCAGACAATACAACATTTGTGTGTTATTTAATTAGCTTATTGCTTTTGTTAATGTACATTCCTGTGGTTCTACCACTTTCCACTCAAACGTTAAAAAAATACTACATGGTATTAAAAATTTTTTTTACCAATGTATCCATACTTTTGATTCATTTAAAAAAATTTTTTTTTACCAGCCAGGATCTCTCAATGTTTTGAAGTTATCTCATAACAATGGCTAATTTATTAAGTCCTGGAAAATTATAACAACAATAAGTCTTTGTGCAAAGTTGGCATGCTGGAGATTCTTGGTTAAAAAAAAAAAAAAAAGAATGTGATAGATCTACCAGAGACCACTGTCATTTCTGCACCATCTAATCCCCATTATGAAGTGATTCTTATCAAACTGGGAAGTGATCATGTGGCAGCCTAAATAATGCTGGAAAAATGAATTCAATAAATCAGAAGGGTTATTCCATGTCATCTACATGCTCAAACAAGAGGGAGAGCACATTGGCTTTAATAAATCCTCAGTTTCCAGCCAAAGGCCTTTCAGAGTTCTTGGCTGCCTGATCAGATGTCTGGAATTATGAAAGCAAAGAAAGTTTTTAGAGCTTAAGGAGGAACTTCTGATTTATCATAAAAAGATTTGAACTGGACACATTGTTTAGTAGTCTACATACATATCAAATAATCATGTAATTGTCTAATAATTATCTCATTTTACATGTAAGGAAACTAAAACTAAAAAGAGTTAAAAAACTTGTTCATAGTCAGGCAGCTAGGAAATGATGGATCTGCATGTGCTAATCCTTCTACAATGTCCACATCAATGCAGGACATCAGAAGAACGCTGGTTTTGTCAGTGGTTCCATCTCAGCTGGTCGCCCAGCCTGGGAGTGATGTATGTGACCAGGTGACTCAGACCACTGGTCTGATAAGGCTGAGAGTCATTTAATGATTCAGCAAATATTATTGAGCAACTACTATGTGTCAGGCAATGTTCTAGGTGCTAGAGATATAGCAGTAAATAAACAGACAAAATCCCTTTCCTTCACTGAGTTTACATTCTACTGGGGGGAAACAAATAAGTACAACGTCAGGTAGTGATAAGCACTGTGAAGAAAAAGAAGAAGAAGAAGAAAAGAGAAAACTTCACTGACAGTTCTCATCTACTTAGATGATCAGGGAAGCGCTCTCTGGTAAGAAGACATTTGAGCAAATGAGGGAGGAAGAAGAAAGTGAACCATGCCCTATCTGGGGAAAGAGCATTTCAGGCAGAGTGAAGGTCCCCAAGTGAAGGACCTAAGCTCTGTTCATTTAGGGAAAAGCACTGAAGATGCCAACATGGCTGCAGCAGAGTAAACAAAGGGCAGTTAAAAGAGATGAGGTGGAATGGATGGCAAGAAGGGAGACAACCATGAAAGGTCCTTTGATTCCTATAAACATGTTGGGTTTTACTCTATGTGAGATGGGAAGTCCTTAGGAGGTTTTCAGCACAGTGACATACTGGTTTATGTTTATGGTTTATGTTTTAAGAGTTCTACTGATAATTAGCCAGCTGACTTGGATGCCTCTAGGCATCAAGGCCCCAAACTACAAACAGAATGAGTGGTAGGACAACAGTGCAAAGAACATGGGCTTTGGAATTAGATCTGTGTCCAGACCTCAGGCTCCATCACGAGCTTGTTCTACTAACTTTGTACTAGTTATACAACCTCTTTTGAAACTCAGTTTCCTCAACAGCAAAAGGGGAATAATATAACCTGCTCTACAGTTATTAATTAAATGACATATGTATGAAGCACCTGAAATATTACTGTATTTTATTAGCACTAAAAAATAAAAATAACCAACCATTTTATTTAATTTAGTGATTAATTATTGAACTATTTTATCATTATTAAAAATAATAAAGGCAAGACCTGGACTGGATAATATTTCTTCTCTTCTTCTAGAATAATAACAATAACAAATTAATCGTGGGGAAAATAAAGGAAGTACTCTTTCGCTTTAAAAAAAAACTTTGTATTTTTGGAAATTTTCAAAGATATACAAAATTAAAGCAAGTACTCAAACGAGACCCATGTACGCAGTTTCAATAATGAGCATTTATCCAATCTTATTTCATCTTATCTTTTCTGGAATATGTTCAAGCAAATCCCAAATATATTATCATTTCAACTATAAATACTTCAGTTTGTATCCTTAACAGAAAAGAATGTTTTTAACATAACCCAATACAATGAACATATCTAACAAAACTAACAATCATTTCTTAATATCATCTAGTATGCAGTCTATTGTCAAATTTTTCAGCTGTCTCAAAAATACCCTTTTACGGTTGTTTCGCTCAAATCAGGATGGAAACCAAGCCCATAGATTGCACATGGCTGATATGGCTATCAAGTCCCCTTTCATCTGTGACAGTTCCTCCTTCTTTTTTTTTCTCCCATGACTTCTGTTTTGAAAGAAATTGTCGTTTGAAGGATATGCCCTACTAATGACAGATCAGTAATGTTCCCTCCACAGGCAAAGGACATTAAACCTATATATTACACTACAGACACACTCCAAGTGCTTTCAGAGAGGAGTAAGGGGAACGTTTTCTGCTTCCAAGAGAGGAAGTTAACACTATCAACTCTTGTAGAGAAAGTACCACTTAATATGATAAGGAGCTGGCCTTAGACTCTTTAAGATGGACATAAAGGACTGTCGTGAAATAGACCATAAGATCTAATGGCTTTCTTCCAGTCCTAGAATTCTATCATCAGATGTGTATTTAGATGATCACCTTGGGATAATGACCAACAGAATTTCCTGTTTTCTGGTAAAAAGTAATCAGAAATTCTTTTTTGTTGATAAGAAATTACAAGAATATTTTTTGTCCTACTGAAAGGGGACAGGTCAGTTATTACTATGAAATCCTATACTGCCCTTAAAACTGATGGCCCAATTGCACTAGTTGAGATAAATTCAAGGCTGGAGTCCTAACTAGAGCGAGTTGGCTCTCATCAATTCTTTCAGGCAATTCAATAGAAAAATACCCAAAAGAATTAAAGGGATATTGATAAATTCTGAATGAGCAGAGATTTTTTGAACTAAGAGGGAAAAAACAAGATAAATGCAGCCACTGTTGATTCTATATCATGGTCTGAATAGGTTTTGTCAAATGATCACTTGCAAAAGTAACTACCAAGGAAAGAAACATTCAAGATCTTGACCAAGAATTGACTTCTGAAAGCAAGTCAAAACTTAAATTTAGATATTGGTTCCCATACACATTATTTAACCATCAAATACAACATTCCTTTATAGACCTTAATAAAAGGCCAAAATTATAAATGAAGTGTTTGTATTCATTACAAATTATTTTGGACTTGGGGATTCTTTTGAAATGTCCATGTGAGTCAACATGGGGTGGGAGCTGGAAAAAGAAACCATGGTCTCCCACTCATAGCTAATTCTGGCTCTGGTAATCAGGGAAACACAAGAGACAGCCAAGTATGGACTGGCAACCCCAACTAGCTTGTTTTGTCATTTTGTCTTTCACTCAATAATCAACCTTCCTTGGGCATTCATTAGAGTGTGACCTAGCACTCGGTCCACTGTGTTCTTAGTATAATAATTCTTCATCAAAATGTGAGGCCAGGAGTCTACTTTAACAGTGACATTTATTTTTAATTAAGATGGATAATTCAGAAAGATGTTATTGTTGCCAAACAAACCACAAAAGGAAATCGGCGGTCTATGGGACACAAGGCAGGATGGTGGAGAGAAAAGAGACACAGGAGAAGAAAATACACAGGAGAAAGAAGGAACATTTTTGTTTTGCTTTGTTTTTAAGTATACCAAATATCTGATGAAAAGTGAAAATAGAAGAAAGGGAAGAAATTATAGTGATCGCTGTAGGTTCAAAGATGTCTTTAAAAGTTGGCACATGATGGGGCACCTGGGTGACTCAGTTGGTTGAGCATCCAACTCTTGATTTCGGCTCAGGTCATGATCTCAGGGTAGTGGGGTCGAGCCCAAATAGAGCCCTGCTTTGGGCTCTGCATCAGCTGGAAGTCTGCTAGAGATTCCCTCTCTCCCTCTGCCCCGCCCCCCCTGCTTCTCACACACTCTCTCTTTCTTCAAAATAAATAAATCTTTAAATAAATAAAAATAAAAGTTGGCACATGAGGGGCACCTGGGTGGCTCAGTCAGTTGAGCGTCCAGCTCTTGGTTTTGGCTCAGGTCATGATCTCATAGGTCATGGGATGGAGTCCCACATCGGCCTCCATGCTCAGTGGAGAATCTGCTTAAGGATTTTCTCTCTCTGCTCCTCCCCCCCACTAGCGCATGCACTCATGCTCTCTCTCTCTTTTAAAAGTTGGCACATGTAAGACTGTGGGGCCGGGGGGCGGAATTTCAAGTTTCCTACATGCTGGGCTGATTATAGGAAAGTGGGGAGAGGCAGAGGGTAGCCCAGAATGTACTTCATCAGTACTTACAGGAGGAGTGAAAGAGGCTCTGTTTTGGATCAGGCCTTTCCCACATAAGCACAAGGCTGACCTGTTCCACTGGGCTTGGTCTTTGGGGTGTGGACAAGACAAGCCCTATCCATTCAACCTACAAATGCCTTTTATAGCTATTCATGTTTGTTAAGGCCTAGAATTGATAGAAAGCAGTGCAATTTTTAATCCTTCAATTTCAAATCTCAATAGGAGGAATTTTGGTTAGATGTGACCAAGATTCTATAATAAGTTGCTTTGAAAAAAAAAACAAACCTGAAAACCTGGCAACTGATAAGGGTTGTTCCTTGGAAGAAGGCATAATGTATTGATTCTGTTTCTTCAAACTAGAATCACTAAGACCAATGGAAAAATACAGAAAGACGGATTTCATCTCAGGACTTGCTTGCAAGAACACTTTTTTTAATGTGTTTTTTAAAGAATTTATTTATTTAAATGAGAGAGAGAGAGAGAGAGCACAAGCAGGAGGAGCAACAGAGGGAGAAGCAGGCTCCCCCCTGAGCAGGGAGCCCAATGTGGGGCTCGATCCCAGGAACCTGGGTTCTTGACCCGAGCTGAAGGCAGACACTTAATGGACTAAGCCACCCAGGTGCCCCTTTTTAATGGTTTTATCAAACTAATCATGACACTCTTTGAAGAGGTAAGATATATGACACTGAAAATTGTCAAGAAGAGATAACTTCCTGTCAGGAAAACTGAACTTGAGTGGTTTCCAACCTTTGTAGGCCTATGAAGACCACTATGATGTTTAGTTAGGAACCCCAGGTTAGTATTTGTGCCCTTAGTATCTGTTAAGAAACCATGATGACTAATGCTACAGACCTGTCCATTTAAAAATCATTAAAATACTAAAATTTGTGTTTAAAGCTTACCATAATAGAAAAACAAGAAACTATGATGACAAAATATTAATTTAGTAGTGCTTTTTAAATAAATTTTCATTTTTTTTATTATAACAGCATTCACATATCCTAGAAAAATAATATTAATTATTTCCTTTATTCCTTTATTTATTTACAGAATGCCTAATGTGTCCTAGGCACTGAGGAAGGCACTGATGATACAAAAATAATAAAAACCATTGTGGTATCCAACCTCATAAAGCATATATATATGTAAGACTTGATATTTATTGATCTACACACAATGTTGTTTCACATGCCAATTAGAGAGAACCCTGTCTCTAATTCTCCAGTTTCTCAGGAGTCCTGAGCCAACAGGTTGAAAACTACTGGTATAAAGCAATCTCCTCCTTCTTTAACCTTTAACCTCAACTGTGTGATTATAAACAAAAACCCAGGTCAGGAATAATATTTGGCTACAGATAATATGATAAAGTATGAAAAGTTCATCCCATGCTGACTTGATCACAAGAAGACAGACTTAGGACCTTTTTCACGTAACCCAATATGCCCTTGACCAGAATAGGAAGGTGATTGATACGTGTTGATTTGTCATTCTAGGTTTGGACTTTTGCTCCTATTGTACAAAAAAAGGAAAAAAAGAAAAGCACACTTTTAAAAGTTCTTCGGAAGGAGTATTTAGGAGCATCTAAAATGGGACTATGAACCACTAGTTTAAAATAAAGAGGTTTTGTTTTAATATCACACTCAATTTTGCTCTCGTAAAAGAATAGTCAGATAGTTAACAATTTACCTGACATCTTGGGTACCTGCCAAGGTACTTGCTGATTTCATTCTAAAATGTGTCCTTCCAGGGGGTACAAAATGACAGCGATTCCTCTGTTTTGCATCTGTATTTGATACACTTTCTTTTAAGGATGGAGTAGGAGGAAGAGGGGGATCTTTCATATAGTCAAGGGAAGAGGGGGATCTTTTATATTTAGCTATACTATTTGACAACAAAGAGCCTGTGAATAATCAGAGTTTTTTTTTTTTTCTTCTCTACTTGGCCCCCAACTGAGCAGGCTGAAATCCTTTCCTACCTGGAGCGCTGCAGGGGGTGTGACAAGTGGAGATATTACTGGACATTTGCATTTAAAGAATTAATAAAAATTCCTCGTTTGCCTGAAACCCCCATGAAGTTTATAACCTTGACGTTTTATAACCCCCTACACTGGTTTCCCTCCTGGTATGGCCAAACAAACCAACATAAATCTGTATCTTAAAGAATGCAATTAGTAATGTGCTACTGGACCGCATACTGGAACTATGCAGTTCCCTGGCCACAGAATTTCACAAAAGGGAAACAAACAATACAGAACAATGAAAAGCATTTCCTAAGCTATATTAACTTTTAGGTCACCCATATTAATGACAACTATTCCATGTGAACATTTCTTAACTCAAGCAAACAATCTATTGAGAACAAAAGGTCAAAACCGCCTTTCTTTGACATTAACATAGAAAAACTTCTTTCCACTTATTCTTTCCTAGAAATTGATATTATTGGTGCTTCCTGGGGATGATTTTCAAGGGTTAGTTTGTAAATCTACCTTCAGGTTCTCTGAGATCCATCCCTACAGTAGTACCTGCGCCCAGTCTGACTCTATGGTCCTGTACTTCGGGCAACACAGAAAGAGCTAACTGGAGCCGTTGCCAAGACCATTAGACCCCTGAGAATAGGGGGAAAGAGACAGGTTCTACTATCAACACCCTACAGTGCAGGAGGAACACTGGGAAGGGGGTACCCATGGAAAATTCAAGAATGTTTCCTAAGCCAAGGGAGAGAAATGGAAGCTGGCCTTGAGCCTGGTATCGAAGAAGACAGAGAACACAGGACACTGATTAGGACTCCACAGTCCTGCTCCTCTTGTGTAATCTTAAAAAAGGAATCTCTTGGAAGCCAAGTGGAGTCCCAAACTGGTGAGGCCATTCAGGGCTTTGGTAGAGACCCAAGTACTCTCCGGAGGTGACTGACATTTCTAGTCACTGTGTTGCTTGAGGAGGTTTGGGAAGGGGGCTCAGGGCTGGTTACCAAACATTAAAACCTGAGAAAGTCCCCAAGACCAGCAGCACCACTAGGAGCTGCCAGGGAAGTCCTGGCTCATAGGAATGATTCCCAAGAGCAGCAGCGTCACAATGTCTCGAAGAGAAATTGAAGTCAGGCTTTACTGGCTATTTAACATCTGGGTGTGGAGTAGGGAGGGAAAAGACGGTCTTTTCTTCTTTTGGGAAACACTCTATACTTTCAAGCCATTTTATCCTAAACCAGGTGGATCCTTGACTCCAAAATTATTTCCTGTTATTTTTTTCCCCTGATAAATCTTTGCAGACCTCAACCTTGCCACCTCTTCAGGAGCCTAAGTCCACTGCCTCTCATGATGTCCCTTATGAGACAGCCATTCTACTAAGCATGGCTTTCATTATCTTGAACACCACCACTACTCCTACTGCTCTGGACTTGGGGATAAGGCATCACCCTCCCCTTTGCCACATCTTTTTAAGCATGTAACAGGGCCTTGCAGTATTTCATCGCAGCAGACTACCACCTCTAATGAGACTTCAACCAAGGTTCAAAAGTAGTCCACTGGAAGAGAGCCTAAGCTTATCTCCTAAAATGTGAACTAAATGCATTAGAATTGTCTGCAGTGTTTGCTATAAACAAAGTTAAGGGCCCCACTTCACAGATATCTGCATCAATAAAAGCTCCCTAAGAGATATATGCACACCAATATTTGAATCACTGGCATGGGAAGTAATTTACAACTACTATAAGATATGGCTTCTCCCAGAGCCTACAGGACAAGAAGTCAACATTCAGGAAACCTCAAGGTACCTCCATGCTTAGATTTCAACCTGCCTTCATGTGGCAAGCCTGACTCACCCCCGCCATGGGTAGTGTACTGGCAGATCCATGCAGCATAGCCCAAGCAAAATGCCAAAAAGTCCAGTAAGAGAAGAGTTCTCTCCCTTGCCTTCAGTCTAAGTCTCACCCAAGTCCTGCCTTATTTCCAGTCCCAGGAACTGCCTCTTCTGAGATGAGTGACAACGGAATTCCCATTGTCATCATGGAAACCACTACCCCCCACTCACAAAGGTATAATCTTGCTCTGAGAGTCTCAAGGATAATCACTTCAATATATTTTCAAAAGTGTGGGCCATTCCTTTCCCAAATAACCTCACAGCTCAAGCATTAACAGTCCAAACTCAGCTTCACCAAGTCCAGTCCAGTTCTTTTTATAGTCTCTCCTCTGTTCTAAGATAAAGATAAGGCCTATATCCTCTTTCCTGTAGTTCTCTTGGTCCTAACTCAGACTATATAGTGAATCTTGCTTAAGTAGAATATAACAGCTCTCCGCAAAGAAAAAAGCACGAGGTAGCAGACAGAGGGATCTTGATCTATACCTGGAAAAGAAGATTTCAAATTCTTTGATTCTAAAATGGCATCAATTGTCAGAGAGACCATTAATACAATGCAGTTTAAAAATATATATATTAAATGTATACAAAAATGTTTTACTAAACAGCATATACCTACCATAAAATAACATTACACTGTATTATGCAGTATTACAATCAAAGTTAAAGACTTTTCTCATTCATAAACCTCCAAATCACTTTTTACAGACAGCATGATATGTGGCATCAGCAACCTTGATTTGGCATACTTGCCGATCCTCTTTACCACCTTTAGGATTAACAGAAAAATTTCAAAGCAGATTAAATAAAGAATACCAGGATGTATTCTGCACTCTACATTTGTTTTTATTTTCTTAGTTGAATTGCATATGACTGAAAGTCAGACAGCTTTCCTTGAATATTATCCAGAAAATTGTGACATATTTACTGCCTGAGTCTTCCATGATGTCTGAATCAGTCATACCAATTTTTCCTATATTTAGCAATTTTCATTGCCTTTAATTGCATTGCCAGGCCCATGAGACATAATTCTTTTGCCCACATCACTAACAAAATGAAACAAAGTATTTGTGGGTGGCTCCCTGTGGTTTTTGCTAACCAAGAAAAAATGGACAGCAAATCAATCTTAGAATGACAAACTTTTGTTCCCTGAAGAAAAATGTATATCCTATAGATCTATTTTCATGCCCTTCAAATACACGGTAACTTTACATTGCTATGTGAAAGTGTAATCTTTTTTTTTTTTTTTAAGATTTTATGTATTTACTTGACAGAGAAAGAGACAGAGCACATCAGGGGGCAGAGGGAGAAGAAGGCTCCCCACTGAGCAGGGAGCCTGACACAGGGCTCAATCCCAGGACCCTGGGATCATGACCTGAGCCTAAAGCAGATGCTTAACTGACTGAACCACCCAGGTGCCCCAAAATGTAATCTTTTTGAAATTATTTTAAGTGACGATAAGAGATCCAAATTTAAATTTAAATATTTACAGTATTATGCAAAGAACTCAACCAAAGTGACAATCAGATTATAAAAATTTCTACGCATGGCTTGAGCTTCCATTAAGTAACTATGTAAAAAATGGTTTTGATGCACAGCTCTGAAGGACAGTTGGCAATTTCAGAATCATTAAAATGTAAAAGGTAGGGCAGTGCAAAGATACAACTCTACATGCATTATAAAGGATCTATTTCTTAACACAGGGAACATGTATAAGTAGTTTACATTTAGAAAAAATACACCATGCATACAGGTGGGCACATGCGTACACACACACACACACACACACACATCAGCTCTAGGAAGTATAAAGATCAAAATATGAAAAACAAAACTTTACCACTCTACCTAAGTATTCTGTCAGTTCGCTTTTGCTTCTTTGGTTAGGTTTATTCCTAGGTATCTTACGGTTTTTGGTGTAATTATAAATGGGGTCAATTCCTTAATTTCTCTCTCTTCTGTGCATTGATTTTCTTTTTTTTTTTTTTAAGATTTTATTTATTTATTTGACAGAGAGAGAGACGGCCAGCAAAAGAGGGAACACAAGCAGGGGGAGTGGGAGAGGAAGAAGCAGGCTCCTAGCAGAGGAGCCCGATGCGGGGCTCGATCCCAGGATTCTGGGATCACGCCCTGAGCCGAAGGCAGACACTTAATGACTGAGCCACCCAGGCACCCCTCTGTGCACTGATTTTCTGTCCTGCCACTTTGCTGAATTCCTATACGAGGTCTAGCAACTTTGGGGTGGAGTCTTCTGGGTTTTTCACACAAGAGTATCAAGTCATCTGCAAAGAGTGAGAGTTTGACTTCTTCTTTGTCAATTAGGATGCCTTTTTTTTTTTTTTTGTCTGATTGCTGAGGCTAGGATTTCTAGTACTATGTTGAACAACAGTGGTGACAGTGGACATCCCTGCTGTGTTCCTGACCTTAGGGGAAAAGCTCTCAGTTTTTCGCCATTGAGAATGATATTTGCTGTGGGCTTTTCATATATGGCTTTTATGATATTGAGGTATGTTCCCTCTATCCCTTCACTGTGAAGAGTTTTAATCAAGAATGGATGCTGTATTTCGTTAAATGTTTTTTCTGCATTTATTGAGAAGATCATATGGTTCTTGTCCTTTCTTTTATTAATGTAGTGTATCACATTGATTGATTTGCAGATGTTTATATGTTTCTAGGAAAGCATATATTTCTTCCAGACTGTCTACTTTGTTGGCATATAGATACTCATAGTATGATCTTAAAATTGTTCGTATTTCTTTGGTGTTGGTCGTGATCTCTCCTCTTTCATTTATGATTTTATTTATTTGGATCCTTTCTCTTTTCTTTTTGCTAAGTCTGGCCAGGGGTTTATCAATCTTACTAATTCTTTAAAAGAACCAGCTTCTAGTTTCATTGGTCTGTTCTACTTTTCTTTTGGTTCTGTTTCATTGATTTCTGCTCTAATCTTTATTATTTCTCTTCTCCTGCTTGGTTTAGGCTCTATTTGCTATTCTTCCTCCAGCTCCTTTAATGTAAGGATAGCTTGTGTATTTGAGACTTTTCTAGTTTCTTGAGAAAGGCTTGTATTGCTATGTACTTCCCTCTTAGGACTGCCTTTGCTGCATCCCAAAGGTTTTGAACAGTTGTGTTTTCATTTTCATTTGTTTCTATGAATTTTTAAAACTCTTCTTTAATTTCCTGGTTGACCCATTCATTCTTTAGTAGGATGCTCTTTAACCTCCATATATTTGAGTTCTTTGCAAATGTCCTCTTGTGACTGAATTCCAGTTTCAAAGTACTGTGGTCTGAAACTATGCAGGGAATGATCCCAATCTTTGGGTATCAGTTGAGACCTGATTTGTGACCCAGTATGTGATCTATTCTGGAAAATGTTCCATGTGCACTTGAGAAGAATGTGTATTCTGTTGCTTTAGGATGGAATGTTCTGAATATATCTGTGAAGTCCATCTGGTCCAGTGTGTCATTCAAAGTCCTTATTTTCTTGTTGATCATCTGCTTAGATAATCTGTCCATTGCAGTGAGGGGGGGTGTTAAAGTCCCCTACTATTACTGTATTATTATTGAAGTGTTTCTTTAATTTTGTTATTAATTGTTAGTTTATATAATTGGCTGCTCTCATGTTAGGGGCATAAATATTTACAATCATTAGATCTTCTTGTTGGATAGACCCTTTAATTATGATATAGTGTCCTTCCTCATCTCTTATTACAGCCTTTGGTTTAAAATCTAATTTGTCTGATATAAGGATTGCCACTTCAGTTTTCTTTTGAGGTCCATTAGCATGATAAATGGTTTTCCACCCCCTCACTTTCAATCTGGAGGTGTCTGTAGGTCTAAAATGAGTGTCTTGCAGACAGCATATTGATGAGTCTTACTTTTTTATACAATCTGATACCCTGTGTCTTTTGATTGGAGCATTTAATCCATTTATATTTAGGGTAACTATTGAAAGATATGACTTTAGGGCCATTGTATTACCTGTGAAGTCACTGTTTCTGTATATTGTCTCTGTTCCTTTCTGGTCTATGTTACTTTTGGGCTCTCTCTTCACTTAAAGGATCCCCTTTAATATTTCTTGTAGGGCTGGTTTAGTGAACACAAATTCTTTTAGTTTCTGTTTGTCCTGGAAGCTCTTTACCTCTCCTTCTATTCTGAATTTCATTCTTGTTGAATAAAGTATTTTTGGTGACTGTATTTTTCTCATTTAGCACCCTGAATATATCATGCCAGTCCTTTCTTGCCTGCCAGGTCTCTGTGGACAGGTCTGCTGCCAGCCTTATGTTTCTACCCTTGTAGGTTAAGGACCTCTTGTCGACCTATTTTTATTGATTTTGATTGGGGGGGGGGGGTCTCTGTGCCTCCTGGATGTGAATGCCTGTTTCCTTCCCCAGATTAGGGAAGTTCTCAGCTATAATTTGTTCAAATAAACCTTCTGCCCCTTTCTCTCTCTTGCTTCTTCCTCTGGGACCCCAATTATTCTAATATTGTTTTGCTTTATGATATCACTTATCTCTCAGATTCTCCCCTCATGATCCAGTAGTTATCTCTCTTTTTCTCATTTTCTTTATTCTTCATCATTTTGTCTTCTACATCACTGACTCTCTCTTCTGCCTCATTTACCCTAGCAGTTACAGCCTCCATTTTTTATTGCATCTCATTAATAGCCTTTTTTTTTATTTCAACCAGATTAGATTTTAGTTCTTTTATTTCTCCAGAAAGGGATTCTCTAGTGTCTTCTGTGTTTTTTTCAAGCCCAGCTAGTATCTTTATAATCATTATTCTGAATTCTAGTTCTGACATCTTACTTGTATTCATATTGGTTAAGTCCCTGGCAATGAGTACTGCTGCTTTTTTTCTTTTTTGGGGTGAGTTCTTTCATCTTGTCATTATGCCCAGAGGAGAAGAGATGAAAGAGACAACAAAATATAAAAATTGCAACAATGACCCCAGGAAAATATATACTAAACAAATCAGAAGAGATCAGAAACCAAAAAGGAAAAAAAAAAAAAGAAAAAGAAAAAAAGAGAACAAAATCAAACAGGTGAGCAGAACGGAACAATAAACTAGATCCTGCGTGTATTTTGGTCTGTTTTTTAGAAGAAACTAGATCCCAAAATTGTGAAGAAAAACTTACACATATACAAAAATAAAATTGAATACAATGAAGCCAAAAATGAAATATATATATATAATGCAAATGTAAAAATGAAAATTAAAAAAGACTTAAAAAAGAGTTGATAAAATGAGAAATTAGTTGAAAAGGAAAAAAAATTTAACTGAGAGACTATAGAATCATGAGAAAAAAACATAAATCCTGTATTCTAGTTTCCTCTGGCGCTGGAGTTTTGCAGTTCTGTATGATCGATTAGTAAACTTGGTATTAGCCAGATGTCCCTGCTGATCTTTGAGGGGAGGGGCCTGTAGTACTGATTCTCAGGTGTCTTTGCCCAGGAGGTACTCCACTTCCCCCTTTCCAGGGGGCTGGGCTCACTGTATGTGGCTCCGGATTGCTCTACGTGGCTTTTGTTCCCTGAAGGCTTTCAGCTCCACTTTGGGGGATGAAAATGAAAATAGCAGCGCCCTGATCTCCAGCCCTGGAGCTGAAAGTTCATGCACCCCACTCTTCAATGAGCCCTTACAGAAAAGAAGTCAATCACTCTTGTCTCCCAGGTTTCCATCCACACTCCGTGTTCACCCAGCCTGTGACTAAGCATTTTTATCTCAGGCATGCAAGCCCCTTCTGAGTCTCCAAACTTTATAGACTCCTGCAGCTCACACCCACACCACTGTTCCCGGGGGAGGGAGGGGAGTCTCTGCGAGGTTTTACCTCTTGCTGGGCCTCTGCTCAGAGAGTGGTCGCCCAACCGTGGAGTGGTTCCAGGTTTATGGCAACACCAAGCAGAAGACCCACTCCTGGGCTCGCTGATTGCAGCCAGCTTCCCCACTCCTATGCCTGGGAACTCAAAATATTGGAAGCAGCATGTTGTAACAAAATGATCACAAAGCCAGAAATCAAGAAACTGAATTTTAAGGCTGATTTTGCTACTAATTAGACATAGGGTAAAGTATAACCTCTTAATAAAGTTTGGAGATCAGATTAGTTAGTCCCTAAATTCTCTTTCAGTCCTGATTAAGAATATTTTCATTTATCTTGAACAGTAAAGTAAGATGGTGGTTTACCAAAACAAAAAGCAAAACGTAACCTCCAAATGAAAGGCAAGCATTTTAAAACTCCCAACCAGTGGCCTAATCGTCTAAATCCAGAGTACAATTTGCTAGGCAACAAGTAATAATCAGATGGTCAATTGGATCATAGAGGCATTTCTAATTTAATACTACCTGAATGATTTCCTTGGGATTTGAGGAAAACTGAAGTAATTGAGGAGAACTGTTGAGAGGAGAACACTATAATCAGTGGTTCTCAAACTTTCATATGTATCAGGATGCCTCATGTATCCTGTGGATTATTACAGCTGCCTCGGCTCCATCGTAAAAATTCTGATTCAGGAATTCTAAAATGGGACTCAGGGGCTCCTGGGTGGCTCAGTTGGTTAAGCATCTGCCTTCGGCTCAGGTTATGATCTCAGGGTCCTGGTATTGAGGCCTGCATCAGGCTCCCTGCTCAGCGGGGAGTCTGTTTCTCCCTCTCCTTCTGCCTGCCACTCTGCCTCTCTCTCTGTAAAATAAATAAATAAAATCTTTAAAAAAATAAAATAAAATAAAGTGGGTCTCAACTATATTCTTCATAAGCCCCACTGATCATTTTAGTGTATACAAACATCTAAGAATCACTGTTATATGAACCATACCAGCAGATTTACTGGTCATTTTACTTAGTTATTAATTACAGAATTGTAACTACATGGTTACAATTGTTTAATTATCATGTACCTTCTCACTTAAAAAAAAACCTGGTGCAACCATGGTGGTGGTGATGATGATGATGATGATGATGATGATGGTGATGACCATGACAATGATAGCTAATATTGATTTAGCATATATTATTAGCCAGACATCAAGCTATGTGCTCTACGTATATAATCTCTTTAAAACCTCACAATAACCCCAGAAAACAGGTATTACTATTATTATTATTATTATTGCCATCAGCTGGCCCAATATAACACAGTTAATGGGTGGCAACGCCAGGATTCCAACTTATGCAAATTAACTTCAGAGCCCGAACCATCAACTGCTGTCTTATACTGCCTCAATAAATGGTATAATCTCAATTATAACTGTTAATAACAATAGCTATCATTTTATAGTGCACCTACTATGTGCTAAACTCTGTTAAATACATAATCTCATTTAATCCTCAAGGCATTCCTGCCACTTAAGTATTTCTATCCCTGTTTTATAGATGGGGAAACGAATGGACTGAGAGATGGGGTCACACAGCTGTAACATGGCAGAACTCAAAGTTTGGGTCAGATCTGCTGACTCCTAAGCCTATTCTCTTTTGGCTACATCATACTGCCTCACAAGCTACCAGTGGCCAGAACCCCAATTCCTATCCATTTTCTCCTTTTCCTGGGATTTTAACCTCGTCCTGTCTAGATTGGTTATTTTCTAAAATACCAGTGACTCTAGAAGTGTATTATCTGTTATATCTGCTTCTGAAGACCAAACATTGTTTTTGGATAGCCTGCCTCTTAAGGCTGAGTTTTAATTTTCCCAGCCTTCTAAGGCAGTGGTTTCTAAATTTTATTTTGACTGCTCAACCTTATCAGTAAAACATTTTGAGAAGTCCCACCATACAAGTATTTAATTATAAATTATATAATATGTACTCATCTATACTCATATACTATGTATTTCATAAAACATGAAACTTTTTTTTCTAAGTAGGCTCCACACTGGGCCTCACAACCCTAAGATCAAGACCCGAGCTGAGATCAAGAGTCAGACGCTAACCAACTGAGCCACCCAAGTGGCCTACAAGTAGAACATTTTTAAATGAGATTTTTAAAATATAAAGATATAAATATTTCTAATATTTTCTTCTGACACCCCACTTTGGAGACTATCACTGTGAGAAACTCAGTGATCACTAAGTCTGATGACCAGAGCCAGCAATCTCACAGTTTAAAAGTTATAAAGCTCCAAGACAGCAGCTCCTAACCTGCCTGAGTTGAAAAATTTTTTAAAAGATAGAATCTCAAGCCCCATTCCCCTAAATTCCAACATAGAACATGTGAACACCCCAGCTGTGACTGATGCTTAGATGTGGAAGCCACTGCACTAAGAGACCTAAGCCCCAGCCAGAGGACCAAGGGTCAGTGACAACAGTGATTACATCTGTCTGGTCCTAATATTATAACCTCTCCCTCCCTGATCATCTCCTCTCTCTGATAAACTCTGACTCATAAGATTTCAATTATCCTTCTGATCTCTGTTTTAATTAGAGAGGAGAAATTACTTATGCCTACTCTTTGGTTTTTAGATGGAAAAGAATGGTTTCCAAGGGATTTTTCCCACTAAGGAGACTGTCCTAGGTAACAACAGACAACTTGCCTGGGTGGGCTGGTCCTCTATCCCTTAAAAGAAAGCTCTCCATTGGGGCGCCTGGGTGGCTCAGTCGTTAGGCATCTACCTTCGGCTCAGGTCATGATTCCAGAGTCCTGGGATCAAGCCCCACATCGGGCTCCCTGCTCAGTGGGGAAACCTGCTTCTCCCTCCCCCCCCCCCCCGCTTGTGTTCCCTCTCTCACCGTGTCTCTCTCTGTCAAATAAATAAAATCTTAAAAAAAAAAAGAAAAGAAAAGAAAAGAAAGCTCTCCATTCTTCCCAAAGTAGCAATGCAAGCACAAAATAGCTTTTAGACCATCTGGCTAGGCTCAATGCAGAATGCCTTTAATTATTTCTTGTCCACTACCTTTGGGTTAAATTTGTGCTCAAAATATTAGAATAAAATGTTCTAAAACAAATGGTTTCTTTTAAGACTTTATTTATTTAGTTGTGAGAGAGAGAGAGAGAGAGAGAGAGGAAAAAGAAAGAGAGAGTATGAGTGGGGGGAGGGGCAGAGGGAAAAGCAGCAGCAGGCTCCCCACTGAGCAGGGAGCCCCATGTGGGGCTCGATCCCAGAACCCTGGGATCATGACCTGAGCCAAAGGCAGACGTTTAACCAACTGAGACACCCGGGCGCCCCTAAAATAAATGTTTTTAATAATTAATTTGATTGGGGCACCTGGATGGCTCAGTCAGTTAAGCGTCTGCCTTTGGTTCAGGTAATGATCCCAGCATCCTGGGATCAAGCCCCATGTGGGGCTCCCTTGAGCAGGGAGCCTGCTTCTCCCACTCCTCTTCCCCCTTCTTGTGCTCTCTCTCTGTCAAACAAATAAATAAAATCTTTAAAACAAAAAACAAAGCAAACAAACAAACTAATAATAATTAATTTGATTCGCAGAGCTACATTTTTGGATATGTGTGCATGCATGTGTGTGTGTGTGTGTGTGTGTGTGTGTGTGCATGCACATTATAAATGATTGAGGAAAAATACAACCATGCAATCTCTTTCCAGGGTCCACTAAACTCTATCCACACTTGAGAATGGTTTATCAAATGTTTGCATAAGCCACTGTGTTTTGGCATATCGAGAGGAGATTTTCACTAAACCAGCTGATTAACATTCATTAAAATAGATTAAAGTATCTACTTTGTTTCTCAGACCCCCTCTAGACCAACCTCAATTATCACCCTTTACTTACATCTTTCTTGCCTGACTTGGTATTAATTCCTAATCTATCTTTGGTCACTAGTCTTTGTCTCTTTCTCCACACTCTAAAGCCCTACACAAATGACATGAGTGATAATATCAGGTCTATAGCTGCAAGTGGATAGCTGTGAATGGAGCAATGGTGCGTTCATGGCAGCAGGAGAGGACTCCATGCCAATTTGTTCCCCAAATATATTCACAATGCTTACAAAATCACAATTACATGAAACTGATAAAGTTTCACTTGTTGGACAAGCCACAAGTATCTTTCCCATCTTAAAAAAACAAAACTGTTCTATTAGAGAATTCATTTCTCACACAGAGAACCTGAAAAAAACTACTGACTTGAAAATAACAACTTTTTCATTATTTCACCCATTAAAATTGAGGTGACTATAACTTTGAACTCATTAATCTTAGATTTAGGAATTTAGCCTAGGAAATAAGATACATCTAAAAATTTATGTTCAATGGTATTCTGCTAGATCTTACTATAAAAAGGAAAAATTGAGGCCAATCTAAATGTCCAACAGTAGTAATTTTATTAAACTGTGGTATGTTCATTTGATTAAGCTTTAAAATCATGTTACCAAATAATATTTTAAGAAATCACTAAATGTAGAAAATATGATGAGAAGAAAAGCAAATAGTAAACAGTATTGAGTTTATACAGACTTTGATATCAATTTTGTAAAAGAGAAAATGCTTGTGTCCATTTCTTTAAAAAGACTGGAAAGATATATTAAAAAAATTTGTAATGATCTCTGATAAAATTTCAGGTGAAAATTTTCCACATTTTCTACAATAACCATTCTTTTACTTATATACAGATACACACATACATTTTGGTTTGTTGAAACACTGAAAAATGATTTTATTATGAAAGTATGCTTTGGTCCCTAAATCACTTTAATTTGAAAATCCATATAAATGGAATTTCAACATTTTATTACAGACACTACTCAGTGTATATTTATATTATTATTCATATTACTAAATTATGTTTATTTAAGCCATGTTTATTTGCATAGAGAAATAATATTCCTATGTTGTTTTTATTCCATCTGATTTTATTATTAGAGTATACATGAAAATAATAAAGAGAAAAAGATTCTCTGACATCCAGTACTAAAGAGTAATAACAGTAAACATTCAAAAGAACGGGCTAATAATATTGTTTCTTCTATAGGAAAAGATACATTTTAAGACAGCAAATCATAACAAATAAGTGGCCTTTGCAATGCAATGATACAACTCAGGTTTCTCATGATCCTGTATTATCTGTCTTTATATTAAACGGTGTCAGCTTATGTAATTCTTTGAGCTATAAATCAGTAACTCTAAAAATTATCAAAAGGACAGTTACAGCTTATTATATATGACTCCTCAAGTTTCTAAGTTTTCAGAAACAGCAAAGAAGAAATAGACATTTTCAAACAGATATTTTAAAGTGTTGACTTTTGGAATTCTTAATGGCCCATCTCTTCATGGGATTTATGCCATTGAAAACACAGATAAACCACAGAAGAAAAGCACCATCCATCTAATTACTCCAATGAGGATGAGACAGAGAAAGGGAGGGGAGAGCTTCCACCCAGCAACCCAGCTTTAAGCCTTCATGTGTTGTTGGGACTTAACACCACAAGCAGTTTTAATACACCCACAAAACAGTATTCCTCTGACAAGTTATTTAAAAGATTGGTGCCAGATATTGGAGGGAAGGTGTGAGAGTGAAGGCTGAGCTTAGTTGGTTTAGTGTGGGTCTTTAAATTGAGCTATCACATATAATAACAATTTTTTTTTCTAACTATGCAACATGGACAAAAAGGGCAAGGAAACTTAAAAGAGCTATTCATGAGAACAAAATTTGAGCTCTGAGTCAACTGTTTACACATTGCAAATGTATTTCATGCACTTTAACACACCACCAACCCTGGTGGTGATACCTGCCAAGCTCCAGACTGTCTTAAGTTTAAGGACCCAAAGAAGTGGACCGTGGGCTTTAAAATGTCCCCAAATGCACTGTTCTCCCAGGTGAAAAGGAAACACCTGGATTTTGGACTAGCCCCTCTCGTAAATCTGCTACTGTACACACTTCCAACTTGGAATCTCTTCCTTCTACTCATACAGATGGTATCATAACTGGAAAGGGTTTCCCAGATAAAAAGCAAACATGATTCAAGGTTGAGACCTTATTAGCATTTCCAAAGGGCTATGAAAAGCCTCTATTCTTCTTCCCCTGCCAAGTAAATTTTGTTTTGCTGAGCTTTGGCACTGCTCCTCTGTTGTCATGGTGGGGCATTATTGTCACAGCTGTCTCAGGGGGCGCTGCCTTGAATATGTTTAGAAAATAACACACAAATAAGAAACATGACATTTGCTATACAACCACACCTACTACTGCAAAACTCCAAGCTGGCAATATATGTATCACTTTGTACTTTTAAAACGGTGAAGCTAAAAAGATGAAATTAAGCAAATGAATGAATGTATTTACTACAAAGAACATAAAGAGAGTACATACAGACCCCTTCACTAAAGAGAGAAAGCAAAATGGAGAAAGAGTACTTTGAAGATCTACTTTTTTATATGATCAATTAATGCAAACTTTCTCAAAAATAATTATTATAAACCATCCCCTCCAACTGCCTGCTTCGTTCAGTGATTTTCTTTTTCAAAATGACCAAATTACTTAGTTTTGATTCTCTTGCTCTTCAGAAGACAGTGGGCTATCAGCAGCATGAAAGGAAGTATTGCACTATTCTCAATTTAGAAATAGAATTTTAGAAAAAGGTACTTAAGGAACTAGATAGTAGTACATACGATGCCTTAAATGATGAGTAAAATGTGAATACATTATGCAACATACTGGAATTGCCTTTACAAGTATGCTGCCTTTAGGATATTTATGTTTAACCAGAACTGCAGGTAGGAACCTGCAACTAACTAACGTGCGTTTAATGAAATGTTGTTCACTAAATCTTTACTAGTAAATAACTGGCTCAGAGGTCACTTAACATCTCCTAACCACTTCCATAATGATTTCAGGTTAAAAATAAAAACAAAGAAACTTTATCTTTAGTTGCCACTTCTCACTGACATCTTCAGAATCAAGGGAAATGAGAGCATTTCCCTGTACAATCACAGACTTGTCATGGGATTTTGAGAAAGTTATTTTCCCAATCATCACTTTTTTTTCTAGAAATAGATTTGTGATTAAAATAAAGTAAGAATGCTTCCAGTGGACCATAATCATAAGTATTTAGGGAATTCTTACAGTAAGCTACAGTTACATTAAGATATTGTTTGAACACCCTAACAGAATCCAACATAACAGTGACTTAAATAAGAATGAAGACTTGTTTCTCCACATGAAAGTCTGAGCAGTAGATGAGGAGGAAGGTAGGGTGGCTTTCTTCCATGAGGTCATCCAGGGACCTAGATTTCACCTATCTTATTGTTCTATTAGATCAGGGATAGAGAAATTACAGTTGGTTGTAAATAAAATTTTATTGGGACACAACCATGCCCAATTGTATAAGTATTTTTTTGTAGCTGCTTTTGAACTATGATGGCAGATTTGAGTAGTTATGACAGAGATTCCAAGCCATGTAAGTCAAGTATTTCCTACCACGCCCTTTAAGAAAATTTGCCAACCCCTGCAAAGAAAATTTACTAAGTGAAACTCCTAACCACACAGTCAAATGATTTACTACCACATTGCAGCTTGTGTAAGGGTAAAAAGAGAAGTGAAGGTATCTCCCTGAGAGCACAGATCATCTCCTTTCACATACCACTGATCAGGACATAGTTCTATGGCCCATCTATGCACACCTGGAAAATGTTGTTTCTAGCTTGATAACCACGTGCCCAACTAAAATTTAGAGGTTCTATTCCTAAAAGGAAGATTGAGAGAATGGATATCAGGGACCAATTAGTAGGGTTTTCTACAAGACAATTCTCTGGCTGCCCAAGTATTGATATATACCCTTCTGATACATAAGAACACATTCAGCTCCTTCCCAAGGGAACCAATACAACGTCCCAGTCAGTTACCACACCCCATCTTGGAGTCCAAGGTCTCTAAGTGTTAGGCAGTCCTAAGTCAGGTTTGGATGTGGTTCCTTTTGGAATCGTGACTCATAAACTAAGACATCCAATATGCAGTGGTGTGGCAAAGACATGATAACCACAATAAAAACTCCAGGTCAGAAGAGGGAAGAATAGGAAATACATAGTAGTCACTGGTCTATAGCAACAGTCAAATCCTAATAAGCAGGAACTACAAAGATTCCCTGCCCTGACAGAGAGTAAGTCCTTTGGTTGGCCCATCTGATCAGCTCTGGTTCTGCTATCTGGGAGGTTCTTTCATGCCTATTATCCTCTGTAGCCACATATGAAGTCAGTATTGAAGACTATGTCCTTCTTGGAGATTCAAAAATTTCCCAGCCTCTTCCCTACTGGTGTGGGCTTGGAGGCTCCAGGGGTTGTATTAGGGGTTATAAAATCATAGTTTTATGGCTTCTTGCAGGCATTTAAAAGGTTTCTCTGAGTGACGCCCCTGGAGTTGTATAGTGCACAAACTGCAGGCTGTATGTGATGACCCTAATTCCAATTGAGATCAAATTATAGGAGGGCAAGAGACCCAATAGAAGAGGTAGAAAGAGTTTAGTCTAGAGAGCAAAGCTTCCTAAGAAGAACTGAAAGTCAGAGTGCTGGCTCCAAGTACTTCGCAGCTGATATCAGAATCCATCCTGAACCAGCCACAACAGAGCTGTGAGTGTACCTGTGGGGGAAATGGCTGGGGGCTTGTAAATTGAGTAGAACTCTACCTTTGGGATCCTGAGAATTTTTGCCAGAGTCTAGCCCTAAATGAGCATTACCCAGAGAAAGGGAACATTTTCTCCTCTCTATCCCTCACCTTCAATACAACGATATGTCGTTAATATAAAAATTTTACCCTTCCCTCCAAGCAAAGTAAAAATGCCCCTTCTCTATGGGATCATCTCATATCCAGGTCAGAATTAATCAATTCTCCCTCTGAGCTCCAGGAGCACTTACAAAGTGTGACCATTTAGTGGCTGATTACTAGTTACTTAATTTCCCTATGACTTAGTTCACTTCTGGAAATAATAGTAAAGATTTCATAGAATTTTTGTGATAATCAGATCTGTTAATATTTGAGAAGCATTTGAACAACTCCTGTTACAGGGGGACATGCTTGATAAAACTTGGCTATGATCATTATCATTAGCCAGTGAATTCCACTTTTTGTAAAATAAGCAGTTTGGATTGGGTTTCTATAATTTCCAATTTAAAGTGGCCTGATTCGGTTTTACTTTGTAAGAAACTGCTAAGAGACAGGAACCAATCCCTCAACATAAGCTCATTTTTCCTCTTCTAATTTCATTGAACTGTGCAGAAATTTGTTTTAAAGACATGCAAGATGGAGAAAAACTAAAATTTTAAATTACATACTGAACCTGTGAAGCCTTTATGTTCAACACACCATGTGGACATTGCTAGCTACCTCACCAGATCCATTACCTTCCTGACAGAACCCTGATTGGTTCAAGTATATATCCCCACCAGCATTACACAAACCTGATTCACTCTCAGCTTCAGGAGTAATCCTAAATTATCTAAAGCAATGGTTTTCAGTCAGGGTGATTTTGTCTCCCAGGGGACATTTCACAATGTCTAGAGACATTCTGATTGTCACAACCGGTAGGAGGGTGCTCTTGGATAAAAAACCAGGGATGCCACTAAACAACCTACAATGCACAGGATAGCCTAGCCCTTCACAACAACTATTCAGTGCAAAATGCCAATAGTGCCAAAATTAAGAAACACTGGTCGAAAGTGAACCCCATCCCTCTTATGAAGGGGATTAATATGTGATCCAATTCTAATCAATGAGAGATGAGAAAAGGTTTTCCAGATGCTCTGGGGAAAGCTTTTCATCTCTCCCAAGAAGATCAGGAGTCCTACCCTCACCCCCTACATTACATACCAACTTAGTATTCAGCCTCATCACCCCAGCAGCCATCCTCCAACCATAAGAGGAAACTGCCTCAGGATTAAAATAGAAGAGAGCAGGGGCATCTGGGTGGCTCAGGAGGTTAAGCGTCTGACTCTTGGTTTTGGCTCAGGTCATTATCTCAGGGTCTTGAGATCAAGCCCCATGTCAGGTTCTGCACTCAGCTTAAAGTCTGCTTGAGATTCTCTCTCCCTCTGCCCTTCCCCTACCCCTCCATCCCTGCTGGCACTTGTGCTCTCTCTCTCTCTCTCTCTCAAATAAATAAATAAATCTTTAAAAAAATAAAATAGAACAGAGCAGTATGAAGAACTTCTGTTTTTTGATGACCAAATGAAACCACTGGATCCACCTTGACACTAGACATCCTCTTACATAAACTAACTCACTTCCTCATTTTTAAGGTCTGTTTGAGTTACATATTCCATGAGTCATGTAAACATCAAGTTTTTATTAAATGCTTACTCCTCAAAACACAGTATTAGGCACTGAGAATATAAAAGTGAGTAAGACAGTCAGCTGGCCCATTGTAGAATTTTTATTCTAAAACAGGACATGTATCCCCAAATAAATAATTGATATGTGCTATAACAGAGATAGGTGCAATGTGAGCCTAATGGAAGAAGTATTAGTTCTGCTTGTCTAGGAAATCAAGCTTATCTCCCTTACTAGATTCCTTAAGGGCAAAGATTCAAATTGTTTTCATCTTCTTGTTCTCAATATTTGGCATGGTTCCTTACACACAAGTGTTCAATAATATTTGGTTAATATAGTCTAAATACTTACAAAAGGATCATTTTTACTAGGTTCTCTGATGTGCCTGTTGATTTTTATAGGATAAGAGTTCAAATGCAATGCATGTATCCATTAATATTTCCTCCTATTTTCTCAGAGGTCTCCAAGCTTATCTTGTGTGCATATGTATGTATTTGTTATATTTCCAGAATGTGTTTAAGGTATCTTAAAATATAAAATACAGACATATCTGAATAGACATTTTCCCAAAGAAGACATACAAAGGGCCAACGGATATATGAAAAGATATTCAACATCACTAGTCATCAGGAAAATGCAAATCAAAACCACAAAGGGATATCACCTCATACCTGTTAGAATGGCCATTACCAAAAAGTCAAAAGATAACAAATGTTGGCAAGGATATGGAGAAAAAAGAACACTTGTGCACTGTTGGTGGGTATATAAATTGGTGCCGCCATTACGGAAAACAATCTGGAGGTTCTTCAAAATATGAAAAATAGAACTACTGTGTGAGAGCCAGCAATCCCACTTCTGGGTATAGATATCTAAAGGAAATAAAATCACTATCCTGAAAAGACATCTGCATTCCCATGTTCATTGCAGCATTACTCATAATAGCCAAGATATAGAAACCAAAGTGGCCTTTGACAGTTGAATGGATTTTTAAAAATGTGATAGAAAGACAGGTATCATGGGGGTACCTGGGTGGCTCAGCTGGTCAGGCTTCCAACTCTTGATCTCAGCTCAGGTTTTGATCTCAAGGTCATGAGTTCAAGCTCTGCATTGGGCTCCACACTGGGCATGGAACCTACTAGAAAGAAAGAAAGAAAGAAAGAAAGAAAGAAAGAAAGAAAGAAAGAAAGAAAGAAAGAAAGAAAGGAAGAAAGAAAGGAAGAAAGAAAGAAATCATGGAATATTGTATATATATTTCATTCCCATATTATATGCATATAGAACTCATTGAAACAGAAGAAAAATTGTTGCCAGGGGCTTTCTTTTTCGAAATGTAATAGATAGCTGTTAATATTTTAGAATAGAATTTTCACATAATTTCATAATTTTTCAGAAGGCAAGAGTACCAGAGCTAGAAGTGATTTCCTTAAGCCAGACAGGTAGAGCCTTGTTTTATAAGAATCTCCATCCTAATCTTTTTTCAAAAAAACTTATTAGTACCTACAGGGAGGCTTTAGCCCAAGGAATATAGATGTAGCTTCACTTTAGCCTAAAATATTAGGAACATAGGACCCAGAGAAATAAATGGAATTAAGGAACTCTAGCCAATGTACCTCCTTAGGCATGCCTGTGGGATAGATGATATTGATTTTAAGATGTGCTGATGATATGATGAATGCACTGAGCATGAGCTATTTTCTGACGGATGTGTCAGGAGCAGTGAAAAGGACACTCCTAAGCACAGATCGGTAAACTTGTTTTTAATGCATCTCTAGCTGCCAGCTTTGAAATCACGTTTTATCCTTTCAAAGAAAACTAGAATAATCCTTCAAGATTTTCCAAGTTTAAGACTGTCTCCTCCTTTCTTTTACAACTTCCTTTCCCACTTTTTGGACTTGAATTTTGTCTGTTAACTTTGATAAGTGATTTTCAGTTTAAATTATGTCTGTATTTTATTCATTCATTCGTTCATTCATTTTTTGATAAAAATTGTGTATGTTTAAGTGTACATGACATTTTAAGTATACATTATGAATATGAAATGATTATCACAATCATGCTAATTAACTTATCCATTACCACCCACAGTTATGGGGGGTGTGTGTGTGTGTGTGTGTGTGTGTGTTAAAAACACTTGAGATCTACTATCCACAAATATCAAGTACACAAAACATTATTATTAGCTAAAATCACCATACTGTACATTAGGTCTCCAGAACTTACTCATTTTATAACTGAAAGTTTGTACCCTTTGATCGGTATTTCCTCTTTTCTCCCACCTCTAGCCTCTAGTAACCATCATTCTACTGTGTTACTTACATTTACATGTAAGTGATACCAGGCAGTATTTATCTTTTTCTGACTTATTTCACTTAGCATAGTACCCCCAGGTTCATCTACATTGTTGTAAATGACAGGATTTCCTTCTTTTTAAGGCTGAATAATATTCCTCTGTGTGTGTGTGTGTGTGTGTGTGTTTGTGTGTGTATAAATATGTGCATATAACTTTCTTGATCCATTCATTTGCTGATGGACACTGATGTTGTTTCCATACATTGGCTATTGTGAATAATGCTGCAGTGAACATAGGAGTATAGACATCTCTTCAAGATAATGGTTTCATTTCTTTTGGGGATATATCCAGAAGTGGGATTGCTGGATAAGAAAGCTATTTTTATGGTTGCATACATTTTCCTTAAAGAATGAGTTGCTATTAATTATGACTCTTGATTGCAAATGAGACAAACACAATTTAAATGAGTTTAATTTAAGCAAAAGATCAGATGAGTAGCTTGTCTGAAAAGTTCAAATACAGCTGTATCCTGAGGCCACACCAATATTGGCAACTTTTATTTTCTCTGTGTCCCCACCCTACTCCTATTTGTTGGTTTTCTCCTAATGTAAGACAGCCCCCATAAAGTTTGAGAAAATTTCTGTGTGTGGTTCTATGCTATATCCTAATCTAGCAACTTCTGCAGAAGGAATCCTCTCTTCCATCATCCAACTATGGTCAAATGAATGAGGCCCATCAGAATCACAGGAAGTAGAGAAGAAGTAGTTCCTGTAAAGAAGAGATGCTGGATTAAAAAAAAAAAAAAAAGACGTTTAATGTCCAGTACAGTAGGAAAGCATAACATCAGGTAAATCATACTGTCCCAGAAAGTTTTTAGGCCCGTATATAGGGGCCTGTGACAATTAGTGTTCTTCCCAGGTTGAGAAGGTTGGTGGGCAGGGGAAACAGTGGCCTTCTGTCCTAGAACTAGTAACCTTGCATCATGGGAATTTATTTGTGTTGCACTAACCTTACAGGCTACCTGCTGCATAGACGAACTCTTCTACTTTGCTGTTATCTCAGTTAACATGTTTAGCTCTTATCCTGCATATATCATGTATGAGATAGGATAAATGGGCCCTAATATGGCATGCAGTTCTTTTCTAAAGCACTTTGAAACCCTGGGAAGACTGGGGTTATAGCATATGCTCCAGTGAGTCTGTTAAGATTACTCATGATGACTCTAGGCTATGTTTGGAACTCTTTCTGAAGTGAATAAACAGATGGCCAGCAGTGGCTAAAATTGAAAGTCATTTTTAAAATGCTGAGAATCAATTACTTTAATATTCTCCAAGCTTAAATATTCTTCAAAAATCACTGGACGATATTTACTAAGAAACATGTTCTTTCTGGAATGAATTCAGCCCAAGGAGAGCAAATGTGCTGTAATATTCTGAGACATGAATTCAACGTGATGTGTAAAAAAATTACTGGTTTCATATCCCTATCACAGAAGTCTTGAGACATAATTAATTGATGGTGATTGCTTCAGAAATATTCTGAGCCAAGACTCCACCAAAAAAAGAGAAGTATTTTTCTTATTAGCTTTCTAAGAGCACATATTATTCATGAGAAATTCATACGAATGGGCATGCGATATCTTAGAAAAGTGACCCATTTAGGGTATGCTTGAGCCAGAAACAGCAAAACAGTGGGAAAGGCAAGTTCCTGAATCCTAGACACTATGCCAGTAGGATTTTCTGAGGGCCAAAAAAAGATAGTGAATCAGCCAGTCCAGCTGTGAGAATGCAGCTGTGAGATTGCTGAGGGAAATGATGAAGTAGAAGGCAAGCTCATCAAATGACATGCCACCAAGCTGAGAGCAGTGTTAGCGCACTGGAGGACAAAGTAAGTATTTCCAATGATTCTGGCAATTTAGAGATTTGGATCTAAGAAAAAAAATTCAACAAGACCAGTCACAAATTAACATCAAATAAGAATCTATAGGAGCAGCATAGGACTGTAAACAGAAGTTGAGCAGCAGTGGAACAAAGTATACCACACTCTCACAGAGAGTTTATAGTGTGTAGAGAGTATCTTGTTCAACTAATTCACAGATTTAAAAACAAACAAAAAAGGGGTCTCGCCCCGAGAGGATGTTTCAATTGTCTCTTGCTATTTAACAAACTGCCCCCCAAAAATAGTGGCTTAAAATGTTTATTTGCTCACAATTCTGTGAGTTGGGAAAGGTTTGTCACTGCTTCACATGATGTCAGCTGGGTTGGTACCACTATGAGTAGAGAATCTACTTGCAAGATGGCCTTACTCACAGGCAGGCAAGTTGGTGTAGCTGTCCGTTAGAGGATCAGCTGGGGCTGTTGGCCAGAGTCTGGTTCTCCTCCCCATGGCCTCTCCATGTGGCTAGGTTGGGCTCATGGTGAAGCCATGTGGAAGACAACTGCTCACAGATGGCAGTCTCAGGGTAAACATATTACACAGCAGCTGGCTTTCCCCAGAAAGCTAGGTCTTCTTAAGGCTTAAGCCTGGAACAGGCACAGTGTCATTTCCTGTAAGTTCTATTGGTTAAAGTGTGGCCAGCCCAGATCCAACAGAATACCACACTGGTGCGCGAATATAGGAGGCATGGTTCAGTTTACCACAGAGGAGATGTGACTTGTACAAAGTTAGCTTTATGCTACTATTAGAGGAAAACTTGGTGCTAATAAGCCTGTAAAATTAAAGCTTAGGGAAAAAAGAGAGAGAGAGAATTATTTTGTATAGCCAATAAAGAAAAAAGAAAAAGAAGAGAAAAAGACAAAGGAAAATAGGTATAAATAGTAAAATAATGATTCTATTATAAGGACCATGGTCAAATCTCATCTTCACAACTTAAAAGAAACCTGAGTTTTTTAGAGATAAGTCAGAGGGGAGCAGTAATTAGGACTGGAAGATAGGAAAATAAAATTTATGATGAAGACTTTTTAAAAATTTAGTTATATAGCCTGGAGAAAAGAAGACTGGAGAGTGACTTGATAATGACTCTCAATGATTCTCAAAGCAGTGTATCAACCACCAATCCCTATGCTCCAAGAATAGAAAAAGATGTCTATTTAAATTGATCATATAAGATTTAGGTTGAAAGAATTTCCCAGAATAGATGATGGATTAGAAAAATGAGAAATAAAAATTTCTCTCTAAACCTCCTTAACAGAGGCTACAGTTAAATATATGGAAAAGTTTTTTCTGCCCTGGTAAAAAGGAACCCTCCATGATGACCCTCTCCTATGAAGTTGTGAAGTTCCCAGGGAATAGTGAAGTTCTCTATAGATCACCGTCTATACCTTTCCATCTGCATAACCCTTTTATGCCCCTGTCCTTGTTCCCTGCCCTACATCCCATCTACACTGCAAGTTCCTTGCAGGTAGGGATTACGTCTTGATCTCCCAGAGTCTACAACAGAATATGTGCTCAATATAGAAAGTGTTTAGATAACTTTGCCCATGCTAGTTGATTGGATACTAAGCACAATGATTAAGTAATTGTTCATTTATTCAACTCAGTTAACATTTACTGTGCATTGCCTTTCTGTCAGACACTACCCTACATGGAATGACATACTGGGATCAGCAAAACAAACATGCTTTTATCCTTATAGTAAGAAGATATATATATATAGTTTTTAAAGAAAAACTACAGGATAATATGAGAGATTAAAATAGGAGGATCACTGGGCCCCTGGGTGGCCCAATTGGTTAACCATTAGACTCTTGGTTTTAGCTCGGGTCATGGTCTCAAGATCTGAGGGTCTCAGGGTTGTGGGATCAAGCCCTGTGTGGAGCCCCATGCTCAACACAAAGTCTGCTAAGGTTTCTCTTTCTCCCTCTCCCTCTCCCCACACTCGCTCGCTTGCTCTCTAAAATAAGTAAATAGGAGTGCCTGGGTGGCTTAGTTGGTTAAGCATCTACCCTCAGCTCAGGTCATGATCTCAGGGTCCTAGGACTGAGCCCCACGTCGAGCCTCCTTCTCCCTCTCCCTGCCACTCCTCCTGCTTGTGCTCTCCCTCTCTGTCAAATAAATAAAAATAAAATCTTTGAAATAATTAAATATTTTTTTAGAAGTAAAATAAAATAAAATAAAATAAGAGCACCATTGACTTGGAGAGATAAAATCATGATTATGAGCACAGGCTCCAGAGTTGGATTCACTGCAAGTTTCTTTCTTTTTTTCTTTCTTTCTTTTTTTCTTTCTTTCTTTCTTTCTTTCTTTCTTTCTTTCTTTCTTTCTTTTTCTTTTCTTTCTTTTCTTTCTTTCTCTTCCTTTCTTTCTTTCTTTCTTTCTTTCTTTCTTTCTTTCTTTCTTTCTTTCTTTCTTTCTAGATTTTATTTATTTGACACAGAGAGAGAGAGAGAGTGAGAGAGAGAGAGCGTACAAGCAGGGGGAGGGCAGGCAGAGGGAGAGGGAGAAGCAGATGAGCAGGGATGCTGATGTGGGACTAGATCCCAGGACCCTGGAATCATGACCTGAGCCGAAGCCAGACACTTAACCGAAAGAGCCATCCAGGCGCCCCTCGCTGCAAGTTTTTAACAATGTAAACACTAAGTTTCTTGATATGTAAAATGGGGATAATAATAGTATCTATCTCACAAAATTGTTATAAAATTTAACTCTTGATATAATGTCAGTGTCCACTGGACTCATTTTTGGTTATTGGTTTTCTTTTTTGAGCTGTTTTAATTATTTGTAAGGATCGATTTTTCATAGAGGTCTTCCTTGAAGATTGACTTTTATCTTAGGGGTCTTCAAAAAAACAAAGAGACATTTTATTTTTTTTAATAGGCTAAAACTCATTTCTATTTTGCAAGTGCCATATGGATCCATTGGACCCTTTGAAAATCAAAGATAGGGGCTCCTGGGTGGCTCAGTCGGATGAGCGTCTGCCTTCGGCTCAGTTCATGATCCTGAAGGGTCCTGGGATCAAGCCCCCGAGTTGAGCTCCCTGGTCAGCAGGGAGCCTGTTTCTCCCTCTCCCTCTCCCTCTGCCCCTTGTGCTCACTCTCACTCTAACTCTCCTGCATGCTCTCTCTCTCAAATAAATGAATAAAATCTAAAATTAAAAAAAAAAAGATAAATTATGGGCTCTTAGTGATCTTATTTTTCTTGTATCTTGAAATATTTTGCTATTTCATCAACTTGGAATACGTTCATCATACCAAATAATTATTCTCAACTGTGATTGTTAAGAAGACTAAAATAATGAAACAATGGAAGAGATATTGAATTACCTAGGATCATGTGCAATAGTGAAATAAAATAACATTCTTCAGCTTCTTTTTCTTCAGTTTCTTATTGTAGTGACCAAAGTACTGAATCATCTTTCAAGAAGGTATAAAAGATATAGGGAAGACTATCTTTGAGTCTTTTTTTATTTTATTTTATTTTATTTTTTTTTTAAGATTTCATTTATTTATTTGACACAGAGAGAGAGAGAGTACAAGCAGGGGGAGTGGCAAGGAGAGGGAGAAGCAGGCTCCCAGCTGAGCAGAGAGCCCCATGATCATGACCTGAGGTGAAGGCAGGCGCTTAACTGACTGAGCCATCCAGGCACCCCTCTTTGAGTCTTTTTTAAGCTTTTTTTTTTTTTTTAATTTTTTTTTTAATGCCCTGGAGAGATTTGAGTGTACAAGTTCAGGAGGTAAGAGAGTTCAGAGCAAGGGAAGTAATACTTCATGTGGCACACATGACAACAAAGAAAAATGGTAAATGAATAATTGCGGTCTAGGAAACACTCCCCTTATTTTGAAACCCCTCTGCTAGATTGTAAACACGCAGAGAAGGCTTTTATAATTTTTTATTCTCCCCAGGCTGGGCTGTGCTGGGCTCACAGTATGTTTTCAATATATGACTGATTAATTGAGAGAAATGGACTCAAATCAGTCGTTCATGTCAGTAAAGTGGAATGGCCAGAAGTATGAATCTTCTAGTCCAATTACCCTGGATTCTAATTCCTGCTCTGCCACTTAACGTACCCGCTCTGAACCTCAATTTCACTATCTATGAAAGAGAAACAGTAACAGTATCTATCTCATTGATATATCTATCTCACTGATATAATATTAAGTGAGCTAACACAGGTAAAATACTTAAGAGTGTTTAGTAAGTGTTAGCTTGTATTTTTTTTCCATTAACAGATATTTTTTACTAGCACAGCAGTCAAATGTACAAAACCAAATGTCAACAGCATTAAAACAATAGTCTCATATGACTATTTTTTTCTAGAGCAGAAGCCAGCTTTTCACTTATTGTTATGACTTATGATGGGATTACATTTAGCAAGGGAATGAATTTAAAATCTGGGCCTGGCTTTTCCCTTAATAAACCAGGAAAGAGAGTTCCTTAGGAATCATCGAATGACAGTGATTTTTATCTTTAAAAGCAAAAGGGAAGAATAAAATTCCCTTTATCATGTGAAAAGGGACTAGCACTCATATCACAGGAAGACAACCTAAACTTTGAAACTTTTTCAGGATCAACTTGATATAATGCAGGCACAACAGAAATGTCACAATAATATTCTTTTCTACTTCTACCAGCTCTATTCCATGCTTAATAAAAAGGAAACTTAGAAAATAATACTGTGTTTTTTCAAGATCTCTCTCTGCCAACTAGGTGAGAATAATAATATCAATAATGGTATTAATAATGACAATAATGACAACACTTAATAAGCACCACATGAATTATCACACTGAATTATCGTACTGATTCATATTATATACTAAAAAAAAAAGACACACGAACAGTTTTAAGAAGTTGATCCCCACGGGGCACCTGGGTGGCTCAGTCTTTAAGCATCTGCCTTTGGCTCAGGGCCTGATCCTGGAGTTCTGGGATCGAGCCCCACATCAGGCTCCTCCGCTGGAAGCCTGCTTCTTCCTCTCCCACTCCCCCTGCTTGTGTTCCCTCTCTCGCTGGCTGTTTCTATCTCTGTCAAATGAATAAATAAAATCTTTAAAAAAAAAAAAAAGAAGAAGCTGATCCCCAGAGTTAAGAAGGGTGAATGAGACAGACATTATGATGTGCCACCAGGATCCCTCATCACTGAAAGACTTGTTGCTCTAGCTGCTAAGAGAACTGTTGGCAGACAGACCCACCCTGCGTTAACATCTTTCAGAAACTGCCTCAATCAGCCATCAGCTGTTAACCAGCCCCTTCCAGGACTGTCTGAGAAGCAGAGAGCAGCTTTGCCGGAAACCACGCCCCTTCCAGGGTGGCCCATGTCCAATGACTGGCTGCTGCAGGAGTATAAAGACTTGGCCATCTAGGGCCAACTTAGGACAACCCTGAAGGGCCAGTCTAGCTTCAGAGCTCTTTGTGGGGTCAGCTGAGATTGTGGTTGGTGCGTATCACAGCTGGACTTAGCCCTCTGCTTCCTTCCCCATGTTTTGACAAGTTTTGATCCCAAGGGCTCTGCTTAATAAACATCCTTCAGGCTCGGCTCTGTCTCAGAGTCTGTGGCCTGGGAAACCCAACTTACAACACTGCAAGTACACTACGAATAAAAAAAGAAGGTTACCTTTGCTCACGCAAAATATCTTCTATCTTTAATAAAATATCTTACTAAATTTACTTATTATAAAATATGGAATCTCAAGTTATATTATTCTTAGTCTTATTCTGCATACCTCAATAGCCGCAAAGTTGGAGGGAAGATGGCCATGGGATAGCTATGCTCTGACACACAGAGCACAGAGCTAGTTTGAGCATACATGTAGGTGAATATTGGGAAACAAAACTTGTCAGACTGAAGGTGATAACTGATCCTTTAGACAAAATAAAATCAAAATAAAGAAAAGTACAATCTTCTTCTGGAATCAAGGACAAAGGTAAGTAATATATTCTGATTGGGAAAATTTTATTTACAGAAATTTTATAAAATTAAAAAGGAAACATACATTCTTTCCTCACCTCAATCCTTGTCCCATTTCCCAGAGGTAATCACTGCTGGTTTCGTGTGCATTATTTCCAGACATTTTTCCATGAGTATTTAATATGTTTGAATATGAATTTTTAATAAAAGTGGAATTTATGGTATGCATTGCTCAGCAACCTACATTATGGAAGGTAATCTGCTTTACTCAAACTACTGATTTAAATGTTAATCACATCTAAAAAATACCTTCACAGAAACATCTAGATTGGTGTTTCACCAAACATCTGGGTACCACAGACTAGCCAAGTTGATACATAAAATTAAATCATCACAAGACCATCTCTTGTCAACTTGGCACATTCTACACCATACATAATATCTAAATAAAGATAACAAGTGCCTTAGGAGCACCTGGCTGGCTCAGTTGATATTGATAGAGCATGTGACTCTTGATCTCGGGTTCGTGAGTTCAAGCCCCATGTTAGGGGTAGAGCTTACTTTAAACATTTTTAAAAATGTTTTCTTAAAAATAACAAGTGTCTTAGTTCAGGGTACTATACCAAAGTACCATAGACTGGGTTATAAACAACAGAAATTTATTTCTCATAGTTCTGAAGTTTGGAAATCTGAGAACAAGGTGCCTGCATGATTGAGTTCTAGTGAGAACCCTCTTCTGGTTGCTGAATTTTTTTTTTTTTTAAAGATTTTATTTATTTATTTGACAGAGATAGAGACAGCCAGCGAGAGAGGGAACACAAGCAGGGGGAGTGGGAGAGGAAGAAGCAGGCTCCCAGCGGAGGACCCTGATGTGGGACTCGATCCCATAACGCCAGGATCATGCCCTGAGCCGAAGGCAGACGCTTAACCGCTGTGCCACCCAGGCGCCCCTGAATTTTTTTTTTTTTTAAGTAAGCTCTCTACACCCAATGTGGGACTTGAACTCATAAGCCCAAGATCAAGGGTCATATGCTCTTAGTGACTGAGGGGAGGCATCCCAGACTGCTGAGTCTTGTATCCTCACATGACAGAGAGCAGAGAGGAGAAGGAAGCTCTCTTATGACTTTTGTAAGGGCACTAATGCCATTCATGAGGGCTTCACCCTCATGACCTCATCTAATCTTAACTACCTCCCAAAGGCCTGATCTCCTAATACATTAGAGGGTCAGGGTTTCAACATATGAATTTGGGGAGGAAACAAACATTCAGTCCATAACGACATGGTAATACTTCCACCTAACATGATACAACTAACCTTTGTACAACTGAAAAAACATTAACCCTTTCCCCAGAAGAAGATGCAAAAGTTCTTGGGTGATGTTCACTCTTCTTGATATCATATAACTTAAGTACTATGATATAAAGTCAAAACATTTTATATGATATGAGGATAAGAAAGGGAAGAAAACAAAGACACTTGCTATACACACACACAAATTAACATAACAAAATAAAGAAAAAAATACTCATGATAATTATAGACCTCATTATTACTGATCACGTGGTCATAGCTAGTATTTAAAACTATTCTTCCACTCTCTATTCTGTATTCCCTTTGGCCTCAGCAAGTACCTCAGTTGAGGAGGGGTAACTTAAACCTTCATTCCTAAAGGGTCTTACCAGGTGGGGTAATTTAAACTTTCATTCCTAAAGGGTCTAGGTCATTTATGGTTCTGCTTGAATTGGGTTGTTGTAGTTTTCCATCAACTTTAACTGCATGGTAATAATAAGAGACAGCCAGGGCTGCCTGGCTGGCTCAGCCGGTAGAGCATGCAACTCTTGATTTCGGGGTTGTGAGATCAAGCCCCATGTTGGGTGTAGTGATTACTTAAAAAAAAAAAAAAAAAAAAAACCTTTCCTCCCTTTCATTGTGAAGTAGCGGTCCAATTTCCCCTTGGTAATCAGGATCAATCATCCTAGCCAGCACAGTTAACTCCTTTCTTTGCCTGTTTAGAGGCATGGGAAATCCAAAGTGGCCACGTGGCAGTCTTAACTTCCAATTCAGTGGAATAATTGTCGTGTCTCCTGGTAAAGACATTCTTCCATTTGAAACCAAAAACTCTAGGCCAGGAGTACATGAGGCCATAAGGACAGGAAAAAAAAATTTCACTAGGGGTAACAGTGAATGGTGCCGCTCCCAGTTCAACCCCTTGATTCCTGGACCCATGAATCCTGGCTATGGGAGAACAGCAGAACATACAGAGCATACAGAACTTCCCAGAGAATCTTGTCCTAGCCCTGCAAGATCTTACCACCTAGCTGTAATTGGGTCTTCAAAAGGCCATTCCAGCATTCCATGAAAGCTAGCTGTCTCAGGATGGTGAGGAACATAGTAAGACCAGTGAATTCCATGAGCCTGGGCCCACTGTCACACTTCATTTTCTGTGAAGCAAGTTCCTTGATCAGAAGCAATATTGTGTGAAATACCATGGTAATAGACAAGGCATTCTATAAGTCTATGGATGGTACTTTTGGCTGAAGGATTACACTCAGGGAAGGCAAATCCATATCCAGGGTGCCTGTTCCAGTAAGAACAAAATGTTGCCCCTTCTATGATGGAAGTGGTCCAATGTAATCAACCTGCTAGCAGGTAGGTGGTTGATCACCCCAAGGAATGATGCCACACTGGGGGAATCTCTACTTCTAGCAGGCTAAGCACTCAGCAGTGCAGTGGCCCTAGCCAGGTCAGCCATGGTGAGTAGAAGTCCATGTCATTGAGCCCATGAATAACCTCTATCCCTGCCACCATGGCCACTTTGTTCGTGAGCCCATTGGGCAATGACAGGGGTGGCTTGGGAGAGAGGCTGACTGGAATCCACAGAATAGGTCATCCTATCCATTTGGTTATTAAAGTCCTTCTCTACTAAGGACATACTTTGGTGAACACTCACATGAGACACAAATATCTTCACATTTTTCACCCAATCAGCAAGGTACAAGCAACATACCTTTTCCCCAAATCTCTTTGTTACCAATTTTCCAATCACATTCCTTCCAAGTCTCTTACTAGCCAGCCAAACCACAACCCATGAATTAGTACATAATCACTAATCTGGCTGTTTTTACTTCGAAGCAAAATGAACAACCAGGCTTACTGCTTAACATTTTGCCCACTGAGAGAATTTGCCTTCATCACTGTCCTTCATGTCCCAGAATGGGGCTGTAGTACGATAGCTGTTCATTTTCAAGTGGTGCCTACATATTGCACAGAACTACCTTTAAACCAGGCCTATGATTTTTCTTCCTCTGTCTACTGATTATAGGGAACTCCCCACGAGGCACGGGCTGGGAAAGAGAAGATAATGTAGTAGGAGTGAGGACACTTTTATATCTGTACTATAAATCCAGCTCATTCATTTTAACAGCTGGATAGTATTCCATTTTATCCTTGTACCATAATACAACTATCCCATTGTAGTCAGTTTTCAGCCTGCCTCCAATTTTTTTTCTTTTAAAATGTTCCAGAGTATGAATGAATATATATATCCTTATATACTCATTACATTTCCATAAAAATTAGATAATAGAAACAGAAAATAAGGGACTAACTGTGACAACTAGATTGGCTACCCTAGAACAAAGATACATCAAGAAGCTCAAAGAACCATTTTGAAATCTATTACAAATATCCCCAACCACTCAGAAAAGTAACTAATGAAACTCTCTCAAGAGAATGTGTGTGTGTATCTACATATTTTATCACTTGATATTGTTACAGTGATACTTAAATCAATATAGGAGCAATTATTTTTGTCCACAGTTTTGAGTTGGCTTAGCAGTTATTGTCTCCAAATGAATTTTGGGTATTCAATAGTCAAAATATAGTCCAAGTTACTTAAAAGTCTTCTGTTGGCTGCTTCCACAAACTACCAAGTAGATCAGTTAGTTATTCAGTATTTTCTGATGATTGTTTCTATCCCAAGAGATGGTCCAATCTTAGTGTTATTTAAAGACCACCCTTCAAATTCAATGAATAACTAATTCTTTTATTTCAACATAATAATATATTTTTTCTAACTTTGCTGAACTAGTGATCTTAACAATTTATACCTTCTAAGTCAAAGAAATTCATTCCATTCCAGCCAAGAGTATAATTTTTTTCCAGTTTCTTTTATGAAGGACTCCTAAGTTCCATACGTTAGTGACTGGTTATATTTCATTTGTCTAAGCCAAGAATTGTCCTCTCATACATGGACAGCTAAAATGCGTATCTCTAATTACAGGTCACTGACTTGATAGATTTTACCTCTGAATCACATAGGAAAAACTTCAGGCAAAGTACTTTACGTCTTTGTCAGTTTCCAAAGAAACAAATTTTCAAGCTAAAAGGGGGTCTCTTCTTCAGTGGATCATCTACAAGCAGAGGCTGCTTGTTACTCACAAAACCTCACAAGTGAACCACCTTGTGAAAATAACTTTAATTCCATCATCTGAGATTTTATTTAGAGTCTTTAAAGCTTTTCAGTCTTTTTAAAAAAAATCTCTTAAAATACAAATTCTTGGGAGAGTTAATCCCTTAAGCCAAGAGAGCAGCTACCATCTTTGTTAAACAATTTAGAAATGAAACATGGGATTTGGGCAAAGAGATAAAATCAAAAGAGAAGACTTGGACCACTGAGTCAAAACATTTTTTTGCCTATTTTACAATTTTACCAAGAGTCTACTCTCATAACATTTCAGGTAATAAATGAATCAGAAATATAAATCCATTCTGACTTAGGCTTGTATATTAACTTATTTTCTAAAACACTTCAAAATATCTATCTGATAACTCTAGAGAATGCCTCTTAGAGTTATCTCTAGATAGCTCTTCTCTTAGACACACTTTGTTTTTAACTCATGAACTTTCTATATCTTTTTTTTTTAAAGATTTTATTTATTCATTTGACAGAGAGAGTGACAGCCAGTGAGAGAGGGAACACAAGCAGGAGGAGTGGGAGAAAGAAGCAGGCTCCCAGCGGAAGAGCCTGACGTGGGGCTCGATCCCAGAACTCCAGGATCACGCCCTGAGCCAAAGGCAGATGCCTAACAACTGAGCCACCCAGGCGCCCCTGAACTTTCTATATCTTGTTCCTTCTAGATATCAATACTTGCTAACTCTGGAGAGTGGACCTCTTTTTATTCTCCCATCCCTCAGGAGCTAATCATTATCTTAACTTTTATCATGATCATGTCTTTGCTTTCCTTTAGTTTTACCACCCATGTGTGTATCCTTAAATAAAAGAATTTAGTTTTGCCTATTTTTGAACTCTATAGAAATGGAATTATATTGTATGTACTCTCTTTTGCTCCATATTGTTGCATTTTGTTCATTTTAATTTCTGCATAATTTTCCATTGTACAAGTATACTTCAATTTATTCATCCATTGTACAGTTAATGGTATTTATGATGTTTCCATTTGGGGGCTATTATGAACAGTGCTATTATTATAAGCACTGTTAAACATGAACTCTGATAGACAAAAGCACAAAGTATATTCCCAGGAGTGGAATTATGTCATTGGATATGAGTGTCTCAACTTTACTTGATAATGAAAACTAATTTCCAAAGTGGTTGTGCCAACTTAGACTGCTACTAGAAGTGTATGAGAGCTACTATTGCCTCTTAACCTGACCAACCCCAAATTTTTCTAATTTTCAAAAATCTGGTCAGTATAAAAAGGTATCCCACTAATCTTCATAGCCCTGATTAGAAATGAAGTTAAATACTTTTTTCATATATTTTATCAACGATTTAGATATCCCTTATTATGAAACAGTGAAATGCCCTTCACTTGTTTTGCCCTTTTTTATATAGGGTAGTCTTTTTTTCAAAGAAGTTCTTTATTCTGGATACTAGTATGTATTTGACTGGTGTTATAGGTTGCAAAAATCTTCTTCCATTCTGTGTCTTGTCTTTTCTTTTTGTATTGTCTTTTGACAATTTTTTAAACTTTTTTTAGGACAGCCTCTCAGTCAGAAGGGAGCCTAAAGGTCCACCCTTGGAGAGAAAGGTTATCATGAAAAGTAAGGCGCCCAAGTGGGGAGGGAACAGCATGGCAACTGGTACCAAGAGTGGTGGTACTCATCAAAATTTGATCCCTCTTCCATTCCATTCACTGAACAAAATTCAACTTGGAGGACCCATCCAGAAGTAGCAACCTTCTTCTTCCTCCCCTTGATTTTTCTAGTCTTGCCTTCTTCAGACTAAACAACACAAAGATCCTTTCATTCTTCCTTGATGTTCTTCTAATTTCATATCCCCTCATCGTCCTAATTGACCAGCAGAAGGTAAAATAAACCATCACCTTCTTTATTTCAAATATAATATCTCCATTAATGTATTTGCTTTTTTAGAAGGCACTTTCCACTGCTGCTTTTGTATGCCATCCACAACTAATCATAATAATGACATAAAACTAAATGTCTATTTGTTAACACTACCAAAAAGCATTTTGTTCCCCTTTTAAAAGTGATTGAGTCTAAACCAGGGATGTACTGTATGGTGACTAACATAATATAATAAAAAAACATTAAAATAAAAAAAAGTGATTGAGTCTAATATTTCTATATTGCTATGATTCTTAATAATCTCAATTATGTTACTTATGTACTCACAGATTATTTCAAATTGTTTAAAATACACGTGTACACACACACACATTTCTTGAGAGGAAATAAAATCACTAAGTGAGTTCTATATTTCACTCTTTAACATGTAAAGGTAAAGATTTTGGGGGTACAGAGGGGAGGGGGGGTGGGGGAATGGGATAGGCCAGTGATGGGTAGTAAGGAGGGCACGTATTGCATGGTGCACTGGGTGTTATACACAACTAAGGAATCATCGAGCCTTACATCGGAAACCGGGGACGTACTGTATGGTGACTAACATAATATAATAAAAAATCATTATATAAAAAAAAAAGATTTTTGGGGTCACTTTGTTTTCTTCACTATTCCTTTCTTTTCTTTTGGTGAACCAAGGAAAATTCTGTTTTTTTGCTTAGTCAAATTCTCAGCATATGAATTGGACAACACCTTTTCCCCTCTCTGAAAGATTTTTTTCTAGCATTGCCAGTTATAATTATGAAGTCTTTCCTTTATTTGATTGCAGAAGTTTCTTTTCCTTTTTGAAGAATTATGACTGATGCTCAGAAAAACTCAATTATGCCTAGCAAAATTCCATTATCTCATTTCCCAAGGGGTACTAGTGAGCCCAGCCCCACCAGCCAGGATACACAAGAATTCTGTTTTAAAGCAGTTCCACATGAATGCCTGTTTCTCCCTTGTGCTCTCCATGGCTGGGAATCACCTCTTTGAAAAGCACAATGCCATGCTGAATGTGCATTTTTCATTAAAATGTGACCTGTTTCCAGGCTGGTATCTGTGTTCCACATTCAACTAACCCTTTGGCCAAATTCACACCCACATATTTTGGACATTCTTCTGGCCTAAAACTGCACCCAGAGCATCTGTTCTGCGCAAAGGATTAATGAAAAAAAAATGTGTGTGCAGGTCAGAAGCCAGTCTAGTGACTGCACATCCCCCTTCAGATGTTCGATCAGCTCATAAAATATGAGACAACCATCAGCCATATCAGTAAGTTTTTGGCTTACTTTAAATTTTAAAACTTTTAAATTTATAGATGAGAAGGCCACAAGAAAAACAAAAAACAAAAACAAATCTTAGAGAACATTTTCTTTCTTTCTGTTTTAGTTCTTGGCCACTTGATAATCTCCTATGGTTTCTAACACTAGACTCCTAAAGAAAATCTTTTCCTTAGGATGTTCTATTATAATCAAGAGTCTAAGAAAGGTTTGGGTTATTTTTTCTATGAGTAGAAATAACAAGAAAAATATAATTTTAAATATCAAAATTAAGTGGGAGGGAAAGTTTATGTACGTTTTTCTTTACCTGGAACTCTTTCTTTTCCTCTTTTCTCTGTACCACCTCTAGAAAGAAAAGCCAAAAAGGTAACCAACTAAGGAAGTAGAACCTAAAACATATTTAAGGAAAATGAATTTTTAAAATATAGATATTGATAGGAATATATCTTTGTTTTTTCAAATTAATGCAGTGCATGAAGAGTACACTAAAGACTGATGTCTAGACATTATTCTCAAACAAAATCTCCCAAGCTGTATTATATAAATCCTCAACTAAATTTCCCTTTTGCATAGAGAGTTAAATGATCATAAAGATGACCAAAGAAGACTTACCTATTTTTGCCTAAGGAGATGAGTTTAGGGGCTATATAATCTTTCATTATCAAAGATGTAACATTTCTATCTTCCTGCTATATATCAAGGTCATTTGCCACCCAGGCAGGAAGGAGCCAACATCAACAGACACTTGCAATAGAACCCTATGAGTTATTTAGACCAAAACAGTGAGGACCTTCTGTTCTGACCACCAGATGTTGTAGCCATCTCTCTCAATGTCCTGTTGGTGACCTTGAGTAGTTAGCATTCTGTGCTTGGCATAGCTACTATGATTGTCTCTCATTCTCCCTTCCAGTCCATGAAAACAGAATTGAGTTTCCTCTCCACTGCCTCAACCCACACCTTGCCAACCTTAGGGAGGCAAGAATAGAACCTAAGAACTGATCAATAAATGTGGCAGGGGTGAGAGTGACACTATTGTGGAATTCTTGGTTCCTAACCTCCTGCCTTAAGAATAAGTTAATTACAGAAACACTGACACAACTTGGAAAGAAAGCAATTTCAACTATAATATATCCTTATAGCATTGGCCAAAGACACGGTGAAAGTAATGCTACAAAAAAGAACTAAAGTAAAAGAGCAAATGCTAATCCCTGAGATATGGTTTTCATTTTCCAACCCAGCAAAATTCAGGTGCAGCTTTGGTTTATTGTGATTCGAATCCCTTCAAAAAGGAAACAGAAGTCTACAAAAAAATATCTTCCAATGTTTATCTTTTCCTTAGGAACCAGACACTGGCTATTTACATTTTAAACAGTTTTCAATATTCTTTTCACCTTTTTAATTTAAACTGACACTTTTTGAGGGTTAGTGAATCTGGATACAAAATAGAATTAACAAATGTAAATGTTTGCTTTTTTTCAGGTGGCAGAGAAAAAAAGATAGCTGTTTTGCTGAAAAGTATTATCCCAGAGCACCCCCTGATGGCAAAATGCACTAACATAAGTGCTTCTATGGGAAAAGTAAAAAGTGTTTCAAATCTTCAACATAAGGAGGTAAATATTGCTTTTCCACTCTTAAGATCTTTTCTTCATTTTTTTTACTTTTACCTTTTTTTTTTTTTAATGTAAGCTCTACGCCCATCGTGAGGCTTGACCTCACAACCCCGAGCTCAAGTCCCATGCTCCACCAACTGAGCCAGCAGGTTCCCTTTTCTCTATTTTTGGTGAGAAATTAGAAATCATCTTGCCACTCAAAAAAAAATAGTCTCAGTTCACTTTATAGGTAGATGTATTTACTACTTTAAAAATAATTTCTTTCGGGGCGCCTGGGTGGTTCAGTCAGTTAAGCCTCTGCCTTCACTCAGATCATGATCCTGGGATTGAGCCCCACATCAGGCTCCCTGGCAGGGAGACTGCCCCTCCCCCTGCTCGTGCTTTCTCTCTCTCTCTCTCTCCCTCTCTCTCAAATAAATAAAAATCTTTATTAAAAAAATAATTTTTTTCATGCTAGAAAAACATGGAATCCTATACTTTAGATTCAGCCAATCATGGCAAACCTTAACTAACCCAGTTTTTATACTCCTGTTGAACTTAATTCTCAGATGGCTTTCTTCTACCACCAGCTGAACTTGAAGTATTTTGTCAAGTGCCATCCTTCATTAAACTATGCATACCCACTAACCTCTGAATTCCTCTTGGATTGCAGCTTTATAGCCCATACATGTTATAAGTGCCATATGAGCTGTTATTTACTAAAAAGAAGCATTAAATCTTATTGTTAAGATCATGAATGGCCACAGATGTAAACATGGTTCTTTGGAAGGGCTTTGCCGCAGCTAGAAAGATAAGAAATGAGTTGATAATTCTGCAGGCAGGCAAATGGTTATAATAATTTAGCACAACCAGAAATTCACCCATAGGGTGCCTGGGTGGCTTGGTCAGTTTGGTGTCTGCCTCCTTCAGCTAGGGTCATGATCTCAGGGTCCTGGGATTGAGCCCCACATTGAGCTCCCTGATCAGCGGGGAGCCTGCTTCTCCCTCTCCCTGTGCCTGCTGCTTCCCTTGCTTGTGTTCTCTCTCTTTCTCTGTCAAATAAGTAAATAAAATCTTTGAAAAAAAAATTCACACATAACTTGTTTTTTCTAATCATTATTTAGATTTTTCAAATTTTCTGTGTGTATTATCTATCTCTGTATTCTTGACCTAAACTTTAGAAAAAGGCATTCAAATTTAAACGTATGATAGAATTTGGTTTAACAGAATCTTTAAATGCTAATCAAGAGTATTAGATACTGAGATTCCCTATTCCTTTGAGAAAACATTCTCATTATTAATCTATAATCACTTTATCCTGAGGGCATGATATAAATCCCATCATAACAGTGTCCCACAAAGGTCAGGCCTAACTAAGGAAGCCTGAGTCCTACAGAGTTAGATGAGACCTAGGCATTAAATGTGGGAAAAGCCAGGGGGTAGTGACTTGAGAAACAGGCTTACAGGTACAAGACTAAGTACCAGGTTAAAAGGGGCAAGGGCAGGAAGGATTATTATTAGACAAAAGGCCCAAACCAAATATCCAAATCAGTTATTTCCTAGTGTAAGAGCGAAACAGCTGCTGCCATGGTTTGGGTCTTCGTGGATAGAGTTGGGGCAGGGTATCCTCCCTGACACATCCAAGAGGGGGTGCTTACTAAAAAAAAAAAAAAAAAAAAAAAAAGTGGGTACTTGCTGAGAGGTAAGTCCAAATAAATGTTCTTGAAGAGTTCTGAGTAGCAAGCCAGGTAACCAAGATCAGCGCAGGTCCAGTGGGCAGTAAGCATGAACTAGGGCCAGTAAAGGAGCCAGGTTAGGCCCTGGACAATGACTGTACATGGAACTTGCCCCTTTTTTGGTTGTTGAGTAGGGCTAGATAAAAGGTACAGGGTGAGAGTGGGAGAGACAGAAACAGAGAGACAGCGACCAAGAGACTGAGAGACTGTTTAGCCCCAAGTTAGAACTTGTAAAATGTTCACTTCCTTTTCTTCCTCCCAATGAAAAACTCCCAGGACTCAAAACAGAACATAAAGCTTTCTGTCCATGGTCACCGGTGAGTAAGCCCATCATTAAAGTCTCCTCTCCCACCGTGGTCATGTCTAAGTCAGAGTCTCCCAAAGAGTCTGAACAGCTGGGGAATTTCTTCATTGGAGGTTCGAGCTTTAAAACAACCAGTGAGAGTCTGAGGAGCCATTCTGAACAATGGGGAATGCTCTCATACTATGTGGTAATGAGAAATCCAGACACCAAGAGCTCCAGAGGCTTTGGGTTTGTCACGTATGTCACTGTAGGGGAGGTGGATGCAGCCATGAATGCGAAGCCGCACAAGGTGGATGAACGAGTTACAGAACCAAAGAGGGCTGTCTCAAGAAAAGATTCTCAAAGACATGGTGCCCACTTGGCTGTGAAAAAGATTTTTGTCAGTGGCATTAAAGAAGACACTGAAGAACATCATCTAAGAGATTATTTTGAAAAGCAGGGGAAAACCGAAGTGACTGACATCATGACTTACCGAGGCGTGGCAACAAGAAAGGCTTTGCTTTTGTAACCTTTGATGACCATGACTCTGCAGATGAGATTGTCATTCAGAAATACAACACTGTTGATGGCCACAATTTTGAAGTAAGGAGAGTCCTATCTAAGCAAGGGATGGCTAGTGCTTTATCCAGCCAAAGAGGTCGAAGTCGTTCTGGAAACTTTGGTGGTGGCCGTGGAGGTGGTTTTGGTGGGAATGACAGCTTTGGTCATGGCGGAAACTTCAGTGGGGGAGGGGGCTTTAGTGGCAGTTGAGGTGGTGGTGGTTATGGTGGCAGTGGGGATGGGTATAACGGATCTGGTAATGATGGAAGCAACTCTGGAGGTGGCGGATGCTATAATGATTTTGGAAATTACAATAATCAATCTTCAAATTTTGGACCCATGAAAGGAGAAAATTTTGGAGGCTGAACCTCTGGCCCCTATGGTAGTGGAGGCCAATACTTTGCTAAACCATGAAGCCAAGGTGGCTACGGTGGTTCCAGCAGCAGTAGTAGCTATGGCAGTGTCGGAAGGTTTTAATTACTGCCAGGAAACAAAGCTTAGCAGGAGGAGAGCCAGAGAAGTGACAGGAAAGCTACAGGCTACAGCAGATTTGTGAACTCAGCCGAGCACAGTGGTGGCAGGGCCTAGCTGCTACAAAGAAGACATGTTTTAGACAATACTCATGTGTGTGGTCAAAAAACTTGAGGACTATTTGTGATTAATTATATAACACGTTATTTTAGTTTCTGTTCCATGGTAGGTGTAAAGCACTTCAAGAAAGGGTTTTAATGTAATTTTTTGGTTTTTGGGTGTTTTACACCCATGCTGCCAATTGCTAAATGTAATAGTCCAATCATGGTGCTGAATAAATATATCTTAAAAAAAAAAAAAAAACAGAACATAAAATGTGGAACACTTCCCGACTTTGTCTAAAGGTCTATTATGACTTCATATCATTCTCACTGTTTATTATTTCAAACAGACAACGTTTTTTTCTAAAATCAATCCAGTGAGTTTGTCCTCATTCATTGTTCATAATCTGATCCTCAGTCCTTCTCTACAGAAATGTTAGTTCCAGAGAACTCTTGCAGCCACTTTTACCAATGATAAATCTTGCTTCATCTATAAGTACCTTCTTCACCTGTCCCAGCCGTGGCATTGAAGCTTACCATACACTGAACTCAGGGCACTAGGCAGCTGAATAGCTGATCTAATTTCAAGGGCCTATTCCTCTACCAGCTCCTTATTCCATAATTTCCTGGAAACTACCAGGGAAGTCCAGTAGAGGTCACTTTGCTGCCACATGCAATAGATGGGGAATTTCAGAGCTTCATTTCCCCTAAAAAGGCTATGAAATAATAGCGTTGATGTTAAAAGTTCTAAGGAAATATGATAACAACTTGGGAATTAATATGTCCTTCCATGCCATAGTGCAAAGTGCTCCCAGAATTTCAAACACAGGAGGCTAAAAGTGCTTATGGAAATTACAAAAAATTGAGAGATCAGTCTCTTGCTTTCTAAAAGCCACATTCACCATTTATTCCTTCATACTAGATCAGAATCCCTATGACTCCAGAAGGACACTAGAGCAGGCAGGGTTCCTAATTTGGAGACGGTATATTCATGGATATCGGAAGGTCTATGAACCTCTAAAAAGTGTGTTTTTCTGAAGACAGAGAGATCCTCAAAAAAGGATTAAGAGATGAGAGACTCAGAAACACAGGAAGAGCTGTTTTTTTGTGTGTTTTTTTTTTCCCCACTCTTTCCTGTCACCTAAGAAAATTCAAAGAGAAATTTGGACTCAGAAACCCTCTCCAACACTAAGATTTTTTTTTTTTTTTTTTAAGATTTTTTCTCAGCCAGCCAGAGACAGATCAAGGAATTGATGTTTCAGCCCCTGTTCTTTAGATAGGGCGTAAATGACAGCAACTGAAAGGCTAGCAAAACCTCAGCATTCACCACCAAACTAAAAGGTACAGAATAAATGATAATTGTAGTTAAGGCAGAATTCAGCCTAAAAACAAAAGGAAGATAACATGAGAAAGGCTCACCAGGACCTGTAACCCCAGGCACTAGGGACAAATGGGGATCATTGACACAGAAAAAGGGGTGGAAACGCTCAGTGTGATGTAGATTTGTTTGAAGTGGAGTGACCAGCTCCTAGGCAGGGGAGTCCCCACAGGCCAGCTCACCCCTCCCCCACAGCCCTGCGTGAGCTCATAATACCTAGCCTTCTGATGGCAGTTGCCTCTTTAGGAATTTAAACTGACCAAAATGGAAAGCTTTGGATGAGTGGAGCTGGAGTCTGCCATCAGTGTAAAGTCTGAGAATTCAGAAAGTTCTGAAGTGTGGGCAGGTGAGCCTGAGCGAAAAGAGAATTCAGAGAACTGCGATTGATTTCTGTGATTGTCCTGTTAGGGATAGAAGATTTGGGCTTTGATGTACACTTAAACCATCTCTGGGGAGTTTGGAGTTTTGAGTGTTTTGGAAAACAAAAGCCTTTGGTTTTGACTATTATTCCTGATCTCATCCATCAATTATATTTGACTTTATTGTTAAAATATCTAGCAAAAATCCTGTCCATTTGAAGATGGTGCTAGGTATCCATGTACGTACATACGCTCCCTAATCCTCTGGGGAAATGACTATATTCTCTTGTCTCAGCACCGGGTTCCATCAGAATTGGCCAGGCTTATGGAAAGAACTGGGTTTTATACTACATCTTAAAAGCAATCAAACTGGAAATCCTAGAGCAGAATCATCTCAAAATAGAGGCAGAATCCAATTTTGGAGCAGTTTGTCATCCATATGATCCTAAAAATACTAACAGGTTCTTTTTAAATCAAAGGATCAAACAGGCACCTCTGTCTATAAGTACTTTAGGGGGAAAATGAGCCAAATTTATACTTTCAAGCCAATAATATCCAGTTGACTACACAAGCAAGTAGAAACAAAACCAAGAGACTGTAAGACTGATTCCAACTCCAAAACCAGGTGGAGTTTTGGAGGTCTCTTACCTTCTTACTACCACAAAATACTCCATTTGATCGGACAATCAGCATATTACAGTGAAGAATCAAAGGATTCAAAGTCCAAGCATTAATCCTTTGGAACCTCTGAGATCTAAATGCCTAGTTGGGTGATTCTGAAGTTATTTAACTTCGGTTTCCCGATCTGTAAAATGGAAATAATAACATCTACCTTGTAAGGATTGGAGGTGTGTGTGTGTGTGTGTGTGTGTGTGTGTGTGTGTGAATTCTCCCAGCCCCCTCTCAGATGACAGGATAAGACAAAATACAATATACTATACAGGAAGCTCTGTGAAAAACAAAAGTATTGTATAAAGAACAGTAATTTAATAAATCCATAATGATACAGCGCATATCAAGGGTTCACTTCTGCCATCACACAAAACAAAAATAGACTGAAACTTGTTTCAGATCTATTAAAATTGCTCTTTCAATCATTTGTAGGACAAATAAGCTACCAGAAGACTAATTTCTACTCAACATCAGGAAAAACTACCAACAGCAGTCCTAAAAGAGAAGGGCTGCCTCTGGAAACTGTGAGTTCCTTGTTACTAGGATCATAGAACAGGGGAAGACGATGGGAGGGAAATGAAGAAGGGACTCAAGGATATTCAGATCAACCACTGGCCTGGACTTTATCCGGTCTCTTCCAAACCGAAAAACTCTCTGCTAGAGAATCACAGAAGGATATTCTACATCAAAACTACCCTCATGTGGCACCTGGCCGGTTCAGTCAGTAGAACATGTGATTCTTGATCTCTGGGCTGTGTGTCCAAGCCCCACATTGGGTATAGAGCTCACTTAAGAACCAAAACCAAAACCAAAAAAAAACTACACTCTTGATCTACTTTCCAATAAGCCTCTTTCCTACAGTGGTTGCACTAACTGAAGAAAAAATGGTCATTCACATTTCCTGCTTCTTTGCAATTATTCCCAAAAACAGTCACAGGAGCTAGAAAACTAGTGGCTTAAAAAGCAAAAGCTACAGGGGCACCTACCTGACTCAGTAGGTGGAGCATGTAACCCTTGATCTCTGGATCAAGCCCCAGGTTGGGTGTAGAGATTACTAAAAATAAATAAACTTTAAAAAATTAATTAATTAATTTTTAACAAAGCAAAAGCTATGGGGTGCCTCAGTGGCTCAGTCAGTAGAGTGTCTGGCTCTTGATTTTGGCTCAGGTCATGAGCTTGGGATCCTGGGACTGAGCCCCATGTCAGGCTCCATCCCCTGCGGGGAGTCCGCTTGGGATTCTCTCTCTCCCTCTCCCTCTGCCCCTCTCTCCGTGTACTCTCTCTCTCTTAAATAAAATAAATCTTCTAAAAAATGTTTAAGAATTTAAAAAATAAAAAAACAAAAGCTACATTAATAGCATAAAAAATCATTTTGTAGCATGTTTCAGATAGTTGGCTCAAAAACAAATACAAACTCTTATTTGAATTCAATTCTCCAGTTTGTCTTCCTAATGAACTACTAACTTTCTTTCATAAGAATTCTTAAGAAAAACAAATATATTCTCAGAGCATCTGAAGACTTTTGAAGTTAAAATAGGCTAGAAGCCACCAAACAGATGCTGTGTGTGGCATACCTAAAAGCAGACCCAAAGCAGGGAGCTGCCAGTTGTCTCAATATGTATAGAGACCAAAGCACTGTACACAGTGGAAATATATGCAGGAATCTCTCCAGTGAAACTTCCTGGATTCAAATCCTGGTGTTGCTACCTATTAACTACATGACCTCAAATAAGTTACTTGATCTCTGTACCCCAGTGCCTTCATTGCCAAAAGGGAATAACAGTATATACTTCATGGGATTAGTGTGAGGACTAAATTACAAAATACTTATGAAGCTGTTTGCACAGTCCCCAGACATATGAGTGAGTGCTTATGAAGTAATAGATACCATTAACACAATAGCTCCCCCTGGATGGGTGATAGGTTTTAAATGCAGACTTGTTGAAATATTTTTAAATGAAATTTTTATTATAATAATAATACATACTTATTGTAAAATATGGAGATGACTACAAAAAATTTTAAAAGAATATTAATTACCCGTAATCCTACCAATTAAGGAAAGGGCTAATACATTTGATGTATTTCTTCCAAATATTTTTTCTTGTAGTTGGGAATCATATCTTCACAGTCTGGTAGACTGAAGACTAGGTTTTAGAGCTGCACCTCCTTCAGTGTCATAGGTGAGCTTCTCCCACAGATCCATTTTTTTTTTTTTTTTAAGATTTTATTTATTTGAGAGAGAGTGTGTGAGCACAAGCAGGGGGAGCTGCAGAGGGAGAGGGAGAAGGAGGCTCCTGGGATCATGACCTGAGCCAAAGGCAAGCACTTAACTGACTGAGCCACCCAGATACCCCCTCCCCCAGATACCCTGAAAAACTGTATTTTCTTCTTCTTCATTGTCCTTTTTTCTCCAGGAATTTACTATCTACCTAGCAACTACATAGTGCTGTGACTCCTAGCTTGTTTATTTTTTTAAAGATTTTATTTAATTGTTTGATACGGAGAGAGAACACGAGTGGGGTAGGACCAGGTGAAAAGCAGACTCCCCGCAGAGCAGGGAGCCCGATACAGGGCTCAATCCCAGGACCCTCAGATCATGACCTGGGCAAAAGGCAGACACTTAACTGACTGAGCCACCCAGGCATCCCTAAGATTTTATTTTTAAGTAATCTCTATACCCAGAGTGGGGCTCAAACAACTCCAACATCAAGAGTTGCATTCTCTACCAACTGAGCCAGCCAGGTGACCCTCCTTGGCTTCTTAATGTGAATTTTCTCACTTTCAAATGTATATCTGTTTCCTAAGTACCTCAGGAGGTTACCCACTTCTTATGTAACCCAAACTTCTCTTCTCCCTTTTTCTCCAATGCTGGCCTGGCCCTGGAGTATTCCTCCCCTGGACTGTGTGGAGAGAGATGTTTAGAGTTGGATCTTCTTCTCACCATGATTTCCTTCAACATTTTTAACTATACAAATTACATACAGCTTCAAAGATATAATTACCCATTTGTCCTCATATTAGATGTATGGCAAACAGGGGCATCTGGCTGGATCAGTCAGAAGAGCATGCAACTCTTGATCTTGGGGTTATGAGTTCAAGCCCCACATTGGGTGTAGAGATTACTAAAAAATATTAATAAACTTAAAAAAATTAAAAATAAATTAAGACCAACATAACTTTAAATTGGATAGTCAAGAAACTGATTGTTCCCTACTCTATAATAAAGCACAATGGTTGTCAGAGTGAGAAATCATCAATTACCACCATCTAATCCAGTACTTTTTTTTTTTAAATCACGATCACATTATTGATCCTGTGCATAAAGATTATGTGAGGAGCCACTGAGTGATGGTCTTTGGTTCTGAGAGGTATTCTACAGACTGCTGCCTTGAGGAGGGTTTGCTGCTTTCATTCAACACCTCTACATCACATGGTCTCCCTTTGTATTAAAAACCTGAGATTTATTCTCAACTTCCAAGGTTTGTGCATCACTATCTGCTTCAACCATATCCATAATATTGCTTCCACAATTCTGTGTTATAGCCTCCATCCATCTGAAAGTTACTGCTTTCACAAGGAATGACACTGCTTTCTGCAGGAGGTGACATGCATATATGAGAGTTTTTAATACTGAAGGCAATCCCACTCAAAAAATCGGTCATGGGCAAACTCCCATTATCAACCGGCTCCTTAATCCAAGTGCTCTCATCTGCTATTTCTACAGGATCAACTTAAACAACCACAGTGTTGTTCTCCTTCTCACTTTCAACATCCTGCAACAGTGCTAATTCTTTCTCAGAAGTACTGGACTGATTCGGTGTAACAGACACGGCAGTCACTACTAAATGTGTGCCATGTGCAGAAGTTTCACTATTCAACTGCTGCAGGTGTACTCCACCCTTGTCCATGGCTGGTGACGAGCCATCTGTGAAAGGAAGATTAATCTCTATACCCACTGTGGGGCTCAAACATACAACCCTGAGATAACTTACAATCCTGAGATCAAGAGTTGCATGCTCCACCAACTGAGCTCTACCAACCCTAATCTAGTTCTTTTAACTGTGTAGTTCCTTCTTACTATAGCTATTGCTACGTTCAGCAATAAAATATATCACCATAATAATGTACTATCACCACTATCAGCAAACACCTACCATTTATCATGTGTCTAAGTGGTTGGCTATGTCTATTTTTACATATATTAGCCCAGTCAATCCTCAAAACAACTGTGAGATTACCTATTATGCAGGTGAAGAAAAAAGAATTTGAATCAAGGTCTGTTTTGATTCTAAAATCACTGAAATTTTATTCTAATTCATACCCTGAAAATCTTTCCTGGTCACACCTAGCTCCAGAGTTTTGACACAATAACATTTCATAATACTCTAACATCATCTTTTAGGTTCATGCTAGAATATTAGACTTTTAGAGAGACAAGGACTTATAAAATATAGCTATGTCTGGGAAGGTAGTCCTCTTTGAGAGAGTGTAGGTTTTGGCAGAAGAAAACAGGAAGTGGAAAGACATGGAGAAGATGCTGTCCAACCAGCCAAATTGGCTAAATCAATCCTGGAGACAGCGAATCACAGCTTCACAAAAACAGGCTGGTAATAAAATACCTCAGATAACCAAGCCAGAGAAAGTCCAAGACAGTCCAGTATGCCATCAAGTGCTACTGCTCTTTGGCTGATAGAATTATGGAGAGGTTCTTAGATTACAGTTTTACATATGACAACTACCCCTATCATTTGGTGAGACATTTGCTAGCCCAAACCTTATAATCTGGGATAACAGTATAATCTGTGTATTTTCTTCTGAGGGCCAAAAAGAAAATAAAAGTTCAATTTTCCAAAACGTTCCAGGAAAAGATGCCTTTTAATCTCTTTCCCTACCTCTCTACGATGGCTCCTATACGTGGCTCATAGCAGTGAGTTCAAGCCTGGCGTTAGGGACAGAGTTTACTTAAAAATAAATAAATAAATAAAATAATAAAGAGTGGGGAAAAGAGAAAGATTCAGCAAAGGAGCTTGAGAGGGAACAACCAATGAGGGAGGAAGAAAACCTGGAAAGTATGATATTCTTGGGACACAGAAGAAAGTAAATATTTCCAGGAAGAGAAAGTGACCAATTGTGTTAATGCCCCTAATGATGAAAACTAAGAATTGACCTCGGTTTGTAATAGTTTAGAAGTTGATATTACTAGGTAGCTCCATAAGAGCTACGTCTATGGAATGATAGAGATGAAAGCCTAACTGGGTTAAGTTTTAAAGATTATGGGAATATGGAATGCCTGGGTGGCTCATTCAGGAAAGAAGCCAACCCAGTTTTGGCTCAGGTCATGATCTCAGAGCCCGGCAATGGAGCTTGGGTAGGGCTCTGCCCTCAGCAGGGAGTCTGCTTGTGGGTTCTCTCTCCCTCTGCCCCTCCTGTCACTTGCATGCTCTCTCTCTCTCTCTAAAATAAATAAATCTTTAAAAAAAATAAACTTTAAAAAATTTAAAAGATAATGGGAAGAGAAGAATTAAAAAGAGCAAGTTTAGAACATTTTCTCTTTTTTTAAGATTAATTTATTTGAGAGAGAGAGGGAGCACACGCACATGGGTGAGGGAGGGAGGGAGAGAATCTCAAGCAGACTCCCCACTGAGTGAGGAGCTCAACACAGGGCTCTATCTCACAACCCTGAGATCATGACCTGAGTCAAAATCAACAGTTGGACGCTTAATTGACTGAGCCACCCAGGAGCCCCTCATGTGTACTTATTTTAGCAAACTCCTACTCCGTCTTCAAGAGCCTTTGTAAATGTCAATTCCTTGTCAAGTCTTCTCCTCTCCATTCTTACCCTCATCCCACCCCACGCTCCGTCCACTGTAATCCCAGAGCAATTTGTAAATGCCTCTATTGTGATACTACATTGAATTTACCTGTGCTGCAAGTCTGTGAGGGAAGGGGTTACCATATCTTACGTTTGTGCTCCCAGTGTACCACAAAGTGCCTGGAACATAGAAAATACTCAATAAATGTCGATGGAATGAGGGAATGATGAATGAATCAGTGAACGAATGAAATGGAAAAGCAAAAATAGAACTTAGGGTTACGAATGAAAAGAATAATAAAGGGGATGCCTGGCTGGCTCCCTCCAAAGAACATGCGACTTCTGATCTCAGGGTTATGAGTTTGAACCTCACTTTGGATGTAGAGATTACTTAAATAAACAAATAAATACTTTTTACAAAGGCAATGAGTTTTCAATAAGAAATTCCCTAATTTAGTCATACCCCTTCATTTTACAGAAAAAAAAACAAACAACTTGTGTTAGTTTAATGACTTGTCTAAACTAGTTACTATCAGGTCACCTGGCTGGTTCAGTTGATAAAGCATATGATTCTTGATCTTGGAGTCCTGAGTTTGGGCCCATGTTGGGTGTGGAAACTATTTTAAAAAAGAAACAACTAGTTACTGTCAGAAGCAAGGCTATAAAGCAACAGGTCTTTTAGCCTTAACCAAGTCCCTGATCCTTTCTCATTATTATAACATCAATCACATTGTACGGCCAGTCTTCCCTATCATCGAACTCCTTGAAGGCAGTAACGATATTTTATCTATCCCTAATCTATCCCTTGATTACAAATGATGAAGATAATGAATATAGCCCATGGTGCTATAGAAATAAGCATAAGAATAAGATACATGGCCCTTTAACACCGCTTGTCTGTACTAATTTCCACACGGCCAGAGATATCTGAATGAGTTTTAGTGAAACAGTAAAATAACCCTGAGCTTTAAAACCAAACACACCTGAGTTTAAATCCCAATTCTGAAATTTCTGTGATATTAGGCATACTATTTAAAATTTCAGAGCTCAGTTACCTTATCTGCAGCCCAGATCAGAAAGGCCAGGAAGGCAGGTAATGATGCCTATCCTGCAAACTAGCATACTATAGGCGTTCAATTAAATGGTAATTATTTTATTGTTGTTATTTAATTAACGAACTAGCTAATTCATTCATTAAAAAGTGGGGCATTTTTTAAACTCCTCTCTGCATATCAAAACCTCACCTGTCCCTTGAACCATTTCTAGGCAGACTTCTCCAGAAATTTTCAGTGATAACCACCTTTTCCTGACTTCGCATAAAACTGAGTGGCCCATACAACTTTTAACATTGGATTATGAATTCTATCTTGTGCTATTCTCTAATTTTTTATTATGTGCATATCTCATTTTTCTCATCAAATTGTAAACTTTTTGACCATGTAATAGGGTGGCACAGAGAGAACAGAAGCAGGGAAACCCAGAACAGAGGCTAATTATAATAGCTCTGACAAGGGTTGATGAAAGTCAGAGCTGGGGCAGTGGCAGTGGAAAGAGAAATGGGTCTCAGAGACACTTTAATGATAGAACTGGCAAGATTTGGCCCCTGATTCAACGGATGGATAATGCTGGGGTGGAGAGTAAAAGATGATCCTAAGGTATCTAAAATAAGTGGTTGACTAGATGATGGTCCTATTATCTAAAATAAGGAGCAAAATAAAAAGAAGAGATTGGAGACCGGGGTGGTAGAGGGAAGGACAAAAGGTATTAAAGATATGTTAAATCTTTTGCAAGTAGGCAAAAGTGGGCAATGAAAAGAGAGAAAAGGATCTAAAATACTGAAAACTCTTGGTTAGCGATATTTCCTCATGAAACGAAGCAACTTCTGAACCTAAGCTACACAAGACATAAAAGAGACTGAGGTGGGATGGGGAGGGTGCAGGAGATTGGAGAAAGCAGTTCATTCAGTGAGGTTCTGGAGGGCAGAAATAAGCCCAGAGGGTAAATGTTACAAGTAAACCAATTTTTATTTGCCTTAAGGGAGAATTTTCTAATAACATGAGGTTATTGAATCACCAAGTCTTGGAGGGAATGGCTCTGCTTTGGGATCCAGGAAGCTATGTATCCCGTTGTATGATTCTGGACCATTTACCGCCCCCCCCCCCCCGCCCCCAAGCTGTCCCACTGCAAAATTCAGACCAAAGCTATTATGCTTATTATTTGGATGCTAGTGCTTATTAGGACACTTCCTGTATCACTGAGTGTGACAGAAGAAACAGATTTGTGACCATCAATGCATTGCACATAAAATGCAGATAGAGCAAATAAGGTTACAGCTCAGATCAGGAAGATGAGTAAAGCCTTAATTATGAACCAGTTGATCCCCACACCCATTCTTACAATGAGTAATTGAGAAAGCACATATATTTCTGTTCCTTGTTTGAAACTGTCTTTTCTTACCTGTTTTTCTGTCGATTCTTCAAGGTCATGAGTTTATCTATGAGTGAATAAATTATAGTGGAAGAGCTTCTATAATTTATAATAGAACAACATCTCAATCCATGTGGACACCTTGAAATATATGTCAAATTAGTTTGGCAAGGCAGCAATCTAACAGAAGATAAACTGTAGGTAAAATTCTCTAAACCAATTTTTCTCATTATACCTATACAAATTCTGCTTGAGAGTCTAATACATTATAGTCTGTCTGATTTAGACAGTCAGGCTTAAGTACATTTTTTTCATAAGTAGACAAGTTGAGGGGTGGGAGGTGTTTTAATAACTATTTCTCAAAAGAAATCACTTCCATGGTATCTATAAAGTACACTGTAAAGAACAATGGCTGGTCCTAAGACAACTTGTTTTCTAATCCCAGGTCTGATGAATGCTGTATGGCTTCAAACAAGTCACTTAATACCTCAATTTCCTAAGCTATGTAATGAGAAGAATGAAGAAAGAGAATGTATGCGAAAATCCTTTGACCTATAAATTGTTCTGCAATGAAAGCCTTTATAACTAATGCATAACTCCTCCTTTCCTCAATCCATTTATATAGAAATGTGGTCCTTAATATATCTTTTCAATAACTCATAATCCTCTCCTCCCTCCATCGGATTTATTAATCAAATGATTGAAAGTATTTTGGTAGATTTAGTGACAAAGATTTAGTGACAAAACCTGCTAAAAGAAGAAAGTCAAATGCCTGTGAAAAAGGTAAGGGTATCTTAAATGAAAAAATCAAAGTCTATATGTACATTTAATGCATTTCTAAGACAGATACTCTGTCTTATTATTTTTCAAATCTGTCAGTCGAAAAACAAAAGTAGTGGTGTAATTTACTCAAGAGGTTTAATATTACATTAATCAAAGATGACAACCATGAAAACCATTTATTGTTGTATTTGAACCACTAACTTCAGATGAAATCTAAAACACTCAGGTCCCAATTGTTAACACTGACATGCCAACAAAAACATTCAGGAAATCTTTTGTAGCTAGTTTATACTGCTATGCATTTACTTGAGAAAACAAAAAACGTATGTAACTAATATATCTAAATCCTACCATATCACTACAAAGGCTTCAATAAAACCCACTCAGTCAAAAGTTGACCAAATTATACTATACAGCTTAATTTAAAATTTATGTTGTCATCCATCAAATTCTGATAACTATACTTTACAATTTAGCGTATGTGGATAGAACATTGCCTAGACTAAATGAATCCAAAGTTGTATTTCCATTCCTACAGGAGCCAGTTAACCTGAAAAGGAGAAAAAAATCAACCTATCACAACTTGCTACCTATCCAACTTCTTTGATCTTGGTGAAAACTGAATTCAAATAGCACTTAATAAAACTGTGGATGGATGATCCAGGGGGAAAAAACTTCTTAAAACATCATCTTCACAAATGAAGTACAGTACTCCCTCAAACTATATATAAATGGAATAAAACAAATAAGCTCTACTTTTTCTAAATATTGGGAACAGAGCATGCTGTGATCCAGTTAAGAAAAGGTCTTCCTCTCCATTGCTAAATCTAACACCTCCCAGAGTGGATCCTGCTCTGACGTCTGAATTTGAGCAAGCTGATTAAATCCAGAGCATGTTTCCTCCTCAGCTGTAAAATGAGAATAATAATACTGACCTTCTTAGGACAACTGTGAGAACTATAAGCAGTGAATACAAGCTAACTACCAAGTAAAAGCAGGAAGAGTAGTAGCAGGAGTGGCAGCAGCCAGTGTTCTCATTCTGTCCTGATGCATACGGGATCACGAACAGGACTTAGAATAAAAACTAGGAGTGTGGGGCGCCTGGGTGGCACAGCGGTTAAGCGTCTGTCTTCGGCTCAGGGCGTGATCCAGCATTATGGGATCGAGCCCCACATCAGGCGCTTCCGCTATGAGCCTGCTTCTTTCTCTCCCATTCCCCCTGCTTGTGTTCCCTTTCTCGCTGGCTGTCTCTATCTCTGTCGAATAAATAAATAAAATCTTAAAAAAAAAAAAAACTAGGAGTGTGTTTTAAGAAGGAAAGGGTGATCAAATTTAGCAAAGGGTGAAGGAAGATCAATGGTTTTTGAATTTGACAAGAAAGGAATTGTTGGGGAGCTTGTTTTAAATGAACATTTTCCAAGGAATAAGGTGACTGCAGGTGACTAAGGAAAAAAATAAATGAAAGATGGCAGGTATAAACCAGGGGTTTTCAACAGTTTGTATCCACCAATCACTACCATAGAGTCATGATGATTTTTCTAAATCAGAGAAGGACTTCTATTTCTAGGCTTTTTATAGTTCTCATTTACAGAAAGTTTTAGGGTTGAGAAAAACAATTATTGAGACTGACTTGTTGCCATGGTTCTAACTCACACAATGTTCTATCAGTGGTTGAAAATATATAAAATCATTGAGGTTATAATGGTTATAATGGTACAGAGAACACTGATGATGAATTAAGAAATGGTAAGTAAAGTAGGCGGGGGGAGGCAATCCATATATCTAAATAGGAGACTGAAGGAAAATGAATTTTTAGTGATTGTGATGAAACATGGTTTCACGGCAACTATCTCTATGCCACTAAGATCTACTGATCCAAGATTTTTGTTGATGATATAAGGGAGAAGAGAAATAAAGTGGCTGAGACAAGAAGCTATAAGTCAGGCAATTTCTTTCAAGACGTGGAAAACTGCATGTTTGAAAGCAGAGGTTTAGGAGCCAGTGAAAAGGAAGAGAACAAAGAAATGGAAGCAGCAGCAGAAAAGCTTAGCAACCAAGTACCTCACATAGTAAGATATGATACCTAACATTGGGAATGATTATCATTTACAAATTTTGTTACATCTCTGTGTTACACACAGTAGCAGCTAATAGGAATAGTGCAATTCTGATTTTTACTGGTGTCAATATAAAATTCGTAAATTATGTAGAAAGATCATTTATCCACCTTTTTAATTTTATTTTTTAGGCTTTATTTTTTTATTTTTTTTATTATGTTCAGTTAGCCAGCATATAGTACATCATAAGTTTTTGATGTAGTATTCAACAATTCATGTGCTCTCCTTAATACCCATCACCTGGTTATCCCATCTCCCTACCCCACCTTTTTTTTTAAAGAAGTTATACTTTATCCTTTTTTTTTATTTTAAAGATTTTATTTATTTGAGAGAGAGAGAGAATGAGCAGGGGAAGGACTGAGGAAGAAGCAGACTTCCTGCTAAGCAGGGAGCCAGATATAGGGCTCGATCCCAGGACCCTGAGATCAACCCTGAGCTGAAGGCAGCCACCTGACCGACTGAGCCACCCAAGCACACCTCCCCCTTTTGTACTTAAATTTTACTTTGAGGGATACCTGGATGGCTCAGTTGGTTAAGTGTCTGCCTTCAGCTCTGGTCATGATCCCAGGGTCCTGGAATAAAGTCCTACATGGGGCTCCTTGCTCAGCGAGGAGCCTGTTTGTCCCTTTGCCTGCCGCTCTCCCTGCTGTGTTCTCTCTCCCTCTTTCTGACAAATAAATAAATAATCTTTAAAAAAAATTTTTTTTTACTTTGAATTCATGTAGTACTTCACAATTTACAACAGCATTCACATAATCCTCAAAACAATGTGAATTCTGCTGAGTCGGTTTTGTAATTCTCATTTTCAGATAGAGAAATTGAGACGCATGAAGGTTAAATGACTTGTAGAAAAGGTTTTTTGGGGGTGCCTGGGTGGCTCAGTCGTTAAGCGTCTGCCTTTGGCTCGGGTCATGATCCCAGCGTTCTGGGATCAAGCCCCACCTTGAGCTCCCTGCTCAGTGGGAAGCCTGCTTCTCCCTCTCCCACTTCCCCTGCTTGTGTTCCCTCTCTCGCTGCCTCTCTCTGTCAAATAAGTAACTAAAATCTTTAAAAAAAAAGAAAGAAAGAAAGAAAGAAAGAAAGAAAGAAAGAAAGAAAGAAAGAAAGAAAGAAAAGTTTTTTTTGTTTTTCTTAAGCTCAGCTTTGATTATGAAAAAATAATTCTTAGATTTCTGAGAGATATTTAAAGTTTTGGACTTCCTAACTGGCATTCATCTTAAGAAAAAATGTTTTTTGTTCATTCAGATTCCCTCTTTTTCCCCCAAAACGCAGTGAGCATCCTGATGTTGTTCCACTCTTGATCAGACCTCTCAGAGGCAACATAATATCTATGCGTGTTTCTCATTTTCCCCCATCATCCCCAAATTTAAAAACCTATTTCCCATTATTTTCAGACCACTATTAACTTACCTAATTCACTGATTTGCATTAAAGTATTAAAACTGATCGGAGCTTGGGGTACCTGGCTAACTCAGTCAAGGAGCATGCAACTCTTGACCTTGTGATCCTGGGTTCGGGCCCCATGTTGGATGTGGATATTGTTTGGAAAAAACAAACAAACAAACAAACAAACAAACTGATAGGAGCTGAACAAATTATCCCCTCCCAGATTTGCATTTTATTTTATTTTTAAAGATTTTATTCACTTATTTGAGAGACAGCTTGAGCAGGGGGAGGGGCAGAAGGAGAAGCAGACTCCCCACTGAGCTGGGAGCCTAAAGGAGGGCTCCATCCCAGGACTCTGGGATCATGACCTGACCAAAGTCAGGTGCTTAACTGACAAAGCCACCCAGGAGCCCCCCAGATTTGCATTTTAACCTGGGGTCTTAAACTGTTTTAATGATATAGGTATTTCTGACTCTCATAACAAAGCAAAGGAAGTTTGGTTTTTCTTGGCATCCCATCACACCAACACATCAGAGGCATACTTTATAGGACTTTTTGTAGGAATAACCTTACTCTTCATTACATGTACATCAGTATTAAACAAAAAGGGAGAAAATTATTCATAATGAGACTAGTCAAAATTATAAATCTTTTTGCCTAGCTTAATTTTGTGATTAACTAATGATAATATTAAACCAGTTTTGTCTTAATACAGTAAAATGTTATCAGTATAAGCAAGTAAGTTAAATGTTTAAGTCATTCTTTAATACTATCATTCATTTTCATGAAAAGAAGAAATAATTTCATAAGTAAATCGTAATTTATAAGTAAATAGTAAATTTATACAAGTTTCCTTCTGTGATCAATCCTGAGACATTTTAGAGTTTTTAGAGTTTTCATGCAAATAGATGAAAGAAAACTTCATTGTTGCTAAAAAGACCTCCTTTATGTTACCTTTTGTTTTCTACTGATTGATTCATCCTTCATTATTTTTCTAAAGATCAGGAGACATATGCCTAGTTTAAAAATTAAGAAACCTCCATCAAGCATGTGTTCTGCTTAGTTCTGTAAACACTAGTTTTAGGACCAAAAATAAAATAAAATAGATGTAGGCTATCTGTCTTACATACAACCTCCTTTCCCTTTAAGAATCTCCTGTGGAGGGGCACCTGGGTGGCTCAGTCCTTAAGCGTCTGCCTTCGGCTCAGGGTGTGATCCCAGCATTCTGGGATCGAGCCCCACATCGGGCTCCTCCGCTGGGAGCCTGCTTCTTCCTCTCCCACTCCCCCTGCTTGTGTTCCCTCTCTCGCTGGCTGTCTCTCTCTCTCTGTCAAATAAATAAATAAAATCTTAAAAAAAAAAAAAAAAAAAAAAGAATCTCCTGTGGAAATGTGGCTTTCTAGAACTTCATTCATCTCTGGTTAGCTGAGCAAGAAGCTTACGTTCAATAATAGATGGCTAAACCAATGACTGTCACCGAGAGGGCCCTCTGGCCTGAAAAGAAGTCTCCTTAAGACGGCAGAGAAAACCAGGGTGATCATCCTAGCTCTTGCACATGAAGAATTGTTAGCTTTTTTTTTTTTTTTAAGATTTTATTTTTAAGTAATCCCTACACAAAATGTGGGGCTCAAATTTACAATCCCAAGGTCAAGAATCACATGCTCTACCTACCAAGCCAGCCAGGCACCCCAGAATTGTTAGCTTTTTTTTATTGCATGCATATATCCTGAAACTACAGTATGAGGTTTCCTTAATATGATGTAATACTTTATTACATTGATTGCTGCTTTATATTCAGCTTTCTGGCTTTTTGCAACAGTAAAGGATTTCAATTTCTAAATGGTTTGGGAAGATGTAAATAATTATACAAATAATTATGGTTAACCACCTATACTTTTCTTATTCTTTTTTAAAAATATTTTATTTATTTGAGAGAGAGCGAGCGCGAGTCAGGGGAAAGGCAGAGAGAGGGAGAAGCAGACTCCCCACTGAGCAGGGAATCTGGTGCAAGGCTCAATCCCAGAACCCTGGGATCATGACCAAGAGGAAGGCAGCCGCTTAACCCACTAAGCCACCCAGTGCCCCTCTTTTTCTTTTTCTTTTTTTAAGAAATGGGTTTAAAAACATGTACAGAGTATAAAATAAAATTTAGGTACCTCAATAATCTTCCTCATGAAAGATCACTAGCTGGCTCTGTTGGAAGAACAAGCAACTCTTGATCTCAGGGCCATGAATTTGAGCCCCACATTGGGTATAGAGATTACTTAATTAACTTAAAAAAAAAAAGATTACTTTCCCTCATGAAAGGTACTTTTAGTATCTTTTTGACATGGTTTACTAGCTTTAAAGTTAAAATTTCCAAGTCTAATCCTTTTCCTTTCTCACTATACTTTTCCAGATCCATTCCTTGCTTGCCATGAGAAAGGGAGGCTAAAACTTTGTTCTACATGTTTCTCAGAGTACTGTAACTAATTTGAACCACAAATTTATCCCCCAGTTAACTATTACTTTAGTACAGAAGTAAAACTCAGTTTAAGGGTTTATAAATATGAACAAAACTTGGTTCCTGATCACAGGAAACTTTACAGGATAGTAATAATCCTGAGAGAAATAATAATGATGAATACATTTACTTTCTCTTTACACTTTAGGAAGGGTGCAAAAGTTCATTTGATCTTTAAAACATCCTTGTAAGGAACACAGGACAGATACTATTTTCCTAACTTTACAGAGGAGATAGAAATAAAACATGCAACACATTTAAAAAACTAAAAATATGTAAACTGTCATACATTGTGATTATAAGTAGATAAACATCTTATATCATTATACAGACACCCATCCTTAACTTATCCTTAGAAAGGTATCTAAGCTTAAGAAAACATCTAGCAATGCTTAAAATCTCATTTTATTTTTATATTTATTTATTTATTTAATTTATTTACTAAAGGTTTTTAAGTAATCTTTACACCCAACGTGAGGCTCAAACTCACAACTCTGAGATCAAGGGTCACACACTCCAGGGCACCTGGGTGGCTCAGTCAGTTAAGCATCTGCCTTTGGCTCAGGTCACGATCTCAGGGTCCTGGGATTGAGAGCCTCGCATTGGGCTCCCTGCTCAGCAGGAAACCTGTTTCTCCCTCTGCCCTTCCCCCCATCCCTGTTTGTGCTCACACACTTTCTCTCTCTCAAATAAAGAAATAAAATCTTAAAAAAAAAAAAAAAAAAAAAAGAGTCACTCCATCAACTGAGCCAGCCAGGCACCTCTAAAATCTCATTTTAGAAATCCCATACTTGGTGTCTACAGGAAGTCCATTATAAATAGTCTTAAATAGAGACAAATGCAAAAAACATTACTAAACACTAACAAAATGGAAAGCATTTTGATAGGAAAAAAGAGAGAAAAGCCCTGATAGACTGACATAAAGCCCCAGCCACAGCAGTCTGTGGACACTTGAAAAAACTAAGTAGGGTGGAGATGGAGAAGATATTAAAAGGAAACACAATGGACCCCTGGGAAGCTCAGTCAGTTAAGTGTCTACCTTCGGCTCAGGTCATGATCCTGAGTTCTTGGGACTGAGTCCTGCATCGGGTTCCCTGCTCATCATGGAGCCTACTTGTCCCGCTCCCTCTGCTCCTCCTCCTGCTCTCTCTCAAATAAATAAGTAAATAAATAAAATCTTTAAAAATAACTAAATAAAAAAGGTGCCTGATTGGCTCAAACAGTAGAGCATGTGACTCTCCAGCTCCTTAAGCCTCACATTGGAGATAGAGCCTACTTAAAAAAAAGAGAGAATTTAAAAAGGCTAATTCTAAAGTCATTTCTTTCTGCTCATTTTCTTCCATCTATATGGTCACTTATTAAGACCATATCTTGTCATCTGCCATTCTATCTCAATATTACCCTCTCAATTCTTTTCTTATATATTTGCCTCAAATTTAAGGTTCTGTGGGTCACTCTATTTAAAAAAAAATCAACTGCAGGGTGTTGCTACACCTTAATCAAACTTTAGGTCTGAGTCCTTTAGTATTTTCTTTACCCGTTTTCTCCATTAAATCCTTTATCTCTTCCTACCATTGAAATGATGGTCATGGACATCTCAGTGGCTAGCATGGTGCCAGGCACATAGGTGTCCAAAAACTATTTGTCAAATGAATCTTTCATAACTTTAAAATTATTGATAGGAACATTTAGTCTAACAAACTCTGAAAATTCTTGTAAGTAGTTTCCTCAAAGTTAACAAGCTCTTAAATTCTTTAATTGACAATCAGGATTCCTAAGATATTTCACATTTTCATGAGACGAGAATAGTAAATTCTGAAGATCAGCACAAAGCTTAAAAAGCAGCTCTAAGGTTAAACAAAATTGGCAGTGCTTTGTCTTCCTTAATTCATTCACTCCCTCAGGATCCAAGAAACAACAGGCTTGCGTTCTACCCACTTTAGAAGTTGGATATGGCGTCAGAATTGAGGTATCAGAGTCATTAAAATTTTATCTTGTTAGGAAACTGTCTACTTACCTTAGAAAAAGGGCTAATTGTCATTTCTCCCAGTGTGGGGACTGTGGAAACAAGGGAAACCCCTACACATCATTTCCGCAATCCCATATTATGCAAGGGAGCATCTAATTTTGTTAATTCATTAAGCATTTTAAGAGTATTTTTGGCCAGCAGTATACTGAGAGCTGTAGAGAGACACACAAGCGGAGCAAGTGCACATTCCTTGTCCCCAAAGAGGTTACAATGCAAAGAGAGAACCAAGCGCGGAACTCAGAACAAAAGCTGTGACTGCATAATAATGTATTGGGAGGTGGGTGGGGGATGGGGATCTGAAAGCCTAGTTACTAGGAAAGCAATTTCCAGGAGGTGAGAGCTTAGGCCAGCTCTGAAAGAGATTGATTGTAATGATTTGCAGGACTGAAAGTTGGAGGGCCTTCTACTTAGAAGATAAACATCTGCCCTGATTTAAAGGTGGGAAGTGCCTGAAGTGTGCGAGACCATAAAGACTGAACTAGCAGTCAAAGGCCGTTAAGGGAAAAGACTGATTTTGAGGTTATAATAGGTAAGTTTGGGGAAGCCTTTGATGACGTGTGAAGGGAAGAAGACATTTTTTTCCCTTTGTTATAGCAAAAAGCTTAGATTTCATGAGATGGGTGTAAAGCAAATAGGAAAATTACGTGAGAAAAACCTCTCTATTGCAATAGAGCCGTTCTGGGGGTTCAGGAAATAGGCTAGACAACGCCATAATTTAGGTCTAGGTTGTTAAGACCCAGAATAAAATGGTAGCTGAGGAAATTTTCAAAGTTGAATAAATAGTAATAACAATAAATACATATAAGTCTAAGCTACAATCTATCTCATTACTTAGCTTTAATTATTAACACAATTAACGATAATCTCCAGATAATTAATCTCCAGCACCTGTCCCTATCTTATATCTTTATCTTTTAAGACCTTTTATTGAGAACATCTATTCAGTACCCTCCTCCTATGCCTTACTCAACCTGCCCTTGTTTTGTCATCTTCCCATTTCACCTTCTTCTCTTCATTTAGTCAAATCATCTTAGTCCTTAAAAGACCCAGCCTAAGTACCATCTTTTCCTTGAAGTCATTTATGATCTCAGGAAATTCTTTGAACTACTGCTATCACTTTGGACACATGCTACTTATTTTCTGATTACAATTTTTTACTATTGATGATCTTCATTCTATTTAACTCTTTAAAACACTTTTAAAAAATTATGATCATTGCAGAAAATTTAGAAAATAAAAATCACTTGAGGGGCATCTGGCTGGCTCAGTCAGTGGAACATGTAACTCTTCATCCTGGGGTTCTAAGTTCAAGCCCCTCATTGGGCAGAGAGATTACTTAAAAATAATACCTTAAAAAATTCACTTGCAATTTTACCACCATTATTAAAATGTTGATGTATTACAAGTGTTGTTCAAGGTGAATAGTATATACATATGTATTTTAAAATACACTATGTACATTTTTGCATCCTGCTTTTAATTTTTGCTTTTAGTTATTTTTACAGGCTCCTGGCGTCCAAGACATTCTATGCAGAATCTTAAGACCCCAGCTACTGCTTTTTCTTTTTAACGCAGCTGTTACTCCCTATATCCTACTTATGGCTTTTGCTCCCTTATGGCTCTTGCTACCTGGTGTCCACTGCTTGCCTTTAAATATTATTCAGTTAACCTCAACTGCTTTCACCTTGTACAAGTGTTCGAGAAGAGCTTTTATTTATTTAGCTAGTTATTTTTTAAGATTTTGTTTTTAAATAATCTCTGTACCAAGCATGGGGCTTAAACTCACAACACCAAGATCAAGAGCCACATGCTCCACTGACTGAGCCCCAAGGAGAGCTTTGAAAGAGCTTCCTACAGATTGATTGGTCTTGGGTCTGGTGTTCGTCCCAGTCTAAAAAACTCTTGAAAAGAGGGCGAAGGGGTCATATAATTCAATAAGATAATTTATGAAGAAGGATTCTCAGAAGAATAGGAATGGCAAGTACAGTTGGCTTGACCTATATACCCTTCATTTAATATTTTTTGAAAAAAAGATTTTTTTTAAAGTAATCTCTATGCTGAATGTGGGGCTCGAACTCACAACCCCAAGATTCAGAGTCACACACTCTGCCAACTGAGCCAGCCAGGCACCCCCAAAAATAAAATTTGTGATGACTATATAATATTCTGTCCTATGAATATATCGGATATACTTAATCTTTCCCATAGCGCTGAACAGTTAGTTTGTTTCTGGTTTTCACTATTCTTAGTAACACTGAGATGAACAGCATTCTAAGTTGCCGGGGTCTCAGGTAGAAATTCTTTGTATTCCTAAAAGTAAAATTACTAGATCGGCAGAGGTAGATTCTTAGTATTTGCCAAAGACCTTCCAGAACGGTTATATTCATTAAAAAAGAAGAGCAAGGGTTTTGAACTTATATTTTGCTTTCTAGGAAATGCAGGAAAAACTATATTGTATGCCAGAAATACTTAGATGAAATACTTCCTCTAAAGAGATACTCTCATGTAATGAATGCATTTAGGGCATTTTAGAAATTAAGGTGGTGAGAAAGATTCCAAGACCATGGTTGATGTGTTTTGAATGGGAGGAATACACAGGGGACAGAACTGAATTATAAAGAATTATTACACACTTAAGTACGAGGAAAAAAATGAAAGGAATATTAAACTATGAAAATTCATTCCTTATGTATAATCTTTATGTGCATAACTATATTTTATGCAGTTGAACCTTCATGTGCATTATTTGGTATTTTTAAAATATGGATTAGACTGTTGCCATTTTGTTATCTAGATAAGATTTCCCTTAATATGCCAGATGTTAATTAGCCATTTCCCTTCAAATTTTTGTTTAGATAATATGCCATGAATACCTTTGTGTGCTGATTTTTATTCTCCAGGTTATACCATCAAAAAATATTCCCCGAAGTAGTTGTTGACTAAAAGATAAGAACAATTTTATACCCTGCCTTATATATTGCAAGATAATGTACTCCACTGATGTGTTATTGACTTGGCACGTTTGTCTTGCTACTTCTACCTCTCCTTACAAAGACAGTGTCTTTTCATTTTCAACATTCCCCACGGGGTAGTGGGGGTAGAAATGGCTCAGAGCTGAGCATAGAGTAAAAGCTCAATAAATATTAATGGCTTAATCTTCATGTACCTGTAGGTTTGACTTTCCTCTTCTCCAGATTTTTCTCTCATTTCTTCTCTTTCTCTCTTCATTTCTTTTTCAGTATCTATTTCATTATCTTAAATTGGCAATTTCAGGTAAATTGACAACTTCAGGTTAAGTCATTTTGAACAGAGGTGTCTCTTCGGTGTCTCTTAAATTTATTTCTCAACAAGTGTCCCATTCTGGAACTTTACTTGTCCAACTGCTGTCTGAGGAAGCCGAATTCAAGGAGATGCCCTTGAGCTCACACCTAGGTTGCTCCTCGGAAAGAAAACGTTTTCTCGAAGAATTTCTACGCCAGTTAATTTGCGCTGATTTTGAAGATAATGGAATTGGCGAGCGTCTCTGCCAAACAATTTGACGCTGTGTGAGTCGAAGAAATTCAGTGGCGGAGTACCGACGCCCGTGGAATATTTTACATCTCACAGAATCGTGCTAAACATTGGCTATACCCTCCCGGGCCCCGACGGTGAGGACAGGTGCGAAGCCTGCTTTGAGAGGAAGCTGCTACTGTCTACGCAGAGTCACATGCAGGCCAGGGAGAGCCCATCCCCTGACGCCGACGGGAAGCCCGGGAGCCGCTTGCCCCTCAAGCGGGCTCCAGCAGCCGGGAGACAGTCGCCGAGCGGAGCTGCACCCCCAGCACTCCCACGGCGCAGGGGGCGGGGTGGCGCGGCGTCACCACTGACGTATACGCTCAACGGGACCGCCGCCGCCGCCGCCGCCGCTGCCCCTACCGAATCGGGGGGCGGGGGTCTGGGGGTGAGCGCAAAGATGGCCGCTCCGGCTCGCGCTGGTGAGTGTGCGTGACGGGCGCGCGGCTGAGGCGGTTGGCCGAAGCGGGTCTCTGCGCGAACGGAGGTCCAACTGGAGCCCCCGGGGCCGGGAGGCACCTGGCGGCGTTTTCCCGCCGCGCAGGACGCAGGGTGGTCCCTGAGGGAGGGAGAGGGAGGCTGCGGACCGACTGAGGGGAGCGAGCCCAGGGGCGCGCGGAGGAGGCGGTGGCAGCGGCGGCGGGTCCAGTGAATTTAGAATTGGCGCCTCTGGGAAGTTTCGGTGGGTTGTGAGATGCCCTGGCCGGCGTCCTGGTGGCCGGCCACCACATGAGTGCCCAGAGATGCTGCGAGGAGCCCCGTCCCTGTGGCCAGGGTCATCACGTAGCCGCTCCGCGCTGGGCTGGAGGGGGACGAGTTGGGAAAAGGGGCGAAATAGCAAGACTTTCGGGGATGCCGAGGGGGAGATGTGCCCTCCGGCGTTCGGGAGCGTTGAGGAGATGTGATCGCGAATCTGATGCGCGCTGGGGCGCTCTGCAGAGCTGGTACTGTCGAGATAAAACCGCATCCTACCCCTGCTCTGATTGCTGCCAAGTGATGTTCCAAGCCCCCTGGGAGGCTTTGGAAGGGCAGTTTCTAGTCCTCCATTTGCGAGGAATGGCTTGCCTTCCCTCCATCGATCCGGTCCCGACGTTGCAAGCACCTGCTGCCACTTAGAGACACTTAGGATTTTTGAATACCAGCTTCTTAAACCATCCCCGCTGGCCTTCGGGGAAAGAATGCTAATAGGCTAAACTCATTTTGAGGCATAAGAAATGTGTCAGCATTAGAAGAAAAAAATGCTCAAGTTTAAGAGGTGGTAGGACACCCTCCTCCTGCCCCTACCCCCAATAAAAAAGAAAGTGAAACGTGGTAATTGTTTCAAGCAAGTTTGAGCTTTTGTAAATTCTACTGGTAACTGGGTAATGTCTTGCAGTTTTCATTTTGGAAGTGAACAATTCAGCAAGTCTTAGGAGAGTTACTTTGTCCTTAAGCCTTCCCGATTTCCCCCACTCTTAAATTCTAATGGTCATATCTTGCAAGTAACGGGATTGTGAAATTAGCATGGAAATAGGACCTTCAGGCCCTGCACTTGAATTCCTTATTATCTGTGAAGTAGCTGCCTGTGGGGAGAAAGTAGGGGGGTTGGTAACATTGGGCCTGGAATTCCATTTTGAGTTGTCCTTAAAACCAGCGTTCAGTGTAAACAAGGAAAAAGAATTGGCCGTTCACTGTGATCAAATTCAGAAAGCCAAACATGAGTTAAGCACATGTTTATAGAATATTTCATAATCTCAGTGAGATTCAACATTTAGTTTTCTTGAAAGAGAGGAAAACTTTGTATTCTCGGAACCTTAATCTTTTTATCCTTAATTTAGCATCTTGGGATTTGAAAGAGATTTTTATTTAATTTCCCCCACCCCACCCCTAGAATTTAAAGAGATTTTTAACGTTTTGGCTTGTTTAGCTTCTCTCCTCCCTGCTCCGATTTCTCATTTTGTGTACTAGCCATTGATTTTGCAATGGATGGCAGATTTTTCAATCTAGAATTTTTCATTGTAGATTATCCATATTGAAATTTAGAGATATTCTAATATTTTACAAAGAGTTCGATGGATACATTATAGAAAGTTGAAGTTTTTTTGGCTGTTTTGATTGAACATTTATCTTGTTTTTCTCCCAAAATATGAATTGTCCCAGACTTTTTAGCTTAAAAACATTTAAGTGGTAAGTGAATCTGTGTTGAGTATACTATACAATGATACAATTTTTGGAATACTTAAAATGGAAAATCTGTTGAAGATTTGGGTTAAATATTTGACATATTGTTTATACTTAATTGTCTTTACATCCCTTTCTCACAATTCTTCATTTTCTACTACAAAAAGAGAGGAATAAGTTATCGTATCTATCCTCTACCAAACTTTTCCTCTACGTACTTGAATCTTATTGAGTATTATAGCATTGGTGATACATAAGAGGATTTTCTGCTCATTGGGTTGTTTGAGGGCAGAGTCTGATTGTATTTTGTTTGTATCCCTAGAACCCGACTATCTGCTTAACATGGAGGAAAACCCCCTATAAATGTTTGTTGAATTGTGTTTTTGAATGGTACAGAGATACAGAAAAAGGCAATATCTTGGTTTCTTGGTGGCCGAAAAAGGGTGCTTTGAAGTTTTTCTCCGTCCTGTAACGTTAGGCAGAACAAACATGGTTGCCAGATTCTATTGGAATTGTCTGGTTGAGGGAGATTAGAGAGATACTAGGGCACAAGTTTAAGAGTCTAATCAAGGTAGGAAATGTGGGCCCAGTCATTATTTGGATTCAGTAATGGGGGACAGTTTTGCGATTAGGCCCAACCTAAATAGGTGACAAATAACTAAAATACAGGAGGATTTTATAATACTGGCTTTCTGGGAATGATTAAGATTATTGAAGTACATTTGTTTTTCATACCATTTTCAGATATCATAAAACTTTATTATAAAGAATTCATTTTTAGTGTTCTATATACCATAGGAAAAGCTAATTTATACTTGGTAGGCCAAGTGATGAATGTGCTAGAATGATAGTCTAGGCATTTTACACAAAGTATTTGAACTCTGTTTTCTGGACCCATACTAGAATGCTCGATCTTTTTGTGAACATTTCCCCCATTGTTATGAAGTTAGCAGTAGATTGATGTAAACGTATGGTGGCGTGACATTAATAATAAGTATTTTGGAACGGAATTGCCTGTGATTGAAATACTTAAAAGCAGTGATGAGTGACAAAATCAAATAACCTGGTAGCAGAACTTGCTTTCCAGGACCTTTTTCTTGGAACATCATCAACTAGATTCAATCTCTGTGCTTTTGGGGAGGCAGTGTTAGAGACATGAAGAAGGTCCAGGGTAAATGGGTATCTCCCTTGTTTAATGAGGAGTTTCAAGTGAGATCAGGGTAATTACAGATTCCAGATCTCTAGAGGAAGAAAGAATAACCAGGGCCTTTCTAGGGATAAAGAAAAGGAAATAACATCATAACTGACAAGAAGAGGTGCCAAAGCACATAATAGACATGTTAGCATACCTAAGAGGGAGAAGGGAGTTCATTGTATCCGCTCAATAATTTCTTCCTTCAAATTTTGAAATCCTTTGTACCAGGCACTATGCTTGACCCTTGGCATTTTGCAAACACCTAAGAGCACAGGGTACTGTGGTAGTTAAATGAAATAAATGGAATTTTGGAAACTGTTCATAAGGACTAGGTAGGGTTTGCCCTAATCACTGTGGATAAAGTTATTTTTATTCTTATCCAAATACATGCAAAGATTGTGGTAGCTAGTAATTCTTAAGGCCTACTTCCTATTGAAATTTACATTTCCTCCTATCTTTTATTATGGAAAATAACAAATATTCCTACTTTTAATAGCTTTTAGAGGATCTGCTTAGGTTATTTGGTACTGTTGAAAGAAAATTAAGTTTTGTGGGGCGCCTTGGTGGCTCAGTTGGAAACAGCCGACTCTTGATTTTGGTTCAAGTTGTGATATCTGGGTGAAATCAGCCCTGCATGGGGCTTCGCGCTCAGCATGGAGGTCTGCTAGGGTTTCTCTCTCCTTTTCCCTCTGTCCCTTCCTCCTCAAATAAATGAATAAATAAATAAATCTTTTTTTAAAAAAGTTAAGTTTTGTTGTAAGAATTATCTTTGTTAAAATTCAACATATGCCAGCTATTTAATATCCATCCTTCTAGGAGGTTCTCTAATGAGATAAAGCTGATTTTAAAATTTATTTTAGAGAGACAGAAAGCACACACAGGGGGGAGGGACAGAGAGACAGAAGGAGAGATAGTCTTAAGCAGACTCCACGCTGAGCACAGAGCCGAGGGTGGAGCTGGATCCCACCACCCAGAGATGACCTGAGCTGAAACCAAGAGTCCCTCTCTCAACCCACTGCGCCATCCAGGCACCCCTAAATATTTATTCTTTATGCCCAGTGGTACATATGTTTTTTCTTTAACTGAAGTAGAATGTATATAAGTATTTACATAAAATGTGCACACCCATTTCCTATGAAACAGTAGTAAATATCCCAGTTATGGAAAGTTTTAAAAAACTGAACTTATTCACAATGTGGTCATCTGTGTATAAAAACGTTTTAACAAAAGATGTGTGGGAAGTGGCTGGTTATAAATGAAAGTAGGAAAGTACATATTGTGCCACAATTCGAAGGCTCTTATAGGCCATTTTAAGGAGTTTAGATTGATCTGGAGGTCTTTCAAGACTTTTAAACAATTTTTTAAAATGTGTAAAACTCTGCTATGAGACACACTAGGAACTATATAATAATTATTTAAGTATGAGCTATGAAAAGGTAGAAGCTTCTTAATAAAGCATAATATTATTTTAGCATCTATTCAGATTTTAAAATAAAGATTGTTTTTAGGAGTGTTTATTAGCCAGATCCCTCATTCTGTGTCACTTTTTAAAATAGTAATTAGTTTGGCTATTGTGTGTTTATTTTTCTGGTAACTTCCTGTCTTTCATAAAAACATGTGTTTTAAAGCAAAGAATCTGAAAATTGTGCTACTAATTGCAATGACTAGAAGATCGAGATGACTTTTATGTGACTGACCTTTATTAACTGACCTCCTGTAGGAATTTCCAAAGCTTGTAACAATATTGTACCTTTCCATGTTTTCTTTCGTTCTAAGTGTCTTAAGATAAAATAGATGGAAAGGGAGTGGTCAGCTGAAAAGATCATGTTGAGGGTAACAAATTTATAGTGGAATGTTAATTTGTTAAAACATTTTATTTATTTGAGAGGGAGCACGACCAGGGAGTGGTGGGAAGGAGGGGCAGAGGGAGAGGAAGAAGCAGACTTCCTGCTGAGCAGGGAACCAGACTTGGGGCTCAATCGGAGGTCCCTGAGATCATGACCTAAGCTGGAGGCAGATGATCAACCTACTGAGCCACCCAGGTGCCCTGGAATGCTAATTTTTGAAGAAAAAATTAGCTACCCTCCTAATTTTTCAGTGATTTTTGTAGCTTTTAGTAATATTTGTATTTGGAGCACAAATATTTATTTAAAGGGTCACTACATACCCTACTAAAACTTAAAATAATCTTTTTTAACTTTTTTATTTATTTTATTATTTTTTATTTTTTTAAAGATTTTATTTTGAGGTACCTGGGTGGCTCAATCCGTTAAGCCTCCAACTCTGGATATCAGCACAGGTCTTGATCTCAGGGTCGTGAGTTCAAGCCCCATATTGGGCTTCACGCTGGGTTTGTAGCCTACTTAATGGGAAAAAAAAAGGTTTTATTTGTAAGTAATCTCTACTCCCAACATGGGGCTCAAATTCAGGACACCAGGCAAGAATTGAATGCTCTAGGGTCTCCTGGGTGGCTCAGCTCAGTGGGTTAAGCCTCCTGAGTCTTGATTTCAGCCCAAGTAATGATCTCAGAGTTTTGAGATTGAGCCCTGTGTGTTGGGCTCCCCACTGTGTGTGGAGCCTGCTTAAGATTCTCACTGTCTCCCGCTGCTCCTCCCTGTCGCCCTCCCCCCCCAAAAAGGTGAATGCTCTACTAAGAATTGCTTGCTGGGGATGCCTGGGTGGCTCAGTAGGTTAAGCATCTGCCTTCAGCTCAGGTCGTGATCCCAAGGTCCTGGGATTGAGTCCCCCATTGGGCTCCTTTCTCAGCAGGGAGCCTGCTTCTCCCTCTGCCTGTTGCTCCCCCTGCTTGTGCTCTCTCACTCTCTCTTTCTGACAAATAAATAAATAAAATCTTTAAAAAAAAAGTTGCATGCTGTACCAACTGAGCCAGTCAGGTGCCTAAAACAATCTTTTTTTTTTTTTTTTTAAGATTTTATTTATTTGACAGAGAGAGAACATACGCTCCCCTAGACATTACTTTAAATAAATAAATAAACAAATCTCTAACTTTTAAAGGACTTGGGTTGTACCAAATGTGAATCCTTATGTTTGTATATTCATCCAGTTCCTACCCACCGAACTGTTGGGTAGGTTCCCTTGGCCAGGGAGGGACAATATCTCCTATTCTTAACCATTTATTCAAATGTCATGAAGAGAACTGAAGCAAGACCTGCATTTAATACAAGTTGATTGATTGTGCCAAGAATTTGGTAGCCTGAAACAATATGGCTATAAAACCTTTAGGACTGGGGTGCCTGAGTTGTTCAGTTGGTTAAACATCTGACTTCTGCTCAGGTCATGATGCCAACTTCCTGGGATGGAGACCGGCATCAGGCTCCCTGCCTAGTGGGGAGTCTGCTCCTCCCTCTGCCCCTCCCCCTGCTTATGCTGTCTCTCTCTCAAATAAATAAAATCTTTTAAAAAAAGAAAAAAAAGAATAGGAAGTCTAGGGACGTCTGGGTGCCTCAGTCAGTTAAGCGTCTGCCTTCTGCTCAGGTCATAATCCCAGGGTCCTGGGATCGAACCCTGCATTGGGATCCCTGCTCAGCAGGGAGCGTGCTTCTCCCTGTCTTCCTGCTGCTCCCCCTGCTTGTGCTCTCTCTCTGTGTCAAATAAACAAATAAAATCTTTTAAAAAAAATGTCTATACCAAGCAAGAGGCTCAAACTCATGAGCCCGAGTTGAAGAGTCACGTGCTCTACCAAGTGAGCTAGCCAGCACCTCAGAAATATACTGTTTCCTTGGACTGTGGGGAACAAAGGATCTTTTTAAGGATTTTATTTGAGAGAGAGAGATAGCGAGCACATATGAGCTGTGGAGAGGGGCAGAAGGAGAGGGAAAAGCAGATTCCCCCCCTGAGCAGGGAGCCTGACGTGGGGCTCAATCCCAGGACTCCAGGATCATGCCCCGAGCCCAAAGCAGACATTTAACTAACTGAGCCACCCAGGTTCCCAAGGGGAACAGAGGATTTTAAGAGTTAAAGGCTCAAAGCAAATTTGAAGATTGATTTGCCAGGATAGTACCGTAGAGGAGAGAGAATCTGGATGATTGGAAACTAGTTTGGAGGTTACTGCTGTACCTCAGGAATGATATAATAAAGTCCATAATATAATGGTAACTGCAAATGAAAAGACTCGGGGAGTGATGACCTTATATACATAGATGACAAATTGAATGTTTGAGTGGAAAAAATGGGAGGGAGGGAGGAGTAAAACAACACAACAACAAAACCCAAAAAACCTAGCCTGGGTATTTGAACAATATTATGCTATCTTTAATAAGAGGTTATTGGAAAAGAAACTAATTCTATAAAGGCAAGATGTATAGGTCAGCTGAGTTTGCAGTGTGCCTGAGACTGGTTCAGAAAGGTTTGGTGGTCAGCTATCTAGATCTGACCATTAAAACTCTGCCAATAGGATGAACTAGTGAAATAGATGTCAGAAAGATATTACTCCATGCTTAAAGCCTGGATTGTATGTTGCGAAGGGCTATAATTTCAGTAAATGAAAATTAATTTCAGGTAGTCTTTAGTGGGTAGTAAGTATAAGCAATTTTGTGTTGTTGAACTGTAACAAGTTAAATATTTTACCTGTGAGATTTGACTTTTTGTATGATGTAAATTTTTAGCTAAAAATGCTATATTTAATAAGATCAAATGTCTCTTCTAGTCATTTTAGCTTTCAATTCTGTAATTGCTTTAATTATATGTTAACCCTATGGAAAATAATCAGCTTTCAATAAGTCAAATATAATTTTTTTCCTAAACTTTAGATATTTCCTGCAGGGAATTTTACACTTGATCTTAGCCAAAAGCCCGAGAAGCGATTGCTTCAGGGAATTTTAAAAATAAAAATGCCTAGTTAGAGGGCATGAAAAGTTTAAATAGTTTGAATGGTTTTCTTTGAACCAATTAAAAATCTTGTCTTTAAGCACTGAAGAATGACAAAGCTTTCAGAATATTTATAAATCCATCTGTCTTTAAAGATAACATACTTGGTTTTAAAAAAGCATTTCATAGATATTAATTGGAATTTTAAGTGTGAAACATTTTTTAAATGTATGAGAAAATGATAGTATAGATCATTTTAATCCTTATATATAGATTTCGTTCAAAACATCATGACTGTTTTTGTGTTGCTGATGTATATACTCACATGTAATATTTTATCAGATTCTACATGGAGAATGCAGAGATACTGTTATCGCTCTTTAAAATGAATATACTGCTAAAAATTACATAACCAACCTGCAAGCCAAACAATCCGTATGTAGCTTCTCCACAGTGGATTAGCAAATGGAAAGAAGTGCTCTTAACCCAGGTGGAGGAAAATAGGAAGTGTCAAGAAAATACTCCCATCCCTATTTTCTTTTCTTTTCTTTTCTCTTTTCTTTTCTTTTCTCTTCTTTTCTTTCCTTTCCTTTCCTTTCCTATCCTTTCCTTTTCTTCCAAGCTTTTAGATCTTTGTGTGATGAGGCCCCTTTGGGGATACCTTAGTAAGAGTCTGAGCTTTGGCTCTAGGCAGCAGAGCAAACTAGAAATCTCAGGTGGCAGCAACCTGGTTTGCTAGCTCTTGCTTACTTTCCCTGCCATTCTCTTGGTTGTCTGCCCTCTCCTGGTTTCTTTTATAAGTAGACAGGGTAAGTGGGCCCCCTGCTCTAAAATATTAATCTCCTGATCTGTCGTTCCACCATTCTGGCTTCACTTCTTTGTGGGTTTTTTGTTTTTGTTTTTAAAAAATTTATTTTTAAGTAATCTCCACACCCAACATGCCACTCGAACTCACAACCCTGAGATCAAGAGTCTCAAGCTCTACCAACTGAGCTAGGCAGGAAACCCTGGTTTCACTTCTTTGGATTTTTTAAAAAAGATTTTATCTTTGAGGGATCTTTTAAAATGCAAATACCCTGGGAGAGGTCAGACCTTAGTTCCCAGCTAACATCTTAATTATCAGCCAGCACCTTAGTTGGGCTTAGCACACATGCGGCTGAGAAGAATGAATCCCTGGCTAAAAGTGATACACTAGAAGAAATTAGTAGTAGCAGTAGTAGTAGTAGTAGTAGTAGTAGTAGTAGTAGTAGTGTTGTCAGCTAATATGTACTGAGAGCCACATAATTGTCCAGGTTTATTCTAGGTGCTTTATAAATATACGTTTCTCTAATTCCCTCAACAACCCTATTAGTTTTCTTACCATTGTTTTTTAAAGATAAGAAACCTGAAGTGAGTGGAGCATAAATAATTTGTCTAGGTCACATAGTAAATACAGCCAAGTGTTAAACTCAGGCTTTTGGATTCCAGAGTGTGCTTCTAACCATTTTGTTGTGATACCTCTCCACTGCTATATTGCTTCCACCGAGAGACACGGCATCTGATCAACATTTCACCCTTTTCACTGAATGGAATTATGCTGTTTAATTATAGGCCACTTCCTGTTGAAGGGCAGTGAGGACCTTCCAATCATCTAAATAGATTTTTTTAGTGATAACTGGGAATGTATTTGCAGAATATAGAGAAGGGGTATAGACGCTATATTTAGCACATACATAGCTAAATTATACACTAGTATGTATATATTCCTACTTAAAACTTATACAAATAATATGCTCATAATTTTTAGATATTTAAAAATATGGGTAACCTCAAAATAAGCTATATATATGCGCTTTCTAGGTTTTTTTTTTTTTTTCTTTTGCGTCTTCTTTTCTGAATGTTGTGCAAAGTGTTAACTCATACCACCTCTAAAATTTTAGCGGGAGGGATGCCTGGGTGGCTTAGTCGGTTAAGTGCCTGCCTTCAGCTCTGGTCATGATCTTGGGGTCCTGGGATGGAGCCCCATGTTGGGAGTCCCTGCTCAGTGGGGAGTCTGCTTCTCCCTCTCCGTCTGTCCGTCCCCCTGCTCTTGTTCTCGCTGACTCTCTCAAACTCTTTCTCACATAAATTTTAGAATGAAATGATTTCCCTTGAGTGCAAATAAACAGCATTTCCCTCTTCATCTCAAGAAGCTGAACTAATAATTATTATTTGACTTGCCAGAAATGAATGTTTAACTAAATTATCTTTGTATTCTTTATATGATCCTTTTTTTTTTTTATGATCTTTTAAAAATAAAAGTAGATAGGGCATCTGGGTGGCTTAGTCGGTTAAGTGCCCTCTGCTCAGGTCATGATCTCAGGGTTCTGGGATCAAGCCCTTCCCCGTTGAGCCCCAGGTTGGGCTCTCTGCTTTCTCGTTCTTATTCTCAAATAAATAAATAAAATCTTTAAAAAATAAATAAATAAAAGTAGATAGAAGAGAGTCCTAGATTTTTCTCTTAATCTGCATATTGAATCAGTTCTTTCAGCCAATGTTTGCTAAACACTAATCTACCTCTGCTTCCATTTTTGCTTTAACACTGCTACAACTTTAATTTCCTTATAATATCTGGAGTAATAATATCTTTTTTTTTTTTTAAGATTTTATTTATTTATTTGACAGAGAGAGAGAGACAGCCGGCGAGAGAGGGAACACAAGCAGGGGGAGTGGGAGAGGGAGAAGCAGCCTCCCCGCGGAAGAGCCTGATGTGGAGCTGGATACCAGAACTCCGGGATCACGCCTTGAGCCAAAGGCAGACGCTTAACGACTGAGCCACCCAGGCGCCCCTGGAGTAATAATATTTTATAATCACTCATCCTTTCTCTAGATCTGCCATTTCAGATCCATCTGTAACCTATGTATCTGATCATGTCATTCTTCTCTACAGAATTTGTCAGTGGCTTTTTATTGCCTGTAGGCCCTGAAAGCAGGCCTGGTGATGATTGGGATAGGGAATTTTTGAGGTTCTAGGTACTGGTGAATGGGTCCAAAAGGGGAGTTGGGGATGTGTACAGGCTCCAGGTGACCACATCCCTTTGACTCTGCTGACTTCAAAAAATGGGACCCTCTAAAATGTCAGTTCTGGGCCCTGGTGGTCTGTGTTTAAAGGCAGTGTGTTGTTGCTGTGTAAACTTTTGGTAGCAGCAAGAATCAAAGCAGGGAGACCATTTAAGGAACCTTATTGCAGTAATCCCAGTGAGACTTGATTGGGCTTGGACCAGGGTGAGAACAGGGATGGTAATACGTAGTCAGGTTCTAGATAGATAGATAGATAGATAGATTTTTTTTTAAAGATTTTATTTATTTATCTGACAGAGAGAGAGACAGCCAGCGAGAGAGGGAACACAAGCAGGGGGAGTGGGAGAGGAAGAAGCAGGCTCCCAGCTGAGGAGCCTGATGTGGGGCTCGATCCCAGAACGCCGGGATCACGCCCTAAGCCGAAGGTGGACGCTTAACGACCAAGCCACCCAGGCACCCCAGGTTCTAGATATATTTTGAAGATAAAGCCAACCATTTTTCCTGAAGGATTGAGGTGAGGAGAGAGAAAGAGGAGGCAAGAATGAGATATTTAGCTTCAGTACCTGGAAGGATTTAGGATAATGGAGCATATCAATCACTGATGTCTTAATTTTGCCATTAGCAACTATTGTTGAATATGAGCATTTCTAATAAAATACAGTATTTGAACAGATTTTGGACCTCAGGAAATTTTGGAGGAAGAGAAGTCAATTTAAAACGTGTGCTTGAAATGTGTGCACATGTGAGGGTTAAAACTGGTCAGCCTTAAGTCCATATTCAGGATACACCCTATATCTGAAAAAGTTAAGAAGTGGACAGAGCGGGGCTCTCTGACTGCTAGGAGATTGCACAAAAAAAGAGGTGGGAAAGAACCGAAAATGAGCTTCACCTTTGCAGCTTTCTTAGGGCCTCGGAGGTGGCACCTGCAAGTCCCATTGAAGTTCATATTGTCTTGTTGCCTTAAAAAATTTAAAGCATCAGTCGTGGTACATAAAATGTTCTGAGTGTTTTGTAACTAGGTCCCCACTTGTGACCTGAAATTTGTGTTCGATTTGTGTTAAATCAATGAAGAAAATGTTTGTTTTTTTTAAAAGATTTTGTTTTTTTGAGAGAGTATGTGCACACACGAGCGTGAGTTGGGGGGAAGGGCAGAGGGAGAAAGAGAACCAGACTGCCCTCTGAGCAAGGAGCCTGACAGGGGGCTCAATCTCAGGACCCAGGGATCATTACCTGAGCTGAAGGTTTGTTTGTTTATTTTGTTTTGTTGGGGTAGGGTTTTGTTTTTGTTTTTAGAATAAGCTTATAATTTCAGATAGTGTATAGGCCCACCAGAATGTAAAAGTTCATTATATTGCAATCCAGTTCATATTCTTCCTTTTTTTTCGTTGCTTACTTATCCTTGCACATTCCTGAGAGGCTATTCAAACACAAAAGCATTCTCTTCTATCTTTCTTCCTACCTTAGGTAAACTGTCAAGTCTGTAAAATTCAAAGTATGTTATAGAGCCATGAATTGAAGGTCATTATTGATTTACTAGTGTAAAACTAAATTTAAAATGGTAATTAAGTGGTGCCTGGGTGGTTCAGTAGGTTAAAGCTACTCATGATCCCGGGGTCAAGGGATTGAGCCTTGCATCGGGCTCCCTGCTTGGCTCTCCTACTCTCTTTCTCTCTCTCTCTCTCTCTCTCTCTCTCTCTCTCGGTCAAATAAATAAATAAAATCTGTAAAAAAAAATAAAATGGTAATTAAGTAAAATATTGTGATTTAAATAAATAAAATAGACTATTAAGACTTGTTCACTATAGCTACCATTATAGCTACCATATATTGGGTGTTTACTATGTGTTAGGCAAATATTTTATATTATCTCAGTTCTTCATTGAAGTTGGTATGATTTTTTTCCCTGTTTTACAGAAGAGTTTTAGAGAAGGTAGAATATTTGCTCAAATCAGACGTACAAACAGTATGTAGCAGAGGTAGAATTCTTACCTCTAAGTAATGTAGATATTTGTGAGATCTATTTGAGTCTTGCCAGCCCCAATTTTTAAGAAACGGAATGTATTTTTATAAACTGCCCTCGACTGTTGGGTAAAAGGATGGATCTTATTCTAGTTTATTGAAAAGGGGTCATGACCCATTCTTTACCAGTAGATGGTGACAGAAAATTTTAAAAGTTAAAGTTTTTAAAGAAAGTAAAGTGAAGTGTGTGTTCTTTCAGAGCAAGGCAGATGAGAGATTAGCGATCTCCAGAGCAAGGGGAAGGTGAGAACTGCCTATGGTATTATGACAGGCAGCCCAGAAATCAGGAGGAAAGGAAGCAAATTTATAAAATTATTCTCGAAGGGCACCTGGGTGGCTCAGTTGATTAAGCCTCTGCCTTTGGCTGTAGTTGTGATCTCCAGGTCCTGGGATCAGGCCCCCTTGCTCAGTGGGGGGTCTGCTTCTCCCTCTCCCTCTGCCTCTCCCCTCCGCTTGTGCTGTCTCTCTCCCTGTCTCTTTTAAAAAAGATTTTGTTTATTTTTGCAAAAGAGAGAGAGCGCACACAAACGATGTGCAGGGAGGGGCAGAGGGAGAAGCAGACTCCCTGCTGAGCAGGGAGCTCTATGAGGAACTCCATCCCAGGACCCCAGGATCCTGACCTGAGCTGAAAGCAAATGCTTAACGGACTGAACCACCCAGGTGCCCCCTTCTCTATCTCTCAAATGAATAATGAACAAATCAAATCTTAAAAAATAAATAAAATAAAATAATTCTCGGTAAAATACCTTATTAAAAATATTGGCTTCTTTTATTAAAAAATGGTGTTGTTCTGCTTAGTTTTCAGATGCTTCAGGTATCGTGAACAGAGACTTGTTTGGATTATGTGTTTCTCAGCTAGACTAAATAAATGTTAACAATGGATAAGTGCAAACACATTGGGCAGTTGCGGCTTGCTCAAGACCATTCCATCCTCAACCCTCAGAAGTGGCATTGTGTGGACTGCAATACAACTGAGTCGATCTGGGCTTGCCTTAGCTGTTCTCATGTTGCCTGTGGAAGATACATTGAAGAACATGCACTCAAGCACTTTCAAGAAAGCAGTCATCCTGTTGCATTGGAGGTGAATGAGATGTATGTTTTTTGTTACCTTTGTGATGATTATGTTCTTAATGATAATGCAACTGAAGACCTGAAGTTACTACGAAGTATGTTAAGTGCAATCAAAAGTCAAAATTATCAGTGCACTACTCGTAGTGGAAGGGTTTTGCGGTCTATGGGTACAAGTGATGATACTTACTACTTACATGATGGCACCCAATCTCTGCTTCAAAATGAAGATCAAATGTATACTGCTCTTTGGCACAGGAGAAGGATATTAATGAGTAAAATCTTTCGAACTTGGTTTGAACAATCACCCATTGGAAGAAAAAGGCAAGAGGAACAATTTCAGGAAAAAATAGCAAAAAGAGAAGTAAAGAAAAGACGACAAGAATTAGAGTATCAAGTTAAAGCAGAATTGGAAACTATACATCCAAGAAAGAGTTTACGTTTGCAAGGTCTAGCTCAATCTACCACAGTAGAAATAGTTCCTGTTCAAGTTCCACTACAAACCCCAGCATCACCAGCAAAAGATAAAGTAGTATCTACCTCAGAAGATGTAAGGTTAAAAAAAGCCAGTGACCCCTCAGGTAAACGAAGGCCAATAGTAACCCCTGGTGTAACAGGATTGAGAAATTTGGGAAATACTTGCTATATGAATTCTGTTCTTCAAGTGTTGAGTCATTTACTTATTTTTCGGCAATGTTTTTTAAAACTTGATCTGAACCGATGGCTGGCTGTGACAGCTAGTGATAAGACAAGATCACCTTATAAGCATCCATCAATCACAGATACAGTATATCAAATGAATGAATGCCAAGAAAAAGATACGGGCAGTGCTCCCTCCAGACCTCCAAGTTTATCATTAGGACTAAGTGGTGGAGCATCAAAGAGTAGAAAGATGGAACTTATTCAGCCAAGGGAGCCAAGTTCACAATACATTTCTCTCTGTCATGAATTGCATACTTTGTTCCAAGTCATGTGGTCTGGAAAGTGGGCCTTGGTCTCACCATTTGCTATGCTACACTCCGTGTGGAGACTAATTCCAGCTTTTCGTGGTTATGCCCAACAGGATGCTCAGGAATTTCTTTGTGAACTTTTGGATAAAATACAACATGAACTAGAGACAACTGGTACTAGGTTACCAGCTCTTATCCCCACTTCTCAAAGGAAACTTATCAAACAGGTTCTGAATGTTGTGAATAATATTTTTCATGGACAACTTCTTAGTCAGGTATGGATTTTTTTAAATCTCACTTTCATCTTGGGGAATTCATAAAATGAAGCCTAAAAAATGCATTTTCTCTGTGTTCCTAGTGTGTTAGAGCTAGTACTGTTTTCATGTCAAAATAGATTGCTTTTACAGAAGTCAGCTCGTTTACAATGTTTTACTGATTTACATGTTTCCTTCATGAATCACTGGAAGTTTTTCATCTATGGTATCAAAGATTTTTTTGTGGGGAGAGGGAATCAAGAAACAGCTTCTTAGGTTGATTAAATTCATTTTCTGAGGGATTGTGAAGAGAGGGTCACACCCCACAGGGAATAGATTTGAAGATGCTGCTGCCCTGGGAATGGATTTTAGTAATTTCAGGAACCAAGAAGTATCCCTGGAGGACTTTCTATAAAACCAAAGGGGGCAAGGTCTGAAAGCTTTAACAAGTAGATAGGGAAATTTTAAAGTAAATAAATGTGATTTCATTGAGAATAATCCTAAACGGTTTTCCTTTATTTTAATTACAGCTATAAAAGTTTCCCTTGTTGTGAAAAGGAATCACGAAACCAGAATCTTCCATCTAATTAATAGCTCTCTGTAATGAGTGGACTTATTGGTAAACTATTACTAGACATAAGGCTCTCTACTTTTCCATAGCATAGAGCTTAAAAATTTTTTTGTTTTAGGCAATTGGGCTGTTAGGTCATTTCTTTCCCTTTGTACACCTGCCTCTGCTCCTCAGTTCCACTCTCACAGTAATAATACGATCTTTTGTCTTTATAGCATACTTTTCTGGAATGCAGCTTAAATATATATTTTAAATTTTTTTTAAAGCTCGCCCAATGTGGGGCTCGAGCTCACAAACCTGAAATCAAGAGTTGCTTGCTCCACCAACTAAGCCAGCCAGGCATCCCTGTAGTTTAGTATTTCAAATGTAATTCTTAGGGTTTATCTTTGACATTTGTTCCCTTAATGTTTCAGAAATGTAAAGATTCTACATTGTGCCATTTAGCAAGTAAGCATTGTTTCTTGTGTTGCATGCAATTTTATTTTTCCACCATTTTTATGCAAAAGTTTAAAATGTACCATTAATAGGAGTGCCTGACTGGCTCAGTTGGTAGAGGATGCACCTCACCTTGGGGTGAGTTCAAGCCCTATGTTGGGCCTAGAGCTTACTTTAAAAAAAAGTTAAAATGCATTATTACAAATAGAAGTAATATATAGTCATGGAAAACCAGTATGATACAGTAAATCTATGCAGTAAAAGAAAAATCATCCCCTTATCCCATAACCCCATAACCCACCCATAAAACTATTAACATTTTGGTATACTTCTAGTATTTTCTTCTGTACATTAAAAAAATTATTTTTAAAGTTTTGGTGTTTTTAATTTTTTTTTAAGTAAGTTCCATGTGGAGCCCAACACGGAGCTTTATCTCATTGATCTTGAGATCAAGACCTGAGCTGAGATCAGGAGTCAGACACTTTAACTGACTAGAAACCTGCACACCTTTTCTTCCGCACATTTTTTTTTAAAAGATTTTATTTATTTGTTTGAAAGAGAAAGAGAGCACCAGCAGGGGTAGTAGCAGAGAGAGAGAGGGAGAAGCAGGCTCCCCGCTCAAGAGAGGGCTCCATCCCAGGACGCTGGGATCATGACCTGAGCCGAAGGAAGACACTTAACCAACTGAGCCACCCAGGAGCCCCTCTTCTGCACATTTATATTTTCTCCCACTTGTGCAGTCATGATGAAGTTACCTGCTTTTTTCATTTTTTTCATTATTAATGTAAAGATTTTTCATAGTCATTAAAATATTTGATTTTTTTCACAGCATGTCAGTGCATTATATGTATATACCGTAATTTATTTACCCATTCCTGTGTTGTTGACTTGTAAACTATTTCCAATTTTTCTTTTATTTTAATGTCACAATGCATTCTCTTCTAATGATTTTGCTAAGACAAGAGTCCTAGAATTACTTTGTCAAAGGGTAGGACTTTTGATCCTTGGCTACAGATTTCTTTCCAGAAAGTTACTATTTTGTATTTTGTATAGTGCAAGGGTGCCTACGTGCTTATTTTTTCCTTTATGGATGACTTTTGAAATTAATAGAAATTATTATGCCAGCTTTTTGCTCTCTTCCTTTCAGACACACAATAAACTCTTAGGAAACTGGAAACTGGTCATCTAAGGAGATTCAGATGGTTGGTTCCTGTAATGGCTTCTTTCTTTCTTTCTTTCTTTCTTTCTTTCTTTCTTTCTTTCTTTCTTTCTTCCTTTCTTCCTTTCTTCCTTTCTTCCTTTCTTCCTTCCTTCCTTCCTTCCTTCCTTCCTTCCTTCCTTCCTTTCTTCCTTTCTTTCTTTCTTTCTTTCTTTCTTTCTTTCTTTCTTTCTTTCTTTCTTTCTTTCTTTCTTTCTTTCTTTCTTTCTTTCTTTCTTTCTTTCTTTCAAGATTTTTATTTATTTAACAGACAGCCAGCGAGAGAGGGAACACAAGCAAGGGGAGTGGGAGAGGAAGAAGCAGGCTCCCAGCGGAGCAGGAGCAGGGAGCCCTATGCGGGGCCTGGAGCCCAATGCAGGGCTCAACCCCAGGACCCTGGGATCATGCCCTGAGCCGAAAGCAGACACTTCACGACTGAGCCACCCAGGCGCCCCTCTTCTTTCTTTTTTTATTCAAGAAACTGTTCTCAGAAGGTTAAACTCTATTAGTCTCCAAATAAACACCAAGAGTGTTCTTTTCTTTGTGTCAGTTTGTTAAATCTAGAATCTGCATTAGACCTGGCTTCTTTATTTTGTTGCCCTGTTTTAGGAACCTAGCTTTTTATAAAAGTTTAGTAATATATCATGTGGGTATTATTAGATCTATAGAGTCTGTCTTCAGTTTTGTGCAGTGTTTGTTGGCATTAAGTCATGCTGAATGCTTCACTTGTTAAAACTTCCCCATACTCTATATTTGGTGAGGATTTTAATGTAGTGACATTTGCTTTAAGTGAGAGTGTGACATTATTTACGTTAAATGTATTGTCTTTTGAAATTATCGGTTGGGCTTCAAAATCCATATATACTAATATACAAATAGTATTTTATTTGTATCATGGTTAAGAAGTTTTAGGGATTTGGGGAGAGAAAATGAGTGAAAGATAAGGGGAAAGGGCAAAGAACAAGCCTAATAATCTAAACACATTAAATTAAATGCATATGAATCTTTCTTTCTCTCCCTGCCCCTGCCCTCCCCCCACACACAATGTATATACCTGATTAAATGAGTGCACAGTTTTGTTTGTTTACCTACATTCAGATTTGACTAATGCCCTTGGAGTTTTTTGAATGCCTACTGGTTAAAGCCCACTAGTACATAATGGGCTTAATGACAGTTGTTGAAAGGAAAAATTATAATAAAAAAAATCCTTGAAAATAATATAAAGCAGATTATTCAGAATTCTGATGGTGCATTTTCAGAAGAAAAGCTAATTTACTGGCAGTGACCTCTATAGTGAAGGGAGTAAATGTTTTGACAGGATTGTAATCTGAGAAACTAATGTTTTTATTTGCAGGTTACATGTCTGGCATGTGACAACAAATCAAATACCATAGAACCTTTCTGGGACTTATCACTGGAATTTCCAGAAAGATACCAATGCAATGGAAAAGATATTGCTTCCCAGCCATGTCGGGTTACTGAAATGCTGACCAAATTCACAGAAACTGAAGCTTTAGAAGGAAAAATCTACGTATGTGACCACTGTAACTGTAAGTAGAGACTGTATATTCTCATTGCTTTTCTGAGATTAGCAAAGAGAAACACAAATGAAAGGAAGTATGAAATAAATTCCTGAAGTAGCAGTTATGGAAGTAAAGTTTGTTAGTTCATCAAAAGAAACTGGGATAGATATTTCTACTTTATAATTGGTATTTGTGAACTATGTGTTTGTTTTGCCATATTGATGACAATAAATTTTTTTGATCCCATAGTCAATTGTGGAGAGGAAGGATTCATAAAATAAGAAATTTGAACTTAATATGTGAGGCAGAATAAAGTAGTGATGGGGAATAGTAAAAGGAAAGCATGTTATTTAGTACTAAATGTTTGCTTTATGAGTCTTTTTGCTATATATCTAAGCATTGGTATATAGATAATATATGTATATAGGTGTGTGTATGCATACCTATATAATAGGAAATATATAGTTGGACTACTGCTATGGAGATTGGCTTCATAAAAACAAAGATTTAGTCAAAAACCATCTACTGACTATTTCTTCTATATTAGTCATTGTTCTAATTGCTATGGATAGAAGTAAAACACTTTCAAGGTGCTCACATACCTAATGGAAGAAACAGATAATTAAGATCTGTTATGAGAAACTCTACTAGAGGTGAGTGTAGGAACCCAGCACTGGGGGATGAAACAGTCGTTTCAATGAAAGGGAAGCATCATCCTCCAGAATTTGTGTATAAAACCGTGACAGATCTGCTGTGTCTTTTTCTGGTGTCTTTATCTTCTCTATCAGTGTGCATGTGATATCTCAGTGTTTATGCTATATATTTTCAGGTATTCTAATTTCCATGTTTGAAAAAAATGATCTTAGGGTTTTAGGTACTAAGCTTCTCAGGTAATACAAAAGAAATATTGGATGTTCCAGCATTGAAGAACTATCACATCAGTTGATGGTTTTTTTAGAATGACTTATATGAACATTTTCTGAGTGCTGTCTAATATGAACTCTGTGACAAATAGCCTAAGATTTATAAGGTTTGAAAAAAATAAACCTTTATCAAATTCCAATGGTGAAGTGTTTCCTTTCTTGGATATAAATGTAAATGGCCCTAGATGCTTTCATCCATCAAATCTGAGAATAGAAAGATATCATGAGTGAATGCAGAATATGGTTTTATAACATGTTTGTGTGTGTTTACTGGCTCTCCTAAATAAAGTCGTAAAAGAGCTGCTGTAATTTAATATATACAGGCAGATGTTTAAAATTATAAGTCAGGGAGTTGATATCACTTATCTACCTATCCTTGGCCCATATATTCAGGGAAATGATCCAAAAGTAGGTCCAGGACATTCAGCAGCACCAGATACCTGGATCTCAGGCGCAGAGACCTGGAGGACAGGCTACCTGTGGCAAATGGAGACAGCTTACAGGACAGCCTCATGGGGGACTGGTTCCACCTCTTCCATGAGAAGCAGCTGCTGCTGTGGCTGGAGTCAGAGCTGCTGTGTAAGTTGAAGGGCAGCTCCTGGGTGTCCAGAGCAAACTCTGGTAGATAGTGGTCCAGCCAGAAGCTTCAGGGCGCAATTCATGGGTGGACCTCTAGAGAAGCAGAGGAGACAACAAAAAGAATCCTAAGTGCCACGTGTTTAAGATCTGGTACTAAAATAGCAAAAGCAAGACACTGAGGGAGGCCACAGGCTCAGAGCTGGAAGAGGACTGCTTTGTCAGGAAGTGGGGAAGGGTGTTCTGAGCTATTAAGGACCCACCACCTGAGATTCCAGTTAGCCTCTGTAAATGAACTGACTATGATACTTTTTTAAATTGAGAATTTGGGAAGAGTATATTAGAGTATGTTTAGGGAAAGTTTTAACTTTTCCTATTAATTGGCATAGCCAAATCCATTTTTAAATATTATAGCACTAGATCATTCTTTTGCCTTATTTGTGGGAGTATATTAAATCAGGTACTTAATTGTTTACATGTCTGTCTGCCTGACTAGGTCTTAAATTGTGTGTGTATGTTTGTACCTATAAGGTTTTTGAGAGCAAGGCCATGTCTTTACCTCTAGCACAGTACAATACCTGTAACAGAGATGTTTAATAATACGTGTCTAAAGTATTTAGAATTTACTCGGCATATCCTTGTATCTTTAAATTTGATTCTCTTTCTGTTTTTGATATCACAGCAAAGCGTAGGAGGTTTTCTTCAAAATCAGTTGTACTCACAGAAGCACAAAAACAGCTTATGATTTGCCACCTACCTCAGGTTCTCAGACTACATCTCAAACGATTCAGGTTAGTAGTAGTAGTATTCCAACTACACACTTCTTTGTTTGTTTGTTTTAAATATTTTTTTTTAAGTAATCTCTACCCAATGTGGGGCTTGAACTTACTTGATCTTGAACCCAAGATCAAGAGTCTCATGCTCTACTGACTGAGCCAGCCAGTCGCCCCTCCAACTACACACTTCTAAGTTAATCATTCCTTGTGCTTATAGTGCTTCAAAATTTAACACACGTGATGAATCAGATTTTAATAGTATGTTCTTGGCTATTAGATGACTTAACATCTATCTACTTCTGTGTTTTTTTAAAGACAAAAATAATTCTGTCATTATCTCTAGCCTTGACCAAGAGACACCATTTTCAATAACTAAGCTTCTGGTTAGCTTCCCTTGTAGAATGTATTGCCGATGAGTAGACAGACCCTTCACATTTTGGTCTGTAATATTATTCCTGTAAGCTTCTGCTTATTAGAGTTTAATATTCAGCATATTTTAGGTATAAAATTTTTAAATTTATAACTTAAGAGTATTTTACCCAATTGCTTCATTCTTGGAAAATATCTAAGGTATACCAGTTCAATTCAGAGCAGTTAACAAAAACAAAAAACTCTAATGTTCAGAAATATATTTAGGCAGGCGAATTAGTTTGCAAAACTGTTGGTTAAGCAAAGCATATGGTTTCATACCTTGCAATAACCATGTTAACCTTAGAGCTTATTCTTAAGTTACTTTATGTGCTATGATTTGAAAACTATCGAAACCGTGTTTTTCATACATATTGGTTTTTGGCTTATTTAAAGCTTTTTTGGCATGTATGTGTGTTTTTTAAGATTTTATTTATTTATTACAGAGAGTGAGGTAGAGAGAGAGAGAGCACACGAGCAGGGGCAGAAGGAGAGGGAGAAACAGGCTCGATCGCAGAACCCTGGGATCATGACTTGAGCCCAAGGCAGACGCTTAACTGACTGAGCCCCCAGGCTCTCCTTAAAGTTTTTAAAAAATAATTAAAATAATAATTTTTTTAATCCAAACTTTACAGAAAGTAAAGAAGCACAAAGTAAAAGTAAGTCTTTCCTTTCAGCCCTGCTTCCCAGAGATATTCGCTGTTAATTTTAGTCAGTTATTTCAGTTACTTATGGAAGCTGTTAAAGGTAGAATCAACAAATGTGTGAGTGCTGTTAAATGCAAGATGTTGTTCTATGTTCTTTGGGAAATATAAAGTAGGATCCTCTCCTCAAGATTATAGTCAGACATGCACAGAAATAGTGGTGAAATAGAAATACTAAGGGGATGGCTGGCTCAGTCAGTAGAGCATGCAACTCATAATCTCAGGGTTGTGCATTCAAGCCCCATATTGGGCACGGAGCCTAGTTAAAATTGTTTTAAAAATTAAAAAAAGAAAAATACTAAGTATGACAAGTTATATACAAATTGACTTATCAGAGATTTGGAAGAGGGAGTTAGCTGATGTCTAAATGTTCCCAAAGTCTCTCTAATGGCATAGGGGTCTTTATATCATTCAAGTCTCAGTTCATATGTCTGCTCTTTAGAGCAGACTTCCTTGACCATCCTATTTAAAAGTAGCACCACCCAACCCACACTATCACATTACCCTATTTTTGCTTAAATGGCAAAACCCACTATGTGCAATTAGTAGTTTATTTACTTATTTCTCTCCCTGAAAGTGGAACAGAAGCTCAGTAATGACAGGGACCTTGTCTATTTCATTCCTGTATCCCAACGCCCAGAACCGAGCTCCGTGCATAGTAGTTGCCCAAAAATATTTATTAAGTGAATGAATGGGGCATATAAAGGAGGAAGGAACACTTTAGCCTAAGGGAGCAACATGAACAAAGGTATGGATCAGGACCAGGGAAGGGTATACTACAAAAGGTTTAATGAAATCAGGTGAGACCTGTCATTGTGCATAAAATCAAGTGGAATAGAAACAAGATTAGTTAGAAGGTTAATATTGTATTCCACAGCCAGGTAAGAAGGGCCAGGGAGCATGGAAAAGTAAGAGCATAAATGAGCTTCTGTAAAGACAGAACTGTAAGGACTTAAATTTTTGTTACTTAAATTTGTACTGACTTGGCTACTATAAACTGTTGAAGAACTTCCTGTTCTTCCTAATTGCTGCTTTAATCTGGTATTTGAAGTTCTCCTTTGAGTTAAACCTATTTGACTCCATCCCTTTTGCCCAAAACATTTTTGACCCTTCATGCCATATTTCTTTCTGATTCAGAGATTTTGTTTATGCTGCCTTTACCGCATTTGTCTTTCTCCTTTTTCTGCATCTGTTCAAAAAGCACTATTATATTTGCCAATGTATAAAATATATAGGATATATAAAAGATAAAAGGGAGAATGGGGTAGGGCAGGGGCGTACAGGAGCCTCTGAAAAAGCATAACAAATGGAACATTTCTAGTACCTTAGACACTCCCCATGTGTGCCTCCCAGTCTAATGCCCTCCCTTCTCTTTGAAGCAAACCACTATGAACTTGGGGTATAGTGTTATCATTTTATTTCCATCAGCAGAAAAAAACTGGGTACCTAACTTAATCAATAGGAATGAGTATTGTCTATTTTGATGGCTTATAAGTATTTATTTAGCATTAAATAATGTAAGGTTTGAATTTTATGGTAAACTAAATGAATCTTTTGAATGATGGGAATTATAGGAACTTGTGTTAAGCAAGTCCCATTTTTTAATATGCTTGGTCTTCCATGTTGACTAGTTACAGGTGCATTGAATATAGGATCTCTTATACATTTCATGGGAAAAGTTTTGGGATATGGCTCTTAGTCCAACAGATAATTTAATTTGTAAGTCTAACCTTTAGTTCCATACAATTTTATATTGTACTAATAGCATTTTCATATATTTTTGCTTCATAAAACCTGTCTATCTTGCTTTCTCCTCCTCTACTTACTATTATTTATCATAACCCCATGTTATTTTAGTACTTTAATGCTATCCTATTTTCATCTGTGTCTGTCTTTTGTCTCTGCACCACTGTAAACCAAGCTGCATTACAATCTCTTGAACAACACATTATTTTCCCCTATAGCAACAGCTCATACTATGTGTATGATAAAAACGTTGCTTGCCATACTTTGGTCCAGTACCAGGATGCATGACCAACAGACAGAAAATGACAGTACAGAGGCATTGTTTGAGTTCTGTCCCTAATGAGCGTTGTACTGACTTACAAGGAAGGGTTACAGTTCCTATTTTTTTCTTAGAAGAGCTCTAAAGTGTTCTGAAGAATTAGAGGTGCCTTGTTTTGTCCTGCTTTTTCTGTACATCTGGTCAAGAATGGTCCAGATTATGTCTCCCAAGAACAAATTCTAGATTCTGGAATCCTCCTAATGGTGTGACAAGGCAATAAAGAATTAAAAACCCTTTGGTACCTTGAATTAATCTATTAGAAGGGGGAAACTGCTATAGGGCCATATTTCCTTTGCTGAAAGTTAATTTACTTCGTATATTATCATCTAACTACAGAAGACAAATATTTTAAAACCTGACCAGACCTATTTAATAAAACTAAATTCTTCCACTTATAGCCAATTCCAGCATTGAAAGGATTTTATATTTCCATTATTTTACATATGATACTTTGTATTCTATACAGAGGTCTTTTATTATGACTGTCTAAACCTAGTACATGGTTATATTCCCTTGACTTTTTTTGATAATTTTACCCTGGTTTGTTCACAGGTGGTCAGGACGTAATAATCGAGAGAAAATTGGTGTTCATGTTGGCTTTGAAGAAATCTTAAACATGGAGCCTTATTGCTGCAGGCAATCCCTGAAATCCCTCAGACCAGAATGTTTTATCTATGATTTATCTGCTGTAGTAATGCACCATGGGAAAGGATTTGGCTCAGGACACTACACTGCCTACTGCTATAATTCTGAAGGAGGTATAGATGGGGAAAAGTATTTTACCTTGGGTCAGACTTGGAAGTTGGCTTTACAATTTCTAAATTGGCCACTAAATCATCTTAAGTGAAGCCACTTGACCTTTTGTTTTTTTTCCAAGAATGCTTCTGCAGTTCATAAAACAAAACAAAGCAAATACAAAGAAAACAAGGTTTGTGCAGAAAATGGCATATTTTCTGCAGGATTGTAGTAGTTTTGACTTTCAAAGGCTGTAGCAATAGGATAATACGGATGGTCACATTAATTAAAAGTCAGATTGCTGTCTTACGAGCCCATTTCTAAGGGCAAGTCCTCTGTTTACTGGTTTCATTTAATTTTGTTAGGAAACAGAGCATTTAATGAACTGGAGATCACAGATATATTTGAACAAACTCTTAAGTTCAGGTTTTAATAAAACTTTTTTTTTTTTTTTAAGATTTTTTTATTTGACAGAGAGCAAGAGAGGGAACACAAGCAGGGGGAGTGGAAGAGGGAGAAGCAGGTCTCCCGCTGAGCAGGGAGCCTGATGTGGGGCTCCATCCCAGGACGCTGGGATTGCGACCTGAACCAAAGGCAGACGCTTGAAGACTGAGACACCCAGGCACCCCTAAAACTCACTTTCACTTACTGCCTCCATTGACCCTCAAGGACAGTCTTCAGAGATAGCAAAATTGATTTAGGTTTCACTTTTTCTTTCCCCTTCCTTTACTACTGAACGAAGACTGAGCCTCTCCATTCATACCATTCCCCCTCACCCAGAAAAGAGGTATGGAGAGAAAGCCCACATAATCCACGAAGGCAATTAATTTAACAATAAACTACCAAGAGTGAGGTGTACACTGCTTTACAGTATAATTAGCAAAAGCACTAACTGGTAAGATTATACCTAGAATTAAGGATAATGTCAAGTGAACTAATCAGATTTTTTTAACTTCAGATTACTTCTAGAATAAAGGTAGATGATTCCAGAATAACATACTGCCCAAGCTATATTTCTCATTAACAGAAATGAATTGGCTAATTATTTTCCCTTCAAAGAAACGTAACTCTCACTGAAATTAATGCCTTTAAATCCATTTTAATTTATATTAGAAACTTCTAAAGTTATTTTATAAACATTAAGTATATTTCTGTGCTTCACTCTAGGGTTCTGGGTACACTGCAATGATTCCAAGCTAAGCATGTGCACTATGGATGAAGTATGCAAGGCCCAAGCTTATATCTTGTTTTATACCCAGCGAGTTACTGAGAATGGACATTCTAAACTCTTGCCTCCAGAACTCCTGTCTGGTAGCCAACATCCCAATGAAGAAGCTGATACCTCTTCTAATGAAATCCTTAGCTGATCCAAAGACAGTGGGGCTTTCTTCTTGTGGTTTTATATATACTTTTTAAAAGGGCTTACAATTTTGAGCTTCATTGTTTTAATTTTTTACTTAGGAATCAGTGCACTGTTTATTCATTTTGTATCTACAACAAAACTCCTTTTACAGAGCCAAGATTAGCATAAATGCATATATCAATGACAGCAGGTAACTTTTTTCAAGTACTTGGGAGTTTTAAACTTGGTATTTACTTCAGACTAGCATTACCTCTTTTTTATTTTGATGTCTTAATTGGCTCAGATCATGAATTTGTGCAATCTTTTACTGAAGTTCAGGTGGCATCATTTTATACATTTATTTATCTTTTGTAGGCATTTTCTATAGAAATTCTTATTAGATGGAAAATTAGATACTTTCTTCACTAACAGTCACACCAAAAAAAAATTTCTTTCAGGCCATTCGTATACTGAAGTTACCTCTGCCCCTTGAAGGGAGTTAAACTACCACATTCATTATGAAATATCAAGGTATCATCTAAATACTCATCAATCACACTAATTGATATTCCTGAGGCTTTGTTACAGGGCTCAGAATAGACATTACTTTAATGGAACTTCCATTTTTCCAAAAATGTATTAAGTTTTAATAATTGTTTTTTATTTGGCATAGTCCAAATTTATACAAATGAAAATGACAGCTTTATAAATAGTATATTTAAATTACTTCAGTACTGTGGACATGAAAACAATGATGGCTGGGACTTTTATGATGATTTGTTTGGCAGCAAACAGGTTTGCCCAGATTCTAATAAACAGTCTTATTAAAAATCTGAATTCAGCAGTGTACTATGATATGCAAGTACAGTTTAACTTGAATAAGTTCATATTATATGTTTAACATTAGATCTCTTAAAAGCTTTGTACCAACCATATCATATCTTGAGATTTTTTAAAGGAAAAAAATGTCTTCTTGAAGAGAAAAAAAATTGCGTAGGACAGAGAAGATAATTGTTCAAAATTGGCAACTGGGCAACATGTTCAGCATCTCGTATTTCTAAATAACTAAAGGCTTGGATTACTTTTGCTTCAATTATGTGAAGACTAGGAACCTCAGATATTCAAACACTGGGCCCTTACTTTTTTAATTAAAAATTATCTAAACTTGCATTTTATTAAAAAATATAGTAGGAAATACTCTTTGTTCTTCCCTAATCTTACTAGATCTCTTCAAAATCCTACGGCTGCTAATTATTCACTAACCTCTGTAGATCAGCTATTTAACATCTTAGCTCAGTGTGAACCACTGGAAGATAATTTTTTCCTTTTTTAAGTGGATTTTCTTGCAGGTTGAAATTTTAATGAAAGATAATATCCTGTAGAATGCTGTTCTCTGCTAGTGATCATCTATTAAATATAAGCTTGAAAAGGATTAGCAAATTTTACTTAAATTTCAGAGAGCAAGTCATTGGGGCAGCTGATCATGAAGTGCAATGAGAATTTATCTCTGAACAGACAAATCATTATGCCAAAAATACAGCTTGAGTATTAAATGGCTAAAGTTTAAAATCGTTCATTTAAATACCTATGCAAGTTGTTACCTCAACTGTTAATGTAATTATACCTCATTAAAGATTTATGTGGTCAAGATACTAGAGTCTAGCCTCTTTTAATTTCAAGGATTACTTTATACTTGGGTTAACTTAGCTGTACACTTTTGCACCTAATTTTAGGGAGATATTTTAAAAACCACTCTGGAAGCTTTGCTGTTTGTAGTAGTATAGTTGCTTGTTTCAGTACTTACTTCGATATAAAAATATACGAAAGAAAATGACTTAGCTTTTTACTTTAATCCCTCAAAACCAAAACCTATGGGGGAAGCTGTGTGTGTGAGGTCAAAGGGGTATATGGGAACTCTACTTTATGCTCAATTTTGCTACAAACCTAAAACTGTTATAAAAAAATTTATTAAATTTACAACAAAACTAAAAACCTAGCCAGTGAACAAAAACTTAGATTTCTTATTGTATATCTCAGTGTAGACTTCTACATTCAGCTAAGTTGATCTAACAAAAAACAACATGTTTTGGTTGTAAAATAATTTACTAAAGGCACTATTTGTTAAACATCAAACTAATAATTTGTTACCAATAAGGTACATCATTGTAAACATGACAAAATGATTTCAAGAGATACATGGCTAGTAGGTAAACAATACAATTTTTTTAAGTGACAGCTTTCCTATTTACAAGATCATATTCCTTCCAGCTATTCCAGGGGCGTGCAGTGATGCTACTGCTCCCAACAGTTACCTGGGACGGGGAGCTTGGAGCTCATAACTGGTTTGAGATCACTACTGCTAGAGGTCTTACAAAGCTCCAAAATTCTTCACTCCTAAGGTCAATTGTAAAACTCTTGAGCTTAGAAATCAAGATACTTTCTATCTCCCACCAAAACACATCAAAAAGGTATGGACTTAGAACCCCAAAAGAACTAGCTGGAGGGCCCAAGACCTGTAACACGTCCAAGCATGAATTGGTGAGCTCTGCCACTAAGCACATCACAGAAGATGGAGAAAATAATCCAAAAGTAGCTCTTGAACATTAGCACCATAATAAACATGGCTCATATAGCTAAAAACTAGATTGTTTATCCCACAAGATAACATTCATTTATTTATAACTCTAATGCTGGAAGAGCAGCTTTTTAATGTATAGTAAGTGATCTAAGTACAGAAGTCCGGTTTTTCTTCCTATGAGAAAAACATTAAACAAAATACAAACTGAACAGCATCCCAGAGGCAGTGAATCTTATTGTGCTAAAGCATTTACAAATTAAGGCTTTACCTTGGTACATAAACAATTTTAAAATTATGTTGGAACATTCCCAACAAATCAGTTACAAAGAATTCAAGCAATTTGTTCAAGAATCTGTAGTGGGACTCGGTTCAAACAAATATTCAGCATCTTACATTCAACTTATGCGCTTAGCTGCCATGATGAGTGTTACTGTTACCTCACTCCCTGAAATGCCACCCAGAGTTTTGAATTCAAGCCAGTCAAGGGGCAGGGAGTTAAAATAATCTGGCTCACTAATGAAAAACCCTAATAATTCAATTAAACTTTTCTAACTAGAGCACGATTCAAGTACAGGAAGTTTCCGTTTTAGTATTTGTAGTTTTAAATGCCCTTTTGGTTTACTGAGTAAGCTGAATACATTTCCTGATAAGTACTACCACTGGACAAAGGATCTAAATGCTGAGATTTTATTAAATCAAGGTTTCAAGCTGGTACAATGTTCCCACTAGGTCATGTTTCAATTAACAGATCTTTCCAATGTCAGGAAAAAATGAAAGACAAAAGATTAATATGGTTCTAAAAAAAATAAAGGCAAACTACTCCTAAAGCTCTGTATTAATTTATGAAGATTCTCCCACTTTATGCATGTATAGCTCTTGTTTTAGCTGCTATGTCAAAAGAAAAGTTTCACTGTAGAGGTCTACAATCAAGATAAAAGGCTCTACATTTCCCTACATATTTAGCTATTTATGTTTAGCTAATTCCTGTGCAGAATTATAACCACAGACATTGAAATATAGCTCTCAGATCTGAAAATGTCTTTATTTTTTAGAAAATGGATTCCAGGAAGGTTAAAAAGCAATACCAGAGGGCATAGGTGCAGAATTGTATGTAGTCATTCAAAGCATTCAATTAAGAATATGGCAATATAAATATCTGAAAAGCATCTCTTAGGTGTTCAAAACAAAAAATGTATATAAGTCATTCCTAACTAATTTGAGCTTTATAGCATTTCCTAGATGGGAAAAACAGTTAACACTTGAAAGTCCTGAAAGCTTTTTCCTTGGCTAATTACATTAGATGGTTTGCCTTTGATCAAACTCCTTCCTTTTTAAACATGGATAAAAGCATTACATAGGTCCACTGTTAAACAGACAACATGTTGCAAATTACTTCTGGTATAATGTATTCCAACAAAGCTTAGAAAATAAAAGATGTTGAGGCGGCTTTGGACTAAGTTTAATAGTCATCTCCTCTGCTGACAACTTCTTTACACGTTGGACGCAACAGTATGGTATGTTCAAACTGCGCTGTATATGATCCTTTAATGTCACATAATGGTGGATATGGATCTACAATGCCCAAATCACACAGATTCTTCAAAGCCATCAAGTATTTACTTTCTCCCAAGCGATCCAGCCATCTGCGGCAGAAGGCAAGGGTGCCAAAGTTTTCATTGATGACATTTAACAAATGTTTTGTTCTTGGAAGCCTAAGAGGAGAAAATCCAAAATTAACAGGTAGCTTAAAAAGTTACCCACTCATTTTCCCCATTAAGGAAAACATACAGTAGACGTGGCTTTACTCAGTAATTCAAAAACCTTTTTGATGCCTCTTTTTTTTTTTTTAAAGATTTTATTTATTTATTTGACAGAGATAGAGACAGCCAGCAAGAGAGGGAACACAAGCAGGGGGAGTGGGAGAGGAAGAAGCAGGCTCATAGCGGAGGAGCCTGATGTGGGGCTCGATCCCATAACGCCGGGATCACGCCCTGAGCCGAAGGCAGACGCTCAACCGCTGTGCCACCCAGGCGCCCCTTGATGCCTCTTTCAACATTCAGAAGTCAGAATGTATAACAGCCCATACCTAATTATACATGGCAGCTGAATGGGAGACCAGCTGAAGGCTATCCTATATTTACGTGTCTATGCGCTTATGTGTGTTAAATTCCCAGTCAAGACTTGTCAACAGTACTATGGTGGGAATTTCTTTTGCGCATCAAGCTGAAAGACCTAAACATAAATGAGGTATAAATCCATCCTTAAACCATCTTCTCCGAAAAGTTTAAGGGGGAGAAAAAGGTAAAAATAGAAAGTTTACCAACAGGAAAATATTAAGAACAAAAACCTAGAAATGCCAGCAAAATAATTACCTCTCAAATGATTACTGGAAACTGGATCTTAAGAGAATACTTGCCTATATCATTTTTATCTCAGTTAAGATTTTTAACAAGACAATTTCTTTACTATAAAAATCCACAAAACTTACTGATAGGCTATAGAACTGTACATTTATGAATATACCACTGTGGATGTTTGTCAAATTTTTAAAAATGCTGCTATCTGGGCAAAGAAACTTATAAAAACAATGGTCTCTCACCTGATTGGCACATGTCCAACATCAAAGTTTTTCATATAGTGTGAACATTCCATATCATCATGAACAACGCCTTTTCCTGTGCTTCCAAAGGTTTCAATGGCATACACCTCTCCTTCCTAAAGAATATGTAAGAGGGGGAGAGAAGAAAAATCCAAAATTAATTAAAATTGCCATTTGTTCACTTCAGCCCGAGGTATTATTTACTTCATGTAAGAAACAACATGAAATAACGCCTCACAGTCATTATCCACCCTTCCCCACTTTATCTCCTTAGCATTTTTTGGTCTTTCTGTGTTGTCCTACTAGAATGTAGCCTTTATGGGGCATCTAGGTGGCTCAGTCAGTTAAGTGTCCATCTCTTGATCTCAGCTCAGATCTTGAGCTCGGGGTTGTGAGTTCAAGCCCCGTGTCGGGCTCCACACTGGGCATGGAGCTGACTTAAGGAAAAAAAAAAAAAAGAATGTAGCCTTTACATGGGCAGGGAATTTTAGTTTGTTCACTACTGCATCCTCAGTGACTACTAAAGAGACTGGCACCTAAGAGATGCTTAACAAAAAGTGCTGAAAAAAACCAATCCTTTGGCATACCCAACTTCCACAGCTAACTGAGCCATGGTGTGACCAGACACGATCTGCACATTCACACAGACCAATTCCTATTGGAGTACAGATGGCAAGTTAATTCTGCTCAACATAATACATACTCAACTATCACCAACTTTAGTTTGGAAAAAAAAATCAAAATGCTTCATAAAAAATACTATACTAATGGCACACACACCTCCATTCTTGTTGCCTCTCCTCCTTTCACAATAGGTACTGTTTTCCCAGCATGTATTCTATATGGCCCAATTGAATGTCCATTTAGGTTACGGATTGGTTTCACTGGTAAACAGGAAAAGACAGTTATTCAAGGTCTTCAGGAGCACAAACAGATCTCTTGGCTTTCTGGCACAGAGTTCAAGCATTGACTTAAAAATAAAACATAGTTCTACTAAATAACCTCACGTTGACATAGTTACATACAAACTGGAAAACTAGTGGAATATGAAAAGATGTTTACTATAGTGTTACTGATTAAAACTACAAGGGAGGAAGGGGAGATGATGGGAAAAGAACAAACTATGTCATGAGGACACAAGGGGGGGTCATCTAAGGACGTATTGTTAATAAAAGTTATAAAATGCCATGTACATTGTGATCACAAACAAAAAATAAGGAAAATCTAAACAATTACAAGGTCCTGAGACCAATGACAGAATGAATTGTGGTATATTCACACAATGGAACACTACACAACAATAAAAACAAAAAGCTGGGAATACAGTGAACAACTGAAATAAAATCTAAAGAAAAAAGAACAGAAGAAGGCAAAATTATATACATACTGTTTTATTATTATACATATCAAAATTAAGCACAATTATACTATTATTTAGGGATGCATAATTAGGTGATAAAGATATAAAGAAAAGCAAATGCAAATACTTTAGCACTCCAGACAGTGGTCTGCTAGAGGAAGTCTGCTGTAATTCAAAAGGGTATACAGAGGGGTGCCTGGGTGGCTCAGTCGTTGAGCGGCGGCCTTTAGCTCAGGTCATGATCCCAGGGTACTGGGATCGAGTCCCGCATCGGGCTCCATGCTCTGCTGGGAGGCTGCTTCTCCCTCTCCCACTCCCCCTGCTTGTGTTCCCTCTCTCGCTGTCTCTCTGTCAAATAAATAAAATCTTTAAAACAAAAACAAAAACAAAAACAAACCCCAAAAGGGTATACAGAATTGAAGGGCTTTTGGAGTGCTGGAAATATTCTATTCCACAAGGGATAAAATTATACAGCTTTCACAAATGCTTAAATGAATTTTTATGTTGTGTGTATCTCTTCATACACAACATAATTCCACAATTAAAAGAGCTTTACAAAAATCTAGCTTTACAATGCTAGAATTCTCAGTAGAAGCTACCCTTCTTTCAGGGCAGAATTAGGCAGCAAAGTTTTTTTCAACTCTACAACAATGAAACAATGACAATTATACTAGGGGGTGGCACAGAAAAATAAAACTCTCAATCAGCTCTTCAAAAAAATTCTCCTTCTTATACAAATAATAAGCTAAATTTACTTTAAAATTCAGCAAGCATCACTATTTCTCCAAGACCTGGCAAACTTAGCCCACAGGCCAATCAAAAACACATTTACATAAAAAGATTTCTTAGCTATACCAACCCAACATACAATCAAGTTGCAGAGAAGAAGCAGGGCACAGGAGTATCCATTTGTGCATTACACAGGTTGTGAGAGCACCAGGCTAATTCTGGGACCAATAACTGTAAAGGTAACTTCCCAATTCTGCAACTTCCGTATCAAGGTAAATAAAATCACTCCCTTGATGGCTCAGTTCTGTTACGTGGTTTTGGAAACTGCTGCTGGGAACACACCTTATCGTCCATTTTTTCATCTTCCCAATGTCATGATTTGCCTATACCCTTTCTGGTCAAACTAGTAAAAATTAATTATGCCACCCTCCATTAAGAACCTTGATCAACACAGTAACTGGTATCAAAAAAGAGGTGCTGAAACATTGGCTTAATAGAAAGAGTAAGAAGGCAGATACTGACTCCAGTATTTCAGGTTGGCATTGTTATGTGGTGACTAAACATTAAGTCTGTCACTTAATACACTTTGAAAGGCACACCACAAGCCAACCAAAGTTGCAGAAGTAGGAAAAAATAGAAGGGAAAGATGATTTGAGAGGGACTTGAACAAGAATTGTTTGTTGTGGCACCAATCCCAAATCTGAGGGCAGGAAATGACGAATTTGTTGAATATTAATAAATTCGAGGCACTGTCATAAAATTTACATTTCTTAAAAGAAAAAAAAAAAGAAAACATGATATCATTAATCCTACTATAGTCAAAGAAACTTGGGTTCTGTTTACAGAATTTACCTACGTTCAAAGATAGACCTGTCTGACCCTATAGTATGTTTTCTTCATTATCTCTAATACCTCCCCAACCAAGTGTGAGCAACCTCAAGAGTATTTTGATTTGTACTGGTGTTCACAGGATCTGAGAGAGAGCAACAAGGACCGACAGCATCAGATCACAGAAGAAGAACCCCTTTTGTAGTTGGTAGAAACATAATACCGTATCACTATCAGCAAGGTTATGCAAAGAATGCTAAAGGATGTGAATGTAATGAAGGCAAGGGAGCAAGAATGTTTTTGCAGAGAGGAATATAAAGAAGAGATAGGATTTGGTTAAAGGAAATGTAGGAAATATTCTGTGAGAAAGTTATTAGAATAGCAGTTACAGAAAGCAGCAGAGATTAGGAAGGGGGATAGTGGTCAGACCCTGAGAGCTGGAGGAAGGCTGGAATGATGAGAAAGCATAGGTGACTCTAGGGCTATGTACCTAAGGCAGTAGCTAGGAAAGACTAAGAGCAAGGGGAATAAAGATTAAAGGAAAGACACACAAGAAATTAACTGGACTCTAAATTCTGAATTCAACTCAAAAAAAGCAGTAGGGGCGGTCATCAATGGAAAGTCTTTGGCTTGTCTCTGAGCCTCAATCTGACTAATCACAGAAAACCAAGTCTGCATTTTGGCCAATCTGGGATAAATCCCTGGGTGTCCCATCAGCTACCACAGTAGCCTGGCAATAGTTCCCATCCAGTGACCAGTTTTCCTAATATGAGGAGGTCATTCACTGTCCCCCTCCACCTTTTTTCCATCTTTATATTCCCAGGAGATAAAGAAAAAGCAGTTGACCCAAAAGCACTCAACACTACTTTGCAAAATTAATTCTGCAAGAGGTCACATGCATTTCAAAATAAGAGACATTTTAAAAAAATATACCTTGATATGTCTTCCCATCTATTTCAACCTCATAGGATTCCATAACTTCTTGGATGGCCTCACCAACATCACACAGACGGACATCAATTCCAGCACACTAAAAACAAAATGATGTATACTCTGTTACTCAAAATGCAGAATTTTATAGCAATTTATTAGTATTTTAAAATAAAGGACAATTAAATAAACTGCTTTGCACATTATAACTTCCTCATATCTATAAAAGTCTTTGGTACATTGTAGTAGAATTACCCACTTAAAACCCTAAGGGCAGTAGACTGGTCTTCCATAACCCAAAGACCTTAAACAGGCTATAAAATGTTCAAAATATGTTGAATGAAATTGTGCTTCTAGTTCACATACCTTTATTCCAGTGTTAGTGGCATCTTTTACAGCTTTTAATAATGTATCATATTTGGGATTAAAAGTAACAGTAAAAGCACAGTCAATAATCCTACCTGAAAGAGAAAATTCTTCTTTAAGTTTACTTATCAGCTAGTCAATTTGTCTACTTCATAGCATCTACTCTATTAACCTTGCTAGTTAAAAGGAAAATAAAATGATGGGTTCAAATGAAGGTAACAGTCCAAGTACTCAGACAGCATTCACAATCAAAGTGGCAAAAAGTATAAATAGGTTACATAAAGGTTTCAGAATAAATTGGTACTTCAAGATAGTACCAATTCAGTACTAACCCAGGTAGATAAGCAAAATGACAAACAGAAACAAATCAAAGAGAAAAACCTGGGGAACTAAAGAATTAGCAATGTGGTCAGAGGAAATGTATAGGTCCATAGACACTAATCATCAGTCCAGCTTTGCCAATTTAGCAAAACCTCAGGTGAGTACTTAATCTGAGCTTTATTTCCTAAAGCGAGATAAAAAGGTACGAACCTAAGGAGGTTTGGGAGAGAATTTAGAAAAGCCAGCAAGTATATAAAGGTTGATAAAAAAGGATCTAAGTAAATGTTTGTTGTTGTTATATGGATAAATGTCTGAAACAACATGAAAATTGTGTGATTAAATTCTTCACACTTTGATACAAAGAATAATAAACCTCAACTACCCAACAGTTTGCATTATACTCCATTTATCAGGATGCTTAAAAGTAAATCTCAAAATCTGCCTCAACACAGCTCTACTGAAAAGTGAGGCATAAAGAAGAAAAGTGGGGAGTTCAAGTACCTGTAGCCCAATCCAACAGAGAGAAGACTAGTTTTTTTTGGGGGGGGGGTGGGTTGCTTATTTCTAAGAACTCACCACTTATATGTGTTCCAAAGTCTATCTTACAGATGTCATCATACTGTAATACTGTTGTGTCACCAGCATTTGGAGTATAATGGGCAGCACAGTTATTCAGAGAACATCCGGTAGGAAATGCCAGGCCTGCATTTAATCCATTCTCTTTAATTAGCTTTCGTGAACAGTCTTCCAACTTTTCACTATTAAAAAAAAATTGTTTACTTTTACATTTTTATCCTTATATACCTTACAGGTCATCAGGTCCAGAGCGTTTATACTAAAAATTCTTAAATTACATTCTGGGAGTGATCTGAGCACTTCCTGGATGTGAATAACTAACAGTTCTCTGATGCTATTAAAATAGTAGCTCATCTCTAAAAGATAAAAGAATTCAATTCCACTAGAAATCTGAAGAAACAGAACAACATGATCCACTTTTAACTTAGTTTTTTAGGAAATGAGATTCTTGACTTAGACTAATTTAAATGTTGATTACGTTTTATTTGCTCAATGTTGCACATTTTAAAAATTGAATTAGAGAACTGCTGCCTTTTACAGCTAATTACTTCTTAAAGGGAAAACTAGAGAAATAATTACTTTTATTGGTTTCTTCACTGCACTATAACTATGTTTTGTGACCAACAATTTTAATATGAATTGTTAGCAAATAACAGATTTTCAAACAGGACATAGGGATCATAGTAATGTGTGCATGTGCACATACAAGTGTACATGAGTACAAAATAAGGAGGATGAGGTACAAATGTCCTCTTACAATTTCCTCATCATATCCACAGTACAAGAACTCAGAGATATTTCTAGAAGCTTCACTTCAGGTTTTAGCAAAGTAGCAATGAAAGCCAAACATTACAATTGGAGTAAGCACTAAAAAAAAAATTTTCTTTTTATCATGTTCTTACAAAAACATATTCCTTTTACCAGATTTCTATCATTGTCATCCCAGGCTTGATCCAGCTCATAACATATTTTCTAACTTGTCGATGTGCTTCCGCAGCTTCTCGAAAATCATTCCAAATCTCTTCACTGGCTTGATCTAATGCCTTCTTTTCTTCACTCGTAGTTCTCCAAGCAGCTGTTCGCCTTTATAGTATGTACAGCATAGTATTAGTCATTTAAGAAACAACAGAGAAGCATAAAAGCTGAGAGAGATAAAAAATACACTAATATAAGACCTTTTAGATAAAAATGTTACACATTTAGTTTCTTTTATTAAATGTCAGTAAAGTTTCTGAAATACAAGTAGTCACACATTTGTAATCAAGCCAAATCAAGTTAAACCTTCCTTAAGACTGAAAAACAAAATCAAGTGAGATTTCATTCATAGAGAGACTAAAACTCTGCCACACACACACAAAAAACACAAAAAGAAAAAAATCAGAAGTCAGAAGAGAGTCCTAGAAACCCAGGAGTGGGAGAAAAAAAATCATCCTTCCACTCAAGGTTACAGTCTAAGAGACTTCAAAAGACCAAAAATTAGCATTTAACTTCATACACAGGGTAGTACTAATGCAAAAACTTGACCTGGAAATCTACATAACCTCCCTCAAACATGAAATATTATGTGTTTTTGTAGGATTTTTCTAATTGTATGTATGTATGTATGTGTATGTGTGTATGTATCTATACATCTATATATGAAGTGAACTTCCTTGAAGGATATGGCTCATATTTTAAAACTGCCAGGAGTAACAAACATTTTTTTATTCAGTATCTGGGAATAAAGAGATCCACTGACACCCTTTAAGCAGCATATTTCAAAAACAGTAACTGTTATCAAATAAAAATCTTTTTAAAAAGTTGTTAACTTTCACACATTAAGCAATATTGAATATAGAGCTCACAAACTCAGTGATCACCGATGTATAAATTATACTCGGTTATGAAAGTGATGCCTTCAAGGAATTACTCTTATTTGTCTCTAAGTATGGCCTGCAGGCAAATCGAGCCTGGCACCTGTTTTGTAAATAAAATTTTACTGCAATACAGTTAAGTCCATTTGTTTACATAATGTCTATACCTACTTGCATGCTACAGAGGTAGAACTGAGGAACACCCAAGGCCTGAAATATTTACTGTATGGTTATTTTTTTTTAAAGATTTTATTTATTTATTGGACAGAGAGAGACACAGCGAGAGAGGGAACACCAGCAGGGGGAGTGGGAGAGGGAGAAGCAGGCTTCCTGATGAGCAGGGAGCCCGATGTGGGATCGATCCCGGGACGCTGGGATCACACCCTGAGCCAAAAGCAGACGCTTAACGACTTAGCCACCCAGGCGCCCACTATATGGCTCTTTAAAGAAAAAAGTTTATACAACTGCTCTACACTGTGCCCCTAAGTTAATGCCCCCAAATGCTGTGAGTTTTTCTGTATCACTGTCAAGTTCATTATGATACCACCTACTGGGGCACCTGAGTGGCTCAGTCGGTTAACCGTCTGCCTTCGGCTCAGGTCAGGATCCCAGGGTCCTGGGATCGAGCCCCACCTCGGGCTCCCTGCTCAATGCAGAGCCTGCTTCTTCCTCTTCCTCTGTCTCCTGCCTCGTGCTCTCACTCTCTATCTCAAATAAATAAATAAAGTCTTTTAAAAAAATTGATTACTTCCTACTGCAGCAGCTACCTGTGTGCCAACATCTAGCACCTCTAATTTGCCACAAAGACCCAAAGGGGCTGTCCTATGTCAACTGAGGGATACTTAAGCTTCAGAGGCTTCTCTGGCTTATTTTGTTTGGAAATGTATTTTGGACCTGTATACTGATGTTATCAGAAAACTGAAATATTGCAGCACCATCTGTTAAGGTCAGTTTTAACTCCACAAATATTTAAATGTGTATGAACTACTTTTATCAGAATAGTGACGACTCAAGAGGCAACTCCTTCCTAATAACAGTATTCAAATGAACAACCTCAGACTAGAAGTTAACAGGATAAGATCCTTTAAAAAGAACATTCCCAACATGTGACTCAACCTTTTTCAGCTGCAATACACTTATACTTAGTTGCTCACTCCATGATGGGATAGACAAGCCACAATCTCCTGACCTCCAGATGTAACTCCAGTTCTTTCTCTCTCCTGAATCCAAAAATCCTTCCTGGGAACCAAGAACCCAAGTATTCTAAGAACAAACCATTTCCAGGTATAAGAGTACTGGCTAAAGTCTCAGATTAATTTTTAAACTAAACATATCACAATTCTTCGTCTCTTACATGGGCTATAACTCTGGCACATATTCTACAGCCATACCTATATGCACACCCCCGCCTCAAAAGCCAAACATTTTGTAAAAAGCAAAAATATCCTCAAACGTTTTCTCTAGAATGGTAAGATGACAGACTATGTCCACAAGGAACTGACGGATATTGTGTATGAAGGGCCATGAAAATGAAATTGGTCATTATCAATTTTCATTTCTTCTCAATTCTTCAAATCCACTTCTTATAGGTTAAAATGTTATTAAATTCCAAATGCTATCTGACTACATTTTAGAATCAGAACATAGTACAATAAAGATCCCCAATACTGAAATCAACAAGCTTCACATGATCTTACACTTCTGAAGCTACACAGCTGATTCTTAGAAGCAGTGAATTCTTCAAAAGGTTATGGAATGTTCTGCATTATTGGTGAAGAGTTACCAATCAGAAAATGGATTAAAGAAATTATTTTTCTAAGTCTTGAGTTCAAATTGAAAGTCATTAGAGTAATATTCAAGCATCTAAAATTATAATCCTAAGCTTGTACTATTAACAAAAAATATTATGAAGGAGCCTCTCCCCTTTCCTAAGTTTAATATTTTGATGTTCAGTCTATTTAGCAAAAATAGAGAAATTAGTAAGATGAAAAAAAATTCCGAGCTCATAATAATTATCCAAAAGGGCAATTAATTCATTCAACTGACAGAGGTGGGTTACAAATGCTTTTAAAATATATTATGTCTGTGCAACAAAACTATCAGAGTAATTGCTTGAAAGAGAATCTTTGGGGCGCCTGGGTGGCACAGCGGTTAAGCGCCTGCCTTCAGCTCAGGGCGTGATCCTGGCGTTATGGGATCGAGCCCCATATCAGGCTCTTCCGCTATGAGCCTGCTTCTTCCTCTCCCACTCCCCCTGCTTGTGTTCCCTCTCTCGCTGGCTGTCTCTATCTCTGTCGAATAAATAAATAAAATCTTTTAAATAAAAAAAAAAAAAAGAGAGAATCTTTACAGAAGTGTTTACAGAGTATGTAAATTCACACCTCTTTCATATATGAGTCTTTTCAGTATTTCATTTTTACTAGATTAAAAGAAGAAAATATAAGTAAAACCAAAAGGATACAAAGGAATCCAATTATTAATTTCAAACAGTCATAAACATTTCTGAACTCATTGCATAGATAACTTAAAAGCTAGTTATATTTGTATTTTTATTTTATTTATTTATTTTTTAAAACATTTTATTTATTTGACAGAGAGAGACAGCCAGCGAGAGAGGGAACACAAGCAGGGGGAGTGGGAGAGGAAGCAGCAGGCTCCCAGCAGAAGAGGGAGCCTGATGCGGGGCTAATCCCAGGACTCTGGGATCATGCCCTGAGCCGAAGGCAGATGCCTAACGATGAGCCACCCAGGCGCCCCAAATTTGTTTTGTTTTTTTTTTAAAGATTTTATTTATTTATTTGACAGAGATAGAGACAGCCAGCGAGAGAGGGAACACAAGCAGGGGGAGTGGGAGAGGAAGAAACAGGCTCATAGTGGAGGAGCCTTATATGGGGCTCGATCCCATAATGCCGGGATCACGCCCTGAGCCGAAGGCAGACACTTAACCGCTGTACCACCCAGGCGCCCCCACCCATATTTGTATTTTTAAAGCACTATATGCCACATTTATTAAAAAACCATTGAAAAATGTATGTCTTTAAAAAAATAAAAATAAAAAAATAAAAATGCATATCTTTAACCCAGAAATAATTAAGAATGCACGCAGACATGACACCAATTCCTTCCTCTGAAAACTGGTACTTAAAAGGGAAAAATAAAGCATGTTTTTAAACTCTGCCTGCCTATAAGAAACTATAGTTAATTGATGAAGTTAATTGATACCCAGCTGATGAAGGAAAATTCTTCTTATAGGTCAGCTAGTAAATGTAGAAGGAACAAGAGAATTAGAAATTTACCATTTTGCAGTCCCCAATGAAATAACTGATAAAGCATGGGTAGATATTAAAATAATTAAGTAAAAAGTTGTTGAAGGAAAGGATATTCCAATGGTACTAAACTACCCCCACAGATTACTTGGAAACTGTGAAAAGAAAAAAGTACTTTTAAAAAAGAAACAGTGGGTTGTTACCACATTAAACAAGTGAACAAATACAGTAAAACTAGTAACAGAAAAACCTGACTTTACATCTGATGCAACAGACTATGATACAATATGAAGAACATAATATCACTTATGATATGTTCCTGCCAAAGTGCTTAATCTAAATCTAATCTAACCCTTTACAACTATTTCCAATTTACAGAAAATAAAGGAATAGAGATAAAAGTTTAATGATACCACAAGGAAATAATAAGAGAAATCCCAGAATATGAGACTTTCTAAACTACCTGGTCTCCAAAGAGTCAGTGCAATAGAGAAGAAGGTGGGGATTCTAACTATAAGCACTCTATGAACCTTGACTAGATCGTGGTTTAGAGGGCAAAAATAGCTAAAGAGATGTTTCAGGGATAATAAGGAAAAAAATCCTAAACATGAACGAGGTATTTACATGATACTGGAAAATTACTGTTAAGTTATATAAATGTGATAATTCAGAGAACATCTAATTCTTGGGAGATGCCTGAAGTTTGTTTGTTTTCTTAAGTAGGCTCCATGCCAAGCATGGAGCCAACTCAGGGCTCAAACTCACGACTCTGAGATCCATTCCCAACAGATTCAGCTCTCAGAGGGGAGTCTGCTTCTTTCCTTCTCCTTCTCCCTATGTCCCCACCCACTCCCTCTGAAATGATTAAATAAATAAATCCTAAAAACAAACAAACAAACAACAACAAAACAAAACCTGAGCTGGGATCAAGAATCGGACACCTAACAACTGAGCTACCCAGGTGCCCCAGATGCTTGAAGATTTTAGAAGTGAGGGCTCAAAAGAGACTTGGGGCACTCGGCTGGCTCAGTTGGTAGAACATGCAACTGTTGATCTTGGGGTCATGAGTTCAAGCCCCATGTTGGGCTTGGAGATTTAACTTAAAAAAAAAAAAAAAAAGACATTTTTAAATGGTCTAGCAAAAAAAATAAAAATAAAAAACACATACATAGAGACATATAAAAATACTGATTTCTTCACTAACATGAAAACAAATTTAAAAATGGGTTATAAAGCTGTTTGTAGTACAGTTCTATCTTGAAAAACATTCCCAGGTATTTATAATACACACCTTTATACAGAGGCTATAGAGGAAGAAACAGCATGTCAATCAATAGTGGTTTTAAAATTCACAGGCAGAATTTAGATTTTTATTTTTTTCTTTTTGCTTATCTGTATTTCCTACTTCTTTATTAATGGATATGTATTGTTTATAGAACAACTGTCCCAAACAACTGCCTACTAAAGTTAGAAATAGGTATCAAGAATTTCAAAATAATTCTTCATTCTACTTCTAGAGATCCAGAATAAGAGAAAAATCAGATCTGATTAATAAACTAAGCTATTCACCAAGGAATTTTTTCTAATGGTAAAAACCTGAAAATTCAAAACTAGGGAAATATTCAAAAATAGGGAAATCACTAATAAAATCATGCTAAGTACAAAAGAGAATAACATTATAATCATTCAAAATTGGTTTAAAAAATTTTAATGATACAGGAAATGCACACAGAATGTCAATTTTTTTAAAAAGGAAAATTACTAATTACAAGAGGAAAAGATAGTAATGACACACTAGAGAAACTGGACACTACCTTATCCTAGTGATAAAATCACGTGCCTTCAGATGTAACAACATTGAATTATCTACTTGTCTAGTATTCCATCCAAAAATACACAAACTACTGGGGCACCTGGTGGCTCAGTCCGTTAAGCTTCTGACTGGCTCAGGTCGTGATCTAGGCAGGCTGGCCCTGTGCTGAGTGGGGAGTCTGCTTCTTCCTTTCACTCTCTGTTTGCCCCTGCTCAAGCTTTCTCTCAAATAAATAAAATCTTTCAAAAAAATACACAAACTACTCTCAAATAATTCAGAAAAAGTAATATGTATACAGATTCACCAATATATTATTTTCTACATTTACCTTCTTTCTATCTTGCAAGGAGAAAATGTTATCTTACTGGTATATTATACAGTATATGTATAATGGTCATATTCCATTGGGGGAAAGAACGATAGACGAGGCTAATGTTAAAGACGACCTGAATGAAAGGTATGCAGGAGTTCTTTGTACTATGCTCTTAATATGGAATTATTTCAAAATAAAAAGTTAAATAAAATATTGTACTCAACCTGGGTGGTAGTTACACAGGTGAGTTCTTTGTGATAATTCATGCAATTTTTAGTAAGTTTATTAAAAAAAAAAATGATGGGGAAAAAAGAGAGATAGAGGCAAACCAAGAAACAGACTCTTAACTGTAGAGAACAAACTGATGGTTACCAGAGGGGAGGAGGTGTGGGGGATGGGTGAAACAGGTGATGGGGATTAAGGAGTGCACTTGCACTATGTTGTACACCTGAAACTGTAAAACTGGAATTAAATGAAAACTTAAAGAAAAAAATGAAGGCAGATACAAAACTGTATTTAATACTTTACCAAGTCTGTAAGAATACTGATTCTGATCTATTTGCAAATAATCAAAACTGATTATATGAATGTCAAAAAAATACCAAACTTCACTAAAGCTCAAACATAATCACAATATTTTTTTTATTTTTCCACAGATACAACACTGCTTTCAATATTTAAGTATTACTCCAAAAAATATTATAAGATAAAATTAATATCTTCCTCTATTGTTTCAAAAACAAGAGTTATTCTACCTCCATAATGTTTAATTTGCAATAGAAAATGATAGTAAGGAGTGAAAGGTAGTTTTTAAGTTTTATAAAATCTCAATTTTTCTTCTATTAAACATTACTTCAAGTTTTCTACCACATTCACATGGTTAAAAAAATATTAACAAGTGCGCCTGGGTGGCGTAGTCGTTAAGCGTCTGCCTTCGGCTCAGGGCGTGATCCCAGCGTTCTGGGATCAAGCCCCACATCAGGCTTCTCCACTGGGAGCCTGCTTCTTCCTCTCCCACTCCCCCTGCTTGTGTTCCCTCTCTCACTGGCTGTCTCTCTCTGTCAAATAAATAAATAAAATCTTAAAAAAAAATTAACAATCTATAAATAAGTATAGAAAACCAATGGCTTTCTTCCACTTTAGCAACAAACATATAGAAATGGAAACAGGTATAAAAACATCTTGTTCACATCAGTAACAAAACCATAAAACACAAGAATAAATTTAACAAAAAAGCAACAGGATCTACCTGAAGATAAAACAGAATAAATGGGAAAACATACTACGACAATGGGCAAGACAATGTGATACAACTGTCAATTTTCTGAAACAAATACATAAATGCAATTCTGATCAGCTTTCTAAAGAGAGCATTTTTCTGTGGGTATGTGTGTTAAGACTATATGACTGAGAATAGCTAAATATAAAAAAGAACTGTGTTTGGTGTGTATGGCAGAGAAAGACTTGCCTTATCAAATTATCAATATATATTATAAAGTTGCTGATAATCAGATCCAAACAGTACTAGCATAGGAATACAAAAATAGATCAGGAGAATAATAGAAATTTATTGATTATGAAAATATAGTTCCATTATATGAGAATACAGTATATGGCAAAGGTGGTCATTCAATTCAGTAACATTAATTATTTAATAAATAATTCTAGCACAACTGGCTATCCATTTGAAAAGAAAATAAAATTAGCACCCCCAACCCTACACAAAAAAATTCCAGACTAACTAAAGATGTAATAAAATACAGAGTAAGAGTTTGAAAAAAAATCTGAGACACTGCTAGGAACCCATAAATATAAAATGTAAACATATACTGCATACAAAATTTAAAAACTTTTAGAAGAGCAAAAGAACAAAGTCAATAATCAAAAAATGCTCAAAATCATTAGCAGTCTGGGAATCATAAACTGAAGTATTAATATATTCTTTGATTCAGCAATTCCACTCCTGGAAAATTATCCTGTAATAAAACTGCCATAACATAAGGAGATAATACACAAACACACACACACACACACACATATACATACATATATATGTATATTCTTAGAAATGTTTATTACAGAATGGTTTGTAATATGGCAAAAAACAGAGACAAAATGAAGGCTCATCAATTAGAAAATGGTGGAATAAAGTGTAGCATATTCACACTATGGAATATTATGAAGCCATTCAAAAGAATAACTGCTATTCTGACTAACTTGGAGGGCCTTCCAAGAGATAGTCCTGAAGGAGAAAAGGTGAGGAAAGTGTACCTATGATTCCATCTTGGAAAACAAGACCAAAAGGGTCCCTTCACATAAACAGACACAGACACACATATGTATGAGTATATAAAAATATGAAAGGCTACCTGCTAGGTGGTTACATAGGTCTGGAAGGAAGAGAAGGAAGAGGGAACAAGCAAAAAAATAATAAATAATATAATAATAATAAAAAGATTGTATTTAAAGATAAATTTGATTATTTTATATGTGCTCTGAAAATTTAAGTTAATTAATGTGAAATTACATGTCTGTGACATTTCAAAAATAGAAGCTTTAAGACAGGGATAGTGATTGATGAACTCAAATTCAAAGAAAAGATGCTCATGACATAAAATTTCAGAACTTTGTACTTATTCCCTAAAAGTACTGGGAATGAAGGAAGGGGATTAAAATACAACATCATGTTCTTTACAAAAGTTTAAAGAAAAACAATGATGTCTTTACAAGTCACTGAAATGAGGCTACAGTAGAAGCTTTCTTAACCAACTATTGCAACCACTGGATTAACTGATGCTCTTGATTCCCTCTGTAAAATATACTAACCAATGCCCATTTTATGCTGAATATCAGGGGCTGACGGTCTGTTACTCTCATTAGTGCTTTACACATATTATTCCTCACAACCCTATGAAGTGCTCATTTTATAGATGAAGAAATGAGAGCAAAGACATGATAAATTACTTGCCCAGGTCACAAAGCTAATTAAGTGTTAGAGCTGGGATTCAAGTGAATTCCAGCTTCCTTTCTGCCATGATGAGTGTCTGCTGACGAGCTGAAATGTATCCTTTCAGAACACTTCCAACAATCAGGTGATTTGTCTGTAAACCAGTGTAGATCATCTGCACTTGTTTCTATAATCATATAATTTAGTTATATTGTACATAAAAAGAATTCTTCCAATGAAACTAAATTGACTACTCAGAAGTCTCAATAAAGGCAAGTCATCAAAAAATACTTCTGTCAAATTAAGTGTAGCTAAGAACTGCAAATGGTTTCAGGAAAAAAATGTAAACATCCAGGTATCAGCCCTCAGATTAGTTAGCTTTTATTCTTCACGGAAGCTCAAAATGGATTACATTTATAGACAATGCATTATGGATACACCTTATGGGAAGAAAAAAGTGGAGTACAATACAAATCCATGTCCAAATATTGAGACTGATGAAAAACAAATGTTTAAGTTAACTTCTATCAATAAAGATATTTATGTTTTGTGATCCCCACTTTAACATACTTTTTGATTAACTGCACTATTACTGGTCCCAATCATTTTGGATAAGAGGGCTTCTACTATATTTTCTATAACAAATTCACAAGCTTTTATTAAGGTAATGGAGCAAAGTTCTGAAAAAAATCAAATCTGCTTTATTGCTAAGCTACAACTTTCAAAAGTCAAACTGGAAGTTATTTTATGATTCTTACCCATCTTGTGTGGGTGGGTACTCGCATTCTTGTCCTTTGGGAAATACACCGTTAGGATACAGGTCACATATTGGAACTGAGGGAGGGTCTGTTTGAACTTTTGCTGTGAGATACAAATAAAGCATTAACGTCTGAAGTTTAAAATTAAGCAATTATCATTACAGTTTTTCTCAGTTCCTAATGGTTGTTGTATGTCCTAATTTTAAGGAACCTCCTTGCTATGACAGCCTTATAGTTAGAAAATATTTCACCATGCTGGCCACCTCCTCTCTCTTGGGAATAGAAATATTAATCTCCTTAGAATTCCATTATATATGTAAACAGTATATGCCTTGGCAGAAAGCACATTTCTAATATTTTTGTCTTCATTTACTATACTGGAAATGGAACAGCATACAGAGGCTGATTTTCACAAGCAAAAATCAAAGAAGCAACAAGAAAGTATGAATGAATCCCCATAGCGATGAGGTAAAAATATAAAGCTATTACGTATTAATAAAATAAGTAAAAAACTTATTTCAAGGGTATAATAGGCATAAAAGTTAAGAGTATACATACCCAATGCTAAAAGAATTCAGGTAGCCATATACAAAGTTCCAGATACTTAAAAAAAAAAAAGTTATAGTCCTTAGCATACATCTTAAGGACATTATTTCCCAAACTATATTCTAAAAGACACCAGTGTTCCAAGATGATTTTTAAAAGTATCTGGAAATTTGTCTTCTAAAAATTTTTTTAAATACATAAGAACTAGTTATAGAGTTCTTATTATATGAAGAACTGCCTTTTAGTAATGAATGCTGTTTCCAAAAAATGCCAGGAAGTGGTGTATTAATTTATGCAGTGATAGAGGACATTCGATGCATATCTGCAGCATTTCAACTAGTGAGGTGAAATATGTGGTTTCCTTTTGATTACAACTGGTTTTATGGATTTTGTGTGTCTTAAATTTTAACACCTATGTGCTCTCTTTGTTCTGCAATGGAGAAAGAAAAGAACCATATAAATAAAAGTATAACCATTTATTGAGCCGAATCATTTATCTATGGAACCATGTTTTGGTTCCTTCTTTTAATTCAAACACTCAGTATCTCATGAGCACCAAATGTTTTTCTGTCTTTACATAATGTTTAAAAGTGTTCTATGGGCAAATAAACTTGGGAAACACTGTTCTCTCCCTAAGAGGGAATATTAAGAATTCAAAATCAAAAAAGATCTTAGAGGTCATCTAATTTTGCTTTACACTTAAATCTAGGAATCCCACAATGCCCCTGACAGATAGCAGTGAGCTCCTAACAATGCAGTCGCTTAAGTGAAAATCCATTCATTTTGAAAGTATTGTAACTATGAGAAAGCCCCTCCTATACTAACCTCTCTCCTGTTACTTTCATCTGTTACTTCTAGCTTTATTCTTCACAGTTGAAAAAATTTTACTTTTCATTTCTACCGATTCCTTCCTGTCTATGATGAGAAACCACTTTTTAAGGGATATGGTTCTTAACACTTTCATCCCTACTTGCCCACCTTGAACTTGTCAATGTTCCTTACAAGCTGGTATTAGAATTAATTTATATTAATAGTCCAAATAAGGTATAATTAGTATAAGACTACACTACTGATTCTAAAAATCCTAACAGCTATTAAATAGTTAAGACTCCCTGTTTTTTGGCTCACATTATACTAGCACTCAAAATCCTTAGATCCGCTCACCCTGTACTAACTTCATAAATGTCTAGTAAATTTCAGCTTGTTAATACAAGCCTATTTCTCAGTTTTCCTGATCTTTTGAAATCTTGAGTTTTATCAAGCGAAGTATTATCGCATAGCCCTCAGCTTTATCTCATCTACAATTCTGATAAAGATGCCTTTTATACTGTCCATAAATTAAGACAAAATAAAAGACTCAAAAAGATCATCAGAGAAAAAAACTTGTACTCAAAATATGAAGAAGTGAAATCTAGCCTTAACCACTTATTAACTGTGACTTGGACAAATGACTAGATGTTCCAAGCCTCAGTTTCCTCATCTACAAAATGAAGAACCAGATGAAATCTTGAATAACCTTTGAAAATTATAATGTACTATGTCCAAGTTATTATCTACAACTATGCATAATTATAACAATCTGTACGCAGTTATTAACTATCATTTATAATTCTCTCACTTTATAGATGAGGAAAATGAGGGCAGTGAACAGTCCATAATTACATTATTTGGTTTATTCCAGAAGTGATTTATGATAGCCTACAAGGATATCTAAAATACACAAATAAGAGACAGTAAATTAGAGAACAAAAATCAAAACATGGAAAGAACATAAAATAGAACCTGAAATACTGTCAATACAAAACCACAGATTTGGCTCTAAGCCCTCTAGTAGCCAATACTAAAAAAAAAAAAAAAAAAAAAAAAAGGCTAGGTTATTTGCATGGGTCATGTTTATGAGATAAGCACATTAAGTACCCAGGAAAAACACAATTATTCTTGATACCAAGACCAGACAAAAGACTGTCTCTTGAGAGTACTCATAAAGAAATATAATGAACAGTAAGTTCAACAACATCCTCAGAGGAAGCATGATAAGAGGTGATGGCATCATACTAAAACATCTGTCAGTGAAGAATTTTACCAAGGCCAAATATAAAGTAGCCCCTTAACATTCCTCCCTGCTTATCTACCTTCATCAGGGAGTAATTTAAGAGTATTGGGAGAAATAGTTCTCTCTCAAGCCATTCTCAGGTAATACCATGTCTCACGAGCACACTTTTAACAATTTTTCAATGGAAGGAACATGCCATCACAACCCCTGGAAGATTCCTAGAACACAGGTAACCTGTGCACATTAAATACAGACTATGCTAGGGACTGAACTGACATCCTATGACTAGAAGGATCTAAAAGTAGATGCCTGAATAGAAAGAAGGCTATCCCATCCTTAACTGGAGACACTTCAAGAAAATTGCTGGTAGAGCCAAAGCTTTCTTAAGAAATATTTAAGTATTTCTCTTAACATAGAGATAAAAATAAGTCAAACCCCCAATATTCCGATTCATAAAATTTTAGCCTGAAAGAATTAAAGGAACGTATAACCAGATACTCAGTGGTCCCTAATAGCCCAAAGGGCACCCAAGATTGGAACTTGCTCTGATTCTCAACCCAACCTTCCCCAATAGTATACAATCTCCCTCTGGTCTCCCTAATAGAATTTCAGGTCCCTGAAGAGGTCTGGTTTGCCATTTATAGAAACAAAACACAGCAGGATCATATTTTAAGTAAATACAAAACAGTATAATGTTACTAATAAAATTTAACCATATGCACAAATTTTAAATAATGGTACTTCTCATTTAATATTTATCAAGACTCTCATAATTTCAAAGCTGGCAGGTGATCTGCAAACTATGTTTATCCTATTACACACAGTGGTACCCCTTTACTCACGCCTGACAGAATTGTTATTTATATTATTCAAGTTTTAAATTATAAATTCATTCCTAAATTGTAGTAAAATGCAACCAACTTATTATTAACATCCCTTAGCTCAATAATAGGTAAAGAAAATACAAAATACCAACAGATTGTTAAATGAAAAAAGTTGTGAGTTTCACTAAATTCTACCTCTAGTAAGCCTAAATTTATTCCCTTGATACAATGGGATCTTAAGCAACTTCAAACCTACTCTTCAAACCTGCTGGTTAATAAACACTTTTTATTTGTCAGGTAAGATCAACTTAAAACACTAACGTCCTCTCTTCTTCTTCTTCTTTTTCTTCTTCTTTCCAGTTGCTCCATCTCCATCCCCATCACCATCTAGGAAAAGACCATTTCAAGCACATATTTATTTAATCCTCATAAGCAGAGTAACAAAGCAAACACAGACAAGCACACACACACAAAGAGTCTTAAATAGGATATACTAAAACTGACCCAATATTCTTAGAAAAGAATTTTGAATATGGCTAATGTATCAGAATTTGATTTGTGTAATCAAAAGTACTAAGGAAACTTTACTTTGACTTACTCTAATAAAAAAATTGTTGAATAAGATATTCTTTAGAATAAAAGTATTAACACTCTTTTTCAAAAGCTAGGAAAAAGAACTAGTATTAGTTTAATACCAATAATAACGACTGTGTGACTTTACCTAAAATAATACTAGTTTCCTTACATATGCTTTATGGTTTAACACTTTTATTTCACGACCTCAGTGATCCTCAAAGCAACTTTATGAGGTAAAACAAGGAATGTTCAAGGGACATGCCCAAGAAAATCCCAACTAGTAAATGGAAGAACCAGACCAAGAATATGTCATCTGATTACTAATCCAGGGAGGAGTATTTGGGGTGTTGTATTTTAAAATATCCTTTCCTGCATAGTTATTATTAGAGAAAAAGAGTTCTCCTCCTGGATCAAATTATATGCAAAAATCAGAGGGCAGGTATACTTTTCCTAGGTTCACAGTTCTCAGATTCGCAAAAGAACCTGATGGCCAAAGGGCGCCTGGGTGGCTCAGTTGTTAAGCGTCTGCCTTCGGCTCAGGGCGTGATCCCGGCGTTATGGGATGGAGCCCCACATTAGGCTCCTCCGCTGGGAGCCTGCTTCTTCCTCTCCCACTCCCCCTGCTTGTGTTCCCTCTCTTGCTGGCTGTCTCTCTGTCAAATAAATAAGTAAAATCTTAAAAAAAAAAAAAGAACATGATGGCCAAAAATGGGGATATAGAACAATTTCAAAAGGTAGTTTGCAAGGGGCACCTGGGTGACTTAGTCGGTTAAGTGTCCAACTCTTGATCTCAGCTGAGGTCTTGATCTCAGAGTCATGAGTTCAAACCAAAGTTGGCAAAACAGTACCCAAAATAACCAGTATGTGTATGTCAGGTTTCTTTGTTTTTTTAAGATTCTATTTGTTTATTTGAGCGAGAGACAGAGCACCAGTGGGGGGAGAGGCAGAGGGTGAAGGACAAGAAGACTCCCTGCTGAGCGTGGAGCCAGATGCGGGAATCGATCCCAGGACTCCGAGACCATGACCTGAGCTGAGGTCAGATGCTTAACTGACTGAGCCAGCCAGGCGCCCCTGCCTGTCAGTTTTTGTAACAATCTTTTATGAAGTCCATGCCAGACTCCTGAACTTGGAGAAAAGATAAAGAACGCTATTACGGCCAAGATTAAATAGTGACTTAAAACATTTTAAATAAAGGTATCAAAAATAGACTGAAGTGTCTGAATTTTTAAAAACACTGCTCAATAAATTTCAACAATCATGAAATACATCAACCTACCCACAAATCACACTGCTATGAAACAGGGATGAATATGAAGCTGTGGCAGACAATCAGAAGTTGACAGTTTAAGAGTATGTTTACCATATTGTCTTCTTTAAAATGTTTCACATAGTGGCAGTAACTCATGGCTAGCATCAGTAATTTTAGATTATGAAATTCATACCCATAAAACAATGTCAAATGACTGCTTACATATTCTGCTCAAAGAACTCCTCCCTTTTTACTCCCAGATTGATAAGAAGGAGCCATAAATGACATTTTCTCACCCCTATATTCTAATTATCACACAAAACTGCAACTCTTTTTTTCTTTTTGCAAAATGATTAGGGGCTTACAATAACCCCTATTTGTCTGTGAGCTCCTTAAAGATTACATACCATTTCCTAAATTAAGACACAGGGCTAAGCATGTGATAAATATTCACTCTATTCAACAAATGAATGTTCTTTTAGTTTATTTTATCCTGCTTTTTTTCACCTAAATGAGAAACAGGAAATAGCAGTTTAGCAAAGAGGGAAGTAACATGATATAGGGCTTTAATGGACTGAGTGATAGGAAACTGCCAATATTTGACAAATTTCTTTATTATTATTATTAATTTATTTTTTGAGAGAGTTCTTAAGGGCCAAGTAATAGGGACAGAATAGCAAACAAGATAGTCTTTACCCTGGAAGAATATTCAATGCCTAGCATACTGCTACATACACTAGACTCAACCTAAAACAAATGTTTCAAGATGTATAACCAGTTTTAGGGGCACCTGGGTGCTCAGTCGGTTAAGCGTCTGCCTTCAGCTCAGGTCATGATCTCAGGGTCCTGGGAATGAGCCCCACATCAGGCTCCCTGCTCAGCGGGGAGTCTGCTTCTCCCACTCCCTCTGCCCACCCCCCCCCACCGCCTTGTGCAGATGAGCGCAACTGCTCTCTCTCTCAAATAAACAAAATCTTTAAAAAAAAATGTATAACGAGGTTGGTTTTTTTTTTTTTTAAGATTTTATTTATCTATTTGAGAGAGAGAGAGAGAGAGAGAGGGAAAACACAAGTGCGTGTGCGGCAGGCAGAGGGAGAAGCAGGTTCTCCACTGAGCAGGGAGCCCAAAGAGGGGCTCAATCCCAGGACCCTAGGATTTTGACCTGAGCTGAGGCAGTCGCTTAACGGACTGAGCCACCCAGGCGCCCCCACCAGTTTTAAATGCACACTAAAAATCCTACCAACTGTATGACCGTGGGCAAATTGTTTAGCCTCTCTCTACCATGGTCTCCTCTTTAAAATGAGATAAGATGAAGTTCTTCCTTTGATATTCAATCATCCTTCTGAGGCTAGTTACTTTATCCAATGTTCAAGGTCTGTATTCAGTATAGGACAATAGCCTGTTTATTGAACTCCTGTGCCAGGATAATAGTAGAGCCTGGATCCAAATACTGAACTATATATGCTTATACTCCCATACATTATACCATGCCACAATTTATGTTTTTATAAGCCTTTCTTTCACAGCATCCCAGGATATTCTTAACAGGCAGAGGCTGTTCATATTTATTTTTGGATGCCCAAGTCAATGAATATTTGTTGAATGAAAACTGGACATCTATATACAAGAAGAAAACAGGAATCTCAATTCTAGCACTATATACAAAAATTAACTCTAAATGGATATATAAAACTTCTTGAAGAGAATATAAGAAAAAAATCTTCATGACCCTACAGACAGCAACTTTTTGCGTAACACACAAAAAACATGACCCATGAAGAAATAAAATAAATGGAGCTTTATCAAAATTAAAATCTTTTCCGCTGCAAACAATACCAGCATGAAAGAAAATACTGATAAAACATATATCAGATAAAGAACATGTATCAAGAATAAAGAACCACTACAACTCGATACAATAACCCAACTGAAAAATGGACAAAAGATATGAACATTTCACCAAAGAAATATGAAAGGCAAAAACATGAAAAGATGTTCAACATCATCAGTCATTAGGGAAATACAAATTAAAACCACAATGACATACCACTGCATACCTGTTAGAAAAGCTAATTTAAAAATTAACAATACCAATGCTTAAGAGATACAAAGGACCTGGAACTCTCAACCAGTGCTGATGGGAAAGCAAAATGATACAGCTACTCTGAAAAACAGTTTGATAGTTTCTTACAAGATTAAACATACCCTTCCCATATGACCAGAAATCTTCCTCCTAGGTATTCACCCAGGAGAAATGAAAACCTACGTCCACACAAAGACTTGTATGCAAATGTCTTTATTCATAACACAAAAACTAGAAACAACCCGAATATCCATCAACTAGTAAGTGGATAAACAAATTTGGAATACTACTCAGCAATAAAATGTAATGAATTACTGATACACATGCAACTGGATGACTCTCAAAAGTATCACGCTAAGGGAAACAAGCCAAAAAAAGCTGCACACTATAATAATCCCATTTATAACTTTGTACCATTTATATGGTATTGTAGAAAAAACTACATAACAAAGTGTATCAATGGTTGTGAGGGATCGGGGTGTGGAGCAAGAGAATGGACTACAAAAGGGTAAAAGGAGCTTTTTTGTGGAGATGTAAATGCGAAACGACAATGGTCTGTATCTTGGTTGTGGTTACACAAATGCATACATTTGTCAAAACTCACCGAACTATATACTTACAAGGGTGAATACATAGAAAGTACAATATCATGAGTAAACCTAATATAAACTATGGACTTTAAATAATAATGATGTGTCAAAGTAGGTTCATCCATTGTCACAAATGTACCACTCCAGTGGGGGATGTTGATAATGGAGAGGGCATGCATGTGTAGTGGTAGGGAGTAAATGGGAAATCTCTGTACCTTCTGCTTAATTCTGCTGTAAACCTAAGTAAAACTGTTTCAAAACATAAAGTTTATTTTTTGAAAATAGTGAAAATAGTCCTGGGCAATTTATACCTTAATAAATTTGATTTAAAACTTTATTGAATTACTTCTAGCACATTGCCAAATGCCCACAGGATTAACTTTTCATACCAATACTGCAGTCTCAAATTAAACACATCTAAAATTAACTCAATACCTTCTTCTTTGCCTACACCCCCCTCCACCCAATCTCTTAACCCACTCTCCCTCTCTACTTCACCATTTCAGTGAGCAGCAGCAATATTTTGCCACCCAAGTTCAAACCTCTAGAGTCTACTAATGCCTCTCCTTCCTTCTCCCAATTTAAAGTCTTTTAAGTCCTTTGAATTCTGCTTCCACAACCACTATCCCATTGGACCCTTCCCTTCCATTCTCATTTATGCCCACCCATTTAAAGATATTTATTTATTTGAAAGAGAGTGAGCAAGCAAGCGAGCAGGCATGAGCAATATTGGGGAGGGGGAAGCAAAGCCTAACATGGGGCTCAATCTCAGGACTCTGGGATCATGACCTGAGCTGAAATCGAGTTGGAAGCTCAACCAACTGAGCCACCCAGGTGCCCCCCCACCAATTTAAATCATCATTACCACATGCCTGGGCTGTTAAGTGCTCTCCAAAATGATCTCCAAGACTTTCCTGGATGTTTCCTCTTTTCTAACAACCCTGAATATATATGAGGACTAAATTATTTTTTGTAATACTCTTCTTTTTTAAAAAACATTTTATTTTTTAAGTAAACTCTATGCCCAATGTGGGGCTTGAACTCCTGACCCCAAGCCAAGAGTCACATGCTCTACCAACTGAGCCAGCCAGGCACCCCTATAATTTTTTTTAATTTTTTATTTATTATTTATTTTTATTTTTTATTTATTTATTTTGTTATATTAGTCACCCTATAACTTTCTTTTACAAATGCTCCAAGGCTCCTTCAACAAATCATCTCATATGGCCAATCTCCACTATTTACAATACTTTCAGCATCGTCCTGCCCCAAAATGGTCTCTTCTGTTTGGTTTTATTCAAGTCCCATTCCTTCCAAATAGCGTTCCTTCAGCACTCAGCCCACAATTCCACCTCCAAATTTCAATAAACTTTATTGCAAAAATACATACATACATACATACATACATAAATAAATAAATAAAAATAAACTTTATTGCAGGTACTGGTATATCTTTCCCCTTTGTCTTGTCCCTCCACCCCACCACCAGTTTTCCTTTAGAACAGATTCTGAAATACTAACTTTCCATCTTCTCAAAGAACTCTCATAACAGATTAGTAGTACTGATTGGTACAGATTTTTGAAGCAAATTAGGAAAATAACTCAACTGGAGAAAATTAACAGTCCTAAAATCATCTTGAAAACATTGATGATTTCCAATCTGACAAAATTTTCTCCTTCAATGTCAAGAAATTCACACAACTTTGTAGAGGAGCAATAGAACAAGGAACGCTCAAGATTAACATTGTAATACTCTACAGAGTAGGTCTACAGCAATCTATTATATAACCTTTAATTTCTTGCTAAGAGCCCCTTTCTTGCTAAGGGCTCAAAATATGTTCATAATTTGAAGCACAAACCAAGGTAAAATGGACAAGAGGCTTGCTTAAGGAAAAACTAACTGTTCTCTTTTGAACCTTGGCACTTTTTCCACCAAATTTTGACTCTAAGCTCCTTGAAGGCAGAGAGCTTATGTTTCTAAAAGAAAAACAACTACTCTGCATTATCCTAACATGACAATTAAAGTATAGCAGGTAGTTTTTGCTAAGGATTGGAGGACACAAGCCCAAGTTGGCAGTACTTAAGGAAGAGCAGTAGGTCAAAGCAATAGATAATTGGGAATGGGAAAACACCATCTCCCCTTCTACCAAAAGAGGCTGTAGAATAATGACCAAATTATTCCCTCCACTGTATTACTGATAGCATCAATTTCTAGAATTTCAAGAATTACTATCTTTAAGAAATCTTATAGGACCAACATACTACAAGCAGCTAGGGTCAGGGAATTTATAATAAGAGTTTAGGACTCCAATACACTCCTTGAGAATAAAGAGAGGAAACTTTCATAAAATGAACAGACTTGAAATCAGGTTCTAGGTTTGAAACTTTGGCTCCACTCTACACATACTAGTTGTGTCACACTGGGCAAATGACATAATAACTATCATTTCCTGAGAAGAGCACCTACTTTGCTAGATTTTGTGAAGGTAAAATGAGAACACATGTGAAAGTATCCTAGGGACAGTGCCCTGTATGTATTAGTTGTTCAATAAATGTTAGTTAAATAAACAACCCTTCAATTTTTTTTTCTTTAAAGATTTTACTTATTTGAGAGAGAGCGAGAGTGAGAGAGCACAAGCAGCGGGTGCGGCAGAAGGAGTGGGAGAAGCAGGCTCCCTGCTGAACAGGGAGCAGATGCTGTGCAGGGCTAGATCACAGGACCCTGGGATCATGACCCTAGCTAAAGGCAGATGCTTAACCAACTGAGCCACCCAGATGCCCCAGAAGTTCTTCAATTTCATCTTAATACCCCCTATTTGGCATTTTACCAAGTATATTTTTAAAAAGTTGAGATCGGTGTAATTTGTGCAGTCATTCAACCTATCCAACTTTTTAAGAATTGCTAACAAATACCTTTTCCTTTTTATTTGTGACATTGAGGCTTTAATGTTAATTAATCAAAACATCAGAGAACCATAAACTATATGGACAAATAAGTAGATTTTGTTTAAAGAATGACATATCTTCTTGCTTTTCCAACCACAAAAATCAAATTTACCATTTACCTTCATCGTCGTCATCTCTTTCTTTCTCTTCGAATGCTTGTCTTTCCAATTGTCTTGCTACCTCATCAACTGAGGCTCCTGATTCTTTATCAGGTTCCTGTTGCCCTGCTGATCAAATATAACATAAATCAAATCTAATAAAGATAGTTTCCGACTAGAATATGTTATAAGGATACTGGAAAACATGCAAGTCCTTTCCTGACTGATAAGTATTCGGGAAACAAAAACAAAAACATTATTGTGAACATAACAGAATTTATTTAATGACAAAGAAAAATCCCCCACATCTAAGTAGCATTGTCCTCAACAAAATATCCATTACACCTTCTCTATGCTAGCAACTAAAGGATAAACAAAAATGTGAGTGGGTCCCTATCCATAAGTTGTCTCACTTTTTAAAGTATTTAACAATGAGACTACTACAACAAATACTTTATTAAACAAACAGGTACTTAAGATAGGTAATAAATGCTGAAGGTCTTACTAAGAGGAGGATTTCTATGGGACACTGGGAACTTCAGGTCTTCATGAGAAATAAGTCATCTAGCTAGGCTGGGTAAAATCAAAATAAATAGGAAAAGATAATTCCATTACTAAACAACAAAATTCTTGAACAGCTAAGCACAAGACCAGCCTCCCACTCCACCCAAGTGAATACAATCTAGCTGTAGTAGCAATAGGTGTAGAAAAGAAATACCAGTTAGCACACATTGAAGGATATTCTGGCTACTGTAGAGGACTCATATTGAGAGATACAACTGTTAAAAAAATATATTAGGGGCATCTGAATGGACAAACTGAAGAGTTCAGATTTCATCCGAAAGCCAGGAACAGCCACCAGACTATGTCCTGGGATTAAATTTTCTCTGGAAGCGTCCCAGCACCCACAACATTCCCTTTTCAACTCCCATTTAATCAAAATTTCAGAAAGATATAGATTAACCCTTCCAACCTCTCTCAACTTCACCTTCATCAATTGTGGCCTCTCCATCTGTCTCTCAATCTTTGTGCGGCTGATTTTAAAAACTGGTACAAACATTGTTTTCCTAAAAGGAAGGACCACATACAACAAAAAACAGACTTCTCAAAATAAAATATTTAAGTTCCTAACTCATAATGTAATCCAAGTGTAAACTTTCAGCTGTTTTCCTTGCCTCACCAGTGGATTTAGAGAAGTTCCATTCCAATCCATAAAATATTCTATCCGAACCGCCTGCAAATGGCATCATAATTCAGGCCTAAAAGCCCTGAAGCTTGACGATGCTATGGGTTTAGGCATAGGTTTTAGAAAATTCGTAGCACTACCACATATTCTGCAATTACTACTCAGTGACATGACCGCGTGGGCATACACACATATACGCACACCTCAAAAGTGCAGCCGGCAACAAAAATCCCTCTGTAAATCGGGAAGGTGGGAGGAGGTGCGGTCAAGGCACTGAGACTTGCCCCCTCCACCCCCATCCCTGAAAGTATGTTCCAGGTACCTCTAGCAAAGAGGCGACAGTGTGGGTCAGAACCCGATTTTTGAGGAGAGCAAACCGCGAAGGGGGTGGCAGGGCTGAGCCCTGTGCATGGCTTCGAGTCCGTTGCACGATCTGTGTGGGAGCCGAGTTCTGGCACTTCTAAGGGCTCAGGCCCAGCAACCCCAGAACTACCTCACGACAAGCTGAAGCACCCTTTTCACCCCACCCCACCCCACCAGCTCCCTAGTCCCACAGAAAGAGAAGCCGCCTCTTCCCGAGACTGGAAATCTGTAGCCTGGCTTTGATACACACTCTGTCCTGGGAATCAGTCCAGTGCAGTGTTCGAGTCCCCAGTTTCTGTCACCCCCGCCGGGCCTGGGCCGAGCCGTTCGACTATCCCTGACGGGGACTGGGAACACATAAAACTCCCTTTACCTGTGGCAGCCCCTTTACTCTTCTTCTTCTTCCGTCTTTTTTTCTTAGCTGCTTCCTCAGCGGTAGAGGAAGCTCCTTCTTCTCTGTCGTCTGGATCCAGGTCGCCATTCAGGTGGCTCCCGGAGGACGCTGCCTCCTCCACGCCCGCCATGTTGCCCGAGAAAGCGCGAGAGAGAGTGAGACAGAGCGGCGAGGGCCCGCTCCTTCTTCACCCACCTACACCAGCGACGCCGGAAGCTGCTCTCGATGGTAGGGGCGCAAGGAATGCTGGGATGTCGGAGGACTCGTCTGTGCGGGTCGCGCGCTAAGGGGAGGTAGGTTCTCCTCGGGAGGAGCGCACGGCTGTAGTTCTTGAAGCGCGGCCGCTGGTGGACCGAGCTATTTTTTGTCCCACGCGTTGGGCGTTTCCCGGGCAGATGTGCCGGCTTTGGTTCAAGTTGAATGCCTGTTCTTGCGGTGTGGCCAGGCCCAGCCCGCAAGAGAGGGGCGTCTCTGCTGGAACCGAAAAGTTTTATATCGCGGTATTATGAAGCGTACCGGAAGCGTGGAGAGGGCCCAAAAATGTATTCGCTTGTATACACTCCTTTTTTATGAATTCATAAGGACTGCGTTGTTTTTCACAATTACAGTTCACGGCGAGGCTGTCCAGGCACTTAAGGAGATGAACCTGCAAAAGAGACTGAAGAGGCAGTCAGGACGGGTTTATTACTATAGAAGGCAAGGGAGGACCGCGTCTCCAGACGGAGGGAGTGATTAACTGCAGAGCCGCTAAGAGGTCAAGGAAGAGGACTGAAAAGTGTCAGTTGTATACAGTAACATGAAAGCCATTGGTGACTTTAGCAAGAGCTACTTAGGTAAAGAGATGGAAGACGGACTCGAGAATTGAGGAACGAGAAGGAGGTGAGGAAATAATCTCCTCATCCTTCAAATTTCCGTTTAAATGCCACTACCTCCGAGACTCCTTACTAAACAATCTAAATTAGTCTCTGCTTTAACAACCTCTTGTTGAACTCTTAACCTTTTTTCATGGCAATTGTAGTAATGTAGTAGTGTAATCTGTTTGGTAAATAGTTACGTCTATCTCCCCAACTACCTTGAGCTCCCTGCATACTTTGTACTCTGTCACCAACACCCTAGAGCATAGTCTAGCTCAGAAAATATTCATTATATAAATAGCACTTTAAAAGCTCCAAGTCCTTTATTACCTCATTTTATCCACTTTTTGAGTTGAGGAAATTAGTTTTGTGAACTTGCATCCGGTCATACGGCAAGTTAATAGCAGAACCTAAACCCAGGTCATCAGGCATCAAAAGTTTAGTAATTCTGTGTTCTGCCTTCCCAACTGAAATTTCAAATACGTAAGTATTTATTGATGGTAGACTTGAAGTAATTTTTCTTGATGGAAGATAAAATGAATGGCACAAATCTGTACCCTCAAGAAACTTTAGCATTCAGTGAGATAGACATGTAAATAAATATGAATAAAATAAGGTACTAATACTTTCCTTAAGTCATATATTAATTTTTTTCTATTCCAAGCTAGTCTGTCACAGAGCTGAGGATTTTAAAAGAGTCTAAAAGATCTTCAGACTAGGGGCAAGAATGTGGCTCATCAAGCTCAGGAGAAATCAAAGCTCTCATCCTTTCAAGTTACTGCCAGAATCTTTTGAACATCCTTATAGGTAAGATCTGCCACATCAAAAATGCCTTCAAAGTTTGTTGTAAATCTTCCCAGTTCCTCTCTAAATTCTGGGAACACCTGGACTATGGCTACTACCTCAAACCCTTTCCGGGACACAGAGGGTCCTGGAGGACAGAAATAGAATGGTAGGGTTAATAAGTGAATTTTCACAAAGGAGTGCTGGAAGTATATAGGTTGATCTACAGAATTATCAATGTCAAAATAAAATTTGTTCAGTAAAAAAATAAAATGCAATGATAAAACAAAATACAGTTTGTTGCAAAGGGATTGTACTCTACTTCCCCTTTATTTCTTGAAAAGAGGCAAGAAAATAAGGTAGTAGTATAAAAAGAAAATAAGGTAGTAGTATAAAAACAATACATATCTTAATAGTATGGTAATGGATGTTTACTGGATAATTATTTTCCAGGACATTCCAGAGTTTGAGGTAACTAAGTACTTAAAATAACAGCCCATGACACTCCTTATTTTCATCATTTTTCTTCATTTTGTTTTCTCTACAAGAGGAAATTGAATAGGACAAAGGAATGAGAAATGTTGAAAACCTAAGAATCTAAGAGAACTACGAATCTAAGTAAAAAATGTAACTCAATACCAGCATAGGCTAGAATATTTTTTCTAGCAAACTATATGAAGTAATTTTGTTTCAGATAGTTAACTAGATAAGCAGACAAAAACATATTATTTTCCGTAGGGAAGTACTTTTCCAATTATAAAGTCAATGAGTTATAATAAAACATATTTTTTTAAGATTTTATTTTTAAGTAATCTCTACACCCAATGTGGGGCTTGAACACACAACCCCAAGGTCAAGAGTCACATGCTCTCCTGACTAAGCCATCCAGGTGCCCTGATATAATAAGACATATTTATTATATTGTCCAAAATTTTTATTTTTTGCTGAGAAAATCTTGATTCTTTTTTTTTTTTAAAGATTTTATTTATTCATTTGGCAGAGACAGCCAGCGAGAGAGGGAACACAAGCAGGGGGAGTGGGAGAGGAAGAAGCAGGCTCCTAGCAGAGAAGCCTGCTGTGGGGTTCGATCCCAGAACGCCGGGATCATACCCTGAGCCGAAGGCAGACACTTAACGACTGCACCACCCCGGCGCCCCAAGAAAATCTTGATTCTAAAAATGAACAATATTTTTAGCCCCAGCCTTATTTTTTATTTTGAAGTACTTGCTAGTGGTATGACTTTGGACAAGTCATGTAATTTCTCCCAATTTCAGTTTCCTTATTTGTGTTAACTAACATTACTCTTAGTAAATTTCCTTATTTCTAAAATGAGTATAATAATATTATCAAATATGGGGCGCCTGGGTGGCTTCAGTCATTAAGCGTCTGCCTTTGGCTCAGGCGTGATCCTAGGGTCCTGGGACCACTGAATTTATTAGAAATGCTCATATTCAACAATAGTTGCTAATGGCAAAATTAAGACATCAGTGATTGATATGCTCCATTATCCTAAATCCTTCCAGGTACTGAAGCTAAATATTTCATTCTTGCCTCCTCCTTCTCTCTCCTCACCTCAATCCTTCAGGAAAAATGGTTGGCTTTATCTTCAAAATATATCTAGAGGGGCGCCTGGGTGGCACAGCGGTTAAGCGTATGCCGTCAGCTCAGGGCGTGATCCCGGCGTTATGGGATCGAGTCCCACATCAGGCTCCTCCGCTATGAGCCTGCTTCTTCCTCTCCCACTCCCCCTGCTTGTGTTCCCTCTCTCGCTGGCTGTCTCTATCTCTGTTGAATAAATAAATAAAATCTTTAAAAAAAAAAAAACAAAAAACAGAACAAAAAAAACCCAAAATATATCTAGAACCTGGGGTGCCTGGGTGGCTCAGTCGTTAAGCGTCCACCTTTGGCATAGGGCGTGATCCCAGCATTCTGGGTTTGAGTCCCACATCAGGCTTCTCCGCTGGGAGCCTGCTTCTTCCTCTCCCACTCCCCCTGCTTGTGTTCCCTCTCTCGCTGGCTGTCTCTCTCTCTCTGTCAAATAAATAAATAAAATCTTAAAAAAAAAATAGTATCACATAGGATATGGAAATTAAATTTCAATATGGAGAGAAAGCACTTATGATAGCACAATATCTTACACAATAGTGACAAGTGTTAGCTAACATTATTGTTAGTAGCCTTGCTCTGGAAAATTTTACATTCGTGTGGATCCTTTGATGGTCTAGATATCCTAAGGCACACATGTATTATTGACCTTAGGCAATGAGTTAGCAAGAAATATATTAAGAAAAAAATTAATGTTAAGGCTAAGGATATTTTTTTCATATCTTTATGGTTTAAAAAATGCTATATGGGTGGGGCGCCTGGGTGGCGCAGTCGTTAAGCATCTGCCTTTGGCTCAGGGCGTGATCCCGGCATTATGGGATCGAGCACCACATCAAGCTCCTCCACTAGGAGCCTGCTTCTTCCTCTCCCACTCCCACTGCTTGTGTTCTCTCTCTCACTGGCTGTCTCTCTGTCAAATAAATAAATCTTAAAAAAAAAAATGCTATATGGGGTGCCTGAGTGGCCCAGTCAGTTAAGTGTCTGCCTTCGGCTGGTCATGATGCTGGGGTCCTTGTATTGAGCCCCAGGTTGGGCTTCCTGCTCAATGAGGAGTCTCCTTGTCCCTCTCCCTCTGCTCCTCCCCACCATGTGCTCTCTCTCTTTCAAATAAATAAAATCTTTTAAAAAATACTATATAACTCTTTAAAAATGTATAGATGGTATGGCATATACATGCATATGCAGTATATATGCTATATATATGCCACATATATGTATATATGTGTAATCTCCATATACAGTTACATAGGGGTTAGGGCTTCAACGTGTGATTTTTGGGGGTAACAAAATTCAGCTAGTGATACAGACATTGCCAAATGTCCCCTGTAGAAGAGGGCAGGAAATTAGTCCCAGTTGAGAGCCACTGGCATTAAGGCGAAAAAGGATCTGACATGTTTAGAGTGAGTGCTTTCTGAGGAGTAAATTGAGACCATATTGTAAAGGGCTTTTTATGTTACCCTAAGAAGATGGTTTCTGTTGGTAGGCCTGGAGGTGATATGTGACAGGGTTGTTTAAATTTTATTATTTTTAAAAATGCCTAAAATAGAAGACTATAATAGACATGCCAATAACATGTCAACACAATGAATACTATGTAGCCATTAAAAGCCAGTAAAAGGATATGCATGTAGATTATATGGATAAGTTCAAATGTTTATATAATACAGAGATTTTCAAGCTAGTTAAAGATTACCGTGATGGCAGTCTAAATTCTAGAGCAGTGGTTCCCATCCAGTACACTGTTTCATTTAAAAAGTCAAATATATTTAAAGAACTGTTTTCTGTGAGAGTATGGTACTTTCTATTTTTTGAAGTAGAATAGTCTTTTAAAATTATTATTATGAAATGATAGAGTGGATGATGTTGGGTTTTGTGCCCTGACAAAAATTTTTTCTTTTTAAAGATTTTATTTATTCGTTTGACAGAGATAGAGATGGCCAGCGAGAGAGGGAACACAAGCAGGGGGAGTGGGAGAGGAAGAAGCAGGCTCATAGCGGAGGAGCCTGATGTGGGGCTCAATCCCAGAACGCCAGGATCACACCCTGAGCCTAACGCAGATGCTTAACAACTGAGCCACCCAGGTGCCCCTCCTGACAAAAATTTTTTTAAAAAGCCATACTATGTCAATTATCAAAACCATTTTTTAAACTTTTCTGAACAGTGAAATCCCTAAGTTTGATGGCCTCTATTCTAAAGAAAGAATTGGAAATGACAGAGCCTCATAGTAGGGGAGACTTGCTAAGATGTTATTGTTGATAACAGTAATGATCAGAACTTATATGAAGGCTGTTGGGGAGCTGGAGAGGAGAGGTTGGATTGCAGAAACATGTTTAACATAGAATTAAGAGAACTTAATGGTCCATTAAATGTGGAGAGGTAGGAGTTCAGGATGACACCTAGGTTTCTGACTTGGGTTCCTGTGTGGATAGTGGTACCACTCCCTGAGATAGGAAATAAAGGAGGAGGAGTAGGTTTTGTGGGAGTTTGAGGGGAAGATAAGCTTTGGGCATTTTAAGTTTGAGATGCCTGCAGGGCATCCTGGCAAAGATATCTGGTAGTCAGTTAGAAATATGGATCCAAAGATACAGACATGTGAGTTATTAGGGCTTCAGTATGGTAGAAGGCTGTGAATGCGGTAGTTCAGAGAGAAGAGAAAAGAGCCCAAAACAACACAACCCAGGACACTAACGTTCAGGGATTTTGTTTGTTACAACAAGGGTGGGAAATTCTGTTAAGAAAACTACAGAGGAGGGACGCCTGGGTGGCACAGCGGTTAAGCGTCTGCCTTCGGCTCAGGGCATGATCCCGGCGTTATGGGATCGAGCCCCACATCAGGCTCCTCCGCTAGGAGCCTGCTTCTTCCTCTCCCACTCCCCCTGCTGTGTTCCCTCTCTCGCTGGCTGTCTCTACCTCTGTCTAATAAATAAATAAAATCTTTAAAAAAAATAAAAAAAATAAAAGAATACTACAGAGGAATAATAGAACAAGAAGGAGAAAATGCTTTAGAGAATAGTCATATGGAAGTAAGGAGAGAAGAAAGTTTTACAGAGTAAAAGTTTGGTCAGCTCTATCAGCTGCTGAAGAAGGATCAAGTAGTTTGAAGCCTCAAATTAGGTCATTGATTTTAGCCATCAGGAGGCTACAGGTAACTTTAGTGAGAGCAATTTTGTTAGAAAGCACCAAAAAGGGATGCTCACAAGGGGTTGGGATGCACTATCTTGAATACCAGCTCAAGAAGCAAAGGATCCTTTATTACAAACCTATTTTATCAATGACTCGCAGTGCTCTCCTCTTTTGTTCTCCTAGAGAGAACCTTCCTTGAAATTAAATGTGGCTCTTTTTTTTTTCTTTTAAAGAAAGGGAGAGGGGGGAGAGAGAGAGAGAAAAGGAGAGAGGCGGGGGAAGGGCAGAAGGAGAGGGAGAGAGAGAGTCCTAAGCAGGCTCCACGCCCAGTGCAGAGCCCAATTCGGGGCTTGATCTCACATCCCTGAGATCATGACCTGAGCCAAAATAAAGAGTCAGATGCTTAATGGACTGAGCCACCCAGGCACCCCTATAGTACTTTCCCTACTTTAGTTCTGTCCAACAACATCCTAAGTTACCTTTTATTTTATAAATATTATTACTTCTTTTTATAACTGGAGAATAGTTAGATACTAATAATAGAACTTATTTACCTTCCCCATACTCTCTGTGTAGCATCCATGTATTAAGGCTGGACTTTGGGAAAGACATATATGGTTGCAAACAATATTCCTATGGCCAACATGTCAGGAATATCATTACGCACACGGAAGTTTCATTAGTCAGGGATACATAGGAATCAATATTAAGAGTTCATAAAAGATAAGAACAACATGAAATACTTCAGGCAAATGGCAGTACCATTTATAGGTTCCCTCTTCCCATCTCTCCTGATAATTGTTCCCCACTGCTTATTAAAGAATGAAGGTTAGGGTGCCTGGGTAGCTTAGTTGGTTAAGCATCCGACTCTTAATCTCAGCTCAGGTCTTAATCTCGGGGTCATGAGTTCAAGACCCACATGGAACCTGCTTTAAAAAAAACAAAGATGAGGGTTATTTTGGTGTTAAAGGTTGAGGTAGGCTGAGTTGAACTGGGAATATATTGTGAATGAGGTTGTAATATGGAGAATGATTAGACAGGTTCTGAAACTTTTGGTCTCCTCAGGAAACTTTCACACTTGAAAAATTGTGGAGGACCCCACAGATTTTTTGTTTATATAATGCCATAGATTGAATGTGTCTCCCCAAAATTCATATGTTGAAAACTAACCCCAATGTGATGGTATTTAAAGCTGGAGCTTCTGGGAGGTGATTAGGTCATGAAAAGAGAGCCCTTATGATTAGGATTAGTATTGTTATAAAAGAGGCCCCAAAGAGATCCCTTGCCCCTTCTACAGATAAGGATTCGGGCTTCTATGAATGAGGAAGCTGGACCTCACCAGACATTGCATCAGACAACTTGATATTGTTTTAGAGTTACTGAGGTTTGGTTGACTTTGGTTTTGTTTTTTGTTTTTATTTTTTCTCTTTTGCTTCAGTTTGGATGGTTCCCATTGCTTTGCTTTCAAGGTCACTTATCATTTATTTTATAGTGTCTAATTCCTGTCAAAACTATCCAGTTAATTTTTCATTTCAGATGGCATATTTTTCAGTTCTAGAATTTCCATTTTGCTCTTTTTTATAGTGTCCATTTCTCTATTAAGATTTTCTATTTGTTATCTTATTACATTTATGTTTTCTGTTAAATATTTAAATACATATAGCTGCTTTAAGGTTCTCATCCCCTATTTTCATCATCTTTCTCATTTCTGAGTTTACAACTTTTTCTCCTAGTTAAGAGTCACGTTTTCCAATTCTTCTCATGTCTAGTAATTTGTTCTCTTATTCTGGCCACTACAGACACTACTCTGAGTGACTTTTATTCTCTTTCATAATAAAGTATTGAATATTGTTAAAATGGTTAATTTACTTGCATCTTGGGGCACCTGGGTGGCTCAGTCAGTTAAATGTCTGCCTTGGGCTCAGGTCATGATCCCAAGGTCCTGGGATCGAGACCCACATTGGGCTCCCTGCTTAGGGAGGGAGGCTTCTCCCTCTCCCTCTGCCCCTACCCCACCTCGTGCTCTCTCACTCTCTCTCTAGCTGTCTCTCTCTCTCTGTGTCTCTCAAATAAATAAATAAAATCCTTAAAAAAATTTACTTGCATCTTGGTGTGATACTTTCAAGATTTGTTTTTAAAGTTTTTTTTAGACAGAGTTATAGTACCCCTTACTCTTTTTTTTTTTTTAAGATTTTATTTGTTTATTTGACAGAGAGAGAGACAATACAAGCAGGGGGAGTGGCAGGCAGAGGGAGAGGGAGAAGCAGGCTCCCTGCTGAGCAAGGAGCCTGATGTGGGACTTGATCCCAGGACCCTGGGATTATGGCCCATGCCAAAGGCAGCCGCTTAACTGACTCAGCCACCCAGCTGCCCCTAAGGTACCACTCTTTAATATGAAATTCACTAATCATGTATGGCTATTAAATAATTGAAATGTGACTAGTCCAAATTGAAGTGTGCTGTAAATGTAAAATGAACACTGAATTTCAAAGACTTAGTATGAAAATCAGACTGTAAACTATCTCCTTAATAATCTTCCAAGTTGATGGGGTGCCTGGCTGGCTCAATTGGTAGAGAGTGTGTCTCTTGTTCTTGGGTTCTGAGTTCAAGCCCCACAATTGGTGTAGAGATTACTTAAAAAATAAAATCTTTTCTAAAAACCTTCTATGTTAGAAAAAAAATAATCTCCTATGTTGGTTACATGTTGAAATAACTTTTAAGATATTTTGGGTAAAATAAAATACTTTATTAACATTAATTTTGTCTGTTTATTTTTACTTTGTTTCCCTGAGAGATTACTAGAAAATTTTAAATAACGTTTGTGTCATTATATTTCTCTTGAATAGTGCTACTGTATTGCTAGATTAACCCTGTTCATAAAAGCTGCCCTTTCTGGGATATCTGCTAAATTTCTGGGGTAGTTAATTAAATCTTTCTACTGTGATTGGTGGAACACCAACATCTCCCATCTCTGTTCAACCTCTGATCATTGTTTAGCCCATAGCTTCTCCGTAGTTGTTCTCTTCCTAATAGTTGTTCATTATTTTGTTCAGTCTTTTCCTGTGCAGACTTCTCTGTGCAGCTTCCTTCTCACTGATACCTGATCTCCATCTCCTGGGTTCAGATACACCACCATGCTTTATTTGGCATTTCCCAGTGGAAAGTGCCCCCAGGCAAAAAGCCATTGTAATCATGGAGCTTCTTCGTTTGTTTCTCTTTGGTTAGGGATAATAGTTATATGCTTCCTATTGATGAATATCTAAAAACAGTTATTTATTTTGCCCAGTTTGATAGTTGTTTATGGTGGAAAGTCTTGCATCCAATATCAGTTACTATAATATGATTGAAAGTAGAATTCTTTATTAGGATCTTTCACTTCCATATTGCACGTTTTCCTTAAATGTCTGGTGGGTGTTGCTTACCTGTTCATATTTTACAACAATGCAGTAGAAGAACTGTGACGTCTGTGTTTGTGGGCAAGGCTTTGTCCACTGGGAAGTTTTGCTTTAATGTGAATGGATGAAAAGCCAGTAGACATTAGATGCCTGTAGTGGACACTGTTGGCAGCCTACCCAGAATTCATTTTAGTTTTTCCCTTGCTAACACAATCCTGCCTTAGTTCAGTTGTCCACTCTTCTCTGCCTAACCATGTGCCTCACCAGATGTATGTGTCCTGATTGGGCTAAGCTAATACACAACAATTTCAATCATTCCCAGTGATTTGTTTAGGAAAGACATTTGTTGCTATTTTGGTCAATGAGACATGAAGAAAAATCATTGAGTGGTAGAAGATATTTGTAAATAATATATTTAATAAGGGGTTAATGTCTAAAATATATAGAACTTATACAACTCAACACCCAAAAAACAATCAATCTGATTAAGAAATGGGCAGTGGACCTGAATAGACATTTTTCCAAAGAAGGCATACAGAGGACCAACAAACACATAAAAAGATGCTTAACATCACTAATCATCAGGCAAATGCAAATCAAAACCACAGTGAAATATCACCTTACACCTGTCAGAATGGCTAAAATCAATAAATAGCAGGTGTTCGTGAGGGTGTGGGGGAAAAGGAACTCTCATGCACTGTCAATGGGAATGTAAACTGATACAACCACTGTGGAAAACAGTATAGAGGTTCCTCAAAAAATTAAAAATAGAAATACCATATGATCCAATAATTTCACTACTGGGTATTTACCCAAAGAAAATGAAAATACTGATTCAAAAAGATAAATGCACCATTATGTTTATTACAGTATTTAAAATAGCCAAGATACAGAAGCAATCTAAATGTCCATTGACATATGTGTATATGTACACACGCACACACACACAGTAGAATATTATGCAACCTTAAAAAGTATGAGATCTTGCCATTTGCAATAACACGGATAGACCTAGAAGATATAATGCTAAGTGAAATAAGTCAGACTGAGAAAAAGAAATACCATATAATTTCACTCATATGTAGACTTTAAAAAACAAAACAAATGAATAAACAAAAGGAACAAACTGAAGTTTGTCAGAGGGAAGGTGGGTGGAAGGAATGGCCAAAGTTGGTGAAGAGGAGTAGGAGATACAGGCTTCCAGTTATGGAATAAGTAGGTCATGGGAATAAAAGGTACAGGGGCACCTGGCTGGCTCGGTTGCTGGAGCGTGTGACTCTTGATCTCAGGGTTGTAAATTCAAGCCCCACATTGGGTATAAAGATTATTTAAAGATTAAATCTGAAAAAAAATTTTTTTAAATAGAAGGTATGGCATAGGGAATATGGTCGATGATGTTGTAATAGCATTGTGTAGGTGACAGATGGTAGCTACACTTTTGGTGAGCATAGCATAATGTATAGAGACGTCACCACTATGTTGTACACCTAGAACTAATGTACCACTGCACGTCAGCTATACTCAAAAAATTTTTTAATATAATTACATAGTAAATAAATAAAAATGTTAAAAAAGAAAAGCCATTGAGGACTTCTGGAAAAGGTTTCCCAAGTTTTAAACAAAAAAAGAGGGGCGCCTGGGTGGCTCATTCATTAAGCATCTGCCTTCGGCTCAGGGCGTGATCCCAGAGTCCTGGGATCGAGCCCCACATCGGGCTCCATGCTCCACTGGGAGCCTGCTTCTTCCTCTCCCACTCCCCCTGCTTCTGTTCCCTCTCTCACTGGCTGTCTCTCTCTCTGTCAAATAAATAAATAAAATCTTAAAAAAAAAAAAACCCGAAAAAAGACAAAAGAAAATATAGTCCCTTTTCTTCTTTTAGGCATTTTCAAGTCTGAAAATGATCCTTGAAGATGAAATCTGAAGAACACAGAACAGAAAGATGGGATGATGCTGAGCCCTTGGTGATATTATTCAGCTACTGTATTGGAAAACCCTAGACTAGTTACTCTACCTCCAAATATGTAAGATACTATATTTCTGTGTTGTTAAATTTCTGGTAATTAAAAATAAAGAAATCCTAACTTATACAAATTCCAGAATGTAGAGGACTTGGTGCTCAGTTGCCTCTCTTAATCCAGAAATTCCAAGCTTATATTTCCAGTGACTAAGGATGACTGAGATAAAAGACCTCATGAATGGAATCAGCTGGTCTTGAAGTTCTGAATGGAACTCTTGTATAAGGTTATTTTGGAGTCAGAACCAACAGATCTCTAATATTCTTTGGATCTGAAAATTGCAGAAGCTGGTGGGACAGAAGGTTGGTACTTTTTAAGGCACTCGGATATTTTTGAGGACCTGATCTTTGGAATTTGACATCTCTAGGTTGTTATGGGTGGGAGCTGGAACTGGCTGAAACTCTTGGATACTCCTTTTTAAAGAAATGTTAATTTACATGTCATAAAATTCACCATTTTAAGTGTACATTCTGAGGTTTTTAATATATTACAACTGTATAATCACTACCACTGTCTAATTATAGAATATTTTTCATGCATCAATTGATAGACATTTGGGTTGTTTCTATTTTTTGGCTATTATGAATAATGCTACTATGAACAGTACAAGTTTTGATGTGGCCATATATGTTTTCATTTTTCTTGGATATATAAGAATACAGTTGCTGAGTCTTATGGGATAATTCTATGTTTAACATTTCAGTGAACTATCAGACTATTTTCAAAGGGAACTGCACCATTGTACAGTCGTACCCACAGTGTATGTGGTTTCTAATTTCTCCATATCCTTGCCATCACTTATTATTGTCTTTTTTAAATTATAGCCATCCTAATAGGTGTGAAGTGGTATCTTATTTTGGTTTTGATCGGCAGTTAGCTAATTACTAATGATGTTAAGCATCTTTTCATGTGTTATTGGCCATTTGCATATATTCTTTGGAGAAAAGTCTATCCAAATCTTTTGTCCGTTTTTAAATTCAGTCAGTCATCCTTTATCTTTTTATTGTTTAATTTAAGAGTTCTTTATATGTTCTGGATACTAGACCTTTATTACATATATGATTTTCCATTCTGTGATTCCATTCTGTGATCCATTTTGAATTGACTTTTTGTATATACTGTGAAGTAGGGGTCTGATTTCATTCTTTTGCATGTAGATATCCAGTTGTCTCATTACCATGTATTGAAAAGAGTATTTTTCATCAAATTGTGTGGCACCCTTGCCAAAAATTCATTAACCGTAAATATGAGGGTTCATTTCTAAACTCAATTCTAATTCATTGATCTATATATCTATACTCATGCCAGTACCACTTTTGATTATTACAGCTTTTGAAACTGGGAGGTGTGAGCCCTCCAACTTTGTTCTTTTTTTCAAGATTATTTTGGCTATTCTAGATTCTCAAATTTCCATATGAATTTTAGAAATGTTAGCATGTCAATTTCTGTGAAAAGGACTATTGGAACTTTGATAGAGATTGCACTGAATCTATAGATCATCTGGGGAATATTGCCATCTTAACACTATTAAGGTTTCACTTCTTTTTGTGCCCACCTAATGCAACCCCACTGGCAAGGAGTTCTACTTCATCCACATTATTTCAGTACCCGTAAGTTTGCATTTCTACCTCTTGTGTTTTTTTTTAAAAATATCCTCTGAAGCCCCTTCTGGCTCTAAGTTCCTGCCTGGGCTGTTTAAGTTTCTCCTGAGGTGCCAATTATTGGTATGTGGTTTTTTGTGCTCTGGTTCCAAAGTAGCATAGATTTTAAGTGATGTGCCCTACCCTATTTTCCCCATAAACCCTATTATTTTTAGTGCACAATATTGCAGGACATGAGGTTTTTCATGAATGTATGTAACATGTTACAATGTAAATGCCTCTCTTTTTACATTTTAATCAAGGATTTTTGAGATTTTGAATTTACTCAAAGTGGAATCTTTAGCTACTCTGGCAGTACAGCAAGATGGAGATATTTAGGTAAATAGGCGTTTTGCTCTCCCTCCAATCTTCATTTTAAAGGGGTTCTCTGACTTCTCCTTAAGAAAGGGCTAGTCTACTATTGTAATAGTAATAGCTAACGATCCTCAGTCCGTCACATTTCCCAGTCCATTGATGCTGTTGCTGCTACCTTGTCCTCCACTGTGTGCTCATCTATCTTTCCCTTGCAGATCCAGTAGGTGCGTTAGCTTTGGGTTATCCAGTCCCAGACTTTCTCCTCCCAGTCACCAGGGTGGTTTTCACAACCTGCTTGGTAAAATGTGTCCTCTTGGCCAGTGCTTCCCAAACTTGGGCATTTTTCAGAATCACCTGGAGTGCTTGTTCAACCACAGATTCTTAGATGCCACCTCTGGAGATTCTGATACAGTATACATTATGTCTGAGTGTGGATTTGAATTTCTAACAAGGTCCCAGGTGATGCTGAGGCTCCTCATCAGGGACCACATTTTGAGTGGCATTGCTGTAAATGGCCCTTTCATCAGCAGTGTTACTTATCTTCACTAGTTCCTTCCACATCAAACCTTTTTTCTTGTCCATTGCATCGGCATAGTCATTCTCAACCAGGGGCAGTTTTGATCCCCAAGAGATATTTGGCAATGTCAGGAGACACATTTTGTTGTCAGCACTGGGTAAGAGGGTATGCTGCTGGTGTCTGGTAGGTAGAGGCCAGAGATGCTGCTAAACATCTTACAAGGCACAAGGTAGCTTCTTACCACAAAGAATTATCTGGTTCAAAACATCAGTGGTGCCAGGGTTGAGAAAGTTGGCAGTGACATGCTATTGCTTTGTTTGCCCACAGCATGCAGTCCTTCTGATTGCAACTATGTCAAGTTGATAGCCCATGAAGTGAAGCTACAGATAAAGGAACAGTTGCATTCCTCCACCCCAGAATTTTTTATATTTCATTGAAAATAAAATATCTAAACTTTAAAACTGTGAAGTACTTTGAAATATCACCTACAAATATGATAACTTGTCTTCAGAGTTCTAATTTCTCTTACTTAGGTCTCATGGCAGAATGGGAGACTTGACTGAAGCTAAATCTTTGGACATTGGGCCCACCTATTTCTTTGATCAGGTAATAATATAGCTCAGTCGCATCAAATTATACTTTACTTCTCTCTCTCTCTCTCTTTTTAAGATTTTATTTATTTGAGAGAGAGAGAATGAGCAGTGGGAAGGGGCAGAAGGAGAGAGAGAGAGAGAGAGAGAGAGAGAGAGAGAAAAGCAGACTCCCTGCTGAGCAGGAAGCCCGATCTAGGGCTTGATCCCAGAACCCAGTGATCATGACCTGAGCTGAAGGCAGATGCTTAACCGACTGAGCCACTCAGGCGCCCCTATAGTTTACTTTTCTAAAAATAATTCACTTTGGACCAGTGTTCTTCTCTGTTTTTTAATCAGAAATTTTCTTTCATTTTAGATGAAACCAAAAAGAAAAAAATGGGAAAAGAGAGAGTGTGAAGACCATTTCCTCTCTTTGAGACACACCTCGGGAGCTAATTATGGGTAAAATATTGGGGATTACTCTTCAATTGCTGGGGTTACTTTACATTTTCAAAGAGTTATAAGGTGCTCAGGACCAGTGCTTCCCTACCCTGTTCCCCAGTCCTCAAGAAACTATATCAAGGAATTTTCCATTTCAAAACTGACCATGAAGCCAATCAGAGAACTTTATTTTAGCCAGATCAGCGGTTAATTGAAGCGTAATTGGTCATATCTGACCAGTCACCCTGGTTTGTTTTTTTGGTTATTCCACAACAAACCCAGCCCTACTCTTGCTTTAGGGAGTTTGTACTAGATGTTTCCTTTGCTTTCTGCATTGTTTACTTTCTGTTCCTTTTAAGTCTTTACTTAAATATCACCTTTTTGATGAGATTTTCTTGATTTTCCTATTTCAAATTTCTACCCTGTCCCCATCTTGTCATTCTCTATCCCTCTTCCTAACTGTCCTCTTGCACTTATCACTTTCTAACATTCTAAATATCATTCCTATCTCTTTGTTTGCCCTCCCTCTTCTCTTGAGAGTATCAGGTCTATAAGGGGAAAACATTTTTTAAAGATTTTTTAAATTTATTTTTATTGAAGAGGGAGAGAGCTTCCCCAAGCTGGAGGCGGGGGTGGAATGAGGAGGGGGTGCAGAGTGGGAGGGAGAGGGAAGGGGAGAGAATCCCAGGCAAACTCCACGCTGAGCACAGAGCAGTTATGGGGCTTGATGTTACCACCCTGAGATCATGACCTGAGCTGAAACCAAGAGTCAGTCACTTAACCGACTGAGCCACCCAGGCACCCCAAGGGAAGATTTTTTAATCTACTTGACCACTTATATATCCAGTCCCAAAAGCAAATGCTTGGCACATAGAATGGGCTTAGAAGAGATTTGTAACTTAATAACCATGGAATTGTGTCAGCCGTCAAAGGTAAATGAAATAATGGAACTAGCCATTTTACAATGTTTCTACCCACTACTTACTACAGTTTCTTAACTTGGAAATTAAAACACCCCATCCTGTTTTAGAACATATATCTCAAGGTTGTATAGGGCTTAAAGCTCTCGTTTATACCAATGAGTTCTTGAGCAGTGGTGATTTTGCCCCATGAGGGACATTGGCCATATCTGAAGGCATTTTGGGTTGTCATGTCTAGGGGCGTGATGCTGTTGTTATCTAGTGGGTTGTTATCTAGTGGGCTGTTATCCAGCCCCCCACAACAGAGAATTATCCAGTTCAAAATGTCAGTAAGACCAGAGTTGAGAAACTCTGGTATACACTAATTGGGTAGAGTTAGTTGGTTAGTTTGTTTGGTTTGTTTTGAGCCTGCTGTAACTTTTCTCAAGATCACTGCAAGTTGTTGCTCTTTTCAGAAGTCTATCATTTCTTCATTTCCAACTCTTTCTGCTTGAAAAGCAATTCAACATGACTTGGTTATTTTGCACTCAAAGTGCTTGGCTTATAATTGGTACTCAGTAAAAGAGTTCAGGTTGTCATATGGGCAATAAGGAGGTCTATGTATCATAGAGCTCTAGGGCTTTATTGACTGCCCAGCTTTCTGATTTGATGCATGTCTTAAGCATTGCTTCTGTTCGCTCTACTTAAAACACCCCATTGACTATCCTACTGCTGCCACTACACCAGGAATAAAATCCGCACTTCTTGGGGGCGCCTGGGTAGCACAGCGGTTAAGCGTCTGCCTTCGGCTCAGGGCGTGATCCCGGTGTTCTGGGATCGAGCCCCACATCAGGCTCCTCCGCTGGGAGCCTGCTTCTTCCTCTCCCACTCCCCCTGCTTGTGTTCCCTCTCTCACTGGCTGTCTCTATCTCCGTCGAATAAATAAATAAAATCTTTAAAAAAAAAAAATCCGCACTTCTTACGCGAATTGCAAGTCCTTCTGTCATTTTCTCTCCTGCAGACCCTCCAACCTCCTCACATACCACGCCATGTCACTTGCTCCCCAGCCATTATGGCCTATCTATTCCTTTAGCAACCAAGCCCATTCATGCTTTTGGTTCTTTGCATTGGCTGTACATTCTGCTTTGAATATTTTTCTGCCATATTATTTCATGCTTGGTTCTTCCTCATCATTATTCCGGTTTCAATGCAAATGTCTTCTCCTCAGAAAGGCCATCCCTGATCTCCCAATCCAAAGTAGCCAAACATACACCCCCTGTCATTCTATTACAGTGTCTTGTTTTATTTTTATTGTCACAGTTACCACTATCCGTACTTTTTATTTCCTTCCTTTCTCTCTCTCTTCCCTCTTCTCCCCTCATGTTTTCCTTCCTGTCTTTCCCCCAACTATAATATAAGATCCATGGGGGCAGAGTTCTGTCCTCTTCACCATGTCTCTCCAGCGCCTAGAACTGTGCCTGATGAATATTTCTTGAATGAATCAATCATTTCTTTACATATGCGGTGCCTAGAGAGGTGGGGCTACTTTAAGACTGGGCCAGGTGCCAAGACCTTCATTGTTGATTACCTTTTTTTTTTTGTAAAGATTTTATTTATTTATTTGACAGAGCGAGAGAGAGCACAAGCAGGCAGACCTGTAGGCAGAGGGAGATGCAGGCCCCCCACTGAGCAGGGAGCCTAATGCGGGGCTCCATCCCAGGACTCTGGGATCATGACTTGAGCCGAAGGCAGATGTTTAACCAACTGAGCCATCCAGGCACCCTGATTGTTGATTATCTCTTGTTAAGATTGTTAAGTCTGGTTTTGAAATGGGCAGTCCATTATTTGAGCCTCTGTCTGAAAAATAAACCAAACATACAAATATTATTTTTTAAGTGCACATTATATTTCTTAACAACCCTCTGAAGGAGGTAGAATTATTGACCTTATTTTACATATGATAAAACTGAGGTAATTAATAAGTGGTAGGTGTTAATATTATTGTAATAAGTACAGTTTTTATCATTTTATTTGAGCAGTAGACAAATCTGACAATCATGAATGCATATTTACAGGATGTTGCAAAGAAAATACCTTAAAATGAAAACACAATCACTGGCTCATAGGGTTAGTATTAGAGTTTGGTAAAATGATATTTATGAAAGCAACTTTGAAACCCATAAAGAGATATAGAAATGTAATGAGTTATTATTATAATAATATATTTAAAGTTTTCAAAAATGGGTCTTCCAGCCTTTAAATATCAATGAAAATATAAACAATGCCTGGAAAGCAAAGATTTAAGATCTACATTTAGAATTCTTTTTTTTTTTTTTTTAAGGTTTTATTTATTTATTTGAGAGCGAGCACGAGCAGGGAGGAGGGGCAGAGGGAGAGGGAGAGGGAGAAGCAGGCTCTCTGCTGAGCAGGAAGCCCAATTCCGGACTTGATCCCAGGACCTTTAGATCATGACCTGAGCCGAAGGCAGACGTTCAACCAACTGAGCCACCCAGATGCCCCAATTGAAATACCTTTTTATCTTATTTTTACATTAAATACTTTATTTTTACATTAAATACTAAGTTGGGAAACTAGTGCTATTTTTCAAATGATGTGAATGGAATTCTTATTTAAAAGAAAAATGCAAATGTCTCTATAATGCTGTTTACCATTTTAAAAAAGACTTTATTCAGGTGAAATTCAGTCGAGTGTTGACATGTTTTACCACATTGACTTGATGGAAGAAAGCACTTTGAAATTGTATTAAGTCAGGTAGCTGTCTTAGAAATCTTTGAGCAATTGGTTTAGAGAACATTTCAAAGGACAGTTCATTTAAAGCACTTTTGTTCATGCCTCTGATAGTGTAGTGAAATCAGTTTTGGTTTCTTAAGCAATAGATATTTGTTGAATAAATGAGTAAAGATGGTAGCCAGATTACAGATTTTAAGTTCCTGAAAAGGGAAGGACTATGTCTTCTCTTTGTATATTCTATGTAACACAGTGTCCAGACAATGTGTGCCTGATTATCCTCCTAGATTTTATTATATCAACTATCTAGAGGCTATCTAGATCTCTCTGAAAGAGGGACCACGAGGTTGCATTCTGGATATAGTTTAAGGTAGAGATGACTGGGCTTGTTATGGAATGAGAGAAAGAGAGGATGAAGATATCCAAAGATAACTCCAGAACCTTGGGCCTGAGCAGTTGTAAGAATGGAATTGCTGTTTATTGAAGTAAGTAAAAACTAAGGGAAGAGCAGGTTTGGTGGGAAAAACCAAGAGTTCATTTTTATTTATTTATTTATTTATTTATTTATTTATTTATTTATTTATATTTTTTTAAAGATTTTATTTATTTATTTGACAGAGATAGAGACAGCCAGCGAGAGAGGGAACACAAGCAGGGGGAGTGGGAGAGGAAGAAGCAGGCTCATAGCGGAGGAGCCTGATGTGGGGCTCGATCCCATAACGCCGGGATCACGCCCTGAGCCGAAGGCAGACGCTCAACCGCTGTGCCACCCAGGCGCCCCAAGAGTTCATTTTTAGACATGTTGGCTAAGTTGATCTTGAGATGCCTATCAGATATGCTGCGTAGGAAATTGGGTACCCAAGTCTGGAGGTCAGGTGGGAGCTCAGAGCTGGATATATACATTTGTGAGTTGTCAAGGTCTAAATGGTTTTTAAAGCCTTTCAGTTGAGTAAGATTACATGGAGAATATAGACAGAGAGAAGAAGAGAGGTATGAGAGGGCGAAGTTGACAAGAAATCAGCAGAAGAGTTAGAGAAGGAACATCCAGTGAGGGAGGAGAACCAAGAGAAAGTAGTGTCCAGAAAACCAAATGAAGGGTGCTTGGGTGGCAGAGTTGGTTAAGCATCTGCCTTTGGCTCAGGTCATGATCCCGGGGTCCTGGGATCGAGTCCCATGTCAGGCTCCCTGCTCGGTAGGGAGTCAGCTTCTCCCTCTGCCCCTCCCCACCCCCCCGCTTGTGTTCTTTCTGAATCTCTCAAATAAATAAATCAAATTAAATTAAAAAAGAAAACCAAATGAAGAAAATGTTTCAAGAGTGTCTAGTTTTGTCAAATGCTGCATGGGGGTTGTGTGTGTTGAGACTGAATAGTGACCTTTGGATTCAACATGATCAAGGATTTTGGTGGCCTTAAAAGAGGCTTATCTGTGGAGAAGTGGGGCATGTAAAGTTGTTTGAATAGAAAACGGAAACAAATATAAACAACTTTCAAAGCTTTGCTTTTTCAAAGCAAAACAACTTTTACTATGTACCACTTCACACCCACTAGGATGGCTATTAAAAAACAAAAGCAGGGGCACCTGAGTGGCTCAGTGGGTTAAGCATCCGACTCTTGATTCTGGCTCAGGTCATGATCTCAGGGTCATGAGATCGAGCCCCTAGTCAGGCTCTGTGCTCGGTGGGGACTCTGCTTGAAATTCTCTCTCTCCCTTGCTCCCCCCCACTCTCTCTCTCATTAAAGTAAATAAATAAATCTTTAGAACAAAACAAAACAAAAAACAAGTGTTAGTGAGGACGTGGAGAAATTGGAACCCCTGTGCACTTCTGATGGAACTGTGAAATGGTACAGTTGCTGTGGAAAATGATATGGCATTTCCTCAAAAAAAACATAGAATTACCATGATTCAGCAATTCCAATTCTAGAAGTGAAAGCAGGGACTTCAGCAGATAAGGTACACCCATGTTCATAGCAGCATTATCATAATTGCCAAAAGGAGGAAGCAACCCAAGTCCATTGACAAATGAGTGGTTAAATGAAGTATGGTACACACATACAATGAAATGTTACTCGACCTTAAGAAGGAAGGAAATTCTGACACATGCTACAACATGGTTGAACCTTGAAGACATTATGCTAAGTGAAATAAGACAGTCGCAAATGAACAAATATTGTATGCTTCCTCCTACATGAAGTTCATAGAGTAGTCAAAAATCACAGGGACAGAAAGTAGAATGGTGGTTACAAGGGCCTGAGGGATGAGGGGAATAGTGTATATAGGTATAGGGTATATCATTTCTTCTCTACCCTCTCAGGGTCTCCTGCTGAGATGGATAGAAGACAGATCAGTAAGAGATAAACACATAAATTTTATCTAGTAATTTTTTTTAAAGATTTTATTTATTTATTTGACAGAGATAGAGACAGCCAGCAAGAGAGGGAACACAAGCAGGGGGAGTGGGAGAGGAAGAAGAGGCTCATAGCAGAGGAGCCTGATGTGGCGCTTGATCCCACAACGCCGGGATCACGCCCTGAGCCGAAGGCAGACACTTAACCGCTGTGCCACCCAGGCGCCCCTATCTAGTAATTTTTACACATATATAGGAGCCCTCCCAAGAATGAAGATCCAGACAATTAGACCCAAATGCTTATATACTAGGCTGGACAAAGTAACGAACTGTGAAAATGTGCAAGACAAAGGGCTTGGGATAGAGCAGTTAATCCTAGAGAAATGACTGGGAAGTTAAGAGTTAGTTTAACAAAATCTGTTTGTACAGATTTTTCCTGGCCTCAACTTCCTCTCTGGTGATAGGAATGTTTCTTCCTCCTGGTGTAAGAAGGTCATGCTTCACATGAGAGTTTTAGCTCCTGCTTTCAAGAAGAAACAGAAAGGTCAGAATGCACTTCTTGGATTTGCTGTTTTTCAAGTGCCTTTAACTCAAAGTAATCACTATGCCAAAGTGGCATATTTTGGGGTGGCATGCTCTGAACCTCCACAGGGGGAATGGAGAGTTAGTGTTATTTGAGAGAGAAAGAGCACAAGCAGGTGGAGGAGCAGAGAGGGAGGGATAAAGAGAACCCCAAGCAGACTCCCTGCTGAGCGCAGAGCCTGACATGGGGCTCGATTCCACGACACCGAGATCATGACCTTAGCTGAAATCAAGAGTCAGACACTCAACTGACTGAGCCACCCAGGCACCCCTATCTCCTTTTGTTTTTTAAATTAATAGTAAATTTTGATGGGTCTAAATAGATGGTATTTTATAATCTTACTTCTGCTCAATTATCTTTCCATACTTCATTGTGAAGATTTTCTTCTGACTTATCTTTCCTTTAAGTAATTTTCTCTCAACTTTGTGTCTAATATGCTGTTAAACTCATCTACTGAGTTCTTAATTTTTGGTATTATATTTTTCAGCTTTATAATTTCTATATGGTTTTTTTTCGGATATGCTCTATGCGCGCACATGTGTGTGTGCGTGCGCACATGTAGTTTTCAGTTCTTTGCAGAAATTCTCAATTTCCTTGGTCATAGTAAGCAGAGTTACTTTAAATTCTATCTCCCTATGGTTCTATTTTATTAATTGCTGTTTCTGCTGGCTCTCATTCACGTTCTCTCGACTCCTTGTGAATCTTGTTTTTTAAAACACTTTGTGTCACATATTGTATTTGAAAATTATTTTAAGAAATAATTTGAGGACTAGTATGAAGTTAGCTTTCACTAGAGGAGATTTATATTTGTTTCTGTCAGAGGCTTGGGGTTAGCAACACTTTGGGGTCACCTTAATTCAATGTCAGGAAATGAGATAATTTGAAGCTGTGTTATAATGAGCTGGTTTAGGTGTACTTCTAGACAACCCTTACTCCTTTTGGGTCTCAACCAGTAATCTTGCCATGGAAGGCCCTAGACTCCAAATTTTGAACCTTTAGCTGCTACAAAGCTATCAAAAGCCCTGACCAGTCTTTAAGTCTCTCAGATGCCTCTTACAGAATTAGTAAATTCTCCTTCCCCACCCCTGACCTTCCACAAGGGGGGAAATATGGGGTTTATCTCTTTGGATTCCATCTTCTTCCAGATACTGATAATAAGTCATGACTCTCTTGTTAGCTCTCTGTAGCCTTTAAGATTTTTTTTTAAATTTTATCCAAATTTTCTAGTTGTCTCCAAGAGAGGATAATTTTGAATTACCTAGATGCTCTTACCAAAAGGGGAAGACCACTTGTAAGTTTTAACCATGTTATGCATAGTTGTTTCATAAACTGTGGATGAAAATTCCATTATCTGAGACACCTAGTCCCTTTGTGGATCCGTTTCTGTTCCTGCTTTGAAGTTTCAGTATAAGGTAGTAACATCTGATGGGGTGTGGAGGATAGGCTAAGGGAACACAGGACATGTCTGTAGACTAACCTGAGAAATTCAGGGAAGGCTTTCTGGAAGAAATGGCCTCTGTCTTTTGTTATAATTAAAGTAATTAATAAGCAACACACAAGCATGTTTTTATCTTCTGTGTATAAACATAATAGTTATTCATTGTAGAAAAGTTAGAGGGGTGCCTGGCTGGCTCAGTCAGTAGTGCATGCCGACTCTTACATGCGAGTCGCAGGGTCGTGAGTTCAAGTAGGTGTGGAGCCTGCTTTAAAAAAAAAAAAAAAGAAAGAAAGGTTAGAAAAGTATTAAAAAAGACAATAAAAATGACTTCTACAATCTGATAATCAATTTACTTTTTGGAGGATATTTGCTTAGTCTCTGTACTACCAGATATATGATATATACGTTATACATTTGAGGACACCCCATGTATACAATTATGTATAGTCTTTATATATTATAACAAGCATTTTCCCAAATTAATAAGAGCAATTTTCCAAACAATTTTTCATGCTACCCATTGTATGAGTATGGCATTATTTATTTAGCTATATCTTTATGAGTCATTAGATTTCTTTCAATTTTTTCAAATATTAAAAAATGTTACAGTTAGCAATTTTATTCACAGATGTTATACACCTTTTTGTTACATTTTAAGATGGATTTCTAGAAGTTGACTTACCAGGTTAAAGAAGATAAAGTATCTTTATGGCTCGCATATGTTTTTTATAGCCGTACAAAGAGTATAATATCTAAAGAACTAAAGGAAGCAAGATTACCTACAATACCTGAAGCTGAGGAGCAAGATGAGTTCTATTCATTTGACATCTCACGAACTCCTAGTCTTGCCAAGTGTTCTCCTAACCTTCCATTCTCCAAAATATACCTGCAAAAGGGTCTATTTCAAGAATATAAACTCATTGCTTCTGAAATACTGCAGGAACTTGGGGAGATATTGCAGAAATATGCTGAGTATAACATTATTTACCCTGCGGGAATTGTAAATCTTATGAATTACAGTTGGCATGATCTTACTGAAGGTGCTTATAAATGTACAACCAAAAGTTCAATGTTGAAGAAAAATAGTACCTTGCAAAGAGATCCCAATGCCATGACCCAAATCAGCAGCTTTTCAAGAGAAGAATATCATAAGGAAAATCATCTTGTGAAAGCAAAAAAAGACCACCATGTTTCATCTGGTAAGTAGAAGTTATTTGTTAGTTTTATAAATAATCCTGCAGGTTAAAAAAAAAAGAATAAATTATAAACAGCATGTGAGTGAGATATTGGCAAAACATTTTGTTAGTGATATTTGGTTTGTGTTATTTTTATTTTATTTTATTTTATTTTATTTTATTTTATTTTATTTTATTTTATTTTATTTTATTTTAAAGATTTTATCTATCCATTTGACAGAGTGAGACAGCCAGCGAGAGAGGGAACACAAACGGGGAGTGGGAGAGGAAGAAGCAGGCTCCCAGTGGAGGAGCCTGATGTGGGGCTCAAACCCAGAACGGCCGGGATCACGCCCTGAGCTGAAGGCAGATGCTTAACCACTGCGCTACCCAGGCGCCCCTGTGTTACTAATTTTAATAAGTATTAGTGAATGTCAGGAGAAAGATACAAAAATTTATAGTGCTTTCATTGAAAGCATCTATTATACTTCATGTGATATGAACTCTCTGCCTCAAGGGATCCTACAAATTCTTTTACTGTGGCAGGGTCCAACAGAAATACAATGCTAGCCACATACATAATTTTTTTAATTAACTTTTTTTAAGGATTTTTTTTTGAGAGAGAGAGGTGGGGGAGGGGCAGAGGGAGAGGGAGAGAGAAACCCAAGCAGACTCTGCTCTCAGCACAGAGCATAGCACAGGACTCCATCTCACAACACTGAAATCACGACCCCAAGATCATGACCGGAGCCAAAACCAAGAGTCAGATGCCTAACTGACTGTGCCACCCAGGCGCCGCATTAAGTTAACTTTTTATTTTAAGATGATTATAGACCCACATACAGAGAGATCCCATATACCCTTTACCCATTTTCTCCATATAACAACATCTTGCAAAACTATAGCTCAGTATTACAACCAGAATATCGACATTGGTACTGTCAAGATTCAAAACATTTCTATCGAGCTAAGGATCATTTATGTTGTCCTTCTACAGCCACACCCACTGCCCTCTTTCTCTACCCCCTCTTAAACCCTGGCAACCACCAGTGTGTTTTGTATTTCTATATTTTTGTCATTTTAAGAATATTATATAAATGGAATCATATGATGTGTAACGTTTGGCGATAGTCTTTTTTCAGTCATCTTAACGCCCTGGAGATACATCTAGGTTGTATATATTAGTAGCTTGTTCCTTTTTATTGCTCAGTACATTCTGTGGTATGAATGTACCAGTTTGTTTAATCATTTACTGCTTGAAGGACATCTGGGTATGTGGGATTTTTTTTTCCAGTTTTTGGCTATTATGAAAGCTGCTAAAACATTCATGTTTAGGAATTGTGTAAATATAAGTTTTGATTTTTCTTTGATAAATGCCTAAAAGTTACAGTTACCGGGCTATGTGACAATTGCATGTTTACTTTTATATGAAACTTTCAAACTGTTTTCCAAAGAGGCTATCCTGTTTTATATTCCCACCAGCAATGTATGAGTTTCTCCATATCCTCACCAGTATTTGGATATTATTACCATTTTTTATTTTAGTCATTCTTGTAGGTGTGTAGTGGTATCTCCTTGTAGTTTTCATTTGCATTCCTTTTTTTTTTCTTTTAAGATTTTATTTTCAAGCAATCTCTACACCCACCATGGCACTTGAACTCACAGCTCTGACATCCAGAGTCTCATGCTCCACTGACTAAGCCAGCTAGGCATCCCTAATTTGCATTTCTCTAATGACTAATGATATTGAATATTTGCCATCTGTATATCCTCTTCAGTGAAATGTCTTACGTGTCTTTGCTCATTTTCTAATTGGATTATTTGCTTTTTGTATTGTTGACTTTTGAGAGTTCTTTATACATTCTAGATACTCGTCCTTTGTTGTATATATACTTTGTAAATATTTTCTCCTAGTGTCTTTTCATCTTTTTAATAGAGTCTTTTGCAGAGAAAAAGTTTTACATTTTGATGAAGTCCAATTCATCAAAAGTTTTTTATAAGTAGTGTTTTTGGTAACAAGTCTAAGAATTCACTGCCTACCCCTAAATCCTGAAGGTTTTCTCCTATTTTTTTTTTTCTAGAAGATTTGTAGTTTTATATTCTACATTTAAGTCCATGACCCATTTGGGGTTACCTTTTGTGTAAGGTGTGAGATCTAGTTTGAGGTTCATTTTTTGGCCTATGGATATCCAGTTGCTTCAGCATCACTTGTCAGAAAATGCTCTTTCTGCCATTGAATGGCTTTTGCATCTTTCTCAAAAATTAGATGGGCATATTTATGTGAATTCATTTCTAGGTTCTCCTTTTGTTTCGGCTGGTTCTCATTCATGTTCTCGTGACTACCTGTGAATATGATTATTTTTAATTTTGTGTCAACATTGTATTTGAAAAATTATTTTTAAAAATAATTTGAGGGCTGGATAAAATTTTTTCAACTGGAGGTTGGAAGCAGGGACTCAAACAGATGTTTGTATTCCAATACTCATAGCAGCATTATTCACAATAGCCAAAAGGTGGAAACAACTCAAATGTCCACTGACAGGTGTATGGATAAACAAATTATGGTATGTACATACAGTGGAATATTATTCAGCTTTAAAAAAAGAATGACATTCTGATACAGGTTATAATGTGGATGAAACTTGAAGACATGCTAAGTGACTTATATGAGGTACCTAAAGTAACCAAATTTCATAGAGACAGAAAGTAGAATGGTGGTTGCAAGGGGCTGGGGGGAGGGAAGGAAGGGAGTTATTGCTTAATGGGTACAGAGTTTCAGTTGAGGAAGATGAAAAATTTCTGAAGATGGATGGTAGTGATGGTTGCACAATAATGTGAATGAACTTAATGCTACAAAGCTATACACTTAAAATGGTTAAAACGGTCAATCTTATGTTATGCAAATTTAACCACAATAAAAATATTTTAATGGTTAAGTGGTAAATTTTGTGTTGTGTATATTTTACCACAATACAAAAAAAAAAAAAAAAAAAAGGGCGGGGGAGTGGGGGAAATATTTGCAAGTACCAAACGTGAGAATGTTAAGAATAATAATAAAGCCTTAGGAGTCTGAAAATTTTGCTGATAATAATTTCAGAAAACTTGATAGGGAAATATGAGTGACTGGCACAGACATGTAATTTAAAAAGGATGAGGAACCTCAGCAGAGCTTAGCACTGCATTGTGGAGAGTACTGGTAGATCCCACTTTTATCCCCAGAGTGTAGCTTTATATTCAAGACTTTAAGATTTCTCACTTTGGCTCCTATTGTGTTAAATATATACAAAGAAGATTCAATGTAGCAAAAGAACTGATTTTAAATATTAAAATCATATTAGTTTATAATATTTTACAGATCATAGGGATCTTCCTAGCCATTATCAAATTTAGTTGTCCAGATATCCCTGTGGGGTAGCTAATAGGATTTTTGTTTTGCTAAGGAGAAAACTGAGATGCCAAGGGGTCAAGTAACTTGCCCAAAGTCATACAGTTTCTGATAGAGCCATGAGCCATGACCCCAACCCTGGTCTTTTAATTCCCGGTATAGCATCCTTTCTGCTAATTTATCCCTAACACTCATTCTGCTATCATAATAGTGATAATGATTTTGACAATGAGAATAAAGAGTAGTGGCAGCTATCTCTTCAAAACCCCTCTGAGATGGAGAAGTAACTTACTGTAGTGATTAAGCCTTTGCTCTTAGGATTCCTGGGTCCAAATCCTGGTTATTGTACTCACTATTTGTATAACTTTGAACACATTTCATAACCCCTTTTTGCCTCAGTTTTGTTATCTGTGACATGGTACTGCAAATTGTACCTCCTTCCAGGGTGGTTCTGAATATTAAATAAGTTAACACTAAAGCACTTAGGAAAGTAAGTATAGTAGACACTAATTTTTTTTTAAGTTTTTATTTAAATTCCAATTAAGGTACAGTGTCACATTAGTTTCAGGTGTACAATATAGTGATTTAACACTTCCATTCATCACTACTTATGTGCTTGTTATTTTATTATTATTATTATTTCCATTCTCTCATATGATCCTCAGAGTAACCCTTCAGTATATAGGTATTATTATAGGCTCCTGATGGTTCCTGAAGCCCAGTACATTTGCTTTAACATGATAATTCTAGCAATACAATTTTTGCTTTTTAAAAACAAGGGATTGCTCTTAATCAAGAGACTGAAAGGCTCTGTAGCAGTGGTTCTCAAAGTGTGGTCCCTGAATCAGGGCATCAACATCACTGGGAACTTGTTAGAACAAGTCCTAGCAAATTTTCTAGGTCTTATTCTAGGCCTATTTGAAATCCTCATCTGTAAAATGAAAATGATTAATGATAGAACTTTGTTGAGAGAAATAAATTATATAATGCATGTAATATACTTAGCATAGTGGCTGGCATATAGTAAGTGCTCAATAAATATTAGTCATGGTTATTGTTCTTACAATGAAAGCATTAATAGAATCTTTTAGTAAATCAAGAAATTATACGGAGGAATTTTCAAATTAAAAAGCTGTTTCATTTCCAGAGCAAATGAAAATATTTCATAGGTCATTATGGGTTCTTATGGAAAATTTTTGCTAATGCCCTGGTAAGAATACTAAAAGTTGACAACTGATTATTGTGTTGATGACGATCGAGCAAAATACTCACTTTCTCTTCTCTTTCCCTTCTCCCCATCTTCCTTTTCCTTCCTTTTTTCCTAGCTCTTGTCAGCCAAAACCAATATTCCCACATACACCAGGATAGCAATTTACCTGTTGTCATCCACTTCTCACTGTTATCCAAGATCTGTTTAGAAAATGGTAAGATCCTTTACCCATCCAAATTAGGGTCGACTCTGATGAGCAACCAGAGTGAGAATCGCTCACATTCCCTGAATTTGGAAACTTTCTCCTACTCATACTCTTAGTATAACCTCAATCAAAGCCAGCCTTTTAAGTTCATGGATTCCTAGTCAAAGTTTTCAAATGCATCCTCTCTAAACCAGTCTTCCTAGATTTCTCCACTCTTATGCCCCGGGCGTTTTTTTCTTCATGTTTATCAGCAGCCAACTTTGGTAACAATGACTTGCCTGTTCCCACGAAGAGCAACGAGGGCCTTCCATCACAAAAACATACCAACCCGTACTAGAAACCAAAGCTTCTGTGTTAGAAGACAAAAATTGGTTCTTAAATTGTTTAGTTATAAAGGAGACTTCTCAAGGAAGATCATGGTTACACAAATCTAGAAAGAATACAGTCTGTCCCTGAATGAGGTTGTAAAAAGGATAGGATATGGGTTGTTGGGAAAAGGGAACCTTGTCATCCCTTGAAATACAGACATAATATAGCCAAGTTCTGTGTGGCTCCGGGAGTGAGTAGGCGTTGGGGCTGGCTGCTCTGGGTCTCATAGATTTGCTTTTCATAACCTTTTCATCATAATCTAAGAACTTTCATCATAACCTAAGAACTTTGAAAGTTTCTGCTTTTAGAGAATGTGATTTTAGGAGTCAGGTGTCGCTCCCACACCTCCCCATGGCCTACATATTTTTCTGAATCTGATGTATTAAGGAATCAAAATTTATGACTGGAACTGTCTCACTGGAGTGGGATAGATATTGAGGAAATATGTATATACTAAGAAGAAGCCCAGTAAGTATGGCAAAACAGCAAATAGGAATGAAATAAATCATCAGGTATCCAGAGGGTTCATCATGAAAATGTCAAGGAATCCAAATAGGTGGGTGAAGTCAGTGACAGGAAATCCCTCAACAGGCGATTGAATGGCAAGCAAATAGTCTGTGAGCAAGGAGCAAGGCCTTAGTCATTAAGGGGCAAGATTGAAATCCCAAAGTGAGAGGCTGGGATTATATTATCTAACCCTAAGGAAACTAGGAGGGAGTTTGTTCAATCCTTCTAATCTAGAGTTATGGTGGTTCTTGTGATCCAGTGATGATGAATGTGATTACGTTAGACAGGAATCTTTAAGTTGTAGGTGACAAGAACCCAACTCACACTAGCTTAAGCAACGAGAGAATTCTTTGCTAGTGTCCTGGGGGCAGCTCACAAGATTAAAGAAAGAACTGCAGGACCAAAGGTGCAAGGCAGGGTGTGGGACTCAACACTTAGAGACTCTTCTCTGTCCATCTCTGCTTGGCTGAATTCTACAGCTAGGTTTGCTTTACACAGTGAAGGAAATGGTCCCTGCCAGCCCTAAATTCACATGCCCCTGCCGAGAAAGAAAGTGCTTCTTTTCCTCCAGTGTCCATGAAGGAGACTCAGGAACAGATCCCAAGTCTGCTGACTACCAATAAAATGCTCAGTCTTGAGAGATGGGATCTCAAGTCTGGGCGATGCTGAAGAATCCGATCTGTAGGTCCACAGGCTGTGTAGGGATTCTAATCCCTCAGAAGTCATCATAGGGATTTAATTCCTTGGGGTTAAAGCTTTGATCCCATTTTAGTGAAAATCTCCTGAGGAGAGGTAATTCCTAAGCTAATTACTTATACTTTAATATGAATGGATTTGGGTTCTTTTTTCTTTTTTTTAAAAGGTTTTATTTTATTTATTTGAGAAAGTGCCTGCACACAGGAGCGGGGGAGGAGGGGCGCCGGGCAGTGGGAGAGGGAGAGAGCCCCGGACTCAACCCCACAACCCTGAGATCATGACCTGAGCTGAAACCCACTCACTCACTCAACTGACTGAGCAACCCAGGCTCTCCTGGATTTTGGTTCCTTTTTCAAGTAGGCCTGGATAGACTGATGGCTGAGCAGGATTTATATAATGAGTACTGACTTGGGGTTAATTATTAAATATCCCTTTTGAGTTAATATGTATGTTGTTGTTTCAAGGTTGGATCTTTAAACATCCTCACTCAAAATTGGAAATTCTGAAATGGAAGACAATCCTCAGTACTGCTGTGAAGAGGCTACAAGAAGCCATCATTCAAATGTAGGGAGCCCTCTGCAATCTTTATTTTTTAAAGATTTATTTGTTTATTTTAGAGATAGAATAAGAGAGAGCACACATGCGCACCTAGGGGGTGGGGTAGATGGAGAGGGAGAGAATTCCAAGCAGAACCCTGCTGAGCCCTGAGCCCATGCAGGGCCGGATCTCACAACCTGCATGGAAACCAAGAGTTGGATGCTTAACCAACTGAGCCATGCTGCAATCTTTAGAATCACGTACTTTATGAGGCACATAATGGGTAGATAGGCAAGAAGAAATGCAGAGCCTGTGGGACCCTGTATCTGTATCTGTAAGACAAAAAAAATACACACATGCACACACAAACCCTTCTTTTCCTAGTAACTCATGGTATAAGTCACTCTGCAGTATACAACTTTATCAGTCAGTCAGCCTTGTCAGGTGACCAGTAGAGGATCCTGTGTGAAGACAGTGGAGAGGAGGGAGAGAAGAAGAGTCAGGGAAAGAAGCACCAGCTGTAGGGAAAGCACTGTTGTACGGAAATAGAAGCTGTCCCTGTGTTCAAGAAACTTGTCATGGTGAAAAACTAACCATCTTGGCAAGTTAACTAACAATCCACAGAGGACAAATCAAACAATTAGGAAGTGATAACAACCAGAGCAAGCATGGAGGAAATAACTACTCTGTGGCCAGACAGTGGAGCTGATGCTTTACATTTGTTATCTATACTACTTAACACAACCCCAGGAGAGAAAGGCAATTATCATCTCCATTTTATAGATGAGGAAACTAATGTGCCACAAAGTGTGGCAATTTGTTGCGAGTCATACAGCTAACAAAAGGCAGAGCCAGGAGTGAAACCCAGTTCCATCTGACTCCAAAGTGCACCCACTTTCAACCATGCTTTGTGTTCACTCCAGTTTTCCACCTGTGAAAATAACCACTTACTGCTTTGTGGAGGGCAGTTCAAATGTGATACATGCTTAGTATTTAAAATACTTATTTAAGGGGCACCTGGGTGGCTCAGTCAATTAAGTGGTTAAATGTCTGCTTTCAGCTTAGGTCATGATCCCAGGGTCCTGGGATGGAGCCCTGTGTCAGGCTCCACGCTCAGTGGAGTCTGCTTCTCTCTCTCCCTCTTCCCCTTTCCCTGCTCGTTCTCTCTCTCTCTTTCTCTCTTATAAATAAATAAAATCTTTAAAAAAACTTATTTAAAATTACACACACACACACAGGGGCACCTGGCTGGCTCAGTCAGAAGAGTGTGTGACTCTTGATCTCGGGGTCATGGGTTTAAGCCCCATATTGGGTGTAGAGATTCTTTTTAAAAATAATAATAATAAACTTTAAAAAATACAAAAAATGAAACAAAATAAAATTACACACAAAAAAAGTAAATTGCAAAATGAGAAATGTTTAGATCAGAAGCAAATAAATTTTAATACTGTTGATAAATCTAAATTAAGAGAGATCTTATAATGTAATATGAAATTCTTTATTAGATTTTTCTAAAATCCTGGCCTTTCCTGTTCTGGATGAGAATTGAGCAGCTTGTGCAAGGACTGGGAAAAAAAGGGCCTGCAATCATCTGACTCGGTCTCATTAATGTTATCTCTCTCTTTAAAGCCCTTTAAGGACTGGGAAAGGCAGAGCAAGCCCAGAGCCCAGGTCTTGGTTAAGATGTTAGATCTTGTGCTAAAAATTCCTGGTGATTTAATCAACAAAGTATAATTTCTAGTGAAATGTTTTTTAAAGATTTGATTTATTTATTTGAGGGAGGGAGAGAGAGAGAGAGAGAGAGCACAAGTAAGGGGAGTACAGAGGGAGTGGGAGAAGCAGGCTCTCCACTGAGCAGGGAGCCTGATATGGGGCCGATCCCAGGACCCTCGGGATCATGACCTGAGTCAAAGGCAGACGCCTAAGCAACTGAGCCACGCAGGCACCCCTCTAGTGAAATTTTAAATTAGTATTTAAAATTTTAAACTTAGTTTCACTAGAAATCCCTCTTTATTGGTTGAATCACCAGGAATTTTTATTTATTTTTTTTTTTAAAGATTTTATTTATTTATGTGACAGAGAGACAGCCAGCGAGAGAGGGAGCACAGCAGGGGAGTGGGAGAGGAAGAAGCAGGCTCCCAGCAGAGGAGCCCGATGTGGGACTCGATCCCGGAACGCCGGGATCACGCCCTGAGCCAAAGGCAGACGCCCAACGACTGCGCCACCCAGGCGCCCCCACCAGGAATTTTTAAATTTAAATTACTAAATTTAGTATATTGGTAAATTTAGTATCTAAACTTACATCATATTACAATTATTATTTTAAAACACCTATGGTTAGGGACGCCTGGGTGGCTCAGTCGGTTGAGCGTCTGACTCTTGATTTCCACTCAGGTCGTGATCTCAGAGTCGTGAGATTGCGCCCTGCATTGATCTCCTCACTGGGCGTGGAACCTGCTTAAGGTCCTCTCTCTCCCTGTGGCTCTCCCCGTTCCTGTGTGCTCTCTCTCTGTCTCCCTCAAAAAACAAAACAAAACAAAAAACCCCACTTATGCATAGTATTTAAACTAACTTTCATTATTGTACAGTGATCAATGTTTTGTTTTAAGATTTCTCCCCCTTGTTTTTATGGCTGGAAAAATCTTTCTTCATGCTAAAATTAGATAAGCCTACTCTATTTTTCTTTTTTTCTTCATTTAGTTGGAAATTTTGTTGTGTGATATGAAGATTCTAGCTTGATTTCTCCCATGCCAATAATAATGATAGCTATATTTATTGAGTGCTAATAATAATAGCTAACGTTTATTGAGTGCTTGCTTTGTGTAAGGCACTACAGGAAGCAATTTATATGCCTCCGTGAGTAAGTCACTGCTTCTTTGCCAAGGTCAGAAAGCTAGTGAATGGGTGAGCTGCTGTATACTTACAGATTTATCTGATACCAAAGCCTGTGCTCTGTCTTCACTCCAGAGCCATGTATTGAACGTATTCTGTGTTATCCACTGATTTGAGTTCTCAACTTAATCATATCTTCAGGCTTATATACATTAAAGTCTTCTTCTGAGCTATCTAGTCTATTTCATTGATCTGCCTAATTGAGTTTTCATCTATTTAAATAATTCAGATTATATAATATGAGAGACACAGTAGAGTGTTAAGAAAGAGGGCTTGAGGCCAACCAAATTGACTGGTCTACAATCCCAGTATCATCCATGCATGTGACCTTGGGAAAGTCACTTAATTTCCCTTTGCCTTATTTTCCTCATCTGTAAAATGAGGGTAATCATAGTAACTACCTCTTAGGGTAGTTGTAAAACTTCCTAGCACAACTAGGCATTGAAGAAATGTTAGTTATCATTATCTTAATAATATCTGGTACAGCAGACCTCCTCTGGTATACTCTTTCTACATCAAAAGCAGCTAAAACAAGTTCACCAATTTATTCTTCCAGGTAAACTTAGAATTAGTTTTTCAAGTTTAAAAAAACCTCAAATGATGAGGAACAGGCAGTGTATTTTAATGGAAAAAAAAAAAACTTGCACGGAGTATATGAGAACTGTCTGTAGTTTTCACTGAATTTTGCCATGAACCTAAAACCACTCTAAAAAATAAAGACTAAAGCAGAAACTGAAAAAAAGAAATGGAGTCAGAACATCTATCTAGGTTCATTAGTCAATGGCGTGGGATCTTGTGTAAGTCACTTGAGCTCCCCGAACCTCTGCTCCTTTAGTCATTTAGGGATAATAACATGTCTTCTGCTTACCACAGCAGGTTCTTGTGACTCAGTATATATAAACATACTTTGTAGACACTAAAGCACTAAGCAAGCAAAAGCATTTTTTAATAATAACCCAGTACTGTCAGAAGTGGTTTCTTGAAATAAGTAGGGTTAGAACCAAGAAGAAATGGCTTCGCAGAGTAGATGGAGGAGGTGAATTTAGCTGGCACACAGCACCAAGGATGAGTACGATGCTGTTATACATGACCCATAGTAATAAACTATGTCAAGGAAGTGGTTTCTTAACAGTGAGAATTGCTAAAGTTGGTAGAATTCATTCCCAAGAGATTTATCGTATACATAATCCAAGCTTTAAAAAGAACACAAGTAAGTTTACAATATGTGCATTACAAGGCATCTCTGCAAGAAAATCAGCCAAACCTTAACATCCCTGGGTTCCCAGGATAAGAGATAGCATGTAGATTGAGAAAAAATCCTTGCTGGATGAAATGCAGTTTTAGGCAAATCAGAACTATTGGCTTTTGTACCCTACCAAATTTCTGTCACATTTGCTCAACACAGAACATTATATCAAGTTTAATATCAAGTCAGACCCAGGGAAATTAGAGAAGAAAAAATATTCTCTAACTCCATTTGGCAGGTACACACTGAAATAGACTCTCTTTTCTTACCATAGGAAGTCTAGTCCGACAAACATAGTGAACCCTCCCATCTCAGACCAGATCCCAAGGTACTCCTTACAGCAGAGCACATCCTCCACACTGGGTTTACCTAGACATTTTGACTGGGCCTGAATCAGGTCTCTGGGCTGTAACTGTCAAGGTGTAGTCTTTTGATTTTATTCATATTTACTCTTAGGACATGGTGGTACAAAAGCATTAGACTGGGAATCCCAGGCTTGCTCCCAAACCCTGTCCCTGCCATTTCTCAGTTGTGTGACCGGGGGTACAAGAGGCAATGTTTATAAAGGTGCAGAACTCAAGCTTTGGAGTTCACACAAGTCTCATGCTCCCATTTGCCAGCCATGTAATTTGGGGCACTTATTCTGCTTCTCAAAACCTTACTTTCCTCATATAAAATGGAGGTCCTCCTAGAATGTACCTCATAGGGTTATTGAAAGCATTAAATGAAATCATGCAGTTAAATAACAGCACAATGTGTAGAATATAGTAAATGCTTGATAAACAGAAACTATTATTTAGCATTTATCAATTCCTTTGGCTTCCTCATCTGTAAATGGAATTAGATATTTTCTAGGCATCCTTCAGTTCTTACATTTAGTGAATGCCCCCACTATATTTAATTTAGCTTAGGTTCTTTTTTTTTTTTTTTTTTTTGAGATTTTATTTACTTATTCGACAGAGAGATAGTGAGAGAGGGAATATAAGCACAGAGGAGCTGGAAAGGGAGAAGCAGGCTCCCTGCCAGGGAGCCCGGTGCGGGGCTCAATCTCAGGACACCAGGATCATGACCTGAACCGAAGGCAGATGCCCCACAACTGAGCCACCCAGGTGCCCCTTAACTTAAATTCTTAGGCAGTTTTGATTTCAGATGATTTGAGATGTAGTTTCCTTTCTGTTCCAGCCTCTCTCTTAAAGTGGTCCAGATGCCAGAGCGCTGGGATAATTGGGTAACTTCTGACTTAGAGAAGGATTCTTTTGTAATCCCCAATGATGACTTTTCCTGAGAATGACCAGTCACCCAAAACTTCCAAGAAACCTTTTATGCAAGTATTAGGGCTCCTTTGTTGAACTAATCAATTTGGGATAATTATCACCTGCTGGAGAATCCAGAGGTCAACTTCTGGTCCTCGGGCGAGAAGAGAGCAAAACCACTGCCACTGCCAGTTCCTTGAGAAAAGGCAGAGAAGGGCAGCCTTCTGTTGGTGGAGAGGCTGATTAATCTTTACACGATAACCAAGACTTTGCCTAGGGACTTGTTAAAGGGGTTAGAAAAGGAAGCACTAACTACTTTTAAAAGAGTTATGAGGAACTTCCACGAATTATGGTTGCCCACTCTGAGTATTTGAGTAACATGGCATTCATATAAGGTAGGAGATTTTGCATTGGGGTTTTTTGCACTACAGCTTTTATATCTCGATTTTTGGCCTTATGGGTAAGGAGGGGGAGCATGCCTTTTTTTTTCTGATTATAGGTATTTACACCTTAGAGGCATACTTACCTTTCTTAAGAATAATTCAAAAGGCCCATTTGTAGAGAGTCACAGTCTAGAGAGTCACATGATTCTAGACAGTCTAGAATAAATGTCTAGGCATTGAATGAAAGGGCCAAGATGTAGGCTTGGTGAATGGTCATTAGACTCAGGCTTCCAGTTGGTCTATAAATGTGTGTTGTTAGGCTGACATCCTGCCAGCGTCTGATGCTTATAAATGGAGTGGCATACGTGTATTCTGGTGTAGGGAAGAGTGGCAGTATATAAATGCCCTTTTTTTTTTTTTTGTCACGTTCAAAAATTCAGCCCACTTTTGACAGTGGGATACATTTTCATGAGAATGTGACAAAGAAAGGAAGGAGGAGGAAAACAAAAGAAGAAACAAACAGCAAGAGAAACCAGTTGTTTTAATCAAACATTTCCATTTTTGAGTGGCAGAACAGGCCCTTGCCCACCCTCCTGGCTCTGGTTCCTTTCCCACAGGACTTGCTGAGACGTGCCCCCTCCTCCTTCTCTGAGAGGGGCCAGTGACCCTTGCTGATTGTTAGGGACCCCCAGCCCCAGCACCCCTATGCCAACAGCAGTGTGGCTATTATACCTCTCCCTCCTTTCATTAATCAGCTATATTATTTCCAATTACTTTTTTTTCATCATCATAAGTGTACTCTTTAATTCTCCCATCCCCTATTTCACCTATCCCCCCATCCACCTCCCCTCTGGTAACTGTCAGTTTATTCTTTATAGTTAAGTTTTTTTGGTTTGTCTCTCTCTCTCTCTTTTTTCCTTTTGATCATTTTTTTGTTTCTTAAATTCCACATATGAATGAAATCATATGGCATTTGTCTCTCTGATTTATTTTGCTTAGCATTATACGCTCTAGCTCTATCCATGTTGTTACAAAACAGATTTCATTCCTTTTTATGGCTGAATAATATTCCATTGTGTATATACCATATATTCTTTATCCATTCATCTATCAATGGAAACTTGGGCTGCTTCCATAATTTGGTTATTGTAGATAATACTGCAATAAACATAAGGGTGCGTGTATTTTTTTGAATTAGTGTTTTTGTATTTTTTGGGTAAGTACCCAGTAGTGCAATTCCTGGATCATAGGATGATTCTAGTTTTTTGAGGAAACTCCATACTGTTTTCCACAGTAACTGTACCAGTTTGCATTCCCACCAACAGTGCATGAGGGCTCCTTTTTCTCCACATCCTCATCAACACATTGTTTCTTGTGTTTTTGATTTTAACCACTCTGCAGGTGTAAGGTGATACCTCATGGTAGTTTTGATTTGCATTTTCCTACTGATGAGTGATGTTGAGCATCTTTCTGTGTCTGTTTGCCATCTGTATGTCTTCTTTGGAGAAATGTCTGTTCATGTCTTCTGCCCATTTTTTAATTGGATTATTTGTTTTTTAGGTATTGAGTTGTGTCATTTGTTTATATATTTTGTATACTAACCCTTTATTAGATATGTCATTTGCAAATATCTCCTCTCATTCCATAGGTTGTCTTTTAGTTTTGTCGATTGTTTCCTTTGATGTGCAGAGGTTTTTTATTTTAGTGTAGTCCCAGTAGTTTATTTTTGCTTTTATTTCTTTTGCGTCAGGAGACATATCTAAAAAAATGTTGCTACGGCCGATGTCAGATAGATTACTCCCTGTGCCCTCTTCAAGGATTTTTATGGTTTCTGGTCTCACATTTAGGTCTTTATACATTTTGAGTTTATTTTTCTGTATGGTATATGAAAGTGATCCAGTTTCATTCTTTCTCATGTTGCTGTCCAGTTTTCCGAACACCATTTGAAGAGGCTGTCTTTTTCCCATCATATATTTGTGTCTCCTTTGTCGAAGATTAACTGACCATAAAATTGTGGGTTTATTTCTGGGTTTTCTGTTCTATTCCATTGATCTATATGTCTATTTTTATGCCAGTACCATACTGTTTTAATTAGTACTGCTTTGTTTTTCTTTATTTAAATTCAATTAGCCAACATATAGTACATTATTAATTTCAGATGTAGAGTTCAGTAATTCATCAGTTGCATAAACACCCAGTTCTCATCACATCTTGTGCCCTCTTTAATGGCCATCACCCAATTACCCCATCCCCCCACCTCCCATCCAGAAATCCTCAGTTTGTTTCCTATAGTTTAAAGTCTCTCATGGTTTGGGCACCTGGGTGGCGCAGTCGTTGAGCGTCTGCCTTAGGCTCAGGGCGTGATCCTGGCGTTCTGGGATCGAGCCCCACATCAAGCCCCGCATATGGCTCCTCGGCTGGGAGCCTGCTTCTTCATCTCCCACTCCCCCTGCTCGTGTTCCCTCTCTCGCTGGCGATCTCTCTGTCAAATAAATGAATGAAATCTGTAAAAAAAATTAAAAAAAAAATAAAGTCTCTCATGGCTTGTCTCCCCCACTGATTACTTCTCATTCAGTTTTCCCACCCTTCCCCTACAATCCTATGCATCATTTCTTATATTCCACGTATGAGTGAAACCACATAATTGTTTTTCCTCTGATTGACTTATTTAGCTTAGCATAATACCCTCCAGTTCCATCCACACTGATGTAAATGGTTAAGTATTTATCCTTTCTGATGACTGAGTAATATTATATGATTTATCTATCTATCATCTATCTATCTATCTATATCTATCTATCTATCTATCTATCTATCTATCTATCTATCTATATGTCACATCTTCTTTATCCATTTATCTGCCGATGGACATCTTGGCTCTTTCCATAGTTTGGCTATTGTGGACATTGCTACTATAAACATTGGGGTGCATGTGCTTCTTTGGATCATTATGTTTGTGTCTTTGGGGTAAATACCCAGTAGTGCAATTGCTGGGTCATAGAGTAGCTCTATTTTTAACTTCTTGAGGAACCTCCATACTGTTTTCCAGAGTAGCTGTGCCAGCTTGCATTCCGACCAGCAGTGTAAGAGGGTTCCCCTTTCTCCACATCCTTGCCAACATTTGTTGTTTCCTGACTTGTTAATTTTATCCATTCTGACCAGTGTGAGGTTATGGTATCTCATTGTGGTTTTGATTTGGATTTCCCTGATGCTCAGTGATGTTGAGCATCTTTTCATGTGTCTGTTGGACATCTGGATGTCTTCTTTGGAGAAATGTCTATTCATGTCTTCTGCCCATTTCTTGATTGGATTATTTGTGTTTTGGGTGTTAAGTTTGATAAGTTCTTTATAGATCTTGGATACTAGCCCTTTATCTGATATGTCATTTGCAAACATCTTCTCCCGTTCCATAGGTTGCCTTTCAGTTTTGTTGACTGTTTCCTTTGCTGTGCAGAAGCTTTTTATCTTGAAGAAATCCCAATAGTTCGTTTTTGCTTTTGTTTCCCTTGCCTTTGAAGACGTGTCTGGGAAGAAGTTGCTACAGCCAAAGTCGAAGAGCTTGCTACCTATGTTCTCCTCTAGGATTTTGATGGATTCCTGTCTCACATTTAGGTCTTTCATCCATTTTGAGTCTATTTTTGTGTATGGGGTAAGAAAATGGTCCAGTTTCATCCTTCTGCATGTGGCTGTTCAATTTTCCCAGCACCATTTGTTGAAGAGACTATCCTTTTTCCATTGGATATTCTTTCCTGCTTTGTCAAAGATTAGTTGACCGTAGAGTTGCGGGTCCATTTCTGGATTCTCTATTCTGTTCCATTGATGTATGTGTCTGGTTTTGTGCCAGTACTAAACTGTCTTGATTACAGCTTTGTGATAGAGTTTGGAGTCCGGAATTGTGGTGCCACCAGCTTTGGTTTTCTTTTTCAACATTCCTCTGCCTATTCAGGGTCTTTTCTGGTTCCATACAAATTTTAGGATTATTTGTTCCAGCTCTGTGAAAAAGGCCGAGGTATTTTGTAATATAACTTGTAATCTGGAATTGTGATACCTCCAGTTTTGTCCAATTACTTATTTTTTTTAAGTAAACTATGCCCATTATGGGGCTTGAACTCATGACCCTGAGATCGAGAGTCACATGCTCTACTGACTGAGCCAGCCAGGTGCCCATCCAATTACTTATTTTTAATCCTTTAAAATTTTTCCTTTGGATATAGCTCTTCTCATACCCAAGTCCCACACTCAACCAATAAATGCACATATGTGTGTACGCACACACACATACACATACACAAGGACCAATTCTTCCAAACACTCTGAGACCCTTATTGAGATATGCCAGTTCGTTTTAGGAATTTTCAAGTGCATCTTAAAATGAGAACCATTGAGAATTCCTGTTTGAATATGCTCTGAATCTGAAGGGACTTGCTGAGTCCTTAGATATTCTTTTATGTTGTTTCCAAGGTCTGTTTATTTGTTTTGCATTCCACTCTACACCCATGTTGAAAATGCCCAAACTGCTAACTCTTCTCTGAGAAGGTAGCTCCCACTTCCCCTAGTTAGAGTCCTGACATTTCTAATTATTCTCAAGTGTTGGTCACGGATCTGCCCAATTCCATCCCCACATTCTGTTAGAAGAACTCAGAAGCCCTGCAGCCCACCTTTAGTAGCTGGGACCATGGAGTAGAGGCAAAGCCAGCCAGTCCATGTGGATGTTAAACAGGTGGTAATGAGCTCCAAGACAGCCAAGAATGTCTTTAGTATATGACCTCTGCTTTTCCAGCCTGATTCTGGAGCCTTGTTCTAATGCCATGTTGCCAACATCTCCTACTTGGCATGCTTGGGTGCACGAGTATATGTGCACATGTGTGTCTTCATGCGTGTGTTTGTATGAGCAGGTGAGTATATATGTGTTTGTATACCTGTGTGTGCGTGTGTGTTGGGGGCAGGAAGCTGGGCAAGAAGTAGGAAGGTCTGCTTCATTTGCTGATCTCTCGGATACAGAGCCCTGGTGGGTCTGCATTTTATCCTATGCTCGCAGCTCCTGTAGCACCCAACACTAAGAATATGGGGAGAAGTCTCATGGAATGAGGAGAGTAGAGTGTTTGGAGTTGATATGCATGGCATTGCATCCTGCTTTACCATGTTGATACAAAACTCCGGCACTCTTTAGAATGGGGATAAAGAGCACCTATCTCGTAGGAATGTATGAATTTTGCCTATGGAAGATACCTAGTGAATATTTATGAATGGTTCAATGAATGTTTCAAGGGGGCTACCTTAATTTCAGGATCTGGTCTCTGTCTGAAATATAGCAGAGAGGTAGTTTCATATTCACCTACCCTTTCCCTCTACCACTTTATTATTAATGAACATGTATGTGTATATTCCTCACTAAATTGTTACAAAAACAGCTAGTATATTTAGAAGGCATGCTAAATACTGGGGTCTGTGCCTAGAGGTTTGTGTGCATTAATTAACCAGAGATTCCCTGGATTTCTGTGAGGTATTGTTTTTTTTTTTTTTTTTTTTTTTTTTTTTTTATTAATAATGATTTTTTATTATATTATGTTAGTCACCATACAGTACATCCCCGGTTTTCGATGTAAGGCTCGATGATTCATTAGTTGTGTATAACACCCAGTGCACCATGCAATATGTGCCCTCCTTACTACCCATCACCGGTCTATCCCATTCCCCCACCCCCCTCCCCTCTGTAGCCCTCAGTTTGTTTCTCATAGTCCATAGTCTCTCATGTTTCATTCCCCCTTCTGATTATCCCCCCTTTCTTTATCCCTTTCTTCCCCTACTGATCATTCTAGTTCTTATGTTCCATAGATGAGAGAAATCATATGATAGTTGTCTTTCTCTGCTTGACTTATTCTGTGAGGTATTGTTATCCCCATTTTATAGATGAAACAAAGCAAGGCTCAGAGGAGTTTAGTATTTTGCGTACTTTTTACAGTTCCAAGAGGTAGCCCCAGTGTTCACCTCAGTTCTTGCCCAGGCCTGTGCTGCATGGTGCCATTCCTGTGGGGACAGGTGCTACTTACTAGTCCTGCATTTGCTGCAACCTCTAGTACAGTTCTTCACACACAGCAGGTGCTCAATAACTGTTTAAAAATCAGGGCACTCAATAAACACTTGGCTAAGGATTTCCAACTCCAGCTGTCCAGATCTAAGGAAACCTAATAGATTGGCAGTAAAGTCACAGAGGCCGGAACAGCCATTACCCACGCTCTAGCCCTTGATAAGATCAAGAAATAGCTAGTTCTTGAATTGTTTTTCTTTCTTTCTTTCTTTCTTCCTTTCTTTTTTTTAAGATTTATTTATTTATTTTAGAGAGAGAGAAAGAGCATGAGCTGGGGAGGGACAGAGAAGGAGAGAAAGAGAGAAGCAGACTCCCTCCTGAGCATGGAACCCAACATGGGGCTCAATCTCATGACCTCACTGAGATCATGGCCTGAGCCAAAATCAAAAGTAGGACACCCAGCCGACCTGAGCCACCCAGGCGCCCCATTTAATTTTTTCTTTTGAACAGAAAAGCAGAAGACGCAAAGCTTAAAAAAGAGGGCTTCAACAAACAACTTACCCTGCTCCACTATAATGATCCTAAAGGCGTGGAGAAGGTGAGCAACAGTCCCCAAGTTTCTCAGTGTTTCTGGCTGGAGCTGCTGAAGAGGAAGCCTAAGATGCCAATGGTCAAAGAGGCTGACCCAGAGATGAAGAAGTTCCATTATGCGCTGGTAGATGGTTCTTCTCTGACCTAATATCCTTTCAGAATCCCAAGGGGAAAGAGGATGGAGGAAGCTGGGCATGATGGAAGGGACTGATAGGTAGGGCATTTCTATTTCAGCAGAAAATCGCATTGGAAAAGGAAGTCTGGTGCCTTGTGTTTATTCAGTCTTTTTTTCCCAGGGTCCACATTCCCTCATGCTGGGGACAAGAGAAGTCAAATCAAGAAAAAGGTTGGGGCAAATTCTCCAGTTTGCAAGCCTTACTTCTATTTAAGGGAACCTCTGGTTGTAGCTGATATTTCTGTTAAGTACCTAAGGGCTCACATAGTTCTGAGAAAATGAATTTTCCTTCATTTTCCTTCATTTTCCTTTCTAGAGAGAACCACATGGGGATTTAGCATTAAGAGGATCTACCTTAGAGAGAAAAGAGACTTCCTCTTTTCTCTCTGATAAATTCCTACAAATCCAAAATGAAAAAGCCCACAAGAGGTTGGTACAGCTAGGTTTTGTGAACTTGTTCACATACATATCCTTAGTTATTCCTCAGCCCTCCTTTGCCCTCATCTGCCCATAGATGTTGGCAGGGAGACACAATCCTGCTGCATGCTGTAGGGCCATACTGGGCAGCAATGGGAAACTTTGATTTCCAGTTACTCTTCCACTAATAGGACCGGTCTGACCAGACTTCCCTGTTATTATTCACAAGATTGGTTTCAAAGAATTTGGGGCTAAAGTAAGGATGCCAAGAACTGATGGTTATCAGAGGGGAGGTAGGTGTGGTTAGGAGGGTGGGGGGTTAAACAGGTGATGGGGATTAAGGAGGGCAGTTGTGATTGAGCACTGGGTATTGTATGTAAGTGTTGAATTACTAAATTCTACACCTGAAACTAATCAATGAATGAATGGATGGATAAATAAATAAATTAATTAATTTTTAAAAATGAGGGTGCAAGTAATGTGGACGTATGGAAAGAACATGCAAGTGGAAGTCAGGGAACCCGGTTGCTAGCCTGGCACTGCCATTATTATCCTCAGTGACTATAGGAAAGTGAGTCACCCTCTCTGAACTTCTTTTAGCTTATCTGTAAAGAGCTAATTTAAAAAATTAAATTGGATGTGAGTTAACATCATTCCAAATAAGAATAATTATTACTGTCACTGGTGTTTTTTTATCAGTATCCGCTCCTTAACCTGGATTTTATCTATCCTTCTGGCTGTCTAGCTGTCTGCCAAAGCTATTCTTCTCTGCCTGGGGGTGGCATGTACACCAACATATTCAGTGACTTGCCAAATCAAGTTATCCTTGGAACTTTCACACCTTTTGGATGTGGTAGCATTTCTTTTCCTAATAGGTATGTGAGATGCCAGACAAACTAGAACTTGTGGGTAAGCTAAGGAGTGGAGCAAGAGCTAAATCCCAACGGAGAGAAGAACAGGAAAGTGATTAAGTGGTCAATCTAACTGGGAAAGCAGGTAAGGAAAATGAGACATATGCATGTGGTCATGGCAGCTCCAGCTACAGACTGGCAAGTTGCAACAGGCCAGAGGACCATAGGTCTCCCAGCATCCAGTTATGCCATCCATGTGGTGATGCTGTGGCTCTCATGAGCAGACGGCCCTATAGGAAGGCAAGGCCCCAAGAATACAATTTGCTGGGAAGTGAAACAGGGAGACTGTTATTTAGGTGAGCCAGGTGTCCGCTGGGCCTCCCTGCCCCCTTAAGAACGAGATCACACTGGCAGCACGCCATCCCATGCCCTTAGAAAGCCTCACATCCTCTTCAAGCTGCCAAAATCTTAGGGCTTATGATCTTGTGGTCTTCTCTGACTTGGATACCCTGCCTCCTCTGAATCTTGTTCTCCACTCTGTCTTGTAACTGTGGGTTTATTTCGACTCTCTTTTGTTTGAACCAATTAGAAAATTTGCTCCTTTTTTAAAATTTTGTCTTTTACATAACCACTCACTGGAGGCTTCTGTGAGGATGGGTGAATTAGTTGGTGATGTGGGTTACAGGAAGCTTATTGCATAGTCATCAAACATCTCAAATGAACTATAAAATGTAGGAATGTGTTCTTTTTTTAAAATGTAGGAATGTGTTCTTTTTTTAAATAAAGATTTTACTTATTTATTTTAGAGAGAGAGAGCACATGAGTGAGGGGAGGAGCAGAGAGAGAGGGACAAGCAGACTCCGCACTGAACTGAGCTTGGAGCCTGATGTGGGGCTCTATCTCATGACCCTGAATCATGACCTGAGCGGAAATCAAGGGTCAGATGCTTAACTGACTGAGCCACGCAGGCATCCCTGTAGGAATGTGTTCTTAAAAGTGCTTCATCTGTCCTACGTGTTGTCCAATTTTTCATTCTCCTCTCCAAGATCCTCTTTTTTTCTTTTCCTTTCTATTTTAGGAGCCCCCTTTTCTCTTTTCATTCCCCACCCTTCAAATCTTTCCATTTTCTTATGAAAGAGAAGTTCAGCTCTTTACAGCTATATGCCCAACCAGCTAACATTTGCATTTTCAAGCACTTAGCTAACAATCTGGATAAGTCATCTTAGGAGTAGGGGTGAAGAGATGGGAGAGGGGTCAAGAAGAGAGGGTGAGGTTATTTTACTGCCTCGTGCTGCTGTAAGCCACACCATTGTTACCGTATGTCTCATTCATTCATTCATTAATGTATTTCTCCTTTCCTTCATTCCTTTACTAAATATTTATTGAGCATCTATCACGTGTCAGACACTCAGAATAGAGAGTAATATAAAGTTCCTGTTTGTCAGGAGATGTGTTACAGGAAAACTGAAAGGCAGTATTTAGAAAGGGAAATAGGGGTGCCTGGATGGATCAATTTGTTGGGCATCTGCCTTCAGCTCAGGTCATGATCTCAGGGTCCCAAGATCGAGCCCCACATCGGACTCCCTGCTCACAGGGAATTTGCTTCCCCCTCTCCTCCCTTTGTGCTCTCTCTCTCTCTGTGTCTCTCTCTCTCAAATAAATAAATAAAATCTTTAAAAAAAACTAGAAAGGGAAATAAATGCAGAAAGTGGAAACAAAAAGGCATCTCTAGAAAATATTTATATTCTTTGATTCAACAAATATTTGCAGAGGACCTACTAGTGTGAGCACTGTTTAAGCACAGGGGATATAGCAGAGAATAAAACAAAGTCCTGTCCTTGTACAGCTTACATTTTAGTGAAGGGAAGCAGTAAACAAATAAACAAATATATAGCATTTCAGGTGATGAAAAGGTTGTAAAAAATGGTTAAGCAGGGTAAAGAGGACCAGAGAGTGGCGGGAATGGGGAGTTGCTATTTTATATTGATGGACAAAGAAGACCTCTTTGATAAGGGGCCATTTGAGCAGAAACCTATGGTAGCGTGGGGCATACCATGCTGTTGACAGGGAAAGTGTTCTAAGCAGAAGGAAAAGCCAGAGCTAAAGCCCTCACGTGTGAGCATGCTTAACAAATCCAAACTAAAACATGATCTCTGGAATGCTGGCTCTGAGAAAATATCACCAAAATATCAACCTTTTGAGAAGACAAAGATGAGTTTATTCTAACCAAGGGAAGGGAGAGCATTACCTTTATAGAATCTTCATAATTTCCTATGAGTAGAGAGGTCAACCCTAAAATCTACTGGTTGAGGAACAGTTCTACAAGTCCTTTATCATGGATACAAATTTCAGTCCACATGTTCAGATGAGGAGGAAATACAACTTCATTTTTTAAACACTCATGTTTAATTTCTAGTTAGATTCTACCAGTGGGTGGCAGAAACTTACAACACTGGTATCCTTTCCCCAAGATTTCATTTCAGTTCCAAGGAGCTGATGAAATGAGAAGGCATTAACGATTGAGGAAATGTCATTTGGTTCTTAGGCATCCTCATTCCAAATAGTCTGCAGTGAGTGGTCTCTGAAGCTCATGGATGCATCCCTCTGGCTCCAGCGGCAAAGCCTCTCAAGGCCAGGCTCTTTCTCAGCTGCTTCCACATTCTTCTCAGCACACGGGAAATATTTGTCTGACTCTGTCTTACACTGAACGTGGGGAAATCGAGACTGTCCTACTTCTGTCTGTGTAGAAGCCCCATGCAGCATCTATACTTTTACTCTTGAATTATGTTGGGCCTGGAGTCAACTCCAAGGCTCATCACCTGCCCAGGCATTCAGATCCCTCAATTCATCTGGGGCCTCTGGTGAACTCCCCAGCCTGCCCTGCAGCTTGGCTTAGGAGGGCCAAGAGCTTGTTCTACCACTGAACTCTCTTACTTAACCTCTGACACTCCTTTCCATCCCCCTACTCCTTTGGGGTGGGAAAATCTGCTCCAACAGATTACAGTCTCCCATACCCCTTTTGCCTTGTGTCTAGATCTCAGCTTTTCAATCTCAAAAGCCAAGAATTTGACCCTTTTAGTCTCACAACACTTTGTTGAAGCCACAGGTGATGCTCAAGATCTAGATGAGGGGGAGGTGGCCATAGGTAAAAAGGAAAGACTGGGAAGAGAGCACAGTGCACATTTTTCCCACTACATTATGTAACAGTCCCATTAAAGATGAAGTCATGAACAGTGTAAATACTTGGAATGTGTATGTATGTGTATAGATGTATGCGTGTGTGTGTGTGTGTGCATGTGTGTATGTATATAAATTTATATATAGTGCCATAAAACACTATACAGTATTTATAGTCATCTAATAAGAAATATATAGGTATTATTGCTTTTATAATCACAAAACTTAAATATTATTTTAAAATTTTTATATATACATTGTACCTACCCCATAGTATGGTTGTGAAGACCTAAATAAGATAAATTACCATGTAAGTTTTTAGGGAGGCTAAGACAGAGATAGATAACTTTTGAATGTGGTGGATATGTTTATGGCATAGAGTGTGGTGATGGTTTCATGGATATATACTTATCTCCCAAATCATTAAGTTGTATGTATTAAATAGGTACAGCTTTTTATATGTCATTCATACCTCAAAGTGTTCTTTATTTATTTTTATTTTTTAAAAAATATTTTATTTATTTATTCATGAGAAACAGAGAGAGAGGCAAAGGCAGAGAGAGAAGCAGGCTCCCCAAGGAGCAGGAAGCCCGATGTGGGACTCAATCCCAGGACCCTAGAATCATGAGCTGAAGCAAAGGCAGATGCTTAACGAACTGAGCCACCCAGGCGCCCCTTACAGTGTTTTTTTAAAGAAAGATATAGGTGGATGAATGGATAGATATAGAAATAGGTAGATAGGTAAAGATCTGAAAAGTTCATGAAACAGTGATGGTGAGTGACAGGAAGGAGCAGAGGGTGTGTGGAGTGGGGAGTTTTGAGAATACCAAGACTGAGAATGTATGCACATGTGACAGTGTACAGACAGGAACAAGATTGAGAGATACCATCATAGGGATCATGAAAGTTGGCGTTTTAAAGTGTTATGGCTCTATACTGCTTTAGGAAATGTGCCATAGCTTATGTTTCTCTGTAAAGCCAGAGGTGGTTAAGTGTAGAGACCAACACTGCCTAAGAATGGGGTCTGACCAGGAAGACCTATACTGTTCTCTTTAATACTGGGGTTTCTCTTTGTCCTTGGAAATTGCCTGTGAGGATCTTGATCTCAACTTCTTATCCCAGTGGTATCCCTGAACCTAACTGGTGCCTGAGCCAAACCTCCTCCTGCTTTCCACTATACCCTGCAGCTTTCCCCAATTCTAATCCCTCTCCATCTCATATTTCAGAAACTCAGGAGAAGGAGAGGAAGTATGGCATTAGGTGTCAGCACAGACCAGGGTAAGGTCAAAGGTGGGCTGAAGGAGTCAGGCGACAAGGTCAAAATGTCCACAGCCAACCAAGTGCAGGTATCAGAAGCTGAGGTCTCTTCAAGACCACCTACAGCAGGTGTTAATGTCTTGCTGCTTGCCTGGGGCTACCGTTACAAATTGCCATACACTGGGTAACTTAAAATAACAAGAAGTTATTCTCTGGATTTCAGGAGACCAAAAGTCAGAAATCAAGGTATTGGCAGGGTTGATTCCTTCTGAATCCAAACATGCAACTCTCCTAGCTTCTGGTGGTTGCCGGCAATCCTTGGTGTTCCTTGGCTTCCAATCTCTGGCTCCATCTTCATATTGCGTTTTTCTCTGTGACCTCTCCTCTTCTTATAAGGACGCAAGCCATTGGATTTAGGACTCATTCTAAATCATCTCGAAATCTTAAGTACATCTGCAAATGCCCTATTGCCGAATAAAGTGACATTCTGAGGTTCAAGGTGAACATGGATTTTGAGGGGACACTGTGGCAACTCACAATAATTACTGTTCCTCTATATTTACCTCTATTTGAGATATTACTTACTCTCATACCTCTGCCTGTTCCACTTCCATGTACTTAATTTCAGTATAGTTGGTGATTCATATTTGCAGCACCACAGATGGAAAATTTGGACCAAACTCACCTTAAAAATATAAATGCAGCACATAAAAAAAAAAAAGGCATAAGATGTGGGATTAAAGAAACATTTTCTTGAAGCTTTAGGAAGAGATTGAGACTGTAGCCTATTCATAAGACAGCCTTTTAGTGAACTAAGGCACCATGTCAGTAAACTCACCCTCCAGATTTGCTGAATTTGAATTTTTTGAATGAGCCTCTATTGCATATTTCCCATCCTTTGTATTTTGGTTCTCTTGATTTCAAGATGATGGAAATTGAAAAGTTAGGTCATCCAGAGAGCAGGAAGTTCATAAATATGCTTTTTGTGTGTTTCTGCCATGTTACGCATTTCATATATAATGGCTATCTTCTGGGGAAGCCCCTCCCCTGGTGGTTATGAGCCATATCACCTGTCGAATGTGTCAGAAGTTTACTAGCAAAAAGAGTACAGGTAGGCAAAAAAGCTAAAACAAAAAGAAAAATTAAAACTAATGCTTGATTCTCAAGATGCAAGTAGAGAGAGACAGATTAATGGGGCAGCAAAGTGCCTTGGTGAGTGGCGTGTAAATACCTGCCCTCTGTGTGGAGAGCCTTTCCCAACTTTGATGTTGAGATGAAAAGATGATGACAGAATCTGGAAGCAGTTCAAAGGCTGAGAAAGCACATACCTTCAAAAAGTCTTTCCTCCTCCCAACCCTAGTAGCTCAACAGTTTCAAAAGAAAGATTAAGGAACTCTACATAGTTTTATGGCGTTTTAATTGCACATTTTATTCTGTGACACTGCAAAGTGGAAAAGTAACAATTGCTTTCATGAAGAACAAATGTATTTTCACTCAAGTTGTCCTGGGATTGTTAAAATTAGATTCTTTGGAAAATGTTTTGGGGGAGCTCAATTAAAACATCTCACCCTTATTGACTGCTAATATATATCACTTTATGTTGAGAGAGCACTTTTTCATGTTATTTAATTTTCCCAGGAACCCTCTTGAGACAGTGGATACTTTTTCCCAGGCTACCATGGGAAACATTGGAGTCAGTTTTCACACTGTGATCCCAATGCTTTTTTCCCCCTTTCCAATCTTAACACATTGAGAGAGAGGTTTAGAGCTGAGAACACAATATATGAGCAATAATAAAAGTAGTAATAATCAGGGGCACCTCAATGACTCAGTGAGATCCAGCCCCTCGTTGGGCTGTGCACTGGGCGTAGAGCCTGCTTAAGATTCTCTCTCTCTCTCTGCCCCTTCACCCCCCTCTCTCTATCCCTCTCTTAAAAAAAAAAAAGAGTAGTAATAATCATAAACATAATCATGTGGTAATGAGCATGGGCTTTGGGGTTAGATGTATCTAGCAATAGGTTGGAACAACAGAGGAACTGGGCTGTGTGTCTCCAGTATCTAGCAGGCTGAGCTCAGGCTTCTTTACTGGGTGCCTGGGTTCCAAAAACATCAAGAGTAAAGACAAATCTCAGTGCATACACACTTTTTAAGTCTTCTCTAGTATCATGTTTGCTAATGACTCATGTGACCAAACCTAGATTCAAGGAGTGAAGAAAGATACTTCTACTTTTCTTGGAAGAAGCTGCAAAATATTGTGGCTGTCGTTGCAATTGATCACAAGGATAACACCTGAAACTAAATTATGACTTCTCTCTTGTCTCTCTCTCTGCCTCTCTCCACCCCCGATTCTATTTTGATCAATCATATGTAGTAGAATTTGAGAATTATGAATACATAAGATGATCACTTAACAGTTTGTCTGTTAACCACCAATCCCTCCCCTCAAGAGTGTTCATGAAAATATGCAAGGCTTGGTTATCTTCTTTCTTCTGGTTTTGGTCCAGATGTTCTTATATTCTCACTTGAAATTCTGTGTCATCCTCTGATTCCTTCCTAAATTCTGTGTTGGTCCAACTTGGTTTGGTCATGTCCTTTTATTTCAGGTTTCAAGTATGTCACTTACAACTGCTCACAAAGTTCAGACACTATTGAAATCTGTTTTTCTATTGCATTAGTGATTTCTTTTCCTGTTTGGTATTCTATAGGATCCCCACATTCTAAACTGTCTGGAGATATGAATTCTTCTTGTGCTCGCTAGAATGTCTGTGAATATCTGCAAGAAATTGATATTTATGACAATGGTGGAGGTAATTTAATGGAATTCCCCAGTTATAGGCTAAGTGTTGCTTTAAATGCTTTTCCCTTTTGAAACTTGATGCTTCTTTTCTTCATAATAAGGTGTTTTGCAACACTAGCATTTGGAATTAACAGCTCTCCACTTGCTGCCTTATCCATGGGTTTCACTATTAAATATTTCATGCAGACTTCCATGTGGATTTTATTGTCCAATAAGAGTTTGTATCAAAATGGAACTTGGTGACTTTGAAAATTTCAGAAGACCTTTCCCGCTCTGGCCCCTTTCCAACCTCATCTCCTATCACACATCCCCTTGCTTACTGAACTGTCTCTCTTCATGGCCTTCATAGCCTTTGTTCCCTGTGACTGAAAGCTCTTGTCCCGACTCTTTGCAAGATGGGTTTCTTTTCTTTTTTTAAAAGATTTAATTTATTTATTTGGCAGAGAGACACAGTGAGAGAGGGAACACAAGCAAGGGGAGTGGGAGAGGGAGAAGCAGGCTTCCCACCAAGCAGGGAGCCCAATGCGGGGCTCGATCCCAGGACCCTGGGATCATGACCTGAGCCGCAGGCAGACGCTTAACGGCTTAGCCACCCAGGCGCCTCACAAGATGGGTTTCTTATCTTTCAGGTCGCAGTTTAAATGTCATCTTCTAAGAGATCTTTTCTTTTCTTTTTCCTTTTTGTTTTAGATAACTTTATTGAAAAAAATACATTCCATAAAACCCACCCATTTAAAGTGTACAATTCAATGGTTTTTGGTATATTTACAGAGTTTTGCGACCATCACCATAATCTAATTTTAGAACATTTTCATCACCCTGAAAAGAAACCTTATACCAATTAGCATCCACTCACAGTTCAACATTCTCACCTCTAACCCTAGGCAGCCATTAATCTACCTTCTGCCTCTACAGATTTGTCTATTCTGGACATTTCATGTAAATGAAATCATATAATATGTGGTCTTTTGTGACTGGCATTTTTCATTCAGTATTAGGCTTTCAAGGTTCATCCGTGGTGTAGCATATACCAGTACTCCATTCCTTTTTACAGCCAAAATTATATTCCATTGTATGGATATAGCACCTTCCATGTCTCCATTCATCAGTTGATGAATATTTGTGTTGTTTTCATTTTGGGAGCTACTATGAATAATGCTACTATGAACATTCACATACAAATTTTTGTGGGGACATATGTTTTCACTGCTCTTCAATAGATACCTAAGAATGAAATTGCTGGATTATATGGTAACTCAATTTTTAACTTTTTAAGGAATTTCCAGACTGCTTTCCAAAAGAAGCTTTTTATGACCATCCCTTTTAAGAATGCCTGTCCTTTCCTTTCCTTTATTCTAGTGATGACTTTATTGCTTCTTAGCACTCAGTAATCATGAACTGAAATTAAATGTTCATTTACTGGGCCTGTGTAACTAGAATGTGAGCTCCATGATGGGAGAGACCATTTATATCTTGTTCATTGCTTTCCCCCCAAACACTTAGTATGTGCCTAGTATATAGTGAGTGCTTAATAAATGTTTGCTGAATGACTGAATAGTGAATGAATAGGACTCTGGGAAATATTTGTGTCAAGCTACTGGAAACAGGTGGTGGGCAATGGAGAGGCTAGGACAGATGGAGTTCTATAAGAGCCAGCCATAGAAATTGGTTATCAAAAAGGTTGTAGAAGTTAGAGGTTTGTTTTTTTGTTGTTGTTGTTTTGTTTTTGTTTTTTTCTGAAAGCAGAGTTAAGATACTTTACTATAGCAAATAACAGAAAATTCCATTTCAAATTATGGAGAGGATATGCTCTAGATGCAGTATAATTTGTGACTTGGTGATGTCATGAAGGATCTAGATTCTTTTCATCTCTCCAGTCAGCTATCCTTGGCATCCTTTCTCCAAGGTGGTTCCCCTGGTGGCTAGCAATGACACTGGCTATTTGCTCTTTTATATGTCTAGCAGGAAAAAGTTAAAAACTTTTTTTTTTTCAGAATAAACTGTATGTCCTTCCTTTCAGTCTCTTTAGACCAATTTAGTCATAGGCCTACCCCTGAATTAAAAACATCTGTCATGGGAACACCATGTGCCTATGGGCTTAGATACTCAGCATCTACCCCTGTAAATGGGGATGGACTCAGTGAAAGGAAGGAAGAGCTCTTAAAGGCCAAGAAGACAATTTTTAAAAAGGGGGGTGGGGAGGAAGGAGAAAAGGAAAGGAAGAGAGGGATCAGGAATGGCTGCTGAGTAGTCAACCAACGGTGGAGCAGATAGAACTTGATTTGGGTCAGCAATCTCTAAGGGTCTGATCCAGAGGGAAGGGGCATGGCAGCAGCAGGATTTCCAAAGATGTGATGATATTCAGCGGAGGGAAGGAGAGAGAAGTACCTAGACCAGGGACTGGCAAAGCTTTTCTACCAAGCGCTAGATAGTAAATCTTTAAGGTTTGCAAGCCCTACAGTCTCTATGGCAACTACTCAACTCTGCCCTTGTAGCATGAAAGCAGCCAAAGCCAACACATAAACATGTGGGCGTGGCTGTGTTCTGATAACATTTTTACAAAAACAGGCACAGGCCAAATCCAGCCTGAAGGTTGAAGTTTGCCTATTCTGACCTAGAGCATAGATAATATCACATCATTATCCTCACTATTGAGATAACAGCTTAGAACCCTGTTTTCCTAAAGTTGGATCAGCATTTTCATTCTTGTATATATTCCTATGCAAGGATACTGGCTGACTCTCCTCTAAGCTTGAAGACTTAATTCATAAATAGCTAACATTTATTGAGCACTTGCTATGTGTCAGGCCCATTTGCATTTCATTCTTTAATTGGTCTCTTGCTGCTGTCAAGATTTTCTGTTTGTCATTGGTTTTAACAGTTTGACTATAATGTGTGTAGGTGTGGCTCTCTTTGAGCTTTGAATTGTTGAGCTTCTTAGATTTGTAAGTTAGGGGCGCCTGGGTGGCACAGCAGTTAAGCGTCTGCCTTCGGCTCAGGGCGTGATCCCGGCGTTCTGGGATCGAGCCCCACATCAGGCTCCTCCGCTGGAAGCCTGCTTCTTCCTCTCCCAGGTCCCCTGCTTGTGTTCCCACTCTCTCTGTCAAATAAATAAATAAAATCTTTAAAAAAAATAGATTTGTAAATTAATGTTTTTCTTCAAACTTAGGAAGCTTTAGGCCATTATTTCTTTAAATATTTTTTTCTGCCCATTTCTCTATTCCTGGTACTCCTGTTTCATGTATATTGGTGTTTTTAATGGGGTTCTCCTAGGACTGTGAAATTATTTTTTTGTTTGTTTCTTTGAGAGAGAGAGAGAAAGAGAGAGAGCAAGCAGGGGAGGGGCAAAGGCAGAGGGAGAGAGAGAATCCCAACCAGGCTCCATGACCAGTGCAGAGCCCAACGTGGGACTCGATCTCACGACCCTGAGATCGTGACCTGTGCCAAAATCAAGAGTTGGATGCTTACTTGACTGAGCCACCCAGACACCACAGGACTCTGGGATTCTGTCTGTTTCTCTTCACTGTTTTTCGTTTCTGTTCTGAGGACTGGATAATCCCTACCAAACTATCTTCAAGTTCACTGATTCTTTTGCCAACTCTAGTAGGCTGTTGAGCCACTCTAGTCAAGTTTTTATTCCCATTTTTGTTATTTTTAATTCCAGAATATCCATTTAAAAATAGCTTTATAAAATTTCTTTTTGTTGATATTCTTTATCTGAGGAGTCATTATAATCATATTTTTCTTTAGTTAAAAAATGGTTCCCTTTAGTTTTTTAAAAAAACATATTTATGTAGCTGCCTTAAAGTCTTTGTCTGGTAAGTCCAACATCTGTACCCCTTAAAGATAGCTTCTATTTCCTGCTTTTTTCCTGTGTGTAGGTCACATCTTCCTGTTTCTTTGCATGTCTTATAATTTTTTACTGAAACTAGATATTCCAGATAATATATTGTACCAACTGTGGATTCTGATCCCTTTCCCATTCCAGAAATGTATCTTGTCTAAATTTGTCTCTCACAAATAATCCTATTAGGTGATATAATATGTAACTCACCCAGACAAAAATAACCCCCTTTAAGGCATAATTTCCTTATGGAAGCTAGTCTTTCCTAGTATTGGCACCCAAATCTGATTCTTAACAGTCTGATAGGATTGGCCTAATTTAAATATCAATATATAATGACACTTGGGACAGTCTGGATATAAAAAAAAGAATTGGTTGAGAAGGTCTAAGGCTATAGCCTAAGGTAATAAGCTCCAAATAATCCTCTATGATATACTGATATAAAGAGAACTGCAGAGGATGTTCAGAGTCATGTGAGATCAGTGTTTGGTTTTACACAACTAAGAAGGTGAAAACATCTAAACATCTAACTGGCAGGACTCAGACTGAGTTGCAGGCTGGACCCTATTGCACCAGACTTCAGAGCATCAGACTTTTTTGCATCAGTATTCTTATAACTGAGTCAAAGTCCTTTGCTTGAGTACTATTTATTAATGTTAAATCTTTTTTTTTTAAAGATTTTGTTTATTTATTCGACAGAGATAGAGACAGCCAGCGAGAGAGGGAACACAAGCAGGGGAGTGGGAGAGGAAGAAGCAGGCTCACAACGGAGGAGCCTGATGTGGGGCTCGATCCCATAACGCCGGGATCACGCCCTGAGCCGAAGGCAAACGCTCAACCGCTGTGCCACCCAGGCGCCCCTATTAATGTTAAATCTTTATGAATTAATTGACTCCTGTGTGAGCCTTCACTTTCCTCCACCAGATAGCAAATGCTCATTCTGGTTAAGGTTTGCCGAAGCTTTCTGCCACTCTAACCAGAAAATTTATTATTTACAGCTTCTCAGTGAGAAAGCCCACTATGATGTAAGAGTGAGGGCATATTGCTGTTTGTATATAAAAGTAATTCATGCACATGACAAAAAAAATTTTTTTCAAGTAAAATTAAAATTGTATTGTATGGAAATTAAAATTCTCTTCCTTTCAACCTCATACCACTCTGTCAGTATATCCACAGCAAAGAGCATTTTTATCTATTCTTCAAAATACAGTGGAGTTTACATCCACACACACATCCATACACACATTTGCTTAGTTTTCTCTTCTTCTTCTTATGATAGGCATTTTAAATTCCTAGTGAAAAAAAGTATTTCTTGTCCTGAAGTCTGAGCTAAAATTAGTCTCCATTTGTGAGGTCCTATGTTCATACTGTTGCAACACCCTTAACCCATCCCCCAAAAGAGAGCTCAATTGACAAATAATAAAATGCGGTCTCTCCATACAATGGACTACTGTTCAGCCATAAAACAAAATGAAGTACTGATATATGTACAGTATGGATTAACCTTGAACGCATTATGCTGAAGAAACCAGTCTCAAAGACCACCTATTGTATGATTTCATTTGTATGAAATATCCTGGATAGGGAAATCTATATGAACAGAAAGTAGATTAGTGGCTGCCAGGGGGACTAGGTGAGGGAAGAATGGGGAGTTGCTGCTAATGGGCATGTGGTTTTCTTTTGAGGGTGATGAAAATGTTCTAAAATTGATTGTGGTGATAACTGTACAATTCTGCAAATATAGTAGAAATCACTGAGTTGTACATTTTAAATAGTGAATAGTATGACATGTGAATTATATCTTGATAGAGCTGTTACATATAAAAGAACTCAAAATATTAATATATAATTTGCTGTCCTATATTGTATTGTTAAAGTAGATGTCATTATTTCCCCTTTGCCTACAACAAAATTGGACCTAAATGTGGTATTCTTTTTTTTTATTATGATATGTTAGTCACTATACAGTACATCATTAGTTTTTGATTAAATGTGGTATTCTTTGTTTGCAAAAATTGTGAAATATTTTTAAATTCCTCTTGTCATTTAAATAGTATTAAATTTAAAATAAAACCTATAAATAGAAAAATAATAATGGTTGATGCAAAAGTTGGGCCACATGATTGATTTCTGAGAACTCTTTTAGACTAATTTACAGGTAATTTTACAGAATTACAAGTCAACAATGTTAAAACTGAAATAAAAGTACATCTGTACTTTTGGGTAGAAGCCAGAATGTTCAGTGCCCTGGTCAGACTTTAATATTGCTCAGGAGTTACGCTTATACTGGGAAATTGTCCCCTTGATTATTTGTTACATAAAATTAAATGTCCAAGATGAGGATTATATTAAGAAACAGGAGGTGATTCCCCCCCCCCCACTTGCTGTTCTGGAGTGGTTGCCTTCCTCATCCTCTTCCTGTCTTCATAGCTGAGAGTAACTAAGCAAATAAATACAACACCGTCTGCTGATGATATTTTGGGAACATCACAGAAGCCCAAAACAACTAAGCCTCAGGCTGAGTCCTGCCCCTGTGCAATTTCATCCTGGGCACCACAGACTATTCTTTGGAAGAGGATACCGCCTGCTTCAGAACTAAAGCCTCTGAAAGAGAAAAGCCAAAAACAAAAACAAAAGAAAGCTGTCTTTCAAGGGACTTCATTATTTAATTGTTAATGATCTTTTAAACCAATCCTTCTCTTGCGCATCTGTCATTCCACCAAAGGTGTGTCTTGGTGAGAAGGCTCAGCTACCCAAACCAGCAGGAAGATGAATAAAAGGGGGGCATGACCTGGGACCCTTGTTGCCAGGATCCAGTGTGTAGGGAACCACCATGCCTGCAGGGAGACAGCTCCCACTGCTGTGCACAGGTGAATGGTTTGGGTCTTCCCTGAGACTCCTCCAAGGAGTGAGAACAGCTGATGGCTGGACTGCCCAGGGTGAGCGAAAGGGTAGGCTGTTCTGGAAAGGAACACGCTCCACGTGTCCAAGGAGTGGAAATTCTATTTCTGATTTTTTTCACTGGGTTGGTTGCTTTGCTCCTCCTTCCCATCTGTTAGACTGCAAACTTCTCAATTAAATCAAAAGCACCCCTTTTATACTGCGAACTACTCCTATTCTTTTATAGTTGGTGAACTCCTCTACTGAACTTTACATTAGGCTGCAGGTGTTCTATTAACCAACCTCCCTCAGCTCTGTTTCCTCATCTGGAAAATTGGACTCAGAACCTATAGATGGAATTGTGAGAACTTAATAATACAAGCCAACACTTCTAGAGAACTTACAAGGTGCCTGGCTCTGTTGAAAGCACTTCACATTAATTAATTCATTTAGTTCTTACAACGGCTCTGTGAAGTAGATGCTGTTGTTATTGCCAATTTTAAGACAAACTAAGTCACAGAAAGGTTAAGAAATATGTCCAAGTTCACACAATTAGGAAATGGAAGAGCCAGTTTCAAAACCATTAACCATCCGGCTCTACAACGTTTGTAACCATTAAACGACACTGCCTATTAAAAGCAGATATTTAAGGCTTGGTACATAGTAGGTTCCCAGTAAATATTATCTATCAAAATAATTAATGTCACAAGACTGAAAATGCCCAGAGAACAGAGAAAGCACGTCACTCTGGGCATCCCTCAGTGCCTAACAGTGCCTAAGTAGTGTCTTGCATCCAGTAATTACCCAATATGTATTTGTTAAATTGAGTCCATTTCATCAGGGCGAAGCAGACTTTAAGCCCCTTCTCTGCCAGATGCTGTGCTGAGAAGAGAGAAACTATAACACACAGTGTGATGCTACTGATCGAGAAGAGCTAATAAAATGCTAGGCTGCACTGATAGACATAAACTATAGGGAAGATAAAATTGAGACCTCCTGTTCTTCATCACCCAAATCCCATCTTTCCAAATCTGTATGGTTCTTGAATCCACACACGTATCTTCCATCTCTCTTATCCCTGCCCCAGTCCAAGCTGCCATCTTCTCTCTGACCTCTGAACTGGTCTCTAGCACTTACTTTGGTTCCTTACCAATCCATTCGATCATGTCATCTCTTTGCTCTGTTATGAAGCCATTCTATGACTTTTTGCTCTTAAGATAAAATTCAGGAAGCCCTGCACATCTGGTGCCTGCCTTCCAGTCACTCTAGTTTCATTCACACCACTCTGGACTCTAGCCACACTGACTTTCTTTCAGTACCTTGAGGGCATTATGCCCACCACCTTCCCCGTGGCCTTTTGTATATATTGTTGCGACCATTTAGAACACATTGCTGGGCAAAGGTCCACCCCTGATTCAATGAGCCACAGCCAAGACAGTAGTACCACATGATACAATAATCATGGCTGACAGAGCCCATTCCTATGACTGTATGGGTGGGGAGATGCTGAAATAGAAGGGGGTGTGTCTCAGAAAGGTGAGTCTTGACCAGTTGAACAGATATATATATAACAACCTTCCCTTCAAGAAAAATATTCAGGCAAAGGCAAGGTGACCATCCTCCAAGAACATGGTGGGAAGGAGTCCTGAAAGGCTATGACTTGATAACTTCCATTGCCTCAGTCAAATTAGTGAGTCCAAGAATTTTTCTTGTTCTAAATAAGTCATGTTTCTGTCTTTTTTGTAGCCGAATAATATCGATGATGTTTAATCAGGATGGTGGCATGGTGATCAGCAAAAAGGGAAACATCGTAAGGGAATGGATGTGGCCTTCAAAGGGAAAACTTGATGATCCAGTTGACGTTTGGGTATTATTTAACAATTTATCATTCTTATGTCTATTTCTTATGCCATCCAATAATTTACTTTGAGCTTCTAAAATATACTATTGGGGAAGAGAGGATTGAGAGGACTGAATTATTCAGTTTGGCTGTCTACACTAGCCAGTTCATCTGATAAATCTTTATTTCAGTTTTCTACTTCACTTGGTTCTTTCTCTTTTTTTTTAAGATTTTATTTATTTATTTATTTATTTGAGAGAGAGAGAGAGTGAGAGCTGAGGGGAGAGGGAGAAGGAGAGGGTGAAGGAGAAAAGCAGAGCCCGTGCTGAGCATGGGACTCAACGTGGGGCTCGACTAAGGGCTCAATCCCACAACCGATGAGATTGCTATCTGAGCTAAAATCAAGAGTCAGACGCTTAACCAACTGAGCCACCCAGGTGCCCCTACTTCACTTGGTTCTTTCTTAATGGATTTGTCTTTGCTAAGCAGCAGTCACTTTATTTTTTTTAATTTTTTAAATTATTTTTTAAAGATTGTATTTATTTGAGAAAGAGAAAGAGAGAGAGCACACAAGCTAGGGGGAGAGGCAGAGGGAGAGGGAGAAGCGGACTCCCCGCTGAGCAGCCTGATGCAGGACTCAATTCCAGGACCCTGGGATCATGACCTGAGCCAAGGCAGACACATAACTGACTGAGCCACCCAGGTGCCTCTTATTTATTTATTTTTTTAAAGTAGACTCCACATCCAGCATGGAGCCTATGCAGGGCTTAAACTCATGACCCTGAGATCAAGACCTGGGCTGAGATCAAGAGTCAGATGCTTAACTGACTGAGCTACCCAGGCACCCCAAGCAGTTACTTTAAATAGTAATTTTTAAAAATTATTATTAGAAAACATTTTGTATATAATATAAAAATATTTTTAAAATAAGATATACAAACGTTCAAAGTGAAAGTCTCCTTCTCCTCAGTCTCACTCTGCAGAATTACCTTTGTTAATAGCTTACTGTGTATTTCTGTCAGATCAAGTATCAGAAATTCAGATAATGTGAGAGTGAGCCTACCAGTGGGAACTTCGGTGAACTGTAAAGTATGTCCCCATCTAAAGGAGACAGCATTTACTGAGGGCCAGAACATTGTTGCCACATAGGAATGTGGGCCTACGCCTGCTATATTTTATGATTTTTTTAAAAAGCCATGAATCCAGATTTTTCTGATGAAATATCCTGGTATTTCAAAGTTGGCAATTAATTCAAACTCTGGCAGGACTAAACTAAACACTTCTAAGCTGCCAATCTGTAACCTCTGTGCTATGCTTTATTGATTTTAGTTACTTTATGCGTGTGCGTGTACATGGGCTGCATTTTGTGTCCAGGACCACTGCGTATGGTTGTGAAGGTGTACTGTAAAACCAGCCTTAGCAGTACCAATTATAAAGAGTTGTGCTGTCCAGTATGGCAGCCACTAGACACCTGTGGTTACGGACCTTTGAACTACACTCTAGGAGTAAACTACACACCAGATTTCAAAGACTTGGTATATAAAAACAAGAATATAAAGTATCTTATTGATCATTTTTATATTGGCTACACACTGAAATGTTAATATTTGGATATATTTAGTTATAAAATGTTATTTAAGTTAATTTCACCTGCATTTTACCTTTTAATGTGGCTACTAGAAAACTTAGAATTACTCATATGGCAAGCATTTATGGCTCACAGTATATTTATACTGGACACACTATTGTGTGGAAAGTACCTCCAGGTCTCTGTTTTATACAGTTTACAAAATCATCCATCGTGGCCATGTATCCTACATACACTATTTGGATCCTACATATCCTATTTGGATTGCCATTTTTAAAGAAGCACTGCTTAGCTGTGAAAGGTTAGGGAAGTAAAGAGTGGGTAGAGAAACTTCCAGCAAGCCTGTATGTGCGAATTTCCTGACACTCAGGAGTCAGCTTCCTCATCTAAAAAAATCAGGATCGCTAATGGAATAGATTATCCAGTTTGGATTACCTCAGCTTGCAGCCTTCAGGAAGCAAGGGAGCGAACTGGTAGCCCACCAAGCGTCCTTGCATGCTTAGAACAGTTGACTTAACTAAGACACTTTTTCTACAGCAAGCCTTTTAAAAATATGCTTTACAAATCTGCAGATGTTCACTTGAGCTTTAAAAGTTGTTCATCATTACTTTTCTATCCTTGTCATTTATAAAATCTCTCCAGCTTTAATAAGTTTCACAGTAATAGTTACTAGACTTGTAAAACATCTAAGCGCTTGGCAGCCATTAATGACTTTCCTCATCATCAAGGGAATCAGATATTTTTTACCAGAGCTAGAATTACAACTCAGAAGTACCTGCAAACTGGCTCAGAATTTTCTCAATCTAAAGTGAATCTGACTTTCTCTATAAGACATGACTACATTAATTACCAACAGTTTCTCCGCATTCCTCCTCTTTCCCTCGAGAAGTGGTAATAACACACAAATTTGCAGCACAAAAACTAAAAGCCATCCCTGACTTAATGGAACCAGACTGAAACTGTGAACATCGGTCTCAAATTTCCTTCCACGCATCATGCAAATGTCTTAAGATTTCCACTTGAATTATGAGCATGAAAATTTTGTGTAAGAAATGACAATCCTGGGGCGCCTGGGTGGCACAGCGGTTAAGCATTTGCTTTCGGCTCAGGGCGTGATCCCGGCGTTCTGGGATCGAGCCCCACATCAGGCTCCTCTGCTATGAGCCTGCTTCTTCCTCTCCCACTCCCCCTGCTTGTGTTCCCTCTCTCGCTGGCTGTCTCTATCCTGTCGAATAAATAAATAAAATCTTTAAAAAAAAAAAAAAAAAAGAAATGACAATCCTTTCTGTTGCCCCCAGGTGAACAGGTTCATTACAGTGGAGATTTCTGGGCGCTTTGCCATCACCTTGGTCTACAAATGGTATTCCCAAAGCCTAAAGCTATCTCTGGCACCTGTAAAATGCAAATTTTTTCCTCCATGCTTATCTGAGGAGGTAGGTCCAGAGGGTTTTTTAATCATCATCATGCCACCACCTCAGTGCAGACCAGAGCAAGAGCAATGCTGACTGATTTTAGATTCTTAACTTAGTTTTTCCTGGTAATTGCTATAGTAAGGATCCTGGAATCTTGGTTAATTATAAATGCTGCCAGGGTTGAGGCACCTGGCTGGCTCAGGAGGAGGAGGGTGCTATTCTTGATCTAGGGGTTGTGAGTTCAAGCCCCACATTGGGTGTAGAGATTACTTCAATTAATTAATTAGTTAATTAAAAAATCCTGTCAGAGCTGTTTCTGGATGTTACCTGTGAAGTAACTGGAATGAGGGGAAGTTAGAAGAGGAAAGTAGACTTGGGAAAAAAATGAACACCTGGTTTCTTCTAAGGTCATGGGTCCTAAGCTTTGGAGAATTAATTTCCTGTCTCTGATTTGGGTGAATTGTTTGCATTTATGTAATCTATGATTTCTTAAAAATGGTGTGGGGTTCATATATTGTTTTTAACTGAAGCGAAATCAAATCAATTTAAAGTCACTATTTTTTTTTAAGATTCATTTATTAATTTGGGGGGAGGGGCAAAGGGAAAGGGAGAGAGAGAGAGAGAGAGAAAGAGACTCCCTACCGAGTAGGGAGCCTGGACCAGGGTGGGGGGCGGTCCTCAATCCCAGGACCTCAGGACTCCAAGATCATGACCTGAGCAGAAAACCAAAGAGGGACACTTAACCGACTGAGCCACCCAGGTGCCTCTAAAGTCACTATTTTTAAGCATAAGTAACATTCTAAAGACACTTGGAGATGAGCATTATAAAAACTATGGCTCAGAATAATGTCTCTTAATAATCATTTCACACTTGCACTAAATCTCCGTTGAGGAATTTTAGGCTGAAACTTTTGTTTGTCAAGAGGTGAGACATTCAAATGTTACATATCTCTAATTTCATGCAGTTAAGTAGTGAGTTAACTAACTCTGATCAAACTTTTGAAGGTTTTAAAATTTTGAGTGCGTTTATGTGAATGATACACATATTACAGAACATGTATAAACCTTTAATAAAAGACCTTTAGTTTTAGGGATGGGCATCAAAACTGTGTTACTCTTGGTTATACCATAGAAATACCATGCTTATTTCACATATGCTGAAGTTGTATAATTTTGCAATAAACAGTGCCTTTACGGCAAGCTATCTTGCCTTCCTGGATTTTTATGACCATGTCATCTGAAAAGAGCTTAATACTCTCTCTCAGCCATTCCCTGATGTCAATCCCATCTCCACGGAAGCCAGGGAGTTATTCAAGGCCTATAAAGTGAAGTGCAAGCATCTGAAATCCACAACACAGGACAAATATGTGAGTGTGAAATAGTCACTATTTTGAGATTACAGGCAAAAGTAACTTTTAGTTTTCATGTTATTCTAGAGTTAATGTTCTCTTCCAACACAGCTGGATTCCAACATAGCTATTGCACACAGATGAGCCCGTTTATATAATTACTGAAAGGAGCATAGGATGACTTCTGTTGTTTGTGTTTCACTTTTCTTAACATCTTAGCCATTTTTTTTTTTTAAAGATTTTATTTATTTATTTGACAGAGATAGCCAGCGAGAGAGGGAACACAAGCAGGGGGAGTGGGAGAGGAAGAAGCAGGCTCACAGCAGAGGAGCCTGACGTGGGGCTCGATCCCATAATGCCGGGATCACGCCCTGAGCCGAAGGCAGGCGCTTAACCGCTGTGCCACCCAGGTGCCCCCTCATCTTAGCCATTCTTAAGTGTACAGTTCAGTGACATAAGCTCACAGTTCACACTGATGTGCAACTATCACCACCATCCATCTCTAGAACTTTTTCATTTTGTGAAACTGAAACTCTGTACCTAGTAAACAACAACTCTCCATACTTCCCTCTCCCAGCTTCTGGCATCCCCCCTTCTCCTTTTTATCTCTATGAATTTGACTGTTGTAGGTACCTCATATAAGTAGAATCATACAATATTTGTCCTGTTGTAACTGGCTGGTATCACTTAGCATAATGTCCTCAAAGTCCATCCACATTGTATAAGGTGTCAGAATGTTCTTCATTTTTAAAGGTGAATAATATTTCATTACATGTATATACCACATTTCATTTGTCTGTTCATCTGTTGATGGACACCTGGATTCCTTCCATATTTTAGCTATTGTGAATAATACTGCTGTGAATAATACTGCTATTAATATGGGTGTATAACTATCTTTTTGAGATCCTACCTTCAATTCCTTTGGATATATTTCCAGAGTGGAATTGCTGAATCATATGGTAACTCCATTTTTAATTTTTTTTGAAGATGTTTTTTATTTATTTGAGTGAGAGAGAGAACACAAGCGGGGAGGAGGGGCAGAGGGAGAGGCAGGAGCAGACCCCCTGCTATTCTGAATAGGGAGCCAGATGTGGGGCTTGATCCCAGGACCCCGGGATCATGACCTGAGCCGTAGGCAGACGCTTAACCAACTGAGCCACCCAAGTGCCCTCCATTTTTAATTTTTTAAGGAGCCACCATACTGTTTTCAATAGCAGCTGTACCATGTGACATTCCCATTCACAGTGCACAGGGGTTTCAGTTCTCTGTATCTTCCCAGCACTTGTCATTTTCTGTTTGCTTTTTTTAAATAGTAGCCATCCTTTTGGGTGTGAGGTGATGTATTTGACTTTTTAAAAATTAACTTTATTGACGTATGATTTATTTACCATTTTATAAAATGCACCCATTTTAAGTGTATACTTTGATGAGTTTTAACAACTCTATTTAGTGGTCCATGAAATGCTGATTCTGGGAATCCTTGTTTCTCAAAGAGGCATTAATGGCATTTGGGGCCAGAAAACTCTTAGTTGTTCAGGACCATTGCAGAATACATCCCTGGCCCCCACAAACTAATGCCTATTGTGCCATCAGTCAAAAGGCCCATTAACATTTGTGAATAACCCCAGGGAAGGAGGTACTCACTTGTGTTGAGAACTGTTCTATACTGGTGATTGCTGGGGGGAATATTTGGGTATATGGGATAGGGAGATCAATCATAAGATTATTGCAGTGTTCTGGCCAAGATATTATGAACTGAACTAAGCTGGAAAGAATGGAACATAGATGAGAGCTCCAAGTTAATTAAGAGGCACAATTCATAAGACAGTTTTTTGGCTTATGTGTTGAGATGGAAAATCAATGACCAAATAAGAGTAGATAGAATGAAAAAAGAAGAGGGCCAACTGAACCAACATTTAAGGGGCAGGTTGAGAGGTAGGAGGAGAACCATGTCACTGTGGTGGACGTGGTGAGATCCATGTCCTTTCCCCTCCTTCTTGTATGCCTCTATATACAGGCTAAAACTGTATTTCCAGACTCCCTGACAGATGGATTTCTAGATGCGTATTAAGCCCCATTCATTAGATGTATTCATGGGAGATGTGGAAGATGGAAATAAGGGGAAACCATTGTCTTGCTTTGGCAAGCAAGATCATGGAGAAGTTGGGTTTTCCCATAGCAGCACTGCATTATCCAGCCGCTAGCATCACAGATACCAAGACACAATTGTGGCAGCTCCCTGGTTCTAACCTCACAGCTTTAGTGCACTGTTGCTGAGCCCCACAGCTCCAGTGGTGGTTCCTAGGCCACACCTTCCTGATATGGCAGAAGCAGCAGCCTTGGGTTGTCAGTTGGTGTTGTGGGAACAGCTGGAGACTGCCACTTCTCCTCTTTCGGTGAATTTATAATTAAATACTTAGAAAAAGGCTAGAGAGTTTTCAGTTTCTTACAGTTGAGAACATCATTCAAAGAAAGTGTGTTTCAAAATGAGAGAGTGGTAACAGGACAAGCCTTTCAGAGAAGCCGAATAAATGAGAAATAAAAAGCATGCATTGGGTTTGTTTTGAGGATCAACAGTGACTTCAGCAAGAACAAATTCAGTGTACAGATTGAAGTGGAAACCTGCTTATAGTGAGCCGAGGAATGGTTACCTGAAATGTAGAAATTCTTGTACTGTTGTTGGCATTTCCCCACGCTTTGGATTTGTATAGTATGAGAAAAGAGGAGTGGGTGCCCCAAACCTGTGTTTTATGCCCCTGCTCTCAGGCTTTCCTAGACCAGTGAACTTCTTATGTGTCAAATCACTTAACTTCTCAGCCTGCATTGGAGCAGCTTTCTGATCCCCAGATGGCCATGACAATAGTCCAGATTCTTCTTCCTCTTGTGACAGACTTTGCAACATCCCTGTGGTTTGGCTTTGTGGTGGTTCTGGAAGGGAACAATCTGGCAAGCTTGCATCGAGGTGACAGGATTTATTGTAGGTGGAGCTCAAGTCTTATCTCCCTCTGTTCTTCTAGATCCTTCTGGAGTGCCCCTCCCTCCCCATAATTCCCATGCCTCTCCTGCTCAATGCATGTGAGAAGGCCCTTGTGGGTTTCTGTTTCAGATAGGGGGAGGCAAATCCATACTCCCTGGTCCAGGCCTCGATAGCTTCTCTCTCCTAGAGATGGATAATCTTCAGATCTTAAGTTGTCAAGGGTACTTGGTACTGTTAAACTGGTGATCATTTTTTAGTTATTTAAGATAAAACACTGTTTAGAAATGATGCTCTTTGGGGCACCTGGGTGGCTCAATTGGTTAAGCGTCTGCCTTTGGCTCAGGTCATGATCTCAGGGTCCTGGGATGGGGGCCCCACATCTGGCTTCCTGCTCAGTGGGGAGCCTGCTTCTCTCTCTCTCCCTCTGCCTGATGCTTCCCCTGCTTGTGCTCTCTCTGTCAAGTAAATAAATAAAATCTTTAAAAAATAATTTAAAAAAACTTAAAAAAATGATGCTCTTTATAATATTTGTAAATTGATTTAAGTATGCTTACAGTCATTATTTTCTATATTAAAAAATTACTTCTTTTTCATATGCATGGTCTTTAGTGTCTAGGGAAAGTGGTGTCACAAAATCTCTTTGATGTTCATAGAATTTGTTAAGTACGGGGGAAAAGAGTAGATGATGAAATAGCCTGTGCTGTTTGATTGCACTTTTGGTCAAAGAAAAATATATTCTTATATATGTATTTGAAAAGACTGGAAGGACGTATGTCTAATTTTTTGATGTTGAATACATTGCTTTTGAAATAAGAAAAAAAATATTTTTGAAATGTGTAAAATCCCCACAAAGAAGAAACAGTATGAGTAATATTAGCAAAGAAAACCAATTAGAAAAAAATTGTTATTACAGTTCTGAAGGTTTGACACCATAATTTATAATCCTTTCTGTCATGAAGCCTACACTTCCCAAAGACTTAGAATGAGGACGCCTTCTCCTCAGGGAATAGAAAACTTCTTGTGTTACTTTCTTAGTAGAGACTGATATATTTATCTCTCACATTCACAAATAGCACAAAATAATCAACAGAGTCCCTTTTTGTAACTTCTCTAAATAACTCTTACAATCAGCAATTTTCCCGGACATGCCCTCCCTTCAAAATAAATGTTCAAGGTTGTGCAAGCAAGAATGATGAATCATCTTCTCAACTGTGACAGCTTATTCCTTTTTCAAATCTTCCTGAAAGATGGGTTCTTTTGTTTTTTAGATGTTTCATATGTTCCGTGAGCAGTATTTCCAAAGAAGAATGTTAGGGCATGACCTTTCAAAGGAGATTTGTTATTGTTTAATTTCTATTAATTTGTTTAATTTGTTGTTTTAATTTCTTTTTTGTTTAATTTCACATGAATAGTTGATGAGCTAATTCTAGCATACCAAAACACCAACAGTTGTTAACAAGTAAACTCTTGAGTTTTCTACTTTTGAGGCTGTATACATAGTTCATCGGCAGGTGTCTGACACTTTGGGGAATTATTTTTTCTGTCAAACATTCCTCGCGATCTGCTCTCTTTGTGCCCTGACATGAAAGGCAAATGGCTCCTCACCCTACCCAGTATGTTTGCAAATTAAGCTAATCTTGAAAATTTTAAAAAATGAGTTGGGAAAACGTATTTAAGATAAAACGAGTGATATGAATCCAACTCAACCAAAAAAGCCCAGTAAAAAATGAAATAGAAATGATACCTTGTGTGATACATAACCTATCCAAAGAATGTGTAAGTGAATAAAACAAAAATATTAGTAATCTGGAAGTGCCTACTGCTCCCTCTTCTTCCTTTTTTTTAAATTTTTTTTTATTTTTTATTTTTTTAAAGATTTTATTTATTTATTTGACAGAGAGACAGCCAGCAAGAGAGGGAACACAGGCAGGGGGAGTGGGAGAGGAAGAAGCAGGCTCCCAGTGGAGGAGCCTGATGTGGGGCTCGATCCCAGGACTCCGGGATCACGCCCTGAGCCGAAGGCAGACGCTTAACAACTGAGACACCCAGGCACCCCCCTCTTCTTCCTTTTTGAGTCTGATTATAAATAGTGATAAGGAGCCAAATAGAAATAAAGGCGTTTATTTAAAAAAATTTTTAATTGAAGTATAGCTGACATATAATATTATGTTAGTTTCAGGTGTACAACATAGTGATTTGACAATTGTATACATTACTAAATGCTCATCATAAGTGTAGTTACCATCTGTCATTAGAGTCATTATTGACTATCATTCCTATGCTCTACTTTCCATCCCTGTGACTTATTTATTTATAACTGGAAGCTTGTACCTCTTGAGCACCTTCACCTAAGTCAAGGCATTAATAATGAAAGGATAGGCCTCACTAGTAGAGTTGTATTGGAAAAGCTAGATTATAGGCAGTTTGGACCTGAGACTCCCTAAACCCTTCCCCTAAATTGAAGAAAACCAGTTACCTTACCCAACTCTTGGAGGATATTGTCAATTTCATTCTATTAAAAGAAAACATCTAGAGAAATTTGTTTTGGTTGTGATTAACCAATTCAGTAACATGTGATGGGGAGAGGCTTTCAAAAGCAGGGAACCAATGCGTAGTGTTTTGATGTCTAAGAGATTTTCGTGCGTAGAAAAATGCAATCACTTTGGTTTTGAAATTAATATTCATTTTATTGAAGTGACCGATTTAAAAACCCAGTTTGTGTTGTTTTAAAGCCACTAAAAATCTCTTTATTTTATCAATAGACTCTACTAAGATAACAATTGTCTTTACCTTTCCTTGATTAATGTTTTGATTAACTCAAATTTAACCAACTATATCTCCATAAACAATTAGGCTCACATACAATTTAATGAATAACAATCTCATGTATTTTAAAGTGTGTTTATATTTTTAATATATTTTGTTCCCCTTAAAGTACCTCAAATGCATATTTATAATGCTAAGCAAAATAGTCTCAAGTTACTAATTTTTGTAAAGCAAATAAATTAAAATTGGGCATCATCTCAAGTTCTCTTAAATATTCAAATTATCTTTTTGAACTTGGTCAAATTGTCTTAAACCTTAAAACTTAACAGTCACAAGTCTAAAATCAGTTGACTCAATTTAAAATGAATGCCCAAGTGTAATCTCTCAGATTCTCTAATTTATCAAAATCTCTTTTAATATTTCAAACATAACAAATACATAAGATTATCTCAATGATTTAAAATTCACTCATACACTTTAAAGTTTTAATATTGTCAGATTAATTTACTTTATCTCTCTATTTGAATTCTAAATTTTTCTAGGGATTATTTATTTACCAGATTTTTGAGGTTGAGTCTCAGGACCTAAGATATATGTTTTTGGGTAATTTTTATCAACATCTCAGATGGGTTCTCAGTCCCTTTCAGAGTCATTATAACAAGAGAGTCCAAATCCGAGCCCTTCTGATAGGGTTGGTTTTTCTCAGGTTCAACTTAAAATCTCAACTTTATGTCTGATTTTTGTAGACCAAATTTTTCAAAATTCTTGCTGTCCACTTCATTAATCTCTTCATGTGTCATTCAATTCTGTACTTTCTTCAAATTCTTCCTGGGTTCTGCTCATTTCTCATATCTTCACCAGGCTCTGTCATAACACCCAACTGGATAATGAGTTAAGTATACAGTTATGTGCACTTTTTATATGTAAATATGAAAATGTCCATATAATTATATCTACTTAATGAATGTATATAAAACTGAATTACCAGTTTTTAGTCACATTTAATCACATAAGCTCATCCAAACCTAAGTAACCACTCTATATGCCCAATTATTATGAAAAGATCACACATACTGCTCACTATAACTGTATATTTTAAAGTCTAATATCTTCATGATATACTTCTTTGAAACTTTCTTCTGCTAAGTAGAAACAGCATTATGAATGTTAAATTTCCTACTTAAGCTTTTGTAACAGTCTGTGCTTGTATCTAAATAGCCCTTGTGCTGTATTAATATAGTTGACACACAACATTACTTATTTTGGGGGTATAACATAGTGATTCAACTTCTCTATACCTTATGCTAGGCTCACCACAAGTGTAGCTACCATCTGTTACCATCCAACACTATAGACAATATCATTGACTATATTCCTTATTCTGTATCTTTTATTCCCATGACTTATTCATTCCATAAGTGAAAGGCTGTATCTCCCATTTCTCTTCACCTATTTTGCCCTTTTCTCCACCCCCATCTCTCTGGCAACCATCAGTTTGTTCTCTGTATGTATGGGTCTGATTCTACTTTTTGTTTGTTTGTTTGTTTGTTTGTTTATTCATTTGTTTTGTTTTTAGAGTTCATGTATAAGTGAAATCATATGGTATTTGTCTTTCTCAGTCCAACTTATTTCACTTAGCATAATACCCTCTTGGTCCATTCATGTTGTTGCAAATGGCAAGACCTCATCCTTTTTTATGGCTTCATAATATCCCATTATGAGTATTACCATATCTTCCTTATCCATCCATCTACTAATGGATGCTTAGGTTACATCCATATCTTGGCTACTGTAAATAATGCTGCAATAAACATAGGGCTGCATATATCCTTTTGAATTAGTGTTTTCATTTTCTTTGGGCAAATACCCAGTAGTGGAATTATTCGATCATATGGTATTTCTAATTTTAATTGGAATAATTTACCTATCTAGTTTTTCCACAGATCATGAGCTCCTTGAGGGTAGGGAGCATACCTTTTTCTTCCCCATTTTTTGTTGTGGAAAAATATACATCACACAAAATTTACCATTTTAACCATTTTTAAATGCATAATCCAGTGGCATTAAGTATATTCACAGGGGAACATGACCTATATATATATATAAATATATATGTAGTCTTAGTTTCTGGCACAGTGCCTGGCCCATAAATGTCACTTGATAAACATTTGTTGATTGAATGAATAAGTAAATAAACAAATGATTGAATTGATGTTTTATAACCATATAGTAAGTAATCTATATGAATTATGAATTATAATATATATATATACTTTCCTGTTTTGAAGCCTTCAAGTTTAACAGACACAATGAAAATAGCTACATTTGATCCTGTGATGGACATAAGCCCTTTTTCTGACATCCCAACAGTTATTAAATTAAGAGGACTACAGAAGAAGGTCAAGCACATCCTATTTCACTGGCTGGATTACTACAGATTTGCATTGGGTCAGTTATGAAATCCATTGTATTGCTCCACATAACCTGTTCCCATCATTCAGAATTCCAGAAGATCAACATTTGAATGCCTCTTCCTTCAAAGTTTCCCAAAGTAGTGAGTTTGTAAACTGTAAAGCAGTATACATATAGATTCTTATCATGGATACAGGTGATTAGCCATAGCACAAAAATCAAAGGAGATGACCTTAATTTCATTTTCTTTCTCTTTTCAGAGAAGGTAATCAATTTGATTAACCATGTTTTCATAAGGGAAGATGCTTTCATATTCATATTTTGAGTCAGAAAATGTTCTTACCCCTCAACCACCATAGTTAAGTCTCCCCACCAAAACCTCAGTCCTTGCTAATGTCTTTTGTTCATTTGCTGTGTTGAGAAGCCTGTGTACTCCATTAGAATGTGCTGTTGCAATGTCAATTCAACACAGGTGTTTTGATTACAGAGCCCATCAGTTTCAGGTTATAGCTGATTCTCATTATTCACAGTAATTAGGGTCTATAAAGTCTCCACAAACACTGAATGAGCCAATATTGAACCATTGCTCCTAGGAGAAATACCGGGTGAGGTCCCTGCGAGCCCCTGGTCACAGTATTTTGTCAACCTATCAATACATAACTTTATTTTATGTGTTTCTGTCTGAAGACATCTTATTTAATATATATTGTTGACACAGTAACACTGAACTCATGGCCAATAGCACTATAACTCATGCCTGAACTAAGTTTACGTAACACCTGTGTTTTCTCTGTAAGGACCATCACAGCCATCTTGCACTTTGGAATGCTAGACAGCACTTCTGTACTATACTTGCAGTCCATTTTAAAAACAGGAAAATCAACAACAAAAAGCACAAAAATGCAAAACTTTGGCACTCACTGAAGAGACCACGGAAAAGACACTTGCTTACAGTATGAGAGTGGAAGCAAGAAGGGAGAGCGTCACCTCGTTCAACTGCGACTGGGAAAATGCAAGATGCAATTTAAGTTTTTCGTAGCTCCACACATCTACAAATGATCATGAAAATGTTACAGATATTAATTTAGGGTTACAAATAAACTGTAGCCAATAGGCAAACTCACAAGTACAGAATCTGCAAATAAGGAGGATTGACTATAAGCAAAATCCAAAAACGCAAGCTTCTCCACTTGAGGAAGTAATTTGCTACTCATGATGCCATATAGTAGAGTATCCCAAAGGATTTGCCATAAATGTTTTACACAGGAACTAAGAAATGGAAGTCCTTAGCCCACAGGGCAGTGGCTGGTGGGGGTGATTGAGCCTCTGGGGTGGTTGATTCCACCTGGAAGTAGCCTAGTAAGTTTACCACAATGTGCCATACCAATCCCTCATATTTTCTTTTTTTATATCAGATTTTCTATGATAAGAATCTATATGTATAAGGGTTGACAGTTTACAGTTTTCTAGGTGATTAAAAAAAGGCTAGGAAGCATTGGTCTATTGCATAGTCAAAGCACAGTCTTCAGAGTTAAACAGACCTATTCAAAGCCTGGTTCTGCCTCTTTCTAGCTGGGCGAACATGGACTTATCTGTGTTATCATGAAAATAAGAGTACTCACCTCAGGAGGGTACTTAATTCAGTTGGATAATGCATTTAAAGTATTTGGCACATTACCTGGCACAAGGTAAACACAGACAATCAAACTCCCATGGATTGGATTTGTTGATAACCTAGACATTTTCCTTATTACATAGATGCCATGTATCCCCTGGGCAACCAAGAAGTGCATTTAAAAATAAGAGAACCAACAGAAGGGCACTTCTGTAAGTGGATGAAGGAGCATCCAGATTACTGCAGTCAACTTAACCCGTACAGCTCAGCCTACAGATATCTTGGTCCACTAAAGGTTTTCAGTGATGTATATTCTGTTTACATTTCAGGAATAGAATCCCTGCACATTGGCAAAATGCCCAAGTTTCCAAAAAAAGTGATCAGGAGACAAAAAGTCTCATCAGCAAGATTTCCTCTGAAACAAAGTGTAGAGGAAAAAGATGAGAATAAGGAGTATCTTCGATACCGGAATAGCTTCCTAAAACTGAAAGGTGTCTTTAAGCCTGCGCCTCTCTTTCACACCCAGAAGACCCCAGTCAGCAATCAGTCCTTCAGGTACCAGCCTCATTTGTCTCAATAATTCATAGTACAGGTTATATTTGAAAGAGCTTCAGATGACGTCTCATTCAGTCCACCTGCAAATGCCAAGTAAAACCTGTTAAGTTGCTTCACACAAGAGTTCTAAGCAGGGTGGGTTAAGGTGTCACCACTTACGTGCTATCAGTGAAATATTTTTCCTAAAAGTAGAACAAATTGACATGCCTAGATTCAAGCATTTGAGTTCTCTCCACCCTGTTTCCCAAGAGGAATTTGAATCAATCAGGAATCAAGACTCAGTTTGTTTTCATCTCTTTTGTGAGCACATATTTGAAACCTGACCATATATTTGTTCTGAAAACTCCTGACTCTGTGTTTGGTGATGGTAAATGAGAGCCAGGAGTTATTGCTTCCCTTGCCTTCTCACGAAATTCTTCTGAGAGAAATGTGTCCTTGTTTTCTTCATCAGCATAAAACGCCAGGTTCTCTATGCATTTTGTCTCTGAGACTAGCTACCAAACAGGGACGCTTCCCACCTCAGATGTCACCTCCATCCAGGTCCAGGTGGCAGGGGGGAGGGGAGGGGAAGATCAGAGGGTTAAGTGTCTCTACACTGGAAACTACACTGGGTGGGAACCTTTGGAAGCCACAGAAGAAGCCTCGCTCCCGCCCACCACATGTACTGCAGGCCAGCTGGGCAGACATCTGCTAAGACCCCCAGCAGCTGAAAATCCCGAGGGCTCACAATCCTAATATTGCATCAGTAACATTATTGAAAACAATAAATTTAAAGAAAAGTGGCAAATGCCACGAGGGAAATATTTCTTGTATTTAAAGCCTAGGCAGGGGCGCATGGTGGCTCAGTGGGTTAAGCATCTGCCTTTGGCTCAGGTCATAGCCCTGGGATCCAGCAGGGAGCCTGCTTCTCCCTCTCCCTCTTCTCCCCCCACCCTGCCATGCTCTCGCTTGCTTGCTCTCTCAAATAAATAAACAAAATCCTAAAAAAATAATAAAGAATTGGCAACAGGCTTTATAAATGCCACTAAACAAACAGTCCTACCTGACTCCTGGCCTGGAATGAATTCATTCAACCCAAAACTGTCATCTGCCACTTACAGGCATATGGGCAATCAGCCATACAAAGACTTGGTCCCTGTCCTCGAAAGACTTCAAAGTATTAATGTATACCATTAATCAGTGGAAACCAAGGAAGAAAGTGCTATCAGAGCGGAAAAGATAGGATGCTGAAGAAATTTTGTGGAGGGAGAGATTTTATAGAAAGGATTTTTTCCAGGAGACTTTGAATAGGGTCTGGAGTGATCAGGAGAATTGGGATATGCAAGTAGGGAGGGATGGTACTCCAGGGGGAGAGATGTGTAATGAGGACGATGATGGTACTAATAAGGTCAGGGATGGTTAACATTTACTGAGTGCTCACTAGACATAAGGTATTATGCCAAACACTGTACTTGCAGGATTTAATTGAATTCTCATGACACACCTAAGGGGTACAATTAAGCTGATGCTGCCCTCTCCACCCCGCAAAGACACAGCTAGAGAGCAGAGCAGGGATTTGAGCAAAGGCAGATAGAGGGGCCAGTGCAGGCAAATTGGAGGAATGCTGAGCAGTTTGATTTTGCTGGTGCTTAGGGTATGGAAGATAGGATAAGCAGGATTGGGGCCAGATCATGGAAGGCCTTGACCCCAGGCCAGAATGGGGTGCAAGTAACAAAATTAACCAAATCCTTTAAAATCCGCCATGACGCAGCAAGCAGATACTGTGTGAGGCAGGCCTAAGATGTTTATTCAGACTTTCAAATTTCCTGTGAAAAGTCAAAACCCAGTCATTTCACATTTAAATGTAGAATTCTTTTTATGGCTTGGTTTGATGTTGCAATGATATCTGAAGAGATTAATATTAATTCAATAAGTGCTCCATTTATTTCTGTAAAAACTTAATGGAAACTTTTAAATCTGCAGTAGGACTCTAAATCTTGAAATAAGCATAAAGAACTAAGCACCGTGCGTGAGAAAATCCATCTTCTGTGCAACACTTGTCTATACGGTTTCCGTGCTCTAGTTCCAATTTCCAGCCAAATCCTGTGCATGAAGGACAGGCTGACACCAGGCAGAGGGAAAACAGCATAACATCCTGATAACACACTAGCAGAGTATATTAGCTATGAGACTTCAGCAATCACATACCTCTCTAAGCTTCTCTTTCTCTATCCATAGAATGGGGATAATAATACCTACTTCATGGGCCCTCTGGATGGCTCAGTTAAGCGTCTGCCTTTGGCTCAGGTCATGATCCCAGAGTCCCAGGAGCTAGCCCCTCATTGGGCTCTCTGCTTGGCGAGGAGTCTGTTTCTCCCTTCTCCCCCCCACAATAAATTAAAAAAAAAAATCTTTTAAAAAATACCTACTTCACCAGATTGTGAAAGAATTAAACAGGATGAAGCATGTCAAGTTTTTAGCACTGTCTACCACCCCAAAAGTTTTTAGCGCTACCACCCCAAAACACCCCAATGTAAGACAGTTAATATAAGCCAGCCTGTTAGTGAGAGATATATACTATTTTATTGTATGCTTAAGAAATTCAGATTGGCTCTCTATACCTGTCAATATATTGAGAGTCTTTGTAATTCCCCTTACTTTTAAAAAAGTTTATTTCTATTTTGGCTAGCCCACAGACCTAATTCTTAGAGAACTGAACTGATTTCTTTCTAGCGCATGGTCTATGGACCCTCGTCATGGTAACTTTGTCTTTCCATTTGTTCCAGTAAGTCAGCACCTTCTATCATGATGCATACATTTGGAGTTAAAATTGCCAATGCACCACTCAAAATGCAAGTTTATTGAATAAAGCTGAGAAGAGCAGTAAACAAAGAAATATATTCATCTAAATGTTTTAAATGCATGTATTTATAAAGTTAAGTAACTGTTAAGTTTTCAGATGCAGAGGTTAATGCACAGGAAAATGCTGATAGTGTAGTAGTGTTTGGACGTCCTGAAATGCTGAAAGAATGAACAAGTGCACAAACACATTAAGGTTTAGCTATAGGTCAGTTAACAAACCTATAAAGTCCCCACATAGTCACATTCTAGTTCCAGTTTCTCCTATTAAGCACAAGCAAGTTGCCATATTCTTTGCAATGGTTCACAGTCATCATTGATGGGGTTGAACCACAGGAGTAAGTTTAAATATCCCTTAGTTTACAGAACCATCCATCCTATCAGGAAGTGTGCAACATGCTTCAAAGAGTAAGATCAGAATTTTAAAAGCCCAGATTCTACTCAGAAAAATGTGAGTGGAGTAGTGTCTGGGCAACATAATGCAGTATTTTGTACAGAATGCTGCTAAAGCTGTAGCGGTCTATAAATTAAAACAGTATTCAGCTCCAGAACTTCCTCTGAGCACTGTCTGCCTAAGTGCTATTTGACAAAAGAAGTGAAATCAGCCACAGTGTGAGATAGCATAGAAGCAGTATACCACAATAGTGGTGTATACGAAAGACAACTCACAAGCTAGTCTTAATAAGTCCTTTCCTCGACTTTTTTTTTAGAGGTTGGGGGAGAGGGGTGGGAAGAGAGAGAGGGAGAGAGAGAATCCCAAGCAGACTGTTTTGCTCAGCCTGGAGCCCAATGTGGGGCTCGATCCCACGACCCTGAGACCATGACCTGAGCCAGACTCTCAACCGACTGAGCCACCCAGGCGCCCCCTCCTTTCTCTAACTTTTTATGCTTTATCTCTAATTTTGCAGAAAATGCACATCTTAAACCATAACATTTGTGGTGAACATTAGTGAACAGCTTTTTTAAAGCTGAATACCAGGAGTCCTTTCCATCTTCACCTGTCCTTATAGGACCCGAATTTTATTTAGTATCTGCCTGTCCTTTCACAGCCCAGGTGCCTCAGGGCCAGCTGACCCCACACTAAGCTCCAAGGATGGACCCTGGATGGTTTAAGGCAATGAGAATTTTTCATTTATCCAGCCACGGTCATTGGGGAGAAGGGTGGAAGCCTGTGACACCGGACATCGGTAATCCCAGGCCTTTTGTTTGTAGTGCTGGGGACAAAGGCCCCCTCTCTTCCACGGTGGTTGTTCTGAGTAGATACGAAGCCTGGAACTATTCGAGCATCTGTTTCCCGCTCACAGATGAGGCTGATGCCCAAAAACTGAGGGAGAGGGGGTGGAGCCTCTGGGAGATGCCTTCCTTGTAGCTCCGCCTCCCAATTTACCAGTGCGTAATAAGTGTCCTTGTTAAGCCAGCTTGAGTTGCACTCTATGTTACTTGCAGCCAGAAGAAGGCATTCTAATCAATATAACATGTGATGTAATAGGCTGTGTAGGTTTTTACAGTCATTTAAGTAAGGTTGTAGCAAAGTTGAAGTAAACCTGAGTGTGTTCAATCCACTCTATCTTAACTAAATATCTTTGAATTCTTTTTTTTCAATTATTTTTTCCATCGTTATTCACCCTGAGGATTCTAAACATACCTGTTTTTAAGTACTTTTTAGATTTGCTCTATTATTTTAATTTTGTCTAGATCAAATCCATCTTTTGACTATTGATTTTGTGGGTTATCTTTGTTAGAATTAGTTTTCTTGGTATGTTTTGGAATTTTTGATTCTAGGCTCATGCTCATCTTGAGTGGAAAGTGTTTCCTCTTTCTGTGTGTTGAGCGTACTTTGAGTGTGTGCATTGTGTGTGTGTCTGTCTGTCTGTCTCTCTGTTTACCCCTCCCTGCCTAGTTGGTTTTCAGTTGCCACTACCCAGAACCCCAAGGTTTCACTTTCAGAATCCGGTCCAATTATGGTAGGGTGGCCTCCTGCCCCATGAATATTAGGAACATTGCAAATCAAGTCTCCAGGCCAGCGAGCAGCTTGTCTTAGTCCTGGTTGATAGGCACACTAGCTGACACATTGGAATTTCTCAGGGATGCTCAGAGTGCCTCTTCAGAGGCCCTGATGTTGGTATGTTCTGTATTTACCTGTGATAGGCTTCCGTAGACAAAGGTGGAGGTGAAGAGTAAGTGGTCATGGGGAAACAAGAAGGTGTTACTGGGGCTGGGACCTCTAGCAGCCTGTTCTTCACAGAGTGGATATCAGAATCTTCATTCCAAACATGCCTGATTTATTTGATGGTAACTGTCCTGCTCTCAGAGCTCTCTGCCACTGTCCAGCCACTGGCAAAGGTGGTATTCTTAGGTCTCTTGTCCCCTTATCACTCATATTGTCTACCAAATCATACATGCTCAAAGTTGTTTGTTTTTTTAAATCACGTGCTCTTTGGGGTATAAGATAGCTAACTCTAGAAGTAGCATTAATATATTTGAAGAGGAAAAACAAAGCAGAAGGATTTGCCTTACCAGATTTCAAGATCTTTTAGGAAGTAATAGTAACTAAGATAGTGTGGTATTGGCACCAGGCTATTTAGATCAATGGAACAGAATAGAGAGCCCCAGTCAGACCCAGACCATATGGAAATTTGATATACGACAGAAATAGAAATAGGAACCAGTGAGGAAAGGATAGATTATTCAATCAATGGTGGTGGGACAACTGGTTATCTATCCACCACCTATCTTAGATTTCTACTTCCCATCACAAACTGCAGGCAGATTAAAGAGCTAAATATAAAAAGCCAAATATTAAAATATTTAGAAGAAAACATAAGGAGAATATTTTCATTGGCGTAAGATAGAAACTAAATTCTTAAACCAAACACACACCAAAAAACACAAACATAAGGGAGAGGGTTTATAATTTTAACAATATTAAAATAAAAGTCTTATATACAAAAGAAGGAAACATACAACAATTTCATTGCAGCAGTTTGCAATAGTTAAAAATAGGAAACTACCAAGGGCTCCTGGGTGGCTCAGCCGGTTGAGCATCTGACTTGTGATTTCAGCTCAGATCATGATCTCATGGGTGGTAGAATCAAGCCCTGCGCTGGGCTCTGTGCTCAGCAGGGAGTCTGCTTGGGATTCTCTCTCTCTCCTCCTCCCTTTGCCCCTCTCCCCCCTCATGCTCACTCCCTTTCTTTCTCTCTAAAATAAGTAAATAAATCTTTAAAAAAAAAAAAAAAAGGAAACTACCTAAATTTCCATAACCAAGAGGTTGTATGAATTTTTTTGTTGTGGACAACTGCCATTTGTTTTGACCATCCAGCATCTGAACCCATTTTCTGTATCTGGGGACTCTCCTACTTGCCAAGGGAGAGTGCACCTCCACTGTAGATGACAAAAATGCCAGATTTTTGCTTTCCCAGTCCCTTCTGAAGCCAGGGCCCAGGCACATGACCCACCAGTCTGATGAGCCTGCCCCAGGTTTTCTTTTCTTTTCTTTTCTTTCTTTTTTTTTTTTTTTAAATGTTTTTGTATTATATTATATTAGCACCATACAGCAGGGGCTGCTCTGGGCAGGGAGGGGTGTCCTCTGCACAGGGCTCCCAGAGGCTTTGGTGGCTGAGGTTCTCACAGCAGTGTTCTGGGTCCGCAGGATCCAGATCTTGAAATCTGGCTGTGGTGCCCCTAGTGGTCAAGTTTTACAGCACGACTTGGGACATTTTCCCCGTCAGAGGACCCCGCAAGCCTGTTTCTTCCACCTTTCCAAGGATTTTCCGAGTTCTTTTGTTTCATTCCTTTATTTTAGTTTCTTTGCTTAAATTAGCCAGTTTGTTTCTGTTGCTCTCAGCTAAAAACCTTAACCCTGATCGATTATGGATTAGGACATTGTGTAACATACATGAGAATGGCACACATCAAATTCAGGGTAAAAAAGTTGGGTGAAATCAGGAGGAGTCCTTGGGGCTGTAAGTTGTATCTGAAATTATAATAATGAAAAAATATATAAATATATAGGAAATGTAGTAAAATACTAAAATCTGATAAAGCTGGGTGGTGTGTACAAAGCTATTCTTTTCTTCTTCTCTAATATGTAAACTAGTCTACCACATGCACACACTGATGCACACACACATATAAACTTTTACTATAATGAATACAGAACTACTCAGAATCTGAAGGTTTCAGAGCAACAGTGTTCTATGGAAATTATTTGCCTCTCTTTCCAAAAAACAAGATCCATTTCTGAGTGGGCCTGTATCTAAATTCACTAATAAACATAATGACAAGAAAGGGGGAAAAAAAGATGTTGAAAATAGATCTACTAGAGCATAAAGGTGAGAACTGAAATAACATTATATTTACATGTGTGGGTTTCCTTATCACAAGGAAGTATAGAATCATCATTTCTCAGAAATGTGCTTCTACCAAGGGAAGGCATCAAGACATTTAGAAAAGCACAACTTCAACAAACATAACTGGGCATTTATCACATTAACTAAGTTCCTCAGTTACAGCATAAAGAAAATGAAGCCAATACCAAATATTCTAATGATAATTAAAAAATACTCTTCTAGCTACCCAAGGAATGCCAGTTTTAAGTAACTTAATTATTTAACAATTTCAGCATCACATAAAAATTCTTTAAGCGTAATTAAAATTCACAAAGTTTGGTTTTATAAGCCCTATAACCTCCCTAGAAGTTTTGTGGAAGCATGAACTTATCCCTACATTACAGATGTTAATACTGAGTCATAAAGAAGCCAGAAGATTTACGGTCATGTTGAGAGTTAGTGAGTGGATAGAAGACAGATCCAAATTTAGCTTTCCGATTTCCATTCTGGCTATTAGGTTACATGGTTTATCCAGTCTGTTAATAGGCATAAATCAGCTCAAAAGTATGCAGTAGGTGTTTCATCACCAGTCAGTGGGACATTGTAATAGAAAAAAAATACACATGGGTTCAAGGGGTGCCTGGGTAGTGCAGTCGTTAAGCGTCTGCCTTGGGCTCAGGGCGTGATCCTGGCGTTCTGGGATCGAGTCCCACCCCGGGCTCCTCCGCTGGGAGCCTGCTTCTTCTCCTCCCACCCCCCTGCTGTGTTCTCTCTCTCGCTGGCTGTCTGTCACATAAATAAATAAAATCTTTAAAAAAAAATACACATGGGTTCAAGTTCCACTTTGTCAGTTACTACTGACAAATTATTGAATTTCCTGAGCCTTGGTTTTCCCCATTTGTGAGATGGAATAAAGTGAGTATCTTATAGACCCACCTCAATGCATTCTTCTTGCATTTGTTAAACTGCAATTAACGCTTTAAGTCTCATTCCTACTGGTCAATTACTTGCAGTCATTTGGAATTATTAAGTCCTCTGACCATTTAACTTATGTTTGTTTCAGAGCCACAGGTGCTTATGTGACTGAAAAGGTTTACATTCAACTCTTTTAATGCATTGACAAGTATTTTAGCATGTTGGCACATGAAGTTCTGTCCAGAATTAAATTTAAATGCTTTACCAAAGGGCGCCTGGGTGGCACAGCAGTTAAGCGTCTGCCTTCGGCTCAGGGCGTGATCCCGGCGTCATGGGGTCATGGGATCGAGCCCCACATCAGGCTCCTCCATTATGAGCCTGCTTCTTCCTCTCCCACTCCCCCTGCTTGTGTTCCCTCTCTCGCTGGCTGTCTCTATCTCTGTCAAATAAATAAATAAAATCTTTTTAAAAAATAAATGCTTTACCAAAGTAGCCACTTTGGTTTCTTCTAAAGTGATATTTTTTCTGTTCTTTCAGTTCTTTTTTTTTTTTTTTTAGATTTATTTATTTATTTGAGAGAGAGGGGGGTAGTGTGAGCAGGGGAAGGGCAGAGGGAGAGGGCAATAAGCAGACTCCCAGCTGAGCACAGAGCCTGATATGGGGCTCAATTCCCAGGACCCCAAGATCATGACCTGAGCTGAAACCAAGAGTCGAATGCTTAACTGACTGAGCCACCCAAGCGCCCCTGTCCTTTCAGTTCTTTAAACATGATTTCTAACCATTACATTTTTAGGTTTCCTCCTCCTCCCATTAAGAGCAAGGATGCATGGTTTGCTTCCCAGCTGCTCTGTCCTGTGGTCCTCAGGAGGACATTGTGTGGGCAGGAAGGGGGCACATGCCAATGTAGCACTTACAACATCCCTGAAGTGACAGACCTGGAGTATGATCACCTTATAAGCCACCAGCTGTCCTCCATGGATCAGCTCATTATAGTCCACGTGTTCTCAGCTAGCAAAATGGACAAGACTACAAAAGAAATGGCCAAAGTGTATAGGAAACTGAACAGATCTAAAAGCATGCCTTGCATTCAGGTGAGTATCGTGTGTATTAAGACAAATTGTGAATAATGTTTACTTGCAGGTTACATCTTAATACATTTCCTCGGCCACACAAGGGGCCATGGAGGAATTTCTCCCCTGCTTTTTAAATTGAGGTATGACTTCATATAATAAAGGTCACAAATCTTAAGGGCATATAGCTTAATGAATGTTTATGTATGTGTACATCTATATAATAACTACCCAGATCAAGGTACAGAATATTCCCGGGCCTAAAAAAGGTCCCTCTTGCCCTTTTCAGTTAGTAACCTGGTAACCACTCTTCTGATTTCCATCACCATAAATTAGTTTTGTCTGTTTTAGATCTTCGTATGCATGGAATTACAGTGTGCACATTTTGAAACAGACAGTACATTGTGCTTCTTTTCCCAGAGAATAGGAATGGTAAATACCAGGCATGCCAGCATCCTCACATTCTGCCCCCGTGACAGACACTACTAATCCAGTATCCTTTTCAACCGAGCCTAGACTGGGCCCTAAACTCCTTTTCCTGACTGCACTGCAAGCAACCACAACCAGCTGACCTGAGTAGTAACTCATGAAGCCTTTTCCCCACGATAGCCTTTACCCTCAACACATTTAATGAGTATTCTCTAAGCCTAGTTGATTCTATCACTGTGGCATTTTTTCCCATTCGACCTTTTTTTCCGATCCCACTGCTTCTGCCTATTTCAGGCCTTCATCACCTCCCATTTGATTCTCTCCAGTGACCTCTCTGATGAGTTTTCCTGCCTCTTGTCTTGGTGCCTCTGATATTTGCTACACTTTGCTGGGTGTTCTTTTTAATATACGGACATGACTGCATCATTCTCCTGCTGACAGTCTTCTAAGGACTTCCTTTCAGGCCAAGTCCAAGTCCTTTAGTGTGACTTTGAGGTCCTCCTCCCAGGGAGGCTCTTCCCACCCTGACTGCCCAGTTCCCTGTTCCAACCCCAGTGAGAGCCCCAGGGGATTTATTAAAGAACTTTGCAGAGTCTGGGTCTTGTTCTTCAGGTTGAAGCATGTGGGAGCCGAGGGCTTGGGCCATGTCGCCCCTTGCAAAGACACTTCCACTGAGTGGTCTTTTAAGACGTTGCCCTAAATAGTCCCAAGCTTCTTTTGAAGGATGTTACATTATATTCTCCAGGCCTAGCGTCCCCTATATGAAGCCTGATGTGAAAATTGTCTCTCTGAATGAGAAGCTTTACTTCCCATGAGGATCCAGTATGTTTCCTCTTCCCCGGTAATGAGATTTTTGGTGCCCAACTGGGTTTCTCTTTTCACATCGCCTGGAAGTACAGAGCAAAGTTTTAAACTGAATTATAACAATAGAGTAAGAACTTATGGAGCACTTATCTGAAATCCATTTCTTCTTTTGGATCCAGAGCTTCTTTTTATACTGAAATTTTCTCATCATATATATATTTTTTAATTTATAATTTTCTCTGATACTATTCTTACTTCCTATAAACCACCTCTGGTCTTTTGCTAAAAAGGCAGGATATAAACAAATTTAAAATGTAAGTTTTAATGAAGGAAATATTTCATCTAGCAGAATTGATAGCAACCTTGCTGGAAAGTGACATGTCATTTTGTAACTTTGAATGGTGAAGAAAGAGAATGCAGGTATAATTGGCTGGGTACCCCAGGGTACCCTAGATTCTTTTTTAGATCATAAAAATGAAGGGAATGTTCTCATACCAGAGACCCTAAAGGGAATATGAATAAGAATGAGGAAGATTCACCTGAGAACTCGTCTTCATCAAAAGGGTGGCCTGGTCAGACCAGGGTCTTGGCTCCCTCTTCATTCTCTTTCATTCCACCTAACCAGGGAACTGGGAGGCTGAAATTGTTAAGCTGCACTTGGAAGCTGGACAGCAATGAGAATTCACCAGATACTCTGGTGGAAGCATGATGGGTGTAGACAAAGCTCCTAGAAGGGTAGCCTGAGCCACAGGGGCTATGGGGTGGGTTCTGGGAGCACGGGGAGCACTGGTTCTGGGAGTGGCAGCCCCACCCTTCCAGCCTGCCCTGAAGCCAGCTTCCTCTGCCCACAGCTGGAAGCCTCTTGATGGCAAGACCCTGTCTTGTTCACCACTATAGCCCTAGTGCCTATCCCAGGGCTGAGTACATGGTTAACATCTAAAACATATTTGTCAAGTGAATAAATGAACCAACAAATGAGTGAATGTTTCTTTAGCCTGAAGAATTAGACCCTGATCGTGACCTCAAGGAAAAGACAATCCAGAGAACAGTCACGAGTGACTGGGTCAGAAGTATCAACAGGCAAGAAGTGGCTTGTAGGACTAGTAAGACTTGTAAGACTAGTAAGAATTAACTGAGTATTTCCCACAAACTGCATTTTGTAAGGCATGTTGGAAAACTGCATATTGGAAGGCAAGAGGATATCAAGTTGCAGGATGAACCTGGGAGGTGGGAAAGGCATCAGTATTGTGGTGTGCACATTGACGGAGTTAGCTAATGAAGGTAGCAGAAGCCTAACTGTGAAGTTCAATAAAGAACCCCAACTCTTCTTGAAAAGGAAGAGGAGTCATTAAAGGATTTTAAGCAGAGAGGTGACATGAAGAGTTTTTGTATTTTAGAAGGATCGTTTTGACAGAATGTTCCAGAAAAAATCGGAATGACAAAGAGACCTTGTATCGCATTTACCTGGGTGAGAAATGGTCAGGCAGTGGCCGTGGGAGTGGAAAAGTATGCTGAGTCTGAGTGGTAGTGAGAAGCGAGACTCTGTAAGGTTTGATACATTGAGTGAGGGAAGAGTTTAAGATGTCTCCCAGCTTCTTGTTTGCATAGTTAGAAGAAGAGCAGTACCATTTTTTGAGGTTGGGAATTGAGAAGGATGAGGATAAGAAATATCTGTTATCTATTTCTACATAACACCCCCAAAACTTACGATCCTAGAACAGCAACCACATGTTTGCTCATGACCTGTCAGGGCTAGCAGGGATGACCTGACTATGCGTCACACAGCATTGGCTGGGCCAGTTTGAGTACAGCTGGAGGATTCAAGAAAAGCCTCGTTCAAATGGCTGGCAGGTGGTACTGCTGCGATTTAGGAACTCAGCAATGGCTATCGGCCAGGAGACTCTGTTCTCCTCATGAGGGCCTGGCTTTCTAAGAGTTAGTCAGGTTTCCTCACAACATGATGTCCGTGTTTTGAAAAGGAATGTTCCAAGAGGTGAAGATGGAACCTGGAGACCTCTTAAGGCCTGGCCTCAAAAGTTATGCTGTCTTGGTCAAAGCCTATCACAGGGCCAGCCCAGATTCAAGGGGAGTGGAAGTAGACTTCCATCTCTTGATAGGTAGAGTGGTAAAGAATTTACAGACATCTTTAATCCACCATAAGAATGTTTGAAGAACGGTGCCTGGCTGGCTCAGTCAGTAGAGCATGGGACTCTTGATTTCGGGTCATGCGTTTAAGCCCCACATTGGGCATAGATCTTCCTTAACATAAAAACAAAACAAAAAAAGAATGAAGAGAAAGATGAAAAATTCAGATTGGGTATGTTGAGTTGGAGGTACCATCAAAATGCAGACATCAAGAGGTAGGCAATTCAACCCACAAGTCTGATACTCAGAGGAGAGCACTAGCTTTGGAAAACATTTGGTACACAGAAATAGTAGCTAAAAGTATGGGTTACCCAAGGGGTATGTGAAGAGAGTGAATAGCAGAAGGCAAGATTAGAGATTTTAGATATTTAGAGGTCAAGTAGAGGAAAAATTGTGCTTGACAAAGACGAGGATGGAAGAGATAGAGAAACAGAAAGAAAACAGAGGAGTGGGACCACAGAAGCACAGGAGAGAGTTTGAGAAGAAGGACTGTTTAGTAATTGCAAATGCCTCAAAGAGGTCAAGAAATAGAGGAAACATTAAAATGTCCACTAGCCTTGGCAATACAGAGGTCTTTGATAAATTTATGAAGAAGGTATTCCTAATGAAGTGGTAAGAATAGGGTCTAGAATTGTTGGCTCAGAGATGTAAATACTGCTGAATGAAACAAGGGATTTGTTACCTGGGATTTAATGTCTTTACAACTTTTTGCTTTTGTAGAGTTGTTCAGATCCCTTTCGATTGCTCAAATACAACATCACCTCTGCATGTAAACTTACTGGTGGCTGTTGTCCGCTTCTGGTTCAAAGGCACAATGTCATTCCAGGAATTTTTTTGGTACGTGCTTTGAGATATATGACCGTTTTAACCAACCTACTGTGTTGTTATATGTGAATGATGTGGTGTATGGTGCTTGCATGACTTAGAGATTATTCATAAAAAAGAAAGGAGAGAATGAAGAAATAGATAAGCTCGAATCACAACCCTCTGCGGTACCCCCTTGACTACAGGTCTTCTTATAAGTGCAGGTTAAAGCTGTGGATATTCTTCTAACTGTTGGATTATCGTTACAATTTCTCTAATGGGTTAAAAACTGAATACTCTCTTAACACTGAGGTGATCAAATCTTCTACCTCATGAGTTGACGTGGGATTATAAATGCTAAAATTTAATTCTTGCTTTTAAGAAGCTTATAACCTAATTGAGGGGATAGGATACATAATATCCGTATTTGAAGACTGAATAGAGTAACTACTATGACTGAGACAGCCTAGTATGAACTGTGACAATCAACACACCTGAGTCCAGACCTTGGTTCTACTACGTGCTTGCTGTGTGACCTTCAGCAAATTACTAAGCCTCTCTGAGCCTATTTCCCCCGCTTACAAAAACGGAAAATGATAACCAACTCATAAAATCGTAAAAATTCAGTGAGATAACATGCATAAAGTGCTCATTTCAATTCCTGGCACATCGTGGGTACTTATTAAATGTTAATTCCCTTCCACCAATTTTTCAGTTCAACAAATGTGTGTGGAATATCTGTCCTGTGCCAAGCATAATATTAGTTCTGAGGAAAAAAAAAAAAAAGCCACAGCCTCTCCTGCCAAGGAGCTCCTAGTTCAAGGGCAGAGAGTTACAGTCTATGGCTTCCTGAGAGTTATGAGATGTGAGCTGAATCTTGAAGGGGTTTCCATAAAGAGAGGTAAAAAGGAGAGGGGAGTTCAAGGAGAAGCAGTGTTATTAGTAAAGGTAAGAAGGAAAAGCTAGGAAAACAAGAAATCTGGAGACCTGGTTTTGTTGTTTGTTGTTTTTTGAGAGAGAGAGAGCGCGCACACGCACACACACACACACACACACACACACACACACATGGGGCAGGGGTGGGGGGTGGAGGAGGCAAAGGGAGAGAGAGAATCTCAAGCAGGCACCATGCCCAGCATGGAGCCCGATGTGGAGCCCAACGCAGAGCTCAGTTTCAGAACTCTGAGATCAAGACCCGAGCCAAAATCAAGATTCCGGTGCTTAACTGACTTCGCTACCCAGGCGCCCCTGGAGACCCAGTTTTTAGTCCTACACCTTCCACTATAACCAGCTGTATATATTTGGATTGATCTCATCTGGAGGTGGAGAGGACTGGATTAGATCGGTGGCTCTCACCACTGGCTCTTGCCTTAGCTGCATGAAAAAATGATTTCTGAGCCTCACCCTAGAACAGTTAAATCAGAATTCCTGTGGATGAGACTCAGCATCGCTTTACATCAACTTTATTACATTTTACATATAATACAATGCACTCACTTTATTGTACAATTTCAAAAACTTTTGACAAATGTGCATACTCATGTAACTACCTCCACAATCAAGATAGGAAATAAAGGGGCACCTGGATGGCTCAGTCGTTAAGCATCTGCCTTTGGCTCAGGTCATGATGGAGCCCTGCGTTCTGCTCCCTGCACAGTGGGGAGCCTACTTCTCCATCTTCCGCTTCCCCTCCTGTGCTCTCTCTCTCAGATAAATAAATAAAATCTTTAAAAAAAATTTTAAAAAAAGGACAGAAAGTATTTCCCCCACCCCAAAAAGTTTCCTTCAGCCCTTTCCTTCCAACTTCATCCCCAGGCAATCCCTGATCTGCTTTCTGTCCCTATAGATTAGGTTTGCTTTTTCTAGAATTCATCTAAAAGGATTCATATAATAAATATTCTTTCATCTGGCTATTGGGGATTTCAGTGTTTTTTAAAAGCTTCCCTGGAGGGACCCCTGGGTGGCTCAGTCTGTTAAACGTCCAACTCTTCATTTTGGCTCAGGTGGTGATCTCAGAGTCATGAGATTAAGTCCCGCATCCGGCTCCATGCTCAGTGGAGAGTCAGCTAAAATTTCTCTCTGCCCCTTCCCATGCTCACTCGCTCATTCGTGCTCTCTCTCCCTCTTAAATAAATAAGTAAATAATTCTTAAAAATGTAAATAAATAAATGCATGCTTCCCTGGATGATTTTAATGAAGAGCAATGACTGGATGCCCTCTCAGGGTCCTTCTATCTAAAAAATATCATGGTTTCATCTGCTACTCTAGAGAAACTTTATAAAAATTGCACTTTAGGAATAGTTAGAGTAACTGCTGTGATAATGCTAACACTAATGTTCATTGAGCTGTTACAAGGCGCCCCGGCACTGTGCTGTTATTCATCTGTATTTTCCTACCTAAATCCCCACAGCAGGGATTAACCTGTGAGGGGGTAGGTGCTAATATTATCCCTGATAACAGAGATGGAAACTAAAGCTTAGGGAAATTAAGTAACCTGTCCAAGGCAAGGAGCTAGCTAGCATGTGGTGGGGTTAGGATTCAAACCCAGATTTCCCTCCAATGCGCGGAGACTTCACTTTTAATTGAGATGCTACAGACGCTGCTACCAGGTGAGTCTCAGCCCCCCAGTACCGCAGAAGTGTAAAGTGATGCCAGATGAGTGCTTTCAGTTTGTGGATGAGTCCCAGCTGGGGAGAAACTAATCTAAAGGTACATTTATCAAGAAAGGCTTAAGGCAAAGAGCCTTTCACCTTAATAGAAAAGTAAGCCTGTTTGTTGAGAGTGTTGAATGACAGTTAAGACTGAAGAGGCTTGGGGCTCCTGGCAGCACAGTTGGTTAAGGGTCCAACTCTTTGTTTCAGCTCAGGTCGTGGTTTCGGCTCAGGTTGTGGTCTTGGAGTTGTGAGATCAATCCCGTCCTCAGGTTCCGTGCTCAGTGGGGAGTCTGCTTGAGACTCTATCTCCCTCTCCCTGTTCCTCTCCCTCTGCCCCCCTCCCCATTTTTCTCTCTCTCTCTCAAATAATAGCAATAATAATAAAAGACTAAAAATAATAATAATAAAGAGGCTTAGGAGGAATGAGATGGGGCAGAGGCTGCATCCATGCCTGTCTTTTGAGATATATATAAAAGAGAGATAGCAAGAATATTTCATCTACTGATATCATTCTAGTAAAGTGAATAACCTCAGATTTCAATCCACATATGCACCCCCCCAAAAAATAAATCTTTAGTTTTCAAAATACACATCCACTGTCACTATGAACAATGAACAATAAGTCTTATTCTCTGGTAGAGAAATCTTCCCACATACCTGGCAGGTAATCAAATACCTCCCTGCTTCTGCAAGCCTATTTATTTGATCCTGTGAGTCTTGGCAGACTTGCTTGGTTGGTTATATAGTCTATGCTTCCTATAAATTTACTGGTGGTTTAAAAAAAAAAAAACATAGGCACAATAAAAATGTATGTCCTCCTTAAGCTGCACGCATCCCAGATCAAAGTCTTGTCAGCTGAGATCCTCCCAGTTCCCTATAAGAGAATATGTGATCACCGATGACAAATAGGTTCCTATTCAAACGCTGGCTGCCAAGCAAAGAGCAAGGCTCAGCCTCAGCCCGCCTTGCTGTCTGTCCGCTGGGTGACAGTGTTGATCCATCCCATATAAATGTGCTTTGTCTCTGGGCCAGAAAACTCCGGGAAAGATTGCAGCCAGATGGCTTTCTGAGGGCCTTGGGGAATGGCTCTGCCTTTCTTCTCCGAGTATGGCAGAATCATTGTTTTCTTTATTTTTCAAGGGAAAATGCGCGGTGCAGAATTTTTCCAGTTACCATATTGGGCTGGGTTTCTGTGGGCAAAGTGGTGCAGAGAATGGATGTGATTGTCCATGATAAGTTAACCTGCATTGTCTTCATAATGTAACAAAGGCAAAAAAACTTGCAAAAAGCTTTGTGAAAACTCAGCTGAAAATTCATTTCAGCTGTTTACCTAGATGCTGTGGGATGGATCGATTCTTTACCCAAGGTGTTTACTCTTACACAAATATGCTGGTGTCTGGGATGTGCATTACCCAGGGCTCTGACCAGCGGCACCACTGCCTGTGGGGTATCACTTCCAATTTGCTGGGGCATGGTCCTACATTGCTCCATCTGTTCCGATGTGATCCCTGTCTTCAGGAGGAGAAATAGATAAGCTAGGACAAATACTGTAGTAAGACTCGACGTGATCAGTAGAAATGATGGAGTTATGTTAATGCAAGAGAGGAGAGGGAATGATGGAACCATCCGTACTCCCACTTTAAAAGGACAAGATAGAAAGTGAGTTGAGTGTTTGTTTCAAGATGCTAAGAAGGTTGGTTTGGGCAACTGTTCTCTTTCATTTCTCTTCCTCAGGATGGAAAGGACAATGATTTAAAGTATTGGGACTCTTCAGTTAGCAATAAAGTTGTGTTAATATGATACTCTGCTTCAAACTTTTTTAATGAGTGTGAAAGTTTAAAAATAGAATGATCAAGTTAAGAAATTATACCACAGAACTTTTTTAGCTTCTAAAAAGGGTTTTTTTTTTTCTCTGCTTTATTTGGTATTGTTTGGTCTGATCTATTTGTGTTGATAAGTTGGTACATTTATATTTTATTACACTTAACATAACAAAAGTTTTGGGGTTCTTTTGGTTTGGGTTTTTTTTTTTAATATTTAAAAATACATTAAAACTGCAGTAGTATTTTCTTAGGGAGTTCTGCTGGAGTTCTGAGACCTTCAAGTGTGGGTTAGAAATCCAAACAGGTTGTCTGGCTGCATGAAGATGGGGCTCTCACTCTCTAGGGCTCACAGAGACATTGAGCAGCATAAAACAAAGGGCCATAGGGGCGCCTGGGTGGCTCAGTTGTTAAGCATCTGCCTTTGGCTCAGGGCATGATCCCGGAGTGCTGGGATCAAGCCCCGCATCAGGCCCTTCACTGGGAGCCTGCTTCTTCCTCTCCCACTCCCCCTGCTTGTGTTCCCTCTCTCGCTGGCTGTCTCTCTCTCTGTCAAATAAATAAATAAAATCTTTAAAAACAAAACAAAACAAAAACAAAGGGCCATAGAAGCCAGTGTGTGAAGCCCTTGAACTGTGTAAGTGAATCCCCTGTCTCTGCTCTTTGGACACTTCAAGGCCTTTCTGGGCCTTATTGACCACACCCAGACAGCATGGGCCAATTTAGGGCAAACTGTCATCACAAACATTATGATATTCTCTTCAGTGCATATTAAGGACATTTTATCAGAGTTTTGGTATTCTCCACCCAGCAGGGGTCTACCATTTCATCCGCAGAGAGAATAAAAGGATTTAGCTGAGCAGGGGAAGTTGGGAACTTTCTGGGACTCACCAGAGCAGAATGGTTCCTCTCGGAAAGCAAAGCCAACCTGCAGCGTGTCCCAGCACGCCTGCCTGCTTCACCAGCGAGGGCCGATGCAAGCAGAGAATAGGGGAGAGGCGTGTGCACCCAAAGGGGCTCCAGAGACACCCTCTCTGTTTATCTCTGCAGACCCGAGCACAAGATGCCTTCTTCCTTCATTTTCTTCTACCTTCTTCATTCTTTAATGAAGGTCTTTGGAGGCTTATGTGGCTGCTCTGTGAGAAGCCAGCACCAGAGATCATTTGAGAGGAGGGTTTTAGTGGTAAAATCCAATTTTTAAAAATGCAAAAAAGCATAAAGGAGAAGATAAAAATCATCCATGCTCCTGCTACCCAGAAATAAACACTGTTCACGGTTCAGTGTCTATCTTTCCATTGTCTACACACACACACACACACACACACACACACACACACCCCGAACCAGGGTCTTGAGGTACATATAACAATGTATTATAAGCATTTCCCTAAATCAACAAGTATTATTTCTATATTCTTTTATAGCAGCATCATTTATGTTGGCTGAATAGTATTCCAACATAAGGCTGGACCGTGATTTATTATTTACTATCTCTCTTGTTGCTGAATACTTAATTAAAGAACATCTAAAAAAAATAGAGCTGTCTCCCAACAACATGGATGGAACTAGAGAGTATAATGCTAAGCGAAATACATCAATCAGAGAGACAAATACCATATGATCTCATCATATGTGGAATTTAAGAAACAAAACAAATGAGCAAAAGGGACAAGAAAGAGGAACAAATCAAGAAACAAGACTCTTAACTGTAGAGAACAAACTGATGGTTACCAGAGGGGAGGTGGGTGGAGGGATGGGTGAAATAGGTGTTGGGGATTAAAGAGTACAGTTAACATGATGAAAATAAAATAAAATAAAAATAAAATAAAATATAATAAAATAACTAGGGCTGTCTAATACGGAATGCAGAGCTTTACAAAGCAGTGAGCCCTCCTTTTTAGATGCTAGAGTATAATTTTTGGAGGGATATCTCAGAAGGAATTGCTACCTCGAGTGGGTGCCTGCTTTCTATTCTCTGGCCCCATTTCTCTTGGCAGTTATTTTTCTGCCCAGGATTCACCCTTTTTCACTGTGCTTCAGTCTCACCTTAATCTTATCCTGGCGGTCTCCTTACCCCTCCTTGGTACCAGATTCAGAAATCACTGATTTTGTGTCTCTGTCCCTACCATAAGACTTTGGAGCCAAAGAGAAGAGTTCCTTTCCTGACCAAAATGACCAGGTACGCTCTAGGCCCAATAACCTTTTCTGTTTAATAGTTGAATAGCTTGGCTTGACATCATAAAAATATACCAGGCCTTTAATGGTCTTAAAAAATGTGATACTATTTAAGTTAGGCACAAAAAAGTGTTGGCAGAAGAATTTTAAGTGTGTTTAAAATAGGAAGAAAATCTTTCCAGAGGATGTCCTCTATGTACAGTAGCATTAGTATGTGAACATAAAGAGTGAAAATAATTCTGTCATTAGTTATAAAGTCTAGCAACATTGTATCAGTCTTTTGGGATCTTCAATTCTGACTTCGATCACATTAAGAGTAGGACTCTACTCTTCTTATTTTTGTTGCATCCTTTACAGTGGTTACAAAATCAGTGTTTGTACAGTCGATTTGTGATAAAGAGTAAATTTAATACTTAAAATCCAAAAATCCAAAGGGCGTCCCTGTATCCAAAAGCCAGTAGATAGCTTTCGTTTTCTCCTTGGGAGCCCGTTGTGTAATCTGTATAAGTAAGATGAAGCCCGTGATTTAACTTCAGACACAAAAATTTGTTGGACGTATTTCAGCAACTCTTATTATCAAAGGGAATAAGCCACATTGTCCTAGCAATGATGTGTTTATAGAAAATTAGAAACACAATTCTCAATGCCTCTAATAAAACAGTGGATGGCAGACCTTCAAACCGAAGCAGCTGACGGACCCATGGCTGCTTTGTGACACGCTGATTTGCCCTTCCCTCGGCTCCTCCCAAGCTGGCTGTGACTGCTCCCAGCCACGGTGCTCTCTGTTTAGGGCAGACCACCTAGGTTTCAGAAAAAAAGACCTTTGGATCAAAGTCTCTGTTGGATATTAAATTTCTTTAATGAGTCCCTTCCTTAATAGCGTATGGTTTTCTCCCTCGACATTGGATTGGACTCAAATTTAGTATAAATGACTAATGGTAACTTTTATTAAATAATGTTTTTATTTATAAAGCATTCTGTATATCTCATTTGGCTGAGTTCTTACAGCAATTCTGTGAAGCTGGCATGCCAAAGGTCATTTTATCTCTCCCTGACTGGGGAAGAAGGGTTTGAGTGGTGGAGCAGCTTAGCCAATATTACACAGCTCATCAATCCCGGGGGTGGGTTGGCAACTTCCCATCCAGTACTCCTTCTACTGTACACAAAAAAATAAAGCGAGGAAGTGTAAATTGATGCAGCTGCTGTGGGAAACAGTATGGTGGTTTCTCAAAAAATTAAACAGAGAATTATCATATGATCCCTCAATTACCCAAAATAATTGGAAGCAGGGACTTCAACAGATATTTGTTTCAGGGGAGCATCATTCACTGCAGTCAAAAGATGGAAAATCCCAAAAGTCCATTGACAGATGAAAAGATAAAGCAAATGTGGCATATACGTACAGTGAAATGTTGTTCAGCCTTAAAAAAGAATGCTATGTGCCCTATTGTAATACATTCTGTATGATCTGAGCTGTCTCAGATGATTCTGATCCAGGCTCTAACATGGACGCACCTTGAAGACATGACGCCAGGTGAAATAATTCAGACACAAAAGGACAGATACCCGATGATTTCGCTTGTACGAGGTGCCTAGACTAGTCAAATACAGAGAGACAGAAAGAACCGTGGCTCCTGGGGCTTGGCGGAGAGGAGAAATGGGAGTAATTACTTAATGGATACAGAGTGTGTTTGGGATAATGGAAGCTTTGGGAGATGGATGGTGGTGATGGTGAATGTCCTTAATGCCACTGAACTATATGCTTAAAAACAGCTAAGGCAGTATATTTTGTTATGTATATTCTCCCACAATAAAGAGAAAAAAGGAGAGGCAGTATAGGAAAAACAGCAAACCTTTGATTGTAGCCTTGGTTCTGCCTCTGACTTGTTGGCTGACCGCAGGTAATTCAACTCTCTAGTCCTCAATTTCTTAATCTCTATATTGAGGGGGCACAGGATTAGTTAATCTCTAGGTATCCTCCTAAATCTAAGAGTCATCAGAAAACTGCATATCTGAAGACAACGCCCTATTGGGATTTCCGCTGGGGTCCCACCTGGTGGTCAAACACTTATGGGGAAGACCCATCTGTCAGACAAGTGATAGAGAAAAATGACATTTGCTATGCTTTTCAGAAATGAATGTTAGAGTTGCTAGGCTTATTAAAATATAAGCCTGTAGGAAGAAGTCCAGACAAAGGGTCTAGGTGCTTTCTGACTTAAAATAATAATAATAGTAATAATAATAATAATTCAGACACCAATTAGAGTCTACAGAAACTCCAGAATAAAGTTGGTGAAGCCGAGTATCTCGAGTTTAGTGGATAAAAATCAATCTCTTATGCAAATATAGTTTATCACTTTAAATGAAACAAATACCATTTTAACAATCACAATCAACGAATGTTGATGATTTCAAGGATGTAAGTCCACTGTCCTTGGAACCACTACCATGAATCTGTCTATATCCCAGAAAGCATTTTGCCCTTCTTAGCCAACAGCCTGAGAAACTCAACTACGGAATAAGTATAAAGGTGATGGTAGCTCATATGTAAAAATTCATAATCTATTTTCTTCCTTTTCTTTTTTAACCTAAAGAGACTTGCTTAATTTTGTTCAAATTAATTTTGTTCAAATTCTGTATCATTTAGCAGAAGAATCCTTTTTTGGTATAACTCTTACCATTCCAGAGATCTAATGTTCCAAATAACAAATCTTCTAGGCTTTCACTTGACAGGAGAGCAGTGCAAGTAAGAACTGGAGATGATTTAATGGCTCCCTCCCTGCCCCAATCCCTCCTTAGCCTTTCTGGTCCTTCCACAGCCTGGGCCACAGTGAGAAGCAACACTAACAAACTTGTCAACAGTACTGTGATAACACTGTGTGGTGACTACATTCACCTCTGTGAGCACCGCATGTGTACCGACTTTGTCCAATCACTGCCGTACACCCGAAATGCATATAACATTATTAAAAAGATTTTATTCATTAGTTTGTCAGAGAGAGAGGGAGAACAAGCAGGGGGAGTGGCAGGCAGAAGGAGAGGGAGAAACAGACTCCCTGCTGAGCAGAACTTAGGCTGGACCCCAAGATGCTGGTATGACCTGAGCCAAAGGCAGACGCTTCACTGACTGAGCCACCCAGGAGTCCCTAATATAACATTTTATGTCAACTATACTTCAGTAAAAGAAGAACAAAAGTGGCAACATTAGAGCACCCCAAGCAGTGAGTAGAATAAATGGGGGCCAAGCAGGCCAGGAGCTGTGATCTGTCAGGGGTGAGGCTCAGATGGGGGACACAGATGGGGATCACTTGAGGATCTGTGCTGCCGCCTGGTCAGAGTAACTAGGGTGCCTAATGTTGTCTCTCAAACTTCGGTTATACTGGCCTCTTCAGTGTCTGTCTCGTCAAATACTCTGGTTTGTTGTTGAACTGCTGGGGCTTGCTTCAGTAATAATGTACAGCCATTGTTGAATTAAAGGATGCAGGGCTCAGAATTTTATCTCCTTACCAAAGAAACTGAATGGGGAAGGATGAACTGCAAATAGGAAAACCAGTTCTTTCGATCTGGATCATGAAGGAGTCTGGATACTTCAGAGACCATTCCTGGTTGAGGCCCCCTCCAGGAATGCTGGCGTCCTTCAGTGTTCTGCCGTGAGCCTCTGCAAACTCTCAACACTCTTTTCCACAGACTCAGCGACTATCTCTGTATGGTAGTGACACCCACATCTCCAGCTCTAGTCCTGAGCCTTGGACCCATATACCCATATGCCTCCTGGACCACCCCACTTAGAGGTGTTTTAGGTAGTTCAGAGTCAACATATCCAAGACAATATCCATCTGGATTATAAAGGGTAAGGTGGAGAAGGCATGAGGATAGTTGCAAAAGATGAGACTAGGCCAGATCGTGCTAGGCCTTGTGAGTCATGAGGGGAAAGGGAAGAAGTGGAGGAAGGGGAAGGAGAGAAAAAAGGAGACGAGGGGGAGAGGAAGGAGGAGAAGGAGGATAGGAGGGTGAGGAGGAGGGGAAGGAGAAGGGTTACAGAGAGGAGAAGCATGAACTTGATCCTAAGAGGAATGAGGAACACTGAAGTATTGTAGCTAATGACATGAGTTTATATCCATGGTTTGGAAAGATCGCTATCAGTCCAATATAGATAATGAATCGGAGGGAGACAAAACTGTGGGCAGGAAGAACTTTAAGGGAGCTTTCGAGACAATCCAGGTGAGAGAGGAAGGAGGAAGTGGATCGAGAGCAGTGACTCTGCTTGGGCCAGAATGTTGGAGGGGGAAGGCCATCAAGATGATACCGGTCATGTTGCCCATAGTCCTAGGAAAACTCTAGGGAATAGAACCAGGGCTGCTTGGTCACCTGCCTTCTCTCCACCTAGAGTCTCTTCTCACACCAAACCTCCTTCATTCCTTCCTTACACAAAATATCAAGCGCCTACTATGTGCCAAACACTATAAAGTAAGTGAGGGAAAAGAGTCATAATAAGACAGAGGGACAAGACCAAGGTATGGCTCCAGCATGCTGCTGAAAAGGTTCTGGGCTTTGTTTTAATTAGGGAGACTGTTTCCTGTAAGAATTCACTCATTTTTCCCTCCCTCCTTCCCTCCTTCCCTCCCTTCCTTCCCTCCTTTCCTTCCTTCCTTCCTTCCTTCCTTCCTTCCTTCCTTCCTTCCTTCCTTCCTTCCTTCCTTCCCTCCCTCCCTCCCTCCCTCCCTCCTTCCCTTCCCTCTTCCTTCCCTCCCTTCCCTCTTCCTTCCCTCCTTTTCCTCTTCCTCCCTTCTTTTCTCCACTCCCCAGCCCCCCAACAAATCATTAGAGTACAAAGTTGGTTGTAAAGCCTCATAAGATCTTAAAGGATCCCAGTGGGTCCCTACATATGGCAAGAGTATTTTTGTTGAGATGTATTTTGTATTTGAGGAAGTCCTGATTAAGTGTTTTAAAAAGACCTCTTGGATGAACCATGAAACCATGTTAAGTCAAAGAAGCAGGACACAAGAGGCCACATCTTGTATGTGTTATGTATATGAAATGTCCAGAATAGGCAGATCCTTGAGACAGAAAATAGATTAGCCATTTCCAGAGGTAGATGGAGAGGAAATGAAGAGTGACTCCCAGTGGGCATGGGCTTTCTTTTAGGGGGATGAGGATGTTCTGGAATTAGATAGTGGTGAGGGTTGTACCACCTTGTAAATATACTAAAAACTACTGAATTGTACAATTTAAATTGGAGATATAATGTTCATACAGCTTTTTTTTTTTAAGGACCTCTTCCCCATGCCACCCTCAAAAAAATACCAAGAAGGATAGAATGTAGTGAGAGATCAAGGTTAAGGGTCATAAAAATTATTCCTGATATGAACTGGGTTTCATTTAGGAGCTTAGTATATAGGTCTTAGCTATACTAAGAGCACACAGACTGGAAAACTGTTGGGTTCAGCCAACTCATGTTCCTGCATAAATTATTCTGTACCAACTCTCAAAGGCTTCCTTCCTTCTTGAATTTCTAAATGTACCTCTAATCATAAATACAGTGAATAACAGAAGGTAGTGACAAGTGAAAGAAACTGATGTTTTTCTAGTTTTATCCTTCACACTATTGTATGGGCATGAAGGCATATATTTTCTTAATTAAGGATCTTTGGTCACAAGCAATAGAAACCAATTCTGCCAAATATAAGGGGTAGGGGAGTGGTTTTGGAAGGATTTAGGTTAAGCCACAGAATAAAAGACTTTATTAACGCCTTTGTAAGACCACAGACGTTGGCCTTAGCAGCCAGGACGGCCCCACGGACCTCAGCCGCAGTCCCGCGCACCGCCACCAGATGGCATCAGCTCCCAGTGGCGTCCTTCTCAGTCCGTCCACGCAGTCCAGGAGAGATCAAGTCTGATTGGCCTAACTTCGGTCACATGACCAATCACGTGCAAAATACGCTCAAAGATCACGTGTGTAGCCATGAGCTTTAGTTTTGGAAATACCTTCGTGGGCGCCTATCCAGATTCCAAAGGGTAATACGAGCGGAGAAGCGTAGCCGTTGAATGATTTTGAAAATTTGTTTCCTCTGTGTCATGCCTCCAATTGCGAAAGTAGTGTGACCCTTCCGTCAGGGCTCTTACTGGGTAAAGTATTGAGAATGAAATTGCTCTTTATACTTCTAAGTAAATTACATCATCACCGCGTTTCCCCCTCCGGTAGCATAGACTGGCAAGGAGAATTGAGGAAATGAGGCTTATCACAGGGAGAGGTGGTGCAAACAGCTTCAGTCTTAACGCCTGACCCAGGAGGAGCCATAGAAGATGGGCCACGCAGACCCGACTACTTACAGTTCTTTTTATGGTCTCCTATTTCTCCTCTAAGGGGGAAAAAATACTGTGTAAAGTTTAAGAAAAAATTAACTTGAAGAAAACCAACTAATTAAGCAATGATAAATAACTGAAATTTTCATTCTCTTTTCTTTCCAAGTCTAGCACCTCCTTAAGAGACGGCTTTGAAACCTTTAAAGTTAACTTTAAGTATGTGAAAACCAAAGAAAATATCTAGAAACAGGTGGTTTAGGCATGTCTGGTTTTACTGTGAGGACTTAGAATGCAGTTTCTTTGGGGAAGAATGCTTATCCTGTAACACTGCATGCATGGGGCGCCTGGCTAGCTCAGTGGGTGGAATGGGAAACTTTTTTTTTTTTTTTTTAAGATTTATTTATTTATTTGAAGGAGAGAGTGAGATAGTGGGGGAGGGAGAGTGACTTAAGCAGACTCCCTGCTGAGCATGGAGCCCAACTCAGAGCTCCATCTCATGACCCTGAGATCATAACCCTGAGATCAGGAACTGAGCTGAAACCAGGAGTCAGACACTTAACCGACTGCACCACCCAGGTGCACTCTTGATCTTGGGGTTGTGAGTTCAAGCCCCACATTTGGGATAGAGTTTTTTTATTTTTATTTTTATTTTTTTAGATTTTATTTATTTATGTGTTAGAGAGAAATCACGAGCAGGGGGGAGGGGTAGAGGGCGAAGCAGGCTCCCAGCTGAGCAGGGAGCCCAACCTGGGACTTGATCCCAGCACCCTGGGATTGTGACCTGAGCCGAAGGCAGACACTTAACTGACTGAGCCACCCAGGTGTCCCTACAGTTTACTTAAAAAAAAAAAAAAAAGTTGCATGCAGAAATTCTCCTGTGACCCTATGGCAAGTCAGGAGGGCATGTGGTTATCAAAATTAGTTTAAGAACTAGTGATCACACTTACTGGTAAGATATGTGGATTTTGTAATGCTGAACTTTAGGGAAAAGTCACAATGCTATAGAGGATGACTAATCACAGATAGAAGGGAAGTGAAACTCCTTAGTGTGAATAAATTTATAACTTCCCTCACCAAATCCTACCAGCCAAATTGGTTGTAGGGACAACCAGTTACCCTATAGTCTGATTTTAGAGACGTATTTGATCAGGAGCTTACATATTTTTTTTTCTTTTTTTTTTTTTTTTTTAAGATTTTATTTATTTGACAGAGAGAGAGACAGCCAGCGAGAGAGGGAACACAGGTAGGGGAAGTGGGAGAGGAAGAAGCAGACTCCCAGCAGAGCAGGAAGCCTGATGCGGGGCTCAATCCCGGGACCCCGGGATCATGCCCTGAGCCAAAGGCAGACGCTTAACGACCCACCCAGGCGCCCCAGAAGCTTACCTATTTTCTATCTACAACCCTAAGAAGCAGTTTTTCTTACAAAAGACCATGGGAGTAAAACCAGTACTTACCAAAAAGTGTGAAGATCTGGTTCAGACTGATATCACAACAGTTATTTCAAAATCAGGAAAACACTAATGCGTAATTCCTTTTTTTTTTTTTTTTGAAGATTTTATTTATTTATTTGACGGAGAGAGAGACAGCCAGTGAGAGAGGGAACACAGGCAGGGGGAGTGGGAGAGGAAGAAGCAGGCTCTCAGTGGAGGAGCCCGATGCGGGGCTTGATCCCATAACGCCAGGATCACGCCCTGAGCCAAAGGCAGACGCTCAACAACTGAGCCACCCAGGCGCCCCCAATTCCTTATCCATTCTGGAAAGACTGTAATGGTTCTGTACTTTAAAAGCTAATCCAGTTTAGTAGCCATTTAAAAAAAAATAAGAGCAGTAATCCAATTTTTGATGAAGTGAGACCATAAGCTTTGGGGTCAGAAACTTGAGTTTGAATCCTAGGTCTATGACTTCTTTCTGTGGTTTACCTCAGTTTCCTCATTTATAAATTGGGGAGAAAATCACCTACGGATGTTGTGAGGATGTGATGAGTAGCATACCAACAGGACCTGGACTTAATGGCTCGATTTAAGTAAATGCAAACTTTACCTGTTGTTCACAGGGTTGATGTGAGACTAATTGTTGAAAGAAGAAATATTATGTTCAAATGAGAATGTATGGTTAAACAAGAAAATGTATTTAAAACGTATTGGTAAACCAAAAAATATGAAGTTATTATTTTGAGGAAAGGGGGTTACACTCAAACATGGTACAGAGCTGTCTTTTAAGCTTTTAATTAGTGGTGGTGGTTTGTATGTGTGTGTGAAGTAAAGGTTTTATGTTGAGCTTCTACTCTATTTTTTTTAGTACTGTCTGAGCCACAGCCTCTCCTTCCCTCTTTACCTTACTTTTTCCAAGGGCAGCAGTCCTCAAACCTGGCCATCCAGCTGTGGAGCTCTTTAAGAAATAAAAGGCCTGGGGCACCTGGGTAGCGCAGTCGTTAAAGCGTCTGCCTTCCGCTCAGGGCGTGATCCTGGCGATCTGGGATCGAGTCCCACATCAGGCTCTTCCGCTATGAGCCTGCTTCTTCCTCTCCCACTCCCCCTGCTGTGTTCCCTCTCTCGCTGGCTGTCTCTCTGGCACATAAATAAATAAAATCTTAAAAAAAGAAAAAAAAAAGAAATAAAAGGCCTTTTGGGCGCCTGGGCGTCTGCCTTCAGCTCAGGTCATGATCACAGGGTCCTGGAATCCAGCCCCACAGTGGGCTCCTTGCTCAGCGGGGAGCCTGCTTCTCCCTCTCCCTCTGCCTGCCACTCCACCTACTAATGCTCTCTCACTGTCAAATAAGTAAATAAATCTTAAAAAAAAAAAAGAAGGAAGGAAGTGAGAGAGAGAAAGGAAAGAAAGGGAAGGAAGGAACGAAGGAAGGAAGGAAGGAAGGAAGGAAGGAAGGAAGGAAGGAAAGAAAGAATACAGGTCTCACCCCTTGGAGAATCTCATTCAGTAGATCTGGGTGGAGCCCGAGTATCTATTTTTTTTAATAGACCCTAGAGTGATTTTTATATGCAACTAGGGTTAAGAGCAGGCATTTCACTTGGCCTCTAGGAAGAGATACGAGTAGCTCATCTCATGTCTGCTTTCTTCTCCATTTACACTTGCACTAGAACCTCTCACCCAGTCCTGTGGCTTTAGAAACTCTCCATCTGCTGATGCTCCCACATTAGCAACCCCACATACAGCATCTCCCCAGAACTCCATGTCCCTCCCGGTTCCAACGCGCTGTTTCAGTATCTCGCTGGAACATTCCATAGGCATCTTAACTTAACTTTCCCAAATCGAACTCTTTACTTTTTCTCCAAAATCTGCCCCTCCCCATTTCTTTCTCATTTCAGGAAATGACCTTTGCCCAGTTTACTTAGACCAAAAATACTGAAATAAATCTGGACTTCTCTTTTTTCATACCCTGTTTGTAATCCATCTGCCAATCTCGAAGCCTCTATCTTCCTAATATATACAGTCTGACTATTCACACCACCTCCAGGCAGCATCCTCTTTCATAAGAGCCCCTGATTTATCTCTATGTCTGCATTTGCTGCCTCTTCTATCTGTTCTCTATAGCGACTGGAGTAATCTTTATAAAACCTAGATCAGATTACAGCCCGTCTCTGCTCAGAACCCTCAAACTCCTCACCCTTGAAGTAAAATCCCAGATCTTTTCTAGGGGCCACAAAACTTCCTGTACCTGGCCCTTCCTCTCTTCCGCTTCCCACCTGCTCCGCTGCCCTGGCCCCCTTGCTGTTCCCCGTCTCCTTGCGGTACACATGGTGCTCTCTCTGCTGGCTGTCGTCTAGACAGCTGCAGTTTACTCTCTCACATCATCGGGTCTGAGGCACAGGTTACACCCTCTGTGGCCTTCCCTTTCTGTTCTGTCTAAAGGAGTCCCTTTCACTCTCCATCCCTTACTTCTTTATTTTCATAGCGCCCATCACTGCTTGGCATCTTATCCATCTACTGGTTTGTGATCTGATCCCCCAATGAGGGCACGGGCTTTGTCTGTTTTGTTCATTCCTGAATCCTAGTGCCTAGAAAGATGCCCAGAAAAAATAGATTTTCTTTTTTTTAAGGTTTTATTTATTTATTTTTTAAGATTTTATCTATTTATTTTAGAGCGAGAGTGGGGGTGCAGGAGGAGCAGAGGGAGAGGGACAGACTCTGCGCTGAACGCAGAGTCCAACATGAGGCTCGATGGCAGGACCCTGAGATCACGACCTGAGCCAAAATCAAGAGTTGGACACTCAACTGATTGAGCCACCCGGGCGCCCCAAGTGTTTATTTTTAAGTAATCTCTACACCCGACATGGGGCTCAGACTTACAAGCCTGAGATCAAGAGTCGCATAGTCTACCAACTGAGCCAGCCGGGCACCCCAAGTAGATTTTCAATAAATACTTTTTGACTAACAGAATGAACACTTACCATTCCTTCCGTCAGGAATGCCAAAACCATTTTTACTTTGCTTTGCCCCTTTCATTTACCAACCAAGTCTTTGCCCCAGCTTTTGGCAAGGCCCCAGGCATTTCTACAAGGTGGGAATTCCCCAGCAAAAAGATAGATACTTGAGACCCAAAGGAAAGGGATATCTGCTGTGAATCCTGCCTTTTCACAAACTAAGTCCCTGAATCCTGGCAACAATCCTACAAGGTGATGATGCTGTTTCCACTTAATAGATAAGGAAACTGAGACCTCACGTCGTTTACACAGCTAAGAGGTGGAGCTGAGATTTGAACCTAGGTATCCTGGCTCAGAGTCCAAAATGGGGAATGTGAGGAGTCTGTTGACAGCATCCGGATATAGTACAGGGGCAGGGAGAGTGAAAAATGGCCTCCTCTTTCTTTTTCTGTAAATGAGACTTATTTAGGATTCTTGGGAGAGAGTGTTTTGGAGGTCTCCTTATTCTACTAACACTCATCCCTTTTCTGGTCTCTACTTAAATGAAAGAGTTGCTGTCTGGAAGCATCTTGGCTGGATTCATTAAGAGTAAGTGGTGAGTGTTTAGAGAGTAGTTAGAATCTCTGCTTTTGTTTAGTCATTAAGTCAATATTTGGTCGCCACAAAGCTAATATATTTAGTTTGAGAGAGCAAATCAGGGACTGTTTGCTTGGTTTGAGTTGTTTGGACAAGTCTTTCCGTTCCATTCAGTTCAATTGCCGGAGCAGTAGTATAATGTGGTTTAAACATTTGAGCTCTCGCCACAGTCAAACAGGTTAAGTGGGACCAACTGGATCCCACTAGATAATAAGAATATCTTTTCAGTTTCTAAAGGGCTTTTGCAAAAAGATTCTCACACCAATCTGATGAGTAATAAGGAACTTCAACACTGAGGACAGTGCGGGGGGGGGGGGGGGAGAGAAATGAGATTACCAGTTTTATTATGTGAATGTGCAGAGGAGTTACTTGCCTTCTTTTAGGAATCTTGTGATTAAACCCAATGCTAACTGAAGGGATTATGCTTCTTGAAGTGGTCATTAGAATTCCTGTGTGGTAGAAGACCAGGAACCTTAACCCAGGTGTTCCGACTCCACATGGCATGTTTTCCCTGCTGCCCTTCAGCAACCCCACAGGGTTAGTCTCGTGCTGGATCACTGGAAGGGCTAGACCAGCTGACCTGGCACTGGAGACCAGAAAGGACCAGCAGATTTTCTCAGTCCGGTATAATTTGGTGTCTGCCTCTGTCACAGCACTGTCCGAGCTTACAGGAGCTAAATCTAAGTTGGTTCTTTTGATCTTTCTTGAAAGCTCTGCATCATTTTGCACAATTGATCATGTTCTTCAAACCTTCTGCTTCTCTGGCTTCCATGTCATGTGTCCTACTTCTGTCTCCCTGGTCATGGGTTTTTATACACAAACAGCCTGGATAATAGCTTGTATTTATTGAATGCTGCTTACGTGGCACACATTGTCCGAGTCCCTTTACATGTATTCACACGTATTCATTTATTTATCCTCATGATAATCCTATGAATCAGATGGTACTCTTGTCTTTCTTGAAAAGATGAGGAAATTTAGCAACAGAAGAAAAAATACACTGGACTTCATCAAAATTTCTGATGTTTGTGTGAAAGGACACTAGCAAGTGGGGCACCTGGGTGGCTCCAGTTGGTTGAGCGTCCGACTCTTGATTTCGGCTCAAGTTGTGGTCTTGGGATCATGAGACTGAGCCCCCCATCGGGCTCCCTGCAGCTCTCCCTGTGCCCCTCCCCTGCTCGAGCTCCCTCTCTCAAATAAAAATCTTTATTTAAAACAAAGGACACTATCAAGACTATCAAGAGAGTGAAAAGACAGCTCACCAAAGGGGAGAAGTTATTTGCAAAGCTTATGTTCAATAAAAGATTAATATCCAGAAAAAATAAAAAACTACAACTCAACCACAGAAATAAGCAACCTTATCAAAAAATGGGCAAGGGATTTGAACTCAGCTATTTCTCCAAATATATACAAATGGCCTCATATTTGGTATTTTAGCAACAGCTGACATGTTCAGCACTGCCTTTTATGAAATAATTTCTTCATCCTGCTTTAAGGACACCACTTCTCTGTCACTAACTGCTCCCTCAGTCGCCTTGCAGGTTCCTTTTTGTCTCCTGACCTACAAACTTTAGATTCCTCAAAGATCTCAGTGTTCTGACTCCCTCTGACTTACGTTCATGACTTTAAACATGACCCAAAATGCTGACATCTCCCACTCTGGATCTTTCTCTTGAACTTAGACTCATATATCCAACATATCTCCAAATGCCTATCCAGCATTTCCACCTAATGATCAGTAAGTGTTTCATACTTAACCTGTCCCAAACCAGCTCAGTTTCTACCCAGACCTCACTGGCTTCCCTCACTCCCTTCAGACGTGACCAGCCTGTACAAAAAGGTACACTGCATTCTCCATATCCCTCTTCCTTGGCTTTGTTTTCTGTATCGTGTTTACCACCCCCTGACTGCCGGGATATTGTCTGGCTCTCCCTCTAGTATTCAATGAGGGCAGAAACCTTCTAGTTCACTGTTCTGTCCTTAGCCCTGAGAACAGTGCCTGGCATACAGCACACATTCAAACTGAATGGCCTTGATAGCCTTGGTTAGTTAAAATATAAGGGATTAATATAGATTATGTGATAGATACAGAATTCTTCAAAACCTGGTACCCATGGGGAAAATAGTATCGGGGTCCTTAGTTGATAAAATGCTGGGCACCTCTGTATTTCAACTGCACTTCGACTCAATACTATTTCAGTAAGAAAAATTTTTGAATTTTGGTACTGGGTCTGGTCCTCCTGGCCTCTGGACATATACAAACTTAAGGTTTTTTCCAGTCCAACAATTTTTTGTATTTTGATCAAGTTATTTCTGCAAGAACTAAACACTGCAGCCTTTCTCCTTTTCTCTAGGCCCTGCCCCAGGGTTAGCCTAAGAGGTGACAGCTTGAACACACACAAAATGATAAGCTTTCTTCTTCTATGTGAATAGAAGCCCAAAATAGCAATGAAATCCTACACATCCTCAACTCACCAATTTCTTAAATTACACTTTTTTTCTATTATACAAGTATTTCACATTTATTGTGGTGAAAAAAACCCTAAAAGTCACCCTATGTCACTGCTTAAGGGATTATCACTGTTAAATTCTTCAGATGTTAGTTTCATATATTTTGTATAGTAATCTTGTCATCGGCTATCAATACCAATATATCATAGCTTCATCTTCTGAGTTCAGGCAAGATAAGTAAATGGCTTCATGGCTAATAGCCAGGCATGGGTGCTAAAGAATAAAGTGTTGTAGATCAAGGAACAAGCTATGAGACAGAAGATAGATACTTTTGTTGCTGAAGGGCGCCTGGGTGGCTCAGTCGGTTAAGCGTCTACCTTCTGCTCAGGTCATGATCTCACGGTCCTGGGATCCAGCCCTGCATTGGACTCCCTACTCAGTGGGGAGTCTGCTTCTCCTTTTCCCTTTCCTCTGCTGATGTTCTCTCTCAAATAAATAAATGCAATCTTTAACAACAACAAAGATTCTTTTGTTGCTGAAATGAAGATAAACCAGAAAATTCTATTCCTATAGAGGAAATCTTGTAATAGGACGTTCCTTCATATTGAAAAGATTGTGCCATAGAAGAGGAAAGGAGTAACATGCAATCATAGGGAACTATTGTTCCTTTCAAATTCTTTTTTTTTTTTTTAAGATTTTATTTATTTATTTAACAGAGATAGCCAGCGAGAGAGGGAACACAAGCGGGGGGAGTGGGAGAGGAAGAAGCAGGCTTATAGTGGAGGAGCCTGATGTGGGGCTCGATCCCATAACGCCGGGATCACGCCCTGAGCCGAAGGCAGGCACTTAACTGCTATGCCACCCAGGCGCCCCTGTTCCTTTCAAATTCTTACACCCCTTTTGTAAGTACTAGTATTAGACTGCTTTAAGATGTAAAATATACTTAATTCTTAGCTGGAACCAGCTATACTTTTTAAAACTACTATCTTCTACCCCTACCACTTTTTTTTTTTCTTTTTTAAGATTTTATTTGAGAGAGCACACACATGAGCAGAGACACAGAACTTGATCCCAGGACCCTGGGATCACGACCTGAACTGAAGGCAGCTGCTTAACTGAATGAGCCACCCAGGCTCCCCCCTACTACCTTTTTATCCTCTTAATGTCAAGGTTGAATATTTCTTAGGCTGCTCACCTGTGTCGTAAATATAAGCACTCTTTCACCCTGGAATAGAATGACAAACTTGGCTTTACATAGTAGAGTTATATCTTTTCATTAAGAAATAAAGAATCTAAGAATTTTAGCCCTGGAAGAGAACTTTAGAGGTCTAGTCCAATTCATAATTAATGCTTTTTTAACAGAGGAAACTATACCTTGAAATGGTTAAATGATTTGCCCTGAGTTTTAGAGAAGTAGTTTTGTCCATAATCCGTCTACTGACTTCCAAATTCAAGGGCTCTGTGTACATCTAGAGTTCAGCTGTAAAATGAAATGTATCTGCAGGCAACTGATGATAAGGATGTCTTTTACAACTGGGGAGGATACTGGATTTTGACACTTCATGTGCACAACTTTGAGTGAGAAAACTACTGAGCCTGTTTCCTTACCTTCAAAATATATTCAGGTTCTAGGAACATGTTTGATGCTTAATAATATTTTGTATATAAATGTAAACATTTTCTCATAGGGACACATTAAGATCTTTTCTCATATGGGGTGCCTGACTGGCTGTCAGTAGAGCATGATTCTTGATCTGGGGTCATGAGTTCAAGCCCCATGTTGGGCATAGAGCTTACTTAAAAAACAAAAAAAGTTCAAAAAAAGGTAAGTAGGACTGATTTTTGTATGAACAGATTCTGAAAATGTTCTATTAATTTTTACAGATGTACATTCGGGGAAAATTAGTATTTGCCAACTTTATTTTCAATGGTTATAGCACATCTGCTAAAGACCTTCAAAAGCAAATTGTGAAGACAAAGAGTGATTATTGTACAGGATATTTCCTACCCGATGACTTCAGGATCCGGTAGAGTAACTACACATATTCTGCCTTATCTCGTGCTTTTCATTAGTAAATCCCAGACAAGGGCCAAATGTCAAGAACTGCCTTTATGAATGCTTGTTTCTTGCTTCAAATCTTTTCTGAGAAGAGGTGGCTTATCTATTTAAAAAGTTCAGTTCAAGTCCATTTGGAAGCGTCATTGAGCTTGCCAACAAGACACCACGAGCAAAGCTTACCCTCAAGGGTTGAAAAAATTTATGCACAAGAAGGAAATTGAATGGTGGTGGACAGGTCCAAGAAATACTGGGGGTTCAGTCCCTTTCTGAATTTTGTGATAGATGAATGTATGGAGATGGCAAGCAGTGGGCAAAAGAACGATATTTGAATGGTGGGAATAAGAGGAAAATAAATAATGGGTGTGTTCACTGGAAGAAATCAACTGCTTCCACATGTCCCTTCTCCACAGCACCTGTTTTTCTACAATCTAAAAATCAGGTCGTGGGCATTTTCTTAATGAATTTTTTTTTTGTTAAATACATTTTTGTAATAGTAAAACAAATAGGTAAATAAAAGTTCAGTTCAAGGAAGGCCACTTTCTCTTTAACCAGCATTCAGTCTACAGAGCCATTCTGGAGTTACCATGAATGTTCCCAGTATTGTAGCTAAGCTTAGAAAGTTCAGACCAATCATTCATTCAGTTACATAGGACAAAATATGATCCATTGGATCATATTAACCTTCTTCTTAATTCAGTATGTCTTTTCTGTCGGGAAGGTCATACAAGTCAACAAATGTAACATGATTAGAATGTATCTGATGGCTGACAGTCACTGAGAAGGGTGAAAATCGAGCTTTTAAAATTCATCTGCTGTTTTCACTCTGATAAATTTTCATGTGAGGCACTTTAATGACCAAACAAACTTAGACTAATGAATCCATGGCTTCCCTAGAAAACTGCTGTCATTTGTTGGTATGGTAACAAATTCTGGAAAATACTATAATAGAAGAAAAATAGAGATAAAAGGAAGAGAAAAACAATTTTTACCTTTTGGCTAATTCATGTTGCAAACACCAGAATAAAAACACACACACAGAAGACACAAAGTAGTACAGATTTTATTAGAGACTTGTTAAGCTTAGGAGGAACAATAATACAGACATATGCAAACCTACTGTGCATTCTTATAAAAATCCTTTAAAAATTTGATATGCTAAAATGTATCAAGTGATCAAAGAAAGTATTGATGAGAAAGGCTATAATCTCAAGTCTTCAGGTAGGGTAGGAAATTTACAGTTCTACATAAAATATAAGTATTCAAAAGTAAAAATTTAAGTATCTCTGAATGAATATTCTTAAATGATATTTTTTAAAAAATACAGCTTAACACTCCAGTGTTAAATGAAGAATGAAGACTGACTTTAGAAACTTACTATGTAAACAAGCCTGACCATAGTTCACACGCTCCTGTTTTCAGTGTTCATACAATGTTAAAAGAGAATGCAAATTCCAACCCCCCCCCCAAAATACTGAGAACACTTACTGTATACATAGTAAACACAAGATGGGTTCATACATTTCATGCTATGTCAAGAAATAGTTACCTATGCTCACAGATTAGGGCATGGATACAAGACTGTTGATATCAGAACATTTTCATGTTTGGGTGAATGCAAAACGTCATAAATTTTGGAAGACACCAATATAAGGCTCACCTATTTAATTCTAATATAGTTCATTAGAAAAAAAAGAATCTGAAGAATTGAGGCACAAATTAAGAGTGAATTTACAAGACAGTGAATGCATTTAAATCATTTGACATTAAAAGGAATAAAAATCCAAAGATCTTTAGATCCAAAGGCTGTTGTTTTATCAAAAAGAAATACATATACTAATGTATAGTTTTGATTTATGCAAACAGGAAACACTGTCCAAACAGGAAAACATTGAGAGAAAAGGGTAAACATAGTACAATTTAAAAGGCAAAAATAATAGAATCTATGGGATGAAGCGTCTATGTGATGAATGTAGTACAGAACTAATCCCAGGGTTGAATTCTGCAGAATGAGCCTCAAGCTCACAGTCCTATTTTATAGGATAACTCATTGATCCATTTTTTTCCAGTGACAGGGCTTGGAGGAACAGCACAGTTTGGGGCTCTTTTCACAGTTGGGAGTCCCTGATTTGTCTGCAATTTTTTAAAACATGGTCTAAACCTACTGAAATGTCATTTTACCAAAAGTATATATTTCCATTGTGTATCATAACCTTTGGATTTGGGGCCTTTACATGCCTTTTCAGAAATCCTGTCCTCAAATTAAGTAAAATAGCAATGTCACAGTTATGATGTGAGACCACTTGATGAATCAAGTAGGTCAGAATCTTTTAAAAATCCAGAGCAGCAGGGTACAAAAATAAAGAAACTTGCTAAAAACCTTATTCTGCAAAATACTTTAGCAATCTGTGAGGTATTAATCCATTTCCACTCTATCATCCTAGCTTGTTTCCACCAACCATAGCAGATTCTGAAACCTAGTTTACAATGAATCTGACAAGGGACTTGGTGTCTACAAACGATGCTAAGGATCTTCCCAGACCTGAACCTAAAAAGCAAGCTCAAAGCAATATGGTGGATTCAAGATTAAAAGAAAAAGGCATTGATCTCCAGAAACAAAAGTTTAAAATTACTTAGCATTGGAGTTACAGGGCAAAGACCAAATGCCTTTCAGAAACTATGTACAATTAAATGAGACTGCTATCATATTGTTGAGTAGAAAGTGAGAAAAACAAAAACAGAAAACATTAATTTCGGGGGAGAAATTTTTTTTTTGGTGGCTAAATTGTTTCAACCATTAAATAGAGATAGAGATCTGATAAGTTACAAGAACAATTCTCCCACCAGCAATTAGTAATAACCATATTACACATCACATTTCTACTGCGATAAATTACTTTAATGTCAAAGTCTGGTAGACTTTATTTTGCTATCCATTGTTATTCCTCTAATTTTAGAAGGATTAACCAACCAATTTTTGCTAACTGTTGGCACACATACAAAGAAAAGTGAGTTTTGGTGAACGTAGGATGTCTAGTCAGCCTCAGGTTCTCTTCAGTCTTCACACTCTTGATGTTCCAGGAATGATGCGCGAGTTTAGGTTGGTTCTAGGATAGGCCCAGGGGCCTGGTTTGATCTGGGATCCCTGGGACCATACCTAGAACAAACCCAAACAAAACCAAACTCCTTGGGAGTGCTTTCAGCTCAGGTGACTTCTGGACTTTTCACCCATATGGACCTCCAGGGCTGTACCAGGACCATACAGCAATCTTTATGGAATGGGAGTGGCATTTCTGGAGTTTTCTGTACGTTTCCAGGTGCTAGTACTGTTCAGAAAATACTTTGACTTAAAAATTGAATTAATTTTAAATTTACTTGGGAGAGGAAAAAAGATCTAATTTCTTAGGATATCAGAAAAAATAAACTTGTAAAAGACATGCTTTAGTTTTAGAAAAGATGTTCAAAGATGAAATAAACCCATTTGTAGGCAGCCAACCTTTAGGAAATGCTCTAAAAGTGGAAAATGTAAAGTTCAAAACAGTAGAATTACCCCTTATCTTGAGAAACTCTTAAGATACAAATATGAGGGGAAATATTTCTACGATGACTCACAGAATATACTCACTTTGAAAAATAGTGTGTCAGAAGTACACACCACTTAAATACTGTCGTATTTCAATAACATGTTTGCCACGTGCCGAATGAAATTCAATAAATAGGGACGAAACAAATTAACTCAATTGCTGACAGGTTAAAATGTACACCATTTAAAAAATACCATATGCATTTTAATTTAGCACACATTTTAGGATTTCCATAAAATCAACTCCTTATTCATAAAATCAGCTCTTCATGTTATGCTTTTGTATATGTGAATCCTGGAATCAGTTCATCCTCTTTTTTGATTTATAGCAATTACACTGAGTAGAATCACTTTCCTCTCACAACTATACTCAAGGACAATTTTTCTCCTTGTATCACCAACCAGGGTTTGGCATCATGGCTATTCTGTAATGGCAGTCTCAACTCAAGAAATGGGTTTGGGTCATCGATTTTTAAATGAATATTATATCATAATTCCCTTCCAGTAGCATATGAATAACGTTAGGTGATGAGTCATGACCATAGACTGATTTTCCAATAACCCTGTATATGATGGATGGAGGAATCAATGTATGGACTAAAACATAATCAGCCTATTGGTAAAACTAAGTTATTCAAAGCCAGGTATCCCTTTCTAGACAGATTTGAATTTTACTTGCAAACATTATAACATGCAAATTTCATGTTTATTTTTCATTCAAGAGAGAAAAATCATCATGCTTATTTAACATATTAAATGATAATTTAAACACGCAAAATAGAGAATGGGAATTTAGTCATTCAAGGATCTGTCAATATCATTAGCTCTAACACTGATAACTTTTGGCAAGCTTTTAACATACATTTCATTGAGCGAAAACAAAGATACTGTCTTAAAATCCTGCACAAAGAATAAATTCTTTGTGGTAAAACTGCCTAGAGTCTAAAAATCTTATTACTTCTCAGCTCTCTGGGATATCAATAATGATAGTTTTCTTATTTCCCAGGACTCAGCCTACTTCATGTTTCAGAAATGAAGATGCATCTCTCTAAAAACAAAACCAAACTAGCCAAAGAGATTCTTAGAAGTATGTGGTATCCAATTTAGAGAGTACTGCAGAAAAAGCTAATTTGAGGGACTGGTTTTAATCAGAGCCAAAAGATTAAAGGATAGAATATAGAGAAGGTAAAGTATGGAAACGAAATGGTTCCCTTGTACAATAACAACTCTTCTATTTTCAGAGCAGGTATCGAATTTAGTAACTTCACTTATTTTAAAGATAGCAATGAAATAGGTAATGAGTAATAGATACCCACAAAATCCATGCGTTTAAGTATAATCCAGTTTTTAGTCTTCACTGAGTCAATTTACTCTTACTTTATATATTACTCTAGCTGTCTTAGTTACCTGGTTTCCAAAACCAAAGCAGACTAGAAGGAGCATTACGAAGGTGGAGAAAGGCCATTGCTACGGACACACTTAAGCAAGCAGTAATTGTAGGAGTTGAAGGAATCAGAACTACTAACAGAAAACAAAGATAAAATGAAAAAAGCATAGCAGAATGGAGCCACTTAGTAAAAGGGCATATAGCTCTCAGTGCCTAATTAGACTATCAGTATAATAACTTGTTAATAATGATCATTCTGCCATCAAAAAAGATTAAAATGATTTTCATATATTGTTTAATAAGACAGCAATGCATACTGTTTTAAAAGGATTACCTTCAGAAATTATTCCAAAAATTTTTAATGCTTAAAGGGGTTTAAGCTCTATAGAAAACTCGGATAGCTAGAATGAGTCATTCTCCAAATATTCAGTTAGCCAGTTCTTAGTAAATTAGCCATGCATGTTTAGTCTCAAACCTATAGTTCTAGAATATAAATCTTGGTGAACAGAGAGTTGGGAGTCACATTTATAATGCTCTAAGTTTTCAGTCTGTGTCCTATACTAGGAACAATCAACAAGAACAAAACATTTAACATTTTCCTAAAATATTCACAATAATTTGTATAAAGATGATAGTCGCATTTTCTTTTACAGTTGAATTCATTAATGGAGAGTCCTAGAAACATCAACATATAAAAACTGAATTAATACTTTAAATATATGGCAATCACATATTCAACCAAGTATTTTTAGCAAATCCTTAGTAAAGAATGAAGAGGCAAACAGAAGTATGCTAAGCAGCCAACAGATACCACAAAGTCCATGCACATAACTGACTGAAAACACCCCTTAGCCTTCTTTCAGTCTACTTACTCTTATTTTAGACACAACTCTAGCAAGCTTGCAATCTGGTTTCTCAGGCCACGGCAGATTAGAAGCAGCAAATGAGGGGCCTAGTGCAAGAGGCAGGCACCCAAGACAGCAGCAAAAATGACAGCTGATTTTAAGGGAAGATAGAGAAACTGTGAAAACGAGACATAGCCCAAAAAGCACAGCATCGCAGGGTCACAGAGTAAAAGGATACAGAACCTCATCTATCTTAGGAGCCCCTGAGGGTGCATTTCTGTTTATCACCCTGTGATAGGAACCAATATTCTTAAAGATGACAAAGAAAAAGTTAAATTAGATCCTAAATATTCTAGAAAAAAGTGCACAAGGTACATCCTAGAAATTTTCCTATTCAACTATTAAAAAAAAAGTTAAGAATAAATGGATTTGCCTCAGTTACATGGAAAATTAACTCACACAATTAGTTACCTGTCAATGGTAAATTGTTACTGTACTTAGGGCCTTTTTTCCATATTTTCTCTTCCATTAGATTTGTAGCTTCATTTTCTAATAGAAGTTTGAATTACACAGATATGTTCTTATCCATAGAAGTGGAAGAATAAATCTTTGCTTTGTCTGGTTTTCATTCTTGGCATCTACAGTCTTTCGGCATTTAAGTTCTTGTTTCCTTGTTTTGTTTTGATACAGAAACAATGTATTACAATTAAACTAAATCAGCTGAACTTTTCTTCCCATATGATTTCTAATAATTTATCAATATATTTCACATTTTATATTACTTACAGTGTATAAATAAAAGTTGGTCACAGAGTGAAATGACCCCTAGGGTCCCTTCTGATTAACACCCCATTGACTTAAAATTTTGTGACATGTATCAGAACTTAATTCTTTTTATGCTTTAACATCAAAAGCTTCTCCACCTTTATTATGTGAATCAGAATATTACTATTTATTTTTTTAGAGAAACTTTTTAAATTTTTTGACCTATTTTACTAACATACTTATAACCAGATCTTGTTTTTCAGTCTCTAAAGTTTCACTTATTTTTTAACTACTTCTGAGAAGTTAGAATTCACCAACATCACTTAACAATGCAGAGAATTTGGTTTTTGCTGGAAAAATTCCCCACGACATTATTAGGTCACCTGCACCCATAGCTTTTAAATGATGGATCTAAGATTTAAACTCAAGGCTATCCTTCTGTATTAAAGCCTTAAAGCCATATTCTTAAATTTCCTTAGAAATTTGCCTTAAATGTGTTTCTCCTAGTGTCCAAGTAACTTGAGAAATCAAACCTGAGTCAATACATCAGTCTCCAAGTAACTTGAGAAATCAAACCTGAGTCAATACATCAGTTCTTAATTAAATATATTCAAACATACAATTTTAATGAAGTATAATTTTAAAAATGACTTAACTTATGAAGTCAGATAATACAGACAACTTAAATATATAAGCAGAGGATCACAAATCAAACACCAGCAAGAGTCTGGCCCCAGATATGCCAGATATGCCGGGTTTTAATGAAAGCTGAAAAAAATAACCTTTATGACAACCGTTACCAGATCATTTACTGCCATGACTTTCCTTACTGTAGGCAAAGGGTAAAAATCTTGTCTTCAAGAATGCCCCAAATAGCTTCTTTCATGCATTCTTACATTAAGTACTAGGTTTATCCTGGTAAAATAAACTATGGAAATGTTCACGTTAAAAGCTGTTAGGATATTACTCCTAACAAGAATTATCCTGTCCAAATATCATTGTAAAATCTGGAAAGCACAATTATAAGCGTTGCATCACAAAATATTTTTTCCAGAGGGCTTCTTTTGGAAGGAGGATGGCAACTATTAAGACTAGTCAAAAGCCTGATAATAAAAAGTGAAATATTCTTAGAAAAGTAACAAACAAGAGTACCTACATATAATTACATTGGCCTTTTTTTTTTTTTTACTTCCTAAGGTATTCATGGTAAGAAAAACAAAGTCCTAGAGAGAGGTTCTTAGATTTTACTGGGCATAAACATCACTTAGGTGTCATTCCAAAATGACCAACTAAGAATGGATTGGGAGTATGGCCCCAGTCTGCAATGAAAAAATCAGACTTCGAATTTATTCTAAGGTAGGTGCCCCATAAAAAAAACTGAGAAACACTGACTTTTAGACTATTATAAGAGAAAATTAGGAATATTCACAGGGAATTTAATATTTTATCCTAGAAGCATTTTAAAAGATGAAAGAAATTTTGAAAACTACACACAAAAAAAGAAGCTTCAGTTAAAGTCCCAAGATCCTTATATCATGGTTTCAACAAGTAGAATTTTCAAGGAATTAAGTTAACAACTAGTGAATAAAACAGATCAGGCTAGAAGATTAGGAATTCCTAATTAAAATCAGTCTTTTAAAATTAAAAAGTATCACCTCAGAGAGCACTGAATAAAACTGATAAAATATTATGAAGATATTTTTCCCAAACCGCTATAATAAAAATAATACAATTAAAGAATTAAAGTTATTAAACTCTAATTCTTGCTGTGTAAGGTTACAGATTACGAGAAAAATTACCAAGTTTTTCCATAATTGCTTCTTCTAAATCCAAGGAGAAAAGGAGTTATCAAACTAAGTAATTTAAAAAGAAAGTATTATTATTTACGAATACAGTCGTCAGTCTCAAAACAAGATTTGTTTTTTCTTGAAATTTAGCTGACTATTGCTAAGTGGTAAACTGGGCCCACCCTAAGATAATCCTAAGAGCTTAATTATGGATAAATCCCAGAATTTTTGGCAATAGGCAGAAGAGGGTCTCTTATTATTCATATAAAGCAGAACGAAGTTTCTCCTCAGGTTAAAAAATAAATTTCCAAAGATTACTGGAAAAAATTAAATAAAAATCCCCTTGGTATACATAAAACTACTAACTCAAAGTGCTATAAGTCTACAGGAATCTGAATAATTTCTTAACTCTAAAGATAATCTACTATATTCATCATGTAATCTCCTCTCTAGGACAGCAGCATAAATTATTATTCCTATACTTTCCCCAAGTAATGTCTTATAAACTATGTCAGTGTGTAAGAGCTGTAAGTTTCAAGAAACAATATACTCCTGAAAATGTCACATTTTGAAAATGTAATCATTTAACACTGGACAATTTGGAAAGCAACCTCTTTTAAGAGGTAGTTTGTAAATGAAGTACTAAGGAGACAAGGATGCTTTCCAGGAAGCAGACAGGATGTTTCCAGAATCTCATTAAGGTGGAGAGGGTGTCGCGTCACGTTAGAAATCAGCAGCTTAAGTGACTGGCTTGTGTTAATGGCACCCAATTATCTGTAGGCAAACCTAAACAAAGAACTTTCTGCAAAGTTGGGAATGGGGCCTTGGACTATAGGGGTCCCACTTTGACATCGTTCCCTATTAGTTATAACAAGACCAGAAGATAAACACAAAAATAATTGAAAGGCTAATTTTTAAAACAGTACAATGTTTTTCTTTTAAAGATTATTAGGACATCTTAAAATTAACTACCAAATACAGGTATGAACAAGGAAACATAAGAAACGTGTAACAATCCCAGTATTTCTGACACTACTTTTTAGTTCCAAACCCCAGTACACATTAATTGTATGAATTCAATTTTTTTTTTATTCAGAACCTGCATCTTTAAGACTGGTATAAACAAAAATAAAATACAAACAAGTTATTAACATAATAGCTGCAGTTAATTACTGCGAGAATACAGTAAAAAGGAGTCATACTAAATGTTAATGTTCTTGCAACAGAATTATCCCAGTCATTTTAGCAAATTCTGGCAAGAAATGATAAATTTGTTTCTTACTAAAAGTACCTAAAGAATTCCCAAGATCAATCAGTTGTACTGCAAATAGAACAGCAGTTTATTCAAAAGAGCCCTTACCTTCTTCTTTTCCTAAAAGATTGGCCATTTACAGGTTAGCTACTATTTTCAGAGCAGTTGTTCAACCAGGGTTCTTGCTGTAAATTCACATCTTAGCTTTATATATAGTAAACGTAACACTCATTTTCCCTTTCCAGTGGATTATCTAGTGTTGAAGCTAAAACACCTGCATAAAAGCAACAATTTAAAATCCTTCATGGTTCTTACTTCTCTTCTACCTCATTTTTATTTTCTTGTATTATTTGTTCTTCCTCCTCATCACCAAAAGTCTGTTCCTGCATGGTGGTAAAGGAGAGAGATCTAGTAGCCACTTCTGCAGCAAGACCAGCAGTGAAGGTAAAATCCGGTGACAGCTGGAGCCGTGCCAGCCTCTGCTTAATGGAGGGCTGTAATAAGTCCCTGGAAGTTGCATGGGCAGTGGACAGGCTACCTACATCTGCCTGCTGAGATTCCTCTTCACTCTCACATTGGTAACACACTCTTTCTTCAGCTCCTTGGAAGAAGACTTCATTTGCAGAATTGTCTTTATTTTTACCATCTAGAGGGTTTTCAGATAAATACTCAGTCCTACTACTTATTTCATTGTCAGCTGTGGAGGGTTTACTATTTTCCTCTTCAGTATCATTTTTACCAACTGTCCCCATATCTGAATCCACTGATGGTTCTGAATTACTTATGGGTTCCACTGGGTCTACAGGAGACAAGGATTTCAACACAGCTTCAAGGAAAAAAAAAAAAAAAAAAAAAACAAAAGAAAAAAAAGAAAGAAAAATAATAACTAAGGACCCAGCAATGATTTAAACTTTAAACTTCCAGTAGTTTTTTCTTATAAAGAACAATAAATAAAAGCTAAATAAAACTTTCTAGTAAAATCTATGTAAATTTATAAATCCAGAGACCTTTATAAGAGATAGAATGCCTAAGAAATGAAATGAGATGGGGTTTTGATGAAGATTTTATAACACCTCACACATTCTCTTATTCAAAATATTAAAGCAGTGGTTCTCCAAGTGCGGTCCCCAAACCAACAGCATCAGTCTTACCACCACGTTATTTGATAGAAATGCAAATTTTCGGGCCCCACCCAGACCTACTGAAGGGGGACACTGTGAGTGGGGATAAGCCCTACACTTGACTCTGATGCACACTAAAGTTTGAGAACCATCTTATGAAAGAATAAGCAGCATGATTTTTACTGATAATGTGTCAGTTAAAAGGCCTAAAGTCATCCAGATAATAATCGTATCTTCAGCACATATATATTTACAAGTTAAAACAGCATGGAAAAAAAAAATGCACACAATTCAACTTACTTGCCAACCACCTAACAAGACCCTGATGAAGTAAAGCCATAACTTCTACACATTTTGTAATGTCACAGAAAAATAGAAAACAAAATCTGTATTCAAAATCAACTATTGTACAAAGCATAATACATAAATATTTTATCCATACGGCAGAAGTTGTCCTTTCAAGGAAAATGAAGTTTTATTTAGCCCCTCTTGATGTTAGTAGGCAGTGGGTTGCTTGCTAGGCAGTCTCTCCTCCCAGTATGAGGGGTTAGTACAATACAATATATTAGGAAGCATGACGGAAGAAAAAAAAAGTGCTTCTTGAAGATCTGGCGTTTATTTAAAAAAATAATTTGTAAAAGGTGTCCATTTCCAAGAAACAGATCCCTAAGCTGCAGTAACTCCACTAGAGAAGCAGCAACAACAGAAAAAAATGGCCACAGCAGGTTCCAGTGTAGAATATCCCTCTCTAATTCCATTCGGACTTTACCCCTGTAGGCAGAGATGAAAACAACTCTGGAAGATGTACTGAAATTTTTCATGGAAAAAGCATTTTATGGTATAAGCAGCTTTTTACTTATTTTCACAAACAAAATCAAATCAGCATTACTGCCCTTTCAGATGTAAACTACCAGAAGCACATACCTGAAAAAAGACACACATTTCTTTCATTGTTATATCCTTGCCCATATTGTCAACAGGATAATTTTAAAGCTACATGGAGAAAATACTAAACAATAAAAAGGATACAGGATTATAAACAATGCTATTTTCAGTCTTCCTACACATTTTTAGTCGATAAATCTAGTTCTTAAAGAATGCGACATAGATTAGACGTTGATTGATATCCTTGATTATTGCTAATTAAATAGGACATATAATTGGTACAAGTGGAGGATCAAGTGTTTACCCTGCTGCAATGTGAGCCTCCAGGAGTACAGGGATTTTCGTCTCTTGATCTATGTACTAGGGACTCAGCAGGAAACAGTGCCTCAGAAACTACTTGTTGAATGAATATTTTGCTGAGTGAACACTGGGGGGGATAATAAAGCCCCTACTGATAGAGATTGTAATTTCATTATAGAGACAAAAACATTGGACGCATAGAAAACAAGAGTGCCTAAAACATAATAGTCTCTGATTCATGTAGGCCCAACATATGAACAAATAGGCTGCAGGAACTCTTTACTTTACTTTTTACTGCTGCTCCTGAAAAGTTCTTAATCTGCTACATATATTGCTGCTCAAGACTTTCTTCCAATTCCCTTCAGTGCCCCTCAGATTCATGGACGAGCAACTGGTGGAAAGGGCAGCTTGGTGGAAAAGACAGAATTCTTGGTATAAAGAGATCAGCATGCATGTTTTTCTTTTTTTAAGCTTTTTTTTTTTTTTTTTTTTAAAGTAAACTACTCCCAACGTGGGGGTTGAACTCATGACCCCAAAGAGCTGCATGCTCTACCAACTGAGCAAGCTAGGCACCCCAGCATGAATGTTTTTCATGAATAAAAATAATAAGCTTGTGGAACCATAGTCTAATTAGATAAATATAACCAGAGGATATCTATATTAGAAAGAGTAGGGAATATAGTTGGAAATGATGGACTCATATGATAGGCTTGAAACCAGGAAAAAAAGTTTAGAATTAATACAGTAGGAAAGGGAGAACTTTAAAGCTAGAGAACCATTATCAATGTACTCCTGTTTAAGAACAATCTGGAGGGAGCCTGCAAGGATAGAACCTAGCTTAGAAGCTATCTTCTAAGGATAGTTTAGAGGAAAAGGGTATTGAAAACAGAAGTCAGCTGGGGCACCAGGCTGGCTCAGTCAGCAGAGCATTCGACTCTTGATCTTGAGGTCATGGTTTGAGCCCCACATTGGGGGTAGAGTTTACACAATAAAAAAGAAAATGGAAGTCAGTTAAGAGACTACTATAATATATGAGCACAGTCTAATAAGGACCTGGGCTATAAAGGGGGCCAATAGGAAGAGGAAGGATAAAAATCAAGAAACATATATCTGGACAAGGGAGAATGGTAGGGCTCCTAAGAGAAGAAAAGAGAAACCTGAGGAACTTTCCAGAAGTACAGGTAATCTATAAACTTCTAGTGAAAAGAAGGCAATTGACTTTGAGGCTCCATATAAGTACTCTATAAAAAGGGGAATCCCACTCTCCCCACTTAGAAATCTACAGAAGTTAGTTCTCAACTAGGAATTAGCTAGTTTGATATTGTCAAGTATTAAGCTTCCCCTCATTCCTTCCCTCTCCTCCCATGAAATCCAACTAAAAAAAAGAAGAGTGGGAAACTTAAAGGAGTTTAATGCTAATCGTCAGTATTGTCAATATCCAAATATGGAGACAGTGTGCACAAAAGCACCTCCTCTTCTCCCATCTACTAAAGTGCTCAAAACAAGTAACTTCAATGATGTAGCTAACTGGCCTAGGTCTTAATTCATTTGTTTCAATGGTGAACACAGAGTTATTAATTTGGTGCTTCACTGAGGTATTTATAATATCTACATGAAGAGAACAGAGTTTAGAATCTCAAATTCACTAAATTTGAAAACACTCTAATTTTTTCAACTCGCTGCCCATTCCAAATAAAATTTAGTAAAACATCAAATACCTGATGAAAAAGTATGATTTCATATTCCCAATTTGATTACATACCTATTCTTTTATTGATCATATTGATTTGTATTTAGAAGAAAAAGTACTATACTTGCTGACAAATCCCTAAAATTAAAGCTGTAAGAATTATATAGCTAAAATAAGATTCATAGTTCAAGAAAAAAGAATCACCTACATTAAAATAACCTTTTATTCTGACGTCAGTGCTTACCGTGATCACTAAATAGAAGTTGCTTCCACTTCTGCCTTTCTGCCTCTGACGCTTTAAATCCCAGCACAGACTTTAATTCTTGGAGCACCCTCTTGGATTCTTCATGCTCACGCTTCTGTCTCTCTCGGTCTTCTTGAGACAAGTAATAAAAATCATCCTTTCTGAAATCACTGTCCACATCTATATCATCTACATAAGCTTCTAATTCCTGGAAATGAATAAAAGAAGAAAGCACTTTACTTCAAGCAGACAACTTCTAGTAGCATTCATTAACCTGTACCTACCCTTCTCCAAGATTAAAAAATGAAGACTCCTGGCACAGGTCACTAAAGAAAAGGTGGGCAAACAGAGCAGACATATTATTGTAGAAAAACTGAAGTCTTAAATAACAGTTGATACTAAAAGGGATTGTGGATAAGAAAGTTTAATAACTTCAATCATTATTTTTCTGCTGATACCATTCTACAGATCTAGTCAAGATTAGTTATTAGCTCTGCAAAACCAATAAAAATTAGAAGGGCCGGTGGTTTGGGGAGATGGTCAGGTATGTTAAGTCTTTTTGTGGTAGGTATTTGTGGTTCTTTCTTACGTCCCAGGAAGTAAGAACCTCATCTTACAGTTCTTCGTATCACTAAGGAACAGACTAGGATCCTTGCTTAACCAGCCTCCTTGCAGTTATGGGTCAGGCAAATGACTTGGGATCCTCTAGTCAGATGTACGTGGATCACACCTGACCCAGATATTTGTTATGAGGGAAGCAAGCATCTTAAGGAGTCCGTTCTGGTAAGAATGGTGGCAGATCAAGTTTCTAGAGGTAGAGGTTCTAAAGGGAGGTTTTATTATTCAGCAATGATAGAGCAAGTGGCAATGTCTGCAACCAGGGACTGGGCAGTGATGTTGCCGGAAAGGGAACAGTTCCTTTGAGTGATTTTGGCTGTTTACACCAACCTGGTTCAAACCTGACTATGTGATCCTCACAAATATTCTGTCAGTCATGTACTATTTTTTTTAAAAAAATTGTTGGGGTGCCTGGGTGGCTCAGGCACTTAAGCATCCAATTCTTGGTTTCAGCTCAGGTCATGGTCTTGGGGTGGTGAGATCAAGCTCTATGTCGAGCTCTGTACTCAGGGCGAAGTCTGCTTGGGATACCCTCTCTCCCCCTTTGTCCCTACCCCTGCTTGCATGCTCTAATAAAATAAAATAAAACCTTAAAAATCTCACTTGTTAAAGTAAACAGAATTGGTCTCCTTTTGCAGTTAAGAACTGAGTAGACAATATGACCAAAGGAAAAGAAGTTTTCCTCAGGATAAGCAAAAGAAATCTTTGTTAATCTCTAATGAAATCATTAAAAAATTGTTTCTTTAAAGTGAGGTATAGTATACATGCTGCCAAATACACAAATCTTAAAGTGTACAGGATCCTCACATATGTATACAGATTGGCAACCACTGCTCACATTTCCAGCATCCCAGAAGGTACTGTTGTCAATGCACTAATTTTTAATATGTTTAATCACTTTTAAGTGTCTAAGAAATAGGCAGTAAGATATACATAACATATAAATTTGCTGGTAGATTCAGTGGATTGAATTCAAGGCACTAAGAACAAATGGTCTGACGTCAGTTCAATACACTGTGCTATAATTTTGAAGCTCATCACAAACATAAATTTAATAACTTAGTCAATAATTATCCTTTATATGTGAAATTCTTCTTTAGGGGGAAAAACAAGCAATTTTTACCGTTACCTGCTCCTCAGGGATTGGATCTTTGTCTGCAATGTGTAGAGTAGGTTGCATCAAAGGTACCACAGTACAACGTGGATTTTCACATACTATTTCAGGCTTGCCTTAAAAAGCAATGAACCAAATGGAAATGAGTGAACATCCAATTAAAAAACATTTTTAGTACTAATATTTTGCCAATTTCATAGTCCAGCTTGTTCTGATTATAAGTTATAATTTATAAAAAAAATTAAGGATGTTAAAGTTAACAGTAACAGCAGATTTACAATGTAAGTTAAATTAAACTCCTGGAGGAGTAACTTGTTTTTCTCTCCCTTCTTCATCTCACCATAGTATCTGGCACATACCAGGTACTCTATAAATCAATTTCTGTTCATGGCACAGAAACATTCTCAAGACAGACCACCACTCTTCCCCACAAAAAATAAACTCTGATCTTGCACTTCCCTTATATTATTTCTACTCTCAGAAGTTAGAATTGGAAATGAGTTTCACAAGTATTAGCTTGAAAAGATGACCCAGGTGTTAACTTTAATTACTTAATACTGGTGTTTGGTTTCTAATCACAGGGTTATTTAGTCTCATATCCAGCTCTCTACCTTTCATCATTATCTCTCTACTTAAAAAGAAGTGGCGTTTAAGCATCTAGATTTTTACCTTTCAAGAGTAATGATAGATAACTGGTTGGGGCTAGGGTTGGGGGGGTCAAGGGCTGGTGTGGACAAAGCGAGCTGGACTGGAATGAGATGGGATGGGATGGGAAGGACTCTCAGTAGGTGTGAGTCAGCAGCCATGTGGCTTAGGGCACAACCCATATTGTCAGGTGATTGCTTACATACAAGGGATTGAATACAATAAGTTAACACTGAAGATAACGAGAGCCAAGTTTCTCATAATCAGAAAAGGGAGGTACAAATAGGGAGAAGGACAGAAAGAATTGGAGGTAATGGTGTGAAACCATGGTATATAACATATATGGACAGATATAGAAATATATTTTCATCACCCTACCAATTCCCTGCACACTGGGAATTGGTAAAAACAGTAACACCCCAGTGGCTATGAGCATATTTAGCACCCACATCTTGGTTTCTAAATACCGTTTTTCCATTAAAAGGATTGAGGGCTTCTTGGACACATGGCTGATGTTAGGGTTGGGGGCAAGGAAAGTATGAAGACGTAAAGAAGTGATCAAAGAATTATAGTGGCACAAACCACCTTGAATGTGTTCCCTCTGGTTAAATTTTGGACAATTTTGGACAACAAAATAATATAATACAAATTATGATCCACAGAATAAAATAAGAATCCATACATCCATATTGATATAAGTAAGTGGAAAAAGGGGCTCCTTTGCCCTACAACAGAATGCTGACTCATAAGTATAAAAGGAAAAATGGAATTAGAAAATTACCATTTGGCAACAATCACAATAGTATCTAATTCGCGCAAGAACTACTAAACTAGTGGATGCTAAAACTAGTGGGTGAAGAAACTTTAAGCTATTTTATTTTACTCAGAAAATTCACTCTTTTTGGTATCTAATTTTATGAGGTTAGACAAATTACAGTCATAACCACCACTACCAAGATATAGATACAAGCAAGATATAGAACAGCTCCATCACCTTAAAACATTTACTTATGCTGCCTCTTTATAACCTATTCCTCCCTCCATATCCAACTCCTAGAACCCTTGGTATGTCTGCTCTTCCTATTAGATTATACTGTTTTAAGAATGTCATTTAAATGGAATCATAGACTATGTAGTGATTTGAGTCTGGCTTCTTTTGATTAACACAATGCATTAGAGATTCCTCCATCTTAATGATGTATCAGTAGTTTCTTTTTTATTGCTGAGTAGTATTCCACGTGGATGGATATAACTGTTTACTCATCAGCTGAAGGACACTTGGACTGCTTCTAGTTTTTAGTGATTATGAATAAAGCCACTATAAACATTTGTTTATAGGTTTTCAAGTGAACATTACATTTTTATATCTCTTGAATAAATACCCAAAATGATACTAGTGGGGTATATGGGACATATATGCTTAATAGTGGAAAAAACATAACCTCAGGGCATTTTTTTTTTAAATAAATGCTTATCATGAAAGACAAGAAAGGCTAAAGTAGAATAAAGAACATAAAACTAAATGGCATGTGTAATTTGGATCTGGGCATATAAAATTACTGCTGGATCCATCAGTGAAATTAGAATGGGATCTGTGGATTAGAGAGCAATATTGTATCAGTGCTCATGTCCTGATTTTGATGGTATATTGTAGGTATGTAGGAAAATGTCCGTTTTCAGAAAAGCAAACAGACGATTTAGGGGCAATGGGGTCTCATGTCTGCATCTTACTCTCAAATGGTTTAGAATACCACCAAAAGAACTTATGAATAGATACACAACGAGGTAAGGCAAATGTGGTAGAATGTCAACAAGTGAGGAATATGAGTAAAGAAGGGTATACTTTGAGGGGCACCTGGGTGTCTCAGTTGGTTAAGCATCTTCCTTTGGCTTAGGTCATGATCCCAGGGTCCTGGGATAGAGCCCTGTATAGGGCTCCTTGCTCGAGGGGAACCTGCTTCTCCCTCTCCTCCCAGCTCAGTGCTCTCTCTCTCTCTCTCACTAATAAATTAAAACTTAAAAAAAGAAAAAGAAAAAAGAAGGGTACTCTGAACTATTCTTGTGGTATTTCTGTAGTTTTGAAATAACCTAAAAAGAGCTAACAGCTAACTAAAGCACCTACTTCTTAAAAAAAAAATCATACAAACATTTTATTCAAAGTTACATAGCCATGGCCACTATTAGCATTTTAGCGAGAAAAGTCTGCAAATGACTTGTATCTTAATTCATATCATTATCACTTATAAGCAAAAGCCACATATGCAGAACGTCATGGCTCATCACCTGCCCAATGTTTTGGAGACAGTTCGAACAATCATGTTGAAGTGACTAAAATTCAACATCTCAGAGTATGCTAAGGTGAGGAATAACTGAGGTGCATCTCTTAATACCCAGTCATCTGAGTGTTTAAAGAAAATGCACTCAAGAAATTATTACACTGTATGCTACCTAACTGGAGTTTAAAAACTTGGAAAAAAAAAAAAAGAAGCCCCCCCAAAAGCCTTAAAAAAGAAAAAGCTCTAGACTTAAGTCATATCAAAAAGTTTAACATGCATAAATGTTTGCATATATTAAAAATCCTTGGCGAATTTACCCTTTGAAGAAAAAAATTACTCGCCATTTACATTTTAGATGTAAAGGAAATCTATTGGTGATGTATCAGTAATCAGCATGTTAACATTTCCTTTGAAGAAAGTTAACTTTCACTACATAAAGACTTATTCAGCTTCTTAAACACATTAAAGTATTACAGATCTAGCTGTAAGCAAAACAATGACTAACAGGATGATAAAGTATTAATCATCAGCAATACAATTTCTACATATAAATCTGATTATCATAAAGGTCCAAAGGATAAACATGATATTGGATTATAGCACAAATTTAAAAATTAATATGCCCAATATTTACAATGAATTAGTGAAATGAGAAAAACTAATATAAAATCTGGGTCACATGAAAGCAGTTTTACAGAAAATTTCAAGATTGCCCTTTTGCCCAGCAATACAAGGCATCCCGATGTCACCATTAAATAACGGCACTTAATACATTTCAGTATTAATAACAAATACACAGTGGTGCCTATTCTAGCACTGGTATACTATTTCGGAATGCCTGACATATTTTACCTTAAAAAAGCAAGACTCAATTTCTGGCCCCTAACTATCAAACTCATTATTAGACTAACTGGAAGAGTTTCTGGAAGTTCTAATAATGGAATATTACTTATTAAGATCTATCCCTTCATTAAGTTTTTTAAAAAGGAGGTATAGGATTCAGAGAACTTTCAAATCATGTTCATGTCTTGTTTACAAAATAAGAGCCAGACTTTATATTCAGTGTCAATTTGTATGTATAAGTTCCACTTTTCTTCTAGTAAACTAAGAAGTTTTGTCAAGTCACTTACATTCATAGAGATAAGAAATCCACCTAACAAAATCTTACTGGAGGAGAGTAAGCATGTCTGATAAATGTGTATGAAGGAAAGCTCTAATTGGTACCTTTTCTATCTGTGTTTCTTCGGAGCAGTCGGTCCACTTGAGAAATGGCCTCTTCCCAGCAATTGTTACTTGCCTGAACATGGGGCTGAATCAACTTTAACTTCTGTTCTAGGATTTGATAAGATTCTGATACTAGTTCTTGTGTTTCTTTAGTACAAACAAGCTTTTCAAGTTCATCTTCAAGAATTATTACCCTGAGTAATAAAGAAAAACAGAAACATTTCTAAAATATTAAATTATAATTCACATAAAATATAAAATTATAATTCACAAGGCTTATTTAAGAAATAAGCTTATAAGACGAAAAGAGTTCTGGGAGATGGAAAGTGGTGACGGTTGCACAACAATGTATATGTACCTAATGCCCCTGAACCATATGCCTAAAAATGATTACATGGTAAGTTTAATGTTAGGTGCATTTTACCACAATGTTTTCAAAAGCTTATAAAGGGTATCACCTATTTATTTAACAATATTTCTTTTATATAGATGAGGCATTTATGAACTGAAAAGATAAATTAAGCTCATTTCCTTAATAGGAAACATAACTGAATCAGGGAAATTAGACATATATATGTAAACATAGTATAACATAAAAAGTTATAACTAACATTTTATTTCCATTTTACAGATGAGGAATTAGGTGAGAGAGTTGAAGAAACTTGCCCAGAGTTAGCTGACAAGCTGAACCTGAGCACAAAACTATAATACTACAGAAAAATAAAGACCATGTTACAAGAATTCAGAAGAGGAGGAAGTTGCTACAAGCTATGGGTACAGACAGGGAACAGCTAAGGAAGAGGTACTTTTGAGGAAGCACTGAAGGATGGATAAAATCTGAACATGTAGAAAAGATGAGGAAGGTTATTCTAAACGGTACATGGGAAAAGACATTTATGCAGTTTGTTTGGACTGAAGGAAAGGAGTAAGAAATATAGAAAGGCAGACTATAATCAGGTTATAGCAAATCCTTTCAACAGAATGTTTTATACAGACTTTAGTCCATGCTGCTATACTCTGAAACCAGTGAAGATTTTTGGTTAAGTGAGGAAGCAAATATGTGCCTCAGAAACATTAATTTGGTAGTGAGCACTCTAGAGGCAGAGAGAACAGTAAAAGGGTTAAGGCTCTAGTATACACACCTGGGAAGAGCAAAGGGGATGAGGGAGAAGGAGTGAAACATAAAACAAATGTTTAGGTAACACTTCTAAAAATGTGTGCAGCAGTGCTATAGAGCAAATCAGATATGGTTTGTGACTGGTACACTCTGTTTGAAAGGTGACATATAGTACCATATATAGAATATTTCATTTTTAAACAGGAGCCATCCTTCCCATGCATAATCCACAATCTCTGCCAAGGCACAAAGCCCTCTTTCTCATGTCCATCCGGTGTAGCCTCTTTTTTCCCTGAGCCATCTTCCCTCACTCTAATGCATTCTATTAAGTTCTGTGTAGTTCTGATTCTATTGTCAAAAAGTAATTCTTTAGAGATTCTGGCTTTGCCCAATATAGCCTTTCCACTGAAATGTTTTCTCTCACATATACTTTACCTTTGTTGTCCCCTCAAGTAGAGATTACCTTATCTCCCATATTCCCTGTGGGAGATAGGACCGAGTCGGGTTAGCATTCATTCATCTACTTTCTTAGAGCAGTTGCTAGAGACCAGTGAATATCCCTACCTCAAAGGTTCTTAATTTCCCCTATGTCCTATCCTTTATAGCAGCCTTATATACCTCAGACAGATGGGTAAAAACTTATCTTCTCAAAATGATTTTCTCACCTTAATTTCTTATTCATTATATCCTTCCTTACTCCAGTGAACTAGCCCTTTGATTTTATTGAGACATCAAATGCTTTTGACCTGTTTTCATTGTTGTTTGTTTTTATCTTACAAAACTGATTCCTGACCCCTCCCCCCTTCTGCTTCCTGCCTGGTATCCAGGGTCAAGTACATCAACTACAATGTTATCAATTCATTACATTCCCATGACCTTCCTGATTACCAATACAACATAAACCCAACCATTCATATGATCCAGTCCTATACTACAAGTATCTGTTACAGAAAAATGTCACTGGACGACTGGATGCTACATTTGACCAAGGCAGAGTACCAATATTACCATGCAAAGTAGAAGATAAACAAATATAAACTATGGGCCCTGCATTTTACTATTCAACTTGGGCTAAAAAGTTTGTCCCCTGGTTCAGAAAATGTCCAAATCTGCTTTATTTTAAAAAATTGTAATATATTATTCTTCAACTATATATAACAATACCTCTTATAACTTACTGTTCCAGTGCTGGCAGATATTTTTCTTAGATTGCAAGGTCCAGTTTAATAGCCCTACTTAAAGAGAGTTAAAACAAGCTCACTGTTTGTAAACATCTCCATTTCAGCTCTCAAACAGAATGAACACCCGCTTTTGTCCTATGTTTCCAGGTTTTGTGTTGAAATCAGACAAAGTGAAAACTATAAATGACGCCCCCAAATTATAGTACCTACAAATCGTTCCTTCTCTGCTACATTCATAGTTATAAACCATTCTTCACGCTGCATGTCTCAATTTTGCTGCTGCTTTCTAGCTAGGACAAAAGCCAACAACCACAACGGCAAAAGAATGAAGCTTGCTAATCATGGGGACATTTTTTTATTTGGCTTCTAAACTTACTCATTCAGTAACGCTTTCAGATGGAGCTGCAAGCTGCGTACTGCTGTGTGAACGTTACTCAGTTCTCTTGACTTCTGTTGAGTTTTGGATAAACGCTGGGGTACTGACTGGTGCTGAGTTTCAAAGTACCGATAAAACTCATAGCTGCGCTTAAGCTCTTCCAAGCAGGCAGAATGAGCATGAGGTAGACCTTGAGTCACATCAGATAACATATGATGAGGCAAAAGTGCTGGAGTAAGTAAGGGCCCGGGAGGTGAATTAGCTGTAGAAAGTAATAGGGCTAACCGTCTGAAGAACTCTGAACTCTGTGCCACCCAGAGTTGAAACAAAACCTAAAAAGAAGAAGGGACTGTATCAATTAAAAAAAAAAAAAAAATTGGTCAAAATTCAAAACAAACTAGAAATTTGTTTATCTTAACTTCTGGTTAAATTTCTTACTTTATCCTAAGTAATGAATAGCTGAGCTTGAACTAATCCTGAAGATTAGCCAAGAATGTTAGATCGAATTATGTAGTCATGGCATGTGGGAACTTCTAATACGAATATAGCATGTAATACCAGTATATACTTTAGAACAGTTCTATCCCAGAAAAGAAGTGTTGATAACAAGATACATCTATTAGAAGTGAATATTCCTTGATGAATTACTTAAAAATTTTACACAAAGTAGAAGACAGTAGGAATAATGGACCTATAGAAGTCCAAAGAAATGAGTCAGTGATGCATCCAGAATTTAGGGTTCAAAATTATACCACTATTTTGGCGTAGGAAATAGCTAAGAAATAACATAAAAATCAGTCCAGAGCATTCACATTTGAATGTCTGGCATGAAAAACTGCAAAACCCATTCTTGAGAGATACACCCTGAATCAACAAAGGATTTCTCCAGATGTAATTCTGTTCCACATGAGGACATGAGGACAATATCCGACAAATAAACAAATACGTAAGGAAGCAATCTAGTATGAATGAGAGTTAGCAGAGAATAAAAAGATAACTGCACACTTTGGATAATTCAGATTTCAATTTTTCATAACCATGAAAGTGGATATTACTTAGATTGCTTTATTAAGTGAACTTTAAGTTATAAAAACAATGAATTAAGGTAACTTAATATAAACCTGTTTTACCATTAACTTATTTTTCTAAACTGAGCAAGGTCAAATTTCTAAACTGCTAAAGACACACTGTCTAGGAATTCTTGAATTTATATAAACAGCTTACCTCGCAAGTCTTCTTATTTAACCATTAAGTTTTGTGACCACATGATTTTCTTTAGTCCTTCATTTGATCATTCATCAAATTCTTGAGCACCTAGATGTGCCAGGCACTGTTCTAGGTGCTGATAATATAACAGAATACACGTGAAAAAAAATCCCTTTCTTGATGGAACTTATATTCAGGTGGCAGGGGGAGCAAAAGATTCTAACAAGTAAAAATTGTTTTTTGGCTGATAAGCTACGGGAAAAAATACAGCAGAGAAGGGGAATAGCAAATGTGTGTTTATATGTGTGTACATGGGGCAAGAAAAGGGAGAGAGAGACAGAAGAGGGGAAAGATGGGGTGGCCAGGAAGGTCTCTGAAAGTGTCATCTGAAGGAACTGAGCCGTGGGGCTATCATCAGGGAGGAGAGTTACAGGGAGCAGGAGGTTTAAGTATAAAGTCCTGTAGTGGGAGTATATAGTACTTGGCACATCTGAAGAACAGCAAGGTCAGTGTCGCTGGATACATTAAGGGACATCGTGGTAAGAAATGAAGTCCCTGAAATAACTGGCTTTTACTCTAAGAAAAATGGGGAGCCACTGAAGGGTTCTGAGCAGAAGAGTCATATGATCTCAGTTATGCTCCAGGCAGAAGGATATTACAGTAATCCTGGTGGGAGTTAATGGTAGCTTGTACCACAGTGGTCAGTGGTTAAGAGGTGAGCAGTAGTGAGACTCTGGATATACCATGAAAGTAGAACCAATAGACGCTCTTGATGGATTGTTTATGAGAGAAAAAGTGTCGAAGATGATTTCAGAGTTTTGGGCCACACAACTGAAAGAATCAAGTTGGCATAGCTTACCACCACTTTTAAAAAGACTAATTATCGAATCACTGCCATATACTCCAGTTAAACCAAAACTAAGAAATATGCATTTCTTCCCATTTGTTGTTTGGATAGGGAAGTGGCTCTGGATGACAGGCTAACCATCACTTATGGGCAAATAGGAAATTTTGATTTAAAGCATTTTCACAAAATGTGGATATATTTTTTAAAGCAGGAAATATACTACTTTATAATGATGAAAAAACTAGTTAAAAATTTGAAGAAAAAGAGATAAGGACTCTATACTCAGTATTTTATATACATCGCCTTTGGGGCACAATGAGGAGGTAGCATTTCTTTCCAAAGGTGCAACACTTGCTAAGTTTTCCTGAGAGAAGATATGTGAACAATAAAATCTAAATCCAAAGGGTATTTTCTTTATAGGACACAATGAAAATTACAAAGGCGCTGATTTATTTGTAAACCGTCTTTCGCTACGTTTTAAAAAAAGCTTTAATTAGTGTTGTTCTTTAGAGAGAGAAATTTTCTTTAAAATTTAATTTACAAAATCCATTTTTAAATTCTTTATCTGGGTACAATGGCAACTATAGAAGGTGGCAAAACAGTTTTTGAACATTACAGAGGTTTTCAGTAGTTTATAAACTCTATAGACTTCAAGATAAAGCTTCTTGCAGAGGTTGACACTCCTGGTAATAACACAACACAATCACTCACTGGTTATAGATTACTTATGCGTCAAGATAAAGTAAAAGTCAAAGAAATACAGTTAGTCTAACTTGTAAAACAACTTGGGTGAGCAAAAAGGATTTAGCTAAAACTACCATCTTTTGCAAAAGTGGAATTACTGATTCAAAGCACATGAATTTTAAGGCACTTTGTATGTCAAATTGTATTTTTTTAAAAAAGATTTACTTGAGCGAGAGAGTGAGCATGAGTGGGGGGCATGGTGGAGGGAGAGGCAGAAGCAGACTCCCCGCTGAGTGTGGAGCCTGACTCAGGGCTCAATCGCAAGACCCCGAGATCATAACCTGAGCCGAAGTCAGAAACTTAGTTGACTGAGCCACCCAGGCACCCTATGTTAAGCTGCATTCTGAACAACTTTAGGGAACCAAGGAAACCAATAAGAAAATTATTGTAGCAGCCCAGGTAAGAAATGATGAGGGCTAGAATGAAGATGGAAGGAAGTGATATAGAAGGATGAGTTTAAATATTTTCAAGGTCAAACAAGAATCTACTGACAGACTGGATACAAGAGATTAAAAGGACAGATACGAGGGCTGGTATCCAGGTTTCTAGCTTAGTAAGTTCTCTGGTGCCATTTACTGAAATGGGTTAGAAAGGGGGTAAGAGTAAGTCAAGGCAAATTTCAAGTAACAGTAAAGGAAAAAAAAAACCGCCCAAAGAATGAGAACATTTATGTGAATTTGAAAAATTTAAAGATGTAGAGACTGATGCAGTCTCAAAACAAAATGGATCTTGGTGTATATGCTGTCAACTACACTTGCACTGGTTTTCACAGTATCAAGTGGAGTTTTGAAGACTAGAAACTAAGAAATATCTAAGTGGAGTTGGCTAAATACTGAAAAAGAATGTAAAGATACTCAGTTGACTATTTAAAACCACTACTAGAATCTCACCTAACACATGGTTCGTGTAACTTGCTTTATTTTGTTTCTTCCATCTTACAATTTTTCTACCACTCATTCCAAAGAATGTACCATAAAAATCATTATCAATCTTATATGACTGAACTTTTCTTTCCAATATTTACTGTTGTAGGACTATCATGAACATACTCTGAGTATATTTTGATTACTCAGATAAATCTTTAAGCTTAAGATTACTGAAGCGTACATACTTTTCTGAAGATTGGTATTAACTGCTAAAGTGAACAAATTTATACTTTTATTACTAGTGTGTGAGGTCTCTCTGCTCATAGATAATGAATATTATCACCTTTCAATATGCTTGGCAAAGTGTCTACTTACTACTAATGAGAATGAAAGTTTTATCATATTTATTGGCCATTTCTATTACTCCTTTTGTGAAGTCAGTCCATGCACCTGACATATCCTGTCTAGGTTTTACATACCTTAGTGCCCTTTATGTAGAGACAATTATATCTACCTTTGTTAAAAATCACTGCAATTTTTTTCATGTAGAAGCTTAATTCTTATATAGTTCAATATATCCTTTTATGCAGATTTTCCAAGGAAAGATGTAGATCTTATAAGTTCTTTATCCAAGTTTGTTAAAACAAAGTCATAGAATCACTCACATTGGTTTTCTATTAATGTAAATTCACTTACCTATAATTTTTATAGTAAGAATTTTAAGTATTTTTGATATCAAAATATAAGGATCTCCCCATCCAATCTTTACGATGCTCTCAACTTTTAAAGACAGCTTCACAAACATCAGGAAGGCTATTATGATGATGGTATTCAGCAAACAATAAAAGGGAACAGGTGGACCATTTACATTGTATAGCACAGAGGCAATCCAAGTGCATTTATCTTTTGTTCAGCCCTTTCGTTTCACAGACAGATTACCTTCAAAGCAGGGAGGCTGAAGCCATCTGTAAGGTTATGTGCTTCCTCTTCTGAAATTTGCTCTTCACTAAGTCCCAGGCCCAGCTCCTTAAAAGGCACCACACAGATGTAGTTGGTTACGTTGTCACTCTCAGAGTTCAGGGGGTAGGTTAAATTAGGTTAAGGCAATCAACAAAGCCTTTTCATTTAGAGTATAAAGGGTACAGTGAAACCATACAAAATTAACTTTATAATCTTTATTCTGAACTTTGACTGGAGGTGATGAATGTCTATCTAAAAAAAAAAATCTTGAAATCTACTATATTAACATACCTCAGGTATCTTACAGGATATTTTTGAATAAAGTATCTTTATATCTATCTAAAGAATTAAAAGTTTAACTTTTCACAAGTGCTAAAGTACTAACTTAGTTATTTTTGACAAGTACCTTTTGCAACTGTATTGTGTACTTTATTGTATCATGACTCAGATACTATCGTAAAGACATCTCTCTTCCTCCCAGTGTGCACACTGCAGAACACCATTAGCACTAAGCCTGTTCTATCTGGGTAGTTCCACACAGATTTCTGTTGTTTCTGCTTTCCCCTTCCTCACGGGCATCTATCAATTTACCATGTGATTTTTCCCCCCTTCATCAGTTTTTGTTTTGTTTTTTAATTTAAGGGGTGGGGGAAGGACAGAGGGAGAAAGAGAATCTTAAGTAGGCTCCAAGTCTCGACGCCCAGGATGGAGCCTGATGGCGCTTGATCTCACAACCCTGAGATCATGACCTGAGCCTAAATCAAGAGTCAGATGCTTAACCGACTGAGCCACCCAGGCACCCCCTCTTCAACAGTTTTTGTAAAGAATTAGATCCATACAGTTCTTGATACTGAACTATTTTTATATTTCCAACATACTCTTATCTGGTAATACATAGAACAATATTTTAATATAGTGCTATAGTAAATCTATAAATATTCTATTTAAATATTTTGTATCTCGATCTGTGAGTTTGGTCTAGTTTTTAATTCTATTTATAATTTGTGTTTTGGTACTGCAATTATAGACTCTTCATAAATACAATGATGTGTAGGGGAGGCTTTCTAACGTTTTCTATGGTCTAAACTAGTTTTTTGGAAAGCTATAAAACTACCTGGACCTGATAGTTAAAATTTCTTTTATTCATTTAGTTTTTGAACATGTAATATATTCGCAGGATTAAAAATTCATAGGGTATAAAAAGTTTATAAGGCATTTGAGAGTTACAGTAAAAACTACTTCTTACCCCTGTCCCTTAGCCACCTCATTCTCCTAGCCAAAAGCAAAAGTAATCACTTTTATTAGTATTCCTCAAGATATTCTTGTGTGTCTTTCAAGATACTTTCTTGCATACATGCATACATAAAAGCAAATCCAAATACAAATGTGTATGTGGGAATATGTATACATATGTACACAAGCACACATATTTATTCCCTTGTATTTATCTCCCATATATATATAGTCTCATACACACACACACACACACACACACACACACACACACACACAATCCCTGCTATGCACAAATGGAAGCATAGTGCAAATAATGCTCTGTACACTTCATTTTTTTTTCAACAACATGATTTGGACATCATTCCCCAGTAGTGCATCAAGAACTTTATCACTTTTCTATAGCTGCAAATTTTCCATTGTTTACATATAACCAGGTGTTTTCTTTTTTAAATGGAATATTTTTTATTACATACCTAATCTCTTTAAGTTTTTGAATTCTTCCTAGGTTAGTTTTGAAGATTTGTATGTTGATAAGAAATTATCCATTTCCTTTTACATTTTCAAAGTTGCTGCCACAAAGTTGTAGATATTATCTCCTTATAATTATTTTACTTTCCTCCATATCTATGGTTGCAGCTCTGTTCCCATTACTAATTTTGTATATTTCTATTATTTTTTACTTTGATCAGGCATGTAAGGGCTTATACTTATTGGTCTTTTCAAAGAAATAGTTTTGGATTCTTTTTTATTTTAATTCCCTTAAGTTTCTTGTGTGGTAAATATGTCCTGGTCCCTGTCTACCTCTGAATCACATCTCATACCCCAACTCCCAACTGCTGTACTCCAATCAGGCACCTGCCACAAGATCTGTATACTCACTGGTCCATCAAAATGGAACATGATCCTTCTCCTCATTCAAATGTCATTTTAAATGTCAACTCCTCAGGGAGGCCTTCCCCTATGATCCAATCAAAAGCTGTAACCTGCCAATCACTCTCTATCCTACTCCGTTGGGTTTTTTTACTTTATAACAGATAATGTGAAAATCTCATCTGTTCACTTTTTATTCATTATCTCATCCACTAGAAGGTAAGAGCCATGAGTACAAGGATCTTGTCTTTCTTGTTCAGTGCTAGGTTCCTATTATCCAGAAGTGACTGGCACAGGAAACTCATAAATTTGCAATCACTGTTAGGCTATCCCTTTTTTACTCCCTTACCTCTCACTAAACTTAAATACCCTGAGGCAGGGACCGTGTCTATTACGTGTACCACCATAAATCCAGTGGCTGGCATATTGCTTGGCACTGAGTTTATTCTCAATAAATATTTACTGAATGAGTAACTACTTGAAGTTCACATGCCACACTACCATATCTCTATTTCTTTCCATATCTTTGCTTCATTCTACTTGGAATGCAGACTCTTATTATACTCAAGGTCAACTCCTTGAAAGCGTTCTTCTGACCCTACTGGCCAAATACATTGTCCTGCTATATTGGAAGTCACCCTGGGCACTTACATTGTTTTATGAATACCAGTTTATCTACTGAATATACTCAAAAGTCTTTAAAAGTAGGTCATACAAGTTTTTACTCTATCTTTGTAACACAAAGCAGGCAGAGGGGGAACTGAATGGACAAGTTCATGACTAAAATTAAAATGCTTTCGATTTCCAAAGAAGTAGTACAATCTGTTATAGCTAAAAAAATAGACTATATATATATATATATATATATATATATATATATATAAAGATTTCAAGTCTTAAGTCCTACAGTCAAGACACAACTTCACCTCTTACTAGTTATGTAACACCAAGCAAATCACACAAAGTGGGGAGTTTATTTAGTTTTCCTCCTAAAATGGAGACAAGATCTACCTGGAAAGGTATATATAAAGATATAAAGCACACTGTAAACTTCAAGCATTATATTTATCAGTGCTATAGTACCCAAAATACCGAAGGTACAACTAGTATTTTTGCATTCCATTTACTCATAATTTAAGTGATCTATGAATCTTAACTGAAATTAAGATCCTATACACCTTTATTTCCTGATTAACAGAACTAATTTCCTGATGTAGTAAACTGAAGTGACAAACTTAATGTCATGCAGTCTCTGAGTGTTTATTATACACAAGATACTGTCTAAGCACTTTAGACTCACTAACTCATTTGATGTCAACAAAAACACAGTCAGGAAAAGTACATTGTTATTACCATTTTTAAAATGAATAAAGCAAGGTACAGAAAGTTAAGAAACTTGCTTAAGGTCACCTAGGCAGTAACTGATATAGCCAAAATTTAAACTTAGCCAATCTGACTTGAGAGCCTCTGTTTTTTGAAAAGGGAAGGATTTCCTGTTACCAGTTTATTTCCATGTCATGACACAAATTTGCCGGGTCCAGTAACTTTTAAAAATGTCAGGCCTAGCAAAACCAGATTCTTCTGACATTATTCTTTGGACCAGTAAAGGGAGGGCAGGGCCTTCAAGTTTTTTCCTTGTTGAAACTGAGCCTAGCAAGAACAGAAAAACTTTCTTCCTGTCTGTTATTGTTATTCCCCCTAGAATGCATTTCCAGTTTTAAAATAGAAGTGATGGGGGCGCCTGGGTGGCACAGCGGGTAAGCGTCTGCCTTCGGCTCAGGGCGTGATCCCGGCATTATGGGATCGAGCCCCATGTCAGGCTCTTCCTCTATGAGCCTGCTTCTTCCTCTCCCACTCCCCCTGCTTGTGTTCCCTCTCTCACTGGCTGTCTCTCTCTCTGTCGAATAAATAAATAAAATCTTTAAAAAAAAAAATAAATAAAATAAAATAAAATAGAAGTGATGATGAAAATTAGCTTCAAAATAGGCAATCTCAGTTTACACTTAACTTTTACAGGATGCAACTATACTATCTATATTCGTGACTCTAGAAGCAAATTTATTCTTATATATAGACAGAAAAGGATATTTTTTCAGCATATATAGGGTAGCTAGCCTTGCTGCTTGGAAGTTGGCTCTGACAGTTCTGTAGACAGCTTTCCGAAGACCGATGAGATGTTGACTGGGATGCTGTCCAGCTTTATTAAATGAGCAAGCAGCACTGACCCTGTCAAGCAAACTTGAAAAGTAAAATGTGATACAACTGTACAGGTGTCCTAAAGTTCTTGTTTCCTAAATCCACAATTCTATTAAACTTACAAAAAAAAATCATTTTTCGTGGTCTTTATTAGAAAATGATTGTAAATATCCCAACTCAGGTTTCATAAATAACCATTTCCCTGATACATATATAGCCACCAAAAAAAAAGACAAATGAAAAATTAAAATCTCAAAGAGTAAAGGCTTCTTTTGATTTGGGGAAACAATAAATTTTAGTCAAAATATAGTAGAAATGTACAAATACTTATGTAAGACATTGCAACTTTTTGATATAGACACTCTACTTGCTAAAATATACTAAAGTGGTACTACTGTACATTGTTTTCAAAACCTGTCTATCTATAATAAGTATGAAAGCCTTAATTACAAATACTTTTACATTCTTAATATGCATTTATGTATGTTCATCAATCATATTTTTGGTCACTTGTACAGAACAATCAAATACTGTGTAGAAATACATTCTGTACCTTCATAAAAGTAGGGTAAAATGACTTACCCACCTGCTGCCACTGGCACTTACCTACTCAAAATGAAGTAGGGGACGCAGAGAGATAACGGGACCAGTGGCCAACAGGGGAATGCAAGTAGAAAGGCAAAGGAAGGGTTACTAGGTAGTAGCACAGCTACTCTCAAAACTATTCAAGAGGAAGCACATTTCATAGCACTTTCCAAAAGATAAATGGGGAGTACCTATTTGCAATAATGATGTATAATATATCATGCTTTTATGAATAAAATGAAAAATAATTACATATTATACAGCTATTGGATAATAGTTTTTTTTTACCTAACCAGTAACCTCTCCCAGTAGCAAAACAAAATACTGGAATTTATAAATTTCTTACACTATCTTTAACCACATATTTGCAAAATAAGACCTCTAACTCAAAACTCTTAAAATACTAAACCAAACTAAAATATATTCAGGCATTAAAAATCTATTAAAAAGACAGAGGACAATGACTGATAGGCTTATTTTTAAATAACAAAATGAGGCAAAGAATGGTTAAATTCTTTGCTAGAGTGGACAAACTGAAGTGAACAAAAGAGGACACGTTTTCAATATATGGCACTATTATGTGAGTTTCATTTTACTAATAAATCGGTTTTAAAGATGAAAATATTTCCAAAAAAGTTATGGTTCAAGATTCATTACCCCTCATAATTTTTCTCAATCCATTATCTAGTTAGGTGGAAACAAGTGAAACAATTTTTGCCAACATTTCTTTTGCCTGCTTGCATGTCACTGGATATAAGTCATAATCCAGAGGTCAAGCATGTCTAGGTGGCCCATTTTAGCTCTTCATGCCAATTCTATAACGTAAATTGGAAAATGACAAAAAGCACAGAATCCCCTATACATGCCTATGCATTAAATGGACACATAGCCACTTTGCTTAACCAGTCAGACTTCTCAATGAAATACTGTGCAAATCAAGAATGAAAAGGAGCTATTACTCAGTGGTGTTTTTAACTTTTAAAATTGAGATGTTCAAACAACTTAATATTTGCTATGCTCTACCAACAAGTAGACTTTAACTACAATAAGAAGGACAAAAATTAACAGAGAACTATTACATGTTGAATTGAGCAGAAAGAGAAGTTATAAAAATCTCTCCCATGGCTTGGATTGTTTAAACACTGTTCTAGAACACAATAGAGTAAAGAATGAGATGACTACTGGAGATTCTTCCACTTCCCTGTTTCGTGATTTTCCACATACAGCTTTTCCTCAGGACTGTTTAAGTTAATAAGCATGGCAGAGTGAAGAACGAGGTGACTACCCAAGGTTCTTCTGCTCTCCCTTGATTTTCCAGATACAAGTAATTAAGAGCAGTACTTATTCTTCACCATATACTTACTTTCTGCCACCTACAGATTGCAAAGGTTATATGAGTTAAATAAATCATTAAATATACTACAGTACAACTGTCATTTGTTAGATAGGCAGGCAGCCTAGCAGACTGGAAAAAGCTCTAGAGTCGGGTGGACTGGATCTGAACATTTGCTCTACCACATGTAATTGTATGCTTTTAGTTATATACAAAATTACCTAGCACAGTATTTTGAACATAAATGGTGCTCAATAAATATAACCACCCTTTTAATAATAAAATAAATATCCTATATATCCAGTAGCTTAATATTTAATTAAGACTAGACTAGACTGGTGAATATTTAACTTCCTATAAGAATGTGAAACATCATTATTTGCATGATATTCTGAGAGTATTAGTGCCATAATATCTGCTAACATTTACCTAAAGAACATTATTAATGCGTGGCAAAATTTTTCAAAATGAATTCAAGTGCGATACATCTATCATTTAAACTGAGAAAAGAGAGCATCTGGCAGGGAGTAAAGGAAACAAACATTTGTTGGGTAACTTTGCATGCTAGGTTCAATGTTAGGCTCTCTCTATTATCCCATAAAATAATCACGTGGTAACACAGAAATAATCATAATTCTCAAAGCTCTCTGATTTCTCAAAGTAGATAAGCAGAATCATAACTACATGTTAAATCCAACTTATAATGTATTTGTTCTTTCACAGTTGAGACTTAAGTGCCTAAGAAAAACCTACTTTTTTCTATAAATGCAACACAGAAATGAAAATAGGTAATAAATATTCTAATTTATCTGTATAGTAGAAAAGAATTATTTAAAAAATAAAATGAAAAATGAACTCACAGTGTAAATCCTCTGGAAATGACTTCAGTTTCTTGAATGAGACGTAAAGCTTTTCTCACAAGGTTAGTAAAAGCTCGGCTATTTGTTGCTGTATCTTCTAAACGGACACTGTATTTTTTTAGAGTTACTTGTAGTTTGGCTGTCCTCCATAATCTCAAAGCTCTTACGATCAGAAAAATAAATAGAATCACTCCCCATACCAGCCAGGAAGATACAATCCACCAAGTGGGAAGCATAATGAGCAAACTAATAAAGGCAAACAGCACTGAGACATCCCTATAACAGAGAAACCAAGAAAATGATATCCATCAGACTAGAGAAAGATGTGTTAGTCAGTAATTTAGATTTACTAAAATAGATAAAATGCTAGCTTCTTTGTAAAGTGTGACTTAAAAAATGTGACATTTAAACAAGTAATATGAAATAGTTTAAAACTAGCAAATAAACAATGGTGCTTAGGTATTAAAATCTGAGCTAAGTTTAGGTAAAGGACATAAGAAATAGGTGTCTTCTGAAATGACTTTTTTTTCCTCAAAGATATGGACTCTTCTAACCTAAAAACAGAGTTTAAAATCCAATTTTACGGGGCGCCTGCGTGGCGCAGTCGTTAAGCGTCTGCCTTCGGCTCAGGGCGTGGTCCCGGCGTTATGGGATCGAGCCCCGCATCAGGCTCCTCCGCTGGGAGCCTGCTTCTTCCTTTCCCACTCCCCCTGCTTGTGTTCCCTCTCTCGCTGGCTGTCTCTGTCAACTAAATAAATAAAATCTTTAAAAAAATAATAATAAATAAAATAAAATAAAATCCAATTTTACAAATTTAAAAGTAAAAATAATTTTTACTAATTTTTAATATTAAAATGTATTTTAATATCGTCATGAGTTCTTTTCCCAAAGTCAGATACTAATTATTTGCAAAGAAATAAGTATGTCAAGAAAATATAAGTATTTTTCCAGTAGAAATAATACACTCGAGTAACTGTTTCAGTAAAGTCATCTAATTTTAATAATCATTATCATAAATCTGGAATACATATACTTACCGCAGCCCATAATATGCACAAACTTTGTACTTTTACACTGCTTTAAGTAAAAATATATATGAGATTTTTTTCCTCTAGATTAATTATAAATCTACAGACTAAACTACATCTTTTAAGCAATGAAGGCTTTGATAAAAATGCATATAAGAAAAAGGTGACTATAGGGAGATGTGTCTGAGGATATCTAAAAAGACATAAACAATACTTGAAGACAGTTATAATCAAATTATAAAGAAAGTCACATGTAAGAATGCTTCCTAATAAATATTTATCTGCCCTAATTTCTCTTGGAATCTTAACTTTCAGATGATACTGGTAATATCAAAGCAAAATCTCATCATATACTTTCATGCATTAATAGCGAAGTCTAAGTATTTACAAGCCTCAGGGTTGTTTAATCACATCTGTGCCTAAAGGAAACTTGAGAGTTAAAGCTGTAAAATTCTTAAAACCCTGGTTCCCTCTAGCAGCTCCTTGCATTCTTATATTTGTAAAGGATAAGATGCTTTACTTCATCAGGATTTGGAAGACATACTTTGCTACCTGTTACAATATGAAGCATTTGTCAACATGACAGGAGAGACAGATAAATTCAGAAATTTGAGGCCAATGTTATGTAACTACCTGTATAACTTGAATAGTTCAAGCAATGATTTTGTTTACTTAATAAACTCATACTTTAATAGGAAGAGGACATGAACAATTCATATATACAATCCTTTTGCTGTTTGTTCTAAAAACATAGGACTTCCACATTAGACCCAAATACTTCAAGTAGTTGAAAAGTTTTAGGATTGAATTGTCAGTCTATTTTCTATGGCTTCTCGGCCAAGAAAGCAAGAATTGACAGTTTACCTCCATGTTCCATCCTATTTTTTGATGTTTCTACAGTGTGTTTATGATATAATCTATTAATTTTAAAGATACATAAAGAACTGGCAAGGACTGCATACACACACGTGTATAGGCATATGGGTAAGAGAGATTCTTGGGGCACATGTTATGCCTGCTTGTTGGGTTATTAAACACAGAAGTAATTATACTGAATTAAAAATATGTAATAATCGGATTTTTTTAAACCTCTGGGGTATCGTTACATTAATTACAATGTTAAAATATACGGAATGTTTATAATTTCTTTACAGTGGAGAATATGATGATGGATTTCCTCTGCTAATACCATATATGTAAGCAAGGGATAGATGTTTTCTGGACAGTACCAAATATTAGGGGTTGCCAGGGAGCAAAGTGTTGGAAGGTGTCCATTTTCCTGTTGTTGAGGTTGCCCTGCAGACAGGATACTGGGATCAAGTAGCTCAATCAGCTCCACATCCTCTTGTAACAGGACTTCCTGTTGCAGGATGGTATGTAGTGAGTCGAGTCGGAATCCAATATCCTTGCCATTAAAAAACCGGAAGAGAGGCATTATTACATACATAATTTTGTATTAAATGCTAAGCTCCTAATGTGCTAACAAAATTTAGGGTATTTATTTTCAGTATGGCCTCCAAGGGGAAGATACAACAGTCCAATCTATCTTTAGTATGATGTATGGGGTTTTAGTTTCACCATAAATGTGAAACAATAAAAACTGAGATGGATGTTATTGAGCCACCAGATGTGAAATATAAATTTTTAATAACGAAATGTGAAGTAACTAAAGACTAATAAACCCGTCTAGTTAAGCCTAATTAAATTGTTGGAACAGAGCATGGAAACTATAATCCTGTAACCTAAATTGCTGCCCCTGGATACTGTTACAGTGAGAATTAAATCAGTAGGATCCAGGCCTTCTAAAAATGGACATTCGGATATTAAAAACACAACATTAAGGAATGTAATGCAAAACCACACTAATATGTGCATAGCACTTTATAGTTTACAAAATGCTTTCACATATACTAGCTCATTTATTTTTTCCTCTTTCCTTCTATCTATTAAAAAATATTATATATACCAAGAACCACGCTTGACACCAAGGGCACGAAAAATGAGCATAACATACAAGTCTCTACTCCTTATTAAAGAGTTCACAGTTTAAAGAAGAGGACTGAAAAGTAAGCGGTTACAGCATAATGTGCAAAGAAGTTCGATGAGTTAGACCTGGGTTATTATGAAAATGGCAGAAAGGAACCAAAACTTGTAATGAAGTCAGAGAAGGGAAAAGAGGTGATCCCTGAGCCGAGTCTTAAAGTATGAACAAGAACTGACCAGATAAAACAGTTGGAAGAGGGGGATGGGAAGAACAAAATCCTCTTTAGAACTTCAAGTCATTGCTTTTAGTTTCACATAGAGTGTACATGGTAAAAAGGTGAGAGATGAGGGAACCTGGCTGGCTCAGTAGCAGGAGCACACAATTCTTGATCTCAGGGTTACGAGTTTGAGCCCCACGTTGAGTGTAGAGATTACTTAAATAGATAAATTAAAAAACAAAAACAAAAAAGGTAAGAGATGAAGTAACAATATTAGGAGTACACAGGTTAACTTTCACAGTAACCCCCATGATGTACATCTTCATCCTTCTCTCTGTTCTACTGAGGAGAAAACTAAAGCCCGAAGAGATTAACTTTCCAAAATGCTGATTTCAAATCCTAAGTCTTTGGTAATCAGTTACACTTCCCTACATAGAGTCTGCTGTACGAGAAAATTTGAAGTTTTATTATGCATTAAATTTAAGAACAGAATGATCCTACTGTAAGATAAAAATAAAGAGAACTTTTAATGGACAAGGCCTTTAGCTATTAAAGTAAAACCAATTAGGTCTAGGGTTTCAAGGCAATGGGTCTGCTCTTAGCCAGTTAACTATTCCTACACAAGAGCCTACCCACCCTGCTTAAGCTGATCATAATGGGGACTAAATAGGGATGCAGTGATCCATATACCCAACTATTGAGTGAATGTCCTCTTGATTGTGTGTTATACATTACTTTTAGAGAAGGAGAAGAATGTTTTTAATTAACATTAGTCCTATAGGGATACATTTATTGATTTTTTTCTTTTTTTAAAGAAAGCTCTACTCCCCAGGGGCGCCTGGGTGGCTCAGTAGGTTAAGCATCTGCCTTGGGTTCGGGTCATGATCCCAGGGTCCTGGGAGCCCCCCACAATGAGCTCCCTGCTCAGCAGCTTCTCCCTCTGCCAGCTGCGCCCTCCCCCGCTCATGCTTGTGCACTCTCTCACTCTCTCTCTGAAATAAATAAAATCTTTTAAAATAAGGAAAGAAGAAATTAGAAAAAAGATCTATGCCCAATGTGGGGCTTGAACTCACAACCCCAAGATCAAGAGTCACATGATCTACCTACTGAGCCAGGCAGGCACCCCTTTATCGATATTAATTCTCTAAAACAAAAACATCTTCCTGGAATGATGGTCATCTTTTTAGCCTGGTATGGCATTTTTAGCATCTACTGACACACCCTGCACGTACCTGTGCAGTACTTTTGTTTCATATTTGAACCATTGCCTCTTCTCTCTTCTTTCTCTCCCTTTCCTTTTTCCTTTCTCTTTCTTTTTCCTTCCTTCCTTTTTTAAAAGTACAGTTATCACACAATGTTACATTAGTTTCAAGTGTACAACACAGTGATTTGACAACTCCATACATTATGTTAGGCTCACCACAAGTGTAGCTACCATCTGTCATCATACAATACTATTACAGTAGCACTGACTGAAGTCCCTGTGCTATGCCTTTCATCCCCATGACTTATTCATTCTATAATTGGAAGCCTGTACCTCCCACTCCTCTTCACTCATTTTGCCCATTCTTCTATCCCCCCACCCCTCTGGCAACCATGTTTGTTTTCTGTATTTATGGGTGTGTTTCTACTTTTTTGTTCTGGTTTTTAGATTCCACATATACATGAAATCATATAGTATTTGTCTTTCTCTGACTTATTTCACTTAGCATAATATCCTCTAGGTCCATTCATGTTGTTGCAAATGGCAAGATCTCATTCTTTTTTTATGGCTAATATTCATGGTATATAACTATCATTTCTTCTTTATCCATTCATCTATTGATGGACACTTTGGTTGCTTCCATATCTTGGCTATTGTAAGTAATGCTGCAATAAACATAGGGGTGTATTTATCTTTTTGAATTAGTGTTTTTATTTTCTTTGGGTAAATAGCCAAATAGTGGAATTACTGGATTAAATGGTTTTTCTAATTTTTTGAGGAACTTTCATAATGGTTTCTACAGGGGCCACACAAATTTACATTCTCACTAACAGCATGAGGGTTCCTTATTCTCCACATCCCTGGAACATTTATTTCTTGTCTTTTGGTACAGGCATTCTGGTACAACAGGTGTCAGGTTGTATCTCATCGTGGTTTTGATTTGCATTTCCCTGATGATTAGGGATGCTTAGCATCTTTTCATGTGTCTCCCTTCTCTCCTCAGAATCATGATTCTGGGCGCCTGGGTGGCTCAGTCAGTTAAGCGTCTGACTCTTGATTTTGGCTCAGGTCATGATCTCAGGGTCATGAGACTGAGCCCTGCCTTGGGTTCTGTGCTTAGCACGGAGTCGGCTTGGGATTCTCTCTCTCCCTCTCCCTCTGCTCCTTTCCCTGCTCTCTCTCTCCCCAAAATAAATAAATAAATAAATAAATAAATAAATAAATAAATAAATAAAACCTTAAAAAAAATCAGAATTCTAACATTAGGAACCAATTAATTAATTGACACTCTACCCCACTTTCATAAACAGAATAGCATAATTCACTTTATACCACTGTTAGGGAAGGGTTCCCACCCCCATGGGAAGCAAGGAGGGTAGGAGGAGGAACACGGCAGCTTTTCAAGTAATCTTTGAAATAAATCTCCACACATTGGCCTTATTATTTGATTTGATTATTTTTCCATACAAAGCAATATTAAAATATTAAGGATTAAAAATTAAGTTTTTGCTACAAAAGCTTTAAATTGTACCTTTTATGAGACCTCTATGACCTATATATGGGTTATTAAAGAAGCCTAACTAAAGGAAGGCTAAGGCTCACAGAGAGGGGGAAAGCTATTAATGTAGAATGGGAGATTTCCCTCTTCGTAGCTCCTTGAATAGAACTGCTTAATCAGGTACACACTTTCTTTAACACCATCCTTGGCATCAGACCTGTGTGCAAAACTGGGTTGTTTCCTCAAAACTATTGTGCTTTGAGGCAATACTAATAGCTTTGGGAATATCTGATTCAAGAATGTGACAAACTGAGGCACCTGGGTGGCTCAGCTAGTTAAGCGACTGCTTGGGCTCAGGGCGTGATCCCAGGGTCCTGGGATGGAGCCCCATGTTTCTCTCTCTGTGTCAAATAAATAAGATCTTTAAAAAAAAAAAAAAAGAATGTGACAAACTAACCACCTACAATCACCCAAACATACAAAAAAACTTCAAAGTCACTCTAAATAACTAATGCAGTATTATCTAGTAACTCTACTGCCTCTACAAAGGAAGAATTTGAACTATATTCTGATCATTATAGCTATAATAGTAAATCAGATTAAATCAATGAATCAAAATTTTTTAAGGATAAATTCTAAAATTGTGTATTTGCAATATGACAATCACATTAGTGGGAAAATAGACACCTGCTAATATTAAGAAACATTTCACAGTAACCCTATTTGAACTCAGGTCCAACTCTCAAATAAATGAAGATATTTAAAAGGTACTACTTCTGACTGACTAAATATTAGTAGGTATCATCTGTATGGCTGGGTGCTCTGTGTTGTGGGGAGGTGTACCATGCTAACTCTGGCTCACCCTCAATAAGTTTGAGTGCCAAGACATAGTTAGTACCTAGGTTTATATCCTGGTTCTACATCTTAAGTTAGTAACTTCTCTGTTTCAGTTTCCTCATCTGCAAAATGAGGATAAGAATAGTACCTACTTCATAGTGTTGTCGTGAGAATTAAGTCAGTCAATATTTATAAAATATTAAGTGTCTGGTACACAGTAAACACTTACATAATAGATACAATGTAAGTGTTAGCTGTTAATGTTGTTAGTACACATGAAATAATTAAAATACAATAAAGAAAAGCACACATAATAGAATACAAAACCCACAAAACATAGTATGAATAATTATTACTACATTGTTGAAGAAAATAAGAGATCCAATAGGCTGAAGTTTGTGGGAAAGGCCTGAGGAAGAGTTAGGACTGTTTATTGAAAAGACTGCAATAAAAGAGAAAAAATGGAAAGAATTCTACCATAGTACAAAAGCACAAACACAGACATACAGAATAGATACGGAATAAAAGAAAAGGAAGACTGGGTTGGCTGATGAAAATATTGGCTGGAAAGACAGTTTAGGACCAAATTATGTAGACTCTTTCATGCTGAAGTGATGAATTAGATTTGATTTGATGGGTAAACAGGGATCTTTTAAAGATCTGAATGGAAAAATGGTATGAGAAGGTTAACTCAGAAGATTTCTGCCTATGTGGAATAAAAGGGTATGAGAAGCACAGCTAAAGAATAAAGAGATTTCTGTTTTTACTCCTAGGGTTGGAGAAGGGAACTATTCATGTGTCAATATATTTCAGTGATCTTTTATATTTTTTAATATATAGTGTTGTTTCATAAAGTTGATGAGGACCAAATGAGATAACATGTGTGAAAGCACTTTACAGGCTAACAAGTGCTTAAAAAGTGCTAATACCCCTACCATTATAGTTGTTATAAAAGAACTTTTTAAAAAATCTTCAACAAGTATTACTTTAATAAAAAGGAGTAATGGCAAAAGGTTCAGCTATCATGGAGCAACTGTCAGTATTTTTATAAAAGGAAAGAGGGACTGGTTCAATATCTGTATTGCCAACAAAACTTTTAAATATGTCATAGTCAAGGGAAAAGTCAAGCATCTCATGCCAGAAGCCACAGGGTATTTCCTTGTTCCATTACTAGTAAATTATTTCTTTGGTATGTACTTCTTACAGTTCTCTATAACACAGGCACAAAAGGGATGCATATAAAGCTGGCACTTTACAGTGAAACATGTGGCCAGTGACAAAGGACCAAGAATGAAAAGATCAGGACTATGTAGACTACAACTAAGCCACAGAAAAATGTATTTGGATCCATATACCTTACCACAGTCCTAGTATCACTGAAGAATGAGGATGGCTCCACCTGGATAGAGAGGATATTCTACGTAGGTGAAAAGACACTTCATTGACCTTCTCAACATACCTACAAAGATGAAACCCTGAACAGAGAACTTGCCCATCTGGATTGCTAAAAAAGTAATTTTAGTCAGTCAATACATAATAATACTCAAGCTAGAGAGGTAGTATGTTATAATGGAGAGCCTAGGCTTTGAAACGGGAGACCTGAGTTCAAATTCTAACTCTATCACTTTCTAGCTGAACATTCTTAAACAATTCACTTAATAAGTATTTGTAAACAAAACTGAACTGTCTGCATCTCAGGCTTTCTAATTGGTAAAATGCACTAAACCTTTTAGTGTTTGGATTACCAAATCAAAATGTGAAAGCACTTTGTAAACATCTCTTTACAAATGGTAATTTACAAGAATGATAATTATCATCTTAAGGTCATAGGCCAGCAGAGGATCCTGAAATCTGCTTACTTGTAACTTGATTACTCCTTCTGAGAGCGATGAGAACTTCATAATTCCAATTTTTTAGCTATACTACCTGGATTTTGCACTGCTTAGGATGTACAAAGTTGAAGCACTCTCTCTTGGGGATCAGCAGTCAAATACCAGATCTATTACAGTTGAGAGTAGGGGGGGGAAAAAAGCAAGCCTCACAGGAATCACAAAGACTCTCAATGGTCACAACCCCAAGTCTTTGGAAAATTCTGTGATTATTAGTCTTGGGAGACTAAATTTTACATATGAAATTATCAGAGAATGATAGATTAACAATAAATAAATTAGGGGGGAACCACTTTGATTCTGCCCAAACTTTGTAATCATAGACTGTGAGATAAGGATACAGACAGTCAAGCTCCTAATGAAAAGCAAGAAGATCTCACTAATAGATATATTCCCTTCCCTACTGAGAGGAATACTTGTCAATGGAGGAAGACGGCAGCAGGAAATTAGTAACCTAACAAGTAAGTATCAATAACTACCAGTATATTCTATTTTAAATGGCTAATAACCTCTTGGAAGAACCAGGAAATAATACTGGTAAATCCAAATTCAAATATCCACAATTACGGAACAATTTCTTGGTCTTTTTTCTTTTTTTTTTAGGTGATACCAACAAACTTTATTAACACTTCACGAAGCAGGCAGTCTCCTTTCAGAGAACGGCCCAGATTTTCTATTTAGAATCAATTACTGCCCAAATCAGTAGCAAAACAAATTCTGATTCATTAGATTTTGTCACTAGTAAACTGGAGCCCTGAAAACTGACAAAAAGAAGTAGAGCAAACACTTACCAACTTGTGAAGTAAGTCATCTTTCTTATTGTACTGAGAAAAAATCCAACTTTTGATGGTTTCAGCCACTTTTAACAGGATGCCTTGCTAAAGGAGATGAATGACATTGTATAGGATTTATTAAACCACCCCAAACAGCAGAAAAACTTCAAATAACTTACTTCTAATTAATCAGAATTTTTATTAGAAAAAGGGAGAAAAAATCATCTAGGTTATATCCTTTGTCAATATGTCTCAGGCTCCTTAATAATTCCCAGATTTACTTACACATCAGAATCACCTGGAGATTTTAGTTAGAAATATTCTTGGGTCCCCGAACTATAGGTTCAGATTCAATTAGGTTTTGAATGAGACCTGAAAGCAGATTTTTTAAAGAGCACTCAGAAGTTATCCTGATGCAGCCCATTTATTGGGTACACCATATACTATCTATGTCAAGATGATGATAGTATGTATTCCAAAATGAAAACCATAGGATGCTCTAAGTTCTCAAATACTAAGAACATTTCATTCCACAACACTAAGGCAGAAAGACATTTTAACCAATTTTAGAAAAAGTGTCTCATATTGAAATAAAAGTCATACTGAATCAACTAAAAATTTAAATTACCTTAATGTTAATAATAGCCCATTTCCATGCTAGTAAATGGAGTTTACATTCATTTAGTGGTTACTATATCCTGGGTACTGAAAAAGGGTCATAGGAACAAAGATGGATACACGTAACTGCTGTTTTCAAGAACTTAGTATAGAAGAGATGGTATGAATAATTACAAACCAACATAAAATATGGGAAAGTGTGGGAAAAGAAGTCAAGAGGTGCTAACGCTGAAGCTATGCCCTAACAGTTGAGCATGAATTTAGTAAAGGAGGGAAGAACATTCTGGGCAAGAGAACAGGATGAAGAAAGGGGACAGCCATGGAAGTATGTCACAGGCATGGTGGCATGGTCTGGGACAGGCTAACATCAAAGGGAAGAAGGGAACAGTTATGATCACTGAGAGGGGTTTTAAAGGACTTTGGTCTTATATGCCCTAATAGTTTACTTTATCCTGTAGGCTGTGAGGAGCCACTAAAGATTTTTAAGCAAGGAAATGTAACAATAAAAATCAGCATTTAAGAAAAATAACTGGCTACAGTACACAGGCAAGCCTGGCAGGAAATGACTGTGCCAAAAAGCCTGATTAGGAGGATATTTAATAGTCCTGCTAAATAATGACAAAGGCCTCAAGTAGGGTAGCAAAAATGGTAATGGATAAGGGTTGGATTTTAGAGACATAAGTTCACCTGATATATCTTTCAGTGACCAAATTAATGTGGGAGTGATAGGAAATCTTAAGATAACTGAGAGAATGGTAATTTGGGAATATGGAAAGAATACTTTGTTTTATACATATGAATCTGAGTTTCCTGGGACACAGGCCAGGTGAAAATGTTTAACAAACGTCCAGAACTCAGTGAAGACAGAGAATGCACGTAAGTGGCCAATGAGGGCAAGAAAGTAGATGAGATCACTCAGAAAAACAGACCAAGCAGAGAAGAGGCCTGATGCTAAAACTTTATGGAAGGAACATCTAAGAATAATCACAGGAAAAGAAACTAGAAAAATATACAGAACATGAATATTCACGGTGAGAATACCAGTAAGAGTACTCAATAAGTACTTCACAATAACATTAAAAAATAAAAGTTAAAAAAGGGCAATTAAGGCTAGTGACAGTTTCACCACCATCTCATATTATACAAAAACTTTGCTTTCCAAAGAAAATAACTGGTACTTCACTGCTTGAACAGAACTTTGGGGGCAATTCTAAAAATATATCCCTGGAGAAAGAACTAAATAATACAACAAATCTTTCTGAAATTTAGCTGTCCCAGATTTAGAAAAACTCCATTTTAGAAAAATATAGCTCATCCAGTTGAAATGTGTAATATGAAAGTAAAGGAACTTTCTAGACATGTTATTTTTTTAAAAAACATTCTCTGGCTATTTCTCCATTTCTGAGAACCAGTAAACCTTAAACTCTCATTTTATTTATTATAAATTAATAATAATACTTCTATATGTAAAAATACCTGTCATAAGTGAAAAGGATTAAATACCTATAAAACCCAAGTTTGAACAACAACAAAAAAAAAGGCCAATGCCCATATCCTGCCTAAGACTATCCCTTGGCCCATTCTTTGTCTTTTGTTGCCAAGTAATCTCAAATCCAAGTTTTAATCTATAAATAACCTATTAGCTATATCCTTCGGTTTTGCTTTCAAAAGTCTTCCCAGGAACATTCACATTTGAAAGGGGCAGAGAGAAGAAAGAGTTTTATTTATTTATTTATTTTTATTTTTTTTTAAGGATTTTATTTATTTATTCGACAGAGATAGAGACAGCCAGCGAGAGAGGGAACACAAGCAGGGGGAGTGGGAGAGGAAGAAGCAGGCTCCTAGTGGAGGAGCCTGATGTGGGGCTCGATCCCATAACGCCGGGATCACGCCCTGAGCCGAAGGCAGATGCTTAACCGCTGTGCCACCCAGGCGCCCCAGAAGAAAGAGTTTTAAGTCCAGAGGACTAGCAAACTGGTTCTGATCCGTGTAAGCTCTAACTCTCTAATTCCTACCCTGTAAGTATCAGTGAAAAAAACATTTCTCTGGTATTTATTCTACTCTTGCAAATGGGCTCAGTTTGGTTACCTCATATTTTAGGAGGTTTTCTAAGAAGAGGAGAAAAGAGACTTTCCTCTCTATCACCACAGAGTAAACAACTAATTGAAAACTTAAAAGCCTCCTCCCAAAAATAATGATGTCTCGTAATAAAACACTGATTAAACTAGAATGTTCAAGAAATGAGGTAATCTGGTTTATTTTTTCTATTAAATTAGAATTTCTTTTGTTAAAACTGCAATGTACTGGAATTTTTTGAATTTTATTAAATATGGCTAATAGAACATAAATGAATCTAGTAAATGCATTTTACAGAACATAATTAGTGGAAACTCTTCCAGTATCTCAGCCTCACAATGTTGTACATCAACCGAGATTATTTATTGCATAAGAGGATACAGTATAGATATAAAGGGCATCACAAATTGAGGTAAATATACCCACTCCACCATGTATCCTTGAAATTGCTTATGAAATATGTTATCAATTTGCTTTCTTATAACTTGTTGCTCTCTTTAAAAAAAAAATGTTGGGGCGCCTGGGTGGCACAGTGGTTAAGCGTCTGCCTTTGGCTCAGGGCATGATCCCGGCATTATGGGATCGAGCCCCACATCAGGCTCTTCTGCTATGAGCCTGCTTCTTCCTCTCCCACTCCCCCTGCTTGTGTTCCCTCTCTCGCTGGCTGTCTCTATCTCTGTCGAATAAATAAATAAAATCTTTAAAAAAAAATGTAAAGAAAAAAATTCTAATTAATATAAAAGTCCTAATGGCTGAGTTCTCATTAAGGTTTTAGTATACTTTTCTGGTTCCCCAAAACAACTTCAATATTTAAAGAATATATTTTAATCCTCAACCATATTAATTCCTATTCATTATAGAAATTACTGAGATAGTCCAAAACAGTAAGGATTTATATTTATCTACACAGTTTTGTACTATTGATGAAATAAAAAAAAAAGTCTACCAGTGTCAGAGAGGACATGGAGGTGCTTATAAGATGTTTTTTTGTTTTTTTTGCAAGGGTAGGGGTAAAGGCAGTTTAAATAATCAGTGAGGTGAAGAACAAAACATTAATCATAGAGAATGAACATGCTTTCTTACTTTTGGCAGGGCTCTTGAAGGAGGCTTTTGTTGTCCCTCTGTCACGGTGCTTTTTTCTAGTTTTGGTGACAGAGAAGAGCATATTTCAAAGTCTGTGTGTCCCAGATCCTGTAAGTACTGGTAAAGTGGAGAATTCTGAAAGAGACATATAAAATAAATCAAATTTCAATATCATTACTATTTCAAAAGTTTTAGAGGCCAAATTCAACACCAGACTTCACTATCATGACCCATATGCCCAAATTCTTAAAGGCTTCATCTATTAAAAAGTGAATTATCTGTCACAATGCCATCTAACATTAAAAAAAAAAAAATCTACAAACAATTCAACAGAGGGACCCAAAAAAGGAAAAACTCTAAACACAGATTTTTCTGAGTGGGTACCAGCAAGAAAAAACGAATTTAGGAATATAAATAGATTTGTTAAGCAATTTCTTTGCCCAAGTATTTGTAGTATTAGATTGCTTCAAAATAGCCAAGCCTGGCTATAGATAGCTCCTAAGAGGGCGTACAGTGAAAAGCAGTTACTATTTGAAGCCAAGAATTAAGCAATGATTATACTACACTAATTATGATTTTATCATACCATCATATTCATTAATTCATTCAAGCACAAATATGTATTACCTACCACATGCCTAGCACTGTAAACAAACTCAAAACTCCAAGAAAGTTACCTAAAATAAGCTGTATCTTACATACAACCGTATGGCAAACAAGACACTCTGTGGCTAATAAAAGCATTGGAACATGGTGGTTAAGAACACAGACCCTGGAGCCAGACTATAGGTTCAAATCCCAACTGTGCCTCTTACTGGCTGAGTATCCTGTGACAGTTTATAATCCTGTGTTTCAGCTGTCTCATCTTAAAATAGGAATAATAATAAGGCCTAGTTCATAGGGCTCTTATACGAACTAAATAAATATATACAAAGCACTTAGAACAGTACCTGGCCCATAGTACTCACTCAATTTACACTTCAACTTCATATAAGCCAGGTGGAAAGAGCACAGGTTTTGGAACAGACCAAAAAAACCAAACAAAACCCCCCCCCAAAACAAAAACAAAACAAAAAACACCCAAAACAAAAAAAACTCCAATTCCATCAGATACATAAGCATCACTGTTAGATGAAAATCTATGGGACAATTTTCTGGATAAACAGCAAGGTTTAATTTTAACTTTCAGACTTCTCTAAAGCACAAAGCTGGTGACATGTTTAAAAATAAACCCTGACTCTATTCAACAAAAATACTTAATACTTTAAAAAGACCTTATGTTAGGTAGTAGACATACAATAACAACCACCATCAAAACAACAGTAAACAGCAACACAACTAACATAGTACCATGGGGCAAAAGCTTTTAACTAAGCATTCTACTTGCATCATTCCACTTAAGGTTCACAATAAACTCTAAAAAGGTATTATGATCATTGCTATCACTGTTATTGTTAATTCCCATTTCATAGAAGAGGAAACAGATTCACTCAGATACAGAAAGTACGATAGGTCTGACTCCAAAGCCAACACTCTGAAATATTATACTATACTATCTAAAATAACAAACGGTCCCTCCTGTGTCTAGAGAGGAAGACACCAGGGAAACTTCCCTTATAGTTTAGTACAGAAACATCAAGCAAATCAATAATTATAGGATCGTATTGGATATATGGAAACAGAGGAGAGGCAGTTAAATTAAACCAACATTTTTAGGGAATATATCCTCGAGTTTGGGAAAATGAGGAACAGTGGGAATTTGCTTATACCGGTAGCAATTTGCTGGGTATCAATTTGAGAGAGTAAAAATACGTAAAATGCCCCCTTTTAAAACTATGCTTAATGCTCTTTTGAGAAAAATATGCGAAAAATTATAATAAAAGGAGGACTAGGTTTCTTTTCTCTATACCAGACTTAAATCTCTGGTGGCACGAATGGTTAATTTTCTATCACCCATAATGTATCTTCAAATATTGCCTTGAATTACTGAAGTATTTCCAAAATGAATTGTGAACTCCACCTTGCTCTGTCCCCAGAGTGGCAAAAGAACAAGAATGCTTGTTCGGTTGGGTTGACCTTTTGAAAAGTTTACATACTTAAAAAAAAAAAAACAAAAAAAAACAAAGCTTGTTTTTAAGGCAGTAGAACCCTTTCTTCAAGTGAACTCCCATGGGGAAGAACAATAAATAAGATAGATCAAAGTGGAGTTACTCTAATTCCAGGGTCATCAAAGTTTTTCTGTAAAAGACCAGCCAGAATATATTTCACACTTTGCAGGCCATATGGTTTCTATGGTAACTACTCAATCCTGCTCCTGTAGTGCAAAAGCAGCCACAGCAATACATAAACCAATGAATGTGGTTATGCTCCAATACAACTTTAGTTATAGAAATATGGAACTTATAATTTACATGTGTCACAAAATATCATTCTTTTGCTATTTTCCCCAACCATTTAAAAACGTAAAGTCCACTCTTTGTTCACCAGTCACAGAAAAGCAGGTGGGGAACAGAGGACAAATGTGGCCCAACAGCTAGTTTGCTGACTCCTGTTCTAATTAAATGCTCAGTCAATATATTGAGGCATACTCTCAATTGCTACCTGTTCTCTGGAAGAGGCTTGGTGGGTGGGCATGGGGTCAAACTTCTTTGCATTCAAATTCTAGTACCTTTCTTACTACATACTTAGCTGATGTTGTGTCAGCACTGACCCCAAAGTTCCTTCCTTTTCCAGTTTATGTCACAGCTCACAAAATAAAATGGATTATCCATAACATACTTCTAAACGTGATTAAACAGAAGAGAAACAATGAATACTTTGTTCTCCATATATGTTCTGCACATCAGCTAAGAGTATACATATACATACTCAGTTGGGAACACCATAAGCTGGAACACCTGCTATTTCACATTTTGCAAAAACAGCAGCATTAATCATTTACCTTGAATAATACCAATAATGTCCAATGGTGTCATCTGATATAGTAATTTCATCAGTACCTTATTCTGCCTTTTCTTTTTCTTTTTTTTTTTAAGATTTTATTTTTATTTATTTGACAGAGAGAGCACAAGCAGGCAGAGCAGCAGGCAGAGGGAGAGGGAGAAGCAAGCTCTCCACTGAGCAGAGAGCCCGACATGGGGCTCGAGCCCAGAACCCCAGGATCATGACCCGAGCTGAGGCAGACACTTAACCAACTGAGCCACCCAGATGCCCCTGCCTTTTCTACAAATGTAAAACTTTTCATTAACTTTTTGGTTGGTTTCACAACGTTCTTGTCAAAGGTGAGCTATGCAACTATGAATGATGCTTTTGTAGTTCTGGTTTCCTCCTGATCTTTAGTGACAGAATTGATCACTTTCACCCTAGAAAGCACTGTTTTACAGTTCTGGGAAATTCTGGCTTGCCAAGGCTATCACTGTGCCTTGTTTCATGGCTTTATGTAACTAAGTATTTGACAAAATTTCAGAGTAGATAATCTTCAGGGACTAGGAATGAAGGTATTGCAAGTCTGATAGAATGTAATTCCAGTCACCATTGTATTTCATATTTGAACTTTCCTCTTGGACTGCTACTACAAATCATACCACTTTCTAACCATGTAAACTCTGACTGTATGAACTCTGAAGTTCTTATTCATTATGTTTATGATAGTATTCTGATGTAGCATTTATTTTAATGTTTTATTTCTATTTCTATGCTTCAATCACTTTTGAGCCAACATAAAATTTAAAATTTAACCAATGATAACACACAAATGAAAAACAAAGATCCCTTGGTTAACAAACTGAACATTAGCCAAGATGAACTAACTGAAATAGACCTTGTAGCACAGGAGCAATTTTTAAGAGTGCAAAGGGATTTCTGGTAAAATTACTATTTTATTAATATAAAAAAATGTTTGGGGGCTAAGATTACTATCACTTTTTCTCTGAAACTGCCAAATAACCTGTATACTATTTGACAGATCTCAGAAAACCACCTCATGACTATTAGTTCACAGATTTTTTGGGTCTCAAAACCTGTTTAAGGTTTTAAAAATTATTGAGAGCCCCAAAGACTTTTTTGTGGATGTCTAACAATATTTATCATATTAGAAAGTAAAACTAAAAAAATTTAAAATATTGATTAATTTACTTAAAAATAACAATAAACCCATTATAATATTAATGTAATAATACAATTTTAATGAAAAAAATACTTTTCCAAAATGGAATAGAAATGTACTGAGCAAAGTGGATTATTTTACATTTTTTTTTACAAATCTCCTTATTATCTGGCTTAATAGGAGATAGCTGGATTCTTTTTTTTTTTAATTTTTTATTATGTTATGTTAGTCACCATACAGTACATCATTAGTTTTTGATGCAGTGCTCCAGGATTCATTGTTTGCGTATAACACCGAGTGCTCCATGCAATACGTGCCCTCCTTAATACCCATCACCGGCCTATCCCAATCCCCCAACCCCCTCCCCTCTGAAGCCCCCAGTTTGTTTCCCAGAGTCCATAGTCTCTCGTGGTTCATTCTCCCTTCTGTTTACCCTCCCTTCATTCTTCCCTTCCTTCTCCTACCGATCTCCCTGCTATTTCTTATGTTCCATAAATGAGTGAAACCATATAATTGTCTTTCTCTACTTGACTTATTTCACTTAGCATAATCTCCTCCAGTCCTGTCCATGTTGCTGCAAATGTTGGGTAATCGTTCTTTCTGATGGCTGAGTAATATTCCATTGTATATATGGACCACAGCTTCTTTATCCATTCGTCTGTTGAAGGGCATCTCGGCTCCTTCCACAATTTAGCTCTTGTGGACAATGCTGCTATGAACATTGGGGTGCATATGGCCCTTCTCTTCACTACGTCTGTATCTTTGGGGTAAATACCCAGTAGTGCAATTGCTGGGACATAGGGTAGCTCTATTTTTAACTTATTGAGGGACCTCCACACTGTTTTCCAAAGTGGCTGTACCAACTTGCATTGCCACCAACAGTATAAGAGGGTTCCCCTTTCTCCACATCCTCTCCAACATTTGTTGTTTCTTGCCTTCTCAATTTTTGCCATTCTCACTGGCGTAAGGTGGTATCTCAAGTGGTTTGATTTGAATTTCCCTGATGGCTAATGATGTTGAACATTTTTTCATGTGTCTGTTAGCCATTTGTATGTCTTCATTGGAAAAGCGTCTGTTCATATCTTCTGCCCATTTTTTGATTTGATTATTTGTTTCTTGTGTATTGAGTTTGAGAAGATTCTTATATGCTTGTTCATTCAATGTGTTGCAATTTATTGTTCTGGGTGAAGTATATAAAGAAAATCAAGCCTTGGGGTGCCTGGGTGGCTTAGTCGGTTAAGCATCTGCCTTTAGCTCAGGTCATGATCTCAGGGTCCTGGGATCGAGTCCTGCATCGGGCTCCTTGCTTAGTACGAACCCTTCCTCTCCCTCTGCCTAATAACCCCAAACTTGTAAATATAGTGGTTAGGGCACCCCATCTAAATATTCATTCTAATCCTAAGTAAAAGAAACCCATTCGCCCTTGCTTGGGGAGTCAGGCTTTGGAAGTTATTCCCGGTGCTCTCCTTATTTGCTGCAAATAAAGTTTCCTTTGTGTGACAACTCACCTGGTGCAGTTTCTATCTGTGACTCACCAACGAACAAACTCATGTTACTTCAAGTATAATATCACCTAATACCTAGACTGCATTTGGATTTCCAGTATCTAAGAAATGTTTTCTTATAATTATTCAAACCAGGATCTAAACAAAACCCATACATCACCTTTGGGTGATATGTCCCTTTAGTCTTAAGCAATTTTCTTCACTTCCTCCACCTTTATTATATCGCTTATTTGTTGAAGAGACTGTAATTTGATACGTAGGATTTCTGTATTCTGGCATTGACTGATTGCATACGATAAGATGGCATTTGATTTAGCACAAAATTATAATATTTTAGCATACTACTTTTTTATCTTGCTTCTCAGAGAACATCATGAGTTTTGTTTTACCACTTGAACAAGTTTAAGAAACCTATAGCATCCTAATTTTGTACTTAAGGAAGCTGGGACCAAGAGAGGTTTTTCCTGAAACATAGCAGCCTACCTGGAAAGTATCAAAACACTCAGTATTTTCCTTGGTAGTTGAAAGCAGTGGTCCTATCAGAAGTATCATATAACGAAACTTTTTAGTGAGGACCTCACCTGTTCTGTTTCGTTTTCTTCCCTGTGCCTAGGTATTGCCTGGCACATAGAAGATGTTTAATCAATATTTATTATTGAATGAATTGCCTAATTCTGCCATGTTGCCATGCTGCCTGTTCCCTCTCTGGCCTAGAACCTGGAAGGTTACAACTTGTTTTCTCTGTAAGATTTAAAGCAGTTTAGAAGAGGGGCACCTGAGTGGCCCACTCATTTAAGCGTCTGACTCTTGATTTTGGCTCGGGTCATGATCTCAGGGTTGTGAATCCAAGCCCCATGTCAGGCTCTGTGCTGACATGAAGTGTAGAGCCAGCTTAAGATTCTCTCTCTCCCTCTCCTTCTGCCTCCCGTCCTCCCACCCCCCGCATGTGCACGCTCTTTCTTTAAAAAGAAAAAAATAAGTTAGTTTAGAAAAGAGAACAATAATGAACGTATTTTACCCCATCACCTCAATTTCAACACCAGTTTATTTTCCTTTTTAAATGCAAACCAGCAATATGGTATTGACTCTTCTATAGAATGCATCACAAATCATGCAGAAAGCAAACAATGCATTAAATGAGTGTTTCAAGCTTTATATATCCATTGGTGTGGGATCCGTTATCTTTAATGGGTGGGTGGGCATGAGGTGCAGGTAGTCACGGACTTAAATGAGTCATTTTTCTTGAAGTGCTTGTTCAGCAAAAATCTTGGGGTTTCCTGTCTATTTTTGTTTATTTTTCTTACAAAAATATGTTTCAGCCATCAGAAAAATCTCAGCACAACCAAAGACTCTTGGCTGTCTTTCATTTAGCAAAATTCTTTCTGGTGCTATGATGTGTGTTTTCTGTCAGCTAAAATTTACAGGAATAGTGAACCGCAAGGATTTCCTGAGGAGAAGCTCCCACATGCTGTGTCTGAGGCTTCTCATATTTCTTTTGGCAAAAAAACATTCTCCAATACTACAAAATTATAGTTTGAATCCAGTGCTAATAATTTCTCTTCAAGAAAACAACTCAGCTGAAACATTTGTAGTTCTATTTTGCTTGAATGAAGGAAAAAAGTTATAACAGAAAATTACCTATCATCACCTACTCTGCCTTACCCTCCACAAAAAAAGTCCCTTTCTGAGGCTGCCATCAATCTATCCTAATATTCACTATATGAAACATAGGGGAGGTAAAAGTAATTGCTCATCACTCTGTGGGTTACTCCATCCATGGTCCAACTGTGTAGGTACAAGTTGGGGGTTAAATTCAAACCAGTCTGTGTGATTTGGCCTGGATGCAATTATTTGTCCAGGCAGTCTTTACTGCTTGAGGGGTAGTTTCAGTTTATATCATGGGATGCTATGCCCCTCAAGTCTTTTGCCTGAGTTTTAAGAGATAAGCTGGAAGGAAAGCTTAAGGAAAAATGTGGGATAAAGGTCAGTGGGTATAAGCAGGTGAGTAGTGAAGGTCGGGTCTTAGGGTCTAGATGGTGACAATATTAGGGAATTATTACTAATTTATTAAATAATTACACAGGAGTTAGCATTTTAAAAAAAGAGAGAGCATACTGATCTGTTAGAGATGCATATGAAAGTACTTACAGGTAAAATTAGGTAATGTCTGGTATCTTCTTTGAAATAGTCCAAGAAAAAAAGGTGGGGGTGGGAGAGGAACAGATCAGTTTGGCAAAATGTTAACACCTGCTCAAGCTGAAGCTGGGGGATGGGTACACGGAGCTTTCACTGTATTATTCTTTCTTTTTATGTATAATTTTAAAAGTCCATTGTTAGCTTTAAAAAATCAGATGCCAGTTAAAAGATCTGTATGCTGAAAACTCTAGAACATTTATGAAAGAAATTGAAGAAGCACAGAGAAATGGAAAAACATTCCATGCTCATGGACTGGAAGAACAAGTATTATTAAAATGTCTATACTACCTAAAGCAATCTACACATTCAATGCAATCCCAATCAAAATAACACTAGCAGTTTTCACAGAACTAGAACAAATAATCCTAAAATTTGTATAGAACTGGAAAAGACCCCAAACAGCCAAAGTAATGTTGAAAAAGAAAAGCAAGGCAGGAGGCATCACAATCCCAGATCTCTATGCTATATTACAAAGCTATAATCATCCATACAGTATGGTACCAGCACAAAAACAGACACATAGATCAATGCAACAGAATACTGAACCCAGAAATGGACCCACAACTATATGGTCAACTAATCTGCAACAAAGGAGGAAAGAATATCCCATGGAAAAAAGACAGCCTCTTCAACAAATGGTATTAGGAACACTGGACAGCAAAATGCAGAAGAATGAAACTGGACCACTTTCTTATACGATACACAAAAATAAATCAAAATGGATGAAAGACCTAAATGTAAGACAGGAAACCATCAAAATCCTAGGAGAGAAAACAGGCAGCAACCTCTCTGACCTTGGCCGTAGCAACTTCTTACTAGACACGTCTCTGGAGGCAAGGGAAACAAAAGCAAAAATGAACTACTGGAACCTCATCAAGATAAAAAGCTTCTGCACAGCGAAGGAAACAATCAACAAAACTAAAAGGCAACCAACAGAATGGGAGAAGATATTTGCAAATGACCTAGTGGACAAAGGGTTAGTATCCAGATCTTTAAAGAACTCATCAGACTCAGGGCGCCTGAGTGGCTCAGTCGTCAAGCGTCTGCCTTCAGCTCAGGGCATGATCCCAGGGTCCTGGGATCAAGCCCTGCATCGGGCTCCTCCGCTGGGAGCCTGCTTCTTCTTCTCCCACTCCCCCTGCTTGTGTTCACTCTTTCACTGGCTGTCTTTCTCTCTGTCAAATAAATAAAAAAATCTTAAAAAAAAAAAAAAAAAGAACTCATCAAACTCAACACCCTCCAAAAAATAAAAACCCACAGGGTAACATACAGGTATAGAAACATAAAGAAGTGAGGAGATCAGCGAGAGATAATACAGGGAAGATAAGAGGGCCCTAAGAGAGGCCAATATTTTAGAAAAGCATAGAGCCAAAGCTGGAAAATAGTAAGAGTCATAGTAAAGATAGTTAACATTTCTTGAGTTGCTTTTATGGTAGCCATTAAGTTAAGGATGTTTTAACAACAAACCTCTAGAGACAAATTATTACTACTCCTTCAATTTTAGAAGGAAATTGGGGCATATGGAAATTTAATAACATGTCTAAGATCACTCAGCAGGAATGTAAAGGTAGCTGGGGTTGAGTTCAAATTCTACACCTTTAACAACACAAAATTCTCCTTGAAGAAAAAGGGTATCTAGAAGGAAGAATCAAGTCTTCTCCCGTTTGTCCTTTTTTTTTTTTTTTTTAAATTAAGCTCCATGCCTAATGTGGGGCTTGAACTCACAACTCTGAAATCAAGAGTCGCATGCTCTACTAACTGAGCCAACAAGGCACCCGTTATTGTTTTAAAATACTTGTTTTAATACTCAGGTATGGTAAGGCCAACAGATCAAGAGATGACTGCCATTGAAAACACAGTTATATTTACAGATCTCAAAAGATGGGGGCAGGCCATGCCACAGGGGAGGGGAAGACATGGTGGGTAGCACCAGGGTTGGTCAGGAGGGGAGAGGGAAGAAATTTTGGACCAGAGCCTTTATTGTGGTTTCTCCGGGAAGGAAGGGGGAAGGCAAGGTAAACAGGCTAGTCTGAATAATTTCGACAGGGTCTGAAGCATAGGGGCTGTCCCTAGAAGGGTCTGGTACCTGAACCTGGGATGATTAGGGCAGACATATAGTGGCCAGGTGAGATATGTAATCTAGATAAATAGTTTGCTATCTCTTGGGAATTGGTTAACTCTGGAAGAGGCAGTCCCTCCAGGGTCAGAGAGGCCCTGAGACGATAAATTCATCAGAATACAAAGTAAAAGACATGGTTAACACACTCATATACCAGATTTTATATTCTGTAAGGTCCAAAATGCTGATCCTACATGGTACAATTTTTAATTCAGTCATATTTTTTCCTCTCTTCAGGTTGTCCTCATCTCAAGTTATTCCCCTTTCACTGGTGGCTTTAAGTTTCATAGAGCTATGGTTACTTGAATCTGGAAACACAAATATGGGTTTTTTTTCCCCTTCTGTGAATATATTTTGGAGAGTGGCAACTCCAAATCTTCATAGAATTGTTCTTATGATCTCCAGGCTCCATGATTTTTCTGTTTACTCATCCTTAAGAGAGTTCTACAGTTATTAGCCTAAAGTTAACAAAGCAACAATTGAGAATAATTCGGGCAGAAACCAAAGGGAAATTTACAGGTATAAATGCAAAGAAGAAAAATAATCATCAGGCAATAGATTACCAATTTAGAAATATAGTCACCAAGGGTGAGAGAGCCGATATGATCAAGATCACACAAACACATAAGCAAGTATTCCAGGGCTACAGTTTCCCACAGGCTTTGAGGGCCATGAGTAGTGGGAGTCTGGAAATGGTCCTTGACCTGCTCTGTCAGCCCATTTCTCAGGTCACAGCAGTGTTTACAAAACACTCTGGTTTGGAGATGTTGGTGGAGGCTGCTAAAACTGTTTGATACTACTGAGATGCATTTTTTTTCTTACCAGAGAATGATCAGGGTCAGTGCACATCTGTTTGGTTGATTCTCTCTCCACTAATTCCTCCCCCAAACAACAGCAGCACCATTTACCGGGTACCTTCGCTGTGCCAGGCACATTTCTAAGCATTTTTATGTACTAACTCATTTCATCTTTAACAATAACTTTATGAGGCAGAGCTCATTTAAGATAAGAGGAAACTAGGCATATAGAGACCAAGTAACTTAGCCAAGGTCACAGAAATAGTAAACGATAGAGCCGGGATTTAAACATACAAGGGGCCAACAGAGCCAAAGCTGTTATTTATTTCACTACAAACAATTCAGAGTAAATAAATTCATTAACTAAGTCTAATCTAGTACTTTGCATGTTTTTTTTTTTTAACCAGAAACTGGACTTGTTAATTTTAAAATTATCTCACAGATTAAGTTAGAAAATTCAATACAGCGTAACTCTCCTGATAATATCTACATTTATTTCCAATCTTTTCTCTTCAGATAAGCTATAATTCATATGTATTTACCTCAGATTACACAACCTTAAAACTGGCTGCAAAGAATCTTGGGACTATAAAAACAATAGTACTTGATTCTTACAAATTACTTTCAAGTCCAGCTCTCTGGGTTTTTAAAACAACTCTTATTAAGACACTTTGAGAGAAAATATGGCCAAAATAGGATAACACTAATTTCTTTAATTTACAATAAGACCGTATAATCCAATAAGAAAATATTAAAAACTGAAAATATGGCCAAGGATAGGAAAAAAACAGTTCAAAGGAAAAGAAAAATACAAATGGGTGAATATAAACAAAAACACATTAGACTTTACCCTTGATTGAAGAAGTGCAAATTCAAACAAATATATAATTTTAACCTGGTAGTTGACAACAATTAAATCTGATCATGTTTCGTGTTGGCAAAGGTATGAAGAAAAAGATACTTCATACACTATTAGTGAGAATATATCTATAAAAATATAAATATATCCATTGACCTAACAATTCTACTAGCTATCTATTTTATGGATATAATTATAAAAGAATGCTTAAATGTACATATAAGAATACTGATTAGCCATTGAAGAACCCCATTTACATTATAAAAAGTCAAATTATACATTTCTATGTGTATTATGCATATATATTTACATATATGTATATACGAATTTAATGCCCTGAAAATTATCTGGAAGAAAACTGGTTACAGTGGTTACTTCTGGGAAGAAAAGGAGGGTTAAGGAAGGGCTGATGCTTTCCCTGTGTTAGTTGACTTTTTTATAATGAGAATATATTCATGTGTTATTTGTGCTGAAAAAGGTGCCCAGCATAAGGCCTGATATAAAAGGTGTTGAACCGTTAGTTTAGCAAATGAATAGAATGATCCTGTGTACTTTTCTCTATCAAAATTAATGATCTAGTTAACTATTACACAGTTCCATTATTTAAAATGTCAGTACTATATCAAAGCCATACTATTAGGTCTGATAAAATGCTAACTATTGTCAGATGTCAGATGTCATTTGATCTCTGCAAGTCTATATCAAACACAAGAAGCAATAGCAAAAGGCAGTTAGCTACTAACAGAAGGTGGTAGAAGACAGGAGGCATTGTCACAGAGACATGAAATGTATAATGGAGAAGTGACTTTGTTAATGAAGACCTCAACTTATAATAAACCTGTGCTTACCCAGAAGCCTTTGTTTCCATTCCGTTGTTAACAGAATTTATCAAATTAGTTATAGGAAACTTTTCTTTAAAAATTTGTATCCATTTTTAATTTCCTCAGAAAAAAAAGTACTATAATGTAAGTTATATATTTTTAGAAGTTTCTGCCATGCCAAAGGAACCTCTAAAAGATCTTTTATTCAAAACAAAATCTTCAAGGAAAAAGACATCTGTAATTAAGGGCATGTGATGACGAATATTTGCCTGGAAATGCTTATTTATTAATGATTAAAAATATTTTAAGTCTTTTATTTTTGAATATAGTTTAAAGCATTAGGTCTAAATGTAATTATCACATATAGAACAGCAATTTTCTTGGAAAATATGATGAAAAAGTTGGAACTCCTGTTGTCAATTGCTTTGATTTCCTTATTTCTTCCAGGCTAACTGCAGACCACCACAAAATAAGCTGATGAGGAAGACTGTCATTACCAAATTACACAAGGTAGCTATTTTCTCTATTTTTAGTGAAGACCTTTTTAGTTATAAAGAGCTACATAATTAATAAACCCTACAAAAAAAATTCCCCATTACTATTAATTATATTGCCAATATACTGCATTTCTACAGACTTACCACTTACCTTTGTATCAGCACACAATCAGAAAGTATAATTTGAAAATAACTACTCACTGCCTCCCCCACCCCAACCTTAAACCTTGAATAGATAATATCATAGAAAAGTACCTTGCAAGATTAATTATAAAATAACAGGAAATACTTTTTGGAGTTTATACATTTCAACATAACTTCTAAGGTATTATACCCAAAAACCTTGAATCCGAGCATTAATTTAATTTTCCCTCAATATGAACAAAGCAAAATCTAATCACAGAAATAAAAAAAGATTAAGTAAGCTAAAAGCATCCATAAAAATTGGTCCTGCTAATTAAATAAACTACTCACGGACAGCATAGTTATGATTTCTCCAATTGACCTAGATGAAAAATTTATTGCCTTTTGTCCATATTCTTTTGATCCATATACTTCTTTCTTTGATGGTTCCCACTTGTTTCTCCAGAAGAACTACACTACAAAATGGCCACTGAACTGGAGGGTGTGTCTTCATCATTACTAAGCATTTTCCTATCAGAAGCAGCTCTTTGAAAAAAACCTCAACATAATTTCTTCATTGCCACTCAGTATTACTCAGTGGCTGCAGAAGTAATAGAAAGAATAGGGTTTTTTAATGCCTTTAAAGGATATTACTTAAAACTTGTCTCTACTTTAAAATATTTTTACACTAGCAGCAGGTAAGACATATATTCATAAATTTTTCTGGCTGCAGGTTTCTAAAATTTTCCAATCAAAATGCATCCTATCCAATGAATCTTACATGAAATGTTATACACAACAAAAAGTTTTAAAAAGAGTAACTACATTTTTTCTATACAAAAGCACATATGTACTTAAGAACAATAGTAATCTAGTCCGAAACAAAACATATCAAAAGAAAGCTGAAGAGATGCAAAGGGAGAAAACTGACTTGCACAGCTCACACACTCAATTCAATATAAAGAGCCACAGTGACTTGGTCTTAACTAAGGGAAAGGAAGACAGCAATGGTTGATTGAGTACCCTCCAGTTCTGACACTACCCTTAATATCATTCAATATCTGGTTAATCAACTGGCATATAATAGGCACTTATTGAATGCAGGGCAGAAGCAAAGGGAGGAAGTAAAACTCATTTTTAACTACTTTAGAAAAAAAAAATTAGAACCAGGTCAAACACACTGGCTATATGTTATTGTGAGAAGAGCATGCAATAAACATTAAAATGAGGTCTGGATATTACTAGATCACATCCAACCTTATTTTCCTTTCTCCTTGTCCCAAAAGATAAAAATAAAAACAGTGGAGAAAGAATTTGTAGTTCTTTTAAGAGATAGAGATTTTACTCTCAAAATGATGTATTATGTCCTTTCATCAGAAAGGGAGACTCTGTAAGGAAAAGTAAAACTAAAAGGACAAGTCACTTTAATAATAAAGGTTAAAGAGATACAAGATTAATGGTGTAGGATTAATCAGCAGAATCCCAACTTTGGGAATTAGGCAACACTGGTACAGAACCAGGAAAACTAAAATTGAGTAAGGATTTCTGATCTAAAAAAGGACTGGAAATGGGCAGAATTTCTTCCTATATTTCCTAATTAATGGAAGACTCTAAAGGCTTACTCTCACTTATACAATCTATGAGATCTGAGAAAAATTTAACACTAAAGCATGATCTGGTGTAACTCCTTTATAATAAATGGGAAGCAAATTTTAGAGAAATTAAATGATTCATTCAAGATATCCCTGCTAATTAATGTCAAGTCTCCTGACTACTAGTCTAGACCTCTTTCCCCAGTGCTTTCAAAAAATGATAGCCTTTGCAGCACCTGACTGGCTCGGTTGGAAGAACATACACAACTCTTGATCTTGGGCTGTCAGTTCAAATCCCATGTTGGGGGTAGAGATTAAAAACTAAAAAAAAAAAAAAAAAAAATGAAAGCTTTTTATATAGCTATACCAAGACAACCATAAAAATAATTTAAGTACTATATATCATAACTCGAGACTAAGAAACTTGCATAAATGCAAATAAACTTTTAATAAATGCAAATAAAATGAACTTTTAATAAATGCAATAAAAATTAAGTAAAAAAGAGAGAGACCTACTTACTACTTTTTGGAATGTTTATATATATATATATTTTTAAAGATTTTATTTATTTATGTGACAGAGAGACAGCCAGAGAGAGAGGGAACACAGCAGAGGAGTGGGAGAGGAAGAAGCAGGCTCCCAGTGGAGGAGCCCGATGTGGGACTCGATCCCAGAACGCCGGGATCACGCCCTGAGCCGAAGGCAGACGCTTAACGACTGCGCTACCCAGGCGCCCCTATATTTTTTTTTAAATGTTAAAGTCTTTTTTTTTTTTTTTTTTTTGCCCCAAATCTGTTCTGTTTCATTGGTTGTACTTAATTTTTTTAAATGTTAAAAGAGCTCCCAGGACATGTGAAGAAGCCAAAATGGGAGAAACATGACCCATACAGAAAAAACCAAAGATTTGTTCCCCAAGAATAATTTTTACAATTCATGCCAAACAAACTTATTATTGTACATCTGGTAATAAACTAGCTTTGGCCTTAATGGTTAATCTTTTATGTCAATAGGGTTCTGATTTAGTAATTCCATTAATAAGTATTCTTTCTACTACAGATAGTGATAAAAGCATGAATTTTGCTATGATTCCAATCTCAGCTAACATTCAGAAGCAGAGTATTATATATAATACAATTGTGGAGCTTATGTATTACAGAAAACTGAAGATACATTTTAAGTGAAAAAAAATGATACCTCAGAAGTTTTTATAATTATTCCAGACAGCAACTCCATTATCAAAATAGCAAATACTGTCAATGTATACACTCACAGAAAAAAAACAACTTATTTCCACCCACTAGTCAAATCAATAATTCAAGGAGGAAAGAATCTACAAATGATACTTATAAAAAATGCCTTAGTGTTCTTTAGAGATGTATAACAACTTTTAAAAATATAAAGGACACTGGAATTAAATTTTAAAAATAAAAAATAAAACAATAAAAATATATAAAAATAATATAAAGATAAGAGAATCTCTCAAGTAAGAGAGGATTTTTTTTTTTTTTTTTTTTTTTTTTGAGGGAGAGAGAGAGAGCAAGCACAAGGGAAGGACAGAGGAAAAAAACCCAAGCAAGCTCTGGGCTCAGCACAGAGTCCAACACAGGGCTCAATCCCACGACCCTGAGATCATAATCTGAGCCGAAATCAAGAGCTGGACACTCAACCAACTGAGCCACCCAGGCGCCCTAAGAGAGGATTTTTTTAAATTTACTTTTAAATGTGTGAGATTGTGTGAGAACCATCTCACATTTATCTGATTGATTTAGCGTGGGGATGGGGGCTGGGGGAGTTAACCTGAACATACTCCCGACAAAGAGTTAACATTTAACACTTTACTGAGAAGTATGAAGGAGGGAAAGAGATCCATTTAAGAGGGGCAAAAATTAGCTTTCCCAGTCATTAACAAAGGAAAAGAGAATGGATTTCAACAAACACCAAAAAGAGTTCAACTACAGAAAGTAAGGTTACTAGGGACAGAAATGTTAAAGAATAAAGGGTCCTTGAGGCCAACTCTGACCTATAGGGAAGTTACAAAGAAATGGTTTAGATGCACTACAAATAATGCAGAGAGGTAGAAATATTTGTCCTTCAGATATAAAGTTATTTTCAGGTACTCTTCCCTCTGGGAGTAGAAGGATTCAAAATAGGATGAATGACTCAAAGTTTCTGCAATTAATTTATAATGAAAAAATATGAATGCTACAAAAGAGCAACATCTGAACTTTTTAATACCTGCCTAAAGTAGAGACTTCCTACTCAAAACATCTTAGAGATAACATTATAGAGTAAAATGATGATATTGGTATTTCAGTATTTATTTTGCTTAGTAACCATGTTAGATATACTATTCATCATTTTCTAAACTGTTCAGCCTGAGAGGTCCAAATCTGAGGTTATGCTTTCCTTTCTACTGGAGCCTCTTGGGTAGTTAAGCTCTAAGATAATGGAATTAACTTTGAACATATATATGGAATCTAGTGCTGATAAAATGAAGGTGGTCAGATTCTCAGGCAAGGACTGGGACCCGGACCTGGGAATCTCACTCTACCCTTCCAATCTTAATTCCTCTACTACACCATCTTTCAGTGTACCCCTAGTCCACCCAGACTAGCACAACTCAAATATGACCTCTGGACCAAAATTATAAGCAAAGATAATAGGTTTATTAATACTCCAGGAAATTGATATTAAATTGCTATTAAATTAAGACACTTAAAAGTTGAGTTTTAAGTAGGGAAAGAATGTATTTGGAACATTTTCCAAAGCTTTGCTTGATTTAGATTTAAAATTTTAATGTTAATGTAGCATGACATTCTGAGTAAGTCTTAAGACATAAATGAGTCTGATTTCTGACTCGAAAAGTCATTATAATAACAGTATTAAAACAAATACACCAAAAATATCCAGTCAAATTTTCTTAGGGTAGGAGAGGTTAGGTGTTACGATGGATATGAAAGACTAGTTTGTTCAACCTCCATTCTGTCTTCTTTCTTTATAGTGTGCCTCTTACGCTAAAGAGACAGGAGAGCTAAATGTAAGATTTCCCAAATTATTTTGCAGCTGGAGTGCTAGATATAAATTGGGCTTTTTCTTTCTCTCTTCCTGCCTTCCTTTTCTTCTCCCTTCCCTCCTCCTTCCTCCTTCCCTTCCCTTCCTTCCTATGGGTGTTACCAGCTTTCTGGAAATGCAGAGGCAGTTATAGTCGAGACAGTGGATAGATTCTGAGTTACAGTGCTTCTGTACCAGCTTTGTGGGTTATTAAGAGACAGTTGTGTTGATGGCTTCCTGATTCTTATGTTGTTGCTTGTGATCGTGATCACGTGTTGATGGTTTCCTGATTCTTACGTTGTTGCTTATGATCGTGATCATGTGTTCTCAGCTTCATGAGCATAACAACCTTGATAGATATTGGGTTCCTTATCTTCCACCTCCCTCCCCCCAAGCTGATGTCCCACATCCCCTGTCCTGTCTTCAGCAAGAATCCTATTAGGTCAGTTTAACCAAACCCCTCATACCCCAGTGTTTCCTCTTAGTAATGAAATTCCCATGCAATATTTGCAACTGTGCCTGGTTCTGCACTGAGGTCTCGTCTCTTCTATTGTGATAGTTGGGATTAAAATCTGTTTTACTGCTTTAAAATCTGTTTTTACTGCTCTGGTTTTTAACAGTATCTCCCATGTATACATGAGGTATACATGTTAATAAATTTATGTTTTTTTTCTTGTTAACGTATCTTTTAGTACCAGGGGTCTCAGTCAAGAACTCAGAAGGGTAGAGGAAAATTATTTTTGTCCCCTGTATTTCGTTTGTAAAATCAGTTCTAGAGCACAGAGATGAGAAACTGCCTCATTTAGAAGGTGAGCAGTAAAAGTGTTCATGGATTGAAAGATTCGTATCGTGAAGATGGTGAGTCTCTCCAACCAACCTATAAATTCAAAGCAATCCCAGTCAGAATCTTAGTAGGTTTTTTTTTCTTAACTGAAATTGACAGGCTGATTCTAAAATTCATTTGGAAATGCAAAAGACCAAAAATATTTTAGCCAAAGCAACCCTGAAGGAAAATAAAGCTGCAAGGTTTATCCTACCAGACACTAAGACCTATTATAAAGTTACAGTGATTAAAATAAAGTGTTATGGCACAAGAATGGTCAAATTGACCAACGGAAAAGACAGCATCCAGAAATAAAGCCACACATACAAGGCATCCTGATTTATTACAAAAGCAACATGGCAGGTAGTTCAGTGGGAGAAAGAATAGTCTGCTGAGTAAATGCGAGGTTAACTAGACATCCGTTTGGGAAAAAAATATGTTGATCTTTACTTGATACCATATAAAATCAGTTCCAGATGGATGACAGATCCGAATGCAAAAGGTAAAATAAAGCCTTTAGAGAAAATACCTGCCTAACCTTAAAGTAGGCAAATATTTCTTTAAAAGCACTAATCACAAAAGAAAGTTTTAATTGTATTATAATAAAGTTAAGAGCTTCTGTTCATTAAAAGACACTATCAAGAGAGTGCCACACATATTCTGAGATAAGATATTTGAGGTACATATATCCAACAAAAGACTTGTATCCAGTATATGTAAAGAACTTCAAATCAGTAAAGAGATAATCCAATTGAAAAATATGCAAAAAGCATGAATTGGCTTTACAAAAGTGGATTTACAATGGATGGGCTCATAAACATATAAAAAGACTCTGAATTTCCTTATTAGGAAAATGCAAATTAAAGGCAAGAGGACAGACCAGAAGACAGACCAGAATAATAACAAGAAAGTCTAATATTAGCAAGTGTTGGTGAGGATGTAGAGCAACCAGACTTCTTATACCCAGCTGGTAGAGGAGTATAAACTAGTACAACTGGGTTGGAATAATATTTAACAATATCTACAAAAGGTGAGCATATGCATTTCCTATGACTCAGTAATTCCACTTCTAAGTATATATCCAACAGAAACATGTTCAACAAAACATACACACTAAGCAGCACTATTCATAATAATCCCAAATTGGAAACTACCCAAACCATGAACAGTAGAATGGATTAAAAAGTTGTCATACATTCACATGGAATACTATGGAGAAATAAAAAATGCTCACATGACAATATGGATGAATCTAACAAAACCAGAGAGCAAAAAAAAAGTCAGCCAAAAAAGAGCATATACAAGTGGAATTGCACAGTGTAAACAAAACTCAGTTACTTATTACAAGTCTGAATAATGGTTTTCTCTGAGGTGGGCAGAACTGACAAAGGAAATAATAGGTAGCTTCTGGTGTGCTGGTGATGTTGTTTCTTGATCTGGCTGTTGGTTACATGGGTGTATTCAACATGTTAAAATTTGTCAATCTGCACATTTATGATTTGTATACTTTTCTTATGAATATTATGCCTCAATAAAGATTATATGACAAAAAGCAAAGAAACAGCAAACTGGAAACAATCATCTACAAGTATAATAAGGCTAAGTAACACATGAAGAACTCATGCAAATCAATTTTTTTTTGCAAATCAATTTAAAAAATATATATTTTATTTATTTTAGAGAGAGAGAGAGAGAGAGAGAGAGAGCAAGCAGGGGGACGAAACAAGAACCTGAAGCAACCCTGCACTGAGCCCAATGTGGGAGCTCGACCCACAACCGCAAGATCATGAGCTCAGCTGAAACCAAGAGTCAGACGCTTAACCCACTGAGCCACCCAGGTGCTCCTGCAAATCAATTTTTAAGAAGCTAGTATCCAGAGGTGCCTGGGTGGCTCAGTCGGTTAAGCATTGGGACTCTTGATTTGGGCTCAGGTCATGATCTCAGGGTGGTAGACTGAGCTCTGTTTCAGGCTTTGGGCTCCTCACTGGGCATGGAGCCTACCTAACTAAGATTCTGTATCTCTCCCTCTGCACCCCGCCCAAATAAAAAATAAAAATAAAAAAAAGAAGTTAGCATCTAATAGGAAAATGAACAAAAAATACGAAAACGTGCAAAGAAATAAAAATGGTTCCAATAAATGCACAAAATATGAATTAGAACAATGGAATGCTATTTTCCCCTACCAAATTAGTAAAGATTAAAAGAAACTAAAAAGGCCATTGCTGAGGATTTGGTGAAATTGACATTCTTATTCCTAATGGAAATATAAGTTAGTATAACCTTTCTGTATAAGTCTTAAAAAATTGTCACATCCTTTTGACCCACTAGTTTCACTTCTAGAAATCATTCTAAGGAAAAATCAGAGTTGCAGTTAAAGATGGAATCATATCAGCGTTACTACAATGGTATTTTGAAACAATATAACTATTCAAAATGGAAAAATGGTTACATTACAATACACATACATGCTGGAATATTATGTTATCAATGATGTTTTCAAAGAGTGCTGAATAATTAAAGACTCATGATAAATTTAAATGAAAAATACATACAAAATTCTACGTGTTTGATATCTTTTGCTTTAATAAATATCACGCTAAACAAACACTTGCTTAAAAAAAGCCTTTAAGAACATATAATACTGTAATGTTAATAGCGGCCACATTGGGTGGTAGGATAAAGGATGATTTTAATTTTATGGCTTATTTTCTACAATGAAGTGTTTTGTGAGCATGCATTACTATTAGATTAAGAAATCTAAGAAAGTAATAGGGTAAAAAATATAACATCTGCCCAGCTTTCTTTAACCTAGAAATCTGAGCAACCTAGACTTCTGTCTCCTTCAGCTCCCACATTCAATCTGTAACTGTTTCCTTGATTTTACTTTTAATTCTAAGAATTACCTGTCCAAGCCATTATTCCATTAGTTCTTTTCTCATTTCCAAAATTCAGACACTTGTCTTCCCAAATGAGCTCCTCGAATCCAGACTCTTCATTTTGGTAAAATGGCCCTAACTGCCACTACTTCTACATTCTAGCCACATCAAATCACTTTATTTGGCGACCCTCCACACTCATGCCCCTGAAAAAATCCACACCAGGTAGTTTCACACCTCCTAACCTTGGCATGCTCAGTTCTCTTTCCCGGGAATGCATTTTCTCCTTTCGTTCTAATCCGATTCACAGTTCAAGATTTACCTCCGATATCATTTACTGGGTGTAGCTTCTCTGAGGCCACAAGAACAGACTGCCATTTCCACATCAATCCTTCAACAACTTAATACATATTTCAACATTTATCATTCTGCACTGTTTAACGGCTAGCTTTCCCAGTGTATGGAATGGGTCATTTCTTTTTTAAAATTTCTTAAAATCTGGTTGGATGAGTGAACATAAAGCATACATATATGAAATACATCTACGCTGCGTGTGAGCTTTCACCTGTATCTGATAGATAAATGGCAACAAAAACACTCGCCTGTTTGTTGGTTTTCTTTTTCATTCAAGATGGCAGAGAACGTCTTAAAATAGTCCCACACAAAAGCACTCACACCCAGAGCCTCGAGTCAGAAGAACTGGCTACACCTAGCGCAACAGCAAAGGACAAAAGAATTGAACCTAGATGTGGAGATACCTCGGTCCCAATCACTCTCAGTAGGTCCCGCACAAGAATTTTAAACCGTGTTAGAAAACTGGCACCTGCTGCCTTCATTACAAGGACCACGCCTCGACCGTGAATGGTGACCTGAGGCACTTCTGGATACTGACTCAAAAAATCGAGGACGAAAAAGGGGGAGCCTAAGTTGTATTTAGGAGTATCCAAAACGCATGACTGGGCCCCGCCCCACCGGGGCGCAGTACCCCCGCGGCACATCCATCTCCGGGGAAGGAGCGGGCAGGGCTCCGGTCCACCGGCCCAGCAACGGGGCCCCAGCTGGGAATTCTGGGAGGGCCTGAGGCGGAGATAGCCGCGGCAAGGGTGCCTGGGGCTACACCTGTCAGGCTGCGACCAACACTAGGCCCAGAAATTGCCGAGATTCGGTGACCAAGGCGGGTAGGAGCGTCACCCGATCCCTTCTCCCGGAATCGGCCCTCCGCCTTCCCCCTTGTCCTTCTCAAACAAAGGCAATCCACACGCACCGCCATTTTCCCCTTACCTCAAAAACCACCTCTTCGTCAAACTCCGGTGTCATCCTTCTCCGCCATGCCACCCGCCTCAGCACGATGGGAAATGAAGGCGGGAGAACAGGCGGCACCCCGGCGTCCCCTACAGACCGTCGCTTCTGTCCAGAAAACTACAATTCCCAGAATGCCTCGCAGGTCACGCCCCCTTTTCAGGACGACTTATTGGAACAGAGCAAGAGCTTGTGAGCGGGAGGGGCAGGAGCGGGAGGAAGCTCGAGCCCACTGATTGGAGGAGGCTGGAGCTTTTGTCCGCCTTTTACGGCCGCGACTAGCAGGGGGCGCCTGAAGCACTGATTTTTTTTTTTTTTTTTTTTTTTTTAGCTGGAGAGGAGCACGCGCCGGCGGAGCTGCGGTGAGCCCTGCTCGAGCCCGCGCCTGGCCATCCTCCTGGAGCTCGGCTGGGTGGCGCTCGTGCCCGCCCGCCCGCAGCCTGCGGCTCGCGCCCGGGAGCGCCGCCGGGTCCCTGAAGCCGGCCGCGTCCTTTGTGCGGCGCTCGGGTTGCGCCGCTGGGCAGCGGGACGGAATGCGGGCGCCGCGGAGGCTTTTCTCTTCTGCTCAAACTCTTCAAACAATGGACTGTAAGAGGAGCAAGGATTGAGGGGGGCGAGCAGGGAAGCGAGCTGCACGGGGAATCATGACTTCTGCCGCGGGTAAGTGACGGCGCTCCCACTGCGGCTGGAAAGTTTGTGGGGAGCGCTGCTAGTCTTGGGCTCTGGAGCAACTTTCTCCTTACGGGTGGGTTAACGGTGTTCCCCCTACCTTTCCCGAGGGCTGAGCAAGTGCGGAGCACAAGGCTTGTGCTGCCGGATTTTCTCGTCCCTTCCTGCCCAGAGGGGTCGTTGGAAATCGTGTATGTCTTGGGACCTCCCTTTAAACGGGGACCCGTGTTGGGAGCTCTTTGCGCCAGGTGAATCACGAAATGTGAAGAGGGAAACATTTGCTCGTCCCTCCTAAAGTTCGGGGGACGTTGCCTTTGCGTGTGAAAGTAGCTTAGATTCCCATGTTAAGAAATTGGTTATTCTAGGAAAGGGCAGTGTTCCCGGACTGTTGAACTCGGCCACTATGCTGAGTCGCTTTGAACCTAGTATTGACTGGAAACCCTGACCTTATTAGATGGAGAACTTCAGAAATTTGGACTCCTGTCCCGGTGCTTTTTCCTGTTACCTGAGAAGCAGAGGAGTAGAATTGTCGATGGCAACTTTTTGCTCAAGATTTTATGGATTTTTTTCAGTTTCTACCTGGTTAGTGTAAATGAAGCCTTACTTTCTGTCTGCCTTCCATAGTCCTTTCTCTTCATCCAAATGACAAAGCCTGTAATTTACCTTTGTGTGGATTTTGAGCAATTCTTGATGTTGTATTTGTAAACAGTCTTAAGGAACAGTTCTTATTTTCGAAAAATAATTAGTGAAGTAATTGCTAATTACTATTAAAATCACTTTATAAGACCATAGGTTAATTTTTAAACCAGAACTTAATAATATATTAAGTATTGCGGGTTTTTTTTCTGTATGTTTTTGCCCATGTCGAAAGAAATACACTTTCATTAGAAATGTAATAGTCATATAGTGTAAGGCTTCCCCTCAAAGTTACTTCTAGAATCATCACTTAAGTACAATTAAATTTTCTTTGCTTTTCTTGGCATTTGTTTTAAATTCCTGCAACTTGAAGCTGTCAAACAGCACTCTAAATGTTCTGATTTGTATTATTTCTAAAACAGATATATTGGAGTGTTGCATTGCTAGATGTAATCAGATTACAACTAACAAGGCAAGCAGTTAGCCAATAGGAATAAGAAAGCAAGGAGTGAAATATTCCTGAAGATGTTGTGGATCTTTCCTTTTTAGTGTTATATGTGTGTGTGGGAGAGATATGTTATCATATACTGTGGAAGTTATTTATAAACTCTTTTCCTTACTAAGGGAAGACTTTCTCCTTACTTGAGGTGAGCTATTTTCATGTTAAATTTCTGTGCCTCACCTTTCAATTTTTCTTTATTACTGACTCAATCTAGTTAATTTAAATTTAAAGTGTTGGATATTTAAAGATCTTTCCAGCCATTTTAGCTTTCCCCTCCTTTGGAGTGTCAAACACATTTAAAATATTCATATCTTAAATGTATCATTTTCAATTCTAGTCCTAACAGTTTATAATGAAGAGGTACAGAAGCATTTAAGTTGACATTTAGATGTGTAAATCTGATCGAGGGTTCAGTCTGGAAGTTTATGATGCTTTCATTTGAATTACCCGAGAATAATGCAAGCTATTTTTATATTTTATCAACTTTACAATTAAAGAAATCCACAGACATTTTTGTGGTGTTTAAAAGAGGAACACTTCCTGTGTTTAGCTGAGTTAGTTGGTTTTTAGCCTGGCTTGCTGAGAAGCATTAACTACCTTTTTGTTCACCCATCTGTTAAGATTTTTTATAATTCTTTCTCGTGTCTAAATGGAGAATATGGAAGAAAACTGGGGATTTATTTCCATTCCGTTCTTATAAAATTATGTGCTCATGATTCTTACAGTCTCTTTATGATGCTTTTTTGGTACAATAATCAAATTCTTTAAAACTTTAGGAATATTATTTGCCAGTGGGGGAGGGGATGTTTGTTTATATTGAATCTAATCTGTGGTATTTGGGATGGTTGGCTTAATTTTTAAAAATAAGATGAATGTTAATAAAAAATCAGATAAATGTTGTAAAACATCCTGAGTTATGTATCCTGAAGGAGAGCTTGCTTTGTTTTTCTGCATCTGTGAATAAGTAGGCCCATAATAGAGATTTTAGAATTATTCTAATCAGTATATGAAAAAGGAGAGATATTTATCAGTGTATATTTTGTATCCTTTAAAACACATACAGCCTCATTAATGCCTGTGCTTTGCCTTTTGGCTTGTCCAATAGCTAAGAAAGTGTGCACGTGAACCACAGCCATCTGTGTGTAACAGATGAGGAGTATGTTTGTAATAGTAAAATGGTACCAGTGCTTTACTTTCTTACCTTATTTTTCCCTGGAGCCAAACAGCTGTGTAAATAAAAGATTGCTGCTTTGCTCTACAGCTTTTGTGTCTATATGTTGATATAGTATTAAAATCCAAAGGTGCTGGGTGCATTTCCAAACATCATGCACTTATTTCAAAAGTGACATAGGAGCAGGCTGTAATATAATGGCTTGTTATTTTTTGAGTTGAGTTTCTTTCAAAATAGAGCCACTAAGTACTACTACTACTACTAAGAAAAGATTTGGGTTATTGCTGTACCAGTGACTTAAACACTTGCTCTTACTAATAATTAAAAACTTATTCAATAATCTTATTGAAGTTGATTCCTGCTAACTTTTCAAAATATTATTCTACATTTAAATGGATACTGATTTTTTTTTTTAAAGAAATTTCCTGTTACTGAGGCATATTAAAGAGTATGTACATGTGGCAGCTTTGACTATTCCCAGGCCCTATTTTCAGCATTGGGAATAGAGCAGTGTGTTAAAATGCCTCCTCTACTGGAGCTTGCCTTCTAGTGGTGAAGACTAACAAAATTATACTGAAGAAAAATCACACGGGGACAGGGGACTAGAGAATACAAGGATTCTCCTGAAGCAAGGATTGCAGAAGTTATAATCTCATAATCATATAGGCTTTAGAGATCTGTTCAACTTCTTCATCTACAAGTAAGGAAACTGAGGCAACCAGATCTCTGAGTTATGTTACCTGCTTCCTCCAATACACAGCTTAACTAAGAGTAGCAAGCTAAAGTTCACAGTTACTTACTTAATTCAGTGAGTATGCACTGAGAGTGTTAGGTACATACTGCTATACTATATTTATTGGGAATCAACCACAGCTCATATATAGTTACTTGAATTTCTACAACACTGAGAGAGCAGGGATTTATGGCTCTTGGAAGAGGACTCATATAAAACACATTTAAAGAAAAGAGTAAAACTGTACGAAAGATTAAAAAACAATTTAAATGGCTTTTGACAAGGCAATAAGATTCAGAAAGTAAGATTAATTTATGAGACTGGGTTTTGTTTTTGTTTTTGTTTTTTTAATTGTGGAAAATACACATAACATGAAGCTTTTGACAAGGCTATAAGATTCAGAAAGTAAAAGATTAATTTGATGAGACTGGGTTTTTTGGGGTTTTTTTTAGTTGTGGAAAATACACATAACATAAATTTACCATCTGTACCATTTTTAAGTGTATAGTTCAGTAGTGTTAAAAACCTTCAAATTGCTGTGCAATCTCCAGAATGCTTTCCATCAAAACTGACTTTTTTTTTTTAATTCCTTGAAAAATCCCAGAGGTAGGATGTTTTAAGAATGGTTACAGAAATCAACATGACAGTTTGTCAGGTTTCATTATCTGGGGTAGAGTGGGAGGTTTGAAAGAGGCCCTAGGCATTCATACTTTTATCTTAAGACTTAATAGGTCAAGAGTTTAATTTAATAGACTATTATAGCAAGGTTTATCATTAGGCTTTGAATGGTTTTACAATTTTTTCTACTTAAAAATAATAACGTGCTTATTGAATCGCTAACTGAAATTTTATAGCTTTGGGAATTTGTATTAAATTATTTGGAAGTATTTTATTATCTTCTTTATCAGGACATTACACCCAGGAATTGAATGAGAAAACATATGTTATCATGTGACCTTGGTTTGGGAAAATGGTTGGTAAAAGGAAATAGAACACCCTATTCTCTCTCCCTCTCTCCCACTTCTTCTCCCTCCCCCCCACTTTCCTATAATATCTTCCCAAGTGTTGTGACTAATTTCCTTTGTTGAAAAAAAAATCATTACTAAATGAGTATCAAAGCCTCTGTGTATTCAAGTACTTAATGTCCAACAGATACTGAAAATTTTGTGGGATTTTTTTTCCCCAGCGAATTAAGTTTTTTTTAAGCATTAGATCCTGTTGGAGGAACAAACATGAAGTGTAAGAATTATAAGATGAAGTATTTTTACTTCAGGTCTCCTTGGGGGGAATGTGACTAGGTGATAAGTATAAGTGGAAAAACGTAAAAGAACTTAAAAAAAATACAGATGTTTGGGCTCTGTGTATCTTCAGATTATAGGTTTTTTGTGTGAAGCTTTCATTAGGTGCCTTTAGGCTAGGACCAGGTCTGTACAAATCTAGCATAGTATACTAGGTGTTTATTTAAAAGAAAATAGGTGTTTATTAAGTGCTTTTTATATAATGTTGAGGAAGGATTGCTACAAGAGAAATTGTGGTCATCTTTTAAATATACTAGAAGAGTGGTTATTAATAAAGGGAACACAGTATATTCACCTGTGGAACTTATAAAAGAAATACATGTGTCCAGGCTGTATACCCAGAAACTCTGATTGATCAGACATGGCGTAGAACCTATACACGTGACTTTTTAAAAAATAAAGCTCTGTGAAGGATTATAATGAAAATTCCCAATAATAGTCCCCATACAGAGAAATATCAGCTTTATAATGAATCAAATAATACAGAAGAACTAGTTTTGGTTTTTAAGTTTGGAAAATTTCTGACTTCTGTATTCCTTTTTAGGACAGTTTTGGGGTTCTAGTGAGGTAGATTCTTGAGAAAAGGCACTTATACAACTCCATGGTATATCACTGCGGTCGAAGAATACTACTACTTATTGATATGTAAGCTTAAAGGGTTTCATTTCTATGTAACTGAGGCAAATTCACTCACTTAGCACTCAGCAGATGAACTGAAGTGCTTTCTTCTACTATACCAATGATTTCATTTAGCGTCTACTGAGGATATAGTAATCTGTTCCAGAGTTAAAAGAAAAGCTGTATTGGACTTGCTAAGAAATGCACACTTTACCCAGAGCTTTGTATATTGGAATTAAAGGGCAGTTTAAAGAATTTCCAAGAGTAATGTTGACTCTTTAATGTAACGTAATCTACCTAGTAAAATGCAAGTTCAGCATATTATCAAAAAAGTAAAAATGTTATCAAATTTTATTATTTATCATCTTTACTTTGGGTTTTTTTGTTTGTTTTTTGGTCATCAAATTATTATTTTTTTCCTTTCTAGAGATTAAGAAGCCACCAGTGGCCCCCAAGCCAAAGTTTGTGGTAGCAAATAATAAGCCAGCTCCACCTCCTGTTGCACCTAAACCCGATATTGTGATTTCTAGTGTTCCACAGTCAACAAAGAAAACCAAACCAGCAATAGCCCCGAAACCAAAAGTTCTGAAGGGCTCTCCTGTTAGAGACATCAGGCAGTCACCATCAAGGAAAATCATTGTGAACCTGGAAGAGCACAAACAGGAATTACCTGAAAATGCTGACAACTCTAATTGTAAAAATGTAGGGCATCAGAGCAGTGATTATATTTTACCAATGTGTTCCTGCAGTTCTCAGTGTATCCATAAACTTGGGAATAGAGAGAATTTGTGTGTAAAGCAACTTATCTTAGAGCCCCTGGAAATGCATGAAAATTTAGAAAATAGTAAAATTGATAAGTCCTCTTCAGCTATAAAAACAAACAGTAAATGTGATTCTAATGTTGAAAACATCAAGAGCCAGAGTGGAGTAGTTTTAAAGGCAAACATCCTAGAAGAGAAGCTGAAAGATGTTTTAACACAACGAACATCACCTTTTATTTCCCTACAGAAGCACAGATCCACAGACAGCCCAGAAATTAATGATGGCTATAATTCCAACAGACAATTGAGAATTGAGTTTGCAGATTTGTCACCTTCCCTGTCCAGCTTTGAAAAAGTTCCTGATCATCACCATTGCCACCTACAGCTCCCTAGTGATGAAACTTATCAGCATAGCAGTGAAAAAAGCAGTACTTGCTTTCATTCATCTGAGCAAGAAGCTCTGGAAGATGGTAAAAGGAGTACCTTTCTGTCTTCAGATGGAGTTAGTAAGAAATCAGAAGTGAAAGACCTTGGTCCTGTAGAAATTCACTTAGTACCATATACCCCAAAATTTCCAACCCCCAAGCCCAGAAAGACACGGGCTGCTTGTCTGTTACGTCAAAAGTATATAGATGTTCCTAGTGAAAGTACTGAAGAACCAGAGAGTTTAGACAGTAACTCTTCTTGTCTTTTAGAAGCTGGTTTGGAAAACAATAAAATCAGTGTTCTTCATCAGAATGTTTTATATAACCAGGAACAGGTGGACAAAGTGAAGCCAGGAAATAAAAGTGAATTGAATGTGGACTCCGATGGTGACAGACAAAATTTAGTCAATCCACAGAAAGCTATGTGTCCTGAAGTATCTTCCTTTGAAAAAATGGAAACAGATTCTAATTTAAGTTCTGACAGCAAGACAGTAGATGGTTCTAGTATGTCACTTGCTGTGGACAAAGGGACCAGTTTTATAAGATGCAGTACTTTATCTATGAGCCTGCCTAAGCAGCTCAAATTAACCTGCAGTGAACATTTGCCTGCCACCTGTAACCTGGGAGTGTCTGCCCCTCAAATGCAAAAGGAATCTCCAATAAAAGGTGAAAGTTCCTTAAGGATTGTCCCAAAAAAACCTCAAAGACACAGCTTGCCTGCTGCAGGAGTGCTTAAGAAGGCTGCCTCAGAGGAGCTTGTGGAGAAGAGTTCTTATCCCTCAAATGAAGAAAATAATTCAGAGAAAGGTCTAGAAAGAAATCACCCTCAGCATTTGTGCACCCAAAACCTCAGTATGTCATCCTCCTTTGATATGCCTAAACGGGCTTCAGAAAAGCCAGTGTGGAAATTACCTCATCCTATTTTACCCTTTTCAGGGAACCCGGAATCCTTAAAGTCTGTCAGTATATCATCAAATAGTGAGCTTTCAACTGCCATAACTAAGCCTAGAGCAAAATCGTTATCTGCCATGGATGCGGAAAGGTGCAATAAGCCTTGCAAAGACACTCAAAAGAAAAACTCTTTAAAGAAATTGCTCAACATGAAACTGTCCATCTGTTTCATGAAGAGTGACTTCCAGAAATTTTGGTCCAAGAATAGCCAGCTTGGAGACACAACCGCAGGGAGCCTCTCAGGTGGGGAGAGGAAAGCAATGGAAAGTGATTGGCATGGTGTGTTGGTAGAAGAGAAGAGAAGTAAACCCATCAAGGCATATTCTGCAGATAACTACAGCCTGGAATCCCAAAAGAAGAGGAAGAAGTCTCGGGGCCAGACCAGTGCAGCTAATGGACCAAGAGCTGAGTCTTTGGATGATCAAATGCTCTCCAGGGAGTCATCATCTCAGGTGCCTTGCAAATCTATTACAAGCGTCTGTGCACCAGAGTATGAAAATGTACGCCATTATGAGGAAATACCAGAGTATGAGAACTTGCCATTTATATTGGCCATAGGGAAAACTCCCGAGTTAGAATGGCAGAATTCCAGAAGCCTGGAGGACACGGATGCAAACGTGTACGAGGTAGAAGAGCCATATGAAGCTCCAGATGGCCAGCTGCAACTGGGACCCAGACATCAGCATTCCAGGTAACATGTAGGTGCCAGACGGACACTGTGCTTTTGCATGGATCACTGACATTAACCTTCAACAACCCTATGAGATGGGGGAAAAAAATCACTAAGTTAGAGAGTGGTTTAGTTAAACATATATTAAATTATCCCAAACTGCAGTATTCTTTTATCATATAGTCAGTATGGGTATTTTCAATGCAAGCATGAAGTAGTTGACTTATTTTAGTAGCTGATTGAAAGAATTTGAACCAGTGGTGGTATAGGTAGTACAAAGGAGACCTAGAAGAGCAAGGCTGCAGGGCCTCCAAGACACCAACTTAGAAGTCATAGCAGGAATCTAGGGGAGGAAATTGGCCAGTTCAATGAGGTTTTTTTTTGTTAAGTGTAAGAAATATGTGAAGTTTGGGGGCGCCTGGGTGGCTCAGTTGAGCATCTTACTCTTTTTTTTTTTTTTTTAAGATTTTATTTGACAGAGAGAGAGGGAACACAAGCAGGGGGAGTGGGAGAGGGAGAAGCAGGCTTCCTGCTGAGCAGGCAGCCCGATGTGGGGCTCGATCCCAGAACACTGGGATCATGACCTGAGCCAAAAGCAGACGCTTAACGACTGAGCCACCCAGGCACCCCGAGCATCTGACTCTTGATCTTAGCTCAGGTCTTGGTCTCAGGGTCATGAGTTCAAACCCCACACTGGGGTCTACACTGGGTGTGGAGCCTACTTTAAAAAAAAAAAAAAGGAAAAAGGAATCTGTGGAGTTTGAAATCCATGCATTTGCCTATGGTGCCCTCATCAGTTAAAACCTCTAAATTTTACAAAATTTTCTACTCTGAGAATTAGTTATTTTGCTTGTTGAAGACTAATTGCTGGCTTCATATGGACAAAGGAAAAACACAGGAAATGGAAAGCTACTATCTTTTCTTTCTCACTTTTGTATATGTATTTACTACCTCTGGTATCCCTACTCCATCCGTCTTACTGAAACCTTGACCATCCTTGATGGTCCGACAGCTCAGCAACCATTGACTTACGAAGCTTTTACAGACCTAGTAGGAAGTGTTTCTTTCCTATTCGGATCTCCCCATTATGCTGTGGCATCCTTACAGTCTTCATCTCTCTTTGTCTTATGGTATAGTTGTTTATTGGTATATCTGATATTCTGTATTCAGTTTTAAGCTCCATAAAGAGTTTTGAATCATATCTTTTATCCCTTATGAGGCCAAACGGGGTTCGGAGGCATGAATAGATGTTGGTTGGGTGGGAGAATTAATGAAAAAGAGGTAAACAACCACTGTAGAAGCTTCGTCCTCTCTCTCTAGTCACAAAGAGGGCCTTTGCATTGCATGTAAAGTTGTGTATAACATAAAGCACATAGGCCCTTTCTGAAGTCTTCATGTTCTTAAGTCACTAACCTCAAGCCTTTGAGTACTCAGGTCTTACAGTGGGATTTTTGTAGAAATAATGACATATACGATAACATAGTAGGGGCTCAGAGGATTATCGGGTGAATTGAATAAATAAAAATGTCAAGCAAAATTTTAGTGTACCAAGAAAATTGTTCTAATTTCTTTTAGCTTTCAGGCGCTCTCCTAGCATTTTTCTTTACTCATAATCTGTGCCCTTCCTTTGAGCCATAAAAGACTTAGCTTCCTTGCCTGACTTTCTCATAGCTGACTCCATTCTGCTTACAACTGTCTACTGCGAACGTTAGTATCTAGTCAGAAGCCTTTTCCTTGGCATAAATATTTTGACAAAGAATTGAAATTAAGTATCCAACTTAAAAAAAATTTTGTGTATACTCATGCTTGCTCTTCTCTCCATGGAACAGTATTGTTGGTATTGCCCTCCTTTTAATATGCTTTTGTATATTATGTGTATGTGTCTGTGTGTGTTTGGGTGAGAGAGGAATTAATTTGGCTTCTTTATGATATACGACTATCCTTAGCTAAGATGAAGTGTTTTTCTTGAAATTGGAGGTTTGGCCGTCCCATTGGCCCTCAGGCTTAAATCTCAAGGATTTGTCATTATGGCTAACACCAGCTGTAAACTTCTGGAACTTGTCCTTTTTCTGGTATGTTTCTTATGCATTGAGGACACTTCTGCTCTAGGGGTGGTGGGAAACCAGGTTGGAAGGGGTTAATGTACATAGCCAGCCAGTGCAGCTGGATGGCATTCTTAAGGAGGGTTCTTTCTCAAGGCCACAGGAAACCGAGGGCGGCTTTGGACAGGTTACAGGCTGTCAAGTAGGGCAGCCTGGTAAGGAGTGAGTGAGCTCTGCTTTTGAATTAGCTTTCCACGGAGATTTTTGTTTAGGCCTGGAGCAGGGAGCCAGGCTTGAGACTTTTGCAATGTGCCAGCTGAATCAAAAGCCTTCAGTTGTAGGGTGAGACTAACAGCTTTTCCTGGGAGGCTGTACCTTTCATAAAACATTGACTAGACAGAGAAAGCAAAATCCGAGCCTTCATGAGGAGGACACCTGGACACCCTAAAACCAGGTAAATGAGAAGGGGGACCTACATTTCAGGTGAGCCAAGTGGATCCAAATGGAAATCCTGTTTGGCAGTCTGGCTATTGAAAATATATAGACCTCCGCCTTGGAGTCATTAATTTAAAATCTAACACAATAGAGGCCTAAAATGATAAGAAAAAAACACAAGTGAACCCTATTTAAGATTGATCTGCTGGAGTGAATAAAAAAGTGTCTTTAACAGTTTCTTGATCCTCAGGGAAGAGATTTTGGATCTTTCATAGGGGACTGGTTCACAGAGACTTACTAGTTTTGCAAAGCCCACGTATATAACCAACCAGATTCTGGATTAGTAAAGAGACATTGCCAAGCCTGGGGTGGCTCATATGGTCACTTTCTTTAGAGTACAGATGTTTCATGAATCCAACAGCTTAATATTTACTAATTTATAACATGTTTGTAATTTATCAGGAAATAATTGTATGCAGTCCCATTACAAATAGGATTGTGTTCTAAAAGTTCATGATAATTTGAAACTTAGAGTATAATGCCAAAAGAGTTTTGGAAATGTTGGTAGAGGACCCAGGTTAGCACCCACATTATATTAACCGTTTCTGTACTGGCTTTCCCTTCCCCTTTCCTAGGTGAATTCTTCCTCCCAATGCTTCTTTGTGCTGGGGCAGGAGCTCTGACCAGCCAGGGTGGGGTTGAGCACCACGGTGTCAGAGGAGCAAATCCCCTGGGTCTGAGACAGCAGTGTTTGTGGAAAGGGTGAGGTGACTAAAGAAGAATGAGGAAATTGGGGGCTGGGTTTGCTTTGAGAAAGACTGCAAGGCAGTGCGAGTGATAAGTAGGGAAGGGCTGGGTGGTTGGGATTTAGGGTGCAGTGGATTTTCTTTTCCTCCTTTCTTACTGTTCCTATTCCTCCTCTCTTTCCCTCCCCATTCTCCTCTGCAAGATTCTGCTAATTGAGTTTCTGATCTCAGGCAAGAGTGAGTAGGAGAAATGGGAGGAAGGGGGTTGGGTAGGGGTAAGGAGTAGCACTGGGAAGCCCTCCATCAGGGAAAGGGGAATAGCCAAATCTGAAGGTAAAAGAGGGTGAAGGGAATTCCTCTGGCTGTAGAAACTGTTGCTTTACATGTTCCCAGATAGGTAGCCATTTGCTTACTGCTCTGGGTTCTCAAAAGCAGTTTTGTTGGGAGCAAGACTATGAGAAACTCAAGCGTTCTGGTGTCTTTTGTGTATAGTTATGAGCTCTCTTCGCTGAAATGTTTCAAACATAATTATCCTAAAATACCTAGCTGGCAACTCTCTCTCACTGGCACTCAGGTTAATGAGTCCTCATTTATAAGTATTATTTAATAAGTTTGATTCTTGTAGGGAAGTTAGTAAATTTGGGCCTTTAAAATTAAAGAGTTATAGACAAATCAGCAAAATAATGGTGTGCAAATATGGGAATTTTCCTCTTGAAATTGTAGCGGATTTCTTAATTCTCTAGCCAAGAAGAACTTTCCTTGGAATCATTCTAGGTTTTTCCTCTGTTGTTTTAGTTCTTATAAGCACTTCAAAGAAAATGAATCAATTATTGGGTTTTCCTGGGTAACTTGGCAAGCCCTCAGTTTATTTATTCCAAATATTGACCATGTGTGAAGTGTGCCTTCAAACGTAAAAGGGGGTGCATATTCCTGGGACCTTCTGTCCAGTGAGGCAGCAATTATAGGGCAACATGGTTTTGTTGATCCAAGCTTTGTCTGAGTTAAACCCCAAGTAAGGTATTAAAGATGACTTCACAGATTTGGTAACACTTGACCCAAGGCTTATAAAATGGACATGATTGGATTTGGCATTTAGGAGGTCATTTTTTTTTTTTAAGATTTTATTTCTTTATTTATTTGAGAGAGAGCATAGAGGGAGAAGGAGAAGCAGACTCCCCACTGAGCAAAGAGCCCAATGAGGGGCTCAATCCCAGGACCCCAAGACCAGGACCTGAGCCGAAGGCAGACACTTTACTGACTGAGTCACCCAGGCACCCCAGGAGGTCATTTTCTAACCGTGGTAAGAGCAGTGTCATTGGTGCTCTGGGGAAAGAAGCCAGATTGCAGACCGAGGATTTCAAAGAGAGGAAATGGAACCAGCCAATGTGGATGGCCGTTTCTTGAAACTTTGCCCAGAAGTCCCCATCACTTGACAGGTTTGGATTTATCTTTAAGTTTTCCTCAAGTACCAGGATTCAAAATAAAGTACACTTCAAAACAATTTCATCTTAATTAATCAGTAGATCCTCATTTCTGATGAAGGAAAGTATTAAGCTTTTTGTTTTCTCCCCATTTTACACGCAAACCTGGCCTGCACGAACTGCCAAATTGTAAATCCTCTAAAACGCTGTAATGGCTTTTGTGTTATAAATCATTAGACCCCGTCTAGAAGATATCTTGCTTGGGTTGCATTTACCATCTGGTGGTATTGTTGGGTTTTAATGTAATGATTAAGTATAAATTAATAGCCCTAATAAGCATTCTATCCTGTCGTGGCACAGATAAGATATTATGCACAGTTATAGGGTGAAGGTTAGGACTCCTATATCTCAAAAGAAGACCTTTCCTCTGAGTTATTTTCAGCATCAGCTCAGGAAATATAAAAAATTTGCATGGCTCTTTAATTTATCTTTCTTGTGTTGGAATCATAACACAATTTTGGCAAATCTGTTTGTTTACATACTTACCCTACATTTGGAACTGCAGCTAGACGCATTGGATTTCACTTCTTGGCAATAAGACTTTTCTTTTTTTCCTTCCTAATTAATTATTAGTAATTAGTGAAATTGCAGTATTTTGTCCAGCTCTATCTCTGGTCTCATTTCCTGCCAAAACAGATAAGTGTTATTTTATCAAATATATATGCTTTTATGTGATAGAATGTCACTTTATACTTTTAGAGGTGTATTTTTAGTCAAGAGATTGAAGAACAAATATCCTACATTATGATTGTGTGTACATGCACACATACACACGCATCCTGTCTTCATAAAAATACATTGTTTTGAGATAGCTGATATCTGCACATTTGTTGGGGGGGGGGAAGGTGGCATTATTTTTAGAGATAATTGATTGGTTTTCCAGTCTGTGTTTTACTAACTTTTTGAATAGTAAAAGCCTAAAAATTTTATAATCTTGCCAAGCATATCATGATTTTGCTTTTTTAAAATTACAATCAGTTATATCAGTGAGACAGAAATTGCTTTGCAAAATGAGCTTCTGACCTATTTCCTGGAAAAATATTCTCAGTTTGAACCTTTTGGGAAAGGGTACATGTGGGGAAGGGACAAGGAGGCCCCTCATTCTTTTCCTAAGCATTTTTAATTTCTGTAAGGAAATCAGTGAATGAGGAGGCTGCACTGGATGATTTGGGTTTCTAGCCAGCACACAAGAACTTATTTAGCTTCTAATATATGAAAAAATGCATTGGGAATTAATAGCAAATGAGATTATGACAATACAAAAACAGAGCAATAAAGTTTTTATAACTTTTAAATGCTGGTACATTCAAGAAGGTAGAGGGTAGTGCTTGAGGAAAATATTAAGGGGGAAGGAACAGGATGAAGAGGAGGAGAAGGTGAACTTTGGCTCACTATCCCTCCAGGTGGTTCAGGGGAATTCCACATCTAGGCTCATGTTCTTTTTTTTTTTTTTTTTTAAGATTATTTATTTATTTATTTGACAGAGATAGCCAGCCAGCGAGGGAGGGAACACAAGCAGGGGGAGTGGGAGAGGAAGAAGCAGGCTGCCAGCAGAGGAGCCCAATGTGGGACTCGAGGGATCACGCCCCAAGCCGAAGGCAGACCCCTAACGACTGCGCTACCCAGGCGCCCCATAGGCTCATGTTCTTATGTAGGGGGATGAGTATGTTCATATTTGAGGCATTCGTAAGTAATGCCTGTGCTTTGTATATTACTTTTGTAAGCTTTCTGTGTTCTTCTAGACATTTCTTTTAAATGCATCATCTTTTCCTGGAATTGCATAGATTAACTTGGTATTTAGGGAAAGCCCTTTATTAAAAAAAAATGTAGGCATGTTTATATGAGTCTATTAATTTTAATACTTTTTTGTAACTATATGGGGACAAAGTGTAGCAAAATGTGCTACAACTTAAAGAGCAGTTCCAGTTGTAACACATTTAGGTATGGGAAACTCTAAAGAAGTGCTTACTGATCTTTTTATTAACTACTGAGTTTAAAAGTTAAGTCTGAGAACTGAATTGCCTACTTTCTTCTGGGTGGTATAGAAAAACTACTTTGGATTAGTCTGAGTCTGGTAATTGTGTTGGTAGATCTCTGAAAGGAAAAAAAAGTTTTTGCAAGTATTGACATCAGGTGGAGTTAATCTGTCTTTGAAGTTAATAAAACTGGGGTTAACTAGATAGACAATATCAGTGGAGTAAAGTGTGATGATAGTATTTCCAGGAAGAACAGTTGTCTTCTGCAGTTTTCTTTCAGATTTCTCAGCCCTTGTTTGCATGTATTATAGACCTGTTTTTTTTTTTTTTCCTATATAAGTATGAACTGAAGTAAGGTTGTATTTGGTGTTATCATACGTGAGAAGAAATCGAATCACGGTGATAGTGACTTCAGGAAAAATGGACAACTAAAATGTAACTGGATTAGTGGTTCTGAGCCCTAATGTCTAAGAATCTGTTTACCAGACTGTCCTATTTATCAAAGTGTTTTGGTTTCTGCTACAGGAAAGGTGAAATAATAAACACTGAACAAAGTCAGTTTCCCCTGAATGTTTGGATAAAAATAAAAAGGAAAACAAACACATTTAGCCTTTTTCTGTTTGAAATGGTGCAACTGCTTATTCTTTAGCTCCTGTGGATTCCATTGAAAACTTTGTTTTACTTAGGTCATATATTTTTTTGAAGTCAGTTTCTTGGTAACATTTATGACAGTTGATATATTTTGGCGTATGTTAGTATTATCAAAAACATTAGGAATTAAAGAATAGATTTGGGTTTTAATAACTTTAGAATAGCTCGTTCTTTGTTTTCTTCATCTGAAAAGCAGTTCTGATTTGAACTGTTTGGCAATTGTAATTCCAAGTCCAGGAAAGTTGGTATAATGTATAAAGAAGGAATAATTGGTGACTTTTTTTTTCTGTTGGTCTTTAGATGTATCCACAGTCACAAGTCAGCAGAAATTTCAATTTAAATGAGTAGCTGTTTCACTTCTGAAATTTTCTTTGCATGTTCCACTGTTAGAAACAGGAGGGGAAAGCGCAATCGCTCACTGCTGCCCTCTTAGGTTGTGGGAAGGACTCAGGACGGGGGAGGGAGGAATGAATAGTGAGATTGTTCATGAGTCCAGATATGATTTATTTGGTATCATGTTTGGGTGAGGAAACTTAAATGGGGCCTTTAGGGTAGTTTGAGAAACTTGGAAAGTTAGGTATGCCTTTTGGTGGTTTTAGGTTAAATGTAGTCATAAAATCATTAAATTTTAGAACTAAAGGAGTCATTACAAATCATCCAGTGCAGCCTCCTCATTCACTTGATGAAGCCAAGCCCAGCAAGACTTGTTGACTTTCCCCACACCACAGAGATGGGAAATTGCAAAACCAAGGCTCCAACCTGCTGCTTCAAAATACCACATTGCCTCTTCTAATGCTGTTGTGGAACCTTTGCAGAGAAAGTCAGCAAGATTTAGAAAACTCAAGTGGTGATCTTAGTTGTTGCAAAAAGGTTCAGGTTTGCTTGTGACATTGCCTTTTTTCTTCTGTTGTATCAGATGAACAGGAAGGACAGCTGCATACAGTTTATGAATACAGGATTATATGTGCATATGAACACAGGATTATATGGCTCCTTTTTTTTAAGGTGATTTCAGGGAGATGAGGGTTCTGACTAAGTGGAAACTTTTCAGCCAACAAATATCTGATGCTACTGACATGTGGACAAAACTTTCTTCCCTCCACTGTCTGACTCCCCATCAATCTAGTTTTTCCCCACTTCACGAAGAGTTTATCAACCAGATAATATCAAATATAAGAAATGCTGTTAACATGACATAGCACGACTCTATGTTAAATAGTAATAGCTACTATTTACTCAGTATTTCCGCGATACCAGGCATCATGCTTGGAGCTCTTGCGTGTGTTTAATTTAGTCCCTGCAATCCTATAAGACACATATTATCTTCTTTTATAGATGAGGAAACTAAGACTTAAGGAGGTTAAGGAACTTGCCGAAGGGCACAGAGGTAATATGTAGGTAAACTGAATATGGAACCTAGTTTTCTGACCTGAGACATACTGATTTTAAATCAGAACATATTCATATTGTTCTATGCTACAAGGCATTGGTTTTGCATTTTTTGTTTCTTTTTATGTTTGATATTGGTAGAGGTCTGTGAATCATCTACCCAGGGGACAAAATACTTCTGTCCCCATTTTGTCCACTGTCTAGAAGGAAAACCCAAGGACACCTGTAGTGATATGTATAGATATCACTGAGCATTTTCAGAGGCCCCACATTTTTCATGCAAGAAAATCTCATTGACTGGAAAGTTTTTATGGTTAGGAACTTGATGTTTCAGTGTTTGGAAACTGAACTAATCATACCATGTTTGCATTTAGTCAGGTTAGTGGCGGCTGCTATTCAAAGCAAGTTAAAATGGTTCCTGTCATTTAGCACCATTTCATGGGGACATCAGTGACACAAAGGACTATGCATGTCTCATATTTTCCCACTGATTTACATGGAAATTATTTTTTAGCTGTTACCACCATTTCTCATTTCGTTCCCTGTCAAATACTTTCTGACCTCTAAAGCACTTTAGTTTAATAGTTAATTACTATTTATGGATCCCCAAAGCAAATAATTTTGTAAGGCTGAAATACCTTTTATGATAATATCCTATCCTTATTATCTTAATGAAAAAAACATTTAAATGAATGGTAGGGTTTTTTCCTCCAAAGAAGCAGCTGATAACACTAGTTGACTATTAGAGGAGGTAGGATTTCTGCAATCTTGTGAATTTTAAGAGGGCAAGACCTGGAAACTGGGCAAGGGAGCACATTCAGTTGGGCTGTAGTTTGAGAGAAAATTCTTAGATGAGCACTGCCTTTATCATTTCTGGGCGGCTGACATAAGTCACGATCACTGACCCTGTCTACTAAGGCTTATGGATTCTACCTCCAAGGTGACACTGATCATGATGCCTCTTTGTGACTTTTTAATTTAATGGCGTGTGTAGTCATCCTGCCTTGGCTCAGCTGAATTTGTCTAGTTTTATTTTAAACAAATAAAGACTGAAAATCGTATTATAGAAAACATATTTAAATTCCTTCTGTGCACACCCTACTGGGTGTTTTAACACTATGCTTCATAAAATAATTACAGTGCCGATTACAGGCTTCTCTAAAGCAACAGGCTTCTCTTGGGTATTAAAGGTAGACATATGTAAATGAGAGAACTCAAACTATATTTCATTTGGAATATCCTATAATTCGACTTCTAATGAATTTGTATATTTTTTTTTCTCCCAATCCAAATTAAAATCTATCCAGAAATAGCTACACAGTGGGCTTCATTGTCAGGATGTTTCATTACCAAAGAGCATGTAAGTGTATGCTTGCATTTTTTAGTCTACAGGTGTAGACATATATTTCACTGCCCTATATATCACCTGTTTCCTGCCTCTCCTTTTACAGTGTTTTAAGCTAAAAAAGGATAGAAAAGGGATAGTGGAGTGCTACTGCTCTGAAGGCTTTTGTTAGAGGAGACTGCAGAAATCCCATGGCCTCAATCTGCCAGTTTTCCATGACTCTGATGCCCAAAAACTCCTACCTAATGACAGTTGATTTCAAAGGCATCTGGTTCCCATGTAAACAGTGACATTTTAAAACTGCTAGTGGGGATATTTTCAAGTGATTTTATTCCCTAGTAAGCTAATCAACTACTTCAGAGACATTTGTTTTAGATTTTATTTTATACGATTTATATAGAGAATTTTGATAAAATAGAGATTTTACTTTTATAGAAATTAATAAACTTAATTCCCCTTGGATAAACCAGAAACCAAATAATTACCTCTTATTATGTCCTTCTCTCATACTTGGTCTCAACATCTAGAAATGCGGGGCGGGGGAGGGGACTCATACAAGAAGTCAGAGAAACTAAGGACAGTTCCTATTGATAAGGAATTTACAATCTGGTTTATTATTTTTTTAAGTTGAAATTGTTACTTATATAACTAGATTCCTGTGTAATTGTAAGAAATAGTACAGAGAAAAACTAGTCTCTTTTAGCTAGTTTCTCCTCATGGCTACATTTTGTAAAACTATAGTAAAATAGCACAACCAGGATATTAACATTGATATAATCTGCTAATCTTATTTAGATTCCCCTCTTTTTACTTGTACTGGGTGTGTATATATGTATTTAGTGCTATATAATTTGACCACGTGTCGGTTTGTGAAGATGCTGAACGATTCCATCATTGCAAAGATCCACCTCGTTATCCCTTTATAACCACACCCGCCTCCCACCCATCTCTCCCCAAACCTTGGCAACCAATAATCCATTTCAATTTTTTTGTCATTTCAAAATGTTATGTATATAATGGAATCATAATTCATTCAGCATAATTCCTGGAGATTCATCCAAGTTGTTGCATGCATTTATAGCTCTTTTCATTTATTGCTGAGTAATTTCCAGTTAAAGGACATCCAGTTAAAGGGCCGTTTTCTGTTTGGCTCTTACAAATAAAGCTCTAATGAACATTCATGTATAGGTTTTTGTGTGAACATATGTTTTCGTTTCTCTGGGATAAACACCCAAAAGTACAGTTATGGGTTATGTGGTAATTGCATGTTTAGTTTTAGGAGATGCTGCCGAACTGTTTTCCACAGTAGCTGTACCATTTTACTTTCCCACCAGCGATGTACAAATAGTTCGTTGTCTCCACATCCTCTTCAGCACTTGGTGTTTGCCACTTTTTTTTTTTTTTTTTAAGCCATCCTGATAGGTATCTAGTGACATCCATTGTGGTGCATTTTGCATTTGCATTTCCTTGATGGCTGATGTTAAATATCTTTTCGTGTGCACATTTGCCATCTCTATATCCTCTAAGGTGAAATCTCTGTTTCTTTGGACCATTTTTGAATGAGAATTTTTGGTTTATTGTTTTTAAAGAAATATCTTGTAATTCAGCGTCATTTGGTGCCCTACTCCCTAGAGAATAAAATTCAAACTCTTTACCTTAGTATTTAAGACTTTTCGTGGTCTGGCCCCAGTTGGCCTTTCTAATCTCATGAGTTTGTCCACCTGTATGAGACTGACAAACATTCCTAAGCACTCTGTTACCTTTCATAGCTTTGTTTTATTATCTGACACACCCTTCCCCCCAGACAGATTATGTCATCCTTCTAGACCTAACTCAAATGTTACCTTTTGTGAAAATCCCCCCTTCCAGTGTAGGGAAGGTAAGAAAATACTCCTACCTTCTCCATCTATCCACTTGTCCCACTTACCCAGTTCTGTTTTTCTTTCCAACACTTCCTATTCCCATTGGTATATTATCTATTTATTTATTATGCCTATCTGTCTCTCTTACTAAAATACAACCTGCATGAATGAGACGCATTTAGTTTTGCTACATTGCTTTCTCCCCAGTGCCTAGAACAGTGCCTGACATATAGTAGGCACATAGTAAATATTTATTGAAAGACTGAATGAAGAAGTGAATTTGTGGGTACTTGTGTTGCCACTCCCTTCCATAGCACATTGCCTGGCATATCCTGTTCATTAGTGTCGTAGAGTAATAGCTGCCATCTACTGTATTGATTGTCTATCAAGCAGTACAGGTCACCCCTTTTCTTGGTCTGCTTTTGTACAGCACTGCCTCATTCTTCTATCATAGCACTTTGTTAGCCTCTCCATACCACTCCTTCCAAAAAAAGAAACATAAGAGATAAGAAATATAAGAATAAATATTATAAGAGAGTATAAGCATCTTTGTGCCGCTGGCCTCAGCAGATACCTGGCACAAAATAGGTGGACACATCTGAGTAAATAGTTGTCAGGTTATATGTTGCTTTTACTTGTGTGAGGTCAGAATCCAGCTGCATTTTGAGTAAACCAGTGTCCCACTGACCAGGCTTCCAGAATACTCAGGAAACATCTGTTAATTTTGGAAAGCAATTACAGTGACTTGGAGAATTACTGCTATTTGTTAAAACAGAGCTCGCTTAGAGAAGAGAAATTGAGCTAAAAGACCTCACATGTGTATCTTTATTAGTTAGTGAGCATCCTTCCACGTTATGGAATTGTTACACAAGAAACATTCCATTCCACTCATTGCATTGGACCTCTTACCAAACTGCAGAAAGAAGCTATAGGTCTAAATTCCCATGCCAATCAAGAGCTGTTTTTGACGGTTCCTCAAAGTAGTACAGATCTTAAGGTACCTATCTTGATGTTCTATTCAGAAAATGCAGACAATTACTAAAAAAATAAATAAAAATTTTTATGAAACTCTTAAATGAAAGACCTGTCTTTATGTCTTACATGTAGTAAGAAAGCTGAAAGGTTATAGAAGGAAGGGGGTGGGGGGATAGGGTAACCGTGTGATGGGTATTAAGGAAGGGCGAGTTTGGTGATGAGCACTGGGTGTTATATGCCACTAATGAATCGTAGAACACTACATCAAAAACTAATGATGTACTATATCTTGGCTAATTGAACATAATAATAATAATAATAATAATCTGAGCAGTTTGTAGGTACCTTTGGAGTTAGCCAAAATTTACTAAGATGCCCCAAAGTCAAAAGCCTGGTAAGGGCTTTGTGCAATTTTTATACATATGGGGAAACGATTAGAGTGATTTAGCTACAGATAATCTGCTTTCTCTTATAGGGTGAATTATCCATATAAGTATTTTAGGATTGTATATCTGGTCTGCCAGAGTATATTAGTTTAGATTCTTTGTTGTTTGCAAATAAAGTGTATTATGAACACCAATCAGGAGTAGTTGGGTATCCAGATGGGAAAAATGTAAGAGTCTTACCTAGAAAAGTTTTAAAATCTTCTAGAAAAATGTTAAGAAAACTTCTTACCCTTAGCTTTTAGTATTCTCATTGTACAACAGATAAAAATCCCATGTTCTAGCTAGAGAGAAGACAAGTAAAATATAGAATATGCTTGTGAATTTGCACAGATAACCTGTGAAAGCTCTTTAATAGATAACATGTTTCCACTTAGTGTATTAAATACTATTTCTAGGTAACAGGTTCTTAACTGCACTTCGAGTATATGCTGAGTACCATATTTGGGGAAGGATAAAAGGAACTTTTAAAATGATAATTGGTGCTAAGGCTTTAGCGAAGAATATAAAATAAAGATCTGAAGGGTGAAAGTTTTCTGTGACTATTAAATGGGTTTTGGGGGCACCTGGGTGGCGCAGTCGTTAAGCGTCTGCCTTCGGCTCAGGGCGTGATCCCGGCGTTCTGGGGTCGAGCCCCACGTCGGGCTCCTCCACTGAGAGCCTGCTTCTTCCTTTCCCACTCCCCCTGCTTGTGTTTCCTCTCTGCCTGTCTGTCTCTCTGTCAAATAAATAAATAAAATCTTTAAAAAAAAAAAAAAAGAAATGGGTTTTGGTCTCGTTAAAATATATGAACTCTTTGTAGAGCAAAATTTAAACACTGAAAGCAAATACATTAGCTCTAATAGGTTCAGGAGCTTTTTTGATAGTAAAATTAGTTCAGGTATATATATATTTTTAAATTGTTTTTTAAAATTTTTTATTTGAATTCAATTAGCCAACCTATAGTACATCATTAGTTTCAGATATAGTTTTCAATAATTTATCAGTTGTGTGTTATACCCAGTGCTCATCATATCACATGCCCTACTTAACTGGGTGATGGGCATTAAGTAGTTTAGGTATATTTTTACTCCCAGTGGTTGCTTGATTACCTGTTGATTGTTGATGCTTTTGTATAGCGGGCTAAAATGAGATCTTAGCCATTTCATTGAATATAGTCTTATTAGATTGATTCTCCATAGTAGTAATTCTAAGCATCTTTAATTTTTATTGAGCTTTTCCCACTGTTAAGGAGCAAAGTACTTTCATATGCTCTTCTGTGCTGTACAGATTAGTGTCTTTTCAGCCTGATCATTGAAATCTTGGCCCCAGTAAATATTTCTTCTGGCCTTTCTGCTAATGCCCTATGGATAGATTCCGTAAGTTAAAATCTGTGACTGTGAATAGAGGTGTTGGGAGTTTACAGTAGCTTCTGTTTTGCTATACTTACCTTATGTTAGGGTGAAAACATTATTTCTTCCTTGGGTTTACCATTCAGGGAATTTATCATTTTCCCTGACAGGTGGTAGACAGTCGAGAGGGTTAGAAGTATGTTCATTTATAGTCTGTCTACAGGAAGTATACTGAAAATTATTGCCATAATCCACATGTCAACATGGTCTGGTTTTTTTTGCATTTTATGGGAGGCTTAGATGGGGATGGCTGCCTCCAGCCCATCCTCCCCCTTACCTTTGATCTTTTCTTCTTAAGTATTAAAAAAGAATTCTGTTTATGAGGGATGCTTGAAATAATTGAGATTACTAAACTTGGGGGAGAGAGAATGGGGATTTTCAATCCTTTATGTTTTAATTTTTTTTAATTATAAAAGTTACATAGAATCCTTTTTTTTTTTTCCTTTTAAAGTTAAATGTGCATAAGGTGAAAAATAAAATGCTCCTTTCTTTCCCTCTCATTATTCCCCCTCCTTTCCAGTTGAGAGAAAAAGTTTTCTGGGGGTTTCGTTTGTTTGCTTTTTTAATATGGAAAGTTTTAGAATAAATGGAAAGTTTAGGGGTAGTTAATCTGTGTTCGCAGGAGGCCTTTCTTATCTTGGAGGTACTTGAGAAAGGCAGAGGCTGTCAGCACTGTTTCCTCCTAAGCAGGAAGTCTTCCTTGTGTCACCTCAGTGGCTAACACAAAGCCTAACTCACCAGGAGCTCAGAGAACAGCTAGGGTAATGCAGACAAACATCACAGATGGAGGAGTACAGCATGTTTTGTCTTTCTGCTCCTTATTTCTTTCCTCTTTCCCTCTTTCCTTACTATTTTCTGGTGTCTAAACTTCTCCTTACTTCCTTCCACACCTTTTTTGGTGCCTTTAGCTAGTGGCTCAAAGTAGGGGATCAGGGTTTTGAAGTGCTATTAGACTCTTTCTACTTATGGATGAAAATCTAAGTAGAAAAGAAATACAGGTTGGGCACCTGGGTGGCTCAGTCGATTAAGCATCTGCCTTCTGTTCAGGTCATGATCTCGGGATCCTGAGATCGAGGCCCATGTTGGGCTCCCCGTTCAGTGGGGAGTCTGCTTCTACCTCTCCCTCCCTCTATTCCTCCCTCAGCTTGTGCTCTCTCTCTTTCTCTCAAATAAATAAATAAATAAAATCTTTAAAAAATAATAAAATAAAAAAGAAATACTTCTCTTTGCTTTACATTGCAAAATAAAGTTCCCATAACCAAAAGAATTAGCAACTTCATTGCATGACGCATGCTTTTTATATCTTTTAGAAATCTTTCCAGTCTGTGCTGTTCATTGCGATCTTTATTTAACAAAGAGGGATAAAACTAGTGTTTAAAAAGCTGTTTTTAAAAGTATCTTGAGATCTAATGGGACACCTCTAAATTAGTTGGTAACTGAAATTCTTTTAGAAATAGGAGATAGTGTTGTGATGTAGGTAAAATTGTGATTATTCTGAGCTTCCAGGATATTACTGTACAAGTAGTAAGCTCCCAAAAAGAGGCAGTGAAATTAAATGTTTAGAACAAGATCAGGGGTGATCTGCCCTGAAACCATGGCTCAGATGATCTCATTGCAGGAGTTCTTTACTCAGCCATGTACACTGATGATGAGCTGTTTCACATGACTGATAATGCAGAAGCTTCTCTCTGAAGTCATTTTTTATACAAGTCTAGACTTTTAATTGTTTAGAGGAATAATTTTTTTAATATTACATATCACATTCTAAATGTTTGAGGAAGGAGAGCATGCATGCAAGCGAATGAGTTTTCTATGTATGAGGCATTGTTGTTAGTACATTATTCATATAAATTCATTCAGTCCTCATAAAGCCCTTTCAGGTAGGCATTATTATTATCCCTATTTTATGGATGAGGAAACTGAGGCAAATTGAGGTTAAGAGCTTATTAGTCAGTTTCACTTAGATAGTAAGTGGCAGAGCTAAGATGAAAACAGGCAATTTTTTGCTCCAAAGCAGATGTACTGCTTTTTCTGGTTAAGCTACTAAAGCAAGGGTCAGTAAACTTTTTCCCTAAAGGGTCAGATGGTAAATATTTTAGACTTTACAGGCCACCTGATGTCTGTTGCAGCTTTTCAACTCTGTGGATATAGCATGAAAGCAGCCATAGACAGTCCAAAAACAAATGTGTGTGGCTATGTTCCAATAAAACTTTATTTGTAGACACTGAAAATTGAGTTTTCTGTAATTTCCACACGCCACAAAATATTACTCTTGATTTTTTTCCACCATTTAAAATGTAAAAGCCATTCTTGACTCATGGGCCTTACAGAAAGCAGCAGCCGACTGGACTTGTCTACTCATATAGTACTATTTTTGTGTGAGATATAAGGATAAAGGCCACTAGTTTATTCATTCATTCATGCTGGAAATAGATCAGGTATCATACTCAATTCTGTGGTAACCAGGGGTGAACAAGAACAAAACCTTCCAGTTCCTCTTACCCTTCATTCCACTTACGTAATGGACCAATTTGTTCTCCTTCTTCGCATGTCTGCTTTTTAAAAATTCGTCTTTATTTCCTGTCCATTGCATGTACTAGACATGTGCACATTATCTCATTTAATCTTCATAGCCAGTGGTATTATCTCAATTTTATAGTTTAGAGAAGAGCCTAAAGAGCCAGCCATTTCCACACAGCCAGGTGAGCGATGGAGCCTAGATTCAAATGCAAGTCTGTCTTAGGTTTAGGTGTTTTTTCTTCTCTTCACTACTGCCTTCTCTCTGCTCCTAGAAATGCATGAAAATGTAATGAAATGCTTCTGACCCTGTCTAAAGTGAATCTCTGTATCTCACTTCTTAAACGCATGTTTATTTTTACTTCCCTTCCATTTGTCCTGGCTCTAGCCTCGAAGATGCTGTGCACGTTTGTTAGAAATGTTAAGATGTTTCTTGGTTTCCCAGTCCAGAAAGCTAAAAAGAAACAGGGAGCTAGTTAATAATGTAACTAGTGGAAAGATATAGTGATGCATGGGAATAAGAGTGGAGGAAAAAAGCCCATGTCCTTTCCTGATGCCCTCTCCAGCCTCTCAGTCTTAAAAAAATAGACCTGTGTCCCCAGTGTGTTCTGAGAAAGAAGTGGGTTCCTCATGGCTCTCTGGGATTACTGATGATTCATAGGTGTGGCCTAGAGTAGACTTTTAGGACAGTTCTTTTGTGGATAGTACCTGAGGAAGACAAATGATAAGTAGAATTGTTCATGTATAGTTTTAAATAACGAAGTGAATTGGTGTGTTCATGAGTGACAATCTAACCTCCCCATCTTGGCTACTTACGGGTTCGCAAGAAGCCTACTATCCTTTTCCCCATGGCAGTGGGAAATCCCAATTACAGGTTGTAGTTCCTGTTAGAAAATGGGAACACTCAAGTAGGCTTGGCTACAATAAGATCTTGGATGGAAAGCAGAAGTCCTTTGAGTTTACTGGTTTCCTTGTAATTCCCTACTATAGTGGGAATAATGTATTTAATGTAACATTGAATATTCTGTAACATGGAATGTGTTGTATTTTTGTAACACATAACATTAATACCTTTAACTTGAAAATTGCTTTAGTTTATCATGGCAAATTTTGGATGTATATGCAAAATATGATTAGGTGTACAGGAAGCTAACTTGATACACCCTTCAAGGGGATTTATCAGGATAATTCTGTTAGAAACTATCAGTGCACCTGCTTCGTAAAGATCCCAGCAAATGGCACCCTCTTTGGTGGTTTTAATTATTTTTAATTAGCAATTAATTAAATTAATAATTAATCCTTAGCTTATAATTTGCATGTAATTTTAAAATAAATATATAACTTAATATTTAATTTGTAATATAATTAATAAGTTAATTAATAATGTTTTGATTATTTCCTGTTCACCCTGTTGGTGAGGAAGGTGACCATGCGTTATGGAGATTGCCAGACGCATGACACCAGACAGATGAGATTGAGAGCAGTTTGTCGGTCACCGTACCACCTAAGGGAGAAGGACATAGCATGCCACACAGGGCCACACTGAGATTGCACTTGGGAACAAGAGTGATTCACCAGGGGCTGTGGAAGTCAGATTCTGCAGTATCAAGGGAGTGGGGTGACCTTTGGTTCCCATGGGACGATGTGATTGGCTGGTTTGAATAATTGTACGTGTTGGCAAGGAGCTAAAATCCTCTACTCAGGTGTAGCCGGAACTGTCCCTGTGAGAGAGAAGGTTGTTTGGCTAGGACACCCTATCTGAGGGAACAGAGTAGGAAGGGCAACTTGTCGTTAGGCCATTTGGCGTCCTTGTGGTTTTACATAGGTGTCAAGGCAGAACACAATAGGTATTATACCACAGTACTTTCACACCAATTCACAATCAAGAGCATAGCACAGGCAGAGGGAATGATCATATTTTCCAAAAGTCTCACCACCTTTTCAGTGGCTGCTCGGATTGTGATGAAAAGAAATTAGTGGAAGCAACATGGTGTGTACAATTGACACAAAAACACATGGTCACCCTGTTTAAGAAGATAGTCAAAGGATGAGGTGTTTATCTTTATGTCGTCATCAACCAGTCTTACTCCCCTGGCCCGGCTCCCCAACTAGGTTCCCTACGTTAGTGTTAGAACCTGGCAAGGCCAAGGAGAGGGCTTTGGTTTGGATCCCCAGTTCCCATTATGGTTGGGTGATTGCCTCTTCTGCCATGGCTGCCTGCCAAGTGAGGGATCTCTCTCTAACTTAGTAGACACTCTAACTTCTCATCACACAGAAATCCATGCCACCACCTTGCCCCCAAGTACCTGTCCCTCAAACCTCTGACTGCCCCAGCCTGCAAGGGTGTCTCTTTCTCTGGTTCGGTGGCCCTTAGTGTCTGTGCACTGCCTTTAACATTTATCATGCACTGACTTTCAGTTGTATTCTTTTTAGAAAATTGTCCCTGCCTTTATGCTAATTATTGTGGTTATCCCAATTCCTTCTGCCTTTATCTGTTTAGGAAAGTTTCACTGGGCAGGTAAAAAGAGAAGCAACCAATACGATTTACAGTTTCAGCATTAACTAGTTCTATTAGATTATCTTCATCCAGCCCCTAAAATAATGTATAAAATAAGCCCTCGATATTTATTGAAATAAATGGTATAGCAATTTTATGTATTTTAAATATTATAGAATATATATACGAAAATATATGTATAAATGTATGTGTAAATATCTGTAAATATGCAGCATCTCTGTGTGTGTGCACACACGCGCATGTGTACGGCTGAATGTGAAGCACGCTCATGTAGCCGTCCCAACCTCATTATTTCTAGTGTCCTTTACTCATGAGTTATATATTACCTAATGAGGAGGTTAAGGGAAGAAAGGATGTCAGTCAACTTTAACTTAAAATTTTTTCATTTTTCCACAAATAAACATCATCTTCACTACCGTGACACAACTGGATTGGCAACCTGCTGCATTTTATTTGGAGGTAATTCTAAGCTCAATAGAATGCTTTTCTGTTTGTATTAAGAAAAAGATTTCGGTGCACATTTCTTGAAGAGTATTTTAAGGAATCATTCTCAAACCCCTCCAAATTTTAAGAAAGCAAAATTGCTGGTAATTAAATGTTTGGTATTTTAGCGAGTGCTTGTTTCAGGAGGCATTTTTATAACAATTTCCTCTCTAGCTAGGAGCAGCTCGTGCTTGAACCAGATGCCTTCCAGCTAAGCTGGAGGGACAGAGTGCCTGCGGGACTGTGATCAGCCTTAGGCTCCTCTTGTGTCACTGGGATTGCACCAGGAACCCTGGAGGACATGGTCATTCTTACCTGCAGGCCAGGAGTTTTCCCACAACCCAGAATGCTGTGGGAAATGCCTGATAGTATGGTACTGTTCACTGTGGCATAGGCAATAAGTTGTGTGTTTACTCTGTGGCCCTTGCAGAATGTTGAACAATCCCTCTACAGCCTCTTTTTCTCTTTTTATTTTTATATTTTTTAAAAGATATGTTTATTTATTTGAGAGAGAGAGAAAGAGCAGGGGGAGGAGCAGAGGGGGAAAGAGAATCCCAAGCAGACTCCCTGCCGAGCGCAGAGCCCAGTGCACTGCTCTATCCAACTGAGTCACCCAGGAGCCCCTCTTTTTCTCTTTTTAAAGTCGTCAGCTGGCTGGCCAGAATTCTGGTCCTTCCTCCCTATCTATTATCTAGAGGCGTACTAATGGTTTTCCTGAACAATCGCCTACAGGCTGTAAGGGAAAGGCATAGTCTGTATGCCTTCCCACCTAAAAAGTAGTTAAAGGGATCAAATAAAGGCAATCTTGAAAATGTGCAGAGGTCCAGGGGGAACCTGACTGGCTCTGTCTGTCCATTGAGTGACTTTTGATCTTGGGGTTGTGGGTTCAAGCCCCACATTAGGTGTAGAGATTACTTAAAAATAAAATCTTTAAAAGAAAATGTGTAGAACCCCAAACCTGGGGAGGGGGGCAGGGAGAGAGACAGGTCCATCTTTCTTGTTTTGGTTTGTTTTTTTTATCTCCCTGAGAAAGGACTAAGCTATACCTAAAGAGGTGGTCCTCTGAACCATCTTTATAAAACTTTCCAAAGTTTCTGGGTTTGTAAGTGTGTGTGTGTGTGTGTGTGTGTGTGTTGTCTTTGAAAAAGTAATAATACGCATATTAAAAATATTTGTGTGTGTGTGTATGTGTCTGTGTGTGTATGTGTTGTCTTTGAAAAAGTAATAATACGCATATTAAAAATATTTTTAAAAAACACCGAAGGGTAAATTATGAAGTCTCTCTTAACTCAGACCTTAGCCCCAGAGGCAAACATTGTTATCAGTTTCTTCTGAATCTTTACAGAGATATCTACTGGCATATTTGTGCTTTTGGGTGTGTACGTTTTATATACAAACATAATATATACATACACACATAAGCATGTATATGCATATATATGTTTTTATGTGTATCTGTTATCTTGCTTTTGCTTTTTTACACAAATGGATGCCCACTGCTCCATGCCTTGATTTCTTTTAGACCCAGCAATATTCTTGGAGAACAGTCTATATATCATCATGCCTAGATCCACCTCATTTTTTAAACAGCTGTTGAGAAATTCATTGTATGGATGTGCCCTGAATTATTTAACCAGACTCTGATATTAGTAGTCATTGATGCAAATTCCTTTTAGCACGGTTTCTTTGTAGTTAAACCTTCCTGACTCTGACATTACTTAAATAAAACAGGTGTGACATCTGGGTAGGTTCTCTTGACTTTAAGGAATTTTGAATTCTGTGGCGTTTTTTTGTTTGTTTGTTTGCATTTGTTTTTTTAAACCATTTTTGGAGTTGTCCCACAATGACTGTATTTTAAATAGCAGCCTCTGGGTACTGACCCTGATTTTGTTTTTAATTATTAGGCTACAGTTTAGAGAATCCTAATAACAAATGCATTTCTGGGAAAGGGAACGGGAATGGTATTTAAAAGGTTAAGGCTGCCCCCTGGAAAACGAAGTGGACGTGTTTTTCAAGTCCATCACTGAAGCCTAGAATTCCTTCCTGACAGTGTGCCCCAAAACCAGCTTTTAAACAGTCCTCCAGTTTATATTTCAGGGAAGTTGGTTATTTCTCTGTGGTTCCTTTTTCAGAAGCCGTGAACCCTAGCTTGCTAGTTTTAAAAGGCTTGGTTGTTAACACCTCTAAAATTCATGAACCAAAGAGAGTAAAACACTAATTGTATGCATTTTATGCTGCAAATTTCTTTTCACTTCCTTTCCTTTTTGTGGTAACAAAGTCCTGCTGTGCTATTATCCCTTATTGTAGTGATTTTATTTATTCATGTTCTCTGTTTTCTTAAAGTGCTTAACTGAAAGAAGTGAATATATTGAATACATTTGTGAAATTATAGACTTTTTTTACTTAAGTCCAGTTAATAAAATCATTAATTTTTAAAATTAAAATAAAGTTTGTCCTAACAGTCTCTCAAAAGATTAAAAACTAATATATATTTAAAAACTAATGTGTATACCTTTCTTTAAGAGGAAGGATTTCCGCTATTATATAATGTGTAATATGAACATCATCTGTCCACAGCCTTACATGTTATTGAGGCATTGCAGTTTCTTTTTCGTCAAAGCATAGACGTAATAGAGAAAACCTATCAGATGATGTGGTTTGCCTCTTAGTACAGAGGGGTCACACTTGAGGAGCCTGATTTTTGTTCAGGTCAGATAAGTTTGCTTCAGACTCTGTGTTACCTTTTGGCTTTTATGTTCTGTCACCCTGGGTTTGCAAGTACTTAAAATAATTGTTCAAGATCCCAAGTTTGGAAAACCTAAAAACATGCCACACGTACATGAATCTTGCTTTATTCGAGGATGAAAATGGCCACATATACCTATCTCACAGTTGTGCCATGTGTCCTAAAAGTAGTAGAGAAATAACTTACTCGTTTTAGGGGTAATTCCCAGGTAAGTCATCTGAGTGGAAAATGGAGAAAATTCTCCAAGCACCGTGTAATTGAAAGGAGGACCTGAAAACAAGAATAAAAGTGGTTTTAAATCATTTTTTGGATTTGATTCATGACTTTCAACCTGATATTGGAATCTGAAATTCAGTAAAGGAGCTGAGGTACCTGAGTAAAACATATTCTGGTGAAACTAAATAGAAACACTTCTCTGGTGAAAATTGTGAACCAATAGTATGTAGTTGGCATATAATAATATATAACTTATGAAAAAAATTTTTGCTTATTTTTCTATATAATATTCATCCCTAAGTGCTTACCAGTAGTTTCTTCCATTCATTCTGCAATAAATATGAAAGCAGCCAAAGGAAACACATAATCACCAAGTCATAATGAGACAGCATTTGTAAAAGAATTATAACAACATCCTGAGGACTAGCAGGTTTTGTTCAGTTTGGTCTAGAAGTAGAAGGAAGAGGAAGAGAAAGATCACAGAAGTTCAGATTTACATGTTGTGACTTGAAAATGAGAAAGAAACTTTGAAGCTGAGGGTATTAAAATGAACTTTTTTCTTTCAAGTTTGGAAGGAATTACATGGAACATTCATGGTTTAAGGGGCTCAGAATAAAATGGCAGACAAGAGAGGAAAAAGGTAACTGGATTCATCAACAACAGAGGACAGGATTCAGTGCTTTCAAAGTGTTCTTCAGTTAACCCTGCTTCCCCTTTTCCTTTTGCTGCTATCCTTGTCCTGCTTCCCCTCCCTTTGCTGGAATTTTCAGTTTAATGGAGGCTCTCAAGAATGTTTTGGTGGTGATGTCTGGCTCAGTGCTGAGCAGGTTTCACTTCCCTGAAAACTCTTACGGGAAATGGATTAAATAACACTTTTTAAGAAGACTTTTTTTTTTTTTTAATTTAACGATTTTACCTACCTATTTGACAGAGAGAGTGAGAGAGCACCAGCAGGGGGAACAGCAGAGGGAGAGAGAGAAGCAGGCTTCCCGCCTAGCAGGGAGCCTGACGCAGGGCTTGATCCCAGGACCCGGGGACCATGACCCGAGCCGAAGGCAGATGCCCAACCATCTGAGCCACCCAGGTGTCCCAAGACAACTCCTTCTAAAAGAGAAATCCTCCTCCATGTGACAGCTTACCTGAAAGAGAAATTTGATGTACTTCCATTGGAGGGTATACTGTCCGTATATCCCAAATAACATAAACAAAAAATAAATAATTTTTAAAAAAGTGATGGCATTAAATAATCAGTCCAAATGTGTCGATCCTTGACTTACAGAACTAAGAACAGCTGCCTAATTGTGGGAATTTACTTCTGGCTTTATTTTCTCTGTCCTTACTCCATCGAGAAACGAATCGGACTTGGAAGGGATGGCCTGGGGAGGTAGAGCCCAGTCCTGACTCTGTCCTGGTTGTGGTTGCAGCTTACTTTCCTTTTATTTCGATTATCAAATTATGAAATAACCAGGCAAGAAAATGTAGAGGAAGCACCATGTCCTGTTCCTTTAACCCGGAAAGCCGACAGTGTTAGGACGTTATCTTCCAGACAGTGGAAAGGAAATGTAAAGAACACAAGAGCCCCCAACTTTTAATCACTGGCATTGGTAAGAAATCCATATTTCATTATCAGAGACCTATAGATTTGAAAGCTGTTAAGGATTACATGAAAAAATAGATTAATCAACAGTTTTTCTGTTTGATCCCATAAAGATGAACGTGCCGTCTTTCCTGATTTTGCTGCTAAATCCATTATCCTTCCTTTAAAATCATATCCCTTGTTAAGATATTTCTATTTCAGGGACGCCTGGTTGGCTCAGTTGGTTAAGCGTCTGTCTTCGGCTCAGGTCTTGATTCTGGGGTCCTGGGATCAAGTCCCCGCTGAGCAGGAAGCCTGCTTCTCCCTCTGCCTACTGCTCCCCTTGCTTGTGTGCTCTCTCTCTCTGACAAATAAATAAAATCTTAAAAAAAAATAAAATAAAATCTCCCAATATTTTGTGGCAGTTATGTTTTGATCCATATCCTTTTAATATTTAAAGTTTTTTTTCCAGTCCTTATATATTAACTTTTGTAAATATTTATATTCCTAATGGTTGAGGCAACTAGCTGTTTACTTTCTCCTTAATAATGGCTTTCCAAATGTTGGACCAAGAAACACCTCTCAGCTCTCTCTTCAGACAAAATAAACCTAATTTCCTCACAGGTGATACAAGCTCTGTTACTGATTATTCAAAATTTTTATGCCGTTGAGTCTAAAAGAGTGCACCAATTGAAAAAACCAGATTACTGTGATTTTGTTATAACCAGATTGTGATTCAGTGCAGCAGGGTGAGGCCTGAAGTTCTGTATTACTAAAAAAAAGTTCTGTATTACTTCCTGGTGATGCTGAGGCTGCTCATAAATTGAACGTGTTTTGAGTAACAGGGTTTTAGAGGGTGTAGAGAGATAAAGAATTACTCTAAGAACAAGTGAAGGTACGTTTTCTTTGATTTATATGGATGTATCCTGTAGTTTCTATATCCTCTTAACTTTATTTACTCTAGCTAATTGAAATCAACTTAATTACCCAGCTGGGTTGGGCTCCTGTCCCTGCCCCCAGAGACGGTGAATCTTGCCAGTGATCTGACTAGGAAGCTTCCGCTCTCCACCCCCAACTCCTCCCTGGGGAGTGAGTCTCCTCCATGTCACGGAGCTGTGATCAGGTGTGCACCCACCTGCTTGAGGCTGCGATATGATTCCCCGAGGCCCTCCAGCTACTGGATAATAAGGAACCCCCGTCTTTGGCAGAGAGAGGTGTTCCTTTTGGCATTCTGCCTTCATCCAAGTGGTTTGTGTAACAGTTGAGTTCCAGGAATGGCATCTGAGGCTGTCTGTATCCTACAATGTGTAATCAGGAACTGGCAGATAATTCATCTTTAGCTTTTAAGATTCCTGTTAGAAGTTCTCATAACTTGTAGGAGCCTTGGCAGTTGAGTGACCTGCCCTTGACCCATAAAGGGACCTGCCAGGGTGAATATGCAACTGTCTCTTTATTCTGAGTGTTTTCCCCTGATGATTTTCTGTGAATCTTTTACTGACTCTTCTACAGATATCCCTGTAGGCTGCAGACAGGAAAGCAGTTGCTACAGATAACTTTTCCTGAGTCTTTACAACGAAGTTAGAAAGAATTATTTCTCTTGTCTTCCTGGGGAACTTTGCTGTGGAATTCCCCCCCACAGACTGGATTGCAACAATGGCTCTTAGATTGAAGAGATCTGTCTCGGTACAAAGTGGGAAATGTTGATGACGTCAGGCTGACAAGGTGGAGTTTGTAAAAATGGCCTGGTACAGTGATTTTCAAACTTCAACATGTATCCCCTAGGGAGCCTGCACCCCTAGAGTTCCTGATTCAGCAGGTCTGGATCAGAGCCCAAGAATTTTTAACATCCTCGTCCCTTCCCATGTCTTATGATGTGGTTACATAAAAGGAGCTGGGGATTATCAGGGCGGCTGGGTACATGCTCACAGTAGCACATGCCTTGTTTATTACCTCCCAATTCTGGTAGACTTGTTAGTTGCTTTAAAAAAAAAAAGAAAGAAAAGAAAAACAGACCCAGGGAAACACCATACTCTTCTAACATTCCTGTGTAGCCAGTGAGTGCCCTTTTGTGGTAACCTAGGCTACATCCTTACAAGCCTTCTTGGTTCATAGGAATAGAGACCTGATTTTTTCAAGGAAGAAGATGTGGAAGCATAGGATTAGGGCAGCTGGAAAACTTGCTTCTCACCCACCTTCCTATCATGATAATACATGCTTTTCAAGATGTTTCTTTTAAACCCAAAATGAATTTGGGTTTTTGACAGCTGAGCTAGCGAAAGAGGAGGGGAAGTTTGGTTGGTCTGGCTATTTCCATCCCTGTGTTCACATCCCTTAGCTATACCTAGCTTACATCATAGAAATAAGAAGGTCGATCCTGTGTGGGTTTGGGGGAGTATTCCTTGTTATTAAAGGTGACCAATGTGATACTTTCTACTGAAGCAGTCCTGGAGCATCCCAGGAGGGACACAACGATCTTGATCTTGGTCTTGGTGAACTTCCTTCGGATGAGGAAGAAGACATCAACAGTTCTGATGAAGACGATGTCAGCTCTGACTCTAGTAAAGGGGACCCTGACCTGGGAGATAAACAGGTATATGTTGGTATTTAATTGTTTCTACTTTTGTGTTTGTTGGACTCTCATAACATCTGGAAATAATATTTATCAGCATGCTAGGCACAAAACCCCTAGTTTTTTCTTAAAACTTATAAAATATTTTCTAATTTAAATTTAGTTCCTGCTATAATGTAGTACCTAAGATGTTATCACATTTCTAAATGCGCATCACTTAGAGTTTATTTAGTAATTTTTTGAGAAATTATTTTTGGCACTGTCCTTTGCTTTTCCTTTTGATAGTAGAAATCCCCTTTCAGGATTGTTCCTTGTATTGCTAGCAATTCTACTTGAAAGAAAGGAATTAAATGCATTTCAGACTTAACGAAATATTTTTATTTTTTTATTTTAATTTTTTTTATTATGTTAGTCACTAAACAGTGAAATCTTTTTAGAGATAGAATAAAGGCTGCGACTAATAACATACCGGGATTTCCTTTGACATGATTCAGTATTTATATTTTCAGTATACATGAGATGAGATTGGCCACATGTTGATAATTATTTAAGATATGTCAGTACATGGAGGTTCATTATATTGTTTCTCTAGTTTGACAGGAATGCTTCATTATAAATATATATTTCTTTGAATAAAGGCATCATTACAAAGGAAAAAATAGTATATCAACAATAACCCCAAGATGTGTTGGAACATTACAGCAAGGCAGAATTTGAAAGGATCCACATAGTAAATCTGTCAAACTGTAGAGGAGAAAATCCATGTCACATAACTTCTATGCCATAACTTACCAATCGGTTATTTCCTGTTTAATATTATTTTTGCTTTGTTTAAATTTATTTCAATCTTAAATGAATGGTGTAATTGTCTGGATTTAAATCCCAGCTCCACCACATATGAACTGGGTGAGTAACTTTGGGCAAATTATTTAATATTTTTAAGCTAAAGAGCCCCCATTTTAAGAAGAAAAGAATTTATTTCAGAATTGTGAGGACTAAATAATTTGATTTATGTAAAGCCTTAGAACACTGTTCAGTACATCGTAAGAACTCAATGATTATTTATTTCTTGTAAGACTTTATGCTGTAAAGTATTGAATCATAGAGTTGGGAGTAACCACTAGAAATTATTTAGCCTTAAGGCAGGTGAGTTTGTGAGATACCTAAGACAGAGGAGTGACTATTCTTAAAGGCCCGCAGTATCCTTCAGCAGCGTGTGGGTTTTACTTTGACTATTAAGTAATTTCTCCAGTGTTTTACTGCTATTTGCCATCTCTGATTGAAAACTTATTTTCTTTGTTGCTTCTTCGCAGATATAGATGCTACAGGTATTTGTAAAATACTACTTCCCAGATATATACCAGACATAAAAAGTATGTACTAGACATAAAGCAGTGTTCAGGGGTTTTGCTCTTGAACAGCTTACATCCTAATGGGACAAGAGGGGCCATAGATTCATTAGAATAGTGAGAACTTCAGATTGTTACATGCTACAAAGAGAATAATACAGAGCGGTGTGCTAGAACCTGAGGAGTCTACCTAGGATAAAAGCCTCTAAGAAAGTGATATTTGACTGAGAAATAAATGACTGGAAAGAGCCAAAGCCTGCAGGGTTTAGGGAAGAGGCTTCCAATGGTCTTCCTGTCTAAGGGCCATCATTAAATCAACATTTACTGTTTTAGGTAAACTGCAAGTTCTTTTTCTAACAAGTACTGTTTCCTGTTGTTTGGGTCTGTTCGTTTCTCTTGTTCAAACCCTTTCTGGTTTCTCCCTGTGCTTCTTGACATATGGTACCAAAAGTGGCGTTCACATTCTACCAGGGATCTCACTGACTCAAAAGTGGCGTTCACATTCTACCAGGGGTCTCACCAAAGGAACGATTTCTCCCTAACCCTTTTGTGTTAATCGTCTTCTCAATACATCCTGTCACAACACTGCCTGCTTGACTCATTCGCTTTGTGGTCATTGGAGACTTCCAGAGTTCCTTCCTCTGTATTTACACCGGCCTTTCCTTTCCCTTCTGGTATTTATATTATTGGTTTTTGTCTTTAGTTGTGCCACCCACTGCAGTATTTCTGTTAAATATTTTTCTGTTTTTATTTTTATTTTATTTTATTTTTATTTATTTATTTGAGAATGAGTGAGAGAGAGAGAACACGAGCGGGGTGGAGGAGCATAGGAAGAAGCAGACTCCCCACTGAGCAGGGAGCCTGAGTTGGCGCTCGAGCTCGGGACTCCCAAGGTCATGACCTGAACCGAAGGCAAATGCTCCACCGACAGAGCCACTCAGGCGCCCCTATTTTTCTGTTTTTGTTTGTTTGTTTTGTTTTAAAGATTTTACTTATTTATTTGAGAGAGAGAGAAAGAAAGCAGGGGGAGAGGCAGAAGGAGAGGGGGAAGCAGGCTTGCTGGGCTCAATTCCAGGACTCTGGGATCATAACTTGAGCTGAAGGCATACGCTTAACTGACTGAGCCACCCAGGTACCCCTATTTTTCTGTTTTTAAAATGAGATTATCTCTTCAGTTAGTCATCAACATTTAATATTTTTATACCTGATTCTAGTAAATTAGTAATTTCCCTCTTATAGAGCTGTTGGCCATCCTCATGAGCTTACTCTCTGTTCACCTGAGACAGCAGTGGCAATAATTAAAAGAGCTAACTCTCCCTTTCTAGACAGTTGCTGATCCATTTAAGCATAGCCTGGTGAATGGTTTTCTCTTAAGTAATTTGCTTTCAAAGTGGTTAAGAAGAACATGGTCTTGGGGTGCTTGGGTGGCTCGTCTGCCTTCGGCTCAGGTCATGATCTCAGGGTCCTGGGGTCGAGCCCCATTATTGGATTCCCTGCTCAGTGGAGTCTGTTCCTCCCTCTCCCTCTGCCCCTCCACCCCACTCATGCTTGCTCACTGACTCTCTCTCTTTCTCAAATAAATAAATAAAATCTTTAAAAAACAGAAGAAGAACAACAACAAAGTCTTTGAGGCTGGATTGCATGGGTTCTTATCATTTACCAACTCTGTGATCTTGAGCAGTTTACTTAACATCTTTGTGCCTTAGCTTCCCCATCTGTAAAAAGAGGAGGGAGTAGGGTAGATACTTGTTTTTCTTTTTCCTTTTTTTTTTTTTTGACACTTGTTTTTATTTTCTAAGATTGTTGTGATGATTAAGGTTATACACTGTTTAAAACAGTTCTGACACAAATTGCTCAACAGATTTTGGCTGTTATCAGCATATATAAAAAGGAGCAAGCAAAATATTATCTCCAGTCATTCCTTGTATAACAAAATATAGTTTCAAGCTTATCTTTTCTTATCTTTGATGAATAAATCTGAAACGTGTTTACATGAAAGGTAATACTGTGTTCTCACAAAAACATGAAATTTGACATCCTAAGACCTGTGGTTCAGTCCCAGCTCTGCCACTTACCAGGCATATGACCTTGGTCAAATAATTATTTTAAGTCAATTACTTTATTTACAACAACCTCATTTCACCATAGATTTCAAGTAACACCAAAAAAATGTATGTAGTACAAAAAGTCAAAATATGAGTTAAAGAAATCAAGGGTTTAACAAATTGTGCTGGAGCTATTGGACATCCACATGCCAAAGAATAAAGTAGATACCTTCCTTTTATCTTACACTTGAATTAACTCAAATGGATCATAGACCTAAATGTAGGAACTGAAACTATAAAGGCCTTAGAACAAAATAAAGGAAGAACTCTTCATGACCTTGGGTGCCAGAAGCCTCATTGATGCAACAACAAAAGTATAAGTGATAGGAGGGAAAAATAGCCAAATTGGACATTATCAAAATTAAAAACTTTTGTGCTGCATATAGTACCGTCAAGAAAATGAAAGGATAACCCACAGAGGAGGAAAAAATATTGGTAAACATATCTGATGAAAGACTTATATCCTGAATATATAAGGAACTCTTACAACTCAATCATAATAAAGAAATAACCTAATTAAAAAATGGGCTAAGTGTGCTAAACGAGAAAAATATGCAGCCAAGAATACTTTATCCAGGGGCCCCTGGGTGGCTCAGTCGTTAAGCATCTGCCTTCGGCTCAGGGCATGATCCCGGAGTCCTGAGATCGAGCCCCATATTGGGCCCCTCCGCTGGGAGCCTGCTTCCTCCTCTCCCATTCCCCCTGCTTGTGTTCCCTCTCTTGCTGACTGTCTCTCTCTCTGTCAGATAAGTAAATAAAATCTTTAATAATAATAAAAAAAAATACTTTATCCAGCTAGGATGTCATTCAAAATAGAAGGAGTGATAAAAAGGACAAAGAGAAACAAAGAATTTGTGATCACCAAACCAGCCTACAACAAATATTCAAAAGGGTCCTGTAAGCAAAGAGAGAGCTGAAAAGTAACATAGACCAGAGAGGAACAGAAACAACATACAGTTACAGCCACTTTAGAGGCAATAGAATGGCACTAAATTCATATCTTTCAATAGTTACCCTTAATGTAAATGGGCTAAATGCCCCAATCAAAAGACACAGGGTATCAGATGGGATAAAAAAGCAAGACCCATCGATAAGCTGTCTGCGAGAGACTCATTTTAGACCCAAAGACAACTCCAGATTGAAAGTGAAGGTGTGGAAAACCATTTATATGCTAATGGACATCAAAAGAAAGCTGGAGTGGCAATCCTTATATCAGACAAATTAGATTTTAAACCAAAGACTATCAATAAGAGGTAAGGAAGGGCACTATATCATAATTAAAGGGTCTATCCAACAAGAAGATCTAACAATTGTAAATAATTATGCCCCTAACATGGGTGCAGCCAATTATATAAGCCAGGTAATAACAAAATGAAAGAAACACATCAACAATAATACTAATGGTAGGGGACTTTAACATCCCCTCACTGCAATGGACAGATTATCTAAGCAGATGATCAACAAGAAAATGAGGACTTTGAATGACACACTGGACCAGATGGACTTCACAGATATATTCAGAACATTCCATCCTAAAGCAACAGAATACACATTCTTCTCAAGTGCACATGGAACATTCTCCAGAATAGATCACATCCTGGGTCAGAAATCAGGTCTCAACTGGTACAAAAAGATTAGGATCATTCCCTGCATACTTTTGGAGAACAATGCTTTGAAACTGGAACTCAATCACAAGAGAAAAGTTGGAAAGAACTCAAATACATGGAAGCTAGAGAGCATCATACTAGAGAATGAATGGGTCAACTAGGAAATTAAAGAAGAATTTTAAAAATTCTTGGTAACATTGGGGCGCCTGGGTGGCTCAGTTGGTTGAGCGTCTGCCTTCAGCTCAGGTCATGATCTCAGGGTTCTGTGATTGAGCCCTTCATCGAGCTCCCTGCTCAACAGGGAGTCTGGTTCTCCCTCTGCACCTCCCCTCCACTTGTGCTTGCTCTCTCACTCTAAATAAATAAATAATGTCTTTTCAAAAAAATTCATGGAAACATTTTCATGGAAATGAAAACACAACTGTTCAAAATCTTTGGGATGCAGCAAAGGCGGTCCTCAGAGGAAAGTATATAGCAATACAAGCCTTTCTCAAGAAACAAGATGGTCTCAAATACACAGGCTAATCTTACACCTAAAGTATCTGAAGAAAGAACAGCAAATAAAGCCTAAACCCAGCAGGAGAAGAGAATTAATAAAGATTAAAGCAGAAATCAATGAAATAGAAACCAAAAGAACAGTAGAACAGATCAACAAAACTAGGAGCTGGTTCTTTGAAAGAATTAATAAGGTTGATAAACTCCTGGCCAGACTTATCAAAAAGAAAAGAGAAAGGTCCCAAATAAATAAAATCATGAATGAAAGAGGAGAGATCCAACCAACACCAAAGAAATACAAACGATTATAAGAACATATTATTAGCAACTATATGCCAACAAATTAGGCAATCTGGAAGAAATGGACGCATTCCTAGAGACCTATAAACTACCAAAACTGAACCAGGAAGAAATAGAAAACCTGAGCAGACCCATAACCAGCAAGGAAATTGAAGCAGTAATAAAAAATCTCCCAGCAAAGAAGAGTCCAGGGCCAGATGGCTCCGGGGGAATTCTACCAAACATTTAAAGAATTAATACCTATTTTTCTGAAGCTGTTTCAGAAAAATGGAAATGGAAGGAAAACTTCCAAACTCTTTTCTAGGAGGCGGCATTACCTTGATCACAAAACATACAAAGACCCACCAAAAAGGAGAATTACAGACCAATATCCCTGGTGAACATGGATGCAAAAATTCTCACAAAGATACTAGTCAATAGGATCCAACATTATTAAAAGTGGCTGGTACAGCCCCTCTGGAGAACAGTATGGACATTCCTCAAAAAGTTGAAAATAGAGCTACCCTACAACATATCAATTGCACTACTCCTTAATTACCCCAAAGATAGAAATGCAGTGATCCGAAGGGGCAACTGCATCCCAGTGTTTGTAGCAGCAATGTCCACAATAGCCATACTATGGAAAGAGCCCAGATTTCCACTGACAGATGAGTGGATAGCGAAGATGTGGTGTATATATATACAATGGAATATTATGCAACTATCAAAAAATGAAATCTTGCCATTGCAATGACATGGATGGAACTAAACAGTATTTTGCTAAGTGAAATAAGTCAGTCAGAGAAAGACAATTATCATGATCTCACTGATATGTGGAATTTAAGAAACAAAACAGAAGATCATAGGGAAGGAGAGGAAAAAATGAAACAAGGTGAAACCAGAGAAGGAGCCAAATCATAAGAGACTCTTAATCATAGGAAACAATCTGAGGGTTGCTGGAGGGCAGGGGTTGGAGGGATGGGATAACTGGGTGATGGACATTGGTGAAGGTATGCGTTGTAATGAGCACTGGGTATTATATAAGACTGATGAATTGCAGACCTGTACCCCTGAAACCAATAATACATTATGTGTTAATTAATTGAATTTAAATTAAGAAAGAAAAAAATGGGCTAAAAATAGTCATTTTTTCAAAGAAGATGTACAAATAACCAGGAATATGGAGAAATTGGAACCCCTATACATTGGTGGTGATAATGTAAAATGGTATGTACAGCCTCTTTGGAAAATAGTCTGGCAGTTCCTCCAAACATTAAATTTAGAGTTATCATATAAACCAGCAATTCTACTCCTTGTTATATACCCACATGAAAATAAACATGTCCAGAAGAAATCTTTGTGCAAAATGTTCATAGCAGCATTACTCATCATAGCCAAAAAATGGAAGGAACTCAAATGCCTGTCAACTGATAAATTGATCCGTCAGTGGATGAATGTATAAACAAATGCAGTATATCCACAGAATTGAGTATTCCTTAGCAGTTAGAACGTGCTGATGCATCTACAACATGGATGAACCTTAGAAATTGGATAAGTGAAAGAAGTCAATCACAAAAGACCACATGTTACATGACTCCATTTATATGAAATGCTCAGCATAAGCACTTCCATAGAAACAGAAGATAGATTAATGGTTGCAGGGGGTGGACAGAAGGGAGGATGAGGAGTGACTGCTAATAGGCATGGAGTTTCTTTTGGGGATGATGAAAATGTTCTAAAGTTAGATTGTGGTGATGATTATATTAAACACCATTGGCTTTATACTTTAGAAGGGTAAAAATACATTTTGTGTAATGTGAATATTTTAGTAAAACTATCAAAAAAATCTCAGTATAGGGAAAACAATAAGACCAAGTAGAAGATTGTAGAGAGTAATGCCTATGGTGTAGTCCTATATACATCAACCCAGATGTCTTTGAAATAGAAGCATAGGAAGAGAGTTTCTTTTATTAATTTTTTAAAAGATTTTATTTTATTTATTTTTGTAAGATTTTATTTATTTGAGAGAGAGCGAAAGCACAAGTGGGGTGAGGGGCAGGGGGAGAAGCAGGCTCTTTGTTGAGCAGGGAGCCCAGTGTGGGGCTTGATCCCAGGACTCCGGGATCATGACCTGAACCAAAGGCAGATGCTTAACTGACTGAGCCACCCAGGCGCCCCTAAAGATTTTATTTTTAAATAATCTCCATATCCAACATGGGTCTTAACTCAGCAACCCAAGACCAAGAGTCTCATGCTCTTCCTACTGAGCCAGCCAGGTGCCGCTATTTGAGGCATTTTATTTATTTTTTTAATTTAAGTTCAGTTAATTAATTTAAAATGTATTATTGGTTTCTGAGGTAGGGGTCAGTGATTCATCAGTCTTATATAATATCTAGTGCTCATTACATCACGTGCCCTCCCTAAATGTCTATCACCCAGTTACCCCATCCCCTCACCTCCCTCCCTTCCAACAACTGTTAGTTTGTTTCCTGTGATTAAGAGCCTCTTGGGTTTTTCTCCCTCTCTGGTTTTATCTTGTTTTATTTTTTTCACTCTTCCCCTATAATCCTGTTTTGTTTCTTAAATTCTGCGTATAAGTGAGATCATATGATAGTTGTCTTTCTCTGATTGACTTGCTTCACTCAGCATAGTACCAGCCACGTCATTGTAGATGTCAAGATTTCATTCTTTTTGATGGCTAAGTAGTATTCCAGTGTGTGTGTGTGTGTCTGTGTGTGTGTGTGATCTGTTGATGGACATCTGGGCTCTTTCCATAGTTTGGCTATTGTGGACATTGCTGCTATAAACATTGGGGTGCAGGTGCCCCTTCACATCACTGCATTTGTATCTTTGGGGTAAATACTCAGTAGTGCAATTGCTGGGTCATAAGGTGAGAGCTTCTTTTATAATTTCTTTGATCCTCAATTTCTCAGTTGACACAGTGGGAAAGTAATCCCCTGATTCATTCCAAGGATCATACAGGATACATAGTTGTAACATACCGAATAATAGTTGTAAAAACACTTCTGAAATCAAGACTGTTTATGCACATTAGGCACTTGTAATACGCTTCCAGGGTTGTGTTTATGATAGGTTGTGTTGGTTTCCTAGTGCTGCTGTTTTAAGATATCACTAACTGGGTGGCTTAAAACAACAGAAGTTTATTGTTTCACAGTTCTGGAGGCCAGATGTCCGAATTCAAGGTGTCAGCAAGGCCATGTTCCCTCTGAAACCTATAGGAGAGAATCTTTCTTCTTCCTTGTGGCTTGTCTGCGGTTCTCACAGTTCCTGGGCGTACAGCTACAGGGCTGGAGTCAGCCTCCATCGTCACAGAGTGTACTCCCTTCGTGCATGTCTGTGTCTCTTCTCCTCTTCAGAGGACACCAGTCAGGTTAGGGGCCTGTCTTAGTCCAACATAACTTCATCTTAATTTACTAATTTTATCTGCAACAACCCTATTTCCAAAAAAAAGTCACATTCTGAGGTCCGTGGGGTTGAGGCCTATAGCATATCTTTTGGAGGCTGTGAATCAATCCAAAATAGGTGCCATATTCCATGGACATATAGTGAGCACATAGCTGATAATGTGTCTCAGTTTCCTTACGAAATTGCTGGACTCAGTTGGAGGAGAAAATAAAGGATATGTGCCACTGGGCCCTTTTTTTAACTTTGTGAAGGGAGAGCAAACATGTTCAAAAAGATACTCCTGCAAAGGTAAAGGTGCCACCAGGAAGGGGAAGAATATTAACATCGTACCACACCTGTATGCCTATGCTTGTCTTTGTACTGTGGGTACAGGTGTTTACTTAATCTTTAAAAACATGCTAGGATAGAGATATGACATATGTACTCTTCTTTTTTTTTTTTTACATGAAGAAAAGGAGTTTTTTATACAGGTCATGTAACTTGCCTTGGAGCCCCCTATATTGGGTTTTTTAACCAAAATCTATCTCTACTAATAACTTGGGATAAGCCATAGCAGCTGAATGATGTTGATGGAACTTCTTTGAGATGGTAGTGAAGAGCCATCGTAATCTCTATTTTTTCATGTTCCAAGTTTATAGTTTTATGTTTTTCGGTCTTTACTTTCAGTGCTTAATAAATGGTTATTTGAAAATCAGATCTGTTCATTCTCCTTCATTATGGTTAGAATATTCACTACTGTTCACCTTTCCTGCATATTGACTTCCCTACCTCTTTCTTTTCCAAATTTTCTTTGTAAAATAGCTGATATGATATGTACTCTCATGAAGAGAGGTGTCAAAACCCAAGAGAACTTTGTCCTTTAGAGGTTAACCATGGTGTTACCTCATTTTGGGGATAATTTAATGATAAAGAGGTTTCTCAGGCAGATCTGGTTGTTCAATTTTTTGCTTTTTTAGTAGAGCCCTTGAGTAGCATAGCAGAGGCCTTTTAAGAATTCTATGAAAAAGTAATGGATGGGGTGCCTGGGTGGCTCAGCCATTAAGCAATCTGCCTTCGGCTCAGGTCATGATCCCAGGGTCCTGGGATCGAGCCCTGCATTGGGCTCCCTGCTTGGTGGGAAGCCTGCTTCTCCCTCTCCCGCTCCCCTTGCTTGTGTTCCCTCTCTCGCTGTCTCTCTCTGTCAAATAAATAAATAAAATCTTTAAAAAAGAAAAAAGTAATGGATAAATTTCACCGAATTTTACTTGCACTGAACAAATATGAATAGAGGAGAACACAGCTAAGAATTTACAAAGCTGGGCTATTATCAAGAGATCAGAACATGAAACTGGGTTTCAGATGAAAGGTTCTGTTTTGGAATTTGTTTGACTTATTTTATGATCTTCACAAAGTAATTTCATTTGTGGCTAATGTTTCAGCTCTCACAGCAGGGTACTTCTGCAAGATGAAGTTATTTAACAGGCAATCTGTTTTGAAATGCGATGTAATTTAAATGAGGACTGTCATTAACTGAAAAGTTGAGATGCCAAATACGGCCTCTCGAGGTTTTACAGTGGGGTGTATTTTTCCATCATTGTTTGACTTGGGTCAGAATAAGTCATTGTTCTTCCAAGTTGAAGATAATACAGAACTTTTTATTTTGTTCTGTTTTTTTAGTTATCTTTGACTTTCTACTTTGAAAATGATTGTAATTCATTGAATCATCTTCTAGTAGTTACTAGCCCTCTTTAGCTCTGTAGTTGTCCTAGTTTAAAAGGTAAAGTAGACAATAGGATACATAGACTCCTAGAATTTTAGAATCACAGAAGGCCTTAATCATCTAAGCCAACCCGCTACCTTTTTTTTACATGATGAAATGTCTATAATGACCTGATAGGTTTTTTTTAAATTACATTTTCATGTAATATTCAAAAGCAGTATGCTCCATTCTTAGATTCTGAGGTGACAGCCACCCTTGTACACATTTGCTTATTCCTGCCTATCAGCACAGTAAACCACACATTGTGCTACGTACAGAAGGTTACAAGGGTAAATAAGGTCCTATACTAGAGGGAAATAAACAAATCAGCAAATAAACAATCCACTGGATTAAGTTCTGTAAGTACTACATGAATAAGAGAATAACTTGTCCTGTGACAGTGGTGGGGAGAGAGTATCAAGGCAGCCTTTCATAAAGGAGAAAACCTTTGAGTGCCATCTTAAAGGATAAGTTGCAATATAACAGGCAGAAACCTTTGGGGAGGGGAGAAGTGATAAGGAGGGAAGTTAAAGCAGAAGGAAAGGTGTATAGGGACAGACATGCAGGGGCACAGCACACTTGGAGTCGCAAGGTGATTCCAGTATGACTGGCATAGAGACTATACAGTGTTGGGGAGCAGGAAGGGACTAGTGAAGGTAACTACACATACCGTGGAGTGTCTCAGATACAAGGCAAAGGAAACTTGAGTCTTTGCTGTCCATAGGTGATAGGGAGTTGCTAATGGGTTTCAATCTGAGAACTAAGTGGTTGTATTTGCATTTTACAACTATTACTCTGGGGGCAGTGTAGAGTGGATTGCAGTGGGGTAAAATCTAGAGCCAAGGAAACTACTTAGGTTCCTGCAGTAATGTAGGCAAGAAATAAGGAGGCAGCATTAAAGGAGAGGTAAGGATCAATGAAGCTTTAAGGAAACATTCAGGAGGATAAATTGACAGGACTTGATGACTCAGTTGTGATCATAGAGTGTGGAGAAGAAAGGAGTCCAGGTTTCTGACTTTGGTGATTGGGTATCTCCGGTCTCTAGCATGCAGACACTTGATGACTTCTTTAAGGAGTGACAGGAGGTCATTGGATGCTTTATTCTTTGTGAATCTTTTCCTGAATTACACACCCCTGCCTATTACAATCTTTTGCTCCTTCAAGATGTCAGCTTATTTCATAGTTATATGTGTAGTTACTTGTGTTTTTGATATGCTCTCCTTATTCATTTATTGAAGGCTGGGGCTTTTTAAAAAAATTATCTTTAATTTCATCTTATGACAGCCACTTTCCTGCACCATCTCAGACCTACAGAATCAGAATTTCCAAGACAGTTCAATGGGAATCTGAAATTTAAGAGCATCCTGGAGGTTCTAATGATTAGTAATGTTTTCAGATTTAACTATAGAGCAATGAATCAGCTGAGGGTAGAGCCGTTTTCTCCTACTAACCTTGCTATCAAATGATGGATTGTCAGTTACTATAGATTTTTAAATGATGGAGTAAGGATGGTGGTCACTCCTTCCTCTTGGAATGATCTCAGAATAACAAGGAGGGTAAGCAATACAAATTCTGCCTTTAGTGATCTATTAGGAGACAGCTAAAACTTCCAATCACAATATATGAATAAAGGCTCCCATTTCCACCAGCAGTAGATAAAGGTTTCCGTTTCTCCACATCCTCACCAACACCTATTTTCTGATTTTTTTTTTTTTTGAGTTTATTTTTTTTGTAATCTAGTACTTCAGTATCTGGTAACTTAGTAATCTCAGACTCATGACCCCAAGATCAAGAGTCGCATGCTCTTTCGACTGAGCCAGCCAGGTGCCCCGCTATTTTCTGATTTTTTTATTACCGTTCTGTGGGTGTGATGGAATCACACTGTGGTTTTAATGTGTATTTCCCTGATGACTGATTATATTGAGTATCTTTTCATGAAGTTACTGGCTATTTTTATAGATTTAATGAAATGTATTCACATCTTACATACACTGGACGCAGAACCATGGTTGCAAATATTTTCTTACAACCTAGGGCTTATCTTTTTATTTTCTTTTTGGTGTCTTTTTAAGCCTGAAAGTTTTAAATCTATGAAGTTTAGTTTATCAGTGTTTTTTTCTTTTATGGATTATGCCTTTGGTGTTGTATCTAAAAACTGTTACCCTCTACGGGGCCGCAAAGGTTTATTCTAGAAGTTTTATAGGTTTAACTCCTACATTTAAGTCCAGGATACGTTTTTAATTTTTGTATGTGGTATCAGTTAGCTTATAAATTCATCTTTTTGCTTACAGATATCTAATTGGCCCAACAATTTTCAACCATATGTTGAAAAGAAAAAAAAATCCTTTCTTCCATTGAATTGCCTTGACAACTTTGTCAAGAATCCATTGACAAAATTTAAGGGCTTGCTTCCCTCAGGTTTTTTCCCATCGATCGACACATTTGTCTTTATGCCAGTACTCACCATTTTCCCCCCAAAGTTTACAATCTCAGCTTCTAGAAAGGAAACACCTACTTCATAGTCACCAGCTTCAGAGCTGCCTCTGAATCGCCATCACCCTCTTTCTCACTGACTTGCCTTGAGACACCTGAGATACTGAACGTTTGAATCTTAAAATTTTAAAGTTGCAATTTCAACACTTTCATTTTACAGATAAGGAATGTCAGGCCTACTGAAATTGTTTTTCTAACTTAAAGTTTTTTCGTCCCTTGCTGGGACAGAAGCATGATATCTCCCTGGGGATAACATTTATTATGGAGTCACCAGAGAGTTCTCTCTAAATGATGCCTGGCAGCGCAAGGTCCTGAAGAGGAAAAAAATGTTTGGAGTAGAGACTTAAGGAGCGCAGAGTTATACAAAGAGGGAAGGAAGGGCAGGGCGCCTGGGTGGCTTAGTCCGTTAAGCATACAACTCTTGGTTTCAGCTCAGGTCATGGTCTCAGGGTCATGAGATTGAGCCCCAGGTTGGTCTCTACCCTTGGTGCAAAGTTTGCTTGAGATTCTCTCTCCTCTTCTCCCTCTATGCACCACCCCCCACCCCAAGCTTGCTTGCATGCACGCTCTCTCTCTCTCTCTCTCAATAATAAATAAATCTTTAAAAAGAAAAAAGGAAATAAAAGATGCCAAAAATAAAGTATACCTACCTGAAATTTTTGTATAAAGGTGGTGCACATTTTAGGTGGCTCGGCTAGTCAAATGCTTTACCATCTATAGTGTACCTAGGTTTCGTTTCTTTTTTTTTTTTTAAGATTTTATTTATTAGCACAGGCAGAGGGGAGGGGCAGAGGGAGAGGGAAGAAGCAGATTCCCTGCTGAGCAGGGAGCCAGACACAGGGCTCCGTCCCAGGACTCTGGGATCATGACCTGAGCCGAAAGCAGGTGCTTAACCAGCTGAGCCACCCAGGCGCCCTGTACCTAGGTTTCATTAAAGCTCTGCTAAGAGCACCTCTTGACCTTTACGGGACCTCACATCATTTGAAAATAAGAGTGCTGAGTTAAGGTTTTAGTTCTCTCAGTGGTTTAGGTTTGTTTTTCTTTCTTTTTTTTTTTAAGATTTTTTTATTTTTATTTTTAAGTAATCTCTGCACCCAACGTGGGGCTCAAACCCACAACCCCGAGATCAAGAGTCTCGTGATCTGCCAACTGAGCCAGCCAGGCACCCCATTTTTCATTTTTAATGCATTTCTTCTGGCTTTCGATTTTAAAAAGATAAAGTGTGTTTTGTAAATATTAAACTTTCTAGCTACAGATGATGAAACCCATTATAATAGGAAAACAATAACTTGGCTAAATTTTTCAAAGTAAGTTGTGTGTGTGTGTGTGTGTACACAGTCATGGTTATTAGCACATGACTGATACATGGTCTGCAAGATCATGCTGTGCTTAAGACTGCTTCCTGAGGAATGGTAGCTGGTGAATGGAGCTGAGTACCTTATGCTACATCTTGCTCAGTTGAGCAAAACTTATCCAGTCTGTTGGTCACAGTCATTCAACAACCTGTCTTAGAAAAGCGGAATAATAATGGGGATGGAGGTCAAATTCATCTCTCTAATTGTTCCTTTAAAGATAGAGTTTGGAAGCTAAGGTCAAGTAGCAAGGCAAAATATCCTAGACTAACTAGACTGCAGTAATAATGCATTCTGAATTAATAAATGATTGCTCTTTAAAGATTATTTTTGTAAGTAGTTGGTTTCATAGCCTACCTTAAATATTTTTTGCATAACAATATTTATATTCTGATGGAAGGGTTAGGTTTTTTTTTTATATTGTATTTAAGCTTTTCTGTACTAAAATAGGAAAACATGGAAGGGGTAAATACACACTGCAAGATTAGATTTACTCTTGGAGGGTGAGGGAAACTTTAATGTTGTATATAACAATTTGTTTCATGAAATGTTTTAAACCAGATATTGCAGAATGTTTGGGATTTGTTAAATCTTGAAGGGAGAGGAGGGGAGATATATCTGGCTATTTGTTTAGCAGTGAATCTTGGTGAGGAAATGTCATGATTACCAGCAGATATTAAAAAAGAAATTCAGGGTAGTGATGAATTCCCAGGTTAATATCTGTAGGAGTCATTTCCCCTGCACAATATGACTTTTCAGTTTTGAACCATTGGCCTGTGCTCCACCAAGGCTCAGGCTCCTCAGGGCAGTCGATCTGTCCAGTGCTGGCGACAGTGAGGATCACCAATTGCTCTCAGCTCCTCCTGTATTACCCTTCCGTAAGTGCATCTAGTTCTCCATGTTTCCATACGAGATGTTATATAGTATGAAATGTGTTCTCATCAGAAACCTGTAAGTATCAGAGCTTGAATTTACATCTGACTAGCTCAAAGCTGATCTTGCTTATCTTTCTACAAGTTCATACTTTCTTAATGCACTCATCCACAGGATGAAGATACTGGAATGAAGAGTAAGGTCCATCATATCGCCAAGGAGATCATGAGCTCAGAGAAGGTGTAGGTATTCGGTTTATAATTCAGAAGACCATATATTTCCCCATTGGCTCATTTAAAACATTTCTTTTATTGTTGTATTTTACAGGTTTGTGGATGTGTTAAAACTGTTGCATATTGTGAGTATCTACAAATATCTTCTTGAAGTCTGAGACTGTCCTCTTTTGCATCTTTCCCTATGTCAAAAAATTTTCAGCATAACTTAAATATACTTAACATGTATATATATATATATCCTTTTAATATATGGTTATGTGTTTAAATTCATAGATATGTGAATATAGATATTTTCTGAAATGTATGTATCTATTGTGTGTGTGGTATACCCAGATGGTTTCCAAAAAATAGAACCTTTATATCCATACTTCCAAAGTTTCCAAACTTTCTGTGTTCATAATAAAGTTTTTAGAGTGGTAATATTTCTTCTTGGGCATTTGCAGAAGATGTCTATCAGAATTTTGCACTAGTCGGGTATAAAAATGTCATGATCAGTGTTCAAAACTATACTATCTGAATCTGCTCCCAGAAATAGACACTTAAAATAGACATTTTTACAACTAACTTTTTAAAGTTCTGTATTTAATTTTTATAATTGTCAACTTGAACAAACCTGTTGGGAAACAATTATGGTGTCTGACAACATATTCATTTTTCTCATGCACTTTTTTGTACCTGCAAGTTTTTACAAGTTTCATTATGCATTGGAAGTTAAAGCACTTTTAATCCTACCTTATTCCAGTTATATTTTGGCAAGTTATTAAGACTTAACAAAAGAAGGGTAAGGTAGAGGAAACAATGAAGAAAGAAATTGAAGTGAAAATTTACTTAGATGGTATAATTATTAACATCATCTTAAACTTAATTACTGAGAAATGGTAGGCTCACACCCATTAATGTCTCTTAGAGTATCATTATTTTCAGTTTTCCTTTTAAGATATATGTGAACATGAAAAGCGGGGTGCACTTACAGGTGATTCACATTCACTAAATGATTCTCTGTGCTCTATACTTGGTACAGTGGAAACCTGGAACTCTAATTCCTGTGTGAAAAATCTCTAGTTTTGGAAAACTTTTCTAAAGCAATTCTTAACATCACTAGTTTATTTTGAGAAATTACTGTCCTGTGAATAGTTTCTTACATAACTCTTGACTGCATTGCTTAGTTCTCTTTCTAAATCATTTTTAAAAATTATAGCATGATATTTGGTCACTCAAACAGATTTGTTGAGTTTGAAGTATATTGTCATTTCAAATACGTAACAACATGATGAATAAATAACTTTTCAAAATAAACTCCATTTTGAACTGAATAAATTCCATTATTTACAGAACCTCTCTATTGTTTAAACAGTTGTAGAGGAGAAAGAAAAGAGCTAAATTTCCTTTTTCTGGAAAGCTCAACATATCTGTAGGAGAAACAAATTGTACTTATTTGACATATTTTCTGATCAACATGTTTAAATAGAAATAGGACCTCTCTGAGGAAATTTTAAGCTTTCGACTGGTAAGCTCATGGAGGCTAACAGTGCTATGGAGCCAGAAAAACTTGAGTTGGAACTTCAGTGCAGTATTTTAGCAAATCTTGCATGGAACACATGTGGAAGATTCCATGATGAACAGCAGAGTCCCAGCCCTCGTACTGCCTATAGGCTAGTATAGTGTTTCTCAGAATCTGGTGAGGGACTGGATTTTAAAATTTCCAATCCATCTCGGACCAGAACTTTTGTAAAATACAATAGATTCCTAGAACTGCCAAACTGACATAAAAGTTTCCAATCCCTTATTTACCCTTCTCACTAATATCTTTGCAGACCAATAACAATTTAAGGACCACACTTGAGAATGTTGGCAAAAATATCGGTGTCTATCCTGCCTAAGTAGATTCTGTTTCCTTTTTTTTCTTTTTCTTTTTTAGGCTTTATTTATTTATTTTTGAGAGAGAGAGGGAGGGAGGGTAAGAGGGCGTGCAAGTGTGAGTGGGGGGAGGGGCAGAGGGGGAGAAACCCCAAGCAGACTCTCTGCTAAGTGGAGAGCTGTTGCATGGCTTGATCTCAAGACCCTAAGATCATGACCTGAGCGAAAACCAAGAGTCGGATGCTTAACCGACTAAGCCACCCAGGCGCCCTAATTCTGTTTCTTAATAGCTTTGTGAATTTCAGAAAGTAGTCTAACCCTTCGGCCTAGCTTTCCTCATTTGTAAGATGGGGATACAAATACTGATCTCTCTGGTTGTGAGGAATCCGTGGAATAAAGTATGTGAAAGAGCCTGGTATTGTACACAGTATACAGTAGGTGCTCAAATTGCCTTTTATTACCTTCTTCATCTTCCCTTATAGAATATGAGTGAATCGGAAGAATTCATTTTGTTATCAAACAGTAGCCTTTTTTATAATTCTGTCCCTTCCAGATGACTTTTTCCCTCTGAACTAATTCATTTTAATGAGGAAAGTTCTGATTCCAGTAGGTAGAGAAGCAGTTAAGGGCTTCATTAGTTTAATGGGGTCCCCGCATAGCTCAGGTCAGGCTCTCAGGGTCGTGAGATGGAACCCCAGGCTCTGTGCTGGGTATGGAGCTTGCTTAAGATTTTCTCTCTCTCCCTCTGCCCCTCCTCCCTCCCTCTCACCTGCATGCACTCATATGTGTTCCCTCTCTCCTCTAAAAACAAACAAAATCTTCATTAGTTTATTTATTTGATTATTTAAAACTATATATCTTTTCTTACCCCTGTATTTTTGGAACAAATCATAAACACTGTAAGAATGGACAGCCAGACTGAAGTATTTCCCATATCATCTCAGATCTGATAGATGTCATGGATGGCCTTGGCCTCTTCCCAGATGGTTTTGAACAGAATGAATCATCCAAAACCCACTTACTTGTACATTTTCAAAACCTCCTAAGCCTTTAATGTAGGAGTGAGAGTAGATCATCTGCCAACCTCATGTTAACATCCTGTCTGGTATGTGCAAATGTTAACTCAGCACAGCCCAGCTCTGATGGGAATTTTAAAAACAGAGCATTAGCCAGGTGAGAGCCATTACCAGCATGATGTGGGTGAAGTCAAAAGAGTCTCTTGTTTCATTTCACTACCGCCACCACACTGTTAAATTCATATTTACCCTTCTACCAAAAGGACCCCACAAAGGTAGCACATGGATAGTTTTAATCCTGAGCACTACTGCCATCTGACTTCATATAAATGAGTTCATGTCTGTGTTATATCCTAGAATATGACTGCTTTAAAATATCTAAATAACAGGCTTTAGATAATCCAGTGGATTTTTTTTTTTAATCAACCACGTATCCAAGTGGCTTGGGAGAAGCTATTGTTTCAGTTACACTTGATTTCCCATGAATAGTTTTCTGTATTAGAGACTCTAGAATAGCATTAATAGATCTTTCTGTGATGACAGAAGTGCTCAGTATCTGCACTGTCCAATATGTCCAATATTTTTAAAATTTAAATTTGTCACTGTAGCTAACACTTTATATATCACTTCAATATATCACTGTAGCTCACTGACATTTCTTTGTTTAGAATTTGCTGAACTAGGTGACATAGCTCATAGAAAAAAACTTAACATCTAGACCAGATAATTTCATCATTTAAACTGTTATGACATTGGAAGGAAGTAGGCTTGGATGGAGGCATGCAGTTTAAAATCAACTCAAGATTCTAGGAGCCAGCATATTCAGTTAGGGTCTTTGATTCATCTGCCTAGTGTTTGTGAGGAAAACTTGGGCCTGTAGCAGCAGTGGCAAGACTTTACAATTAGGGTTTTTTGTGATATATGCTGTGCGCTATCTGCCATGAGCTCCTGGACTTGAAACTAGATTTTTTTTTTAAGTAATCTCTACACCCAACGTGGGGCGCGAACTTGCAACCCCAAGATCAAAAGTCACAGGCTCCACTGACTGAGCCAGCCAGGTGCCCCAGAACTAGAGTTTTTAAAAGGTCCAGTGGTGCACAGTGTCTCTAAGTCAGTACCCAATACCAGTGTTTCCCTTTTCAAAATGGTAGTGTTATCCCTATGGCTGCCAAAGCCAGAAAACTAGGATTTGTTCTTTATTTCTCCTTCTCACTCACTTCTCCAGCCAACCCATCACCAAGCCCACTGATTCTATTTCCACTTTACTGCCACGAACTTAGTCCAGAATATCATCTCTTACACAGACGACCATGCCAGCCTCCTCACAGGGGCTCCTGTTTCCATTCTCACCCTTTTCCCAATCTGTTTCTTAAATGATTTTTTTTCTTATAAAATTTCAAGAGTGATTTTCTTAGAATATGTATTAGAACATGTCACTCCCCTGCTTAAAACCCTTTAAATGATTCCCATTGCATTAAGAAAAAGTCCGTGTTACTCCCCAAGGCTAGTAAGTAGAATGGCCTTATATCCCCATCTGCTTTTGATAGTCCTGGTTATTGTCTTGGCATAATGATTATTGGTAGAGTTCCTTTTCTCTTGTTCAGTCATTAAATTATGGTTCCCTCTGCCTAAAAGGTGCTATGTGATTTGGCCTCTAACTCAGATGAGATGCTGGGGCAGGAAGGGTGTTCTCTTACTCACTGACCATGTTCTGACCGTACAGGCCTCCTTCCAGGTCTTAGTTTGGTGCTAAGATTCTTCTGGCTCACAGCTTTCGCTAATGCAGTTTCCTGGAATCTTTGCTCTTCATCTCATTCATAGCTAGTTTTTTCTTAATCCTCCCAATTTGGGCTTAATGTGACCTCCTCAGAGAGGCCTTCCTTGACCATCCTTATCTCTTTCACTTTCCCTTTGTGTTCTTCTTGGCGTTTAATATAATTTGTATATTTGTTTGCTTCCTTGTTTATTTTGGTCTACTTTACTAAAATGTAAGCTAGGTGAGGGCAGGGATCATATCTCCAGCACCTAGCATCATTCCTATTTGTTGAAAGGCTTTTAGTAGACGTTTGTTGAATGAGTGAGTGTGACTAATTGATCAGTGGTTAAGAATTCTGCCTCTGCCACTATGTGCTCTTGGACAAATTAGTCAAGCCTTGGTTTCTTCTGGAAAATGGGAATAATAATAATAATCGCATAAAGTTTGTGTGATGATGGGGCACCTGGCTGGCTCATTCAGTGGAGTATGTGATTCTTGATCTTGGGGTTGTGAGTTTGAGTCCTACATTGGGTGTAGAGATTACATAAAAAAAAAATAAAATCTTAAAAAAACTAATAAAGTGGATGTGACAATTAAATGAGATCATGCAAAATAAATGTTAAACACTTAAATAGTTTTAGCTGCAGGTTAAGTGGAGGGCCTTTAAGATAAATTGCTCTGTTATTCAGAACTTATTTATATAAATTAAAATGCATACTATTTAATTACGATGTTATCAAATAAACTTTTAATCAAATCAGTCAAAATAGTTTGTTCCTGAAATAGACCCTATTAACTTTCTTCCTCCACTAGAAGGTAAGTTCCATGAAGACAGGGATTTTTACGTTTCATTGATTCTTATCTCAGTAAATTCATATTTGTTGAATGAATGATAGACAACTGATGAATAAAATAGTACTTGGTAAAACTGTAGTTATTTATATTTGTTTTTCCTTGTTGTAGCAGAAGTTGTCCAATCCAGAGGTTGCTATTGTATTGTATATAAGTGCACATTTTATAGGTAACACACCTTACTTAATATAGTTCAGTGCAAGTGATACATTTTTTTGTTGTTGTTTTTGTTATCTTATTCTCCCTTTGTTGGGAGACTGGTTTAATAAACAGCTTTATAAATTTATTTTATGAATGTCCAAATAGCATGATTTTAAAAATATATATTTTGCAAGGGAATGATCAGAGACTTTGAGGTCTTTTTTGACAAAGATGGGCTGATGAAGTAGTAAAGGGATACTGGTAAAGAACCATCTTTGCTCCACTCATTTCTTTAGGTTGGGACACAGTTACCTTAAAAATTTGAAGAACTCTCAATAAAATCCATAGAGTTAGAGGCAAAGTTACTTGGACATCTATATGTCTGTTAGTAACTAGGATATATCTTTTCTTTTTTTTAAATGCATTATAAAAAAGAATAGAAGACTTTCTCACAGAACCTTTCAGTTTTTCCCATCTCAAAATAACTTCATCCTTTTCAGCTGAATACACCCTGTCTTTTGAGTCTTGTTAACCATTTAATTACCATTTATTTGTTCTTTAGTGGTAAAGAATTCTGTTTTAGAGTCTTTTCACATGGCTGCCTAACCTTTTTGAGCCGCTTCCTTCATGTGACTGCCCTTCACTGAATGAAGTTCATTGTTAAGAGCCCCTTTATCTTACTGCTGAGGTGTTTGTTTTCCCTATTTTGGTTTGGTATTTCCTTCTCGTGACATGCCTGTACTTCAGTGTTCTCCTTCCAGACTTTTAGGGACTTGTGGATCATAAATGAGATTCATGTGATCATTATGAATCAAATCTTCTTTACTTAAATAAACGGCCTTCTGCTGAACACACTCTGTGTGCCTTGAAACATGCTAAAACTATGTTACATAAATTGTCTATTTTAATCCTCATAACAACCCTATCAAATGGATGTTATTTCTGTTTCTTAAATGAAGGAAACTATTTGCCCAAAGTAACCCACTATTAAATGGCAAAGCCAGACTTTGAACTCTGGTCTCTCTGATACCTTGCACTTAGTGATTGTTCAGAAATTGATTAAAAATTATTACTTGAAATTTCTAGGATGCTGTATAGGGAATAGTAGTATATCATTGGGTATATGAGCTTGTTTTCAGAATTCTTTCAGTTGGCCCAAGAAACCAGAGAAATTCTAGTTTTTCCTCTTCTAAAGAGTAAAATGAAGCTAGATAGGATATATTATGATTATTTCCTATTAAGTTGTTAAGGGAATTAGAGACTGGAGATAAAGGACAGGTTTGGGTCATGTTTTATACAGTTTGCTCGCATTGATGACTATGCATCAAAAGGTCTGAGCATATTGAGAGGGAAGAATCATTTCATTGGTCAGATATTTTAATTTAAGGACAAAATCGAATTGTTAATGTTAGGACTTTCTACCCTCTCTACATTTACTTCATAGCTTCACACCCCTTTCTGCATATTTATCAAAGCTCTTTGACCTTCGCAGCTGCTTTGCTTTTGCTTAATATGAAGTGTTTCTTAATAACCTTTATGAAGGCAGGGAGCCCTACAGAGTTCCCTACCCATCCATATGTCCGTTTAGTCTTTGTAATCCACTGGGTCATCATAGTGGTTAAGTAATGCCCTCAGGTCAGGAAGCCCAGTCCGGACAGCTTAATTAAGTCGCTTACTTCTCTTTGGCACAGAGATGTAAAGCCTGACCCCACGAATAAGACCATCTGTTTTGTGCTTCACTGCTTTAGATGTTCATACATGACTTGATTTGCATTGATTTTTGCTTAGGTCTTGCCCAAGTGATCAGAGCTTGTAAGGCTAGTATGTTAATACCTCAAAGGAACCGAATGTGTTTTAGAAGTTGATCTGGTTCTCATTTGTAGGTTTTCTTGGAATTATTAAGCATAGTATTATGATATGCTTTATAATTCAGGAGCCTATTTCTGTTTCTAAAAATGCCAAGTTGAACACACATTTGGTTACTGTAATCAGAAACTTGAGTGTAGGTGGTTCCATTTTACATACAGAATCTTTGGTGGGTTTTATGTTAGAAGCATAGACTGAAGTACATGTGGTTGATATCAGTAAACTCTGTTGCTTGCCTCGCATTTTCACACCCCAGTTTCCACACCCCTTCCATTTTAATTACCCAGCTTTTCCAGTGTGGAAAAGTATACTCTGGATCTAATTTTTGATGTGCCAGTCGTGTGGTCTTGCATCCTCACTGATTTAGTCCAGGAGGTGTTGGGGAATTTAAATTCTTCTGCCCAAAAATAGTTTTGCCTCTGGCTCTTAAGTGTCATCACACTTTCCCAAATTATCCTGGATGTTAGCATTTAGAAAAATAACCAGACATATGTTGTAATCATCCTTTTTATTTAAAAAAAGAAAAATGTTTTCTTCCTAGTGGCACCAGTTCTGGAAATGGTTGAGGTTCATGAAGAGCTGAGAAGTTAAAGATTCTGCATGTAGTTCTTGTGTGAATTAGTTACATCTGACACTGGGGCCATAGTACATTGCTTTCTAGGGATGGTGACCCAAGAGGTGAGGGGACGAGCTTTGGGCCAGAGCTGCTATGTGCAATTATGAAGGCCTTGGTGTGAGTTGCATTGGTGTGGGGTAAGAGGTAGCCTTTCCTGTTTTCAAAAAGGTACAATGAAGAATAATTGATGGCCCTGGTAATGCCTGCTTAGAATATATAACTTCCTGCAGCACTCGGCTGGTTCAGTCAATTAAATGTCCAACTCTTGACTTTGCTCAGGTCATGATCTTGGGGTGTGAGATCAAGCCCCACATTGGGCTCCACGCTGAGCCCAGAGTCTGCCTGAGATTCTTTCCTGCTCCTTTTCCCTCCCCCTCTTCTCCCCTCTCCGCTCTCTTTCTCTAAATTAATAAATAAAATCCTTTAAAAAATTATGTAACTTCCTGGGTCCTGGGAATAATTTGTAATAGATAGCTAGATAGAAACTCTAAATTTCTATCATCTCTATTAATTGTTCTTTTGCTCTTTTAATTATTAAATTTCTATTACATTTTGTTGTGCTACTTATAATTTTAACAAGGGCAGTATGGGCCTCTACTTCCTTCAGAGCTACCTGCCATCATCCAGTAATCCTGGAATAAGTGACGCTTTGATATGTGACAGACGCCTCCAGTTAGAGGCGGCCATCTCACTGGTCTGCCCAGTGTGAATTTGGCTGGCCTCTGTTGAATGTTTCTTAAATAAACAAGTTTCCCTTTTGGCAATGGTGGCAGACATGGAATGCAAGAGTCTGGCAAAAGTCGTGTCAGATAGGGTCCTTAAGCTGCTTAGCTGCTAGTGGCTACCGTTCACTGTTGTGACTGAGGAAGTATCTTCCAACTGGAAAATAAAAGTCGTCTTGCTGCCAGGGGACAAACATGTTCATCATTTATTCTACCAGAAGAAGGGGCAGTGTTTATTGCTTTGCTGAACAAGGAATTTTTGCATTTAAGTTATATTAATCATAAAACTGGTACCAAAAAGAGAAAGAAAGTACTATAGAAGATGTTTTAACTGTTCTTTGAATGTTATTACAATTGAGGAAGTTATTTGTGACATGTAAATATATTCTGTAGTTCTGCCTGATGGAAAAATCTAATGACTTTGAAAAGCATTAAGTAGCTCTATTTTCTCTTAGTAAATGTGAATGCTAATAGAAACAAGCTGCTGGGAGGTGGAATTTGGCCAATATCCATTTGGTTTCTGGAGATGTTTTGTGTGGTTTTCTGGATTGGAGTTTATGCAAGTTACAGATTCCTATTTTATATTACAGTAATTAGCTGTAAAAGTAGTTCTTTCATTACTGCTGTAAGTATTTGGTTCCTTTGGGCCAATGTGACTGTTGGACCAATAAAGTTAGTCCCAGGTACTGAAGCCTGAGCAAAGGGCTTATTAGCACCTGTTCCACACAGGAGGATTTGAATTGTCTGAAATGACCATCCTTTAAGTAAGAAAGGAATCCTTTCACATACTTTTAAATGTTACGTAAGGTTTTTGTCCTTCACAAGAAGCATAAGAAGTGCCTGTGGTTAATGTATGTGTGTTGGAGGCAAGTAGTTGAAGGGAAGGGGGGAGGGGGGAGAAACCGGTAGCTTTCTTGTCTGTTTCATTTGCCCAGTGAATCCCTGAAGGGAAAGTAGTTAGAAACAAAGATAAAGGAAGATGAAGCCTAGTAGAGTCTGTTTTACCCAACCTTTGCTTTAAGGTTTTAATTAAACCTGCTGTTTCTGAGAAGGATCAGTCTCTGTTTTTGAGTCCTAAGGACTTTGGAACAGATTCCACTATTGTTTTACTTATCCCCTGAGGGTGGGCCTCCAGATAGGGTGAAACCAGACAATTAGGATCTCAGACACCACCACCCTTCCCACGTCCTCTGGGGTGATGGGATGGGATGGTGTGGACTTGTCTTAAAACATGGTATAAATAATTTCTAGGGAAAAGTTAACAGAAAAGAACATACAAGGAGAAAATTTTTTATTTTGCAAAAAGTGTAAATCCTGGTGAGTTTATCAAGAAGTCAGTAGGAGGGAGAGGAGAATTTAAGGTCCACAGTGAAAATATTTTGCTGATTCTGTGTGCCAAACACATTGCAAAAAGCTTTAAGTGTGTTATCTGATGGTGTGCGATATGAAAGTCTCATAACCCACTTAACAGATGAGGAAAATGAGGCTAGCCCAGGGAATACAGTAATACTGGGTCCAGTATTCTCTGATTATCAAGAGTGTGCCAGTGTCCTCCACATGCCTTACCTAGAATGCTCTTGTTGTTGGGAAATAATTACTGAAAGTGAACAAAGGGACTTTCCAGAGTAAAGTTAAGTAAGATCTCTTGGGGACTTCTAAAATGAATGGATTGTGTTCGTATAGCACTACTGGAATAAGTCTAAAGGCTACTTAGAGTTGCAATACGATTTCCAGATACCCTTTAATGTAATTACAAAGTTTGGAGATCAAAAGATTTAAGAGAAATATCATACAGACTGTTTTAAAACCAAATATCTACCCTAGCCACTTTGTTGTGGTAGGGTGGTTTTTTTGGGTTTTTTTTTAATCTGGCTAAGCGGGATAGGAGGAAGTGGGCACTTTGAGTTTGTAATTCTACATGGAAAATACAGTTTGTGACTTATGTTGTTTTAAAAAGAGAAGCACATGGGGGGGGGAAGCTTTATATCAATTATATGTCTATGTGTGTTATTTTTCCTTCTCTGAACCATAATAGGATTTCCGAGATGCAGTGGCCCATGCTTCCAGGCAACTTGGGAAACCTGTGATTGAGGACCGGATCCTAAATCAGATCCTGTACTACTTGCCTCAGCTGTATGAGCTCAACCGGGATCTACTGAAGGAACTGGAGGAAAGGATGTCAAACTGGTAAAAATGGACTGACCAGCTTTCCCAGAGTCCCAATTTTAGATGAAGCCATAAGGGCCGTGCTTGTGACAGAGAGGTGGTGTTCCTTACATTGAGTTGTTTCAGTGTATTGAATTTCCTTGGCAGTTACCTGTAGATTGGTTGTTTTATTTTTTTTTTCCCTCAAGATTTTGTTTATTTGAGGGGTGCGTGGGTGGCACAGTCGTTAAGCGTCTGCCTTCGGCTCAGGGCGTGATCCTGGCCGTGGGATTGAGCCCCACATTAGGCTTCTCCGCTAGGAGCCTGCTTCTTCCTCTCCCACTCCCCCTGCTTGTGTTCCCTCTCTCGCTGGCTGTCTCTATCTCTGTCAAATAAATAAATAAAATCTTTAAAAAAAAAAAAAAGATTTTGTTTATTTGAGAGAGGGCAAGGGAGAGTGAGAGGGAGGGGGAGGGGGCAGGGAGGGAGGATGAGCCGGGGAGGGGCAAAGGGAGAAGCAGACTCCCCGATGTGGGGCTGGATCCCAGGACCAGGAAACATGACCTGAGTGAAGGCAGACCCTTAACCGACTGAGCCACCAAAGCGCCCCTACAATGGCTGAAATTCACAACCTTGATACACTGAGCTCAATTCTAGAAATGTTTAAATTCTTTGGTAATATTGCCTCAAAAACAAGAAGGGTCCATATTCAGCCAGTTTAACTTTCTGTATGTGACCTTTGATAATCAAGGTTTTTGAGATTGCGGTAGTTTACTTGATATATTCACATTGAAATGTTTTTAAATGCTTTATTATCTTTTCTGGAATTTCATGAATCTTTGTTTACATTTTGGAAAACAGACCATTTACTGAGATAATAGTTTTGTTTGGTTTAGAAAATTTACATGTATATGATAGCATTGTAAGCTACAGATTTCCAAACTGGAATACCAAAAGGTTAACTACTTCCTTGGGTAGTAGAAAGTAAGCAGACACTTTGGTGACATCTTCCGAAATATGTAGAAAATTTGTTCTAGGGGTTTTGAATTTATTGTCCCTGGGGAACCCCAAATGATTAGAATAGCAAAATAGTGTCGCCTACTTTCATGATTAAAATCTCCCTGTAAGCTTTCTTTTCCAGAAAAATACGTCTTGTTGGGAAAATAAGTTAGACGAGTGATTAATTCATAGCTGCAGCCTAAGTGTAAAATAACACAGGGTTAAGGACTGAAGGATGACTAAAAGTTATTTTTAAAAGCCATGATAGAAATAAAATGTGATTACAAAGAGTTTTCCTGTACATACTTTGTCATTCTTCTTACAAAAATTATCTTAAAGTTACTCAGTTGCCTTTCAAAGATATGCGTATTTATGAAAGCGGGTGTTATAAGAGGCTTGAATTTATTTTTTACTTGTACTGAAGTTTTCTCGAGTTTAGATGGATAGATGTTCTGCGTTAAAGTATTAAGCATTCCTAAGAAACAGACTAAATTGATGAAAGGGACAGCTGAAATGATAATTATGGGAAAAGCTACACTTATTACTGACATAAAAGTCTTCTAATCCTTGGATTAGATATTTTCTACTTAAATATTTTTCTCTTGGGGCCTTCAAGTTAGGACATACTGTTTGATTTTAGTATGCTTTCTAAAATAACATTTATTTTTACATTGGTTTTTAATAACTGTTGAGATACTTCATTTCTGCCTTCATCAAGGTTTAGATTATCTACAGTGTGCTGGTCAGGGCTCTAAGCGTGGCGGAAATATCACATTTTACAAAATAGATAAGGCTCTTGCTCTCATAGAGTAGACATTTTAGTTGGGGGAGAACCAGAAAAATGGACAAGAAACATTGGATAAAAGCAATTTCTTTTTTTTTTCTTTTTAAAGATTTTATTTATTTATTTGACAGAGAGAGAGACAGCCAGTGAGAGAGGGAACACAAGCAGGGGGAGTGGGAGAGGAAGAAGCGGGCTTCCAGTGGAGGAGCTGATGTGGGGCTCGATCCCAGAACGCTGGGATCACACTCTGAGCCGAAGGCAGACGCTTAACGGCTGAGCCACCCAGGCGCCCCGGATAAAAGCAATTTCTGACCTGGAAAGATGTAAAATAAGATGGATGTGCTGGCGAGTGAAGATTGGGTGGCGGAGGAAGGCCCTCTGAAAAGGCACAGCACTTTAACATAGCATCTGAACGAAAAGGAGGAGCTGGCCAGGGTTTCCTATTTCCAGGCCTGCAAAGCCATTAGTAAAAGTTTGTAAAGTGGGAATGACTCCGTATGTCAAAAGAATGTATAAAGAAGCCCAGTGTGGTTGGAGAGTACTGAGAAAGAAGGAGAGAAGTGTGAAATGGGTCAGAAAAGTAGGCAGCAGCAGGACCAATGGGGCTTTGTAAGCCAAGGGAAGGAGTTTGTTTTTCCTGCTGAGTCCCATAGGAGGCCTTTGGAAGTCACATGGTGTAATAGAGGGTTTTAGACTCTCTGGTTGCACAGAAGGATGAGATGGTAGAATCGAGGAGACTGGTCAGAGGGCTGGCAAAATCCAGGCGACGTGATGGTGAAGAGTAGGCATTTGGGGATAGGAGATGTCTTAAAAGAAGAGAGAAGAGGAAGAACTGAAGGCTTAGACTTCTTGGATATTGGATATGTTTTGGATACATTAATGACTCTTTTTATATTTTTGTGTCTCTCTTCTCTTAGGACTGAACAACATAGAATTGCTGATATCTTTGTAAAGAAGGGACCATATCTAAAAATGTATTCCACGTACATCAAAGAATTTGATAAAAATATAGCTTTGCTGGATGAGCAGTGTAAGAAGAACCCAGCTTTTGCTGCTGTTGTTAGAGATTTTGAGGTATTTTTGCTCCCATATAATGTTGAACCCTTTTTTCTTCATTTGTTGTTTTTAAAGCTGTAATAATTTGTAATCACTGAGAACAAAAAGATATTAAAACATAATCCCTTCAAAGTCAAAGACGGGATTGAGTAAATTAAAAGGTGAGAAATTGTGTACAAGATTTAATTTTGAAAAATCTATGATTGCGTGCTGGAATATGTTGATGGGTCTCCTTTTTTTTTAATTGTGGGGAAATACACATAAAATAAGACTTAACCATCTTAACCGTTTTTAAGTGTATAGTTCAGTAGCAGTAAGTACCCTCACATTGTTTTGCAACCAATCTCTGCAACTCTTTTCATCTTACATTGCAAAACTGAAACTATGGCTAAAACAACACCCCATTCTCCCCTCCCCCAGCCCTTGGTGACCACCATTCTACCTTCTGTCTCTGAATTTGACTACTCTAGGAACATTTCTTTTCCTTTTATTCTTCTAACAACTAACCTACATTGAAGTATAGGAAATATAATTTGTTTCCCTTCAGATAAATAACACAAGTTCAGTGTCAAAGTTAAGAAGAATTAATGACTGTTTATGACCAAAGCATTATGTTTGGACTCAAAGCTATGATAGTACAAGCCTGATTTGATTGGGGATAAATGACATTAATACATCTCTTAAAAATTAGTTTTAACTAAAATTTTATTTAAGTCCTTCCCCCCAATCTTGGATAAAATGTGAATTATTATGTTTTAATACTCATTTCTCTCTTTTGTAGCTAAAAAAAAAAAAAAATCAGCGAATTCCAGTCACACAAAATTAGAAAAGTTTTAGAAAGATTTAAGATATTGCTGATTCCTTATTTGTACATTAAACACATAATTAAACTGAAAATTATTTGTTATCTTTTTCCCCTTTTTTTTTCTTTTCCTCTGCTCTGATGTCTTCATGCTGTTAAGCAAGGAAGTGTGATTTCTATAGCTATGGCAACTGATAACTGACCCAGGTTTTCATCAGTGTCCAGTGCGTTGTTCCGTTGCCTTGGCAGCAAAAGAAAACATAAGACGAGGGGAAAATTAGCTGTCTTGGTTAATGATGCTTGCGTGGTAGACGCTTTCTTAAATGCAGTATCATTATAACTTTCTAATTAATTCTGTGTACCAGACCCTAGAGGTGCGTATTTAGAAAAAGATGAAATGACACGAGCAAATCTAACAAAACCCTTCCCCACCTGCCTGAGCTGTGGAAGAAGTAGAAGTGCAGGACATCTTAGGACGCAGGGACATTTTCACCCGGCCATTTTGATGCCACCTCACAGTACATTCCTGTGTCGGAGAATGTCTACGAAAACCAGGATTGGGCAGAAGTGTCTATTGCACATACTAGGGAAAAGCACTTTAAAGGCAAAATGAAATGTCCTTTTGGCCAAGGCAGAATGGCTCTAGTATCAGATGTCTCTCTATACACCAATTTGGGAGCTGTCTTTTATAGCCATTCATCTGAAAAAGAAATTTTATGTCACTCAGGCTTATTAGAAAAGGCATGCTTAGCAAGGCTGCTTTTCAGGTTAGACTTAATTTCTGCAATGCTCTCCACTACCACCAGTTGTTATCGTGGGTATATCGACTGTAGGCCCTGCTTATTATTTCAGTCGTGTTCCCAGTAGCTTTATTTCTTCTGCCTTATCTCGAGGGCCACACAGGGTTTGTTTGTGCTTGTGAATACGTTGGCAAATACTTGCCTCAGTGGCAGCTGCTGAGGATGGTGGGCTCTAACTGACCTAGAGCGCAGGCTCAGCCACCCCTGTGTGTGAGAGTGAGCCCGCGACTTCAGAGAGCTCCCTGCAGGAGAGGGTGGGCTATGGCTTCACTCTCAGCATAATAGCTGTGCCTTAAAACATAGGGAGCTTCTCTGGGAGTCCCCTTCCAGAGTTGTTGGCTTTCTAAACTTTGGCTTCCTGGGCACTTGAATCTGGATCCCTTCCTTCTTGAAAGAACGCTTGTGTTTATTTTGGATACGTTTTCCTTTCAGATGAGCCCACGCTGTGCTAATCTGGCCCTCAAGCACTACCTGCTCAAGCCAGTTCAGAGGATCCCCCAGTACAGGCTGCTGCTGACAGGTGGGCTGCTTCGACAGTTTGCCAAAGACCTGCTAATGTTGCTTTTATGAAACTCTCCCTCTCCTCAGAACACCTCTCTAACACTCCAGTAACTCCTTGTCTAATACATGGATTTATGGATTGATTACAACCTCACGTATATATCGCTAGAACTACACTCGTCTCGGTTCTTTGATCATCCCTGCATGCATTCTCTGCTCTGGGCATTCATACATGTACGTCGTACCCTCCCAACCTCACATCCCTGCATCATTTTACCTGATTAATATTATTAATCCCAACGATGTCCTTTCCCAACCACTCAAGAATGAGTTGTAGGGAGTCACTCCACCTATTTGTATAGCAACTGTTGTCCTGGTCACTTAGCTCAGAGGGTGTAAGGACTGATTAATGTGCTGTGTACATAGAATAGTGCTTTGGTCACAGTAAGTTGTAAATCAGTATCGGCTGCTATTAACAGTAGACCCTTATCATCATCATCATTACTATGTTGTTGTCATGGTCATTGTATCTTCTACTAGACTGTAAGCGTCAAGATTACAGGGCTGTGTCTATCTCGCTTACCGCTATAATAGTAAAAAAATAAAAAGATGAAGAGGGGAAGGCTATGAGTGGAGTGAAGGCGTATACTGTGCTCAGGGCTTTATATTCATTGGCTCTCCCAAGTCTTCACCATAGCCGTGCATATATCACAATATTATTTACATAGATGTAATAATAGGTTTATAGAGATAAGTGTCTGGCATCACAGAAAAGCTAGTGCAGTCTCACCCTAAGTGTAGTATCCAACACATGCTACTAGGTCCTCTGGAGTATTTGCTGAAATATAGTGGATATACAGCGAATTAATATACATATATAGTGCGCATTAAGAATTATGTCAAAATGGAGCACCTGGGTGGCTCGGTTGGTTAAGTGTCTGACTCTTGATTGCAGCTCAGTTCATGATCTCGGGGTCATGGGGTCAAGCCCGATGTCAAGCCCCACTCAGCTCGGAATCTGCTTAAGATTCTCTCTCTCTCCCTCTGCTCCTTCCCCTGATCGCACTCTCTCTTTCAAATAAATACAAAAATAAAATCTTTAAAAAAAAGAATTCTGGGGGCGCCTGGGTGGCTCAGACGTTAAGCGTCTGCCTTCGGCTCAGGGCGTGATCCCAGAGTCCTGGGATCAAGCCCCACATCAGGCTCCTCTGCTGGGAGCCTGCTTCTTCCTCTCCCACTCCCCCTGCCTGTGTTCCCTCTCTCGCTGGCTGTCTCTCTCTCTGTCAAATAAATAAAATCTTTAAAAAATAAAAATAAAAAAATGAATAAATAAAAAATTCTGTCAAAATGGATAAGAATATCAAAATGCCACCACAACTATAAATCAATCTGTAGTAATTTTATCACGAAAATAGATTTTGAGGTACTTGGTTCTTATTGGTATTCTTAAAAAATGGTGTGCATGCTCCTTTCCTTTATCTTTTCTCATAAGCCAAGAACTGTGTTGGATAGAGTAGGTGACTGCTAGAAAGCCAGGATTTCCTGATACTCCTTTAGGCAAAGCCTTCCTGGGTTACCTTTTAAAAGACAAAGTGCTGTTGAGGAAGGCCCACCTTCAGCATCAGGACCTGACTACCCTAGGTGTTTCAAGTGTTTACTTCAAATTTCTAACTGTGAATCAGATGCTAGATTTTTCTCTGGAATGACATAAGGCAAACCACATAATTTGAGGATATCCTGTCCATTTGTACTTTCTTTCCTCTGCTTTTGGCAGAGATTTGGAATACACAGGACAAAAGGAAGTACCGATGCATGTGTTGTGTTTTTGCTAGATAAGTTCAATGCTGTATCGTAAATGAAGCTATCAGATGGCTTAGGCTATTTCTACAGCTGTGGAATGAAATACTGTTTTTAGTGGCAAAAGACTACCGTGGTTTCAAATGAGAGAAGGATGGAGCAGGACTCTGAAATTTTAATGTAAAAAATATCCCCCCCACACTATGACTGATCTAAGTAAAAAAGTTACACGTACATTTAACTTAGGATTCATGCAGTTTGGTTTTAGCTGAGAAATGATGAAGTAGTGAAAGCAAGTTTTTAAAAATTCTTTTTTAAGAGAACAGATTTCATGTGTTTTGTGATAGCAACATAATGTAAGCTTGGGGTTGTTTTAGTTTTGAGCTTCCTCTTCTTTAATCTTAAAGCCATTTACCCCTCCTTTAAGTTGGAAAATCTCCATTATTTATTTATGTATGATAGACCCTCAGTAATTACGGACTTACTGAAGGGTAACAGTGATGAGTGGATTGTTCAAGGTCACAGAGTCAGGACTGAAGTTTCAGAGATTTTGTAAAGAAATAACATAGGAGAGCCTGGGTGGCTCAGCCGTTAAGTGTCTGCCTTCGGCTCAGGTCATGATCCCAGGGTCCTGGGGTCGAGCCCTGCATCGGGCTCCCTGCTTAGCGGAAGCCTGCTTCTCCCTCTCACACTCCCCTTGTTTGTGTTGCCTCACTCACTGTCTCTCTCTGTCAAATAAATAAATAAAATCTTTAAATAAATAAATAAATAAATAAATAATATAGGCTTCATGTTCTTTATCCTTTGCCTTTTCTTCCATTGATTCAAATTCTTCCTTTCCTCCAATCCTGACCTGAAATCCCCCTTTGCTTCTGAAGTCATCTCTCATTCCTGCAGTCCTCCTTGACCCTTTCTATTAGTGCCATGTGACCTAGCAGATATTTACAGTCGTCCCCCTTTACTCGCCAGGGATACATCCCAAGACCGCCAGTAGGTGCCTAAAACCATGGATAGTACCACACGCTGTGCATGCTTTTGTTTTTTTCCCCTACCTACACACCTGTGATAAGGCTTCATTTATTAATTAGTCACAGTAAGAGATTAGTAACAATAATAATAAAATAAAATAATTATAACAATGTACTGTAACAAACATTAAGTGAATGTGCTGCAAAATATCTTATTGTACTATGGTTACCCCACTTGTGATGACGTGAGATGATAAAATGCCTATGTGATGAGACAAAGTGAGGTGAGTGACATCAGACACACTTATCCTTAGTCTGCCTTCGACCTTCTGTGACATGTCAGGAGGATCAGCTGCCTCTGCTCGCACAGCAGTTGACTTTGCGTAACTGAAACCGTAGAAAGTGAAACTACAGATATGGGGGGACTAAGGTATTCAGTGCCTTGTGAATTTGCTAATATTTTTCTAATTTGAATAGTGGTTCCTTAAATTGATTATAAACTCCTTGAGGTCAAGGACTGAGTCTTTACCAACAATTGAGTGCACCCCAATTTATCTGGGTCAGTTTTGGTTACCTTGGAAGCCAGTCAGGAAATAATTTTGGCTGCTTTTAAGCTACGTTTAAAGCATCCCAGTAGGGGCGCCTGGGTGACTCAGTTGGTTAAGCATCTGCCTTCAACTCAGGTCATGATCCGGGATCCTGAGATTGAGCCCCACGTCGGGCTCCTTGCTTAGCGGGGAGACTGCTTCTCCCTCTCCCTCTTCCGCTCCCCCTGCTTGTGTTCTCTCACTCATTCTCTCTTGCTCTCTCAAATAAATAAATAAAATCTTTAAAAAGGAAGGAAGGAAAGAAAAGAAACATCCCATTAGCCCAAACATCTTTAGCCTAAAGGACAACATTGAGATAGAGAATTTCAGAGATAATGACTTCTTCTAAATGGAAGACACATTCAGAGAGGTTGAAATGTCCTTCCCAAGACTACACAAATGGTATTGGTTGAAATGTACGTATGGTCATATAATCCTAAGGACATATGGAGGTTGTGATACTATGGTTTTGTTTTATATTTTTATTTAAAATTCTGATTCTCCAGTACTCATTTTTATGGTGTTCTGATTGCTACTTTGCAAGGTATTTCTACAGTTGCTCTTAAAGTGCCCCCTGTCTCTGCACTTAAATTTTTAGAAGTTGGATTTTAAGTCTTTAAGTTTGCATCGTGATAGTTAACTGGGTCCTCATCTTTGGATAAATAAGCTCAATGTTTTAACCCTCTGAACAACCTTGTGGGATAAATACTTTTTTTTTTAGTTTTCGTTTTAGAATTTGGAGTAATTCCAAGTACACAGAATATATAGGAGTAGAGAGGAACAGTGAGACTATCTGGGGCAACTTTTGACAACTTTGATTTATAAATGAGTTTTAGGCAGACAAGGGGAAGGATCCCTGCCTGACTTAGGGTAGTTTTGTGCCTACTTTCGTTTCTTAAGAGGGGAAGATTGAAAAATGTTAGAGATGAAGTACAGATAAGCTAGGATAGTTTCTTTTGGAATCCTTTTAGAGAGAGGTGAATGGAAATTCCCAGATACAGCGACCTGCCCCTACTAGTCAGACAACCATCCTATTGTCTTGCGGTGTTTTCTTCCCGGACATAATTTGGGCTTCAACTGGGTATTCTACTTAGGCTTTCCTAGTAAAAACACTTCCAACTAAACTCCTGGTAGTGCTTTTTTAAGCTCAACCTAAAACAGGATTAAAGAAAATGTGTATGTTGTATGATGAATGCTTAAGATTAGAATTAGCTTTTTAAAAAGGTAAAATAAAGCAAATAATTTACTTAATTTAAGTAGAAAAACTTGTAAATTTAACCTTTATATTGGCCACTCAAGGCAAATGGATCTAGCCAGATCTTGAAATCTGCCTGGGGCCCCCAACCTACTTCAAGTTAGGAGCGTGAGAGTCTCGCGGCAACAGTGAAGAAGCAATGGAAGGAAACAGGTGCTGTTATAGGAGCAGTATTAATTCTTTTTTTTTTTTTTAAGATTTTATGTATTTATTTGAGAAAGAGAGAGAGAGTGAGCGAGAGAGAGCACAAGCTGGGGGAAGAGGCGGGGGATAGAGAGAAGCAGGCTTCCCGCTGAGCAGGGAGCCTGATGTGGGGCTTGACCCCAGGACCCTGGGATCATGACTTGAGCCGAAGGCAGATGCTTAACCAACTGAGCCACGCAGGCGCCCCAAGGAGCAGCATTAATTCTTTACCTCTGCTTATGTCCTTCCTCATCTCTTCAGTGTTGAGACCGTCTTTATTTTCCTGACTCTGGGCCTGGCATAGATTCTGGCCCATAATAGGGACTCTTAACGAGCTAAAAGGCTGAGGGAATTAAGCCTTGTTCCTTTTCACAAGGTTGAGAATCCCCCGAATGTTGATGGATGAATGGGTCAATAAATTGTTGAGAGTTAAAAACACTCTTCCAGTTACCCAGGCACAAAATTATGGAAAGGACTCTGAAATGCTTCCCTTTCCTGCTCGTTCCTCTGTTGTGGTATCTGCAGACGAGTTTTCCCCTGCCTCTGCTTCCTACTCTTTCCATTTCCCTTGTTATGTTCTAGACCAGGCCTTTCTAAACTCACACCAGATTGTGGCAGTATCTTCCTTCTGGTCGTGCTACCTCTTATCACCACCACCACCCCCATGTAGCCTGGCACGTTGTCACTTCATCTTTTTTCCAAGGACACCAAAAGGAAAAACCTACTCCTCCCGAGTCTCCCCTTTACTCACATGTCACCATCATTCTCAAAGGACCGACACCAGAAAGGTGGTTTTGTCCCACACCAGGCAATTCTCTTTGACACCAGCGAGGTGTTCTACCATTTGATTCAATTCTGGCATGATCTACCTGGAAATAGTGTCCAGTTCTACGGAGTTCAGGGCTCGGTCCCACAAGACTGCCCCCCTGCAAACTTCACATGCAGTTCTCAAGTCCCAAGCTGTCACCTGTAATTTCTGATCAACTGGCTATAAATCTAGGGGCTCCTGATCCCCTCCTTGGGTTTGATAATTTGCTAGAATAGCTCCTAGAACCCAGAGTAACACTTACTTACATTTGCTGGTTTATCACAAAGGGCTAGGATGAAGGTTACAGGTGAACATCTGGATGGAAGAGATGCACAGGGCCAGAAGGTATGTGGAGAGGACCTTGGAGCTTCCTTGCCCTCTCTAGGCATGCTCTCCCAGCACCTGCAGGTGCTCAGCGACCAGAGCCTCTAAACCCTGTCCTTGCGGACTTTTATGGAGACTTCATCACGTGGTCATGGTCCATTATTACCTCCGCTTCTAGCCCTCTCCCCTTTCTGTAGGATGGAGCATAGGGCTAAAAGTTCCCAGTTTATAATCATGGCTTGATCTTTCTGGTGACCAGCCCTTATCTAGGAGCTGTTCAGGAGCCCATCCAGAGTCACCTCATTAGAAAAAAGACATTCCTATCACTTAGAAAGTTCCAAGAGATTTAGGAGTTCTGTCAGAACGAGCATCAAAGGCCAAATGTTAGGACAAAAGATGCTCCTAGCGCTCTTATCACTTACAAAATTACAAGGGTTTAGGAGCTCTGTGCCAGGAATTGGGAGCAGAGGCCAATATATATTTTTTCTGTTCTCTTGCAGACCTTCTTTTATTTTGCTTATTAGGAAGGTTGAAAACTTACTCTCCCTACCATAATGGGAGATACTTGTCATTTGTCCAAACCCATAGAATGTACACCACGAAGAGTAAGCCGTGGACTTTGAGGGGCTTGGGATGGGTCATCCATTCTAACATACCACTCTGGAGGGGGATATTGATAGTGGGGAAGGCTGTGCATATCTAGGGCAGGCGGTGTATGGGAAATCTCTATGCCTTCCTCTCAGTTTTGCTGTGAACATAAAATTGCTCTAAAATAATTTAGGGGTGGGGGGAAAAACCTTATTATTCACTATGAGGGCCATAGGTTATAACCCAGAATTTCCCAAACCTTGTTTTCCTTTGTTCTAGCTGTAGTAGTTTCCTTTCTTTTTTTTCAAGATTTTATTTATTTATTTGACAGAGAGAGAGCACAAGTAGGCAGAGCAGCAGGCAGAGAGAGAGGGAGAAGCAGGCTCCCCACTGAATAGAGAGCCTGACGCAGGGCTTGATCCCAGGACTCTGGGATCATGACCTGAGTGGAAGGCAGATGCTTAACTGACTGAGCCACTCAGGCACCCTCAATGGGATGTTTTAAACGTAGCTTAAAAGCAGTTTTGTTACTCTCTCCTATAAACCTGTCCTCAAGGCCAGATTCTCTCTTTCATTAGTCACTATTTATAGGGGCTGACCTTGGGCTGGACACCTGTATACACTGGCAAACACCAAGGTGGTCCTTGCTCTCGTGGAGCCTGAAGTTCTCTTTAGGGCCACATCCAACCACTCAGGCTTCCACCCAGCTCTTCCTCTTCTCAAGTTCTCAAAATTTAAACTGATCTCATCACTTGTCTGAGTGAGTGTATTTTGAGGATTTATTTTTGTAAAGGGTCCCTTTTTTTCTTTAAAGGGATCTTTTGTGCCCATTAAAAAATACATAAGTATTATGAAACAAAGTCCCTCTTTATCTTCTGCCATCCAGAGATGACTATCATAGATCCTTTGAGATCATTTTTGTCTCTGTATTATAGGCAGGATAAATTTTTTCAACCAAAAAAAAGCTTTCATTTGTGGAAAGTTACTACAGTGGTGTTGAAAAAAGTTGAATCAGTGAGGATCATGTCGAGAAAATAAAATGAAAAACATAATTTAAAAATTCCTCTGAAATGTCTTTTCCATTTCTATATTTAGGGGGAAAAACAGTCCTTTGAACTTTGATTAAATTTGGATCAGGTAGTTTTCTTTGATCTTGTTCAAAATATTTATGTTGTAAGTGACTAACGACATATTATATTACTTTTCCTGTAATCTTTGCCTTTAGTCTGGGATGGTATTAACTCCCTCTAGGTTTTAGAAATCCAGGATTTCCCATGTTGGTAGAAAATGGGATATTAAAAACATCTGTTAGAGTGTTCTGAAGCTATTAATTTGAGCTATGAACAGGCTAATAAGCAGATTCGAGAAAAGGTCAGAATCATATTAATGCATGACTTTTAAAAAAATCCTTACTGAAAAATGAAACTTGTGCTTTAGCAAGTATTTGTTTTATAACCCAGGGCTAATTGTCTACAGCAAAAGTCATTCTAACACTTTCTCTAAGGCAGAACTTGATGAGAGGTGGGGCTGTCCCAGGCACCAGCCAAGGAATTTCATTTCTGAAGAACCCTAAGACCCTGATGTAAGGCAGTTCCGTCCATGTGACGTGGGAGGGTGATGATATTCAGAATTCCTGTTGTTATTAGCTCAGCTCTTGTTCTGTTGCAATTAATTTTTTAAAATTTTTTATTTATTTATTTTTGTGAGAGAGAGAGTGCAAGAGCGGGCAAGCACGAGCAGGGGGAGGGGCAGAGGGAGAAGCAGGCTCCCTGGGGAGTGGGGAGCGCAACTGGGGACTTGATCCCAGGACACTGAGATCATGACCTGAGCTGAAGGCAGACGTGTAACCGACTGAGCCACCCAGGCACCCCTGTTGCAATTTATTTTTAATTGTAGTTGTGAACAAGGTATTTTGAGGGATGATACTTAATAAATTATATCCATGAAATATTTTGGTACTGTGGAGATAAATAGTACTATGGAAAGACTTTAGGATATAAGCATGTCTTACCTCCCTGATCTAATAATTATAGCTTTTAAAATGTAATCTCACTTTATAGAACAGAAGTTCTTAACCTTTTTGGTGCCTGGATCCCTGTGGTGATCTGGTGAGGCCTTTGGATCTCTTAGAATAATTTTTTAAAGTTACAGAATAAAATACATAAGACTAAAAGGAAACCAATTGGCCTGAAATGCAGTTATTTAAATAGTTTTAAAGTGTTACACAGTAATACATGTGCTGCTTTAGTAATGCATTAAATAAGAAGACTGTGGTGGGTCTAAGAACTACCGTGACTTTGATATAGTGGTGACGGAGGCAATATTTTGAAATATCTGCAACATCTGTAATGTGATATAAAAAATGTGTGACTTCTCTGGTGGTAAAGTCACTGGTATCCTTGATGATACTGTGGTTTGTTGCCTACATTCACAATGGAAGGATATTCTGTCTTTCACTTAGAGGTTAGTGAAAATATTATTTGTGTTTTTGTGTTTTGCCCATCCAGGGCTGCAGATCCCCAGAATCGTACCCATAGGCATTCCTACAAAGCCACTCCTTTTCCAATTCTCTGTGTATATTTAACTCAGATTCTCTGCAGGTAGCCAAATGCCTCTGCTGCTGGGACTTGCCCTGCTGAACACCCAGCAAGCTGACTGTGTTGCTCAAGAGTTTTCCTCATAAGAGTGTTTGTCGGAGTCGTGGGCTTCCATCAGGAACTGTTCCACTGGAAGAGACACTGGAATTCAGTCAAACTTGAATTCACTTTGGTGTTTATCGTTGCTGTATTCTCCTCTTGGCTGTTCTTTGGGTAGTAAAATAAAATATACTCATCTCCCTAACCATAAATCTGCTCTTTGTTGATAATCAGGGTGGTAAGACCCAAATATGGATAAGAACTTTTAAGTGGGGCTTGACTGTGCCAAGACTGAGTCTAAACAAGTCTAAGTGACTTGCTTGGTACTGACCACATAGTAAATACAATAATAATTGTGTCGTTTCCTACTAGAATATAGAAGCTTTGTGAGAGCAAAACCTTTTCCTGGGGCACCTCTGTGGCTCAGTAGGTTAAGCGTCTGCCTTTGGCTCAGGTCACGATCCCAATGTCCTGGGATTAAGTCCCACGTCAGGCTCCCTGCTCAGTGGGGAGCCTGCTTCTTCTTCTGCCTGCCATTCCCCCTACTTGTGCACACGTGCACTCTCTCTCTCTCCTTCTGACAAATAAATAAATAAAACATCAACAATTAAAAATGCATAATACCATTGCAAGAGTAGACCTATTGAAAATAACTATTATTCTATTAATAGAATAAGGACAAAACTTAAAAAAAATACCCTGTTTATAAGAATCTAATGTATGACAAAGTAGGAAGTGTAAGACAGTAGAAAAAGAAAGGACTATTTATTGAAAAACCTGTTAAAATTAGAAAAATTAATTAAGATTCATATGCCAGTGGATACACTAAAAATCAAAATTTAAATAAATAGGCAGAACACACAGGATTTTTAGGGCAGGGAAAGTACTCTGTACGATACCATCATGATGGATACTTGTCATTTTATATTTGTCCAAACCCATAGAATGTACAATACCAAGAGTGAACTGTAGGCTCTGAGGGATAGTCAATACCGGTTCATCAGTTGTAGTAAATGTGCCACTCTGGTGGGAGATGTTGATAGTGGGAGAGGCTGTGCATGTGTGGGAGCAGGAAGTGTATGGAAAATTTCTGTTCCTTCCCCTCAGTTTTATTGTGAATGTAAAACTGCTCTTTAAAAAAAAAAGCCTTGGGGCGCCTGGGTGGCACAGCGGTTAAGCGTCTGCCTTCGGCTCAGGGCGTGATCCTGGCGTTGTGGGATCGAGCCCCACATCAGGCTCCTCTGCTATGAGCCTGCTTCTTCCTCTCCCACTCCCCCTGCTTGTGTTCCCTCTCTCGCTGGCTGTCTCTATCTCTGTCAAATAAATAAATAAAATCTTAAAAAAAAAAAAGCCTTAATTAAAATAAAAACTAAATATAAAGCAGTAACCTATAGTAAAAACAGGAAAAAATAAAATGTGTTCTTTATTAAAACTCTAAGGGTAAACAAAGGAGGAGACATGGTTTTCTAAGCCCAGAAAAATAAATTATAAAGGAAAATATTGTTACCTTTCCACTGTTCTAAATAATGAAAACAGTGTAAAGGCTTAAAATACAGTCAAAAGATAAACATACATCAGAAAATATATTAGTAGCAAATATGAAAAAAATTGCTTTTTCACTGAGAATATTAAAAAACTCCCATGGATATATGGACTAAGCATAGGAACAAATAGTTCACTCAGAAAATGCATAATAAATACACAGTGGCATATCTAACATCCTCTGATTCATAAATATCAATTAAAACAAGTTTTCAGTTCCCCCCACTGCATCAGCAACAAAAAACAGAATACACATAACTGGATCATTTTGGTGAAATTGATATTCTCATGTATTTATGATATTTTAAATTGGTATATCCTTTTAGGGAAGGTTTCTTATGATTTCTTTATTAGTACTTAAAAAAAACCTTCAGTCCCACTGATGAGGAAAGAGTCCGAACTATGGAAAAAAAAATATCAAGATACTGATCAGTGTTACTTATAATTAAAATGATTACACAGTTAATTATTCAAGCCCGTTAACTTTCAAGAGTGCAAAGGGTACTATTTATAGTTATGCGTGGGCAGTAGGTATACAGCAGAATCATCATGGTCAAATTAGGATATATGGCCATCCCATTTATAACAGCCAAAACAAGATGGCCTTAAAATGACCTAAAAGTCTAATAGAATACCTAAGTAGCAAATAATATATCCCTGTCATGCGATGTTATTCAGCTACTCCTGTGGGGGGAAAAAATATGTGGGCTAGAATACTTTAAATGGACTATAAAATCCTACATATTATTAAAATTAAGTAAAATCAAGCATTTATCAAAACAGAAGGAAATAATTTTAAATCATAATAGTTATTTTAGAGAGATGTGCATGGTTTGAGTTTTCTCCATTATTTAATTTTCCAAATTTCCTGTAACACATTTAGATTTTTTTTTAAAAAAATATGCTTCATAGGAATGCCTGGGTGGCTCAGTTGGTTAAGCATCTGTCTTCAGCTCAGGTCAGGACCAAGTCCCAGGTCGGACTCCCTGCTCAGTGGAGAGCCTGCTTCTTCCCCTGCCTGCCACTCCCCCTGCTTGTGCTCTCTCTCTCTCTTGCTGACAAACAAAATCTTTTAAAAAGTGTGTGCTTCATAATACACTAGAATGATGATCATTGCAGTTTTCCAGTCTGGCCCACCCTACTTATTTTACATATGAGAATGTCGACACCCAGAAATGCTACAGGGCATGGCCAAAGTCACATGCCTCAGCTCGAGGTAGCTGGACAGTTAAGAATCTATCCTCTCACCCAATGAGAGCTCTTGACCACTTCACCAAGCTGCCTTGAAGATGGCAGCAATATTTCTTGCAACGTAACACTTGACCTTTATTTTTGGTATTTAAAATAATCTGTACTTTGTTTCGGAAGTCAGACTTGTTCTTAGTGTCTTCTTTTAAAATTCGAATCTTTGGCAAAGAAGCTAATTGACTAGACTTACTTTTCTCTGGATCCCATAATTCTGGATGTGTCACTGGTCTCATTACATACTGAAGGAGGAAAGAAGAAATGTGGGTAATACAAACCAAGACACGTCCTCAAATTCAAAACACTTGACTTTGGAACGTTAACTGTCCTGTATGCTTATTTCCTCTGTGCTCTGCCACCAACCGTTTTTCAGCACTCAGTCCAGGAATCTGGTAGGGTGTTGTTGAATTAAAATGTCTCAGAATCCCACAGATGACTCATTTTTAGGAAAGATTAATGTACTTCTGAACAGTTTTCTGCTTGAAGTTGATTATTTTTTTATTATGTAATCAGGGTGAATATATATATATAACTTAGACCTCTCACAAAATGTAGTATTTGCTGTGTCCTTATTCTTTCATTCCGGGCCTCATATATGAGAACAAAGTTAACTTGCATATCTCTTGAGGCACATGCTGTGTTTTGCTTAATTTTGTGCTTCTATTAGTGAGAATGGGGATTAATTAACTTTTATTAATCAATAATGCCACCTGGTGGCCAGAAAGTACATTTTATGGTGCCCGTGCACACCGCAATCAATTGTTTTTCTTCGATATAAATAACCTTTGCAGGATTTGAAGCATTTTTTTATTAGTGAAGTTTTTAAAGATGCCCAGTTCGGTTTGGCAAAAGCAGGAAAATCATGGAATACTGTACGTCTAACATGGCACATTGAAATGACTACTTTGTTGTCATTGTTTCTCAGGAAACTCATGCAGGATACTAGGTTCTAAATGGTACGAAGTTAAGAATTCCCTATGACTAACACAAGCGTGTCTGTCTGGTCTCCGTTCCTGGGTTTCACCTGGGGTATAACAGTCATTGGGGCACGCTGGTGGTTTCAGTGCTCCTCCCATCTGACTCAGAGGCAGATCGGTCACATTCTTCTCATTCTGCAGTTAAGGCACTGAGTGATTCTGAACTGAGGGGGTCATGGTCTTGTCTTCCTGGAAGAGGTGAAAGTTCTCAAAATGATACCCTGCAACAAGGTGCCCTGGAAATATAGGCGGATGTATGGGTTCATTGGAAAGTTGAATTTCTAAAATTCAGTTTTAGAAAATTGGATTTTGAAAGTTGAAATTTAATTTGGCAAGGAAAGTAAACCTAACTCCTTTACCTCCTTGATTAAAAGCGTGATTTTGCAACATCTTAGTGGTGGGTTTTCTGCTCAGCCAATTTGTGTATTTCCACTCTGTTCCTGAAAGTTCAGGATGGCAGGCAGCAGCTGAACTTGAGCTCAGGGAAAGAAAATGAAACTCAGAAGCTTCTCGGGCTCAGCCCCATGATTCTGATGTCAGTATTTCCTAATACGGGCATCTTCCAGGGAGCTCTCTTGGTTTAGAGAAATGTGTCTGTTTGCTTGGGGTATACCTTTCTATTAAAGAACAAAAGTTAAAGAAAAACTAGGAACTTGGCTGTGAATCTGATTCTTAGGTAAATTTGCTTTCCTTTCCATACTCACACCTGACCAGAGGCTTTAAGGAACATCACTTTTGATTAATGAGACAGCCCAGATACAGAGAACATGTAAGAAGAGTAGGTTTTTCTCCTCAGCCCCGTCACTCTCGTAGAAAAGTTAAATATTTGGACTCACCAAACATAGCTTATAAATGGAAAGTATTCTGAGTGGGGTCAGAGTGAGATTAAGTTAATTTTTCATCTCCAGGTGAGGCGAAGCCTAATGTGTAATAAGTGTATTTTGTTAATTTTTGTGGTTTTCTTATCTCTGTGATTGGTAGCGTACTCCCCAAGTTGTGCATTCGGATTGCTTTAAGAGCTAAATTGCTAGTGATGGTCTCTGACGAGATTGAACTTACCCCGTGGTGCATAGAAGCTTAATGTCCTCATACATTGTGTCTCTCCAGGGCTTGTTGCCAGTGGTGGGTATTTACAGTGTGCGTGTCTAGACGCATACAGTTCTTGTTTCTCTGTCTCAAAGATGTACAGAGTTTCAACAGTCAGGTGTGTGTGTGTGTGTGTGTGTGTGATCTATTGAGTTTAAAAAGCTGACACTAACATCCAAGTTTCCCTTTGTGTCTTTGAGCATGACTTCATCAGTCCATGGGATGAAATTATACCTGTTCCATAATATTGCTGAATGGAGATTGATTCTGATTAAAAAGCAGTCAGTCTCTTGTTATGCCTTTCCCTCTTTTTATTTTCTCAACTCCCACTGGCATTAGGATTGGTTTCAGCCTTTATTGCCTTTTACCTAAACTAAATCCTGGTCTAAGAAAATTATTTATATTTTTAATCATCAAGCATTTCTTGTATGCAAAGGCCCTGGCTAAGTGCTGCGGGGAAGAGAGAGATGAATCAGGTATGGGTCCTGCCCACAAGGACCTTTGAGTCTAACGAGAAAATGGTAGAAGGCATAAAGTTACTACTGTGTAATGTATTATTCAAAAGGAAAGAATATTTCTTTCAAACGGGAAGTTTGATAAGAGAGGAGGAATTTGAGAGGAACCTTGAAAAATAGGAGTAGAATTTTTATATGCAGAGACAGAGAAAAGGATTCAGTAGAAGGGAACATTAGAGACAAAAGGTATGGAGCCAGGGACCACATGGGAAGCATTTAAGGCATTATGCGGAATCAGACTCTGGTCAGAACAAAGGGCCTGTGTTAGGTAGTAGCAAGAAAAAAATCAGAAAAGACAGTAGGGATCTTGTAGTGGGGGGAATTTAAATTCCAGGGAACAGAATTTGTTTTGGGGTTTTGTGTGTGTGTGTGTGTGTGTGTGTGTGTGTGTGTGGTTTTTGTTTTTTGGAATTTTTTTTTTTTTTTCAGAATTTGTTTTGAGAGGTAATGGGAAGCCATCCAACATTTCTCAACAGAGAATGAAGTACCTTGAGATCCCATGGCATTCCTTGGCATTAAAGACTTACAAAATATAACCTATTGCCTTAAGTTTTTTCTGTATTGTAAGAACTACTATATACCATGTAGCGTATGTAAAGACCATCTTCATCTAGACCACAGTTTCTCAACTGCAGCCGTATTGACATTTTGGGTCAGATAAGTCTTTGTTGTAGCGCTGTCCTGGGCATTTGTAGGATATTTAGCAGCATCCCTGGCCTATAGCCACTAGATGCCAGTAGCACCCCCTTTTCCCCAGTTGTGGCAATCAGGAATGTCTCCAGACATTGCCAAATGTCCCCTGGTGGGCAAATTTGCCCCCGTTTGAGAACCACTGCCCTAGACATATGTATCGTATTCCTCTGCTGTTCTCTGATTGTTAAACTCTTAGATTGGCAAATCCCTTAGGCATTAAGTCTATTAATGCTTAGAATTTTGTACTGGACATACATCTGATTTGAAATGAAGGCATTTCATCTGTGTTGGACTAAAAGTGCTGAACTGGGCATCAGGAGACCTGGATTTCTAGTCCTAGTTATGCCACAAAGAGGTTGTGGCTTCAGTGAGACCCTGTGCTCAGTAACCTGATTCCTCTTGAAAATGACCAGTGTGACCCCTGATGCTCTTTCTACCTCTGAGCCTGTGTCCAGATTTCAGATGCATCTCGGGGCTTTATTCTTTCACATTTGTAGAAAGTCAGCATACATTGAACTAGCACATATGTACTACAGTCAACAAGTCTGACTGAAGTATTGAATAAGAAAGATGAAATGGTTTTTTCCTTAGTGCTTTATTTTACTAAATATTATGATCCTTTTCCTCTTCTAGATTATTTGAAAAATCTTCTAGAGGACTCTGGAGATTACAGAGACACTCAAGGTAAATAACTTTTATGGTATTAAGATGTTACAGAAGTTCTTACATTGCAGCTGGTCATGGGACCCAGCATTGTCTGCAGTGAGGAAGGTTCCTTCTATGCTTAGTCACTCTGTGCCAGTGGTAAATTCACCTTCTCTAGGTGTCTGTTGCTTTGAAATGCAAGGATTAAACCAGTTGATCTGCAAGGTCGTTTCAGGCTTTAAAATCATGAGTCTGTGAAGTGATTAAACTGTACAAATCAGGGATAAGGTCTAAAACAGTGTATTCTGGGACTGTTTAATGCTGGACAATTGCCTACCACCCTTCTACCCCTCTCCACTAGTAGCACTTAAAGGAAAACTTCCATTATAATACAAGGGACTCATTGATATTCACAGGTTAATCCATTATGTGTGTGTGTGTGTGTGTATGTCTCTCTCTGTCTTAAACACACACACACACACGTGTGCGCACGCTAATTAATGCTGTTCAGGATAGTAGTGTTTCTTTCTATTTATCCCCAAAATACCTCTTTCAAATGCTATAGGTATATCCCTGGCTCTAATTTGAAGTGCATGTCCACCCCATTAATTTTATGAATTTTGATCACACTTCTTGTGCATACTTTACATTTTCAGATTACAAAACGGAACAGGTTTTTAACCCATTTTGTGGAGATTCTTATTTGTTCTCTTAATCATTTTACTTCTACTTCTCTAACGTCTTCTATTTGCAAGTGTTTCACTTTTTTTTTTTTTTTTTTTTTGAGAGAGAACATGAGTTGGGGGAGGAGCAGACAGAGAGGGACAAGCAGACTCTGCGCTGAGCGCAGAGCCCAACTTGGGGCTTGATCCCATGACCCCGAGATCATGACTGACCCAAAACCAAGAGTCAGCTCACAAAGTAATGCATGTCATTTCCTAAGGCCTAGTATGCTTCTTTGTGGCATTTTTTCCCCTCTTGGGATCAGACTAAGAGAAGGCAGCTAAGCCCTGACCCTCTAAATCATCACTTTTCATAGTTCTGGTTTCCTATCCCAGGGTATTTCTCTCCTAAGGCAGTTCATATACTGGAACAGTCCTTAACTTCAGGCTTAAATCCTCTCCTTATCCTTGTAAACTTCAACAGGATAATCAAAGCTCAGCACAAAGCAAGCCTGACATTCATACTGTTGATACATATCGCCTATAATGTCTCCTTTAGCGTCTTTCTCAGGCTCAGGTTTTTTCTGTTTTTCCTTGCCATTGCCCTCATCAGACCTCATCGTCCATATTTCTGCCTGCTCAAAGTTAACGGAGCTCCTCCAGTGGCGGCTGCTACAAACTCACCATCTTGCCGTCTGGAATTGCTTAATGGTGGTGTTCATTGGACTAACCTGATGTTCCTTCTGTTCCTACACATTGTAGATGCCCTTGCTGTCGTTATAGAGGTCGCCAACCACGCCAATGACACCATGAAGCAGGGAGTAAGTATCTTGATTTCAGCAGCTGGCATACTGTTGACCCTGGAGGCCCAGGCCTTTCTATGCTACATATTCTCTTTCTGCAGGACAACTTTCAGAAGCTTATGCAGATTCAGTACAGCTTAAATGGACACCACGAAATAGTGCAGCCTGGACGGGTACGTGTTTTAGACTGCCTTTTGCAAATTTAATTACAAGCATTTTTAGACATCTTTTGTTAGCTATTCTGCACTTCAGTTATGAAAATAGATTTTTTGTTGTTACTCTCCACTGACTCGATCTGGATTAACTAAGTTCATTCTGTCCATTCGAAACATTCATGATTTAAGTCACTGTGACAAAAGTCCAATTCAATTAGGAGAATGGCAAGGGACCCCACAGAGTATCTGATTAAATAGGATCATTTTATTGTGTAATACTAACTGATCTCACACAGCTTTAAAGTCAATTTCATTTTAAAATCTGTAATATAAGAGGGGATTATGAGGGAAGGGAGAAAATTGGTATTTTGGTGCTCCTCGTAGGGCACAAAAGTGGCCTAGGGAATGAATTTGGGAAAATTACAAAATGCAATTGTCAGGATGTTGGCTATGCCTCAGGATCAAGGACACGCTCAGTCAATTACATTGTAGACCACATAGTACCCCTGGGACCAATACTGAATTTATGAAACTCTGCCAGCTTGTCCAACTCCTTAAGAGGTTTAAAAAGAACCCATGGCTGTAAAAAGTCACATGGAAATTATGTCCACCCAGCCCCACCTCCAAAGAAAATTCTGGGGAAAGAAAGTTGAAAAACAATTATATGCATATTGTAGTTGTGTTATGGTGGGACTAAATGGGCATTTGTTTGGATGAATCAGGTTTTTCTCAAAGAAGGTACTCTGATGAAGCTGTCTCGAAAAGTCATGCAGCCCCGAGTGTTTTTCCTGGTAAGTGGCCATATGTGTTTCTGATGAGCCAGAGGAGGGGATGATTGCTTAATGGAAGGAGACATTTGTATAGGACAGATAAGCTTAACACATTCAGAGAGTCTTAGTGGGATCTTCGGCTGACTGTCTTGCTTACTTGCATTTCAAATATAGGAAATGAAGTCTTTTATGATGCGTAACCAGAAAATTATTTCCTTTTTGAATTCAGTTTATGTCATTTCTAACTTAGAAAAGTTGATTCAATCAATTATTTAGTCAGATTGTAATACTTTAGTGGGATTTAGAATTCAGAAAACGTATCTGTTACAGAACTTGGAAAGAAAGCACATTTTCTAGAAATGGCCTTTTTAATAATAATTCTAATAAAGCATTCTGGGTGGTCATAGTTGATATAAGTAGACTTAAGTGTTTTTATTCAGAGAACTTTCAATAAAAAAGTAATATTTTTCCTTTATTTCAGTGTCTTATTAGTGTCTTTGTAGCTGACATTTGTTGCTTTACTTCATTCTATGAAATATTTCTACTTTCAGTTTAATGATGCCCTGTTGTATACAACACCAGTGCAGTCTGGGATGTATAAACTGAACAATATGCTCTCGTTGGCGGGAATGAAGGTCTGTGCATCTTTTAGAAGTTATTTCTTTTCTTAACCCAAATATATTTAGAGAAGAAGCCCTAAGATAATCATCTTTCTCACTTCCTTGACTTTTCTCTCTCCCTGTGTTACTATTCATGTGTTCATTTATTCATGAGGTATTTATTGAGAACTATAAACAAAACATGGTAATAGAATTGGTGAAACATACAAAGATGAATTGAATCATGATTGTTTTTATCTCTGCCCCAGCCAGTCCCTCCCCAGGAGCTTCGCATCTAGTTGGGTAGATAATACACCACACATAAATACCTATAAAATAGACAGTAATAAATATCACTGTGAAGGTAAAATTAACGTTTTGGGGAGTTCTGGGGCACCTGGGTGGCTCAGTCGGTTAAGCATCCGACTCGGTTTAAGCTCAGGTCATGATCTCAGGGTGGTGAGATTGAGCCCAGAGTTGGGCTCCACACTCATGCAGAGTCTCCTTGAGATTCTCTCTCCCTCTCTGCCCCTACCACCCCTTCCTTGAATAAATAAATCAATAAAATCTTTTTAAAAAGAAAAATTGGAGGGAGTTCAGAAAATAAGGAATGTACAGCTTTCGGTGGAACCTGGTAGAGGAATCGGTAGCAGCTAGGAGACAGGGAGAATTGAGGAGGTCTTTGGAGGAAGAGCCACGAGCCTTGATAGGTCACATTTGGCCACACTGAGATGCGGGAATGGCGTTCCAGGTAGAGAGAGTGGTGTGAGCAAAGGCTTGAAGGGGGGAAAGTTGGGCCAATGTGTATATATAGGCAATTAACTCTGGCAGACAGAGCAGATGAGAGAGAGTCGTGGTAGGTAAAGTTGACTATGAAGGTTGCTGGTGGCTGACAGCAGCCAGGGCATTGAGCGGTTTTAGCTACGCTTCGGAGATGAGGTTTGCAAGAGGCTGAATTTGCTCAAACTGTTTTGCTTTCTTTAAGGTCAGAAAACCCACTCAAGAAGCATATCAGAATGAACTAAAGATTGAAAGTGTAGAACGCTCCTTTATCCTCTCAGCCAGGTAAATTCTGAAATCTGTATGTGTGAACATTTGCCAGTATTACAGGGCCCTGCATCTCCAGCATTTTCTACGTTTAGGTTAACTACTAGACTTACTTTTTTTCTCCCTACTTTTTGGTCCTAAAACCATGGAGTTTATTCTTGGCTGACCATGTAGGTAAAATGTCTGCTGATCCAGTAATGTGTTTGAGCCACAAAGGTAAAAATGTTCCTGTGAAGAGAATAATAATGCTGAAAAGCGCCTTGCTGATCTTTCCCCTTTTTTCTTTAGTGAACATTTCAAACCTTTTACAATGGCACCTAATGTTTTTAAAGACACCTAGTACTTTATAATTCACTAGGAAGTTTTCACATAACATTGAAAGGTCATAAAAAGCCTACGAGGTAGGTGTCAACTCACTAAAAATGAGGAAGACTAAGTTAGAAAAAAAGCGATTGCTGGCTTAATGACACATAGCTGGCAAAATCAGGATACAAAGAGAAATTGTTTACTGTTAAATCTGTTGTTATTTATGATACCACATTGCCTCAAAATGGAACCTGCAGTGACTTAGGTGTAAATCAAAATATATTACCATTATTTAAATCAAGTGCCAAGGAAACCAGAAGATATAGGACTCACATGTGTACATTACTGAGTTACCGGCCAAGTGGCAGGAGTGACTGTTCAGCAGGATTTGGCTGATGTAGGGAGAGACACCAATGGCCGCAGCATGCTTCGCTGCTGGACTGGGATAGCAAGTCTAGGCAGCTCTCAAACCTAACCTTTAATGTAATAAAAATAGTAGCAGACACTCATGTAGCATTTCCTTTGTGCCAGGCACTATCCTAAGCACTTTCTGTGTTTTCACTCATTAAATCTTCACAACCTTGTAAAGTAAGTTACTAATTTTATACTCACTTCATGGTGAAAAAAGCCATCCAGCTATTAAGCATCAGGGCCAGGATTTGAACCCAGGCAACCTGCTTCCAGCTGTGTCCATACCAGTAAAATCAACTGGAATTCTTAGTAGCAGCAAGAATCCTAACTGGAGCTATTTATTACCTGACATCATGCACAATGGTGAACTTGTGATTTACTTTGTCTTTTAATTTCCATGATAACTAGGAGAGTAGGTGTTGTCTTGACCTTCCAGATGAGAAAAATGCAGGCTCAGGGAGGTTAAATAACACGTCTAAGATTATACAACTAATAGGCAAGGGAGCTCAAATTTTAACCTAGGTGTATCTCACACTGAAAGTCATGCTTTCAACCATTACAATATTGCCTATGTCCGTGCATGTCAAGGACTCAGACCAAATGTCTGACTTCCCATAATCGGGACAAGAGCAGCTGCCTGGGTCATTGTCACTCTTCTGAAATGCAGTGGCCTGCTGCCTGACACCAGATCTCAAGATGAGAGAAGACAAATAGGGTTTGTTCAAGGTTTGTGAAAAGCCACTACCAGCCAAAGCAAGCAGTTTCTGGGGGGGTACTTAAAGCATCCTACAGATTAATATTTGGAGAGTGATGGTAAACTCTTGGTCACCTGGAGCTGAGACCCTTTCTTTGTTTGTTTGTTTGTTTTTAGTTTGAACAAAAGTACAAGGAACATCAAGTCTCTATGCAGCAGGCTCCCGGCAAATACTTAAGCTTGGTTCTTAAATCAAGAAAATTATTTTTGGGGCACCTGGGTGGCTCAGTCGGTTAAGCATCTGCCTTTGGCTTAGGTCATGATCCCAGAGTCCTGGGATCAAGTCCCACATCGGGCTTCCTGCTCAGAGGGGGGCCTGCTTCTCCCTCTCTTGCTCTCCCTGCTTATGTGTCCGTGTGCTCTCTCTCTTTCTGTCAAATAAATAAAATCTAGAGAAAAAAAAAAGTGATTTTCAAATATCCAGAGAGAAAGTACCTATAGGAAAGTCAAGTTTTCAGCTGCACTTAAATATTCTAATGAAAAGTATGCTTTGGTAAAAACAAAAACCCATTTTGTTAAAAACTAAATAATTTAGGAAATGATGGTAAATCCTTGTTCTTTGGTTGCCATCCAGGTAAATATGTGGATGTCCAGATCAGCCTCTTAGACCTTAGTAAGGTCATTGGAATTTTAAGTGTGACGGGAAACCATCTGAGGGTCTTATGCTAAGAGTTGGTATGATCTAATGTATATTTTTAAAGATGACACCAGCTTCTTTGTAGAAAATAGACCATCAGAGACTAGAGTAGAAGTTGGGAGACCAGGTAGGAGGCTAGATGATGCTCTCTTGGACTAGAATGGTAAGAAATGGCCAGAATCAGGTAGAATTAATAGGATTATTGATGGATTGAATGTGAATTATGCAGGAAAAACGAGAAAACCAGAAAGTTATTGATAAGGGGAGAGTTAATTTCCAAGGGAGGATTAAGGTGGCTTGGGGGAAAGGGAACTGACGCATACTGAATGCCACCAGTGTACCATGCTCTTCTTCTGAGCCCCTCCCAACCACAGCGAGCAGGTATGGTATAATATGTAGGAAAGAGGTGAGAAGGCCTGCTGTGGTCTGGGTCCTGTCTACCTCGCCAGCCTGATTTCCGTCCATTCTCCCTGTCCCCACCCCCACCAAACATGGCCTATTCTGCCAGCACGGATCTGCTTATTCTTCATGCATGCCAGCCTCCCTCACATCCTTTTGCCTTTTGCACAGGCAGCTGCCTCTGCCTGGAGTTCATCCCTTCATTCAGTAAATAATATGAAGCCTCTACCACAGACCAGGCATTGTGCCAGGCCTCAGGATAATGTGGAGAATTAAAAGGGCCCTTCCTTCCCTGACCTTGCGGTCTGTTAGGGAAGACATACGCTTAGCAAAATGTCAACACAATCAATTATTATTGTGATTAAGTAGTACACAGGAAAACTACCAGGTACTATGAGGCTGTAAAACAAGGAACCTTGAACTAACTTTGGTGGAGAAAGGGCAGCCAGGGATAGCTTCCTGAAGGACCTACTGTGTCAGTTGAGTTATGAAAGATAAGCAGGATTTGGATAGCAAGGCAAAGAGGAAATGAAGAGGCTGCTGGTCATCAGGAATAATGTGTGCAAAGGCCCTGAGGTGGAAAGGGCATGGCAGATTGAAAGAACTGAAAGACCAGAATGGCATGAACATAGAGAATGAGAGGAAAAGCCGAGGTAAGCCTGGAGGGACAGGGGAAAGCTGATGCAGAACTTATGAATTTTGGTCTTGAGCCAAAGAGCCACAGGAAACCACTGAAAGGTTTGCACAAGGGCATGATATGATCAGATTGGCCTTTTTAAAAGTTGGTTGCTAGGTGGAATATGATTTGGGAGGGGAAGTAAAGAAGATGATTAATTGGACATGGGGTTGAGAGCCAGAGGTATTAAGAGCAAGTGTCTGGCTTGTACACTGTGTTGGGTAGTGGTGCCATTCCCTGTGATAGGGAGCGCTAGGAGAGGAGCAACATTGGGGGGAAGAGTCAGGACTTTAGTTTCAGATGTGCATACTGAATATGAGGTGCCTATCAATCATGGAGCCATCAGGGGGCCTGGATGGCTCAGTTGGTTGAGCGTCCAGCTCTTGATACCAGCTCAGGTCTTGATCTTATGGTCATGAGTTCAAGCCCTGAGCTGGGGTCCAGGCTGAGCATGAAGCCTACTTTAAAAATAAAAAAAAAAAAAAAAAAGTGGAGCCGTCAATGAGGCAGTGCCTGTAAGGATCTGGAGGTTAGAAGGGAGCCCAGACTTGGCATATAATTGGGAGTCATCAGCTTAGAGGAGATACCTGAAGCTAGGAGGCCGAGCTTGGGTGCACAGAGACACTACAAGGTTCCCTGTTGAACTCCTCAGTCCTTCCTGTCCTAACATACTCATCCTCTCTGCAGAGCTTTCCCTGCTACCTAAATAAGGTAATTTACTGCTTCTTTGTTCCTCCTCTACCTTACCTTTTTTGTATCATGCAGTAATTACTTGTTTTTGTGTCTCACCTCAATTAGATATGAGCCCTTACAAGTGGTGTGTTTTGTATGTATTCATGGCTTAGTACCTGCCCCTTGGTAGGCGCCCACTAAATGCAACTCAGATGAATTGAAATGAAGTGATGTGGCCTTTAGACCTCAGAAAAGCATTCCGCAGTTACACAGGGAGTAAATAGTGTGGCAAGATCTAACATCCAGAAACCCCTTTTATTGGAGGTTTTTTGGAATGCATTCCAATCAATGGGAGAATGGTACTTATTTAATACAAATTTGCTCTCTGGGTAATGCACACATTCCATAAAGAAAAGAATACTTGGTTTAACTGCATTTTAAGTGGTTTTAACTGAGGAAGGTGCTAATTCTTCTGCTAACTGTGTTACAAAAGAAGACCTAGAATGTCTCCACTCAATACTGCAGGCAAATGTGTGTGGTCTGTGAGAAATGTGTTATCAAGAGCTGGTAAACATTGTTTTGGCAGATCCCTGCACAAGAAAGAGCCAGGAATGATTAAATGAAAGAACAGCATATGTGACATGATTTGCGCAGTCAAATCACATTCCACATGCTCCCAGGGCTCCAGAAAAATCAGACGGCAATTCTCAAATTAACCATCTGCCTCTCTGCTTTCTTTTACCTCTTCCACTGAAAAGTAGAGGAAGGGGAGAGGGAAGGAGGGACAGTATTATTTTATGAATGTTTACCTGGAAGCTTGATCATATATTCTCATAGCATAGTTCAGAGAACAAAGGTAGTGACACGGTGGTGAAGGGCTCAATCTTTAGTCACACTTGGATCTGATACCAACTCACGTGGCCTGTTGTCTAAAGCAAATTATATAACATTTCAAATCCTCAGATTGCTTATCCATAAAATGGTGCTGGTTGGTGATAGTGATGGTATTGGGGAAAGGGGATGTAAGATCTAATGTATATTCCGTGGGGTGGCTCTGAGGATGAGATGTTATGACATTTGCAAAGCATTTAGCACAGTTGGCTGACATGCAGTAACTGTTGAATAAATGGCAACTAGTAAGGTCAGTAATGGTAGAGTAGTAGAGGTAATGAGGCAGGTTTTGTTTGGCTTAGAGAAATAAGAGCTGTCTATCCTATTTTATTCTTGTATGATGAAAATTTGAGAAATAGACTAGTTTTGAAAATGTATTTGTTTTGAAAATATGACAACTATAATAGCCTATTTGTAAAGTGGATTTCTACTTTTTAATATCCATATGAGTGCATATTCTAAATGGCACTTAAGCCATTTAGCAGGAAGGTAAATTTCTGACTATAATTATTGTGGGGAAGGCAAGTGGTTTTTTAGTATCTCCTGACTTGCTCTGTGTTCATCAAAATATAACAAAATATGCCTGCTTGTACCATTATGCATAATGGAATTTTTAATTATAAAAATATTATCTAAAAGTTCAAATATTCTTAAAATTAGAGTGAATAATACAGCGAAACTGCATATTCAGTCACCCAGACTCAAAACTTAGCCAAGATTCTGCCACAAAAATATTTTTTCTCAAGTATTTCAAAACGGATCACAGATATCAGGTCATTTTACTCCTACATACTTTCATATGCCTTTCTAAAACAAATAGACATTTTCTTACACAATCACATTCCCATTATTATGATAGATTTTATTTTATTATGAGAGATTATTAAATTCTGTCTACACACACACACACACACACACAAAACCTAAAATGTGCCTCTCACTCTGGAGTATTCAAAACTTAATGTGCTGATATCAGCCATGATTTGGAGTCACCAGAGTTTTTTGGAAGGAGGTGTGGTTGCACTACAGCAGAACAAGAATGCCTTTTTCTGGGGTGCCTGGGTAGCGCAGTCGTTAAGCATCTGCCTTCAGCTCAGGGCGTGATCCCGGCGTTACGGGATCAAGCCCCACATCAGGCTCTTCCGCTGCGAGCCTGCTTCTTCCTCTCCCACTCCCCCTGCTTGTGTTCCCTCTCTTGCTGGCTGTCTCTCTCTCTGTCAAATAAATAAATAAAATCTTTAAAAAAAAAAAAAAAAGAATGCCTTTTTCTGAGCAGGCTTTCCCGCTTTCCCCCTGTTTGGCTCTTCTCTGTCTGGATTTGAATCCTGGAGCTCCTGCTGACCTGAGGGTAGGAACAGAGAAAGCAGGATGGGATGAATAGGTAGGGGAGTCCTAACAGCAACTGCAGGCCCTTTCCCTTGTTAACCACTCCCTAAACATCTGTTTGTGATACCAAGTATATGTTTCCTTTACTCCAGTGCCCTTTCTAGAAATTTTTAGCAACTCTTAGTAACCTAAAAATAATTAATATTCCATGTTGTAAATTTGGATTTGAAACTTGATTCCTTGGAATATTTTTAAATTCTACGATTCTATCTTAGGAAATTCCTTGGTTATAATTATTAATTGTATGACTAGCTCTTAAATCATGCAAAAAAAACCTTCCAAATTTAAGGGACTTCAAAAGTATAAAGCAGTACTTTTGGGAAGAAAAAAAGCATTGTGTTTGCTAAAATGCCATGTGTTCTTTAATGCCTGCTCTGATTGTGCGCACAAACCTCGGAGCTCCTGCCTGTGACTCGCATTGTTGGGGAGGGTGATGGAATCTGTTGCCATGGCAGGAGGAGAAGAAGGAAGAAAAAGGCAAAGAATAAAAGCTGACATCTGGTTGATGGAACCTTCTTTTGCCCCCAACAGTTCTGCCACAGAAAGGGATGAATGGCTAGAAGCGATTTCCAGGTCAATAGAAGAGTATGCCAAAAAAAGAATCACATTCTGTCCTAGTAGGAGTCTTGATGAGGTATTGTCTTTTCCTTGTTTTTCTTTTTCTTTCTTTTTTTTTTTTTCCAGTGCATTTCAAACAGTTTTTACCCTAAAGAAACTTTTCCCAGGGGTTTAGAAAAGCAACATGTGTTTCACAGAAAGATACATGTGGGTATAATTTCAGAACTAAATGTCCTATTAATGTCTAACTGCAAGTCTGTGATAATATATAGTGCATTCATTTTTTTCTGGTTGTAAAATTTCATTGTAAAAAATTGGGGAAATACAGTGTAATTTAAGGGAGAAACTAATCCTCTGTCATGGCACTACCACGGGCATCTTTTTAAGTTAATTTTGCAGCAAAGGATTCTTAGGATATAGCTAATCATAATATCATGAGACTATGACAACTATAGTAGCCTCTCATTCATCCCACATCCTTAATGACACCATCAGCATTGTAAGCCGCCATTGAAAAAAAAAAAAAAAAGGCTTGATTCTGTAGCACTCTGTGTGCATGGAGGTAATGAAAAATTGTTGTTCCACAGGCTGACTCTGAAAATAAAGAGGAAGTTAGTCCTCTTGGATCAAAGGCTCCCATCTGGATCCCTGATACCAGAGCCACAATGTGTATGATCTGCACAAGTGAATTTACTCTGACCTGGAGACGACACCACTGCCGGGCCTGCGGGAAGGTTGGAGAAGTTGACACCCCTTTCCATTGTGATTTTTAATAGCTCCAGGCTGTACATAGTGAGGAAGCATATTTCCTCCTGTAAATCATGGCAGGGGGAAAAAAGATACTGAATCATGGATGATATTTTCTCTAAATATTTAGGCATAGAGCAGTCTTTTAGGGAACTTACCCCTACCTACCAAGGTTATTGTACAATGTCAATAATAGATAATTTTCATTAAAAATTTTTCGCAATTAACAAGACTCCCACATTTACCGATAATTATTTAAACTACCTTTATCTAGATACTAAGTATTTAATAGAGGTACTTTCGGTGTTGAAATTATCGCCAGTGACGTGTCTGAGCCTTCATGACCTCATTAGTCAAATGAGCATAGTAACAATGACGTCGAAGAGTTACCGTGAAGATTAAAGGGGGTCTATTTAGAGAGCATTTAGGAGAGGGCCAGTTGCTTGGTAAAGGCGTAGCAGACGTGCTTGTGGTTACCTAGAGATGATGGGCAACGTCGATGATGATAAGTACAGCTAACAGAGAACTTCGTGCACACCATGCACGGTTCTAAACATTTTGCACACATTAATGCTGTTAGTATTTTACTTTATGGAATTCGCACTCGGTCGTAGTGTGTGGCCTCTTCATCTTCCAGTGTGGTGCTGTGGGTGAGTTCACTGCAGGCCTGAACTCCACAGAGGTGTTAGTGAGAGTCAGTGACTGAGAAAAGGTTTTGAAAGCACTCTAGGTAGACAGCAGTATCTGTTGTAGCATACTTGATGCTTTGATACTGAGGTTATTCTAAGTGAAATAATTCAATGTGTTTTCAGATTGTATGCCAAGCTTGTTCATCAAATAAATATGGTTTAGATTACCTGAAAAATCAACCAGCAAGAGTATGTGAACATTGTTTCCAAGAACTGCAGAAACTAGGTAATATATAAGTAAAGATTTAATAAATTCCTTTATTCCCAGATGCTTTCAAACAGCCTTCTGAAAGAATCATCTTAGGTGCATTAGCAGTATGATTGGTGAAACTCACCTCAAAATAATAAGAATTTTGCCTTTGTGATTTAATTAAGCTTTCTTAACTAATACGATACTATTTGTAGAAGTGTAATTACAGGATGAAATGCTTTAAAACAGTTACAAGGAAACTTTAACTTTCAAGTAATTTTGAAGTTTCGAGTTTCACAACTGTGTGCTCTTTACAAATCGTTTTTATCTGTCTCTGTGGACATACACTGGGTGGCCCTTTGTTAGCCTATTTGTAATGCCTTGGACTGATTTGATGAGGTTTTATGGTATATCTAAACGTTCTCACCAAATACAAAATGATGAATCGTATCTGCCTGCTCATTATGTGCAGGTATCCATCCCCACAGTTAAGGTGAATGCAGCTAGCAGGACTGCTCCGTTTTAATTAAATTCCTGAAACCTATATATAGGATCTAAATTTCAAAAAGGTTGTCCTTCACTTCCACAAAGAATAGCTTTCCATCAGCAATTGAGAGTGTCTCAGTGAGTAAAGCTAGATGGCATGCTATTTCAGAATCCATATATTTATAGAGTAATAGTAACTGTACATACATTGTCCAGGAAGATATATTTATCTAATCGCTCGCTGACCTTTTTGTTCCTGCCTTTGTTCTCTGGGTGTATAAAAAAGGCTGTAAACATCCAACATTCATTTTTTTTAAATCCTCTTCCCTAATCATCCACACCCATTTTCGGCAGTTAATTTGACTAATTTATCTTTGAAGACCTTTCTCTTGATTTCTTCATCTCAGCCCTATCTTTCATCTAGACAGCTGTCATAGTTTGCCAACAGGTTTTCTGCTGCTGCAAATCCTTCCTCCTTTCTACTGCCAGATTTTTTTCTCCTAAATTCAATCTGCTCCTGTCATTTCCCAGCCTAAAAGACCTTTGATTTCCCATGGCTTAAACAACAGCCCACATTCCTTAGAACAAGCCTTTTTTTCTCAGCCTTATTATTCTCCAAATAGATGATCTAATTTCATACCTCTGCTTTTGCTTATGCTGACCTCTCTTCATGGAGTGTTCGTCCTCCTCTTTCTGACTTGGCAAACTCCTATTATATCTTAATGGCCAACTCAAATATCTTACTCTCTCCCCGGCTTTCCCTGAACCTCTGCACTCAAAATTAATGGTTTCCTGATCTTGTCATAGCCCCTTTTCTAACACTTTGTTCATTATAATATTCTTATTTGGTCATATATCTAGGTACTAAATGATTCTGTTCGTGGTATTTTTTTTCCAAGTCAGGAGGGAAGTTTACATAATTTATTTAAAATTGGTAGTACGTGGAGAGTGGAAAGTCTTCCTCCCATTCAACTTCCGGCCATCCATCTTTTTTCCCCGGGGGTCTCAGTGTCATCAGTTTCTCAAGTATCCTTCCATAGATATTTTTTGCAACAGTGTTTATTGATCTGAATTAAATTGGACTGCAAAATACTTACCACGGGCTACATAAGTGTGCCTGATTTGTTTTAGATCACCAGCATTCTCCGAAGATTGGATCTCCCGGAAATCACAAATCTCCTTCAAGTGCCTTATCCTCAGTCTTACATAGTATTCCATCAGGGAGGAAACAGAAAAAAATCCCAGCTGCTCTCAAAGAAGTAAGTGTTTCCATTAAACCTGCAACCTGATATAAGCTGAATTATTCATATGCATATAATATACTGTTTTTCTTCCATAAAGGAAGATGTCATTTCCCACTACTATTAAGACATACATTTTAATATTGGTGCTGGATGTGGCTGATGCCTCACTCTCTTGCTTGGTCTCCCATATGACCTGAATCATTCAGAAAATGGCAGTTGAAGGTTTGGAGAATGTTTTATAGCAATGTCAGCAAGTAAAGATAATTTAGACATATGTGAATTTTTTTTTTAAGATTTTTATTTATTTGTCAGAGAGAGGGAGAGAGAGAGAGAGAGAGAGAGAGAGAGAGAGAGTGCACAAGCAGGGGGAGTGGCAGGCAGAAGCAGGCTTCCCTCTGAGCAAGGAGCCCGATGCGGAACTCGATCCCAGGACCCTGGGATATGACCTGAGCCTAAGACAGACACTTAACTGACTGAGCCACCCAGGCATCCCAACACATGTGGATTTTTATTTATTTGACAGAGAGAGATAGCCAGCGAGAGAGGGAACACAAGCAGGGGGAGTGGGAGGAAGAAGCAGGTTCCTAGCGGAGGAGCCTGATGTGGGACTCGATCCTGTAACACCGGGATCACGCCCTGAGCCGAAGGCAGACGCTTAACGACTGTGCCACCCAGGCGTCCCCCCAACACATGTGGATTTTTAAAATTACTTTGAGGAGACCCCATGCCAGAGGGAAGAAGTCTAGAATATTTTGGGCACTTTATCAGCATTTACTAATCTGCACAGTTTGTTATTTGTAAGTACTGGTTGGCTATAGACAGCTGCACTGATAGTAAATTGTCTTTCCTTTCAATTTAAAAGAAAAATTGTAAAAGTTAGGATAGTCTGCACAGTTAGAACTCAGTGGCATAATCCACAGGCACCACCGGTACCCTATCCCATCTCCTCAAATTCAAGTATTCAGTTAGGTAACACATAGCACTGCCTATCTAGGCCACCTCCATTTTTTAAAAAAATTTAAAAAAAAAGATTTTGTTTATTTATCTGTCACAGAGAGAGAGAGAGAGAGCAAGCACAAGCAGGGAGAGCAGCAGGCAGGGGAGAAGCAGGCTCCCCACTGAACAAGGAGCCCAATGTGGGGCTGGATCCCAGGACCCTGGGTTCATGACTTGAGCCAAAGGCAGCAGCTTAACCGACTGAGCCACCCAGGTGCTCCTGGGCCATCTCCATTTTTATTAGGTTATTAATTAGTTCCACCTGTGACCAGTTCTGTGGCCAGCAGAGTAGAGTTTTACATTTTGTTCTCTTACTTGGTTACTCCGGAGGTGTTCTACTGTGAGAAGTGGAAGCAAACAATGCTAAAAAGATTGTGTTCTTTATGTAAAGTTGAGTGTATTCCATCATGGTAGTTTAAACACTAGGAAATGATTCATAGCCAGCCTCATGAAATAGTAAGAAGAGGACTTAAAAGTTCTAATTGCCAAGTTTCTTAAACTGGTTAAGCCAGTTTAGTACTCTGAACTGTCTCTTCCATCACTCAATTCCTGAATCTAAATTGACTTTGAGAACTTTAAGGTTCTTAACCAATGGAAATAGTTTTCAGTTTTCTATAATTGTTTGCCTCTCCATGCTCATGTCACAGTTTATAAATATAATTCTTAAATTTGCTCTTCTCGTCAGTCTAAACTCCACTGTGCTAGTTACAAAACTATTTCTAGTCTAGACTAGACCCAGCCTGACTCCAGTCGCATTTTGTACATCTTTCCACCCAACCACACAAACAGACCTTCCGCTGTCAAACCTCTACTTCCTGACTGCAGCCATTTCTTCCTTTGCTCCACTGGCTCTCAAATTGTCCTCCAAAGCAGCATATCAGCATCACCTGAGAACTTACAGAAATGGAAATTCTTAGGCCCCACCCAAGTTCTACAGAATCAGAAACTTTAACAAGGTTTCTCTGATTCAGATGAATACTAAATTTTGAGAACCACTGTTTTCTCCTTTGCAATCAGACTGGGAAAAATAATTTATCCGGTTAAGTGCCATAAAAGTAAAAGTTTTCTACTTGGGAAGCTGTGTTGTCTTTTTATTTGTAATTGAAGTGAAATTCACATAACTTATAATTAACCATTTAAAGTATACAATTCAGGGGTGCCCAGCCGGCTCAGTGGGTGGAGCATGTGATTCTTGATTTCTGGGTCCTAAGTTCGAGCCCCACATTGGATGTAGAGTTTCTTTTAAAAATATATAATATATATACGAGGGTGCCTGGGTGGCTCAGTTGGTTAAGCATCTACCTTCGGTTTGGGTCTAGGTCCTGGAATCAAGCCCAGCACTGGGACTCCCTCCTCAGTGAGGAGTCTGCTTCTCCCTCTCCCTTTGCCCCTCCTCTCCCACTTGTGCACTCACTCTCTCTCTCTCTCAAATAAATAATATCTTTAAAAAAATAAAAGTAATCATATAATAGGTGACCTTTTGTGTCTGGCTATTTTCACTTCTCACAGTATTTTAGTGGTTCACTTAAGTTATAGCATGTATCAGTACTTTGTTTCTTTTTATATGTGAATAATACTCCATTGTATGTATATACCAAAATTTATCTATTCATCTGTTGATGGACATCTGAGTTGTTTCTGCCTTTGGGTTATTATGAATAACAGTGCTATAAACTGTTGGACATATTGCCATGTGGACATTGTTCTTAATAATATACCTAGGAGTGTAATTGATTGCCTGGTCATATGGTAATTTATGTTTAACTTTTTGAGGAATTGGGAAGTTGTGTTTTTATTCCAGTGATGTTCAATACATTTTTAGAAACTCCTCGTGTTTAGAATTCCATTCAGAGCCTCAGTAATGGCAGGCTATGTCTCTTGAGTTAGACTTGATTTATATTTTAAGTAATCAGATCACTGGAAGGAACGTTTTGTGACTCATGTGATTAAGTTGCTTAAGACTAATTTTATTTTTAAAAGGACAATAGAGGACAGGGGCACCAGGTGGCTCAGTCAGTTAAGCGTCCAACTCTTGATTTCAGGTCAGGTCATGATCTCCGGGTCACGGGATCAAGCCCTGTGTCAGGCTCCACGCTGAGATTCTCTCCCCTCTCCCTGTACCCCTCACCCTGCTCGTGCTCTCTGTAAATAAATAAATAAAATATTTTCTAAAAAAAGATAATAAAGGGCTATGCATGACTATCCAGTATTGTGACTGATATTCTTCTACAGTTAATCAACTAATTTAAGAATATTCCAAAAGAGGAGTGTACAAAATACCTTGATCAATGATAGTAACACATAAGTACATAGTAGTATCACAATGTAATTACATTTTAAGCAAAATCTCATTTGAATGTAAACATTCTAATTTTTAAAAAGTCATTTGGTTGTCTTCGACAGGGGTGTCATGTCTTTATACAAATTTACTTGCACTTAACAGATATTTCTAATTTAACATTAGATATTAAATTTTCCACTAGACAATAATATATCCTCTTCCTCATAAAATTTGTAAGAAATTAATATAATTAATACATGATGAAAGGTAGACTTTTAAAATTCATAGAATCCACCTGTATTTGTTTTCTGTTGCCACATAACGAATTACCACAAACTTCATGGCTTAAAACAACATACATTTATTATCTCAGGAGTCCAGGCACAGCTTAGCTGGGATCTCTGCAGGACCACAGTCAAGGTGTTGGCCAATGTTGAGTTCTCCTTGCAAGGCTAACTAGGGAGGGGTCTACTTCCAGGCTCACTCAGGTTGTTAGTAGAATTCATTTCCTTGCAGTTGTGAAACTGAGGGCCCTGGCCTCTTGCTGGCTTTTGCCTGGAGTTTGCCTTCAGTTCCATGCCACACAAGCCTCCCAAGACAACTACTTCTTCAAAGCCAGCATGAGAGAAAGTCTCTAGAGCCTATCTACTAGCAATATGGAGTCTTACAGAACGTAATGTAATCATGGGAGTGACATGTCATCATCCTCCCCATATTCTATTGGTTAGGAGCAAGTCTTAGGTCCTCCCCACACACAACGGGGAGGAGACTGTACAGTAGTGCTTATAAGAGGCAAGGATCATGGGGAACTCCCTTAAAAGTCTGTTTACCATTCTAGGCGTGGGTCAGTTGGTTGAGCAGCTGACTCTTGATTTTGACTCTGGTCATGATCTCAGGGTCCTGGGATAGAGCCCTGCATCAGGCTCCCTGCTCAGCAGGGAGTTTGAGTATTCTCCCCTCTCTCTCTGCACCTCCCGCCCCACACCCCCGTGCATTCTCTTACTCGAGCACTGTCTCTCTCTCTCTCTCTCAAATAAATAAATCTTAAAAAAAAAATGTCTGTTCACCATTCTACTAATAACACGATTCTTAGACTTGGCTTTTTATTTCTCTGTTGCTCTATGTTTAAAAAAAAAGAAAATTTTCAACTGCCAGATTATAATCATTGAGAGTTTATTACCTTTTTGCCTAGAGATTAAGACATTTTCATCCTTTTATGAAGCAAAGTAAGCTTCTCTCAGACCAAAGTTTCAGGATCAGAAACTAATCCTTAAAATCACGACAAATAATAGAATTTTGCATTTACCTCTCTGTTAATAGTTTTTATAAGCCCAAAAAATTATTTCAGGAACAGAGTTAAAGGTTTAAGTAATTTTCCCTAACATTGCAAAATACGAAGAACAGTAAACAACAAATACAGTCCCAAAAACGCAGCTTTCAAAAAGCATTTCTGATCTTTAGAATTATTTTTCTTCTCTGGCAACCCAGAAAACACAGGTGACACCACAAAGAAATACATGCATGCAAGCTCAATTAAACCAGGCAGAATGCTGCTGGCATGGCTTTTTTTTTTTTTTTTTTGTAAAGAGAAGTGCTGGGGAAGGGCAGAGAATCTTAAGCAGGCTACATACCCAGTGATCTCACAACCCTGAGATCATGACCTGAGCAAAAATCAAGAGTTGGACGCTTAACTGACTGAGCCACCCAGGGGCCCCAGTGCTTGAATTGCTTCTAAACAGAAGGGTATTTTATGCCCAGGGTAATGACAGTATTCAATTTATACAGTAGCAGACTTTGAAAATAAACAATTTCATTCTGAAACATTATATTATTATGGTTATTGCTTTCAGCATCAGTGATCAAAAGCAATTTTGTTACCTTTTGTTTGTTTGAAAACCATTAAACTATATATGGGGTTTGCTTACTAGGTATCAGCAAACACAGAAGATTCCTCCATGAGTGGCTACTTGTACAGATCAAAGGGCAATAAAAAACCTTGGAAACACTTGTGGTTTGTCATAAAAAATAAAGTGCTGTATACATATGCTGCAAGTGAGGTAAGATCTGAAATCTAAAGATGAGTAATTGTGGGGTCTGGTTTTATAATGCCAGTTGGAAATAATTACAATATCTGTTTAATCTGTTTCTTTTGTGTATATTTTTTGTTTTGCTTTGCTTTTGGAGGGGGAGATGTTGTTGCTGTGGTTTTTAATGTCAACTGTGTCCTAGAGCTCTTACTCTAAAATGTTAGGAATTTTCCATAATATTAAAATGTAACTTTTTTTGGTGTCATGTGACTACTAAGAACTTCACTAAAAGCAAAGGTTCTTATCCTTTCTGGAAGCTCTCCTAGTTGACACTCCCTTGACTATCCCCAGATTGTATTGATCAGGCCTCAAGCTTAGATAAGATAGACTTTGTTTGGGTTATAAACAGTGCCTGGCTATTTGCTCTAATATTACCCTTTTCTCCTATCTGATCACCCTGTGTTCCAGTAACATCCTATAAAAAACCACTGCTCTAGGAGCCAAGCTTTTCTGTTGTGGGACAGGGTGAATCACTTACCTTTCTGAACTTGTTTTCTGCATCCATAAAATGAAAGTAATAAACTTACCTACCTCGATGGTTGTAGGGAAATATGTGATACTCAATGAATGTGAACACATTGAAAACTTTAACACAGTGTCTGGCTCGTGAGGTAGGTCGGGAAGGGTCAGTTTAATATTGTTGAATAAATGAAAAATAAATGAAAGTGAAAAACAAAAATTATCATTGTTTTATATATGTGTGTGTATATGAAATTAAATTATAGCTATACAGTTCAAGAGTTTGCAAATCTGAATTCTGTTACCAATTTAAAGTCCCATCTCCCATTGTGTCTTTTTAAATTAGGACGTGGCAGCTTTGGAGAGTCAGCCTCTACTAGGATTCACTGTCACTCAAGTCAAAGATGAGAATTCAGAGTCTAGAGTATTTCAGTTACTACACAAAAACATGTTATTTTATGTGTTCAAAGCAGATGATGCTCACTCAGCTCAGAAGTAAGTAATTTAGACATATTTTTCTTATATACATGAGTTTCAAGTTGTTACATGATTGATTTTAAAATAACCTACTTTCATGTGTGGGGACAATTAAGAATTTAAATCAGAGATCCAAACTGGTTAGATTTCATGTATTTTTCAAAGTCTTTAGAACTGTTTTAAGAACAGGCAAGAGGATCTGGAATATTTTCAGGAGGCAGAGGGAAAAAGAAAATAGGTAGTTCTGTCCAGAATATTTCGTCTATACATGACCTCTGAGGAAGCAGCATGAATTCAGCTGCCCTGCTGAAAGGAAAGGAAGCTGAGGCATCTGACCTCTCCTTCAATGAGGGTAAGGATCATCTCTTAAAACATTCCAGGACTTTGGCAATCCAGTGATTCAATCGTGCCATGGAACAGCAGGAGTTTAAACAGCTGCTTGCTATCTTAACTTCTTTGGGAAGAGGGTCAAACGCATTAAGAGACTCCCATGCTGTTCCCGATAACTGAGTAGAAGGAAATGGATATCATTTTAGATGGTAAAGGCTTTTTTAAACAGTCTTTTCAAAATTCCAACAAGAATATTTATTTTGATGTCATGAGGTTGTTTAACATAGAGGAGCATATCTCTGTGAAATTCAGGTCCTTCGTAAACAAAACAGTGCAGTTTACCTTTCACCAGACCTTTCATGGGATTTTTATTTTGGCCTCACAAGTTACACGTTTTTGTTCCACATTTTATTTTGTTTAGTGCTCATGTTTTCTCAATAGGCTTAAAACGTGCATGCAGATAAAAAAGAATGCCTTAAGTCAACAAGGCTTGTCTTAAGGCAGTTAGAATTAATGTACCAGAATTATATGTTCCTGAATATTAATCAGGTACAGTGTGACAGATATTCTGTAAGACTTTCTTTTTTCAGTCTATATTAGGATATCTAGTGGGTATCTGTTACTCCAAATAATTCTTTTTCAATTGAACTGAAGGATATTTAAAATTATGTCACTTTATTTTTTCTGTAAAAACTACCTTGGATAAAAGAGTAATTGTTCTAATATTCTGTTAGGAATTACATTTCTCATGATTTTTATCTGTATTCATCATCAAACTGATAAAAATTATTTCTTTTGAATATATATCTTTTGTTTATATCATTAAGTTGACAAGGTAGAAAAAACCTCAGTACAATTAAATTTAGTTGAGTGAAGGAAATCTGCTTACTTGTAATGTAGAATTAATACAGGCTAAATTATAAGTTTCTCTTTGAAGTCACTAATATCATGGAGGTGTTTTTACACATTACAGAATATTAAAATATATTAATTTTAATGGAAATTTTTAGCTTTTTAAAAGACTTTTCGATTATAACTTGTGCCATTTGCATTTAAATTTTTGAAAATTCTGTCCTTGAAATTTGAGCTAAATCTGTTATAGGCTATGTTTACTAATTAAATTGAGTGATTTCAAATGTTCATAGTAAGTTCAGAAGCGATTACAGTACTAGGGAGATACAGAAAGACTACCTCCAAGTGTCTTCTGAATGATTGCAGCTGTGGGTATTGTCAGATAAAACTCTGAGACTAACAAATTTTGGAAAGACTTCTGTGAAACACTAAGACACTTTTTTTTGGATACACTTTATATTGCATGCAAAATTCTGATCAACTGAAGTAGATCAAATGTTAGCTTCTCTTTCATTGAAAATATTAGAACAGGTCTGGACTATGGATGCCCAGGGAGTTAAGAGAGGAGATAAAGCTGGTGTTCTTAAAAGCAAAAAAGGGGTTGAAATAAAAGCCTTGGCAAATGTATTCATTTCCCAAACCAACTGTATGGAATCATCAGGACTTCACAGAGCTTTTACATGAAATGCCCCCTTCCTCATGCCTCATGCACTTTTCAGGCCAAATTTTCGGCCATATTACCAAATAAAGGACAATTCCATATATGCAGAATTCTAATTTGGTATAGGAAACTCCTTAAATATACTGCTAGGGTGATTGGATCCACAGGCACAGCTGTGATCTATATTGTCTTAACACCTAACGGAGAATTGCATTTTACAAATCTAACAAATTTCTCTTACCAACAGGTGGATAGAAGCATTTCAGGAAGGCACAATATTGTAGCGATATTGGTTTCTTCCCTTCTGTGATTCCAAATGGGTGGAATTTCATCAGAATGGAGTAAATACAGTACAAAAATTTTATATAAATGAACACTGCCAAGATAAATCCAGCCAAAATCTTCATCAATTTTTACAATTATTTTGTTAGGTATAAGGTAATTTTTTTAATGTTTGGTTTTTTTGTGTATGTTATTTATTAAAATTTTGATGTTTACTTAATGGTCAGAATTATTTCTGAGACTCACACTGAATTCTAAAGTACCTTTTCTTTAGAAACCAGAAAACTTATCTTAATATTGTGTATACTGTATTAAGGTTTAGGACACAGATTTCTCAATGTGCTTTGTAGTGTTACATTGTAACATTCTTACTTGAGGTAAGTCTTTGTAAATAAAAAACACACATCGAGGAGCAAATTTCCATGCAGTGTTTGGTTTAGAAATTACTATACAACTGCTGATATAAAAAATGTATGTTTTTGAATCAACAAACTTAGATGAATTTTTGCATCTTTTAATGGAAAAAACACACGGCCAGCTCCTACCTCAGTAACTGTGAAGTGAAATTCCAGTAAATTATCTAGAGTATTTCTGTTGTACCTCTTTGGGCTTGAGATAATGTTGCATCATCAAGGAATTAGAGCAAAGGCATAGAATGTGAAATTTTCATTGAACTGAGCTATGTAAGTAGGAAAGAGGATGTTTTCATTTGCAGAGGAACACAATTAACTCTATGGTCTTTATATAAAGTCTAATCCTTTTTTTAAAGCTACCAGTTCAACACAAACAAAAATGTATTATTTTTTGTAAAAAAAGCAAAATATGGCATTATATTACACAATATCCTTTGGTATTGTAAGTGTTCTGAGCCCAAGTTAGTGGTGGTGTTTGCGTCTAAAAAGAATGTTCCATTCCCTTTAATACTGTGCTTTAAAAAATGAACTGGAATTACCATACCAAAAAAGCACAGATTCTAAGCCACTGTTAACTGAATTTGTATTCATTTTTTAAAGGTTATTTAATACTACTTTGTGTTATGTCCTCCCTGGTAATTAAAACAAATCCTTTATTTCTTTAACCAGTTGCTAAATGCACCTCATTAGGAAAGATTTATATTAATAATTCTGGTGCACTTACTATTTAACGTGAACTCCTTTGTACATAAAACTGTTGATGAGTAGAAGAAAAATGAAATTCACACTATGATTATAATATACATTTATTGACTGAGCTTAAACTAAAATACATTATCTTAAAAGGCAGGGCCATCCATAGAATATTTCACAAAAGGGCACACCAATTTTCCTTTCTGTTTTTATATAAAGTACTTCCTAATTCAGTGTGATACCATCGCCAAGAGAATTACTGAGTGCCTTTCTGAAGCCCTTTGAATGTTGTTTGTTGCAGCACCAGAGTCTCTACTAAATCTAGAATTGGCTGCTGTCGTTTTTTCTGTTTCTTGCTGTGGGATCATTTTAAACCCTGTTGCACCCTCACACACAATCCTCACAGGCTATCTCCCTAGTCTTTCTGTCACAGTAGGTACACTAATACTTCTTTGCAACTCACTAATTTTAATCAAGAGAGCATAAATAAGGCTTCCATGTTAAAATCCTTGCAGTTTCAGTGTATCCTTTTTGGAGACCAAGGTTATATCTTATAAAGTGTTTCCTTCTTTGGGTCTAGCATTTTGCAAAGGACAAGTTATTTGGAGTTCTGCCCCCCTCCTCTTGAGCTCTCAGCCTTCTGACTGGAAGGTTTGGTTTAAACCTCAGAATCTAAAAAAATATCAGCCAGGCTATTTTGTCTTCCAACAGCTGGCTAAATCAAGAAACCATTTATAAATCGAAAGAGAAAAAAACATTGCACAAACTTCTATTAATTCTAATTACATCTAAAACACATGTATGATTGTACTGGCTATTGGCTTCGCCCCATGGAGGGTTTTGAAAATGTAAAATACATACAGCCTTTTGAGGAAGCTATCAGATTACCATCCCCCCCAAAAAATGTTTTAAATGTGGAATGCTATTATGTTTCCTTTCCCCTCTCATCAATCCTTCATAACTTACTAAAGCTGATCAATTATTTATTTAACCTGGCTCAATTAATGTCAACTGAGCAACCTAACTATATATGTTTTATTGTAAAGTTACTTTAAAAAATATATCTCCTGATGGCTAACATTTTAGAGGAAAAAATGATTTTGGGTGTGTTTGGCAGGGGGGGCCAGAGGGAGAGGGAGAATCTTAAGCAGGCTCTCTGCTGAGCACAGAGCCCAACACGGGGCTCGATCTCAGGACCCTGAGACTATAACCTGAGCTGAAATCAAGAGTCAGACACTTAACCGACTAAGCTACCCACATGCTCCTATTGGGTGCATTCTATGAGAAAGTGTACACAGTACCCAGATCCCAAGAATACTATATTTATTACACTGATGCACATGTTTCCATCATACCCTTTTCAGGTTTCTCCTTTTATTCATAAGGAGGAGAAAGAAAAGCAGTTGTAAAGCTAAGCAAAAAGGTGCTAAAAGTAAGGATGGCATTCTTGGTGTGCACCCCCCCCCCCCCACAGTCTAGGATCCTCCTTAGCTGTGACAGCTGTAAATGTAGAGGATCCATCAGAGTCCTAGAAAAATAAGAAAGGTTCTTAGGCATCATCCCACATTTCTGAACCTCTCTCCAACCTCTTTTCTCCTGTTCTCTAATGTACCCAGTATGATCCTATTGTCCTTTGCCCAAGATCCTTAATTTTCTTTTCAACCAAAAGCTTGAGTCTTTGAGTATGTAGTAGTGTTCCTTAAAATGAGATCGTCAGCGCAACTTTAATATAAAGCAGTAATGAAACAAGTAAGTGAAGAAGATAACTTTAAAGTGTAGTTTTGTTAACCAGATGTTGGTAGGATATATCCAGAAATAGGGAAAGCCTGCTATTTAAAACTTAGTTAAAATGTAAATATTATAGCATATGTTGGTCTGTCTTAGAGTATGCATCAATTGTATTCCCATTTTTGACATCAGATTCACTGTAGTCAAATGTAGTCACCAGGGTTTCTAGAAAGGTAAATCCTATTTCTCTTGTTATACCATACATGCCTTGAAGGCAAATACTGTATCCCTTTCTCACAAAATACCCATCCTGTGTCTTTTAAGAGAAAACAGTTGTTGAAATGCATAGAAGGTGAGGACAGGATTCTTGTCATCTGCAACTCAAACACAGCCCCCCACACGCTCTCATTACAACTCAGGTCTTAGACCTACTCTTTCCACCATCCTGCAAGGCCGTATTTGCAACTACCTGTTGGACATCGACATGAGTCCTTCTTAAGCTTTTTAAACTTTACATGACTTCACTTTGTTCCTTCAGATCTGTTTATTTTCTTCTGTAATGGAAAAACACTATTCTAGGCTCCAGAATCTGCCTCCAAGTCTCAACAAGACCCTCTACTATTGCTCTTGGTCCATCTTCATTCCTGTTATTGCACAGACCCTGGCTCAAGTCCTCGTTACCTCCTCCCAATGATACAAATAACTTTTCTTCTAATTCCAATGCCGCCTTTGTGTGGTCTCATTTTAAACACTGCCAGAGCTATCTTATAAAGCATAGCTCTAACCTAGTTTCATCCCTGCTCTTTGCAACCTTCATTGGCTTCCCAGTGGGCTTGGCATGGACCACTTTTCCTCAGGTGTCGCACACTCCAGCTAACCCCACCCCAACCTTTTTTCTTTTTGTTCTCACCCTCTTTCCAACCTATTTCTGCCCGTGTATCCAAGACTTTTCTTTCTGTGACAGTTGGTCCTAGTCCTTCTCTCTCCTATTCCTCCTCCCTTATTCCTCCAGACCAGATTTAGTCTCTCCTTTCTCTGTGTCTCCATAGCCTTTCTTATGGTGCCTATCCCATTCTATCCTTGAGAATCTGAGACTCCTCCTCAGCATCTGGCAGAGTACCTTGCATGCTATGGGCACTCAGTATTTGTTTGGTGAATTAAATTACTCCAAATGGATCCCTTCTGATTTTTATTTTTTTAAGTGCCTTCCATATACAAATATTCTGGAGCCTATGCCACATTTAATATTCTCTAAAGGAAAATCTTATCTATGACTTTCCCTTTTAAGAAAAGAGATAATTTCTAGTAGAATTTAAGATAAAGGTAGAAAATTTTCAAAAAGCCTCAATATCAAATTCCCTTGGTGGGGGGAGATGAAAGGGGGCAACTCTCTTTAATATGAGTTGGTCATAGCATGTTAAGAACCAGTCTTGAAATACTATATTGTTTCTTTAAATGACATGAATTTCTAGAAACACTTTTTACTTAAAGTGATAATAGTTTGTATCTCATTGTCCATATAGATATAGATCCTTTATAAATAAAATACTAGTATTGTAAATAATGTCAATATGTATATTTATACAAAATAAATTTACTGTATCTACTTTTGGGTGTGATGATGTCTTTTAAGCCATATATTCTTCTACAGTCATATATTTAAAGATGAACCCCACAGAGGGGTTTTCAGAGAATGAGGCATAAAGCATATTCCCCTTCTTAGGGATTGTTGCATGCCATTTTTCTGTGTCCTGCTGCCTAGTTCCAGAGGAAAAAGACAGAGGAGATGTTCTCCTTCCCAGTGCACCTTTATTTTTCCTGATTTGGGTTTCTGGTCTGAATCTGGAACTGCTTTTCTAGTGTTGGTCAATACTAAAGAAATTTCAAGGACCCCTTCTCTTAAAGTCCAAACCACACAGTGCTTTGCAGACAGGCAGCTCTTCCTACCACACCTCAGTGCCACAGGTGGTCACTGTCATAATGTTCCATCAATGCCCTCTTCATTTCACGAATCTTTATTGACCACTAGGCACTGTCCTGTATGCTTGGGAACACACCGCTGGACAAAAAAAGCAAGCCTTCAAGAAGTTTACATTCTAAGTGATGATAATTCTTGCTCCATTTAGCCATTATACGTATTTGCCCACAAGAGCTGATAAATAAATCTTTGCCTGACTGGAGGATTCTGCCCTAGCTTGGTTTAAAGGGAATTTTAAATATTTTGTCGGGACCTACCCAGACTTGTTAACTTCTCTAATAAACTTTAAGGTAAGAGATACCCTAAAACACAGCCCAATTTTCCACAAGTTTGAAACCCAACTGCCCAAAACTGATAAGGTTATCTAGTATTGCTCAAATCTGAAACGTCTCAAAACTTCCTTTAACGACCGACCACCTTTGGCAAAAGGGAGGCTAAGCTCACGCGTCTACTGAAAATCCTTAACAGGGCCGCTCTGGCGGGGCAGTTTCCCTCCCAGACGATAGGGGGCAGCGGCCCTTCAGAGGCTCAGTTTTCTCATTCCTCCACCCAGGGAACGTCACGACCTCCTCACCGGGGCTCCACCAGTAACGCGCAGGCGCGGATGAGAGCACGTACCGCAGAGCTGAGGGAGGGGTCACGAACTCTGACCCCCCCAAATACACAAACCCAAAAAGCTCCCTGCCCCCACTTTTCCTTACCCTACCCCCTTGAGCTTTCTCCAATCTGTCTCTTCCCGGAACCCCAAGCAGCCACCACAGCGGGACTGTCCGGTCTACGCCCGGCGCGGGACGTAGGTCTTCGGAGAAGCGCCGGTAAGAAGTGCCGAGTAGGGAGAAAAGCAGCGGTGGCCGCGCCTGGGGCGGGGGGCGGGGTGTCCCTTCCTCCTAACTGCCAACGGACGCACCCCCAGGTCCCCCAGTCTGCGGCCGGCAGGGCCGGCCCGTACGGCAGCGCGGCGGCAGGCTGCTCGGGCTGGGTTGGGAGCGCGCAGAGTGGCCGGAGTGGCGGTGCCGAACGTGCGGGGCTCGGAGAGAGTCCGAGGCAGTAGCTGGGGCCGGAGCGCGAAGCGGGGCCGGGGCGTGGGAGGCAAGTCCGCGAGCCGCACTGTACGCACAGCAGCCTCTCCCCCGGCGCCTCCTGCGGAGCCTCTGACCTTTCACCTACAGGAAAAGCTTCCGTCTCGGCGCCGCCGCCGCCGCAGCTTCCCCCGCCTCGGAGAGCCGCGCGCCGCGGCCGGGCTCCGGGGGCGCACGGTGGGCTTGAGCGTCCCCGAGTCGAGGCCTCCGTCCCTTTCTGAGGCCGCTTTCTAATCCTCGTGCCTGCATGGGACGGACGGAGCGGCGCCCTTGACTTTCACGACAAATAGGGCGAGAGCAGCCGCTGCCTTTGGACCCGTATCTTGAGAAAAATGGAACGGCCCGGGGTCCTCAGCCCTGGGCATGTCTCAACGTGCGGTAGTTCTTTTGTTAAGAAACTGCCTGCAACTCCTGCACATAACCTTTTTCTGAGTTACAAATGTTGCCAAGCTATCTCATAACCTTCACTAAGTAGGTCGGCCTGTTTAAACAAACAAATAACTGGAAAGGAAAAGCAGAGAGACTGGAAATTAAGGCCTTTCAGGTTTTGTTACTCGGGATGTTGTACATAGGCCTTCGATTTGGAAGTTCTTGAACAATGTTGTATGGTTGCTTCGTACACGATGATTGTTTTAAAATTTTGCTTTTATGTCCAGTTGGTAGATCTAGAAGAGGAATGTTTCTTTTCTTGGAGAAAAAAAAAAAGTGGATCGCATATAAATGTAACAAATCTCATTATTCTTTGTAGGGGCATTTCAGTTTTTTGGAAGAGTTTTGAGGGAGACACAAATTAAAGGCATCACATATTCCTAAAATATGTTCTATTTGTGTTTGCGGCACAAAGCGTATAATACCTGCCCTTGGGGAATAGAAAAGATAAAAGAAACAGCATAAACAATTAATGGTATAAATATAGTTACCTTGTTTTGATTCATAGGACCTTCTGCAACTTCTTAAAATCTTTTATGAAAGCCCTGGGGAAATGTATCTTTACAGAAATTTTGCATATGATATTAGAAGTTTACAAAAGTCTCTTAGTGAATTCTAGCCATTTGCTTTAATATACACAATAAATGCTGGACCCATCTCAAAGGATTGGATTTTTTTAAAAATTTGAACTGAGTGTTAAAGGTCAGGTGGAATTTAAGTGAGGGAAGAGGAGCTTAGCATGGTATGTTGGAGGCATAAAGAACATCCCAGTTTGACCCGAAGAGAGGCCCCTCTTAGGAGCGACAAGAGATAAAACGGGAAGATGAGGAAGTCAAACTATAAAGAAACTCTGTGTCCACAGTGGCAGGCATGTTTCAGAAGCTTGGTACATATTGAAAAATATAAAAGGAGAAGGACCAAAACATTATCCTTTGGCCATTAAAAAGACATTGATGGTTCTGAAGAAAGAGAATACGGATGTTTCAATTCTGTAAGTGCACTGAGATACTGTTGCTTGTCAGGAGTGCTTACCACTAATGGTTTTGCCGACTTAGCACTTCAAATATATACAAAGATGGTTCTTGCCTAATGGGGCTTTTCGTATACACAAAGCCATATATACTAAATATATGTTCTGAAAACTCAGCAGTAGCTGAAATTATACCTGAAGGGTTAACTGAAAGGCCTTCAAGGCTACAAGAGGCTTTATGAACCCCTTAAAATTTAGCATATATTGTCATTTATAGTGTGAGTGTTCACACAAATGTGAGTTTGTGTTTTCTAGTGAAAGAAACCTTAACTGCCATCAATTTTCAAAGAGATATTTGACCCACTCTACTGGAAAAAATAGAATCATTGTTTTATGTCATATTTAAATCATTGTTTCAAACTTTGCATCCCCCAGAAGGAAATACATTTTGCATCATGACTCAGCACACTCACACAGATTAAACTGAAATAAAGACTTACTGAGACTATTCTTACCCTCACTATATCTGATACACTCTTTTCCATTTTCCTTTAAAAAAAAATCTGACCTACTAAATTAATGTGGCTCACGACACAAAGTTTGCAAAATACTGTTTTGGATGACAGCAGTCTACAATCAGTTGATGGTCGTGGGGCTGGTGGGGAAAAAATGAACTGTTTCTGATGTCAGAGCACAGACTTAAAATTTTGAATCTGAATGGAAAAAAGGATAGCACCATTCATACTCTGCTTTTTTCTGTGGGGAGGATAAGTAGAAATGAGATCTTGGTAAATTGAAAAAACTCAGGGCCAAAAATGTAGAACTGTTTGTTTTCTGTATATTAATTAGCTCTAGAGCAGTAAAGACAGCATCCTCATGCTTTTTGCTTTGTCCCTCAGGCTGGTGAAAATACTTAATCTTCAGTGCCTAACTCGGATATCTCTAAGGTTTTTCCAGAGCCTCCCTCTCTAGTATGGTGGTTCTGAGCTCCTCTTGTTCATTTATTGACCACTTTGTTCATCTAGCTTTCAGAAAATACCTCTTAGATATAAAGAAACTTAACCATTGGTGTAGACATTTTCACTGACATTGAATTTTTACAACTTTTTGAAGTAGATTATATTGAATCCATTTCATTTGTGAGGAAACTGAGCCTCATGGTGAGTGAACATGTAGTCATACGTTTAATAAGTACTAAAATGGGATTGACTTGAGGTCTAGGACACTACTACCTATGTAAACTTCCGCCATTTTTCTGTTTTTCTCTTTATTATCACTCCTTCCTAGTGTGCTTCATAGTATTTAGCACATGGTAATTTTTAAAAATCTGTTTTCTCACTAAAATATAAGCCCTGCAGGGCAGAGATCTTTTCTGCCTTGTTCACTGTCACCCAAGGTCTCACAGTGCCTGGTAAATATGTTCCAGTAAATACTTACTGAAGTTAGATGTGAATAGTAGGCACTGCTAAATACTAGAGGTTCATTGAAAACTACAGTCCTTTTCCTTAGAAGTCTATTAGAGATGGGTCATCTATGCAAAAGGACAGGGTGTTGTAGAAGATAAATGGGCACAAGATACAGTAGGCTAAAGATGAGGGAATGCTTACTTTCTGTTTACAACTGTAAATACCCATTCAAAAAGCAGAAAGAAGAAAGTAGCCTATAACTCTCACCTAGAAAAAGCACTTAATATTTGAGAATGTTTGTTTTTAGTCCTTTTGTGTTTTGCATAGTTAAAATCAGTTGTAAATAAAATTTTGTTTCTTGATCTTTGCATTCAGTTTGTCATTAGCATTTTCTCTTTGTCATTAAACATTTTCCTCATCCGTTATTTTAACGAAAGAATTTTTTTTTGCAAATCTTTGTCTTTGCTAAGATGTCACCTTCTCAGAAAGGCCATCTCTGACCTCTTATTAAAAAAAAAAATTGCGGGGCGCCTGGGTGGCTCAATCGTTAAGCGTCTGCCTTCAGCTCGGGGCGTGATCCCAGCATTCTGGGATCAAGCCCCACATCGGGCTCCTCCCCTGGGAGCCTGCTTCTTCCTCTCCCACTCCCCCTGCTTGTGTTCCCTCTCTCACTGGCTGTCTCTTTCTCTGTCAAATGAATAAATAAAATCTTTTTTAAAAATTTTTTTTAAAAATTGCAGTTCCTTCCCTGTCCCCAAGCTATTTGTCACTAATCCCTGCTCTACTTTTCTCCATTCCTCTTTTCACCATTTACTGGTATTGAATATTTATTTGTTGTCTGTTTAACCTAACCAAAATAGAAACTTCACAAAGGGAAGTTTGTTTTAATACTACCTGCTCTATGCCTAACACTTAGAAAAATGCCTGGCCCATAGTAAGCACTCAACAAGTATTTGTTGAGTAGAATAGTAAATGAATTATTGGGTCAATGAACGTGAACATTTTTAAGATTCATGATACGCATTGGCAAATTAACTTTTCAAGAAGGTTATAACAATTTAGACTTCCATCAGTATGTGAAGAATGCTTGTTTTGCCTCAATTTTTGGAGTTAAATTTAGAAAACAAACATATATTGATCTAGTGATTCCATGGTCATGGTAGAAAAAGAAGACATTAGCAAAGACATGGAAGCATGAGCAACATGGTAAATTCAAGAAATTACAAGTAGTGTGTATAGCTAGAAAATAAAGTTTAACAAATGACACCTCAAATCCTATAGATAAAGGGAGGAATTTGAAGAATATTAAGAGGTGAAATAATATTAAATATATATGTTAGAGCAGTCTGGTAGCAAAATATTATAGCTGCAATTAGGTGAGTATTATTGGACTTTTAAGTCAAGAAATTTGGAACTAGATTGGTTGTAGTTTGGATTGTCTGTGGTCACCGAAGTCATCCATGTTGGTGGCAGGAAAGGGACAACACTCAGTGTCAAAATTTTCAATGAATAATGGTATTCGAGTAGAAGCTAATGAATGGCAGTCATAAAGTCATTAGAAACTATGGTATAACTGACTTAGAAGAATCTCAGAGGAAGTGTTTATGGTGTGGGAGAAAATAAGCCTTGTTCAGAGGCCTACAACATTAGTACTGTCCTTGAGCTGTGTATGTTATATGGATATGTATACATATAAATACATGATAAATAGTTTCATGCTCATTTGCCTATTCTGAAGTATTTTATTGTCTTCATTAAGAATAATGAATCATTCCATTAAAAAAATGATATCTTCTAAATTTAATTTTCTTTTTTAATTTAAATTCAATTAATTAACATATAATGTATTATTTGTTTCAGGGGTACAGGTGTTCGATTCATCAGTCTTATATAATACCCAGCAGTGCTCATTACAACACATACCCTCCCCAGTGTCCATTACCCAGTTACCCCATACCTCTACCCCCCGCCCCTCCAGCAACCCTCAGTTTGTTTCCTGTGATTAACAGTCTCTTATGGTTTGTCTCCCTCTCTGGTTTCATCTTGTTTCATTTTTTTCTCTCTTCCCCTATGATCCTCTGCCTTGTTTCTTAAATTCCACATATCAGTGAAATCATCTAATTGTCTTTCTCTGATTGATTGACTTACACTCAGCATAAATTTAATTTCTCTGTAGAAAGCTTTCAAGACTGTATCTCTTTAGGCTGTTACTGAATTCCACTTCATGAGCTTCCTCATTTTTTAACTTGAAAGCTGGGAATAAAATCTGGACTGGTAACCCAAAACTAATTTGATTCTTTTCTAACGTCAGTAGTCTCTTCTCATCAGGAAGATTCTGTTTATCAATATATCAGGGTAAATGATAACCCCTAATATCTTTCTGTTTCATGAGAAAGTCTAACAGCTTCTAGTACTTCAGGCTCCAGGCCTCAAGTTTTTAATATTGAGGATTAAAAGGCTGCCTTGCCCTCACTCCTTATGCCTTTTTATCGTCTTAGAACAAAACAAATTTTGGTATGTTTAGAAAAAATTCAACAAAATTAATTTATTTTGCGAATTCTCTAGAAACTGTGGAGGTTGTTTAAAACAATATGGCTATAAAACTATAAATTTGTCTTTTACTAAACTCACAGAGCAAGCAATTAGAAGAACTTTGATCTGGAAGTAGCCAAAAGGAGAACTCTTGATAGAATATTTTATAAGAATAAGGGTTTTTTACCCTTCTCTTTTGGGGGGATTTCTCCAACTGACAACAGAAAATTAAAGTTAGTGCTGAAGTAAGCTTTTTGAGTAGCTTAGTGTTCAGTGGACTTCTGATTGAAGAATTCTGTGTGTCAGTAGTAGAAACAAATTGAAGTGGTTGCCTGGTTCATGATGATTATATCAGTAGCTAGTGTTCCATCTTTTGGTAAATAGACCTTCTAAAAGTGGAAGTTGCCAATCCTGCAATCGTATTAACCTTCCTTTCCCTCTTCTGGCCTGCCTACAGTGATTAATTCCAAAGATAAGCACATAACCTAAGCTGGGCCCATCAGAATCTATTAACCCACATTTTAAAATTGTGATCAGAGAAGACTACTTTTCCTTTCCTGGTTTTTTACTACAAAGTAAAAAATAAGCCACATAGGGAGAATAAGAACAGAGATAATTAAAAAAAAAAAAAAAACACATAGAAATAAGGAGATTCCTGAGAAACCCTAGCTCCAGTTTTTCCCAAGATCAGGGCTGCTTGGGTCCTAGCAGTGTGTATCCTGTTTCCCCCACCCCCTGCCTTTTTGCTTAAACTAGCCATAGTTGAGCCTTTATCACAACCGAAGTGACTAATGCATTATCATAAATGCCTAATTTTATGCCAATTACTATTTCATTCTTAACCAATTTTTATCATTTCCCCCTTGCTAATACTTTCGTTTATCAGAGTGAATAATACTGTCCTCTGGGAATTTCTAAATTTTAGTAAAACTTAATGCATTTGGATACAATTTGTAATTTATTTATTTATTTATTGTTTTAGAGTGAGAGAGAGCACACTAGGGTTGGGGGGGGGCAGGCAGAGGGAGAGAGAGAATCTTAAGCATGCTCCATGCCCAGTGTGGAGCTGACACAGGGCTCCATCTCACAATCATGAGATCATGTCCTGAACCAAAATCAAGAGTCAAACACTTAACCAACTGAGCCACCCAGGCGTCCCATAATTTGTTATTAATTTAGATAGTCTGCCTCCTTTTTGCAAATGGTGGAAAAAATTTTTAATGAACAAGATTATATGATGTATTTGAAATATTTTGTGGATTTATTTACATATAAATATGTATTCCTTGATAGTTTAATGAGAAAAGTAATAATGAAAATGAGATTATAGATTTGACTTTATATCATTGTGTCTGTGCCTTTCTAGACTTGAATCTTAAGTTTATAAGCTGGCTTGACAGACACCTAACAGACTTTACAGACACATAACAGGCTTTACAAGTAGGTTAAAGTAGTTTGACATTGCAACGCATGCACCATACATTTCTATGTTTGGTTGGAGAGGGGTCCAGAGGGGAAAAATTGTTCTTAGTCTGCCTTTCTGGTCAAATTTATTCCCTAAATTCCTCTCATTTCCGTTTTACTCAATACAAATTGAAGTATACGTTCATTGAGGTATTTCGAAAATTTTCCCTAAGAATTCTTTTGCTAACCAGTTTGGATTATATGGATATATAAAACAATATGCGATTAGGGCTCTAGACTACTGCAGTAAAGTTTATATACAAAGAAGTAGGAAGGGGCGCCTGGGTGGCTCAGTCAGTTAAGCTCACTCTTGATTTCAGCTCAGGTCATAATCTCAGGGTTGTGAGATCAAGCTCTGCATTGGGCTCTGTGCTGGGCATGGAGCCTACTTAAGATTTTCTCTCCTCCCTGTGTCCCTCTCACCCCAAATACAAATAGAAAGAAAGAGAGAGGGAGGGGAAAATCGATGTGTTGGATCACAAAATGGAATCTACTGAATACGTGCATGTGTGTTTTTCTGAAGAGGGTGTGTAGCTTTTGTCAGATTCTCTAAGCTTAGAGTTTGTAACTCCAAAAGTCATGAATCCATTGTTATTTCCTGCTCTTTTCTTCAGAAGCAAAAAAAAAAAAAAAAAAAAAAAAAAAAAAAAAAAAATTTCCGAATACCCCTGAATTCCGTACTCAAGAATACTATTTGTTCCAAGAATATTAACATTCAAATCCTTTAGCATTGTTTTACCTGTAGTATTGCTGATGACAAAGTATACAGTTAAGCATGAATGTGTACATGCATATATACCATGCACGTACGCGCGTCACACATAATACCCTAATGCTCTTTGGTCTCTGGCTAAAATGATAGTTGATTTAGTGTAATTGTTTACTCATATAATACTGCAGAGATTTGACTTCAGTCCTTTCTATTCATCACTTTTAAGTAATCAAACATTAATAATATATACAAATAGTTGATCTACATAAGTTTTCATTATGAAATAGGTTCTTTGGGTATAATGTGCTGATAACACTGTGTAGATTTTAGGATTTCTGGAAAAGATTCCTTTAAACTGGCTTTTTGTTTTCTACTGACAATTTTTTGTATGTGGTAATACTTGCAGGTAAAATTTAAAAGAAACACACTTACTCAGTGAAAAGTAAGTCTGCATTCTACCCCTGTTGCCAAACTTCCAGTTCTCCCTGGAGGTAGTCACTATAATCATTTTCTTTGGTGTACTTTCAGCTAGTTTTTCTTCTCTCTAGGTAGTATTTTAACGCTTTCCTTACATATATTGTGTTTCTTATTAGATTTGTGCCTAAGTGTTATGGGCTGAATTGCACCCCCCCCCCAAATTCATATTGAAGTCCTGGTCCCCAGTTCCTCAGATGTGACTGTATTTGGCCATGAGGCCTTGAAAGAGGTAACTGAGTTAAAATGAGGTCATTAGGGTAGGCCCCGATCCAATATGACCGTTATCCCTATTAAAAGAGATTACAACACAGGCACAAACAGAGGGAAGACATGTGAAGAGACAAAGAGAAGACAGCCAGCTACAAGCCAAGGAGATAGGTCTCAGAAACCAACCCTACTGACAGCTTGTCTTAGAATTCTAGCCTCCAGAATTGTGAGAAAATTAATTTTTTTAAAGATTTATTTAGTTTAGTGTGAGCAGGGGGAGGGGAGTAGGGACAGAGGGAGAGAATCTCGAGGAGACTCTGAGCTGAGCATGGGGCTTGATCTCATGACCCCAAGATCATGACCTTAGTGGAAACCAAGACTCAGACACTCAACCAACTGAGCCACTCAGGTGCCCCTGTGAGAAAATTAATTTTTGTTGTTTGAATCACCCAGCCAGAAGCAGCCCTGTTAGCCTTTGTTATGTCAGCGCTAGCAAACCAATACAGATTCTGGTACTGGGAAGTGGGGTGCTGCTGTAACAAGTGCCTAAAAATTTGGAACTGGGAAACCAATAGAAGCTGGAGGAGTTTTGAGATGCGAGCTAGAAAAAGCCTAGACTGCCTTGAAGAGATTGTTGGGAGAAATATGGATGCCAAAGGCAATTTTGGTGAGGGTTCAGAAAGAGAACTGTAGAAAAGTTGCATATAATATAATATATAATATAATATCTTAGAGATACACAGATAGCTTTGTGAACAGAATGCTGATAGAAATAACTAACATTAGGAGCACCTGGGTGGCTCAGTTGGGCATCGGACTCTGGTTTCAGCTAATGTCATGATCTCATGGGCAGTAGAATCGAGCCCTGCTTGGTGCTTCATGCTCGGTGCTCAGCAGAGAGTCTGCTTGAAGATTCTCTCCCTCTGCCCCTCCCCCCACACATGGGCACTCCCTCTTTCTCTCAAATAATAAATCTTAAAACAATAATAATAAAGGGGCACCTGGGTGGCTTAGTGGGTTAACCGTCTCACTCTTGTTTTCAGCTCAGGTCAAGATCTCAGGCTCCTGAGATCAAGCCCCACCTCAGGCTCCACACTCAGCAGGGAGTCTGCTTGGAATTTTCCTTCTCCCTCTGCCCCTCCCTGTCCCCCCACCCCTCCACACACACATACTCAATACGTGCGTGCACGCTCTCTCAAATGAGTAAATCTTTAAAAAAATAATAAGCATTAAAGGTGCTTCTGGTGAGGTTTCAGAAATGAGCATGTTACAGTATTGGTAACTAGAGGAAAATGAACCTTATGATAAAGTGGCAAAGAACTTGGCCTTGCGTTCTAGTGTTTTGTAGAAAGTAGAACTTGTAAGCAATGAACTTGGCTATTTATCTGTGGAGATTTATAAGCAGAGTGTTGGAGACTTGGCTATTTCCTCTTACTGCTTATAGTAAAATGTGAAAAGAGAGATAAATTGAAGAAGGAATTGTTAAGAAAAGTGGAACCAGGACTTGAAGATTCTAAAAATAGTCACCCTATTCATATTGCAAAAAAAGAGAAGGTGTTTTCTGGAGAGACTGTCTTGGGTGTGACTGGACAACCATTTGCTGAAGAGTTAGGGATGTGTGATTTATGGATCCAGTCACCCATCTGAACAGAAGCCTGGATGGGGTTATCCAGGAGAGATCTGTAGAGGGCTCGCATCTGATGGCCTCCACCCCCTGAATGCAGGGAAGGCAGTAAGATTTCTGAGAATTTTATATCAGCAGAAATGTTGCCAGCTTGGAGTGAAGGGGACATAGATGGGATGAAATGAAGAAAAACTGTCGGACTTGGGTGATTTTTCTAGATGGGCCAGTGGAGCTATTCAGTTTCAAACATTTGTTATCCTTCAAGGAAAGGGAGGAAAGATTCAAAGATGAGTCAGAGACTGGCAGGGCCTCCTCTGCCACCCTGGGCCCAGAGGACACAGGCCCAGGGAACAGCTCTGTTTCCTCAGTTCCAGAGAGGATGAAGCCACTGCTTTTCAATCTAGTAAGAAATAGTTGCGTAAAGCTAAATCCTGAACATTGCTTTTAGTACAACTAAAGTGAATTTATGACAGATGTTATATAATGTGACAAAGTCAGAAATAATTTCTGTATTCTTGTCTATTGATAGAAAAAGCAAAAGTCAAAGTCAATGCATTAATCTTTCAGACTCTCAAGTCCATTTGGAGAAAGTTTTACCTTAAATGCAAATTAACCTTAATATGTGAGAAACTGCCACTGATGAAGAACAGTCACAAAATTCTGGAGAAATCTTCTTTCCTTCTGAACAAATGCAATTCTTTTGTCAGTTTTTACAATACATTGGTAAAAGAGTGTGTCAAGGGCTACAGTGACATATTTGTTTTGTTTACAGATAGGGTTACCCTTATTTAAATTAATAAACTACTCCTGATCTGTATCAGAATTGTCCTGGTTAGTCTTCAGTGTCTTTGAAAAGTGAAATTGTTTAGTATTGAATCATTTTTTAAATAGATATTTTCAAAATATATAAAAGCAGAGAGAATAATTTTATGAACCCCTGTATAAACTTCATCAGTTTTCAGTAATTGTCAGTGCACAGCCAGTCTCTTGTTTATTCCATCCTTCCCCCACCCACCCCAACTGAGTTAATTTGAAATAAATCTTAGCTATCATGTGACTTCATTTATAAATTCTTCAGTAAATATGTTTTATGAGTATAATTGTGAAAAGGCATCTTTTTATTCTGGCAGGACATTTTGGCAATTAAAACATGGCAACCATAGAAGAAATTGCACATCAAATTATTGAACAACAGATGGGAGAGGTATGTTTGATTTACAGTTCATTTGCGGATCCATCAGACCTATTTAAATCAAATGTACAGGGGCGCCCGGGTGGCTCAGTCGGTTAAGCGTCTGCCTTCGGCTCAGATCATATTCCCAGGGTCCTGGGATCGAGCCCCACATCAGGCTCCCTGCTCGATGGACAGCCTTCTTCTCCCTCTCCACTACCTGTGCTCTCGCACGCACTCTCTTTCTCTCAAATAAATAAATACAATGGTTTTAAAACTCAATCAGTTAGGGGCGCCTGGGTGGCTCAGTCGTTAAGCATCTACCTTTGGCTCAGGGCATGATCCCGGCCGTTCTGGGATTGAGCCCCGCATCAGGCTCCTCCGCTGGGAGCCTGCTTCTTCCTCTCCCACTCCCCCTGCTTGTGTTCCCTCTCTCACTGCCTGTCTCTCTATCAAATAAATAAATAAAAATCTTTAAAAAAATAATAATAAAACTCAGTTAATCAAATGTATATGCTAGGTTCTGAAGGTACAGAAATAAAAGATACTCTCAACTTTAAGGTAGCTTTAAATCTAATGGGAAATAGTCAAATCATCCCACAGTCACAGTACAGGGGTAAGGGCTATGATAGATGACTGTATAGAGTGTTATGGGAGTGCAGAAGAAAAACAGCTAATGAAGAGTTATGGAGCAGTGATGAGACCTGGAACAATTATGCCCTATTCCTTAGTAAGAGGTACCATAATCCAGAGGTTTTTAAAGGTACTATCTAGGGACTCTTCAGAGAGTCAGCAAGGTCAAAACTATTTTCATAATAATACTAAAATGTTCATTGCCCTTTTTTCTCCAGGGGGCTACCAGCCATGTAATGATATGGTATGTGAAACATGTCAACATATAAAAGATGTACATCACTCAGTGGGCCGGTGTAATATTATAAAATCACTGACAAGTGAAGGATCCATTCAAATTGCAAGATAGAGCAATGGATTTTAATATAGTTTCTGATTTCACGTTGCAGCTAGTCTTTAAAAAGCTACCACCTGTCAAGTTTGAATGTGCTATCAAAGAACTACCACACGTTGCATACACCTAAAGCTCTTCTCTGAGAAATGTTTGTCAGCCATTAGAATTTTGTTTACTTCACAGTAATATTACTGATAGAAATAATCCACAGTGAAGCCTACAACAGCTTAAGCTTTACATGGTAAAATTTGTTATGAATGAACTGATTCAAATTCACATCTTATAGGTAAAATTGAAAATTGTTAGGGAAGATGGTGGTGGAAATAACCTATGTAAGATAAAATTGGCAACAGTGAAAAGTACACCCAGAAAAATAGGATATGCTGGCAATAATGGTCAACAAAGAAAACTCAAATTGGCAGCAGCTATAATTGGTACAGTTCTATTCTAGACAAAAACTAATTAGTAATTCAGAACTTTGTTGTCAATTTTGCATAGAAAAGAATCTTGAAAATAATTTCAGAGAAATGGGAAAAAGTTGGCAACAAACCAACTTCGCCATCTTAAATTTGAACCAAGGTATTAAATTGGCTTAATGAGTTACTCTGTAAAATATTTGTTCAGCAACAACAAAAGCCCTCAGTGCTGGCTAGTTCTCTTTATCCATGAACTTGCTCTTCCCTAGGCCCCTCCAGCTCAGCAAGTAGCAGTCCTGCCCTCCCAGCTGCCCCAGCAAACTCCAGTAGTCATCCTTGACTCTTCTCCCCTTATATTCCACATGTCGTCCGTCAGCATATCTTGTCACATTTCCCTTCATAAAATATCCCAAATCCAGTCATTTTTCTCCTCCAGCATGGCTACTACCCTGTCCCCTGCCAGCATGTCTGCCCATATATAATTCCCAGATATTGCCAGTGTGTGAGCAGTAGCATCCTTTCTGGTCTCCCGTAGTTCTTCTCTTCAACATCACAGGCTAGTCTACACGCTAAATCTAGAATTTTTGAACAAGATCTTGCCGCTCTCCTCTGTGACCTTCCAGTGGATTTCCATTTCACACAGGAGGAAATCCAGAGTTTATAGTCCTTACAAAGCCCTGTGCCATGTGGCTCCTGCTGTCGCTCAGATCCCATCTTCTACCATAATCCCTTCTGCCACTCTGTGTCGCTCACATAGCTCTCTTGCAGTGCCTCTTGCCTCAGATGTGTGAAACACTCTTCCTGCCCCATGGCCTTCTCCCTGTATCCCAGGTAGAGGATGCACTTCCTCTAGCTAGTCCTAAGCTTTGGTCTGCTACTTCACTCAGGCCTGTGCAAAAATGTCATCTCCTCATGGCGTTTGTTCCATCAGTGACTCTCACCATCTCTACCCTGCTTTATTTTTTCTTTGTAGCACTTGATACCCTCTGACAATATTATTTGCTTGTTTTTTATCTGCCTTTCCTCACTAAAATAAAAGCTTTATGAGAACAAAGATTTTGTTTTGTGTATTGCTATATTCCAGGACACAGAACAAACAGTGCTTGGCAAATGGAATGCACCCAGTAAACATTTGTCTAAATGGAAGGTGGGAGGGAAGGGGAAGGAAGGAATCAAAATAGTGAGGTCCAAATGTTTTTATTATTGTACCTTTATTTGCACATTTGTTTTTCTATAGGATGGGATTTTGTGGGAGTAGAATTGCTAGTTTAAAAGGTATGTATGTATGTATGTGTATTGTATTGAATATATATGTAATGGTATGCTTTCCTAGCTTTGTCTGAAGGTAGGAGAAAATTGTGCCCTTAGAAAAAAAGAAAAAAAAAAGATAAGTGGAATTGATTACTAATTTGACATGATTGTGTTAGATTGTTACCGAGCAGCAAACTGGCCAGAAAATCCAGATCGTGACGGCACTTGATCATAATACACAAGGCAAGCAGTTCATTCTGACAAATCACGATGGCTCTACCCCAAGCAAAGTCATTCTGGCCAGGCAAGATTCCACTCCAGGGAAAGTTTTCCTCACTACTCCAGATGCAGCAGGTGTTAATCAGTTATTTTTTACAACTCCTGATCTGTCTGCACAACATCTCCAGGTAAATAACTTTAGAGTGTCTTTTCATCTTACACTTGAAAGAATTAAAAACCACATCATAAGTATAAGTCCTACTGTTAATACATTATGTCCTACATGGTCTGTAGGAAAAAAATGTTGCATAAAATTATGTGCTGTGCAGATTATCTGTGGTGACTGCCCTCTCCTATATGCCACTGTACTTTTCCTCACACACCCTCACATCCATATATTTTCTAGGGGTTCTTCGTTGCGTATAGTAAGATCCACTCTGGCTAGTTTGTCCAGGAAAGTGTTTCATAAAGGGTATAGAGAACTCACAGAATTACTGGGAAGGCTGAAGCTACAGCTCCAGGTCAGGTTTCCAAGAACAACCACTCCGACATGCTGCAGAACCGGCTTCTAAGAGACCTGCTGCTTCTGCACGGTTAGGAAGCTGCCAGATGAGGAGCCTCTGCTGTGGTAGCGGCACTTCCCAAGACCACGCTGCCTGGGCAACAAGAAGCTGCCAAAACCAGAAGTCGGTATTTGGCTGCATCTTTGTCACTTTGCCTCCTTGGTTGTCATCTCTGTCTTCCGTGATGTAGCAGACAGTTTTATCCCCACCGTCTGCTCTGACACTGGGAGTCAGTCAGTGGTCTAGATTAACTGCACATCATTTTAATTTTTGCTAGTTACGTATTTTTCAAAGAGTTAAGGCTCATACACACTGCATGCCTGTGATAATGTAGATATTATCACTGCTGGTTGCTGTGATTGAACACAAATCCAGCAAACCCTTAAGTTTGCCTTTGGAGACTTCTTGGTGGAGTGCCTGCTTAAAATTGAATTCTCTATTTTGTGATGAAAACCTGATCAAAGAACATTCCTTTTAGGATTGAAAAACTAATTTATAAAATACAAAATTTTGGGGCGCCTGGGTAGTGCAGTTGTTAAGCGTCTGCCTTCGGCTCAGGGCGTGATCCTGGCGTTCTGGGATCGAGTCCCACATCGGGCTCCCCCGCTGGGAGCCTGCTTCTTCCTCTCCCACTCCCCCTGCTTGTGTTCCCTCTCTCCCTGGCTGTCTCTCTGTCACATAAATAAATAAAATCTTTAAAAAAAAAATACAAAATTTTGCTTGTATATCCTGATAGATTGTTTATTCTTCTAATTGCATTATTTATATTTCTTTTAGAAACAGCTAGTAAAAAGTGGATGGGATTTATAAGGAGTTATTTTATCAACAAGACAAGTCACTAAAAAAATATATAACATCATGAATACCTTAATTTCTTTTTATCAACAGATTTGATTTTTTAGAACAGTTTCATAGTTACAGAAATATTGAGCAGTTAGTACAGAGTTTCCATATAACCTCTCAACACACAATTTCTCCTATTAACATTTTACATTAATATGATACCTTTATTATGATTAGTGAACTAATTTTGATGTTAACTAAAATCCGTAGATGTTTTTAGCTTTCCCTGATTTTTACCTAATATTCTTTTTGGTTCCAGGATACCATATTACATTTAGTCATCATGTCTTCTTAGATTCCTGTTAGCAGTGACAGTTTCTCAGACTTTCCTTGTATTTGATGACCTTGACGATTTTGAGGTGTACTGGTCAGGTATATTGTAGATGGCCCTGCTATGGGGACTTGGACTAATGTTTTTCTCATGATTAGACTGGGGTTGTTGGTTTTGGTGAGGAGGATCACAGAGGTTAAGTGCCATTTTCATCACATCATATCACGTGTACTTACTCTCATCATGTTTTATAACTGGTGACATTGATCTTGACCACCTGGCTGAAGTAGTGTGTATCAGATTTCTCCACTGTAAAGTTATTTTTTAAAAAAAAATAATTCTCTGTTTTAAGAAAAAAAGATAATATTGGCACTTTGCCTACTTTATGGATCACCTCTCAGGGCAAAGAAAAAGAAATAGGTCTAGGATAGAATTCCCCTGAGCCAAGAAGATTGGATTTCTGATCTAGTGACCTAAAGCACGTGAGCAAGTCCCTTAATCTCTCAATATTTCTCCTACCCTTAGGAATAATAGCAGATGAAGATTAGCACCATTCACAATAGATGTGCTATTAAGGAAAAGAGTGATGCCTTTCATAGATGCTTTCAAAGGACAGCTTTTTGTTGTTGTTGTTAAGTTTCTCTTAAAGACTAATTTTTATCATGATATAAGAAGAAATGATGCCATTGTAACATAGCAAGGGACAGCATTGTTAAGGACTGTTTGAAGTTTTTAAAATCAGAATTACTCCTAAAGGCATTCACACCCCTAAGAGAAGAAAAAGAGTCCAAGTGGAGGGTTATTTTCTGGGTTGTTTTAAAGCCAGGGGAAGATGATATGGTGAATGCCCTATCACATTTTTGAGATTGAATTAATTTGTTCACGTTTCAAAAGATTGAAAGGAAATGATAAAAAGGTTGAAGAGGGTTTGTAATTTGCCCAAGGCCTTTCCACCCAGTTCTACTAGCTTGCTACCGTTTATCAGAATCTGCAGTCCAGGCTGTCTACGACTACACCTGATCCAAATCTTAGACAACTCACTGATGAAAAGTTTTATCAGTCATTTCCATAATTATAAGTAAATAACTCAAAAAAGTTTTAACTACTTTTCTATTTAAAAAATTAAGTTATCTTTATATGCTGTTATAGCTTATTTTACCATGTGAAAAAAATTTTGAGCTGTTCAAAGACATGTCATGATAGGGCTAATAACTGCTGCAGTAATTTGATGTAAGTAATCAAATCAAAGTAATTTGATGTGTTGAATGAATAACGAATAATAAGTGCTTAATAGGTAAGATACATTAGGTACTCATGTATTTGAGTACTTAACAGTGTTTAATGAGATTGTTATGGAACAAATTTAAAAGGTATTCTTCCTATCTTTCCTTTTAATATTGAAATTTTCACTTACGTATAAAGAAAATTAACAATAGTTTAATTGATATATGTATAATAGAGTTCAAAATTTCAGAATAACTTACAAGAAAGAAAGCAATAACTAAGACTGGCTGTTCTTTTGTTTTACTTAAGAGCATTATTAACAAATTATTGTTTTGTTTTTTGTTTTGGGGGGTTTTCTTTAGCTCTTAACAGATAATTCTTCCCCAGACCAAGGACCAAATAAGGTTTTTGATCTTTGCGTAGTATGTGGAGACAAAGCATCAGGTAACATTTTAAAAACAACCTTCTATATGTGTTGTGTTATTAAAATAACTACCACACTACCATGTTTCTTCTTCTGAAAGTAAAAAGAAAAGAGCATGTTGTTTTTATGGTTCATATTTGAAGCCTATAAATTTAACTGATTTTTCCCCCAAAGCTTTTTATTCACCTAAAGATTTTTTTTTACTTGAATGCAATTTAATTTGATCTTGCAGTGACATAAAATGCACGTTTTGAAGAATTGCGAAAAACAGTTTTGCTTTAAAAAAAAAAAAAAAGATTTGTTCATTTATTTGGGTGGCAGGGGTGGGGGGTTGCCAGAAAGAGAGGGAGAGAAACTCAGGCAGACTCCACGCTGAGCACAGAGCCTCATACAGGGCTCATTCTCATGACCCTGAGATCACAATCTGAGCTAAAACCAAGAGTCAGGGTCTTAACCAACTGTGCCACCCAGGTGCCCCAAAGAGTTTTGCTTTTTAAATGTGAACTGAATATGTGGAAATTTTTCTTGAAAGTAAAATCAGTTTTGTCAAAGGAATTGCTTAAAAATGAGTTGTGGTCCTTAATAACACATAACATTAAGTTGTTCACTTACCTGCTGAGCCCTGTTGCTAGTCCAGGAATATAGAATAACTTGAATTAATGAGGTGGAAAAGCTCTGGTTACTCTTTATTTAATACTGCGCATAGCTGAGCAGCATTTCTCCAAGTACTATTACTAGTACTCAGGGTTATGTCATTTTAGTTACATTCCTTGTTACTTTATGTGAGGAAAGCACCTGTGTTCACTCATATATAATCTTTAATCTTTTCTATAGCTTCATTGCAAAAATCTCCACTACAGCTTTTCCCAGAATATGTTCAATTTAATAGATGTTGTATCAAAGAAAGGGCCCGTGAAGTGGTAGGTTAATCAAAATGTGACAGATTTCTCCAGAAATTTAAAAAGTGGAACCCATGGGGCGCCTGGGTAGCACAGTCGTTAAAGCGTCTGCCTTCGGCTCAGGGCGTGATCTTGGCGTACCGGGATCGAGTCCCACATCAGGCTCCTCCGCTGGGAGCCTGCTTCTTCCTCTCCCACTCCCCCTGCTGTGTTCCCTCTCTCACTGGCTGTCTCTCTGTCACATAAATAAATAAAATCTTAAAAAAAAATAAAAATAAAAAGTGGAACCCACAATGAGAAGAGATTACTATAGGGGTACCTGGGAGGCTCAGTTGATTAAATGTCTGACCCTTGATTTCAGCTCCGGTCATGATCTCAGGGTCATGAGATTGAACCCCATGGAGGCTCTGTACTGGGTGTGTAGCATGCTTAAGGTTCTTTCTCTCCTTCTCCCTCTGTCCTCCCCCCCCCCCAAGAGAATACTGTGCTCAAATACTAATTGATAGATCTTTTTTTAGAGCAGAATTTTAAGAATAAAATATCCTTAAATAATATAGAAAAGAATTATAATTTGTAAGTGATCTCAGAAGTGAAAATATTTTTTACTTATGGTACTATGGGTTGTTTTGCTTTTCCTCTTGCCGAAATTTTCCATATCATTGTTAAGGTTACTTTACAGAATTAAAAATTCATATTATTTAATATAGTTATCAAAGAATATGGTTGTTTCATTCTCTGTTTAGTAACTCTTAAAAATTATTTTCATGTCACAAACTCAAAAATCTCTGTTTCATCACATATATTGTTGTTACTTAAAGGGAAGTAGTGGGCTTATTTCCATTTCTGTTCTAAAATATGTGACTTTTGTGTTTTCTTAAACATCTGTCTCTAGGACGTCATTATGGAGCAGTAACCTGTGAAGGCTGCAAAGGATTTTTTAAAAGAAGCATCCGAAAAAATTTAGTTTATTCATGTCGAGGATCTAAGGACTGTATTATCAATAAACACCATCGAAACCGCTGTCAATACTGCAGGTTACAGAGATGTATTGCGTTTGGAATGAGACAAGACTGTATGTATTAGCTTTAAAGGAGAAAATAATTTTAAGAATTCAGGCAGCCTCTAGAAGTATATCAAAATTAACACAATATGTCAATATATGTGCTTTTTAATTTACAATTTTCCAGCTAACAGTTTAGAAATGTGTATACATATGCATGTATTTTTTATTCATTCAACGACGTATCGATTGAGCGCCTATATGCTGTGCATGTATGTATGTTTGAACATGGTTTTTTAAAAAAGCACAACTAACTAGATACCAGTTTAGTTTTCGATTAAACTACTAAGGTGATAAGTAGGGTCGCTAATATTGATTGAGCTCTCACCATGCCTAACTCTGTGTATAGCATATGAATTAACTTATTTATTCTCATAGCAAAACTCCATGCAGTAGGTACTACTCTTACCCATTTTACATTTGAGTAAACAGATTGAGTAACTTGCCCAAGGTCACATAACTAATAAGTGGCGGAACTTGGATCTGAATCTTGGCAGATTTTTTTTTCTCAGAAAATATACATTTAACAACAAAACTATGCTATCTCCTAAGTATCATGAAATAAAATTCCTATAAAATAAGTGACATATACTACCTATATTTTATAAGTGAAGATTAAACAGTTGAATTACTTCTTAAAAATCTCCCTGCCCTTAACTAAAAAAAGATTTAACTTTTTGTGGCTATTAGTATTGTTTTCAGTTGGTCAAAAAAAAAATTTTTTTTAACTCTCACACAGATAGGTAAGAGACTCCTAACTTCAGTTTTTCCTTCTTGACAGCGAGCTTTTAAAAAATAAGAATTTCTCTACATTTCTGCCACAGCTGGGTCAGGGAGAGAAAAGAGAACAGGAGATGTAAATTACTACTCTGAAGCAACTTTGTTGAAGTTAGAAATAATTTTGAAGATTAAGAATTATCTTTAGAGTTCACTTATGGTAACTGTCTCCTATGAGCAGCATTGCTGACCAAAAGGTTACATTTATAATTGCCTATAAATCCCGCATTGTGATGTAATAGTTCAATGCATTTTTGTAGCTGTTCAGTGTGAAAGAAAACCTATTGAAGTATCACGAGAAAAATCTTCCAACTGTGCCGCTTCAACAGAAAAGATCTACATCCGAAAAGACCTTCGAAGTCCATTAGCTGCAACTCCAACTTTTGTAACAGATAGTGAAACTGCAAGGTATAGTAAAAACAAGCAAAACAGACATTAAGTAGCTGGTCATTTGTTTTTCTTCCCAGTGAAACTAAGGCTAAAATTTGTACTTGTTTGTTACAGGTCAGCAGGACTGTTAGATTCAGGAATGTTTGTGAATATTCACCAGTCTGGAATAAAAACTGAGTCAACTGTGCTGATGACACCAGATAAGGTGTGTTTAGTGCAATTAATTTAAAGCTTAAAATTTTTTAAGCTTTTAATATTTTTTTCCTTTTCTTAATCTCCACTGTTACTTTGGTTAATTGATTTGATCTTAAATATTCCCTGTTACACATTGCTTTTTTCCTTTTAAAATAAATGATCAACTATTTGATAGTGTCAAATGACAGCTAAAACAATTCAGTAAAAAATGTGATGCCTTTATTCAAGGGAAAACAATCCATAGATGAGGAGAGCACTCTTGCTGAGGGATTTTGGGCAAGAGTGAGTTTTAGAGAACATTAGAAGCAGCAATATGGAAATGGCCTTATTGGCTAGGAGCTTGAAGATTTCCTTGTAAGGCTAGTGGGTCCTGTTTCTAAGGGTAAGGTGAGCTAGTTAAAGCAGAGTTGCAGATTGTGATTGGTGTATGTTAGGTTTCCTTGACAGGTGTTTCCTGTAAGTGCATGCTGACTTGGGTTTAGATTTGTGACCAGGATAGCCTCCATTTTGTGTGTCCTCATATATGAATAACTATCAGTAGAAAAGTTCATTATTCTACTAGGACAATTATAGCTTCGAAATGAAAGTGACAGACAAAAGTCTTCTAGGTTTCTTTCATCTCGAAAGTCCTCAGAAATAGAAATTTATATTAACTGCAAGATTCTTTTTTTTTTTTGTAAGATTTGCTTATTTATTTTAGAGAGAGAGAGAGCATGAGCAGGAGGGGCAGAGGGGGAGGGAGAGAGAATCTCAAGCAGACTCCGTGCTGAGCGTGGAGCCCAACTCAGGGCTTGATCTTATGACCAAGGTTACCCAACCTGAGCTGATCACAACCTGAGCCGAAACCAAGAGTTGGATGCTTAATTAGCTTTGCCACCCAGGCGCCCCAAGTACAAAATTCTTAATATTTCTTTTATGCTTCCCTTCAGATTTTATAGTAACAAAATACTTAAAATATTTCAGGTGAAGAGAAATTCATAGCCCACCTTTTACTCAAAACATTGACTTGAGTCAAGAGTAGGAATAGGATTGCAAGAGCTTTCATTTTGTGTCTAAGTTATCTGGTTTCTCTTAAAGGTTGGAGTCCTTTATCGAGCAAGGAGTCTCAAGGAAAAAAAGTTTATTTAGATGGAGAATGTGGAATTTCTGCAGTGTTCAGAAACCCCTTATGAGAACGAAAAGCAATTTCTCCTGAAGACTCATGTCTAGAAACAGATTTTAGGGAGCCTATGATTAGTATTTCTCTCAGCCTGTGATGTGATCTGGTTTCATATAACCTATAAGATTATTCATTCTACTTATGGCCAGATTTATTATATATTTAATTGTTTGATATTCTTAAGGTACTCTTAATACTTGAGCTCTGGAATCAAATTTCATCTGCCACTTACTAGCTGCATAACCTTGGGCAAGTTATTTGACCTCTCAGTGCTTCAGTTTCCTTCCTCATCTGTAAAATAGGGCAAATAAGAGTGTCCGACCATGGGCTTTAGCATTTTGTTACTAAGTGGGGAGATTTGACCTTTTACCATATATTTTGGAATTATAAGATTTTGCTTTGCCTTGTATATGTGAATCAAGGTTAGAATGGTAGTTAGGATTGCACTGACGTATTACCTCCTTTAGGAAAAGAAGATAAGTTTTCTATATGTCTTTGTATTAAATTATAATAACAACCTTGTGTGGTGTTTCTGACAAACAGTCTCAAAACTGTCAAGTTACGAGATAAGGTCTTTTCACATTGCCTAAGAGTCTTCATTGACAAAAACTTAAAAATCTTAGCTAGATAGGCATGTTATAAAATGGAAGAGAATATATGTGTTTAAGTTTTAGTTGAAAATTAAAACACTTAAAAATGTTAAAATGGAAGAGAATATATGTGTTTAAGTTTTAGTTGAAAATTAAAACACTTAAAAATGTTAACTCTTGTAACCTGGAACAGTGGTTAGAGCATAGGCTTTCATCAGACCTGACTTCCCAGTCTTCTGCTGGAGTGACCGTGGAAAATTCTTGTCAGTAATAAAGGGATGATGATTCCTATTTACAGGATTGTTATGAGGATTAAATAAAATACATTTATAAGTAGGAACCAAGAAGAACTCCACAACTGGTAGGTTTCTCAGGAAATGATTCTAGGACCATTCAGTAATTTGGGAAGCACAAAAGTTGTTTCATTCTGTTCACTAAAATCAATTTCACATAAACTGGTGAATTGATATAACATGAAACATCAAGGAAACATGTATTTTCTTAGTATTAAAAACACTAAAAACCATAAAGGAAGAATTTAATTCCATTAAAGGATTCTGTCAATTGGCCATAGAAGGCAACTGAAGGGACCTCATTAGGTTAGGATGGAATAATTTGAGTATTTAAAAAAGAATGATCCATTTAAGCACATCAAATACATAAAAATCTATGACTTTAAAATGGTACTTAAAACTCACCTGTCACCAGTAGAGGTGCTAAGGGCATTGACTCATTGCTCTGAAAATTGATAAATTAAGGAAAAATCAAGCATCTATCTGCCTTTCCTACAGAAATTATATTTCTGGATAGTCAAAGAGTTAAGGAGAGAGAATACTTTTTCACAAAATAATTATAGCTAATTAGTGAATAAAGAATATATACATCACTAACAAAAATAAAAGCTAAAGACAAGTGGGGAAAATATGCAATGTATAGCAGAAGCCCATTATCTTGGGCGCCTGGGTGGCTCAGTTAGTTAAGCATCTGCCTTCTGCTCAGATCGTAATCCCAGAGTCCTGGGATCAAGTGCCGACTCAGGCTCCCTGCTCTGCAGGGAGTCTGCTTCTCCCTCTGCCCCTCCCCCAATTTGTTCTCTCAATCTCTCTCTCTCTCTCTCTCAAATAAATAAATACATAAAATCTTAAAAGAAAAAAAACAAAAAACATTATCTTAAATATGTAAAGAGATTTTTCACCTACATAGCACCTGGTATTTAACACATTTAACACAGTGGCTGGTGAAAGTTGGCATTCTAAGAATTCTGTTCAGTAATACATTTACCTTTTTTTCTCTTTTCACTGCTATTAGTTTAATATATTCCGTATAACTTTATAGTTCGTATAATAAGTTTTAGAAATTGTCAGAATTTTAATTCTAAAAAAACTTAAAAGATATCTAAGATCCTTTCACAGAGGAAGGGATTGTTGATATGAATAGATTAGTCATTAAGTACAGTTCTTGGTTTAATGTAATTTTTATGTAAGCATTTCCTAGGAAATGTACCCGATGCTTTTAAACTTACATTTTCCTCAGGAAGTTTCTAAAAGCTCAGAGCTCTTTGATTTTATTTTATAGGTTTCATTTATCTTAAGTAGAGTGCTTTAATTTTGGCATTTCATAATCTAGAATTGGATATTCAGACAAAAAGTTCTCTGATACCAATTTGCAGATTTAAATACTATTTTTTTTTTTTTTTTTTAAGGCTGAATCATGTCAGGGAGATTTAAGTACATTGGCCAGTGTGGTTACATCATTAGCAAATCTTGGAAAAACTAAAGATCTTTCTCAGAATAGTAATGAAATGTCTGTGATTGAAAGCTTAAGTAATGGCGATACCTCTTTATGTGAATTTCATCAAGAAATGCAGACCAATGGTGATGTTTCAAGGTAAGGTCTGTTTTGATCTTATTAGTATGTCTTAAAATATTCTTATGTTGAACATGATTTACAGAAGTTTCAGAAAATAATTTCTGTTAGACTTAGAAAATTTAAAGCATGGTAAGTTTTAACTGAAAAAGTGCATTCAGCGTACAATGTTATTCAGCAGGTTACATTGTAAATAATGAGCAATAAATGAATATTATAAGATTAGAAATGTATTCATAAAATTTAAGAATTTTTTCTTGCTAATGGTGTTATTTTATCTTCTGTGTACTTAAACATTTGTCTTACCCTAGGCATTCATGTTCATTTTCCCCACCAATTTTTCAAGATGAAAATAGATTTAAAAGACTTAATTGAATCAACTACCATTTTAAGTTATACTTCATGAAACTTGTATGAGAATTCTATTTTTCATTCTCTTGATGTTAGTACATGGGATGTAAACCTGGATCTCTTGAGGCTTTTTTCACATTGTTCATCATCTAAATGTTGAGGAACCTGCCTTTAAGAGTCTCTTAAGAGTACTTTCTTGAACATAAGATTTTAAGGAACTGTAAAAGGCCTCTCCTCTCATTGAAAAATATGGGGAGCTATTTTAAATAATTATTTGCTGACAGTTCATTATTTGCCATCCTAATCTCAAATTCTTACATATTAGATGTACCTGTGTTAACGGAAGTTTTAAAATATTTTCTGAATTTTTAAATAAAATTAAAATCTGTGTTGTGTAGAAAGCAGTCAAGTTGACCTACGTTCTTGCCCTTATTCTTTATAAATACCTTCTGTATGTAAAGTAAATGGGCTGTTATCTTGTAGTATCAAATGTGTAACTTGTAAAAGCATATTTTTAGACCAAAGTAAAAGGGTTTTTCCTCCTGGTAATTACATAGAAATCTTTTAAAGACTTTAATTCTCTGATAATACATTAATATAATATGGCTTTTCATACTATGCATATTGAAGTTTGACTTGTTGCTTTTGGAAACAGGTATAGATATCACCGAAATAGAGTAATCAGTGATACACCAAAGTTCTGTATTCTCAATAACTTTTTTAGGCCTAAATCTTCTACAATTTTATGTAGAATTTTTATTTTATTGTGGAAATTGACCAAGCTTACAGCATCTGATGTCTCCTAATAGGGCATTTGACACTCTTGCAAAAGCATTGAATCCTGGAGAGAGCACAGCCTGTCAGAGCTCAGTAGAGGGCGTGGAAGGAAGCGTACACCTAATTGCTGGAGACTTGAGCATAAATTACATCGAGAAAGAGGGGCCACTTCTCAGCGATTCACATGTAGCTTTCAGGGTATTTCCATATTTTTTAATATAATGTTTATGTTGTGTTATCCATTTTGATTTTAATCTTCCCTATAGAAATCAAAGTATATTTGTTGTGCTTTTAAAGTCAGAAATATTCCTGATAGAATTCAAAATAGCAGCTGAAACATGCACATCTGGCTATATAAAGTAATGGCTCAATAAAGCATCCTGTTTATAAATCATGGTTATAATATTGATTAGTGGTTTTAAGTCTATAAAAGCTAGCTTTTAGAACATTTAGACATAAGTTTCGGATGTTGTTAACTCTATGTATTGACTTTCATCGTGTTTGTATACACCGGTTTTGTTCAGTGCTTTAGTGTAAACCAGTATGTGAGACCCAGTTATTCTTACCACGGTAACATTTATTATGTATTGCCCTAATTAGCTAGCTCTCAGTATCAAGAATGTAAAAATTTAATACATTTTAATTTTTGGCTTTTAACTTTTTACATTTTAACCATTTTGGAGGAGGTACATTTGTAGTTTCTCTTTTGCTCCCCCAAATACATTAGTTTATGATGGAAATAATACATATAGAATATTAGAAAATAACTGTGTCATTCAAATAATGTTCGGACTACAGGTATAGATACACTGATCATTGAGGCCCTACATTAAGACTTTGATGTTTTGACCCCTCCATTTTAACCACTCTTTATCTTCTCTCTGCCAGCTATGAGTACTGTCAGCAAATCGTATGCAAAGTGATTAAAAGTATATAGGAGATTTCAGGGGCGCCTGGGTGGCACAGCGGTTAAGCGTCTGCCTTTGGCTCAGGGCGTGATCCTGGCGTTATGGGATCGAGCCCCACATCAGGCTCCTCTGCTATGAGCCTGCTTCTTCCTCTCCCACTCCCCCTGCTGGTGTTCCCTCTCTCGCTGGCTGTCTCTATCTCTGTCTAATAAAATAAAAATAAAATATTAAAAAAAAAAAAAAGTATATAGGAGATTTCAATTAGCAATACACAGCAGTCCTGAAATACCTGAAGGAAATTGTATATAACTTTACCGTAGATTATAAGTTTCCACAGGTTTCTAATAAAAATATAAACAGTTGTCAAATAGTGGTTTGTGTGACTGCTACAAATAACATAAATCTAACATTGGCTAAAACCACATACGATAAAACTTACATTAGTAAAATTTGACTTGGTAGAAAAGTAGCCACAGAGAAAACTCAGTGACTTAATAAATTGCTGTAATTTGATATAGTCAGTAAAACAAAACAGTGAAACCAATCTTCATGTAGAATTTTACCAAAGATAACCTACATGGAAAAAATTAGAAATGTTTTATTTGTACTGTATGAAAATTTTTTGTGGGGCCTGTAAGAAAAGATAATGGGAATAATCGTCATCCTTAAAAATTATGGTAGGAGCTATGGACGAGGGTGGAGCGAGGCAAATCTGATTTTTCCCCATTGCTCTTTTTTATTCTAAATAAAAGACGTGCTTTTGTTGTCTTACACTTTTATTTTCTACCTTCCTGTAGAAAATAAAAGGCCTTTTTTAATTGTTGATGCTGGTCCTCAAAATGTTTGATTCTTTTAGATATTTGTTACAGACAGATGAGTGAGGCAAATTAGAACTTTTTCCTGTCTCTGGAATTGGTTTTTTTCCATACAGTCTTTGACCTTCTGTTCTCTGGGTGTCCTCAGAATCAGCACTGTGAAGTTTCTTGGTCTCCTGACAAAGGCAGCTTCTTCTTTCTCTGATGCTTGTTTACACCCTTTGTGAAATCAAGAGTTTTACTTTTACCTCACTTCCCAGCTGAGTACTTTTGTAGTTGGCTTTCTCATTGAGGTTTTACAGTCATGAGTTTCAAAACCTGACATCTGTAATCAAATCTCAATTCTCTCTTAACAACTGAGCTAAATAGCATTTTGTTCCTGACTTGCATTTTTATTATGGTGTAGTTTGCAGCATGCTTTCATGTATACATTCTTACATTTGAGCCTTGATCACAGTTGGTTGTGAAGGTTTGGATTTTTATTGTCGTTTTGTGAATGAAAAAAGATTTGGAGGTTTTCAGTGTCATGTTCAAAACAATCCAAACAGAAAGGAGAAATAGTCTAATAATGCATCTTGGAATTTGGTCTGGAGAATCTAGGACAACAAAAATATTAAATATTTTTATTAAATTTCAGAGTTTTTGGTGTGATTTCATGTACTTTATTCTTGATTCTTGCAATTTGATTACATAGATCATCAAAGGGGATAGAATTCCCATTTAGAAATAAGTGTATGAGACAGAGGTAGGTGATTTCCAAAACTGTTCTCTCATGTGTATCATCTCAGTATTAAAACCATAGTCCTTCTGGTCGCCGTGTTTGATGTTGGGGGGAGTCATCATCATTCTCCCCACGCCTCACTGCCCTGCATTCCCTGTTGAATCCTAACCATTCTTTTGCTTGAATTTCTCCCTTCGTCTTCATTTTTATCACCATATTTCAAGGCCTTTTAAATTTTCTTACCTAAACTGTTAGAGTAATATCTTTGCTTCCAATCTCTTCATCTTGTCCTGTGCCCTAGTAACAGAATGATGTTTGTCAAAAATCAGCCCAGTTAATGGGGCACCTGGGTGGCTCAGTCCGTTAAGCGTCTGTCTTCAGCTCAGGTCATGATCACAGGGTCCTGGGATCAAGCCGCTTAGTCAGGCTTCCTGCTCAGTGAGGATCCTGCTTCGCCTTCTTCCTCTGCCCGACTCTGCACTTTGTGTGTGTGTGTGTTTGTGTGTGTGTGTGTGTGCACGCGCGCACACGTAGCCCCCCCCAATAAATAAAATCTTAAAAAAAAATCAGCCCATTTATGTTACTCTGCTACCTAAAAGCCTTCATTAGCTTCCATTGCCTATCTGAGATAAAGTCCATGACCTTTTAGGACCTTCCACATTCTGATTCAGTAGCCCATCATTTATCAGAAATGCCATCCCTTTCTTAGCCCTTTCTGTAGCTCATTCTGTTTCCGTTTTATTCTTCTATTGAAGCCTCAGCACTTAGGTTAGTACCTTACAGTGAAATCTCAGTTGGGGCACCTGGCTGGCTCAGTTGGTAGAGTATGTGACTCTTGATTTTTGGGTTGTGAGTTTGAGCCCCATGTTGGGGGTTGAATTTACTTTTTAGAAGAAAAAAGAAAGAGATCTCAGTAAGCATTTGCTGAATTATGTGTAATCTGGGGTCACGCAGCAAATTAATGACATGTTGGAAGTAGAATTCAGATGATCTAACTCAAGTCAAATGACTTTTTTAAAGTTCTGTCATTTAGCTTATTAACAGAATTACAGAAAGTGCTAGAAAGGTAATGGTAGACAAGTAACTTATAAAATGGGTAGCCAAGTTTGGTTATGTCAACACTCTTTTAAAAATCATCTCAATATATTAGGGCACCTGGGTGGCTCAGTCAGTTAAGTATCCAAGTCTTCATTTCATGGTCATGAATTTGAACCCTGTGTTGGACTCCATGCTGGGGGTGAAGCCTACTTTAAAAAAAAAAAAAAATCATCTCAATGTACTGAACATGTATAATTTTAAAAATGTGTGTAATTCAATTTGTAAACCTAAAAGTCCACAGGCATTTGGGGAAGCTCTTTAACATCATTAGTAGAAACTCATCTTCTCTAGATAGAGGAAGAAATCTTTGTCTTTGCAATCTAGAAGACTTGTTGAATAAATTCTTGTTTTTTAAGCCAGCACTGATGCTAGAGGTGTATCTTGCTTTAAGAAAATTAAGTATTAAAACAGATAAATTATGAGATATTTCTTCTCTTTATAATACAGCATGGCATTCTTTTAAATAATGAATTCCTCTAGTATATATTGCAAATGATTTCAATTTTATGATTAAAGCATAGAGTTTTCAACATTACCACCACTGTTGTGTCAGTCAAGGTGCATCTGTATCTTTTAGCCCTTATGTCTAATTTTTAATACTGTAACTATTTTACTTTCTTTAAAGTGAGTAAACTGTTTAAACAACTGTTGTTGTTTTGCATCTTACTTACTCCAAACCTCTAAAACTAGTAATCTCTGGTAATTCCCCTGATCTTTCAGGCTTTTTACCCCTACTCCCCCCCCTCCCGGGCAGTTTTGAAAAGATATGATAGTTCCCAGATTGTTTTTTATATACTTACGTATAGAAACAATTGCATCCTGATAATTACATTTAAGATGTTTAATATCTGCTTGCCGACGGTTCTCTTAAGATTCTCTTTAAATAGTGGCATTTTAATTTGCTGCTCCAGTAAACATTTCTCAAGCATTTAAAAAGTATTCTCAGGGTGCCTGGCTGGCGCAGTCGGTGGAGTGTGCAACTCTTAATCTCAGGGTTGTGAGTTCAAGCCCCACGTTGGGTGTAAGGATTACTTAAAAATAAAATCTTCAAAAAAAATTTTTTTTTAAATAAGAAATATTCTCCTCAGGGCACCTGGGTGGCTCAGTCAATTGAGTGTCTGCCTTCGGCTCACGTCATGATCCCGGAGTCCCGAGTCCCAGGATCGAGCCCTGCATTGGGCTCCCTGCTCAGTGGGGAGTCTGCTTCTCCCTCTGCCCCTCATCCCACTCATGCTCACTCTCTCTCTCGCTCTCTCTCAAATAAAATCTTAAAAAAAAATATATATATATATATATATACTTCTCATACATGGAATTTCAACTATTGATTTCTCTTGTTTTATTAGTTGGCACCATTTATAAATAGATAAACCATTTGTGGCTAGTAATGAACAAAGGCAGTTAATGTCTTTTACATTTTTATCCATCATTTCTGGAGAACTTTTTTATCATTTTGATGAAAACCTTTTGATCTGTTGGGTATCATAGACACCTTTGAGAATCTGATTAAAGCTATCCATTCCCCAGAAAAATACGTACGGGTACGTACACCTACTCTACCCCTAAGGTAGCCACTCTTAACTGTGTGGTAGAGCTGCTTCTGTCCTTTTTATATGTACATATGTGTATACACACACATACACACAAGGTCCCTTTCACTTTAACATAAATTGGGTCATCTACATATTGTTTCATAGTTTTTCCACTTAGATGTCTGTGAGGTATTTTTTTTTTCCTATCCCATTGCATCTCAATTCATGAATTTTAATGCCTATAAAGTACTCTATAGCATAGATTATTTTCCTTCATGATAGAAATTTAGGTTAGTGTTTCTTACGGATGAAATTACATTTCATTTATAGCAATGAAAATTTAACAAGCTTTTCAAAAATGCTTTTAGAAATGTTTTGATGTGGGATATTTATTTTCAACAGTTGACATGCACTTACAATAACTACCTGAGGTCAGCAGTACAAACTGACAGCCTGTGAGTATTATAGCCACAGACACATTTTGTTTTACCTGTAGATTAAATGGGGAGATTTCACACAGAACCTGCTCTTTGAAAAATAGAGCACGCAGTCCTTAGTCCAAATTGCCATGTGATTTCAGAATATGGAATTCGAGGCACAGCTGTGCCCTTTATCTGGGAGTATGCACTTCCCAGATGGCACCAGCAGGCCCACTTCCCTCATTATTCTCCTGACCCTATACGATTTGAATTTGTTATTCCCCATAGCCTGCGTGAAAGGAACATTTAACATATAGGAGTGCTTCTTAAACTGAACTCGTTATATACCATTATTGATAAAGGAAGAGAAGAAAGGAAAAAAAGCACATTGTTAGACCGAAACAGAAATAACTTTTAAAAACACTACCAGAGAATGTCATAATTGATATTTATTAAATGGGATTCTAACTGTCTGAATATTGCTTTGTTAGCAACTATGATCTACTCATTCTAAATCCTGTTTTCAGCTGTAAAATCCAGTAACTTGGATTATTTCAAGATTTGCCTTTTGGTGAATATATCAAACTCATATTTGATATGTTTACATGTAACTTTTTCAAAGAAATTATCATTTAGAGATAATTGACCTCAGTCCCTGTTCACACTAGCTCACCATGCCTTCTCCTATGCCTGAGTACCTGAATGTGCACTACATTGGGGAGTCTGCCTCCAGACTGCTGTTCTTATCAATGCACTGGGCACTTTCGATTCCTTCCTTCCAGGCTCTAGGGTAAGTGTTTTGAAGTCCTTGAGTATAAATGTGATTTTATCGCACAAATATATACTAAGCAAGAAATTTTATTTTGGATGGATTTGCATTAAAGGGGAAAAAAATGGTATAACGTTATTAAGTCTTTTTATTTATGTGACAAATTATGGCAGTTAGTATTTTCTTATATTTACGTAGGAAGAGTATCAATGTTTCATAATTTGACTGAGTTAATAATTCAAACGGAATATATGCAGTGGAGCTGATAAATCATGGCCAGCATTTGTAATAGGCTGTCTTTGCCCTGAAGTTAGGGAGGCTGGAGGTATGCCCTGGGTTTGTCGTCCCCCCCCCCCCCCACCGAGCCCTGCTGTTTCAGTGTCCATCTCAGGCATGTTCATAAGGAGCTGAAATTTGCATACAGTGGATGTTTCAGTGGAAAACTATTGTTTTCCAATCTGTGGTTCCAAAAAGTGGGGAAGGGGGAGAAAATGTAGACCCCATAGTACCACAGTGATCATTTGGAAATACCTACCACTAAGGAACACATCAGTAATCTGTATTACATCTGTATTACCTGAAGTTTGCCAAATTTGTTTAGATTGCGTTAAAGTAACTGGTATGAAGAGGCAACGAGATCATGGAAACAGTTAAGCTCATAGTTAGAAAACTGTTTTTCTAGTCACAGGGCCCTACTCACCAATATGATTTCATAAATAACGTGCTTTCGTATCCTGTTCTTCTGTTCTCCCATTTGCCAAATAGGAATGATAACTGTCCATCCTTTAATTCTACAGAATATTTTATAATATGACTAAGAAATATCTCAGTCATGACTTTAAAAAGCATACACGGGCGTGCCTGGGTGGCCCAGTCAGTTAAGCCTTGGGCTCTTGATCTCAGCTCAGATCCTGATGCTCAGGGTCATGAGTTCAAGCCCCATGTTGGGCTCTGCACTGGGCATGGAGCCCCCTTAAAAAAAAAAAAAGCACACATAGAACCCCACTATAATTTGGTGTTTGGTATACCGTGCATTAAATCACATACTTAACATAATTACATAGATTGAAAGCCTGATGTAGAGTAGTTAGCCTTTAGAACTATTGTTAGCCCTTTCTCTCAAAGAACATTTAGTTTTCAGAATTTCTCCAGTCTGCTTTTTTTTAACAAAGAATTAAAATATGGTATAAATTTACATATTAGCAGTTTATTTTAAAGGATTAGGTTTAATTATTTCCCTAAGCTTGTAACTGGAGTACTTCTGTGTTGAAAAGTAACCTGGTGATATTTTTTATAATAGGCTATCAATTATTATAGTTAAAAAAAAAAGGAACAATTTTTAGGGAGTGCTTTGAACTTCTTGAATTATTTATATAACACTATTGATCTTAAGTACTTCTGTTAAATTAAGTGTGAATATCCTATGGAAACATTCTCCAAATGTTAAAGAAACCAAAAATAAAACCTGAGGTTTCCAGTTATAAAACAGTTTTACAGTGGCAGCCACATTTCCCTCCGATCTGGACTGAAAATTGGTTTAATGTAACAGCCACAGGATTCTTTGCAATCCGAATTAACCATGGTGTAGTATGTGAGGCCATTAATCGCGACATGAACTCTTACTGTCCCCATCTACATCATTTAGTTTGAGTTAATCAGATGGAAGAGGACTAAGTACTGATAGTGGGAAATTCTGTTGTGTGGTAATAAAAGCTATTCTAAGTCTCCTAGAAACTGACATTGTTGGCATTTTTATCCGTAGACACAAAACTTGGGAACAAAGCCCTAATATTACAGGAGAAACAGATAAGCAACATTAATCATTTAATATAAGTCAAGTTTGTTTTGATTACTTATTGAATGGAGAACAGTAGCTTCAAGAAACTTTTCAAGCAGTGGGTGGTTAATACTGTTTGTATTGTACAGTCCTTTATGTTTTACCAGGATATTTTCTGTTTAAGATTTGTAGTTTCAAAACTTACAGGAATTCAGTTGTTTTTCACTTCTACCTGCATAATTTAGGTGATCACACAGCAGTAGGTTCAGTTATGGACACTTGGCATGATTTGTCAGCGGTCCTCTCTACCTGGATTCTCATAGTACAACCCAAAGTTCTAAACCACCACTATTTGTTACAGGAGACTTTATTTTTTGAGTAATTTAAGAAATCTTCCATAAATGCTAAGCCTGAAAGTTGAATCTTTTAAAATCCCACTGAAATAATGTTTACTATAGATGTGGGTTTAAAACCAGTTTTATTGGGTGACTGCCTTCGGCTTGGGTCATGATCCCAGGGTCCTGCTTCCCCCTCTCCCTCTGCTTGCCACTCCTCCTGCTTGTGCTCTCTGTCAAATAAATAAAATCTTTTTAAACATTTTTTAAAAATAAAAATAAAACCAACTTTTTTGCCGTATCACTGGCTACGTTTCCCTAAGGACCATGCCTTCCTTTCAAACACATACTGCTAGGTAAAGTATAATGCCTTGGGTTTATTTGTGTAGAAGACAAATGGTTAGTTTATCCCCACATATAAGTGACTTCGAAAGTCATATTACTTTATCAAAATAAATAGTATAAAGAATGATCTGATCTCTAATTATAAGTACTATATACATATTTTAATGAACTTAACAATATAGAAGAATAGTTAGAGAAAAATACCTATATGTATTTAATAAAAGAAGTTGACATATTTACTGTTATGCAATCTAATGCCTCTATTAATTAACACTGACATTGCTTTCGGTGTACCTGACTGCTACTTTAATTATCCTTTTCCAGCTCCTTTTGCTTTTCAAAGAAAAGATGTTTTGAAAATAGGTAGTATAATGTGATTACAATAGTTATTTGTTTTTAACAGAAGAAAGTTGATAGCAAACATGCCCTTACCATCACAAACTATTAGCTGTAAAGGGGAGTCTCTACTGAGAAATTTGACTTTAGCATTTTAATGCTATAATTTTAATGATTTATACAAAAGCATAGATTTTGAACACCTGGGTTCAAATTCTGGATTTATTCATCTGCCAGCTTTGCTGCTTAACTAGGCTCTATTTCTACATCTGTAAATTAAGAGCAGAAATGCTTTCTTTGCTGGCAAGGCTACTTAGCTGAGATGATGAGTGTAAATTATCTCATCCAGGGCTCCTGCAAACTAGATTATCAATACTCATTTTCCTTCATTCTCTTAGGAACCTTCTTTTTAAAAAAGACTTGCTATTTTCCTTTCCTAATGAACTTTTTAAAAACATTTGAACAGCATAGCTAGCTATACTACAAGGATATTTGGGGTCTTGTTTTGGATGAAGATGTAAATATAGATATCTTTCTGTAATTAATCTCCATATTTACTTCTTTCACTTTTCCTTTGGAAACAAAATAATCTGGTGGCTTATTCCTCAGTTGCCACTTTTCATCATTTAGGGTATGCATAACAATTTTGGTGTCCCTCACGCTCTGCACGATTACTCCTTAACCCTTTCTCTGAGTCTCCCACAACAATGTCAGAGGACTTTCTTCCTACCAGGTGTAGCACAGGCCAGAAAGAGCTTTGGGGTTTTTTTTTTTGTCAGTTGGCTCCATTCATTTTCCTGTCCTGTGTCCACTAATTACCTTGGTTAGCTGTTTCCTCTTTAAAACTTCAGAATCAGAGGTTAAGGTGAGAACTGAATTACTGTGAATTTTCCCATCATGTTTGCTTTTAACCTTTTCCTCCTGTTTATAAAATTTTAAAGTAACACTGAAGTACAGAAATATAAAGTAAAGCTTCATTCTCCAGAGGTAACTAACCCCACTTATTAACAGTTTGGTGTCCTGCCAGATCTTTTCAGTGCCATATTTTAACAATCCAGTACACACTTGCATATCCTATTCTTTGCCTTTCTTTTTACATTAATAAGATGGGTTTCTTCCTATGTCAGCGTATGTAAATTTTTTCTATTCTCCTTAATGTTTGCCTAGTATTCTCTTTTACAGGATCTCTTATTGATTTACTCATCCTTTATTAGTACACACTGGGTTCTTGCTAATTTTCTTTGTTATTTTATCCAGTGCTACAATAAGCACTGTAGCATTTTATGCATAATTTACCTACTTTGTGTATTTCTATAAAATAGTTTCTTTCAAGTGGAATAGCTAAGTCTCAGAGGGTGTATGTTCTAGTTTTTTGATAGATAGTATTAAATTGTCCTCCAAAAAGATGTTGAGTCAGTTAACACATCAGCAATGCTTATATGAGAGTGAATGCTTATTTCCTCACACCCTCCTCAATTCTGGATTTTAGCTGTCTTTTCTGATACATAAAAATAGTATCTTGATCTCTTTTATCTTCTTTGATTTAAAGATTTAAATTTTACATCATTTTCTATATGGAGAGTTAAAAATACTGATTTTCTTTTCATTTAAACTTCATTTTCAAATAGATTTTGAATGCTATAAGAAATTGGCAATACCCTAGATCTTTTTGTTTTTTTAAGTTCTTTCCCATCTTTCTCTACTCAGATATTGGCCCCTCAGACGCACCTTCTCTAGCCATCTTACCTGAACACCCCCCCCATTTTTTAATGCATCATCCTACTTTATAGTAATGTAGAATTTTTATTCCCCGAAAATAACCTGATGTGTATATAATCATATGTGTGTGTATATAATATTTGTATAAAATATTTGAAGTGGTGTTTTTTTATGTTTACCTTCTGTTTCTTGGAGGCAGACTTAATCCATCCTGTTTATTCCTATTTCTCCAGTGCCTTGAATAGTGTCTGGCATATACTTTATGTCATCCCTTATTCACATAATTCTTATATTTACATCTCATAATAACTATGAGCAGGGTATAGGACATATAGTTTCTCATCATTTTATATAACTAAGCAGCTGAGACCTGGGAAGCTTATTAGACAGATTTCAAATGGATAATCAGTGGATGATCTAGGTTTTAAAATCCCGGCTGACTTCTAATATTTTTTCTGCTCTCTCATGCTCTAGAGATTTCTTATTCAGAAGTTCGGGAAGGGGGGGCACCTGGGTGGCTCAGTCGTTAAGCGTCTGCCTTCAGCTCATGGCGTGATCCCAGAGTCCTGGGATCGAGCCCCACATCTCCTCCACTGGGAGCCTGCTTCTTCCTCTCCCACTCCCCCTGCTTGTGTTCCCTCTCTTGCTGGCTGTCTCTTTCTCTGTCAAGTAAATAAATAAAATCTTTTTTAAATAAATAAATAAGTTCGGGAAGGGACCTTTCTTATTTTCATTACTCCTAGCAAAATTCTCAGTATCTCATTTATAGGGATACTAACATCCCATCTGAAACAGGCTTAAAGAATAAACCATTTCGGGACTCCTGGGTGTCTCAGTTTGTTAAGCCTCTGCCTTTGGCTCAGGTCATGATCCCAGGGTCCTGGGATCGAGTCCTGCATGAGGCTCCTTGCTCAGCAGGGAGCCTGCTTCTCCCTCTGCCCCTCCCCCTGCTTGTGCTCGCTCTCGCTCTCTCTCACAAATAAAAAAATAAAATCTTAAAAAAAGAAGAAGAAACCATTTCTCCCAGGAAATCAGTTGCTTACCTGTCATCAAATCATTCTAATTGCCCTTTCATAAAAAAGCATTTACCTGCATTTAGAGCAAAAGAAAACTTGGGAAAGTTTTTAATGTATGCTTTTGCTTTAAAAAATTTTTTAAATAATCTTTATTCCATTTGTTTCCATGAAATGTGGGATTAAAGCCCCAACTTTTAGTTTGAAATACTACCTGCGACTGTCTTTGTTTTTGTTTTTGAAGATTTATTTACTTATTTTAGAGAGTGAGAGTATGCATGAGCAGGAGGGGCAGAGAGAAAAGGAGAGAGATTCTCAGGCAGACTCCATGCTGAGCACAGCGCCCAACGAGGGGCTTGATCTTACAACCCTGAGATCACAACCTGAGCCAAAACCAAGAATCGGACACTTAACCGACTGTGCACCTAGGCGCCCCTGGAAACTACCTGCAACTGTTCTTATAAACTAACTGACTGATTAATAAGCCAGCAAATATTTTAATTTCTAAGTCTTCCTCATCAATTGCTATCAGTTATACAAAAGAGAGACTTGATCGGGTCCATGTCCAGTGGTCTTTCTAGGATAATTTTAGTTCAGTTAATATTTTATTTTTAATTATAAGTTCCTGGGTGGCCCAGTCTTCGGCTCAGGTTATAATCTCAAAGTCCTGGAATGGAGCCCTGAGTCGGTCTCCCTGTTCATCAGGAAGTCTGCTTCTCCCTCTCCCTTTGCCTCTACCCCCTGTTCATGTTCTCTCTCTCTCTCTCTCAAATAAATAAAATCTTTAAAAAAGTTTTAAAGTTTATAAAATACATGTTAATATCTGTTATGTGTTTGTTGTGTTTCATTTAATAGACAAGAAAATAGCATATCACTGGTGAAAGCTTACTGGAATGAACTTTTTACTCTTGGTCTTGCCCAGTGTTGGCAGGTGATGAATGTGGCAACTATATTAGCAACATTTGTCAATTGTCTTCACAGTAGCCTTCAACAGGGTAAGGAGCATCTTATTTATTTCCTTTTCTAGGATATTAGGGGGTGTCAGTTTTATAAACTATTTATCATTAAAGTTAGATAGCTGATTAATGTTTTAGATACCAACAGCCTTTTTACTAGAGATAACTTTTACATTTTGATAAATTCACCCATTAATCACCCAAAAATACTTTCAAATGAGAGCATAACAAAATTGAAACAATTGTATTTAAGTGTGGCCGGCTGTTTCTGAGTAGGCCCTGTGAATTTTTGCATATTTGGACATAGATAACAAAGAATCCAGGGTTAACTTACATAGAGGTGATCAGATATTTTTAAATGTATACTTCCCACCAATTTCAAACTGCCTTTTTAAAATTATAGTCCTTTGAGTCCCAACATAGGCTGGTTTTTTTTTAATTAGTTCATTGGAATCTATAAAGAGAGCAATCTTTACTCTTTTTCCTTTTCTTGATGCCATGGTGATTATGGCTTTACTTGATGACACAGGCAGTCATTGATTTATAAATGTTTAACTTTAAATTGGCTTGTGACTTTCCATGGGGCATAGGAAGAACTGCTTTTTGAGTTTAGGAGAATTTAGAAATAATTTACAAAATCGGGAATCATGTTTTACTTCCTTAGCATGTCCCATATCTCATTGTTTTACGTTATTTTTAAATCATCTGCTTCCACTTCCTGTTTGAGGGCAGAAAAATCACCTTAAAATGTCATCAACATTAGCTATGGTAGAAGGTAACACTACATTCCATCTTATATATATGGACTCCCGGTCTTGATTCATTTCTCACAAATTTGTGATGGGTTATATATAGACTACTTCACTAAAGCTATGGTTGACTAATCAGATGTGTTTTAAACATAAACACAATAAATTTGAAAAGTTATTATAAAACTTTATTATACTCAACTTTTCTTTGGTCTTGGCTGTGTTTTTTTGCTAAGTATTTGTTTTTATTTTAGTAGTGTTGGTAACTTTAAGAAATCTGGGTGCTTTTGCTCATTTTTTTCAACCAATTATAAGCTTAAATAAAATCTTGTTACCAAAATTTGAGTCTTTTGTGGGCTAGTTTTTTAGGAGGTTATCTTTACAGCTTATCTTCTCAAAGATGTATCTTGAAAAGAAACACTGAATTTATTGGGGTTTTTGTTTTTATTTTTTTTCTAACAGCTTGGTTTTTTTTTTCTTGAATGAGTAATGTCTGCAGATCTCTAATTAGTTTCATCTTTACTTGCAGAGATAATGAATTTTAAGCATTTACAAATTGGTTATATTCAAAGCTAGAAATTAATGAGAAGGAAATATATTGGGTAAAAATAGTCATACATTTTAGCCAAAAACTAGCTTTCGTTTGTTTGTTTTTAATTAAAGATAAAATGTCAACAGAAAGAAGAAAATTATTGATGGAGCACATCTTTAAACTACAGGAGTTCTGTAACAGCATGGTTAAACTCTGCATTGATGGATATGAATATGCCTACCTGAAGGCAATAGTACTCTTCAGTCCAGGTACATAAACATTTACTTCTTAATTAAAACACAGTATTTGGGGGTGTGGGGAACCTGGAATCTTATACATTGCTGGTGGGAATGTGAAATGATGCACTGAAAGCGGAAACAACCCAAGTGTCCATCAACAAATGAATAAACCAGATGTAATATCTACACACAGTGGAGTATCAGCCATAAAAAGGAATGAAATTCTGATAGATGCTACACCGTGGTTGAAAACTGCACACTAAGTGAAAGAACCCAGTCACAAAAGACCACATTTTATATGATTCCATTCATATGAAATCTCTGGAATAGGCAAGTCTGTAGAGACATAAACTAGATTAGTGGCTACTAGAGACTAAGGAAGGGGAGCATGGAAAGTGACTGCCAGTGGGCGCAGAGTTTCTCTTGGGGTGACAAAAATGTTCCAAAATTCAGTTCATAGTAATGGTTGCACAGCTCTGAATCTACGAAAAACTATTGTATTATATACTTTAAATCAGTGAATTTGTGGATGTTAGACATTGATCTAAGTATGAAAAGGAAAGTTGAAGAAATCATTGAAATGACATAATTATGTTCATGTCAACATTTAAATTCTTAGGCATATTTTGGTAGGCATCATTAGAAGACAAATGAAAGGTGAATATTGGTTTGTTAATGGGTTAAACTTCTAAACATCTTATTAGAGTTACCAACAAATAGAAAAATGTCTCTTATTTTCCTGCCAGTTTCTAGCTTTCACGTATAGTAAAATGACAATAAGCTCAATGATCAATTTTTGAGTAAGAAAAATTGACTGTTCTTTTAGACCCTATATTTCTTATTTTGGTATGTATTTCTGTTCCTGTGCATCATAATAAAATTATATGAGGAAACCTTCTTAAGCTCAGTGATACTAATATGACAATTAAACCTTTTTTTCTGTTCCTTTAAATGTTCATGGAACTTCATAACATGTATTTCCATTTTAATCACAACCAATTTGCCACCTTCATTTTCCTTAAAATTAAAAGAACATAGATTTGATTTAATGTAATTTTATTTTATTAAGTATTCCCAATATTTTCTATTTATTTTTTATTCTCTTTGGTCAGAGCAGAGCTTTCCATGTTTTTCAATATTGCCTAATTTAGGCATAATTTTATTGAAGTTCTCTTAATATTCCCATTTTTGTGAAATTTTATAGTGATTACTGAAATGTTTATATAGATTATTTCATGTTTCTGTGTTACAGTTTTTCTGATAGAGATACTGCCCATTGTTTGATAATTTCAGAAGTATCTTTTTACCTAACAATGATGGGAAGGTTCTTATGAAAAAAATAGTATAGAATATAATCTGAAGATATTTCATTGTATTAAAAAATGCTTTTTTAACTAAGCTAAGTCATTTTAATTTTTTGTTCCTGTTGAAGCAAGATGATCAAACTCCCTTCCATGACTTTTGGAATAGAGAAAACTATTTATTTTAGTAGATACCAGTGATCTCATTTATTTACATTTTAGAATATGTATATGAGACAAAATAGTTATAAGGGTTTAAAGTACAGGGGCCCCTGTGTGGCTCGGTCGGTTAAGCATCTGCCTTCAGCTCAGGTCATGATCCCAGGGTCCTGGGATGGAGCCCTGCATCGGGCTCCCTGCTCAGCTAGGAGTCTGTTTCTCCCTCTCCCTCTGCCATTCCCCCCACTCATACTCTCTCTCTTTCCCTCTCAAATAAATAAAATCTTTTTAAAAATAGATAAAATAGATAAAAATAGATAAAATGCCAGTGTCTGGCATTTAGTAGGTGGGTTACTAAATATATTTGTGGAGTGAGAGAACCACACATAGGATAGCGTGCCTTTTTTTTTTTTTTTTTTTGACTGAACTCTTCTTCCCACACCCTTCTATCTCATCTCTCCTTGCCTTATTAAATGAGCATTCAGAACTAGGTAACAATATATTCTTTAATGTTTCAGATCATCCAGGCCTAGAAAACATGGAACAAATTGAGAAATTTCAGGAAAAGGCATATGTGGAATTCCAAGATTATATAACCAAAACATATCCAGATGACACCTACAGGTATCTAAAAGTTAAATATTATTTTATTAAATCCATCTTAAATTCTTTTATGAATCTATTATTTCATTATTTTCCATTCCAAGAGTAAGTCAGTGTTTCAGTCAGCCTAGACCTTCGAAATAGCTAATCCTATTAAAAGCAGTAGTGTGTTGTTGCAAGTGATTTACAGGTAGTATTTCATGTATTTCTTACAATTTATAGAAGGGAACTTGGGCACAGAGAGGTTAAATAACTTGCTCAGGGCCATATACAGATGACAGGGCCTGCCTTTGAGCTCAGGTTGTCTGACTCTAGTGCCCAAACTCTGTTTTCTTCAGATGAAATAAAGAATTTTATTAGCGAAAGGGAAAAAATAGGAATGAATGAATAAAAACGCCATTCAACTATTTTATAAATAATTTAGAAATTTGGTTTATGGTATTTCTACCAAGATATTTCTTGCCGATGTCCCTTGAAAAGAATTTTTTTTTTTTTTTTTTTTTTTGTAAGATCCAACTCAGTTTTTGAAGAGGAACGGAATTGGGGAGTAGCTTTGCTAGCACATGGCTGTTAGAGCCAGAATACCAGGGCTTGACTCCTGACCCCTCATTTACTAGCTGTATCACCATGGGCAAGTTATTCAACTTCTGTGTTTCAGTTTCTTTATCTGTAAAATGTAGATAATAGTACCCACAATTAGTATAATGATTAAATCAGTTTATATATATAAATAGCTTAGAACACTGCCTATAGTATAGTATATCATATTGTTTATAGTGTAACATATATGTAGTATAACATATAAGGGCTATATAAATGTCTTTACTAATATTATTAATTTAACATGCTTTGTACTAATAAAAGAATGTTTTACATAAAATAATTATTTACAGATATTCAATAATAGATTTATAAGCCAGTTCCATCATGAAAATCACCCTTAGTTTATCTAACCAGTTTTCCTACCCTGCCTCCTACCAGTTTTATTGCTGCGGCTCACATGATGGGAACAAACAAGAGCTGGGTAATTTGAGGAGGAGAGTAGTAGCTACAAGAAGGTGAATTAGGAATGCCTGGGTGGCTCAGTAGGTTAAGCGTCTGCCTTCGGCTCAGGTCATGATCCCAAGATTCTGGGATCAAGTCCTGCATCGGGCTCTTTGCTCAGCAGGGAGCCTGCTTCTCCCTCTCCCTGCTGCTCCACCTGCTTGTGCTCTCTCTCTCTTTCTGACAAATGAATGAATAAAATCCTTTTTAAAAAAAGGCGATGTAATCCTGTTTTCAGTTGGTCACAAATGTTAGAGTGCGAAATACAAGAGGGATACACATACCCAAGCTTTTCAGAAAGTTATTTTTTGTTGTTGTTGGTTTTGTTATGATTGTTCTCAGTTTTTTAAAGTTTCAAAAGTTGTTTTATACCTCATTGTACAAACAAATATAGTATTTAAATTTTCCTCCTTCTTGACATATAGTTGTTGGTTGACCTCTGTTCCAGTACATTCCAGCTGCTCTGATTGGTCTCTGGAACTCTCTCAGTTTCTTACATTCTGATTTATTTAAAAATAATAAATTATCTTTGGATAGCAGTCTTCAGCTTACACCTTATGCAAGATATGGTTTTGCCTTTAAGATCCTCAGTAGCAAAAAAACTGGTAGGAATCGTTTCATTAATCTTTACCACAACACGGAGAGACTAGGGGTAAGTAAGTGGCTAATACACATTCACATAGATAGAGGGGTAGTTGAATCGAGATTTGAACCCAGTGGTCTTGATTCCATATTCCTTGCTCTTCCCAGTCTTCCCAATAATAACTATTGCCTGTTTTACCATTTCCGTTTGTTTTTTGATTACCATTGAGCCCCATGTGTCCTGATAACACAAAGCATTGCTGTTCTTACAACCTCAACTGAATTTCTAAGCCATTCTTTTTTTTTTTTTTTTTTTTAAGATTTTATTTATTTATTTGACAGAGAGAGACAGCAAGAGAGGGAACACAAGCAAGGAGAGTATGAGAAGGAGAAGCAGGCTTCCCGCCGAGCGGGGAGCCCGATGCGGGGCTCAATCCCAGGACCCTGGGACCACAACCTGAGCCAAAGGCAGACGCCTAACGGCTGAGCCACCCAGGAGCCCCTTCTAAGCCATTGTTAAGTGTATAATTTGATCTGTACTTTGATAACTTAGTTCCATGGTGGGGCAGCTGGGTGGCTCAGTTGGTTGTGTCCAACTCTTGATTTCAGCTCAGGTTATGATCCTCGGTGTTGTGGGATGGGCCGTGTCGGTCTCCGAGCTCAGTGGGAAGTCTGCTTGAGATCTCTCTCTCCCCTTCTCCCTCTCCTCCCCCTGCTCGTGCGTGCACAGGCACTCTCTCTAAAATAAATAAATCTTTTTTAAAAATAAACAAATAAATAACTTATTAGTTCCATGGTCCATATGGCCAAGTAGAGGCAACACAGTGTAGTAGTTAAGAGCAAAGCTTTCCTGTGAAGTCTGTCAGACTGCATGTATATATGCAGATGATTGTCATAACCTTTAAGGCTTGAGAATACTTAAGTTTTTATTTTTAACTTTTGAAAATTAGATCTTTATTAGACCACAACCAATATACATGCAGAAATTACTCCTATTTTTCTACTAAATCATTTTTTGATTTACACCCTTGTTTTTCCTTCCCCTTTTTAGGTTGTCCAGACTGCTACTCAGATTGCCTGCTTTGAGACTGATGAACGCTACCATCACTGAAGAACTGTTTTTCAAAGGTCTCATTGGCAATGTACGAATTGACAGTGTCATCCCACATATTTTAAAAATGGAGCCTGCAGATTATAACTCACAAATAATTGGTCACAGCATTTGAAGCCTGAGATGTCGGTTTAAACTTACTGTTGTTTCCCAGAACACAAGAAGACACCAAATTGAACTCATTGCTTCCAGGGTATCGGGAAATTTTTACTTTAAAGAGTAACCAAAAACCCAGGATGTTTTTATTGTGACTTCTTAAGAATTTTTGAAGTGACTAGGCGGGTGGCGGGAATTAGAATTTCCCTTCCTGTCTTATTTAAGTGAATAAGAAATACTATGAATTTATTCTTGGTTAAGATGACACCCTAAGCTATCACTTCTTGGCATCTAAACTAAGATCACTCATATTTTATCTTATAAAACAAATAAATTAGTCTTTTTTTTTCCAGAATTGTGTTCTATTCATGTTTTTCATTATGAACTAGTAGAAACACTTAATCTTCAGAAATCCCTAAGGAGGATTTCCTTGCTTTTTACTCTTCCATAATATAATCTGTTTAATTACCATGTAAAAGATTATTTTATGCTCAATGGTATAATAACATTAGAACCATAGGAAATAATAATTGAATATATATATATATATATATATATATATTTTTTTTTTTGTCTTTTGTAAATATTATGACACCCTTAGCATATGCCACTCTCATTGCTGGCAATGAGACATAAGCCTACATGATCTCAAGACTTTTTTTTAGTGTTGTATATTATTAGTTACAAGCACTTTTTATTTATGTATGTAGCAGAAAATTGTTTTTGAGAATGAGATAGGATTCATGTTGTAATATTTTTGGTTTACTGCTGTGTTTTATTAAAAGTAGTAGAGACTGAGCCCAAAATGTTTCAGTATTTTAAAATAGATATTAAAATTGTTGCTCTTCCATTCCACAAAAAGCATTGGACTTCTCTCCCTCTTTTCTGACCTGCATTAGAACTTCCTGACCCTTCAATGAGTTTTAGCCCTTCTAGGTTGTTAGAAATACCCAAGTTGTTAAATAATGAATTTATCATAGCCAGTCTGTGTTTCGAAGGTGAGTTAAACAATTACTTTAAAGCAAATTGATCATTTTTAAAAATTTAAGTTTTTTACTATGTAAAGGAATATGCACTGATGTTTCACTGTAAAGAGGGGAAAGCTTTTCTGACAGTAGTATGAGCATCAGCCTGAAGCCTTGTTGCCACAGCAAAACCATTTTAGACTCCTTGGATGCCTTCCACAGTAATGTTTTCCTTAGCAAACATGGTACTGTTAAATCTTTCTTCGTTCTGATTGTCACGATGAATTATTTTGGTATGTCTATTTGTTGATTTTTAAAAAATGAAGATTTTATTGCACTCAGAGTACATTTTTTATAAAAATTTTTGCAATAGAAAAGCTGAATTTAGGGGAGGGTGTGGATTTTACTAATTGCTACTTTATAGTAAATCAGAAGTTTCAAAGTTATCAACTTACAGTCTTTACCAACTTATTAAGGGAAACTTTTTTCCCTATTTAAGATGTGATTTTTGTCATCAGGTTTATTTATAATTATCAGCTGGGAAAAACTACATTTAGTACAAAATAATTCAAATAGAAAAATCAGTAGGTTTATATCTTTATAAACCCAATGAAGTAAGCCAAGGATTCAGGAAAATAATTGCTTTAAAATAATGTACTAATGGTTAATTAAGATACATGTTCCTTTCAGGTATTTTTCCTGATTAAATTTGTAGTTATATTTGGAAGTGTTTTTAAAACTATATTAAAATGTGACCTACATTAAAAACATTTATTTGATTTCAGAGTCCTGTTTGTTGGGTGTTTGGTCATCCATCTGTTCTATTGTTAAGAAATCTCTAACAGAATTTATTAATTTGGAAGAGAAATGCATGGATTATTTACAATTCAGTTTGAAGAATTTGTGCTAAAACTGCAGATTGTTCATTTATTTTCTCCTGAAATTTCAGTAAAATAACAGTAAAGTATAACCACACAATGATAAATAAAACAGGAAACAAGAAATCAAAGGATAAGAGAATTCAGTAAATTCTTGGAAAACAAAATGCAGGTAGAGAAAGACTGACTCATTAGCAGAACCAAGGAAGCTCTAATCTGAGTGCCTGCAAAAGGCAGTTCAGTGAGAAAGGCCAGTATCCCCAGAAAAGATGCTCAGTACCTGGAAGAACTGGTGCTCATATTCAGAGACGATGCTTGGGACATTAAAAAAAAAAAAAAATGATTGGTTGCAAGTCCATGTACAAAATCATTGAATTACCTTTTTCTGCCCTTACTAAGTCAGCTGATCATTTTTTGTCCTTCTGCCTTTTTGATCAGAAGGCCAGAGGTTAATTCTCTTGAGCAACTGAACTGGAAGATCAGACTTAACAGGGTACCAGGAATAGTAGAAAGCCTGGGTTAGATTAGTATAGAGTTGAAAATATGGGTTAAGTGAAAATCTGCATTCTGAATGTGGGGGCTGTAATCATGTTCCCACAATCTTTAAAAACAAACAAAACCCAAAAAAACACCCAGATCCTGTATTTTCCTATAAAACCCCTCAGCCTCTTACCCTGGGCGGATCTGCAGTTTTGAAGGCATTAGCCTGCTGCAGCCTCCTTTTTCAGGCAAATTCTTTGTGTTCTGTTTTGGCTCTGGGGCACAGAGGTTAGTTTTTGACAACAGGTGACTTATAAACAACAAACATTTATATCTCAGTTCTGGAGGCTGATAGTCCAAAGATCAGGGTGCCAGTATGGTCAGGTTCTGGCAACTTCTTGACCATGCTTGCAGGCTGCTGACTTCTGCAGCATCCTCACATGAGGGAAAGAGCTAAGAATCTCTCTGGAGTCTCTTTTAGAGGCACTAATCCCATTCATGAGGGTTCCACCCTCATGACTTAAACACGTCCCAAAGCCCCCACCAACTATCACCTTTGAGGGTTAGGATTTCAACATGAATTGGGGGGAGGGAGGACACATTCAGACCATAGCAGTCAGAAACCAAGCATCATTGGGGCGCCTGGGGCCTCAGTCAGTTAAGCATCTGTCTAATGATTTTGGCTCAGGTCATGATCTCAGGGTCCTGGGATTGAGCCCCACATCAGGGTTTGCACTCATCAGGGAGTCTGCTTGAGATTCTCTCTCTCTCTCTCTCTCTTCCTTTGCCCCTCCCCCCACTCACATGTGCTCGTTCTCTCTAAAATAATAATCTTAAAAAAAAAAAGGAAAGAAAGAAACCAAGCATCATTTCTTCTTCATTGAGACAGACACAAAGGCCTCTCATAATCAAAGGAAGGTAAAATAAACTATACTTATTTTTAAGATTTGAGAGAGAGAGAGCAAGCACATGCATGCAAGAGGTGGGAAGGGCAGAGGGAGAGAATCTTCAAGCAGACTCCTGGTGAAGCACAGAACCCAACTTGGGGCTCATTCCTCTAACCCATGAGGTCATGACCTAAGCAGAAACCAGGAGTTGGAGGCTTAACCCACCGAGCCAACCAAGTGCCCTACACTATACTTCTTGATGGGAGAGTGCCCAAATTCTGGAACAGTGTAGGGAACCAGAATTTTTGCGGCCATTTTTGGAAAATAAGCTGTCACAGTATTCTCTTAGGCTCAGTTGTAGACTCTTAAGATTAAATAGACAGTATATATTTCACAATATTTGGTAGAAAATAATCCTTAAATGGAAAAAATTAGGTGGTCTTAGACCACCAGATTGCCACAATTCCCTGTATCTAGAAGAAGGGAATAAGTCCTTCAGAGGTCGTAAGCACAAATTGGCCTTTAAAGAGATATGTACCAGAAAATGCAGTAAACTGTAAATAGGAGAATGGAACATATTCGAGTGTGTGTGTGTGGTGTCAAAGAGCTAAATTCTCATCTTTTATGTTGGGAAGTTAGGTAATACCTAAAATCTTAAAAATCTAGAAATAAGAATGTAATCTAGCAATATGTTAGTGAATACCAAAATAAGCAGCTGAAGGGTGAAAAATTCCCAGACTGATTCTGGCAGTTGGAAATTGGAGGAAATCAGATCAGGAAGCAGACCTATCTATTCTTTCGACCAGGTACATATACTCAATGTATTAAATTTTTAAAAAGAAAAAAATGGAAGAACTAAACAGCAAATTAGATTGCTAAAGACAGAATTAAGGTTTCTGACAATATTTTTGTTCACATGAGGACAGTATTATCTGAATGGATTCTGCACAGGCCTTTAGGCTTCTTTGGCTCTGTAATAATAATAATACTAATATCAAGTTAATGACAAAAATCAGAACTGGGTACTATGACAAAAGAGCAACCAGAGACCAAAAAAGAGTCCTTGAAATAGAATAATGTTGAAATGGGAAAAAAAAAAATCTATCAAGACTGTATGGACCATACCCACATAAGGAACAAATGAGTGAACTGGTACATAAAGGTGAAGAAGTGGCTCAGAATGTAAAATGCAAAGGTAGAAGTGGAAAATATGCAGGTAAAATTTAAAAATACAGAAGGACAAATGTTCCCCTAATATCCAGATTCCAAAAATGGAGAGGGGGAAATTATCAAAACAATTTCTACAACTAACAACAACACAGCTCCAAATTTAAAGATGGCGTTGAATTCCAACAAAGATCAACCAGAAAAACCCCAAGATAAGTCCATATGAAATTTCAGAACTTTAAAAACAAACAGACAAATTGGAGAAACAAGTTTCTTGCAAAGGAATGAGTACAGTTGATGCTTGGACAACACAACTTTGAACTACATGGGTCCACTTAAATGCTGATTTTTTACAATACAGTACTATAAATTTATTTTCCTTATGATTTTCTTGACATTTTCTTTTCTCTAGCTTACTTCATTGCAAAAGAATAAAGTATATAATACATGTAATATACAAAACTTGTGTTAACTGGCTGTTTATGTTATTGGTAAGGCTTCTGGTCAACAGGTTATTAGTAGTTAAGTTTTGGGGGAGTCAAAAGTTATACGTGGATTTTCAACTGCATGGGGGGGGTCAGTGCCTTTAACCCCTGTGTTGGTCAAGGGTCAACTGCATCAGGTTGGCAGAAAGATTTTTATCAATGATATTAGAATTAGAGGGCAATGGAGCAATATTTCCAAAGTTCTATGACAATTCCATGTCCTAGAATTCATTTGAGCCTAGAATTCTATGTCCCTGCAAATGATCAGTCAAGAGAAAAATTAAAAAAAAAAAAAAGAAGGAAATTTTATTTCCCACATACATTTTTATTTTAAAAAAATGCCTCAAGCAGGTACTCTACCAAAACAAATACAAACAAAACAGAAACAAGCAAACAAATGACAGAATTCCAAGAAAGAAAAATCTGCAGGATCCAAGATTCATTCCTGTAGAAGCATGAGTAATAATAGCTGCTCATCAGGCCTAAAGACAATTGATCAAATTGGAACAGAAAGTCGAAATAGTCTGTGAAAAAATTTATTCAAGAAGACATACACTTCTTCTATTATTAAGTAATTTATCCAACTAATGTTTGTTGAGTACTTATAATTATACCAGGCACTGGGTTAAATATTTTATGTGCCTTCTCTTATTTAATTCTCACAATGGTCCCATAATGTAGGTAACATTATTAGTCCCATTTTACAAATGAGTAAACTAAGGCTAAGCAACTTGCCCAATATAGCCAGTAAGCGACAGAGCTGAGATTTGAACAAGCAAGAAATCCTAGGGAAGGGCTCCTTAGAGAAATGGTTGCTGATAGCAGGTCTAGAGCAGAAAACACAAGATATGCTGGGGATCCATCCAAAAGATTGGAAAACAGAATCTGGAAAAGATATTTGTACTCCCATGTTTACTGCAGCATTATTTACATTAGCCAAGAGGTAGAAGCAACCTAAAATGTCCATCAAAAGATGAATGGATGAAAATGTGATATATACATGCAAAAGAATATTATTCAGACTTTAAAAAGAAGGAAATCCTGTCATATACTACAACATGGATGAAACTTAAGGACCTTTTTCTAAGTAAAATAAGCTAGTTACAAAAAGACAATTACTGCATGATTCCACTTATAGCAACTATCTGAAGTGACCAAACTCTTAGAAACAGAAAATAGAATGCTGGTTGCTGGGGATTGGAGATAGAGGGAACAGGGGAGTTGTTCAATGCATACAGGGTTTCAGTTTTGCAAGATGAAAAGGCTCTAGAGATCCGTACAACAATGTGCATATAGTTAACACTACTATACACTTCAGGGTTATGATAGTACATTTTATGTTGTGTTTTTTGCCACAAAAGAAAAAAGTGCTAGGAAACCAACTTGCAATTCTGAATACTTAAATAAAGGAATCAAGCACCCATCCTGCCTTTCCTATATGAACTGTATATCAGGAACCAGATAGTTGAGTGGAAGTGTCTCTTCATAAAAGAATTGTGGCTAATGAAGAAAAAATGAAATTATTTAGGCAGTGCTCACCAATGTCTCCAAAAAAAATCACAAAAAGTGAAACAAACAGACACCATGTATGCTTCCTGATGGAAAGATATCATCACCTATAAAATATACCCAACAACATAAGAAATAAACACAAATCTGATCAAGCACCTAGGTGTAATTACAAATACATAGGAAATACAGGGGATAGAGGAACACAGGGACACAACAAAATCCAGACTGTAGAACACCCTACTGGAGAAACTGCCAGGTTTTTTTGTCAAATAAATTGGAGGAAAAAAAAGCTTTAAAGCATACTATGTAAAATAGCCACTGGAAAATTAGAAATAATATTCGTTTGCTATCCTTTATTAAAAAATTTTAAGTAACATGCACAATTTAGTTTTCTAATAAATTTTTAAGTGTTGGAAATTTTGAATTTTAACTTTGCAACTAAATCCTTGACAGCAGATACTAACTTTATAGTTTTCTATACCTCCTCCTCGCACTCCTACCTACACAACACTAGTATACGAACTCGTATCGAATGTATTCAATATCATTTGTGCCCAATATTGAATTTGCTAATGGTATCTGGTTTCTAAAGAATCTTGGCGCTAGAAAGGATTTTTCAAGTAGTCTGAGCCATCTAAAAAGATGAGGAAACTGAGGTCCCTCAAGGTGGAACCTCCACCTATGGAAGCCTAATCTATGTGAGCTCTCCACCACACGCTCCGCACTCTAAATAGAGCGCCTAAAAACTTAGTAAAAGTTCACCGTGCCTTCGCTTCCCAGAGAAACTAGCTGAGCGTTCTCCCGCAAACCCTAAAGTGGTCGCGCAGAGGAGCTCCAGCTCTGCGCATGCGTGGAGCCATCCCTGCGTATCTCGCGCGCGTGCGCGAAGGGGAACTTTTTGTGGTCGGTACCGTCCTGCTGAGTGTTCGCTTCCTCCCGGTGCGTTTTGACCGTCGCACCTGGGAGGGTGGGCCTATGGAACAAGATGGAACTCTTGCAGGTCCTGAAACGCGGCTTGCAGCAGGTCAGCGGCCACGGCGGCCTCCGTGGCTATCTACGGGTTTTCTTCAGGTAGGCGGCCAGAGGGCGGCCAGAGCCATGCTCTTGGCCTCTAGGACTATACTTGAGTTAGCTGATTTCTTGGAAGGAGTCCCGGGTTGGGTCCCCTTGGAGACTTCGCAGCTCTTGTCAAGGACAGTCTGCCCAATCTCTGCCCTGCCTCTCCCGGCCGAAGTGCGTGCCCAGGAGTCTCCTTGAGACAGGATCAGAGCCAGCTGTAGAGGCTGTGAGAATCGAGGGCCTGTGGGCTGCACCCCTGCCCGGCTTCCTGGAGAGTAGTGCGCTTTGCCCAACACTCTGACCTTGGGAAAGTTTTTACCTCACTGGCCTTCGGTTTCCTCCTCTGCACAGTAAGGCGTTGGCCGAGATGATCCTAACGGTCCCTACTAGTCCTGACATTCGTTCGTCGAGGAGCAGCATCGTCTACGGAAACCGAATCGGAGACCCAGAATCCAACGAAAGCCTTGGAGACTTTCGAATCATTTTAAGATGAAACACTTTGGCTTCCTGATTTCCTGAGGGTTTTGCTAACTCCTTTGGTTTTGCCTCATGGCATTGGAGTAATAGATAAAAGTAGTCTTGTGATTTGAAGATATTGCATCTATATATTTTGTGTAATTTTAAGCATATCCGTTGAGTTGATCCATCTTTTCTGTGTGTCTACGTGGTACTGGGGGCGACATGAGCAGGAATTCTAGAGCTCTTACCTGAAAACCGCTGGAAGTGTACAACTAGTGACAACTAGTGACCATCTCCAGATCTCCTCATTTTACTAGTCGATGTTTCTGAAAGTTGTTATACTCACTGTATTAAGTTTGTCCTTTGAACAAAGAATCATTCTAAAATGTCTCTCTCTCTTTTTTTTTTTTTTATATTCATAGGGCAAATGATGTGAGGGTTGGTACCTTAGTGGGGGAAGACAAATATGGAAACAAATACTATGAAGACAACAAGCAGTTTTTTGGTGAGTACGGTATTTTTTGGTATAAATAATGACAGTGAGATTAAGACTTGATTTTTTTTTAAATATTTTTTATTTTATTTATTAGAGAGAGCGAGCAGGAGCTGGTGGGAGGAGCAGAGGGAGAGAGAGAAGCAGACTTCCCCGCTGAGCAGGAAGCCCGATGTGGGACTTGATCCCAGGACTCCGGGATCATGACCTGAGTGGAAGGCAGTCGCTTAACCGACTGAGCCACCCAGGCGCCCTGAGACTTGATTTGACTCTGTTTTCCATAATGTACGAAGAGCTTTTTTAGTGACTGTATAACCAACGTACATTTTTTTTAATTTCATGGGATTATGTTATGTATGTTGTTCGTAAGTGGAAATATTTTTACTTGAAACTTATGGGCCATTTTTCCATAGTAGTAAGTTGGATGTTTCTACAGCATTCTTCTTTGAATTTTTGTTTGTCTGTTTTAAATTTAAAAAATTAGCATTTTTTAATGTCAACACAATATTCCACTGTATGAAAGAATCATTCTTTTTTCAAGCACTTCACTATTGATAGATATTTAGATTGCCTTCGGCCTTGTGCTGTTAGAGACAATGCTGCAGTGACTTGGCTTGTAACTACATCCACATTCATTTGTTTAAGTATTGTTAAGAATAAATTCCTGGTAGTAGAATTGCTGAGTCTAAGTCTGTACATTTAAATTTTTGATATATGTGTATTGTGAGATTGTTAAGGCCCCTCTCTGTCATCATGGCCTAATTCTCTGAAATCTTTTCCAGGGTTTTTTCGTCTGCCTTCACATTCCCCTGCCTAATTGGATTGTAGTTTACTTTTAGTTAATTATTCTCAAGATTGATTTCTCTAATAGAAGAAACAAATGTTGAATTTTTTTTTCCCCTGCAAAAAGCTTTATTGTTTCCATCTGGTCTAGGGCCTGGGAGAAGGCTCCAGGATGGTTAAGAACCTGCCTGGGGGCTGCAGGGAGAGACTCGGGCCCTTAATACGAGGGAGATTCCAGAGGGGCCCCTCAAAGGCAGACTCCAGAGGATCCTAGTTGTGCTTGAAAACTCTGTATTTCCTTTAATAGATAAGATCATCTTTAAATAGCATTAGTTGATATTTGTTGATTATGTATTTATCTAGGAAAACTCTATAAAGGGTGCCTTGGTGGCTCAGTTGGTTAAGCATCTGCCTTAGCTCAGGTCATGATCCTGGGGTCCTGGGATCAAGCCCCACATCGGGCTCCCTGCTCCGTGGGGAACCTGCTTCTCCCTCACCGTCTCCCTCTGCCTGCCACTCCTCCTGCTTGTGCTCTCTCATGCACATGTGTGCGCTCTCTATCTCTGTCAAATAAATAAATAAAATTTTTAAAAAATAAGGAAAGTCTATAAAATAAATGCAGATTACTTTTTGTTTATTGGCTTAAAATCCATTATAGGGATGAATTGGGTATTTTCTATTTGTGGGGTAGGGGCAGTAAGGAAGGGGTAGAAAGAATTAATATTTATTATGCACTTTTTGCCCAGTGCTAAACTAGATGTATGCGTGTGATATTTAATTTTCGTAGTGACCTGAAGATGTAGGTATAATCATCCCCCCTTTTTTTTAATATTTTATTTTTAAGTAATCTCTACACCCAGCATGGGGCTTGAACTTACAACCCTGAGATCAAGAGTCTTGTGCTCTACTGACTGAGTCAGCCAGGTGCCTCTATGTTCATCCACTTTTAATAGAGAAACTGAAGCTAATAAAACTTGCCTAAAATCCATTGATAATAAGTGACAAAGTCCCAGGTCTCTGCTCAACTTAAGGACCCAATAGAAACAGTCGTGTAAATTGTAGTTAGGCCCCCAACTATTCCAAATAATTTGTGGAATAAAGAATGCTACCATGTTATTTCGATGACATGAACTGTCTTACTTATCTAACCATCATTTATAATGTTTGCTTATTATGTACAATCACCAATTTCCAAAAGGATCTCTGGTGGTCATTTAAAAATATTTATATGGAAACATATAATTTGAGTATGACAGCTGTGAATATATTTCTCCTGCCCCAGTCTCAGGAAGAGACTGAATACCCTGAACAGCTGGGAACACTTCATAATCTCCCTACGCTCCTCTACTCCCTTGGCAGAAGGACAGGGGAGAACAAGAGTTCTCCACTGTGGGAAATGCCTGAGCCCCGGGGCTCAGTCTTAGTGTAGGGATTTTGCTCTTGTAGCTGCTAGGTTATTGATAAAAGTTTGCCATGTACTTCCTGAGGCTTGCCTCCACTAATATACCCAGGGTGTATTCCTCTAACTTTCCTCTTATGTAAAAGCACATAAAAGTCTTTTATTAATAAAAAATAGTTGTCTTCTTTGATATTATGCAATTATGCTTATTTTTGTTTGTTTTTGTTTTTGTTTTGTTAAGGTTGTCTTTATTTCCTTAAATCTTTATAAATGTTGCTTTTTCCACCCAGGCCGTCACCGATGGGTTATATATACTACTGAAATGAATGGCAAAAACACATTTTGGGATGTGGATGGAAGCATGGTGCCCCCTGAATGGTAAACTAAGTCAACATTTTATTTTATTTGGCTTGGCAGTATTTGTTTCATTACACAAATATTTATTGAATGTCTATTTATAAAACAGTTAGTGGTGTTCTAAAAGCATTTGTCCCGGGGTATGGTGAATGTGTAATAACCCTAAAACTCTGTGTCTTAAACAACAAGTATTTACCTCTCATAGTTTTTATGGGTCAGGAGTTCAGGCAAGACACAGTCAGGATAGCTTATCTCTGCTCCACAGGGTCAGGTAGAAGACTGAGAGGCTGGATACCAGAATCATCTAAAGACTTGTTCATTCAGTATCTGGCAGTTGGTGTTGACTGTCAGCTGAGGGCATAGCTGGGGCGTTAGGTTGGAACACCCTCAGGTAGCCTGGGCTTCCTCAGGCAAGTGCTCTAGAGAGAGCACTTGGCAAAACCCCTGTTGCCTTTACTGCCTTTATTTAGTCTTGGAAACCATCCAGTATCATCTCTGCGTTCCGTTGGTTGAGGCAATTAGAAAACTGTGCCCAAGCTTAATGAAAGAGAACATAGACCCTGTCTCTTAATGGAGGCATGTCAACGTCACATTATATATTGGCATATATAATGATATGGCTGTCTTTGGGGAAAAAAACAGTATGCCACATTATCACCTGGCTGTGGGTGAAAGGAAGAGCAAGAAGAATTCTGACTCTGAATATTTGGCAGTTTGACTTCAAGCAAGTTCCTTAATCTTTCTGGGGCTTAGTTTTCTCATCTGTAAAATGAGAGCCCTCAAATTCCTTAGGTCTCTGAAAACTAATTTTACAATATACCTGTTTTGACATCGAATTCTAAATGCTCTTACTTGACTTATCAAATTTTATATAAAATATTTCAAAGCAAAGTACTCATATCTATTTCATAGCTTGCTAAAATAGTGCCATTTGTTTGATACACAGTTAAACTCTGGATATCTGTTACAGTCAGTCTAGAAAATTTCACCAAAAACCACAAATAAGTGTATGAGGTTAACTGTGACATTTTGTTTTAGTTGAATTTGAGCATCAGAAACAGTTTCGGGCTCCATTGAGTAGAATAATCTCAGAGTATTCACTTCTATTCTGAAGACTCAGAAATCAAGGCGTGTAACATGAGTGAGTGAAGTACAGTGTGAGACAATAGGGAATAGTGGGGACTATAAAGGACTGAAAAGCACATACTCCTTCAAAGAGGACAGCAGTGCTAGTCATCACTCCCAGTTCCATTGGCTGAGAATTCAGCCAGTGGTTTCTAGATATGATTTTTCAAGAGAAAGTGGAAATGTGTATTTCATTGGGAGTTTTCTTGTTTGTTTGTTTTAAGATTTTTTATTTATTTATTTTTGCGAGAAAGAGAGAGCATGTGCACGTGAGCAGGAGCAGGGGAGGGGCAGAAGGAGAGGGAGAAGCAGGCTCCCCGCTGAGCAAGGAGCCCAATGCAGGACAGATCCCAGGACCCTAGGATCATGACCTAAGCTGAAGGCAGATGTTTCACCGACTGAGCTACCCAGGTGCCCCACAGAGGAAAAGTTCTTGAAGGAAACTGAAGGTCTACTCCAGTGAACACAAGAATGATAAGAAAGTGAAACAGCTTTATTGCTGATATAGAGGGTTTTAGTGTTCTGGCTGGAAGATCAAACCACCCACAACATTCCCTAAGCCAAAGCTTAATCCAAAGCAAGGCCCTAACTGTCTCTAATTCTGTGAAGGCTGAGAGAGATGAGGAAGCTGCGGAAGAAAAGTGAAGCTAGCAGAGTTTGGGTCATGAAGTTTAAGAAGCCGTCTCCATGACATAAAAGTGCAAGGTGAGGCAGCAAGTGCTGATGTAGAAGCCGCAGCAAGTGACCCAGAAGACCTAGCTAAGGTCATTAGTGAAGGCGGCTACACTGAAGAGCAGATTTGCAGTGTGCACGGAACAGCCTTTTGTTGGAAGAAGATGCCAGAGGACTCGCATAGCTAGAGGGAAGTTAATGCCTGGCTTTGAAGCTTCAAAGGATAGGCTGGCTCTTTTAATGCAGCTGGTGATTTTCAGTTGAAGCCTGTATTTATTCACTGTTGAGAAAATCCCATGACCCTTAAGAATTATGCTACGTCTCCCTGTGCTCTGTCAGTAGAACAACAAAGCCTGAATGACAGCACATCTGTTTACAACATGGTTTACTAAATATTTTAAGCCCACTGTTGAGACCTACTGCTCAGAGAAAGATTCCTTTCAAAATACTACCGCTTACTGACAATGCACCTGATCACCCAGGAGATCTGATGGAGATGGACGGTGAGAGTCATGTTGTTTCATGCCTGTTAGCACAGCATCTGTGCTCCAGCCCACAGGTCAAGGAGTAATTCTGATTTTCAGGTCTCTTTTAAGAAATACATTGCATAAAGCTATAGCTGCCATAGTAGTGATTGCTCTGATGGATCTGGGCAAAGTAGACTGCAAACCTTCTCAAAAGGATTCACCATTCTAGATGCTGTTAAAAACATTTGTGATTTCATGGGATGAGTTCAAAATATCAGCATTAACAGGATTCCAACTTATTGATCATGGATGGTTTTGAGGGTTCAAGACTTCAGTGGATAAAGTAACTATGGAAGTAAATGTAGGAATAGCAGGAGAACTAGAATTAGCAGCAGAGCCTGAAGATGGGACTGAATTGTGGCAAGTTTATGATCAAGCTTGAACAGATGAGGAGTTGCTTCTCATGGGTGAGCAAATAAAGTAGTTTCTTGAGATGGAATCTACTCCTGGTGGAGATGCATGAAGATTGTTGACATGACAACGAAGGATTTAGAATATTACATAAACTTAGTTGATAAAGCGGTGGCAGGTTTGAGAGGATTAACCCCACAATTTTGAAAGTTTTACTCTGGGTAAATGCTATCAAACAGCATTGCATGCTATAGAGAAATCGTTCGTGAAAGGAAGAGTTAATTAGTGTGACAGACTTCATTGTTGTCTTATTTTAAGAAATTGCCATAGCTACCCCACCGCCCTGGTAGTCAGCAGCCGTCAACCTCGAGGCAAGACCCTCCACCAGTAAAAAGATTAAAACTCCCTAAAAGCTTAAAAAAACAAGCAAAACCCCTCACTAAAAGCTCAGATGATGGGGGGCGCCTGGGTGGCACAGCGGTTAAGCGTCTGCCTTCGGCTCAGGGCGTGATCCCGGCATTATGGGATCGAACCCCACATCAGGCTCCTCCGCTATGAGCCTGCTTCTTCCTCTCCCACTCCCCCTGCTTGTGTTCCCTCTCTCACTGGCTGTCTCCATCTCTGTCGAATAAATAAATAAAATCTTTAAAAAAAAACAAACAACTCAGATGATGGTTAGTATTTTTAGTAATAAAGTATTTTTAAATCAAGGCATATATTGGTTTCTTTTTCTAGACATACTGCTATTGCACATGTAATACGCTATAGTATAGTATCAACATAACTTTTACATGCACTGGAAAACCAAAACACTCATTTGACTTGCTTTATTGCAATATTTGCTTTATTGTGTTAGTCTGGAACCAAACCTGCGATTTCTCTGAGATATGCCTGTGTTGGATTATGTCTTTATAATAAAACTAAGGGGCTCTATAACATCAGAAACCAGCAGCGATGTTACATTTGAGGTTGGATTTTGTGCTTTTTTTATTTGTTTTTTAAGATTTATTTATTTGGGGACGCCTGGGTGACTCAGTCCATTAAGCGACTGCCTTCAGCTCTGGTCATGATCCCAGGGTCCTGGGATTGAGTACCGCATCAGGCTTCCTGCTCGGTGGGGAGTATGCTTCTCCCTCTCCTCTTCCCCACCCTGCATGTGATATCTCTCCCCACCCCCTGACAAATAAGTAAATGAAATCTTTAAAAAAAAAAAAAATACATATACACACACACACACACACACACACACACACACACACACACACACACTCTCCCTGGATTGGAAGCAAATATAAAAAAGGATTTATTTATTTATTTATTTATTTATTTATTTATTTATTTATTTATTTTAGAAAGAAAACGAAGGTGCACACATGAGTAGCGGGGAGGGGTAGAGGGAGAAGGAAAGAGAGGCTCAGGCAGGTGGAGCCCAACACAGGGCTCTGTACCACGACTCTGAGATCACGACCTGAGCCAAAGTCGAGAGTCGGATGCTTAACCCACCGAGCCACCCAGGCACCCCTGTGCTCTTTTTAATGGGCAGTAATAGCCTATGGTTCTGTTAAGGTCTGAGGGACTATAATTTTAGGCCAAGAGCTGTTTACTTTCTCTGAAGGGGCACTTTATATGTCAGGGGCACTATTTGAGTCCCAGGTCTCAAAGTGGAATTTGGTTTTTAGGAGGCAGAGTGTCCTAGTTATTCGTTTAGTTGATTGTTTGGGGGGCAGGGCTGGTCCTGGGAGGATGCCGAAGGCCAGTGAGCTGTCTTGTTCAGATCTCAGATGGACTGAGATCTGTCTCCTTCAAAGCACTCATCTTTACATCAGTGCTCATGGTCTGTATTTTTGGTAGACTGTGAGGTAGGGGCAAGGGGAAACTGATTTAAATTATGTGATGAAACACATTTAAAATGATAAAATAGTAAAAAAATATGAAAAGATAAAAATACTATTCAGCCAAGCAAGTTCTTTTATATGATCTGAGATCACATGAAAAAGGAGGTTCAAAGCTGTAGAAGATAACATCACTCCAGCAGGAGCCTGAGGGCAGTTGAGGATATAAAGCTGAATTTCTTTGTGGAGAGGATCCTCCTAAGGGCTGAGTACCTTTGATGACCCTTGTTTGTAAGGGAAGCTTAAAGTCTTATGATGTAGGGAGAAGTGCTGTTGGACAAGTTTAGCTGTTTGTTTCTCAGACCCCCCTTTGCTGAGTGTAGTACACTGTGGAATTCTAAATTTGTGAATTCTTACGTTTGATCCATGAAAAAATTTGAAGTTGGGTTGATTCATCTTTAATTAGAGAGCCAGGTGTTATCTTACGTATAAAGTAGTGAATAACAAACACAATTTATCATTGTTACTCATTCAAATAACTTTTTATTGCATGCCTACCAGGTGCCAAGAACTATTGTAGGCATTGGGAATACAACAGCAGTACAGCAAAGTTCTTGCTCTCATTGCGGGGAAGGCAGAAAAACAAATGTGTTCCAAAATTTAAGCAATGATAAATGCAGGGAAGATAACATGAAGCTGGCATTCATAAAGGGATAAGGAGTAATGGCAAGGTCTGGTGGCTGTTTTATTTGGAGCTTAGGGAAGGATTCTTTGAGGAACTGATATTTGAAGAGGGGAGGGAACAAGCCAGAGAAGGGGGGGATGGTAAGAGCTCCAGGCAGCAGGAACCACAGGGCAAAAGCCTGTGAGATTTATTTACTTGTATTCAAAGAACAGCAATATGGCCAGTTTGGCTGGAAGTGAAGGAGTGAAAGGAAGATTTTAGGTAATGAGGTAGGAGAAATAGCTAGAACCCAGATCATGTAGATGTGCGGAGCCATGGTTTTTTGCCTTTTTTTCTAAGTTTCTTTGAAAGTCACTGGAAGGTAAAGTAGGATGTGATCGGTTTTACAATTTTTTAAAATTGGGAACAGTCTGAAACTTTCTGAGAAGTTACAAGTATTTGAATCATTTCAAAGTAAGTTGCCAAAGGGATGACCTGAATACTCAAGTGTGTAATTCTTATAAACAAGGATATTCTATGTAACCACAGTTTATCCATCAAAGGCAGAAAATTAACAGTGGTTTACCACCGCTGTCTAATCGTCAGATCCCATTCCATTTTCAGCACTTTGCCGACAAGGTCTTCTATTGCCAGAGATGTAATGGTGCATTTCATACGGATCTCATTCCTCTCTAGTCTCACTCTAGATTTGTTCCTTAGCTTTCCTAGATTTTCATGATCTTTATACTTCTGAAAATTACAGGCCAGTTATGTTGTAGAAAGTCCTTCAGTGTGGGTCCATCAGTCCAGTCTCATGACTAGATTCAGACTTCGTATCTTCAGCAGGAGTATCACAGAAGCCGTATCATGTTCGTATTACGTTCTACTAGGTGACACCCTATTTTGATTTGTCCCATTAGTGATAAGTTCTCTCAGTTGGATAATTCAGGGTGGTTTTTCCTTTCTAAAGTTTTGGTGATTCTGCCAGGTTTTTCCTTTCTCAAATTTTCCCTTTGCAATTAATTAGAATTTTGTGTAGAGGTACTTTGAAGTTATATAAGTATCCCATTACTCATCAAACTTTCAGTCTACCCATTTATTTATGTCCATATGAACTCCCCTTTTATAATGGGTTGTAATTCATCAGTATACTTGTTCCATCCATCCGTCTATCTGTTTATCTGTCTATCTGTCTGTTTATTTAGTCATTCATTTATTTATTTATTTTCCCACTCCACCTATTTTGCTCATCGCCTTATCTTCTTCTCTGGCAACCAACAGTTTGTTCTCTGTATTTATGGGTCTGTTTCTGCTTTCTATTTTTTTGTTTTGTTTTTTATATATTTTTTATGTTTGTTATATGTGAAATCATATGGTATTTGTTGTTCTCAGTCTGACTTATTTCACTAGGCACAATACCCTCTAGTCCATCCATGTTGTCACAGATGGTGAGATCACATTCTTTTTTATGAGTGAGTAATATTCCTCTGTATCTGCATACCACATCTTTATCCTTTCATCTGGGGGTGGGCACTTGAGTTGCTTCCGTATCTTGTCTATTGTAAATAATGCTGCAGTTAACATAGGGGTGCATATATTTTTTTGAATTAGTGTTTTCATTTTCCTTGGATAAATACCCGTTAGTGGAATTACTGGATCATATGGTAATTATATTTTTAATTTTTTGAGTGACCTTCATACTGTTTTTCACTATAGTTGCATCAGTTTCATTCCCACCAACAGTGCATGAGGATTCCTTTTTCTCCTCACTGACACTTGTTATTTCTCATCTTTTTGTTGCTAGCCATTCTGACAGCTGTAAGTTGATATCTCATTGTGGTTTTGATTTGCATTTCTCTGATGATTAGTGATGTTGGGCAGCTTTTCATGTATTTGTTGACCATCTGTATGTCTTTGGAAAAATATCAGTTCAGGTCCTCTGCCCGTTTTTTGTTTTTTTTTTAAGATTTTACTTATTTATTTGTGGGACAGAGAGATCGCAAGCCGGGGGGGGGGCGCAGAGGGAGAAGCAGACTCCCTGCCAAGCCCAACAAGGGGCTCAGTCCCAGGACTCTGAGATCATGTCCCGAGTCAAAGGCAGCCACTTAACAGAGACATCCAGGCGCCCCTGCCCATTTTTTAATCAGATCATTTGGGGTCTTTTGGTGTTGAGCTGTATATATTCTTTATATATTTTGGATCTTAATCCCTTATTCGATATATCATTTACAAATATATTCTCCCATTCTCTAGGTTGCCTTTTTGTTTTCTTGATGGTTTCATTTGCTGTGCAAAAGCTTTTCATTTTGGTGTAGTCCCAGTAGTTTAATTTTGCTTTTGTTTCCCTTGTCGAAGGAACATGTCCATAAATATGTTGCTAAGGGCAATGTCCAAGAGATTACTGCCTATGTTCTACTGCTTATGATTATTGCCTATGATTTATATTTTTTTCAAAGCATCTCTGCCATTGCTGTGAAGAATGAGGAAGGGGGCAGTATGGAAACAGGCTAATCACTTAGGAAGTTGTTGTATGTATTGTCTGGGCAGGAGATTTTGGAGGCTGGAAGGTGCTAGTGATGCAGGTTGAGTTTTGGGGTATTAATTATCCATTACTGTATAACAGATTATCCCAAATTTAGCTTAAAACAATAAACAGTATCTCACAATTTCTGTGGGTAAGGAATTGAGTGCCACTTAGCCAGATGCCTCCAGTTTAGGACCTTTCACAAGGCTGCACTCAAGATACCATTTGCGGCTGCAGTCACCTCAGGGTTTGACTTGGGAAGGATCCACGGCCAAATTCATTCACATGGCTGTAGGCAGACCAACAGGATCTGCTTCTGTGCTCACTCCTGTGGGCCTCTCCACAAGGCCATCTCTGGATGTGGCTTCCTGAGAGCAAGTAAAGAGATCACCTGAGATGGAAGCGACAGCCTTCTGTGTGTGAGTAGTTTTCTTCTCTTTCTTTTTTTTTTTTTTTTATAAGATTTATTTGTTTTAGAGAGAGAGCAGAGGGAGGGGCAGAGGAAAAGGGAGAGAATCCTCAAGCAGATTCCCTGCTGAACGCAGAGCCCCATGCAGAACTCAATCCCAGGACCCTGAGATCATGACCTGAGCCGAAACCAAGAGCTAGACACTAAACCAACTGACCTACCCAGGTGCCCCTCTTTTCTTTTCTTTTTTTAATTGAAGTGTAGTTAACACAGTATATGTTAGGCCACAGTCTTTCTAAAACCTAATCTCAGAAGTGACATTCTACACTTATGCTACATTTTAGTTATTAGAAGTGAGTCAGTAAATGCAGTCCATACTCATGGAGAGAGGATGAAAAGGGAAAAAAAATTTCAGTCTTCTCCTTCCTTAGTAGGGAAAAACCCCGTTCTTCTCTATTGTGTGTTTCTCTTGTGAGTCTCCTTTATTATTTGTACAAAACTCTTCACTTCTGACACTTCTGGTCACCAAATGTGTAGAGATTTTACCCCACAACGACAAGTAAGTCTCTGAGACCAGTTGGGTGTCCTACAGTTTAATCCATCTTTGACACTGTCTACCCTGGAGATAGCTTGCATCGGATCCCACAGGTAAGGTTCACTTCCCACAAGACTTCGCTCCTCTACCTCTCGTCCAGATGCCACTCACAAGCCCAGGTTAGCACCTGTGCTTCTGACAGTCAGCTATAGGTTGGCCAGGAAGTTAGGGGCTGAGGCCGAAAATTCCAAGCTTTTGATCATGACTTGGTCTTTCTGGTGACGAACCTCATGCAGGACCATCCAGGAGCCTACCCAGAGTCACCTTATTAGAGCAAGAGATGCTCTTACTGCTCTTATTACTTAAGAATTTATAAGGGTTTTAGGAGCTCTGTGTCAGGGTCAGAGTCAAAGACAAATATTAAAATAGTAGGTGCTCCTAGTGTTAGCACTAGGAAATTACGAGAGTTTTAGGAGCTTTGTGCCAGGAGCTGGGTGTAGAGACCAGTATATACATTTTCTATTATCTCACAGAGGATTATACAAGGATGTGTATACCAAGAGTCTGATCATGGAGGTCATGTTAGAGGCTGCCTACCACAAGGATATATTTTAAAGTAAGACAGAGGATTTGCTGATGGATTAAATTTTGAGAGAAAAGAAAGTCAAGGATAACTTCGAGATTTTTGACCTGAACTACTAACGGTATAATTTATTGAGATGAGGAAGACAGGGTAGGATGGGGAAAGCAAAACTGGAAGACATAATCAAGAATTCTACTTTTTCTATGTTAAGTGTGAGGTGCCTGTTAGCGAAGTGGGGATGGTGGGTAAACAGATACACACTGGTCTTTAGGTCAAAATAGAAGGTTTATGATGGAGATAGGACTTCATTGTAATTTTACCTAGTATACTATACAATTTAACTTCATGAATTGTGGGCAAAAGGGTTAAGTGAATCTGATCTTCCATTAAATGCCTAACTTTGTTACCCTAGAAACCAGATAAGATTGTATCAGCTACAGTAGTCCCTCCTTATCCACGGTTTTGCTTTCCGCGGTTTCAGTCATCCCTGGTCAGCCATGGTTTGGAAGCACATGATCCTCCTGATGTATGGTCAGAAGGTTGATAGTGGCCCGACACTACGTCACAGTGCCTATGTCATTCACGTCATCACAAGAAGGTTGAGAACAGTACAGTAGTATTTTGAGAGACCCGGGGAGGGGGGGAACTATAGTCACACAACTTTTATTATAACATATTATAATTGTTCTATATTACTATTAGTTATTGTTGTTGGTCTCTTACCATGCCTAATTTATAAATTAACCTTTATCACAGGTATGTATGTATAGGAAAAACATAGTATATATAAGGTTTAGTACTCCCTGCAGTTTCAGCTATGCACTGGGGATCTTAAAACTTAACCCCTGCAGGTAAGGGGGGACTACTGTACATTGCTAGATTACACTGATCTTTAATTGGTAAATTGCATCTGATGAGAGGAATTGCAAATGCCTGATGAGTTAGCTGTGTTTGGGCTTCCCTGAGTATTGCTCTCAGAACTGGTACGTCCTTTGTGAGAATGGGAATCCTGAAGCGATGCAATGGAGTTGTTACTGGAGATGTTAGCTTTTGTGGAGCATGAAGCTTTTAAGTTAGGGTAGCTCCTGCACCTGACATGGCTCTCATCTCCTTTGAGCCTTTGCTTTGTCACCTAGGGAGACAAAAAAATCATCATAATAATCGGTCCTGGATGGCTGGGTGAGCAGCTGCCACTGGCAGGAACTACTGCAAAGTCTCCCAGTGAGAGGAACACCCTGTGTTGCCCACCTGGCAAGCTGTGGTTCCTGTCCTCCGTCTCTCTGAGTCGCTGGTGCCAGGGATGGCCTGTGATGGTATATGAATCTGTTCAGTAGCTACATAATCTCACCTAGAGAAGAATTCCTTCCAGAAGTGTGAAGTGTTGGGACACCTGGATGGCTCAGTCAGTGAAATGTCAGTGTCTTGATTTCAGCTCGGGTCATGATCTCTGGGTTGTGAGACTGAGCCCCACATCGGGCTCTGTGCTAGGTGTGGAGCCTAAGATTTTCTCTCTCTCTCTCTCCCTCTGCCCTTTCCCTCCCCTCTGTCACTCTTAAAAAAAAAAAAAAAAGTGTCAAGTATTTTTTATAGAATCAGGGAATTTCTTTAATAAACTTCTGTAGTTCACATAATGTTCCCTAATCTTGTGGGAATATTAGAAATCTTCTGGGGTGGGGGGGAGAAATCTTGTGGGAAAATGAGTTCATTTTATTTATCTCATTGCAAGGCTTTCATTTCTTTGACTCTGTCAGCAGCCAGTAAGGCCACTAGGTCTACCAGTAGGTAGAAGGGGTATGTGCTGATGCAGATGTCTGGAATGGGCTGTGGAGCTACATGTACTTTGAAAATAAAAAGCATACTGCCTAGAACCTAGCACAGTACTCAGCTTACAAAAGATTATTCAACAGATATTTATTAAGCATCCCACTATGTGTCAGGCACTGATGGGTTTATAGATTCACAATGATAAGCAAAATACATGGTGCTTGCTACCTTGGAGTTTACAGTACCTTCATTTTCTTATCAAAGTTCTAATCTCTTACAGGATCAGCAGTGAGATCTTAATTTCTTTTTCAGGAGTTTATATTAACTTAATTTGATTGAGCAGAATACTCAAAAAGTATTTCAGTAGATTACAAATAGTGTTTTATACTACTTCTGATTGTCCTTAATTTTATCTTTGTTTTAAATTAGCTAATTTCCACCATCTATATAGTAATGAATAAAAGTCTTTATTTTCATTTTATGGTAGTTAGCTTTTGCATAGAATTAGTGACTGATAAACCAAGTAAGTAATTAGTATCTACATGAAATTTGACAAGATAAAATGTTCAGAGCAATTGGTGGAAAGTTTGGGCTCTTTTATGCATTATAGTGTAAAATTACTGTTTCTACTTATATCAGGAGAAACAAAGATGCTTTTTTGTCGTTTGAAGTATTGGAACCCTGAATCCTTTAAATCAAGTTAAAACAAATATGGCTTGCCTAGATTTTTCTCTACCGTGTATACACTTTTTTCCCACTTGGTGGCACCTTATGTTCATTTCTTTTTTTTTTTTTTTTTTTTTTTTTTAAAGATTTTTATTTATTTATTTGACAGAGATAGAGACAGCCAGCGAGAGAGGGAGCACAAGCAGGGGGAGTGGGAGAGGAAGAAGCAGGCTCATAGCGGAGGAGCCTGATGTGGGGCTCGATCCCAGAACGCCGGGATCACGCCCTGAGCCGAAGGCAGATGCTTAACCGCTGTGCCACCCAGGCGCCCCACCTTATGTTCATTTCTAAGTAACATCTTTTCTCTCTCAGTGTAGTACAGCCAGTTTCTCCTTGTATATTGATTTTTCTTACTAAGATTAATGGTTAAATTACTGAAGTAATATAAATACATTCTTTTAAAAATAACAGCATATGTTGAAAATTTCCCTTTTTTAACAGAAAATAATTTTGTTCTTGAAGATTTTTCAAGGGCCATGGTGAAATTAAATGTTTTGCTCTTGTGAGAACGCCTTTTCCTTGTGATCAGCTTTTTTTCAGTTAGCATATGATGTTCTAGATGCCTTTGTAGAAAAGTGGGGTACAAGTAGGGAGATAGCTTGGGGGTGGTAGGAATCAAGGATGTTTCAGAGGTTTTGAGTCTGAGAGGTTGGATAGATGGTAGTACCATTTCTTGAGATGGAGGACTGGGAGAAGGGTAGGATGGGGAGTGGAGGATTCCACTCAGAAACCTCTTTTTTGGATGTAGTAAGTTTGAGATACCTGTCAGCGAATAAACATGTCAAGTGAACAGCCAGGTATATATATCTGGAGGTTAGGACAGAAGTCAAGCTAGCAAAGAAGAATGAGAAGTAGCTAGCAAGGTAAGAAGGAAGGCAAAAGAGAATAGCATTTCAAAAATTTAGATAAGAAAGCTAACCGTATTCATTGTTGCTGAGAGATTACATAGGATAAGAAGTGTCCATTTGATTTGGCAATATGAACTTCATTGACTCTAAATGGAATTTGTTCTCAAGAATGTGAGAGATCATGGGGTGCCTGGGTGGCTCAGTTGGTAGAGCATTTGACTCTTAATTTTGGCTCAGGTTGTGATCGGAGGGTGTGGGATGGAAACCCTGGCTCCACATTGAGAGTCGGCTTGAGGGTTATCTCCCTCTCCATCTGCCCCTCCTACTGCCCTCATGCGCGTGCTCTTTCTCTCAAATAAATAAATAGATAAATCAATCAATCAGACAATCTTAAAAAAAAAAAGTGTGAGAAATCAGGGGCGCCTGGGAGGCTCAGGGGGTTGAGGGTCTGACTTTTGATCTCCACTCTGATCTTGATCTCAGGGTTATGGGTTCAAGCCTCATGTTGGAGAATGTGAGAGATGAGAAAAATTTGAAGAATCTGTCAGGGATCAGGGATCATCTACATATCCCCCTGAGAGTCAACCACTGTCAACATTTGGCATATTTCCTTTAGTCCTTTTAAATAATTTTTTATGTAGTAGTTCATAATCATTCAAGGTTTTTTTTTCTCTTAGTATTATAAGCAATTTTCCATGTTATTAAAACAATCTGTACAATCACTTAATTTTTTTTTCTAATTATAAAAATGTACAATTGTTACAGAAAACCTGGAAAATCCAGAAATACATGAGGTAGAAACAAAAATTCTAATTCCTTGGGCGCTTATGTGGCTCAGTCAGTTAAACATTTGCCTTCTGCTCAGGTGATCCCAGGGTTCTGGGATTGAATCCCACATTGGGCTCCCTGCTCAGTGGAGAGTCTGCTTCTCCTTTTCCCTCTGCCCCTCCCCCCTGTTCATGCCTCTCTCTCTCTCTCAAATAAATAAATAAAATCTTAAAAAAAAAAAAAAAAAGCAAAACTCTAATTCCTTGGCCCAGAAACAAGCACTGTTAATATTTCATTCATTGATTGAATGACTATTTGAGGATCTGCTTTTGAATAGGGAAGAAATATTTTGAAAGGATCACAGTGTAGAGAACAGATTGTAATTTATTAATCATACCCTCAGAAGGTTCATGATTATAAATAACTATATATAGATATGTGTATGTGTATATATACATATATCTTTATTATATGTAATATTTTGTTTGCTCTCCCCCTCTTCTCATTTAATGTTACAGACTTTCTCCCATTTCACTAAATATTCTTCTTGTCAGTTTGAGATTTTTTAGTGTCTGAGAAGCTTTTGATGTATAAAGGACTAATGGAAATTTGGGTTTTAAATTAATACGCTGTTTATTACAGCTGCAATTTTTATTATCACAGTTCTTTTTTTGTTTTTGTTTTAATTCCAGTATAGTTAACATACAGTGTTATATTAGTTTCAGGTGTACAATATAGTGATTCAAAACTTGCATACGTCACCCCGTGCTCACCACACCTCCCCTCTGGTAACCATCTGAGTGTTCTCTATTATTAAGAGTTACAGCTGCAGGGACCCCTGGGTGACTCACTCTGTTAAAATGTCTGCCTTTGGATCAAGTCATGATCCCGGAGTCCTGGGATCGAGTCCCGCATTGGGTTCCTTCCTCAACGGTGAGCCTGCTTCTCCCTCTGTCTACTCCTCCCCCTGCTCCTGTGTGCACGCGCGCTCTCTCTCTCTGACAAATACATAAATTGAATCTTAAAAAAAGTTATAGCTGCAATTTTTAAAACCTGGTTGTTCTTAAGCCTTGAGGTCCAGTTTATAAATAGGATAACAAGATTAGTAAATTGAACATTTTTGCATAAAAATAAACAATTATTTTCTTTTGTTTGATGAATGCTTGATAAATTCTAATGGAAAGGATTAAAATCTCCTAAACAATTGTCTTCATTTGCAAGTTTAGTTAATTACATTCCTTTCAACATTTTAGGTCACATTTATAAATGTAGCATATTTTATTTTATTCAATATCTTCAAATGCCCAATATATATAGATGAATAGACCTATCAAGCAGAATGTTCCTAAGCTCTTAGATGACTCATGTTTAGCCAAGCCAGAAACTTAAGGGTCATCCTCACAAGTCTTCCTAATATCCAGTCTGTCAGCAGGTTCTTTGTGCTTAATTTCTGAATAGGTCCCACATCTGATCATGACCTCTATCACGATTACTCTGGTCCAAGTCACAGTTCTCTCTTTCCTGAAACAGCAACTTTTTTTTTTTAACTTTTAATTTATTTGTTTTTTTATTTATTGAGAGAGAGAGAGAATCTTGAACAGTCTCAGTCTCATGACCCTCAGATTATGACTTGAGCCGAAACCTTATCCTTTAATCTTGTTTGCAGAGTTTTAAGACATAGACATTTCAGTTTCTGTGTAATAGAAGTACACTTTTTTTTTTCTTTATGGCTTTTTGCTCTTAATGTTAATCTTAGAAGTGGTTCTTCACATTTTCTAAATATCACTATATCTTATGAATATAAATACTTACGTTGTATTGAGCATTATTAATCTGTCTGGAATCTATTTTGATATATGGTTTAGGAAATCTAACTTGATTTTTTTTTCAACAAAATTAATCATTTTGTTGAGAAATACTTAGTTTCCCCAATAATTTGATATGCCAGGCTTACAAGAAAAGAAAGAAAGAAAGCAAGAAAGCAAGCAAGCAAACATCTGAAACATGAACATTATGGTCAGAAGCCAGCCTTGATTCCCAAAATTAATAATGTATATTATCCAAGGAGAAGAAAGATTCAAAACTGCCTAGATTTTTATTACTGTTATTTGCTGTTATTTAGTAAGATTTTATTTCTGGGGATTTTCTGAAAGGGAAAATTAAACTTTCTTTGTTTTTAATAACATTTTTTAATTAAATGAATCTTTATTTGAAAAATATTATCTTAAAATTACGATGCTATTTCTACTTGAATAGGAGCAGTTGTAGCTCCAATTAAATAACAGTAGCTAAACCAAAAAGAGATAAATCAAAAATTACTTTATACAGGTGTGCCATGGTTGTAGGTGTTCAGGACCTGGCTGCTGTGAGCTGAGTCAGACTTGCAGGTGACTCCAGATCCTGGGCCCTCAGAGGATGACCATCCTCCTTCCTGGAAGGACTGATGGTCAAAGGGATCCCCTGACACTTCTGGGCCTCTGGGGGCTATAGGTGGAGTAACAGGAGTAAAAGGACCACTTGGGAAAGGCTGGAAGTTGGGCTCCATGTTGGCCAACATTTGCTTGTTGTGATCATTTTCTTTTCTTAGCTTCTTGAGTTTTCTGTCCATCAGCACAATTGCCATACAGCTTTCTTGGGCTCTTTTCTCTTGGAAGAGGATCTTTCTGTAGTAGGAAGTGTTTCTCTCTAGTTCTTTGCCCCTGTGTTCCGCCATCTTCTTATAGAGGTTGTGAATCTAATATGTGGAGTTCATGTTTCTACACATGTTGGGGAAGTTTCTTCGTTTCTAAGCAGTGTATTTCTTCCTCAGATAATTTTCCCTGAAGTTGGCGTGACATGTTCTTAATGTAATTTGAAGCTTCAGCTGCTGAATCTCACTTTCAAGCTGTGAATTTTCATGCTGCAAAGATGCTTCCTCAGTTTGGTGGCTTGTTTGTCCTGTAAGCTCTTCATTCATTTGCTTTTGTTCCCACAATTTTCTGGTTATTTCTTGATTTTCCTCTTCAGAGCTTTGAAAGGATCCATTGAAGTCAGCATCATCAGTGATACGCTTCAGATCAGCTTATTCTAATAGACAAGGTCATTGCCATTTTCTGCTTCACTCTTTTGCTCAACTTCCCAGTTCATGTGATGCAAGTGTGATCTCTAAGGAGATAAGGCAAGGGGATGGTCTTCAGCAGGTTTTCAGCCATTGATACTAATTGCTGACTTTATCTTTCAGTTCCTATTAACCCAGGTGTCCCGAATATTTTAATTTCTTTAATTTCCTATTAGGCTATTTTATTCTTCACAAATAAATCCCTCCATTTTGCACTTTGAATGGTGGACAACCTCACACTGAGGGACTACCTAAGCGAAGTATATTTTCAAAGAAGGGGAATGTCTTCCTTCCCTGTTCGTTGACTACTCTTCCTCTTAAACAGCTGAAAATAGGGTCAGCCACTGGTGGGATTTATTTCCATTTGAGTTATGTTGTAATTGTGATTTTAGTATCTTTGTTTTCAGTTATTTCAACACACTACAATATATTTGAATACTGGGTTTTTCTAGAATGTAATATATTTTCATTATTTCCCAAAATGTAATATATTTTCTTTATAAATATTGATCTCTTTTGGACTTATAACTTTTTCCCTTTCTGTCAGTTTTCTCACTTGTATTTGCACTGATTTTACCATCAAGTTTAGGCAGTTTTATATTTTGTCCTTTAAGATATTAAAGGTGGTGTAAAATTGAAGTGGGTTTAATGCCAGCTGGAACATAGTTTTCTAGACAATGCTGTTAAGCTTGGTGTCTTTAATTTATTGGAATAAAAATGACACAGCTGAGTGCGCCTGGCCGGCTCATTTGGTGGAGCATGGGACGCTTGATCTCAGGGTTGTAAGTTCAAGCCCCACTTTGGGTGTAGAGATTACTTAAAAATTAAAAAAAAAAATTTTTTATGACCCAGCTGAAAATTTGTTTTGCCAAAACTCTTTGGTGTGGAAACCTAAAAGGTATGATTTATTTAGCCTTTGTTTAACAACAACAGCAGAGGGTAACATCGGCCTAGCAGATTATAAACATTTTCTTGTTTCTTATAGCTCTTTATACTGCCATCATGAGAATAAATTATCGCTTATTCATTCCTTGACTCTTGCCTGTAGCCTTGCTGGATAAACATTTTCAGATTTTATGTATCATGGTAAAAAATATTTTTAGTTTTCTTAAGCATTTTCTATTTCTCCATGAGATCTACATTCCCTCACTTAAGTAACTGAACAAGCATATATGAAATTTGGACTCTGATTCCTTAAATATCATTTTAACCTTCAAGAGTCTTGACAGCAATTATTTGAATAAATTTTTCTATTTTATTCAGATAAGTTAGTTACTTAAGCTGCCTTGACAAGGTAACAGTTAAATATTTCTGCTGTGCCTTAAGCTTAAATAAAGCCCCTGATAAGTATCAACCTTGGTTTTGACAACTGATCCCTCCTTTGAGTGGCTAGTGGAGCCTGTCTCACCGCCATCATCTCAGAGGTTCAGAGCTCATGTTCACAGTCGAGGTTTATTGGTCCAGGTCACTTTCGCTAATCCCGTTTCTGCTGGAGGATATAAGAGAGACGCCAACCCAGTGTGCACAGAAGTCTTCATTCTTTATTATATTAGCTGATCATGATAGGTCTTTAGACACAAATGCAGCAACAGTAATAATAATTTATCTCCTCTCTTCTTGGTTTTAGCCAATTACCTAGCTATATCTATCAATTACTGCTAGCAAATATTCTTAAACTTAAATAGCATCATAAACTTCTCATTAGCTTTATTCTTAGTTATTTTACTGAAATCTCCTCCACTTGCCCTTTTCTCTATAGCTGGGAAGTCCCCCTTTTTTTTTCTTGGAGCCACATTTCTCTGCTTGTTGCCTCCTCTCAACGCCGTTTTCCCATAACAGCAGCCTGTCTTGTGAGCTCCCAGCCTTAGAGGATCTGGTATGAATTCTCTCCCTACTTCCTGTCCCTCAGTGGGGCTTCCTACTTAGTTCCACTCTTTGTCCGTTGGACTTTATTCCTTCTTTCTCTGCCATTAGCTGCAGCATCATTGGTCTCTTTCTACTCCATGTACCTGTCCTTTGAAATTTAGTTGTGAAACATTCAAAACTGAAATACTTGTGAACTTTAGACTGTGATTTAATGTTTTTAATATAACAAAATCATCGCATATAAGCTTGAATTTAAGATGCTAGCAGAGACCTCTTCTTCGGCAGGAGCTTTGTTCAGTTTTCAGCTAGAGCTTCACCACCAGAGCAGCCTGAGCCTTCTGCAACTGCAGAGCAGCCTCTAGCATCTGTCGCAGTGCTGTATTCATCAGCTCTGAAATACCTTCTTACATCTAGAATTAGGATACTATTTTAATCAATAGTAGCATGAGTTAATTGGCAGCATTTTTGTCTTAGAGATACATAAAATAATGTATATCTTAAAATTGCTAGTGTCCTCCAGATACAGTAACAATAAAAGCAAGAGCTAACATTGTCAAGTACCTAGTGTGCGCAGGAATTTTTCTAGGTGCATTTAATCCTTATGCCATCCTTCAGAAGTCAGGATGCTCAGATGGAAAAGCTAAAGCATAGCAGTTCAGCTAGTAAGTGAGGGAGCTGAGATTTGAGCTCAACCCACAGACTAGCCCCCAGAACTGCCCGCTTAGCCCTCCTCCCACCACACTACTCTGCCTCTTGTAACTGCCTTTCTTTTCCTCTTTAAGGCATCGTTGGCTTCACTGTATGACCGATGATCCTCCAACAACAAAACCACCTGTTGCTCGTAAATTCATCTGGACAAACCATAAGTTCAATGTGAGTGGCACTCCAGAACAATATGTACCTTATTCTACCACTAGAAAGAAGATTCAAGAGTGGGTCCCACCTTCAACACCTTACAAGTAACGACACTGGAAAACAGTTTGAACATGTGAAATGTGGGCTCTTCATGCAATTGCACTTTTACTGCTTACTGTTCACTTGATTAAAATTGTTTAAGCAATGTCTTTTGTGCCTTTTTGCCCTTACCTTTACCATTCATGAACTGTAAAATAGAGGCTGACAAACATGGGTCATTGAAGTAGACTTCTGTTGGGGTGGTGCCAGGTTTACAGCCCCCCTTTGCTGCTGTGGTCTTGTCTACACTTCATGACTTGGCCTCACACAGCTGACGAGAGGGGAGGACCTAAAGCCGAGCTGAGCCAACAGATTGTCTTGTGGGAATCTGAAACGCAGATGGAGGGACACAGAGACTAAGAGTCAGCAGAGCTGGATGGCTTTTATGGTAGCTCTCTAAGGAGGAGGTTATCAGAGATTTCTTATTTCCTTAGTTTTGGTTCTTTCGCAATTTATTTGGACCCGTGAACTATCCCAGGATCCATTCCAATATATTCTTATTTCCTTAAGCTAACTAAGGTCATTGATTCAGTTGTTGTTGTGTTGTTGTTGTTGTTGCTTGCAAACAAAAGAACTTTAATACCCAGATTGGTTCCAGAGAATGGGTTTTAGGCAAAAGACCTTCAGGGAAATGTGGGATCTCCGGAACTGGTTGTGTCTGGGGGGGCGGGGAATGAAAGACAATGCAACACCCTTCTGTATTCTGGATGGAAAACTAGCAGCTTCAGTGATCAGACAGCATATCAGGCTACATTGCCATTAGTTTCCATGAGCCCCTGAGAAGGCGGCCTTCGGACACTGGTTAGCAGCCACCATAGGACAATTTAACGGTGTTGGGGAAAAAATGCTAGGATTATGGAACCAGACGGTTGCCTTCAAGAGCACTGGATAGCTTACAGGAGAAAATGAACTTCAATTCCCAAATCTCAGCTCAAGACATTGAGTAAAACTCAGGGCATTTATATGACTTTTTAAAACTCCTTAGGTTCCTTATATGAAAATTAAGAGATAGAACTGACTGACTATTGGTATAAGAGACATCTGGAAGAAGCTAGAATATCACTGACTACACATCAGGGTTACCTGGGGTGTTTTGTTTGTTTGTTTTTAATAAAGAGGTCCAAGTTACTAAATCAGCATCTCTGAGGGTAGGATCCCAGCACCAGTATTTTTTAAAGCTCCCCACTCTCTTCCCCACCTGATGAATTCATTTGCAGCCAAGGTTGTGAACTATTGAGCTAAAGAAATCAATACACCAAGCATTCTTCTGAAACATTCTCGGATCCTAAGACACAAAAGTTTGCTCACGGCCTCACTGCTGAGGCCTCACTCTCCTCACTTAGCTGGATGGGGTTAAATTTGGTGCCCTCGGGAGATAACTGTATTCATTGTGTTATGTTGGACAGTTTGCTGATTGATTAACAAAGAGCAGAACCAAGCACTAAAAGCTGGCCTGTGCTAGATTGGGATTTCCTGTGCTCTGTCCATCCGCCACTTCACTAACTTCTCTGTGAGGGCCCGAAATTGGCTTTCTAATCCCATTAGGAATAGATCAGACTTGTGAGCAATTAGAAGTTCTGTCCGGGCTGCTTCGCTTTCTGGGTCAGATATGCTGGAGGTTCATCTGTTAGAAGAAAGTGTGTGTTGTCCTTATGGAGAGGGAGGTTAGAAAGAGGTGATAATTAGGAAATGATCGGAGCTGCAGCAATCTCTGGCTGTGGTGAAGTAATCTGAGGGCCTCTAGGTATGAGAGCACCAGGTGTCTTAGATCTGAACCTGATTTTTTTGTTTTTTAAGGTTTCTTATTTATTTGAGAGAGCGAGAATGAGAGAAAGCATGAGCAGGGCGGGAGGGGCAGAGGGAGAGGGAGAAACAGACTCCCCACCGAGCAGGGAGCCCCACGTGGGGCTCCATCCCAGGACCCTGAGATCATGATCTGAGCCGAAGGCAGACGCTTCACTGACAGCCCCCCAGGCGCCACCCCCCCTTTTTTTGTAAACAACTGTACATGGGTCGAGGTAACAAGCACTTGAATCAAGCTACAAGATCACAGTTTCTCTCTCAACTCCTAGACCTGAGTGAATTCTCAGGACCAGAACGCTTGACTTAAGGGCTGTGCTCTAATAATAGATATGTGTACTATGAAACTTCTACCCAGCTACTTCTTCAGGTGATATGTACTCGGAATAGAGAAATGCCGACAGTTTTCAGGATCAGTGGATACGTGCTCCAAGTTAGCACCAACTTTATGGGGAACTGAGAACACTGTAGCCCACTGGTCAGGATAGAGACTATGGAAGGCAAATGGGACCCTCATCTCACTGGGACATGAACTCTTCTCCCTTCACCCATCCCATGGTTTATTTCCTCAGTTCCTAAATGTAGATGGGATTGACATCCTTTACAGAACCTCCCCATGAGGTCTCTGCCCTGAGGAGTAAGTGTTCTGTGGCAGAAGGCCAAGGAGAAGCCATTGTAGTATTCCCTCCCTACCAGAATAAGAATGTGAACAAGCAGTATCTCTTTGGGGTAATTACCCAGGGTAGTACAGCCATCAAAAGGTAGAAAGATACAGATCATTCCTGTCATACCCCCAAACGGACCGTGTACTTCCATTTGACCAGTGAGTAAGATGGATGGTCTTGGAGAATGACAGTGGACTCTACAATAAAACTGATGTTGAGGTGATCCAAACTGTAGCTGCTGTTCCTGAAATGGTCTCTTTATTGGAGCAGCTTAATACAGTCTCTGGCATTTGAGAGGTAACTATTGGTCTGATCACTGCATTTTTATCCATTTAGAATTGTAGGGTCCATCAGCAGCTGTTTGCTTTTACATGGCAGGGACAGAAATAGCTTTATAAATCTGTCCCATGGATGTCAGCTCCAGCCATTTGCTACACAAGGACATGGACTGCCCCTCGAAATCATAGGGTGTTACAAGAGTCTGTTGATGTGGAGCAGGAAATACCAGATACCCTAATGCCTTGGTAGGACACATGTATGCCACAAGATGAATCTGACTGTCCCAGAAATATAGGGACTTGATTCCTTAGTGAAATTCTCAGGGATTCAGTGGTCTAGCACATACTGAGATAGCCCCTCCAGGATTAAGGACAAATTGCTACAACTAAGAAAGGCACAGTACTTTGTGGTGCCCTGGATTTTAGAGACAGGCTCTAGCCACAGGTGTCTTGTACTTATTTATTTACCAGGTGACCTGAAAACCTGGCAGTGCAAAAATAGGCTCTCTCGGTGGCCCAGGCTCCCGTCCAAGCAGCTCTGTTCAGCTCTGGATGATTGGGAGATTTACTGAAGTCGGAAACAAGTCTCCCCACAAGAGTCACAATGGAAGCCACAGGATTTTGGAGCAAGGCCATGACCCCCTTCAGGAAGATGACCGTTTTCCCTTTGAGAAGCAGCTTCCCTTTGCTCTATATGTTGGAGACAATGGGACACCATGTGTTAGTATCTGATCCACCTACTCAAAGTTGACCATTTCCAGCAGCACCGTATCACCTCACAGGTGGTAGGAGAGCAGGCCGTGAAGGCACTTGTAGTTTGTGGGAGCAGATTTTCCCCCACCCTGCGCCTTTAAGCCACCCTATTCCCCCACCCTGCTGCTACCAATCTGTCCCTTCGCTCTTGTGGAGAGTTATTGGTTAATTAACAGAGAATGCAGAAAGACGAGCCTGGCTTATAGATGTTGCTGAACAATATTCACTACCAGCTGCAAGGGCGCTCTTGTATACCACAGCCCCTTGAGCAGTTGCCTTGAAGGGCAGCCGAAGGCAAACCTCAGCAGGCAGGATTTCGAGCAATGCCTTTTACCATGTGCTTTGACTTGAAAACATGATCTGACTCCAGCTCTGTAACCAATCACTGGCTATATGGTCAGAGACGAAAAAAGCAATATTGAAATTGGTGTGAAGGGGCATCTGGGTGGCTCAGTCAGTTGAGCATCCGACTCTTGGTTTTGACTCAGGTCATGATCTCAGTGCCTTGCGATCAAGCCCTGCATCAGGCTCCCTACTCAGCAGGGAGTCGGCTTGAGATTCTCTCTCTCCATCTTCTTCTACCCCTCCCTCATGCTTGCTCTCTCTCTCTCAGATCAATTAATCAATCAATCTAAAAAACAAATTGGTTTTTGAAGCTTTTGGGACAAGCTTTGCAAATGAATCTTGCAGACTGGACCTAGAATCCAAGATTAGAGCAAAGCAGCTAGTGCTTATCGGGATCACCTCCTAAGCACAAATCCTTGTCTCAGTGTCTTCTGGGGAAAGCCAACATAAAATACGCAACCAAGAACAGCAGCCTCATGGCAGCAAATTCATTTCATTGGAATTCTTCCATTTTGGAGGAAGCTTGATTTGTTTTCAAGGAAATAGGCACTTATTCTAAATGAGGATCTGCTTTCCTTGCCTCTTACACCTCGGCCAGCACTAACATTCTTGGGCTTAGAATACCTTCTGTTTTATCATACACAGGAGGGCGCCCCTGGCCAAGAAACTGGCTTCACAGAAGAGAAGAGGCAATGAACAAGGGTCTGTGGGAGTCCCTGCTTGTGTTCATAATGCGCCCTCATCTCTTTTTCAGACATCCTCTTTCTCGTTTCTCCCTCTATCACCCATTGTATGTCAGTCACACCCAGCCCTTCTATTCTTTAAATAGCCAGGTTCATTCTCATCTCAGGGCCTTTGCACTTGCTGCGCCTTCTGCCTGGAACAGTAACATCTTTGTACCACTTCCTCATTGCATCATTGGTGTCTCAACTTACCGATATCACCTCCACAAGATGTTCTGTATCCACCTAATCTAAAAGTAGCTCCCTTGAAACATCCTATTATTTTCCAGTTTTATTTATATAAATTTGTTTGCTTTACTTTCTTCATAGTACTTACTGTTCCTTTTTGAGAAAAGGCATGAACAAAATTATTCCAGTAAATAATTTTTGAGCGTTGCCTGAACACCTACCGTCTACTTGCTAAGGCACTATGATGCTGACATAATGAAGTAAACCAGTACTGATCAGATTTCATCATGTCGCAGCAGATGACATAGGAACTGAAATTAAATAGCAGCGGCCCGAACAGCAAATTCTGAAGTTTCTGGAAGCAAAAGCCCTCGTGGGGAATAACACTAAAGCATGCAAACAGTTATGAATAGGCAAGTGGAAAAGTTCCATCGAGCAATTTTTAAGAGAGAAAAGAAAAAAGGACACTAGTTGCCATAATGTTGTGCTACGTGTCCAAAAAGATCGGTTTTTATTTGAAGGGTTTGTAGTCACGTGTGCGATCAGGTTGCAAAGACCTCGAAGCCTGCTTCACTGCTTTAAATCATGCCCCTCCAGGGGGCCTGGGTAGCTCAGATGGTTAAGCGTCTGCCTTCCGCTCAGGTCATGATCTCCAGGTCCTGGGATCGAACCCCACATTGGGCTCCCAACTCAGTGGGGAGTCTGCTTCTCCCTCTCCCTCTGCCGCTCCCCCGCCATGTGCTCTCTCTCTCGCTCTCTCTCTCTCTCAAATAAATAAGAATAAAAATCTTTAAAAAACAAAAATTAAAAAAAATAATAAATCATGCTCCTCCATATGGAGAAACCCCATCTATAATATTCTTCTCAAAACCAAGTTAATTTGTACTCTGGTGCCAGGTGTCCATGAGTATGAAATGCAGCTGCATCGTGAGCACACAGCAATCCAGCTGCACTTGTCAGCGCTGGCTCAGGAAGGTGATGTCTGAGACTTGAGCAGATAATGGAATTAGCGAAGTGGACTTGTGGTGGTAGACTGTTTAACACACCCACTGGGATAGAGCTGGCCTCTGAGAAGTTGTTTCCCAGGCTGACGTCTGGGGCTGATGCAGTCTCCCTGTCCCAGAGCGAGGGGGCTACCCAAGCGCCACTGCACTGCGCGTGTCATCTACGCTCATACAGCGTAAATGGTGTCCCCCGCGCTGAACAATACGTTAGTTCTGGGTTACTCACCAGGATGTGTCAGAGAGAGAATCCAGTTCCTGGAAAGCATATGTCTAGACATCTGCTGTTTGTGCTTGCCCAGCATTGCTTTTCCTTTCTTCTGTCAGAGAATCCTGATTTCTCTTGGGGACCGTCATTCCCCCTTCTTTTAGTCTATATGGACCAGCGGATTTTGAACCACTCTCTAATTCTAGGAATACTGTATCCCACTGGCTTCAGTGATTGATTCCAGAAAGAATAAGTGACCCAAGACATGCCAATGAAACTCAAGTACAGGACATTAGTTGGAAATACTGGAAAATAGACTTCGTTGGGCAAGAGCTGAAGCTTGGAGGATATGTGTCCAGTGTGGCCGGGAGGCACTCCACTAAGGAGGGCAGGCTGACAGTCAAGTCAGTGTAAAGGACAGTGAAGCCGAGATAAGGAACAAGACAGATTCCTGATGACAGTGTTCAGCACCTGGCTCTAGAGGTGCCTGAAGCTAGAGCGCATGCACACTTTTCAGTTATGTGGACCAATACATTTCCCTAATGTTTCTTCCTGAATCCAGATTGACTTAGGGTTCTTTCCCTTGAAACTGAGTGTTCTCATGGATATAACATCCTTATGACTTTGTTACTCTCTATTGTAATGAAATTCGTTATTGGTATACACTATCTTTCTTATTAGATATAGCCCTAATTATGAATTTTCTGATTCGTAAATGTGGGCATATGATGGACCAGTGGTGTGTGTTAGGGTTTATTACCGTCAACTAATAAATAGCTGTATTTAAAGATTTTTTTTAAAGATTTTATTTATTTATTCGACAGAGATAGAGACAGCCAGCGAGAGAGGGAACACAAGCAGGGGGAGTGGGAGAGGAAGAAGCAGGCTCATAGCGGAAGAGCCTGACGTGGGGCTCGATCCCATAACCCATAACGCCGGGATCACGCCCTGAGCCAAAGGCGGAGGCTTAACCGCTGTACCACCCAGGCGCCCCTGTATTTAAAATTTTTTAAGTTTGTGCTGAGGTAGATACATACATTCCGTGAAGCCTCTGCATATACATTTGAGGATATGTCCAGGTCTTTAAAATTCCTGTACGTGACGGATGATTCCAGTTGGAGAGGGCTGTGGATTTGCAGATTCAGCGGCATGTTGCCTGCTATTGGACCTTTGAGCGGCAATAAAATTGCTAAAAAATGAACATTTTCATGTCACTAAATAAGGCTGAGCACCAACCCCACAATTTTAGGTGATTTATAATACTCTTTTCAAAGCAATCAAAGGAGGATGAAAAATTATGTGCCAGAAAATCTGCATCCTAATTTGAAATTTAAATTAAGTTTCCACGAAAAATTATTTTCTCATTTATGAAAAGCTATCTGTTTGCAGGTAGGATTAATACATTTGTAGTGTTAATGTTAAAAAAATTACTCATAGAAGAAGCAGTTGGCTATAGAAAGGCCATCCACACAATATATATATGTCTCACAAGTATTATTTAAACAAATACAGCAATATTCAAATTTAAACAAATACAGCAATATTCAAATTCAACAAGGGCTAAGAGAAGATGCCCGTTGGGGAGGGTATTGGTCATTAGAATCTAGGGGGCATCTATATTTTGAAAAAGAATATGCAATATTAAAACATTATTTTGCATTGGTAAAATGACTGAAACAATCCACCATATTATTTTCATGATGCAAGCTATAAGAAACAAAACTCAGCAAAACTCTTGACTGTTCGGACATGTGAGTTAAAGAAAAAAAAAAAGATTGAGAATTGGGATCGACTGCTAATAGGTACAGGGTTTCTTTCTGAGGTGATGGAAATGTTCTAGAATCCGATAGTGATGATGGTTGCACAACACTGAATATACTAAGAACTACTTAGTTAGACACTTTAAAATGGTGTCTTCTATGCCACGTGATTTTTATCTCAATTTTTATAAAAGGTTTAAGAAACTTAGTTCTAATAGATTATTGACAGTAATCCTTTATCTTCAGCACATAAAAAAGTGACATTTACCCTACTATAGATCTTAAAGTCAACTCTGTCTCCTGGGCAAGCACCATTTGATTATTCCATCTTTTGGCAGTTGGGCTTAACATAGTTTGAGTTGAGTCTTCTGCAAATTCCATTACCTGAAGGCAAGTGCAATGTAGTTTGAAGGTGCGGAGTAAAGGTCTGGGAGGGGAGTGGAAAGGATGGGAGGGAGGAGAAGGTATGTGAGGATGTCAAATTCCTAAGCATTCTAAGACCACCCAGAAGTTGGACAGCCATTAGGGAGGGCCAGATTCTGATCTGACAGGATGTCCTGATATTAGATTTTGATACCTCTGGCACAGAGAGAATCTCAGGAAGCTTTGGCCAAAGAGGAAACCAATCTAAAAGTGCCATCAATAGTGACATTTAATAATACATATATTAAAGAATCTGTAGTTAGATTTTAGTAAATAGTAGGGTTTTTTTGTTTTGTTTTCATTCATTTGACAGCGAGACAGCCAGTGAGAGAGGGAACACAAGCAGGGGGAGTGGGAGAGGAAGAAGCAGGCTTCCAGCGGAGGAGCCTGATGTGGGGCTCGATCTCAGAATGCTGGGATCACGCCCTGAGCCAAAGGCAGAGGCTTAACCGCTGTGCCACCCAGGCGCCCCAGTAAATAGTAGTTTCTAAGTTAAGTGGCTCAATACCATTATTAAGGACTCTGGTTTTTCCCATCTCTCTACTCTCCCATTCTCAGTATGGTGATTTATTCTCCTAATTTGGCTCCTTTCATAGTCCTAAAATGGCTGCTGCAGTTCTAGGCATCACACACAAATGACAACCTCCAGAGCCAGGAAAAGGGGGATGCCCCTGTCTTATATCCTTTCTGAGAGGACAAAAATCTTCCCAGAAACTTCCAGCAGTCTCTTGGCCTGACCTGCATCTCTTGCCCATGTCATAGCCAGTCATTTGACAAGGATCATAACATGACCAAGTTTGATTTATTTATTGACAGTCCTCTCCAGAGACCAGACAAGGACTCAGTCTTGTTGAAAGACACGAAAGGCAAACAAAATTAAGATTCTGTTAGCAAAGGCTGGAGGAAAACTCTTGACTAGCATTAACGATATCTGTCATGGAGAATCCTAATCTGAGCTTGGTGGTGCCCAACGGACTCTAGTGGTGTCATGATTAATATTCTCCAGTGGAAAAGAGTGGCCTTGTCTGCTGGAAGAAATACAATCCTACTGAGACTTTGTCAAAAAATGTAAAGCTCTTTTGACAAACCTCTTTTTATTTTGAATTATATACTTACATGCAGCCTCAGATGACCTCCTTTACTTAGGTAGGCTTTACCAGAGAATCTCAAAAAAGGCTCTTGCATTTGGAGACAGCCCGTCCTGCAAGCTGACCTGGATTTTTCAGTTTGAGAATAGAGAAGGCGATTAATATTTGTCATACACCTATGTTTGCTCCAGCTCCCTTGTTGTCCTGACACTGTAAATTTAAACCCTTAACTAATTTTCCATTGTTGAAGAGAGCTAAGATCTTCTCATATTTTCCCTCATCGTCCCTTAGGGCATAGTTTCTCCCTGAGTTTCGACTGAGTAATGGCTGCCTTGCCTTCATTTCCTGTTGGTGTGTCTGCTCATTGAGTTTGATGTCGAGATTTCTTTTAGGGTCCTAGAATTAGACACTCATTTTGCACACTGAAAATGTGTCTACTCTGGTTTTGGAGAACATTTTGGAATCTAAGAAATTAACTTCTTTGCCCAATTTTATAGCATATTTATGCAATTCATGATTCAATGATTATTTCAGAACATTGGATTGTTAGACTCCTATTTTATTTTATTTATTTATTTTTATTTTTATAATAATATTTTTTATTATATTATGTTAGTCACCATACAGTACATCCCTGGTTTTTGATGTAAAGTTCCATGATTCATTAGTTGCGTATAACACCCGGTGCACCATGCAGTACGTGCCCTCCTTACTACCCATCACCGGCCTATCCCATTCCCCCACCCCCCTCCCCTCTGAAGCCTTCAGTTTGTTTCTCAGAGTCCATAGTCTCTCATGCTTCATTCTCCCTTCTGATTACCCCCCTTTCTTTATCCCTTTCTTCTCCTACCGATCTTCCTAGTTCTTATGTTCCAAAGATGAGTGAAACTGTATGATAATTGTCTTTCTCTGCTTGACTTATTTCACTTAGCATTATCTCCTCCAGTGCCGTCCATGTTGCAGCAAATGTTGAGAAATCATTCTTTCTGATAGCTGAGTAATATTCCATTGTATATATAGACCACATCTTCTTAATCCAGTCATCTGTTGAAGGACATCTCGGCTCCTTCCATGATTTAGCTATTGTGGACAATGCTGTTACGAACATTGGGGTGCATATGGCCCTTCTCTTCACTACGTCTGTATCTTTGGGGTAAATACCCATTGGTGCAATGGCTGGATCATAGGGTAGCTCAATTTTTAACTTTTTAAGGGACCTCCACACTGTTTTCCAGAGTGGCTGTACCAACTTGCATTCCCACCAACAATGTAGGAGGGATCCCCTTTCTCCACATCCTCTCCAGCAATTGTTGTTTCTTGCCTTGTCAATTTTTGCCATTCTAACTGGTGTAAGGTGGTATCTCAGTGTGGTTTTGATTTGAATTTCCCTGATGGCTAATGATTTTGAACATTTTTTCATGTGTCTGTTAGCCATTTGTATGTCTTCACTGGAAAAGTGTCTGTTCATATCTTCTGCCCATTTTATGATTTGTTTGTTTCTCATGTATTGACTTTGAGAAGTTCTTTGTTAGACTCCTATTTTATTAACAAACGTCCTGCACAGTTTTGTTCTTCTCTCCAGCATTGCTTAGTCAGGGAAGCAATGTGATAGATTGGAAAGGTAATTGGTTCTAGAGTGGACCTAAGACCACCCTAGAGGTTACTAGCCATGTAGCTTCGAACAATTAACTTCTAGGAACTCAGTTTCCTCATCTATAACATAAGAATAATAAAACCCTGCTCACAGAGTTGTCAGGCAAAGCATCTGATATATGGTAGCCATTACTATTATTATCATACCTTAATTTTTTGGGTAATTTTAATTTTATTTGTTTTTAAACCACTTTATTGAGGTACGATTGACATGTAAAAAGCTGTACATATTTATTGTATACAACTCGATGAACTTGGCAATAAGTATATACCATGAAACCACCGTCATCATCAAGGCCATAAACATATCCATCACCTACCAACTCTTTATTATTATTATAACTTTTTGTGATAACAATGCTTAACCTAAGATCTACTTCCATAACAAATATTAAGTATGCAATATAGTATCGTTAGCTATAGACACTCTGAGATATAGTGGATCTCCAGAGGACATACCTTAATTATTTTGATAGGCTCATAGGCAAAAAATCCAAAAAACTTAACAAAAATTTTAGGATGGGGCACCTGCATGGCTCAGTCAGTTAAGCGTCTGCCTTTGGCTCAGGTCATGATCCTGGAGTCCTGGAATCAAGGTCCACATTGGACTTCCTGCTCAACGGAGAGTCTGCTTCTCCCTTTGCCCCTCACGCCACTCTCATGCTCTCTCTGTCTCTCTCAAATAAATAAATAAAATCTTTTAAAAAAAGTTTTAGGGGATGCCTGGGTGGCTCAGTCGTTAAACATCTGCCTTTAGCTCAGGTCATGATCCCAGGGTCCTGGGATCGAGTCCCATGTTGGGCTTCTTGCTCAGCAGGGAGCCTGCTTCTCCCTCTGCCTGCTGCTCCCCCTGCTTGTGCTCTCTTTCTCTGACAAATAAATAAATAAAATCTTTAAAAAAATTTTTTTAGAATAATGATAATTTAGTTTACTGATGTATAGTTCTTAAAAACATGATCAATTTTAGGCCTTTTTACTATTATTTATTTTAAATAAATAGAATCAAATAAATACAAGTTTAACTAAACCTTATAATAGATGTCAGTATAGGTCACTATATAGTACAGTTACCATGATGAACACTAACTAGTGTATAGAATTATTGAATCACTATCTTGTCTACCTGAAATTAATATCACACTGTGTTAACTATGCTGGAATTTAAACTAAAAACTTAATAAAAAATATAGGTCACTATACAAGAATGACTTAGAGTTATTTTTAAAAGTTATTTTATGGGGGCACCTGGGTGGCTCAGTCAGTTAAGTATCTGACTCTTGATTTTGGCTCAGGTGATGATCTCAGGGTCATGAGATCAAGCCCCGTGTTGGGCTCCACACTCAGTGTGGCGTCTGCTTGAGATGCTGTCTCCCTCTGCCTCTCCCCAACCCCCTACTCCCCTACCCTTCCTTGTGCGCACACATGTGCTCATGCACTCTCTCTCCGTCTCAAAATAAATAAATAAAATCTTTAAAAAATAGTTATTTTATGCAATATTCCTTTAAGTTTTAATAAAAACTTAATTTTGAATTATTATTATTATTTAAAAGATTTTATTTATTTATTTGAGAGAGTGCATGAATGGGGGGAGGGGCAGAGGGAGAGACGCAGACTCCCCACTGAGTGCAGAGCCCCACATGGAGCTCAATCCCAGGACCCTGAGATCATGACCTGAGTTGACCAACTGAGCCATCCAGGCACCCCTTGAATTATTATTTTACTGATTAAAAAATCCTTAATAAATGTAACATATTTGGAAACAAAGCTAAAAATATAACTATGATATTAGCTTTTATCTTTATAGTACCTTCCTTTAATTTATGGGAAATTTATATTTGATATTTTTAGTAATATACAGCTAGTGTCCTACCTCCTATGGGGCTAATTAAATGAGTTAGGAAGATCAAACTAAATGAATAGTACATTCCAGACAGCTACGATTCTGTAATGTTTTGCCTTTGCCAAGACAGTTTAGACCAGCTAAGGAGAGTAGCATGTTATGAAAATGACTTTCATCACTATTTCAATAATGTGGTGGACATTTGTTCTTTGTCAGCTCAGCACCAGTTTTTTCTCTTTGAAAATAACATCCCCTTCCTTTGAGGAACATCTCCTTCCCATCCCACTCCTGGGATGTACTAGAGTACCCCACCTCCTATCCTCAAACCAAGAGTAAGCATGTGACTGAGGCCTGGCCAATTCTAGGACCATCCTCCTGGCCCCAATTGGTGGCCCACAGATAGACATGTGACCCTTACCAGGCTCACCAATTCCTTCCCTAGTCTGATCAGGGCCATAAAACTACATAAAGCTCCAGGATTATAGGTGGCCATGTTTTTAGCCTTGAGAAAAAAAGCCATAGAAAAGGTAACATCCATAGAAAAGCAGAGGTATATATATATATATATATATATATATATATATATATATATATATATATATATATATATATATACTGTGTATATAATGGAATATTACTCAGCCATAAAAAAGAGTGAAATCTTGCCATTTGCAACAACATGGATGGACAGAGAGGGTATTTTGCTAAGTGAAATAAGACTGAAGGAAGACAAGTTATCATATGATTTTACTTATATGTGGAATCTAGAAAACAAAGAAACACACAAAACTAAACAGAAAGAGACTCATAGATACAGGAAAGAAACTGTTGGTTACTGGAGTGGGGAGGGACTAGGGGGCTGGTGAAATAGGTGAAGGGATTAAGAGGTACAAAATTCACTTATACAATAAATAAGTCATGGGGATGTGATGTACAGCCTAAGGAATATAGTCAATAATGTGTAATAACTTTGTATGGTGACAGATGGTAATGACTCATGGAGGGGAATCATTTCATGATATATAAAAATACTGAATCACGGGGCACCTGGGTGGCTCAGTGGGTCGAGCATCTGATTCTTGGTTTCGGTGCCAGTCACGATCTCACTGTTTGTGGGATTGAGCCTCCAGTGGGGTTCTGTGCTCAGTGGGGAATCTGCTTGGGATTCTCTCTCCCTCTCCCTCTATACTTGCTCTCTCTCTCTCTCTCAAATAAATAAATAAATCTTTAAAAAAAATACTGAATCCCTGATATACACCAGAAGTGAACAGGATATTGTATGTCAATTATACTTCAATTTTTTTTATACTTCAATTTTTAAAAATTAATTAAAAAAAAAAAGAGGGATGCATGGGTGGCTCAGTCGGTTAAGTGCTGCCTTTGGCTCAGGTCATGATCCCAGGGTTCTGGAATTGAACCCCACATCAGGCTCCCTGCTCAGTGGGGAGTCTGCTTCTCTCCCCTTTCCCCTGCTCATGCTCTCTCTCTGTCTCTCTCTCTCTCATTCTGCACTCTCTCTCAAATAAATAAATAAAATCTTTTAAAAAAAAAGAAAGAAAAAAGAGTCCTGGGTGTGTGAAGTCCCTGGTGCCTAGCCCTGGGGAGCCATAGAGCTGCCTGATTCCCGAATGTCTTCCTTTGATTCTGTGACTTCCTCCTTTCCACAAGTCCCCTTTTCGCTCAAGTGAAGTTCAAGGTGAATTTCTTTTATTGGCAGTAAAAACAGCCCTGACGAATGCAATAGGACGTTAGTGGTCTTCCGTGGCACTTGGCTAACAGTCAGTGCTTCCCAAACTTGTAAAGAGGGTTATGGAAGAGAATAATTTTTACTCTTGTGAGATCTGATTATTAGAGTCTTATTTAATACTCTGTGGCTTTAAAGGAATAAATGTCATTTGTAATTACATTAAAGTGATTTATTTGACAGCCTTCACTGACCTTCAGTTTTCTACAGATGAAATGGCTTTTTCTGGCGAGGGTTGTTGCTCCAAACCTGGACTTTGTTTGAACATTGTTATTTTGGGTCATTTTTCTGAGGCCTCCATTAGCCTAACTCAGCCTTTTGCTCTCGATTTATCTATGCGGCTTCCTAACAAAAGGTCAGCTTACAACTGTCAGCTTGGGTCTGGCAGTCATTACCTAGGCCATGTTACTTCTGACCATGTTTCAGCCGATCTTTTGCTTCTACTCATGGAGCTTGTATCACTTGACGTTGATTTCTTTTCAGCCGTTGCTAGGATACGCCATCAGCGTCCATTCATCCTTTAGAATTACAGCCAACTCCAGCTTTTCCTGACTTCTCAGTATTGCAAAAGCAGAAGCAATGTCGGAAGATTCCCATGAGGGTTTTGTGAAGGGTCATGCAGAATGTCGCTGAGGCCTCAGGGAGGGTAGGTGCTAGCTGCGGGACTCAAATGTTAGGTAGGGTCTTCCTGCTATTTTAGATTTAGATAAAATTGATTCAAACTCTCCCCGCTCCTTTCACATTTGAAGAAAGCCCAATAATCTACCCAAAGATTCGGGGAAAGGTACAGTTTATGTTCTTACAGATTAAGCTCTGGCTCCAGATTCCCATTTCTGTTCAGCTAATATATTCAGAATTAGTCCATTCAATAGAATATATAGTCCTCTATATGCTCTCCATTGCTGTTCCGCATCAACACAAATATGGAACTCAGCCCCTTCTCATACTTAACATCAAAAATTACAGTAGATATTTTTGTGCCTAGCAGATTTTGAAAACAGGATTTGGGGTGACCAGTGGTCTTATTTTTAAAAAAGATTATCAGTCTCAAAATTAATATCCGGTATTTGTAAATGTCCTCCTCCACTCTGCTGTGTTGCCTTCCTTCTCCTCTTCCCTCTCTTTCCTGCTATTAACTGCTCTGTAAGGGGGGAAAAAAAAAAGGAAAAGTTCTCATTTATATAATACAGAGCAATTCAGTTTTCATCTATCCTATGTCCAACTCTCTTTGCATATCTAAGGATCTTACTTTGCCCTAACAGTGTCTAAGGGCCCAGTGTGTATGGGTTTGTACTGTCTTACACCAGCATTCTGGGGGTTACCATGCTAAGTGCTCTGTAAAGCTCTGTGCTAAGTGCTTTCCATGTATATCTCATTCAGTTCTCAAAACCCCGCTGTGAGGCAGGTACTGTTTGAGCTCACCTCACAAATGAAGAGACAGAGATCTAGAAAGGGAAATGGCTGTGCCCAGGGACACTCAGCTAGTTGATTTTGAATTTAAGTTCCCGTGTAGTATAGCAAGCACTAAAAAGAAACCCAAGCCAGGGGATTTGAACACGAGGGCCTGGAGCTGCCCACAGCCCTGGACTGCCCACCTTTGAACTACTTGCAGGTTCTCACCAAAATAGAGTATCAAGTCTCTATCTGAAGCTATATTATTTTTCATCTCTTTTACTAGCTGCTGAACAGAATTCCTAGCCTGTTCCTAACAAGGAATCCCTAACAGAATTCCTAACGTATACTGGGGTTAAAAAAATAAACTAGTTGTCAATATTTAAAAATTGGGGGATTACACATGATAATCTAGATTTCTGCTTTCCCTTAAAAATAAACCTATCAACACGGGGCCTGTATTACCCTTGGCAACAATCCGCTACAGCTGGACAACTAGTGGATAACTCATTTACGTTACTTAACAGGCTTTGTCACTTCGTGATCCCCAGTCCAGCAGGCTGGTAAGCAGAAAGGAGAGGTACTGGGGGACTGAGACAGAAGGTTGATGTGTCCATCTCCTTCCCTGCTTGGGAAAAGCCCTGTGATGGGACATTTGCATTTCCAGACCCTGGAGTCTGTTAAGAGGGAGTTTCTTTGTCTCTTTGCTCAGAACTCAAGAAGAGGGGAGTGATCTCTAACGTGTCTGGAGCATGGTGGCTGCAGTGATGGCGGCCATTAATGAGGGCTATGTAGGGGGGCCAGTGCTGGAGAAGGTGGTTGAAGCAGTGGACAGAGCCTGAACCCCTGGCATGAGTGGTCAAGGAGCCCCTGAGGTCCAGCAGTGATAGCATTCCCTCCGATACCAAATGTGCCCCACCTAGGGGGGATTGGAAGGATCTAGGGATCACAGGATGAAAAATTCCACAGGGGGCTGAAGGCGAAAGGTGACTGACCCCTTACTAGAGTATGAGAATCTAGACTCTTGAGATGTCACTCCTGGGAGCAAGAAAACTTCACCTCCAGACCTAGAAACACTAAAATGTCCCATGTGGCTGGGACTGGGACTAGTCTCCAACAATGGGATCTCATTTAGATGTTAACTGAATCCAAGTATGGAGCGGCCAGTCAGCCTTGGGATTCCCCAGAGTTTCCTTTGCTGCTCTAATTGGTGCTGTGTTTATTCATTCACTCATTTATACATGCATGTATGCATTTCTTCCCCTACCTCATTCCACAGAGGATTTGTGGCTGCTTACAGGAAGAATACCGAAATTTTTAAAGAATAAAATATAAGTACAATTAGAGATTTACAGATGTAGTGGGTATAATTTTTTAATTAAAAATATCTCTGCTGTATTTTTCTTATTACAAAAGTAATGTATTGTAGAAAATTTAGACAATATAAACAAGGAGAAAAAGATTCCAAGAGAATATTCATTAAAATTTTTTAAAAATAATTTTAAAAAGAATAGTCATTATCCCACCACCTGGAGAAAACCACTAGAAACATCTTATAGGATATCTTCTCATTCTTTCTGTAAAAAAATGTAAATATTTTAGGATTTTATAAAGGTGTGATTATAATCTCCATGTTGTTTTTTAACTTTTTTTTTTACTCAACAATATATTGTGAACATTATGCAAACATATTTTCAACTACAGCATCATTTTAAATGAATGAATAGAATTCTATTGTAGAGTTATATCGTAATTTATTTAAAGAATTACCTGATTACCAGGCAAGACTTTGAAATCTACTGCTATATTCTAACATACCAGTTGGAAACGTTTGTTTCAGATAAATGTATTGGCTCTCTCAGCCTGCTGGACCCTTGGCAAGAATCAAGGACAAGTGGCTCAGGAGGTAAGAAAAAAATTATTGAACAATCATGCTACCAAAGCTATTTTACTCTTCTCTTCTAAGCACAAAAGAATGACTGTTCTCATTAGTTTCTATCTTCCATGTTATGTAACTTGTTAGAGTTCTGAACTGGGCTACTCTAAGATTATTAATTATATCTCTAACTTGGGAAATTCTTCAGGGAATGAATAGTGATCCATCTTCCAATGGCTTACTTGAACCAAAGTGACATGCAGAATGTTAACAGAGTGCCGGGTTTCAGGAAGCAACCATCCTTGATAATAAGTAAAGCAAGAACTTAACAGAACATTAACTCACTCTTTAGGGAGTGCCCCATGAGTCCTTCCAAGAACACTGGGTAAAGTGTATGTATCAAGATCCATCTTCAGGGATTATTCATGTGAGTTGTTTTCCTGTGTCTCATTTCATTTGGTAGAACAGCTGCTGGCCAGCTGAGCACGGCCACAATCATACCATGGGAGCCTTCTCGCCAGTCAGCCTTTCCCATGCACGTTCTTTTCCTTTCCTTTCCTTTCCTTTCCTTTCCTTTCCTTTCCTTTCCTTTCCTTTCCTTTCCTTTCCTTTCCTTTCCTTTCCTTCCCTTCCCTTCCCCTTCCCCTTCCCCTTCCCCTTCCCCTTCCCCTTTCCCTCCCCTCCTTTCCTTTTCTTTTCTTTTCTTTTTTCTTCTTTCTTTTCAGTAAAAGCCACTTCCAGGAGAGAGACTTTCGCTATTTGCTTTTCTCTTTGATTTAGAATGTACATTTCGTACATTTTACCTTTCCTGGTGCATCTGATACTCAGCGACCAGGTGTTGGCCATCCAGCTATTATTCCCCTTCCTTCATAATAATAATGATATCCTATTTATCTTAGGAAACCATCACTCTCCCCATTTTCAGCCACGAAGAGTGTATGTGAGGCTCTCTGCGGCCATCTCTGATTAGAAACGGATTTCCCTTCCCCCAGACACAGTGATTGGTTAAAAGTTGGTCACAAGACCTAAGCGAGTCCAGTCAGAGGTCCTTTGACAGGGATTCTGGGACACAGAGGCCTTTCTTTCCTATTGGATGGTACAGTAGTCCCTCCTCTTATCACTTTCCGAGGTTTCGGTTACCCCAGACTGTGGTCCGGAAGCAGATGGTCCTCCTTCTGTTGGATTGTCAGAGGTCAGGAGTTGCCTCGTGCTGTTTCACAGCCGATGTATTCCCTTCCCTTCATCTCATCATGTAGGCATTTTATCATCTCACATCATCCCGAGAAGAAGGGTGAGTACAGGACGGTAAGGTATTTTGAGAGAGAAGAGAGGGACCACACTCACATAGCTTTTATTACAGTATATGGTTGTAACTGTTCTGTTTTATTGTTGGTTATTGTTGTTAATCTCATACGGTGCCTAATTTATAAGTCAGACTTTATCACAGGTGTGTATATATAGGAATGAATGTAGTGTATGTAGGGTTCAGTACCATCTGAAGTTTCCGGCATTCCACTGGGGGGTCTCCCCTCCATATAAGAGGGGACTATGTAATGAGGAAGCTTGCTCCCCCCCCCACCCCCTGATGCTACTGGTGCCCATCTTGCAGCAATGAGGAGAGCCCCTTAGGATGAAGAGAGTAGAGACGGGAAGAAACTGAATCCTTTGAGTTGCTGGATCCAGTCTTGCCCAAGTCCATTTTACATTTGTCGCTTTCAAATATGTGAGCCTACAAATCCTTTTTCTGTCCAAGCCAGTCTGGGAAAGGTTTTCTAATGCTTACAGCATTACGTCCCTAAACTAACTGATGCCATTTGTGAAGAAACTATAGCAGACTTCCTTCCAGCTTTCTTTCCTTTGACACCCTTCTTATATACAAATTCCTCCTCCTCCGTAACCCAGGGGTTTCCTGCCCGTTAAGCCTCCACAGCTGCTTCTCATCACTGTCTTTCTGCACCTCTCCTCTTTTCCATGGGTCCCAAGCAACCAGCCAGCCTCCCTTTCTTTTCCAAGCCACCATCCTCTTCTCCCTGGGAGATCTTCTGTTCCAGGAGGAGCAAAGAAAAGGGACACGGTCCCCCCAGTTTCCTTCTTCTTTCCTTTCTTAGAAGGCAGGCACTAGGGATCTTTCTGACTTCAGGAGTTGTTGCTAACCCCGGGGCAGGGGGAAACATTCAGGTAAATAAAATTGCAAACATGGGGTGTTTGCACTGGTTGCAGAGAGAATTTGCTGAAGGACCTAGTTCCTGGCTGGTTCCAGGGTTTCTCCTTCATATGATGTAGGATAATTGTCCGAAACTGATGAGCTCAGGATAATTCAAGCTCATGCCTTTGCTAGTTCTGGGGACATCTTACGTTGCAACCCAAACTTGCTTCCTCATTTTTGTAGCAGGTATGGGTTTTGAGGTCTCCTTAGAGGAGGAAAGCACTTCCCACCTCATCCCCACACATGATTACGTTGGTTGTCAGGCCACTCTACACCTACCCTATAGATGCCTCATCTGCCCTTCTGAGACGGCTCTCCAGCTCTGGCCCCTGGAAATCCTGCCCTACCATAAATTGCACCTGCTGTTTATTCCTCAACGTTAAGTCTTTCCTTCATGGTGAGAGTACCCCAGTTACCTCACAGGAGCACCTCTCCCCCACACAGCCATGTAGTTGGGGCAGGAATGCCCTCAGCTCTGCGGGTGGGCTCTGATGAACTTGAACTAGTCAGTAAAGCCCACACATCGGACTACAGTGATTGGTTCAGGATGGGTGCACGACCCCACTGAGGCCAAAGAGACCTGAGGAAGTGTTTGCTGAAGTTCTTTATCATGTCTTGCAACTTCACAGATGCCCTCTTGGCTTCAGACCCTGGAAGTCTTCCCTTCTTTCCGTGTCCAGATCTCTCTGTCCTACTCAATGTGCCTCTCTAGTGCTTTCTCAAAATCTATATTAATGCAGGTTTTATTCAAATTAAAGTTTGTTTCCTTTACTCTTGTTCTAAACCAGGGTTAGCAAATTGGCGTTTTGTTTTGTTTCTGGTTTTTTGGTTTTTTTTTTTTTAAGATTTTATTTTTTTTTTAAGAATTTATTGTTGTTTTTTTTTTTTTTTTTGTCAGAGAGAGAGCGCAAGCAGGGGGAGAGGCAGGCGGAGGGAGAAGCAGGCTCCTTGGAGCCTAATGCAGGACTCGATCCCAGGACCCTGGGATCATGACCTGAGCTGAAGGCAGACGCTTAACCGACTGAGCCACCCAGGCGTCCCAGCAAATAGGTTTTATCTTGTGGGTCAACTCTGAGCCATAAGTATTCATTCTTTGGGGTCTGTGCCGAGAAAGACTCTGAGGCTGCCTCTGGCCTCGGCAAGGTGAATGATGTACGATGCTCACTTAGTAACGCCTGCCATGTGCGTGGAGTGGAGAGTCACTGTGTACCTCATGTTCTGTTCTAAGTCAAGGTCTGAGTAGCTCCTGTAGTAGTCACATGGCCTCCCAGTGACTAAATGTGTCCTTTTCTGGTTCATGACTCTTATGAGTACACCCAATAAGCTTTTGCTCCTTGTCTAAGGAACACATTGAGTTCACAGTCCTCTTACAGACCTCAAGTGATTGACCTTTCCTAAGACAAATGATTCACTCAGCACCCTTCCTGGTTTATATTATTTGCTCCTTCCATCTGCTCAAGTCTCTGGTGGCTCATTCAAGTGTCCCAGTGGGGTTCCTCCCCCTTTTCCCCCAGCTACAAAGGTCATTTTAGAATGATAAATTTACAATATAAATCTGGCTTAAGCATGAATAGACATGATTTCTACCAAGAGAACATGTGGACTGTTGATCACACACCAGCTCCCATCCATGACTAATAAAGTTTCATCCCTTTTATAGACATATCCGAGCCAAACTTTATTCATGATTCTCTCCTCGAAACCACAGCACAGTCTTTTGGCGCTGTAGAAATTCTGATCCCTGAACAAAATCCATTTGTGTTGGCATTTGAGCCCTCCAAATGCCTTAGTGTATTTATCCTGTTTTTAATGGGATACCTTTCTGTCCTGTGATTATAAACTATTTCTTTTTTTTTAAAGATTTTATTTATTTATTTGACAGAGATAGAGACAGCCAGCGAGAGAGGGAACACAAGCAGGGGGAGTGGGAGAGGAAGAAGCAGGCTCATAGCGGCGGAGCCTGATGTGGGGCTCGAGCCCATAACGCCAGGATCATGCCCTGAGCCGAAGGCAGACGCTTAACCGCTGTGCCACCCAGGCGCCCCTATAAACTATTTCTTATATAGGTATCCAATCTGGTGTATGATCAGTGCCAAGTTTTAGTTAATATCACAGCTCAGGGACAGATTTGTCTGAGGTCCCACTCACCTCTGTCAACAAGATCTTACTAGTGTTTGGAACCATGATGTAGCATTTGCAGAGGGGTATCAGGTCTGTGGGCTCCTTACCTCATGGTCTGTGCTGTGGAAGTACAAGGGTCTCCGAGTCTTCTGTGAGGATTAGAGAATCCCCATCTCAAGATCCTTAATTCAATCACATTTGCAGAGTCCGTTTTACCATATATGGTAATAGGTTCCAGGGATTGAGACACAACATCTTTTGAGAGGGCCATTACTCAGACTATCATAGATCATAGACCTGTATCTCTAGGGATTCTGTTCCTCAAAAGGAACAAGCTTGGCATGACATCACTTTCTTGCCCCACATTGTAACTGTTGGAAATACGATAATGCTGCATACAGCCCACGCAATGGGATGGAAATTTTGGAACATATGTCACGGCTCTCTCTGTGGTAGACCAGTAATGGTTTTGCCACTTGGGATCCATGTCTCCCTCTCACTATGGCCAGACTGGGTCCATCTCTAGCTCTAGGTGACCTTGGGGAATGTCCTTCAACTCAGTGTCTCAGGTTTTTATATGGAAAGTAAGGTGATATAGGTACCTCTAACACATGGCTGTTATGAGAATTAATTGAGATAGTGTGTATAAAGTGTTTTGAACACTGCTTGACCCAGAGTTTATTTAGGAGCTGTTATTACTATTCCCCCAGCTTTCCCCTGGGGAAACCACTCTGCCCTTCCTTCACCCTCTATGTCTCAGAGAGAGCTGCTTCTCCTTGACCTCTGCTCAGTCTGGCTCCCAAGCCCAGTCTCTCCGGAAAGAACACTTCTTGGCCAGGGAGTGGATCTGGGGTAACAACTGACTTGCTTCCGATTAACTTTAGTGATCCACTTTATAAAAGAAAATCCTCCTGTCATATAGACATTCAAAATTAATTTGTGGAAGCTGTCTGCTCTGCTCTAGAGTGATAGGACCCAGCTTTCTCTGTCCTGCTGAGCCCCACTTCTCAGGACTACAACTTCTAGATGTTGTTGAGTCTTCAGCCTGCTGTCATCTTCTCTCTCATTCTTTTTGTCCTTGTAGATTTATACCTATTTTATTCTTTTATAGTGATGTTATTGGGATTTCAGAAGGGAGAAGAGATAAAAGCCCTTGTTCAACCCACTTTATTTCACCACAAGGTTTTTGAGTCAGGAAAAGAACTAGGCTGGAAAATGGACGGGCGCCATTGCCCGGGGCAGCCCGTCTTTTACAAGTCCCCAGACTACACCAGTTTAGGTACAAATCACATCCAGAAATCCTGATAACTATTTGTGAGGAACTGTGAGCGTTCAGAAACCTAACACCCTTCAGGGTGCAATTTATTCACTTTAAAAGAAATAATAAATTACATGGTAAGAATTAATCCCTGTGCTTTGTTCAATGAGAGGAATGGTCTTGGCACTGCTGCCTAGAGTCTTGCAAACGAAACCAGTGTGTTTGGGCTCCTGTTGCTTGTTACCCACTCCCTGCTTGTCTGCTTCAGGGATTGTCCTTGGGGCTCCCAAACGGATACCAGCTCTTTGTCAGCACTGATGGCGTGTTCTGATAGACCGCTGGTTACTTTTTTGGCTTTGCTTTGTAACCATTGTCTTTCTTCTCTCTCTACTGTGTGAGAAACTGTGGAGTCAGGCTGAACAGTCATCTGCCCCTTGCCCAGTTGTCCCTCCTGTATCAGCTGCCACCATGACTACAGAACAAAAACAAGGAGAAACGGGGACAAAATGCAGTCATCTGAAAACGGCACTTAGGAAGTCCCAGCTGCTGACTCGTTTACCTTCAATAATACACCTTGACATCTTGGGGGTCAGGATGAGCTGCCCACTCAGATAATTTTCTCTCCATTTCCCCAGACATAATGCCCAAGCCCCCCTGGAAACCGCTTACAAGCATGAAGTGGACAAAAATCAAAATGGCTGCACTAATGCTTCAGAAAAGCTCTCTTTTAAAGTAACCTTTTCCCTTTCTTCCGCAATCCTCCCCTCCTCCCTTAGCCTTTTGTTTCAGGAACCTGGTACCACCCTGAAAACAAATAACAAGGCTGACAGCACTTACACAATTCCAGTCAAACTGGCTAGATCCTGTATTTCCCTTTAAACCATCCCCCACCACCAGCCTTGGGGCACCTGGCTGGCTCTTTCCCTTGAGGCTCCCACTTCTGATTTTCGTCTAGGTCCTGATCTCAGGGTCATGAGATCGAGCCCCACCGAGGGCTCCATGCTCAGCGGGGAGTTTGCTTGGGATTCTCACCACCCCCTCTCTGCCTCTGCCCCTCCCCGCTCTGCAAGCGCTCTCTCTTTCCCTCTCTCTCAAGTAAATAAATAAATACCGCCCCTGCCCCCCCCCAGTCCCTTCCTCTGGGTGGGCTTGCAGTGTTTGAATGCCATAGACTGCTGCAGCCTCCTTTGCGTGGCAAAGCAATAAAGCTAATGTTCCTCTTTATCCCAAACTCTGTCTTTGACACCAAAGCACTGAGGTCATTTCTTGACAACACGCTCAATTTACCTCTCCACACCAAGGGAAAGATCCAGATTTTGTGGACACTAAGCTTATACAATTTAGGGGACAGGTGGGTTCCTTCCTTAGGAAAGAGAATGGAAAATTATGAATATGAAATTGAGTATGGGGACTCCTGGGTGGCTTAGTCAGTTAAACGTCTGATTCTTGGTCTCAGTTCAGGTCAGGATCACAGGGTTCTGAGCCCATGTCAGGCTCTCACTGAGTGTAGAGCCTGCTTAAGATTCTCTCCTCCTCTCCCCCTCCCCCACCTCGCTCTCTCTTCCTTTCTAAAAAACAAAAATTAAGTATGAAGTTAAATAATATTTAAAATGAGGAGAGAAATTATAGCAAATCACAAAATTTGAAAAGCTCACAAATGCTAGAAAAACCTAGAAAAATAATCTTTATTATTTGACAGCTTGATATATCTCTTTAATACCTTTATCTCTGTATTTTTTGGTGATATACCAATATACACTTCTTTTTTTTTTTAAGATTTATTTATTTATTTTAGAGAGAGAGGGAGAGAGAGAGTGGGGGGAGGGGCAGAGGGAGAGAATCTTCAAGCAGACTTCCCGCTGAGCATGGAGCCCCACATGGGCTCCATTTCATGACCCATGAGATTGTGATCCGAGCCAAAACCAAGAGTTGGCCGCTCAACCGACTGAGCAGCCTGGATCCCTGGTACCCAGGTATCTGCATACACTTCTTTATAGTGATTTTGTAATAGCATTTTCTATTTAAAGATAAGTCAGGTTTTCCTTTAGCATGATTGAATATTTTTTTTAATTGTTGTTATCTTAGAAAAGGTTTTTCAGCTTCAGAACTGGTTATAGGTAAGTCATATATATTTTTTAAATTGTTGTCAAATTTGGGAAACCCTGCATCAAATTTCTTTCCTGTATGAGCTGTAAGATTGCATGCACATTTCAAGTTTTCTTGCACAGGAACTAACCTTAGATACTTTTTGAACTGATGACTCTTGTTGACCAGTTTGTTTATGGTAACCCCATTGAGCTGGTGATTGTGATGTCAGTATTTCATGTTAGATCGAGAAGAGATTATCAAACAATATAAAAGCCTATTCTTTATTTCTATTCAAAATGTATTTCTTCCTCTTAATGAATTCCTACTTTGGGTATAATTCTAAACAATTTATTATTTTGGCTTATAATGTGCTTCTCAATGTCAGAATGGTTTCTATTGATTTTATTGCTTGTTTATGACCCGCCTTCTGTTCCCATTCCTAAGTCCATTCCATACCATGAGAAGCCTCTCACCAGCATCCGCAGACACTCTGGTCCACACATCCAAGATAGACCCATCACCTCCAGGAACCAGCCATGTCTTGGCCGCCTCTTGGACCTAGAGGTATGCAGTGCTGCGGTACGGTGCACTCTCAGAAGGCTGACTGAGGGGAGAGGCCCATGTAGATCCTGGAAGCAGGCCCAGGGCCATTGGCGCAGGGAATTCTAGGGTCCGAAGTACTCAAAGTAGGGGCAAGAATGGGACAGCATAAATTCTGGGTGGGCATATCCCTTTGACACTGCAGACTTCTCATCTCAAAGGCAGGGATGCAGCAGAAGGAGAGCCGGAGTGAGGCCCTCTAAAGTGTGGGGCCCAGGGCAGGAGCCCCTGCTGCTCAGGTCCAAGGGTAGAGCTGTACCCACCTCGACTTTCCTTCCACCAGATCTTCAAAATAATCCACACCCTCTCCATTCCACCCAACATGACAGGAAGTGTGATACGAATTTTACTAAAACATGGGAGTGCGTTGAACACATTCTTAGGACCCTCCCAGGCCTTGGAACGGACTATGCAAGTGAGGGATTGCCGCAGTGTCACAATGTGCTGCCTCTGGGTAACGTGCAGCAGTCATCTGGTGATCTGGCACATTGAATGGGCACCAGTCTCAAAGTTCGACCTCAGATTTAAATTTGTGTCCTTATTTATAATCACAGTTTCAAGGTAATCCTTGTACTGATCCTGGGCCTGCATTCTCAGAACCATTCCTTGCCTTTGATTTGCTCTGTATGTCAGGAAGGCAGTACCGGTCTGCAGGAGTTTGAGGGGCAAGAGAGAAGCCAGTGTATTTCTCCCTTTCCCTTTCTGCCGGGGCCTCTTCTCCCTGCCTCTCTCACTGGACAGACCCCTCTGCCTCATGGTTCCAGCTTTTCCCGGGTGACCCTGGATGACCCTGGGTTCTGGTAATACCACTTTTTCCTTTCATCCCTTAGCTCAGTGTTTCTCGAACACGAACAATCCTGTCTACCCCTCCCCCAGCTCCTCTCTCCCCACAACTCAAGGGACAGTTAGCAAACGTTCGGAAACCTTTTTGGTTGTTACAGCTTGCGTGGGTGATGCTTCGAGGGTCTAGTGGGTGAAGGCCAGAGAGAAAGGATGAACATCCTACGGTGCACAGGGCAGCCCTCCACGGCAGGATTATCACCCCAAAACGCCGCTAGTGCCCGGACTGAGAAATCTGCTCCAGCCTGAGGCCCTAGTGGCTCCTTGGTTGTTAATTTCAGGTTTGCCTCGATGTCCTGTTTGGTGCTTAGCTCTCCCAGTATGTGTAATCTGCTCCCTGTATTAAATTCCCTCTATGTAAACACTCAAAGTGGCTTGTTTTGTTTGTTTGTTAGGTTGAGTAATACCTCCCCAAAGTATGAACATCTTTTCTTTTTTCTTCTCTATTCAAATCAGTTTCAATACAGGCAATGATAATTTCTCTGCCATCTCCCCATGGATTCTGGAAATTTTCACCTCCCCGTGTGTATTAGTCACAGTTCTCCAGAGAAACAGAAAAAAAATGGGGTGTATATAAGGATATATATAACAGGTTTATTGTTGGAATTGGTTTATGCAGTCATGGAGGCTGAGAAGTCCCCCAGGCTGCTGTCTGCAAGCTGGAACCACGAAAGCCAGTGGTTGGAGTTCAAAGACCCAAGAACCAGGAACAGCAATGTCTAAGGACAGGAGAGGAAGATGGGAAAGAGCAAATTTGCCCTTCCCCTGCCTTTTCGTTTTACTTAGGCCCTCCGATTGGATGATGCCCACCTGCTTTGTGACTACTTTACTCATTCTACCAATTCAAGTACTGATCTCTTCCAGAAGCACCCTCACAGACATATCCAGAAATAATGCTTTACCAGCTATCTGGGCATCCTTTAGCTCAGTCAAGTTGACATAACCTTTTTTTTTTCTTTAAAGATTTATTTGCTTATTTTTAAGAGAGAGAGCAGGGAGGAAGGGCAGAGGGAGAGGAAAAGAGAGAATCTTAAGCAGACTCCCCTCTAAGTGCAGAGCCCGATGTGGGGCTCGATCCCAGGATCCTGGAATTGTGACCTGAGCCGAAATCAGGAGTCAGCCACTTAACCGACTGAGCCACCCAGGCACCCCAAGTTGACACAAACTTAACCATCACACCATCTCACTGTTTCAGTCCAAACCTTTACAGTTTTTATAAATAACTTTTTATTTTTTATTTTATTTTTTTAGAAGATTTTATTTTTAAGTAATTTCTGCACCCAGCGTGGGGCTCAAACTCACAACCCTGAGATCAAGAGTTGCATTCTCCGCTAACTCAGTCAGCTAGGCACCTCCATAACTTTTTAATTAATACACTATTTTATTTAATAATGAGACTCATCCAAGTTTATAAAACGAGCAGAAGAAAATGCTCAACTTTCTTTTACTGAATAAAAGTATAGCATTCAAATTAATATAATCAGTTTCCACCCTCCACAACACATTATTATTATCAAAATGCATTCAGTTAATTTAATATCACTAAAAATACAAAATGTAGATTAATTTAAACCTGACTAAAGGAAGTCTTTGAAGATTCTTTTCAATTCCGTGTTAGACAAAATTGAGGAGAGTGCTCTTTGGTTTTTCTTCCTGTATTTTTTCATTCTTTAGCATAAAGAATTAAGTTTATGGAGTGCCAAAGTGACAAAGAAAATTTGGGCTCTCTCCATGTTGGGGGGTGTATTCTATTCCCAGGGCTCCATAACAAAGTACTCAAAACTGAGTGGCTTAAAACAGCAGAAACGTATTATCTCATGGTTCTGGAGGCCAGAAGTCCTAAATCAAGGTGTCAGCAAGGCCACGCCCTCTCTGAAGGTGCTAGGGAAGGAACCATACCAGGACTCTCCTAGCTTCTGGCGGCCTCAGGCAGTCCTAGGCTTATAGATATTCCATCTTCACATGGCCTTTTCCCTGTGTCTTCACATGGCGTCCCTCTGTGTGTATCTGTCTGTCTCTGTCCAAATTTTTCCTTTTCATTGGGACTCCAGTTATATTGGATTAAGGCTCACCCGCCAGGCCTCATTTTAACTCGATTACCTCTATAAAAACCCTATTTCCAAATAAGGTCCTGTTCTGAGGTATTGGGAGTTAGGACTTCAACATATTTGGAGGTTTGGGGGCAAAGGACACAATTCAGCCCACAACTGGGATTGTTGGTACCTTTTAAGATGATTTTTTGAGTGAGGGGACTTGTATGTTGGTTCAAAAGATATGTTTTAATTTCGCTTTTCCTTTAAGAATTGTTAGAACTTCTGTTTGAAATAATAGTCTCTAGGAAATTTATTCAACAAATACCTGGTAGGCATCTCTTGTAGATTAAGTATTATGTTGGGCACTAAGGATGCATAAAACACAGTCTCAACTATGAAGAAATTCATACTCTAATGGGTGAGATCAATCAGGAAACAATTCTTTTTTTTTCTTAATTTTAAAGATTTGTTTTATTTGAGAGAGAGAGAGAGAGCTCACACACGAGGGGAGGGGAGGGGAGGGGAGGGGAGGGGAGGGGCGGGGCGGAGGCAAGGGAGGGGAGGAGGCAAGGGAGGGGAGGAGGCAAGGGAGGGGAGGAGAGGGGCAGAGGGAGAAGCAGGCTCCCCACTGAGCAGGGAGCCTAATGCAGGACTCGAACCCAGGACCCTGGGATCACGACCTGAGCCAAAGGTAGATGCTTAACAGACTGAGCCACCCAGGCGCCCCAGCTGGGGAACAATTCTAATGCAACCTGAAGAGTGCTGTATTAGCGATCCAAGCAGGGGATTTGTGAGATCCTAGAGAACAGCTCAAACAACATGGTCTGGAGGTAGAATCAGGGCTGGGCCAGGGGTGGGAGGGCAGCATGCATCAGGAGAAGGGCAGGGCAGTGCAGGTCCGAGAAACCGCACAGACCCAGAGAGCGGTGTTGCTAAGAGAGGCAGGACCAGCCCGTGGTTGCTGCTCAGAGGAAGCTCGGGCAAAGGAATGGGGAATGAGAGCAGAAGGAGGCCAAGCTGGGAAGACGTAGGCCAATATGCCTTGCTGAGGAGTTGGTGGTGAGCCACTGAATTTTGTAATCAAGGGAGTAACATTATCAGATCTGTTTTAGAGAGAGATCAGTCTACGAGCACTGCTGTAAAGGGTAGGTTTTTGTTTCTCCTAAATGTAAAGCTCATTTCCTTGTCCTCATTTTACTAATCTCTCACGGCTCTTACCAGAGCTTACTTCTTTTTGAAATATTTTTCTCCCTTGCTCTCTGTCACCTCAACTTTTCTCATTCCCCTCGTTCCCCATGGGTCATAGCTTCTCTTCCTGGCTGACTCTTCCTCTATGAGTCTCACGGCTCATGCAGGACAGCCTCAAGGCTGGGGCTTTCCTCCTCTTATTTCCCATTTTTCCTGATGATCTCATCTAGTCCCATGATTTGCAGTTTATACCCCAGCCCTGGCCTGTCCCTTGAGACCCAGCCTTGTTCATCTGACTGCACTGCCACCTGGTCCCTGTAGGCACCTCAAACTCAGTACCTTAAACCTGTTTCTTCCCAAGGCCTCTCCATCTCAGTAAATGGTCCCACATTCACCCAAGTAGTTGCTCAAACCTCAGAGTCAAGCTTTATCTTTAATTCCTCCCTTTCCTTCCTCTCCCACCTACAAATTCATCCCAGGGACTTCCTGGTCCTACAACCAAAGCATATCTCTAATCCATCCATTTCTCCCCATCTCCACTTCCACTGCCTTAGGCTACATCCCCACTGTCTATCACAGGCTATCAAATGGTCCCCTAGCTGGTCTCCCTTCACATGCCCTTATCCATTCTATTCTACACCTGATAATTCTAATGATCTTACTAGAATTTTAACCAGGTATATCATTGAGCATGGAACTTGAAACTCTTACTAAGGCTTGGAAGGCCTTTTCTGATCTGTTTCCTACCTAGCTCTTTAATCTCACCATTCCAACCACTGGTCTTCCCTCTGTTCCTTGAACATGCCCATCCCTTTCCTGCCTCAGGGCCTTTGCCCATGCTGTTCTCTCTGTCTAGAGCCCCCTCCCCAAACTCTTGGTCTGGTAATCTCTCTGCCTTCAGGACTCAGTTCACATGTCACCTTCTTAGGGAGGCTGTCCTGGTCTATCCTAGCTAAAGGAGGCTTCTACTCATTATCAAATTTTTTTTGTTGTTGGAGGTTTTTCTGTTTATTTCCATCAGAGCACTTTTCAGAATATGAATGTATGCTTGTTAATTTGTTTATATATTCTTCTTCCTTTTGTCTCCAAACACCACTCCCTCCCTCCACCCCACAAGTTAGGAGCCTGTCTGCAATATGATACTTACACAACATGATACTTCAGGGAGATTTCTAAATACCCAGATCCACCAAGCACCTCCAGTTCTCCCAGCACTGTACTTCTTTGTTTACATGGTATCGTTTTATCTCCCCAACAATCCCATGGAGGTAGAATTATTATCCTCATGCTACCAGTGAAGAAACTGTCCTAGAGAAGGTAGAGGACTTGTCCAACGCCACATAGCCACTCAGATGTAAGGGAGGCAGGATTTGAGTCCATGTGTGTGTGGTTCTGAAAGCCTCTCTCTCTCTAACATGCTGTGTGGCTCAGTCTCTGGCCCTTAGAGGAACCAGATGGAAGAGAGCAAAAGCATAACTTACAATGCTACTTCTTTTCTTCTTTTACTTGACTGACTTTAAACATCATCCCTCTGACATTTTGGTGGACAAACATTGATTCATCCATCATTCTTTCAGTGGGGAAACTACCTTCTCCCGTGCCTTAGGAATCCTGCTCAGCCATATGGTGCCAAGGAGACTAACACTGCCCCCCCTTCCCCACCTAGAGAATACACACGTGACCTGGTCTGGCCAATCAGATTATTCCTTTCCCAGCCTCCGTATGAGTATAGGAATGAGCATGTGACGTCGACCAAGCCAATCAGCATCTTCTCTGGGGCTTTGCTGGAGTTTTAGGGACAGTCGTTCCTCTGAGATCATCATTTATTAGCACCATAGTAGTCAGGAGCTGCAAGTTGGCCATAGCAGTCACATAAGGAGAGGATGTTGGAAGAGGAAGCCAAGTAGAAGACAGCACAGCGAAGAGATGGGTGGAGAGAGACAGAATCAGAGACCTAATAATGTAATTTCAGCGCTCAACCCTTACCATTTGTTTGATTATTTGGTTAACATCTCCTCACTAAACTAGCTCCACAAGGGTAAGGATTATGTCTTGCTTTTATTCACTGTTGTCTCCCCAGTGCCAAGACAGTACCTGTCATAGAGTAGGTACCCCATATGTATCTGAATGATTGATTGAGAATATGGTTTCTACCAGCAGTGTCTGAGCTCACAACAAAATAATATCCAAGAGAAATCATTTCTCCAGCTTTTGGAATAAGCTGCATGGGCATATGAGGCTTGATTAAAATTGGAGGAAACTTGTGGCATCTGGGTGGCTCAGTCGGTTAAGCATCTGACTCTTGATTTCAGCTCAGGTCATGATCTCGGGGTCCTGAGATCGAGCCCTGCTTCATGCTCCTTGCTCAGTGGGAAGTCTGCTTGTCCTTCTCCCTCTACCCCTTCCCCTTGCTCTCTCTCTCTCATAAATAAATAAATCTAATAAATAAATAAATAAAATAAATAAAATTGGAGGAAACTTTCGAGTCATATTCAACCTTATGATGTATAATGGGTCCTTTAGGAAAAAAATGAGGCTGTAATGCTTTCTGGCTCTATTCTTTAGAAATGTATGTGATGTCTGAGGCACTGTAATTTAATTTGCCTGAAGTGTGCCTGTAAGCACACTGTCGGATTATAGCCTGATTCATCACTCACTTGGAGGCTAAAAATAGAGGATGATACAAGAGGTTAACGTCATCTACCAATGAGCATTTTCTCAAACGGACAGATGGACATAAATCAGAGGCAGCACATCACTCACTCTTACCCAGCACCACGGGCTGGGTGTGCCTCATGCTTGGCAATTCTTTCACAATGAAATGGACTCTTGCGCTAAAACTGCCGTCCCTCAGGAGAGGCAGTTTGAGGGGGTTTCAGAAGATGTGATGACTGAGAATCTGGGCGCAGCCAGCTCCTGCTAAACATTGTAGACTGTGCAGGGGTTCCTGACTGCCAGCTGCTTCCATCTGGTTTCCAGGGGGAGCAGTTCAATTACTGGGAAGGACTGTGGGAAAGGAAGAAAATCTGGAATTTCTCTCAAATTTTTCTGGAAAAACCATTGATTTTGCATTGTGTCTCAGCTTTCCTCTTAGTAGAATAAAAATGGTTCATGTTTCCCTCTGGAGTTGGCCAGGTCCTTAGAGATTCTCAGAGGAGGGGCGTACAAAAGTAGAGGATGCAAATTGTAACACAAGAAAGGAGAGTGCTGACCTCCGACAGCTCAGATCCACACAGCAGAATGAATGCAACGCAGCAATTTCTGCTCACCTGGGGGTAGGCAGAGTGCAGGACTAGAATCATGGGCGAGGGAAGGAAATGGACACGGGGGGAATATGTACCTGGGCTCCAGGCATGGTCGTAGGTATCGCCTTAATAGGTATTATCTGTTAGGTATTACAGCTTACCTAAGAAGTATTACAGGGCTTATGGTATTACCTTAATAAGTCGATGGGAACCTATTCTTCACCTGAGAAAATGGACTCTCAGGGACGTTGAGTAATTCCTCAGCCAGTAATTTAAAGAGGCAGCATTCATCTCCATGACCAGCTCCAAGTCCCAACATCCTTCCTCCTGCCATTACACCGTGCTGCTCTCTACATCTATGAGACATAAAAGTGAGAGAGAGATTTGCCCAAGGGTGGCAATGACTTCAGGCTAATTCTAGGTAGAATTGGGCACCTGCTGTGTGGGACAGTGATAAGAATAATAATGGGGGCACCTGGGTGGCTCAGTCAGGTAAGCGTTGGACTCTGGATTTCGGCTCAGGTCATGATCTCAGGGTCATGGAATCGAGCCCTGAGACTAGCTCCATGCTGGGCGTGGAGTCTGCTTAAGATTCTCTCTCTCTCTCTCCTTCTGCCCCTCCCTACTTGCTGTGTCTCTCAAAAAAAAAAAAAAAAAGAAAAGAAAAAAGAATTACAAGACATGGAATTTTATTATTAGCTGCTGTAGGGAGCACTGTAGTATTGGGATCAAGATGTGAGCTTTGGGCCTGACAAAGCTAACATTAGCTCTGCCACTTCGAAAGCTTGGATAAGTTACTTAGTCTCTCTGTGCCTCAGTTCCTGAGCCATCAAATGGAGGTAGTAATAGTACTTCCTTCAAAGGGGTCTTGTGCAGACGGCACGGTGAATCCATGTAAATCCTTGTAAAGTATTTGGAGTGTTGCCTGACACGTAGTAGGTGCTCAGTAAGTGTAATAATTTCATATCTGCTTTTTGTAGGCTACCCATTGTGTTAAAACAGTTCAGACTTGGAATATTCAGCCAGTGGTTCATGGTATGACCTTTCAACAACACACAGTGGCCCAACTTCTTCGTCCTGATGCTCTTGACCATAGAAACCTATCCCTCAAGGTCCAGAACCAAGCAGCCTCCTCTCCTGGCCAGCCTCTAGTTTTCTTTCTCTTTTTTAAAAAAAGATTTTATTTATTTATTTGACAGAGAGAGAGCACAAACAGGGGGAGCAGCAGGCAGAGGGAGAGGGAGAAGCAGCTCCCCGCTGAGCAGGGAGCCCGATGAGGGGCTCGAACCCAGGACCCTGAAGTCATGACCTGAGCCGAAGACAGACGCTTAACTGACTGAACCACCCAGGTGCCCCTAGCCTCTAGTTTTCCATCAAAATCTCTGCCCATGCCCTTTAATTTCTGAACCAGGAGGCTGCGAAGTAAGCATAGAGGCTTTGAATCTAAACACAACTACCTCCGTGGTTTATCAGGTAGGTGGTCTTAGACAAATTGCTTACCTCTCTTAAGTCTCAATTTCCACCTCTGTAAGGTGCCTTGGGAGTTTCTGTGATGATTGGATATAATGTATTTTTTTTTAAAGATTTTATTTATTTATTCGACAGAGATAGAAACAGCCAGCGAGAGAGGGAACACAAGCAGGGGGAGTGGGAGAGGAAGAAGCAGGCTCATAGCGGAGGAGCCTGACGTGGGGCTCGATCCCATAACGCCGGGATCATGCCCTGAGCCGAAGGCAGACGCTTAACCGCTGTGCCACCCAGGCGCCCCTGGATATAATGTATTTAAAGTACCTAGATCAGCATCTGGACCATGGTGGCCAATCAATCAATCAATCATGACTTGCTCTAGAAATATCTTAAATAAAGTTGGTATGTTTCCTGCAGTTGTCCCATTATATGATGCTGTTCTATTTTGCAAAGCTTTAAGCTAGGCAGTTAAAGAGTTAATAATTAATTAAATATGATGCCCATCATTTTTTAAAAGTTTAGCTTTAGGCTCTTGATCAGGAATGTCAACCTGTTATAGTGTAGCTTCCTCAAGAAAATCAGGTGCAGGGGCGCCTGGGTGGCTCAGTCTGTTACGTGTCTGCCTTCAGCTCAGATATGATCCCAGCCTCACATCGGGCTCTCTTCTCAGTGGGGAGTCTGCTTCTCCCTCTCCACTCCCCCTGCTTGTGCTCTCTCTCTCTCTGTCAAATAAATAAATAAAAATCTTAAAGATTTTTAAGGAAGAAAGAAAGAAAATCAGGTGCAACATAAGGCTGTCCTTACAACGAAAAGAATGGAACCTTTTACAGTTTGGTTTACTGCCTATTTCTATTTTAACAACTTTTCTGAGTATAAGCCAAACAAATGATTCTCTAACATTGGGAATTTCAGGGATCCCTGGAGGCCAGGGGTCAGCAAACTGTGGCCTGCAGCCAGATACACCCTGCTCCCTGTTCTTGTGAATAAGGACTTCCTGAAGCACAGCCATGGCCATTTTTCAGGTATTGCCTGGGACAATCTTTGTGCTGCGAAACGGCAGAGATGAATAGTTTCAACGGAGACTGTGTTGTCCGCAAAGCCATCTACAATATCTACTCTCTGTCCTTTTACAGAAAAAGTTTGTCAGTCTTTTTCGTAGGCCAAGAGGGGGAAGTATTCGGGGCCCAAACCCTTTTGGCAACTGCCTTGGAATTGTACGCATAGCCTTCAACATGTGTATGTTGTCTCCTCCCGTGTGTTGGGAGGGTCGCTGTTCTGCCATGCCTACGATGTTTCTATAGGAAAGGCTTTGAGTGTAATTTATGAACAGGTTTAGCTCAACATTGCTGTATCAAGGTAGGCCAAACTGTAGTAAGTCCCAATCATTTAGTGACATCAATATGGAAGTTTGTTTCTTGCTCGTGAAACTATCTGGTGTGTGTGTGTTCCCGGTTGGTAGGTGGCTCTGTTCTACAGAGTATTCTGGGACTTAAGCTCTCTCCACCTACTGGCTCTGCCCTATCAAAAGACCCATCACTATCTGCATGGTCTGAGTGGAGTCTCCAACATTCAGTTTCCAGCTGTCAAAAGGAAAAGGAGAATGTGACCATACATAATGGGTGCTTGCCCAGAAATGGCACACGTCACTTCCTGTCATACTCTGTAGGCTAGAATTTGGTGGCATGACCACATCTAACAAGGGAGCCTGAGAAGAAACAGATTTTGTCTCTACCATAGTAGGTAAGAAGGAATTCTCTATTGGTGTCAAGGGTCCTCTGGCAGCTCCCTGCCTTAAGTTCTAGAGCTTTGGCTCTGCCAAGGACAACTTCATGCCAGGGCATGGCAGCAGCTAGCAGGATACACTCCCTCACTCTATCACCCCAGTTCCAATTATTCCCCCTGATACCTGTGCTCTGTCACCCATGGTAGCTCCCTTTTCTCTTTCTAACTCTTGAAGCCCTCTTTTTATAATCTCGGGCAATTAATTTTTCATAGAACACCTGGTTCTTGCAGCCCTAAGAATGACAACAAAAAAAAGAGGTAGGTATTATTACTATTGTTGTTAGCTCCATGTTGTTGTTGTTATTATTATTATTATCACCACATTACAGATAAAGAAACTGAGGTATAGAACAATGAAGTAACCGTACAAGGTTAGTCCCAGGGGGCACTTGAAAAGGGATATTTTAATCCCTTTTCAATCCCTTTTCAATCCCTTTTGCTGGGTGAGGATTTTATTCCAGAGTCTAGCAAGCAGCATGCTATGAAAATGCTCCCCTTGCCAAATTAGCAATCTTTATTTGTCAAGGACTTCTCTTTTTTTTCAGATTTGCAGAAACATTCTTTCCTAATTGTTGTTTACTATTTGACTTCGTCTATGAAGAGTTGTTTCTTTTCCCCGATGGATAGAAGTTTTATGTGTTTATGCAATAAAAACTGCTGATCTTTTCCTTTATGATTGTTTTCCTCCTTACTTCCAGGCGTGAGAAATCACCCCCCTTTGAGAATGATGATAAATACTTAATTTTATTTTCTTCCAGTTTTGCACTGTTTGATTTTTAATATTATTTACTCATCCATTTTGAATTGTTTTTGTCTGTAGCTGTGGGAAAATGAAGATTCCTTCTGTATTTGGATTGGAATCTGCCAAAGTGATTATTTGAAACAGGCTTAAATGGAGGAAGCGAATACCAGTGACTGACCACCAAGAAATCTATACCATACCGACAGTGGTAAGATCCCTTCACGCCAGCCTCGTGGGGTTCTAGACGTGCGTTTATTTTGCAGGTGCAGTGAGCGGACCGGCTGCTGCTGGTGCGCTGGCCACACGCCTTTTCCTGACTCTTGCTCACCTGCCCCGGTTCTTTGAGCGGGGGCTGCGAAGTGTTCACGGCTGCCCCCTTCTCCACAGAATTGCCCTCAGCTCAAAGGGAGCCACCCCACCCAGGAAATTACACCCATCTCTAGGGGTAACCCGCAGCCAATGGCTAATTGACAGAGAGCTGTGAAAGCCTGACTCCCTCACCACAAGATGAGACCAACTCTGAGATTCAGTTTATGCTGCCGAGCTCCCTGTGGGGTCCTTCTGAAGCTCGACGCCAGCTGAGCCCCTGCCTTTGCTTAGCTCCTGCTCCTGCCCTGTCCTCCCTCGCTCCCTTTCTCCCGAGGGTACTCCTTTAGTAAACTGTGTGCATCCCAACCCCTGCCTCAAGCTCGGCTTCTAGGGAGTATGATCAAAGACAGTAAGAAAATCTTAAGGCCCCATAACATTCTAATACACGGAATTCATAATCTAATACAAATAACAAACATGTTTTACAAACTTTGTAGACGTTATAGACTCAAGGTTAAAGGTTATATGTATATTTTTAAAGATTTTGTTTATTTTTTTATTTTTAAGATCTTTATTTTTAAGTAATCTCTACACCCAGCATGAGGCTTGAACTCCCAACCCCAAGAGCAAGAGTCACATGCTCCACAGACTGAGCCAGCCAGGTGTCCCTAAAAGTTCTATTTTTGAAAGTTTTAACACATGTGTAATAAATTGTTAACTATATTGGAGAGGTATTTTTTTTTTAAGATTTTATTTGTTTATTTAGAGAGTGAGAATTCGTGCACATGAGTGTGGGTAGGGGCAATGGGAGAGGGAGAGAAGCAGGCTCTCTCAGCTGAGAGGGGAGCCCTACATGGGGCTGGATCCCACGACCCTGAGATCATGACCTGAGTTGAAATCAAGAGTCAGAGGCTTAACCGACTGAGCCACCCGGGTGCTCCCTGTGTTGGAGAGTTTTTTACTCTTAAACATTGAAACTGTAGTGATCAGGATTATGGGAGATTAGATTTTTAAACTAAGATATTTGACCCACCTGGATGATATTTATTGTTCCTTGTTTTTCCGAGGTTTCTGGAGTGTAAATATTCTGTAATCCCCTTTCATCGTTTTACGGAGAAGAGGAATAGAAGCCCAGGAATTTGAATTCCCCGTGTACCTTCGTCAATGAGACAAAGGTAAATACCGCCGAGTGTGTCACCTACAGTCTCTCAGTCAAAGCTGAATGAAAATATTTCCACAGTGGCACGAGTTGATTTTAGTCGCAGCTTGTTACCTTGCCCCCAGCTAGAGAATAATACTTCCCTTCCCCTCAATGACTGTTTTCCAAGGCAATACCACTTGGATACCAACGCCGCATTTTCCTTTCCATTCCAACTGTGGCCTCCAAGGATTTGGTTTATTCTCTACTTCACGTCTGCAGAGGCAGAGATGCCGTGACTTGCAGGCAAGAAGGGCCATTTTCATGCTCAGAATCCCAGGTTCCATAGGTGCTGTTGATCCTTCCTAGCCCCAAACAGCACCTCAGTCTGCCATGTTTGCCTGCATGTGGACTCGGCCACTTATGTCCTTGTCGTTGATCTGCCAAGCGGTGACCCCCCCGCAGTTCCGTTGGATTCTGTCTCGCTCCGCGGCTTTATTAAGAATAAACACTGCATGCACTGTGTTTTGAAAATGAACTTTAACACTCCTGGACCTTGTTTTGGGCTTCTGTCTCTATTCAAACGGAACAGCTGGAAGATGGTTCGATATCGATTTATTTGCTTTTTTGAGTTAGATGCTTTCTTTTTTCCTAAGATCTCAAGGGTACTATTCAAAACCCTTCTTAAGCAGCCCACTGGAGGAACATGAGAGGTGGGGGTGGAGGCAGAGGAGAGCTAAGAGATGAAAGGGTTAGTGAGGAAGGGAGGGGGAAGTAAGACATGATTTTCTTCGTCTGGCTCTTGATCGGGCCCCTTGTTTTCCTTCCGAGCGCTGTTGCATTTCCCCCAGTCATGCCTGTCCTCCCTGCCCATCCTCCAACCCACAGGGCTGTGCAAAGAGCTGTGTATGAGAAAAAGCATCACATTGGGCTTTGGAGTGACTTGTAGCTGGCTTTGAATCCACTACTTGCTATCTGCGGACCTTCGGAAAGTTATTTATATGCTCTTGTATCTTGCAAGGTGCAGTATATTTTTGGTCTTTGTTGTCGGTGGATTCATGTTAGATGGACTTTTTCCAACAGCGGTTAGAGAGGAAGTTATCCTAAACTTGCAGCTACCCCTGCCCTTAATTACTCGGCCACTCTGGTTTATGCTGCCGAGGCCCAGCCTTTTGGAGGCAGGAAGGGGACATCTGGACAGCTCGGCCCAGCTGCAAGCCACTCACTCTGTCAAAGGCACCTGCCTCGACATTGGCCACACAGGCTTGTCAGTGGGGTCAAAGTAGGTGATGGCCTAGGAGGTGATGGGGCACTATTATTACCAGCCTCTCCATGTTATATTTGTGTAAACTGAGACGCAGAAAAGTTAAGTAACTTGTCCAAGATCACACAGCTAGTAATTGACAGAGTTAGGATTTGAACCCAGGCACAGCTCACAACAGACCCAAATTCAGAATAAATGCTAAAAATAAAATAAAATTATGGGACAGTGTTGTTTGTTCTTACATGTAAGTTTAGGTTACTTAGGTTATTTTGCATCCAGACAAGTTTCTTAGAATGAAAAAAAAAAAAGATATATTTGCTGATGTTTTTTCATTATATTTATCCCAAAAATGGTATGATAGCAGGATACATTTTTTTTTAAAGATTTTATTTATTTATTCGACAGAGATAGAGACAGCCAGCGAGAGAGGGAACATAATCAGGGGCAGTGGGAGAGGAAGAAGCAGGCTCATAGCGGAGGAGCCTGACGTGGGGCTCGATCCCATAACGCCGGGATCACGCCCTGAGCCGAAGGCAGACGCTTAACCGCTGTGCCACCCAGGCGCCCCAGATAGCAGGATACATTTTATACTTAAATTGCCCAACACGATCAAAACAAGAATCAGTTTTGCAAAATTATTTGAGGGCTTCATCAGTTTTCCCAAGAGCCTCTTCTAAGGCTCTGGTACTCAATTTTCTTTCTTTTTTTTATTCAGATAATTTTCTTTTGAGGCACCTGTGCAATTGGCTTGATCGTCTTTGCATTGCAGACTCACACAATTAGTAAGAGGCAGCTCTGGCGGGATGAGACGTACAAGGACATATACTAGCATTAAGAGGAGAAGGGTTTGTTTGAGTGGGGACTAAATTGATATTAGTGAATATTTTCATCTTAAGATGACCTTTGCTTCCCTGTGCAACCTGACAACAGCAAGGGCTTAGATAGTCCTCTGAGCTAATGAGGCCCCTCCGGCCTTTCTCAGACATTAACTCTCCTGCCTTCTTTAGAGAACAGCTATAGCTTAGCTCATTTGGTGAGGATGTTTCTTGGCGAATTTTCGAAGCAGACAGACTCGAAGATAGTGCCCAATGATCCCTGCTTCTTTGTATCCGTGCTTTTGTAGAATTGTCTGCCCTTGACTGTGGGTGGGTCCTATGACTTGCCTTTGATCCAATAGGTAATGGAATGTCTGTAATGACATACGTTACATAAGATTGCAATGTCCCTCTTCCTGACAGACCCTCTTCCATGCTGGCTTTGATGAAGCAAGTTGCCACACTGTGAGCTGCCCTACGGTGAGGGCCACGTGGCAGGAACCAAGGGAAATCTCCAACTGACAGCAGGCAAGAAACTAGGGCCCTTAGCACAACAATCCACAGGGAACTGATTTCTGCCAAGAGTTATGTGGGCTTATGTGTGGATCGTCCCCCAGTAGAACCTTGAGGTAGGACTGCAGCCCTGCCCAAGACTGATTATAGCTTCCAGGGGAGACCCTGGTGTAGAGGACTCAACAAAGCCATGCCTGGACTCCTGACCCACAGAAACTGGGAGATAATAAATGTATGTTGTTCTAAGCTGCTACATGTGTAGTAATTTGTTATCCAGCAATAGATAATACTATTACCAGATTCAAAACCAATGGGTTTGCCAGTATTTATTGAGATAATCCCATGTGCAGAACCCTGCAGTAGCTCAGGGGATACTTCGGTGAAAAATAGAGAAAATCGGTCTTCATGGAACTTACAATCTAATGATATGGATAACTGTGATATTGTGATTTATATCAAGAAATATATATCTGGTCTTCGTCTCTAGTTCCTAGCACAGAGCTCCTAAAACGCTTGGAATTTCCTAAGAGATAGGAGTGTCTTATTCATAAGGAGCCCCTTTTGAGCACACCTGAGTTTATGTTAATGAGGTGACCTAGGGTGGGACCCCTAAATAGCCTCGGGGTAGGGGATGGCCACCAGAAAGACCAAGTGATTAAAAGTCTGGAACTTTCAGCCCCACCGATGCACCTCTGGGAAGGAGAGGAGGGGGCGCTGCAGATTAAGCTCTGTGAAAACTGTTGAACAACAGGTTTTGGTGAGCTTGGTGAACACCCTCACATCCTGGAAGGGTGGTGCACCCCAGTTGCACAGGGACAGAAGCTCCTCAGCTCAGGACCCTTCTAGATCTCACCCCAGGTACCTCTTCCTCTGGCTTCCATTCGTACCCTTTATAATAAGCTGGTAAATATAAGCAAATATTTCTCTGAGTACTGTGAGCTGTTCTAGCAAATCAGACTTGAGGAAGGAGCTTTGGGAACCTCTAATTTATAGCGCGTTGGTCAGAAGCACAAGCGAAAGCCTAGACTTTCAATTGGCATCTGAAGTGGGGGCAAGTCTTGTGGGAATGAGCCCTTATCCTGTGGGAATGGACGCTTATCTGCAGGTAGACAGCATCAGGATTGAGTTAAATTTGTAGAATACCCAGTCAGTGTCTGCTGGGGACTGGAGAATTGGTTGATGGTGTTGGAAAAAACACATCAGAATGTCATTAAACAAATAATTACTGTATGAACTCTGCACTTAATACTACCGTCAGCTTTTGGGTCAGTGACTGGTATAACGAATTGGATAACTGTAGATGAATATCCCTGAACATTCGCCATGATCATACTTTCTTTTTCAGCAAAGCATCCACAGAAAATCTACCTTCAAGCCGTGCAGTTTCCTAAAGGCCGAGATAATGCCATTATTCCTTGTGAAAATGCGACCATACTCGCCCTGTCTCCAAAAGGAGGGAGCTAAAGTCATAGCAGTGTCTGACTCTGGCTCTAAGTTCAGGATCTCTGACTGGTGGACACTCTTTCTCAAGGTTAGTACAAACTCATCTTGTTATTCTATGACCTGTGGACTAAGTTTTGAGGTTAATCATCATTAATACAACCTAGGTAAAATAGTAAGAGAAGAACAAAAGGATATAAAATATAAAATCAGGTAACTGCATAAAAATATACATGGTAAAACAAGGAAGGAGATAATAGCAAACACACCTTCTAGGTACTTTATTTATCTGTGAATTCATTTAATTTTCATAAAAACTTTACTAAGTAGGTACTACCATTTTATAAGTGGGGAAGTTGACCCTCTATTAAGAAACTTGCCCAAAGTCTTCCACAGTAAATCTGAGACTTGAACCCATGCAGTCTGGCTTTAAATCCTATGTACTTACCCACGTCACTATACCCCCCTCACTGTGAACAGCCACGACAACCCTCATTTCTATAATATTCACAAAGGCACCGCCGGTGTTTAGAACATCCTTCCTCCACCACCTGTTTTCTGTTCCTTCTCTCTGCAGCAAACATCTCAGTTGACGAGGGATCTTTACCTGGTGTATGGACTGTAGGGTCTGCCTGGGTTTGAATCCAGTCTTACTAGCTACGTCAACTCGGGCAAACTGCTTAGCTTCTCTGCACCTCCGCTTTCTCCTCTGTAAGTGGGGATGATAATAGATCCTATATCACAGGCTTACTGTGAAGATAAATGATTTAATATACACAAAGCATCTTTATTATTTCAGTATAGAGGGATCGTTCCAGAGACTTCCATTTAACCCTTCCTACCATAGTGAGATTCACATCACGGTTCAGGGAGCCAGCGTGACTATTCTGCCAGGACTTCGGCTACAACTAAGCACTCAAGCACTGAGGAAGTCAGTATAGAATGCGTGCGAGAATCCACGAGTCTCACCATGAATGGTCCTAGTGCGAGTGCGCCCCGCTCTCACCTGTTTTCCATCAGTGTGCTTACACCGACCAGAGCTAAGCAGAGCTGGCATTTGGAGCCTCTGGGGGATTAGCATTAGCTAGGAGGTAATAATCATCCTGTCAGGCTTGTTGAAGTCCCTTCTCTCAGGGCCCAGCTGCCTTGGTAGATGGTTCCAAGTGCTTTTATTAAAGGAAAGGAGGAAGTCGTGGGCATACACCTGTGGTGCTGTTGCAGGGCCATCCTCGAGGGCATGTGGTCTTCCCTTTCCTCAAGGGACCCTGGGTCTGGAAGGTGCCTCAGGTCTGGGAATTGGGTGAAGACTGTGATTCTCCATCATCGTGACTGAAGACAGTCCTCTGTTCCCCAGACTTAGATTTTGTTGCTGTCATACAAGCTAATACAAAAAAAAAAAAGTACAAACATTTTAGTGCCTGTGTATGTTAGCCCTAAAGACCCTGGGATCTCTGAGGCACTGTCAGTCACGCCTAAGCCTTCTGCTTGTTTCAGGAATCAGAACCCGCTCCCTTGGAAGGTGAACCCCTTCAGGAAACGCTTGTCCATGGAAGCATCTTGCACTCTCATCCTTGGCCTCCAGAGCGCAAGTATTTTTCTAGAATGCTAATGCTCTTCTTACCACTGTGTGGGGTATTTTGTTTTGTTGTTTTCGTCTTTCTGATGCTGGGCGAGCAGATCAGGTACCATGAATCCTCTCTACTGTTCCTTTCTCCTCAAGCCTTTGGATTCCCTTCTCATTAAGGAATACCGAGCATCTGAGTCTCCGGAGTGTGGGCCCCCGTGGACACTCCGTTTCAGACAATCAAGCAAGACGTGCGAACCCGTTCTAGTTGTTGCATCCAGCATGCTGAATCCAGACGTTTCGGTGAGGACACCTGTAATATAAATTTGATCCGATCTAAAATTATTTTCTTCTCTTGCCGACACTCTCAGAATTCTTCTCTCCCATACCCTTGCAGTGCTTTGGGATGTCAGCCTTCTCTTCCCTGGTCTGATTTTGATCTCAGAGCATGCTGGAATCGGACTCTCGTTGTGTGTCTGGAGTCAATGAGCAGGGATGGGGTGGGCCATGAGGATGTCTCCTTGCAAGGTGACCACTTGATGAACTTACAGGGTTTTGGAACAAGACAGGGCCAACCTCATCAGAATGGGAGGAAAGGCTGCTTTTGTTAGCACGGGAGCTCTGTGAGTCTCAGAGTTATCTGCGTTGCCTACAAAATATCTCCATCCAGGCGCTCGGGGAAGAACCACTTTTTTCCAGCAAGTACCCTGAAAGGCCTGGTGAAACTGCGAATTCAATCTGTTTTGTAATTCATCAGTCTTGAGCATCCACTTCTGCCTCTGATTTTCGGCTTCATTAGCCCTCTGCCTGAGCGACATAAAGACTATTTTAGGGAAGTCACAGAAACCTCTTCATTCACTGATCGCGCTTTGAAGTGAGAATTTAAATCCTAAGCCTGTGATTCTTTTTTTCTTTAAATGTTATCGTGCAGTTAGATGAAGCTGCTCACTTCATAGCCTTTGTCACCTTCCCCCACAATCCGCCAGAGCCTTGCTTTCACCAGACATTTTACTCTTTGTGACTGCAGGGGGTATTTCTGTTGTGCTGTCCCTGGGCTCCAGGGACTTCTATGAGCACAACTCACCATATAATCAAAATGCAATTTTACATGGGGGCGCCCGGCTGGCGTAGTTGGTAAAGCATGCGATTCTCAATCCCCGGGTTGTGCGTTCGAGTGCCACACTGGGCGCAGAGATTACTTTACAAAAGGGCAATTTTGTATTTCCTTTCCAAGAATTCTTTAAACTTCATTAAGAGACTGGAGGAGGAGAAGAGGATCTTTCCGTACATCTGGATGAAACTTCTGAGAGCTTCTAGAGTTTCTACGGCTTCTCTTTCTCTCCCCACTTGCCTTCACCTCTACCCGCTGTCGTCTTCTTTCTCCTCTGAGGTTGAAGGTAGGGTAGAGATGAGAGGGAGAGAGGGGCTCGTGACTGTGCTTGAGCTGGTGGCTCCTAGTCTCCAGGCCCCACAGATGATTAAAGCTGATGAGTCCTAGGGGGCCTTTTAGATTGTTCCAGCTGGTTCTTTTTCTTAGGGCTCTTGCACAGGAATTTTGGAGGTTCCCTGCAGTCCCCTCTCCTGCGGTTCTGTTGACTCAAGTGGATGGCTCTCTATTCTGGGTGCTCTCTCTCAACTCTGCTCAGCCCCTGAATATCCAGCTGTGTGTGCTTGGCCTCTTTTGGCTGAGGTCCAAAGAGGAGAGGCATTAAAGCAGAGCAAAAGCCTCTAAAAAATCTCCTCAGGGCACCTGGGTGGCTCGGTTGATTAAGTGTCCAGCTCTTGATTTCAGCTCAAGTCTCCATCTCAGGGTTGTGACTTCAGGCCCTGTGTTGGGCTCCATGCTGGGTGTGGAGCCTACTTTAAATAAACAAACAAACACCTCAACTATCTTCTTCAAATCCTCTTTTTAAAAAAAGATTTTATTTATTTATTTGAGTGAGAGAGAGAGTGAGAGAGAGCACAAGTTGGGGGGAGGGGCAGAGGGAAAGGGAGAAGCAGACTCTCCACTGAGAAGGGAGCCTGATGTGGGGCTCAGTCCCAGGACTCCAAGATCATGACCTGAGCCGAAGGCAGATGCCTGACTGCTGAGCCACCCAGGCACCCCAAAATCCTCTTTGACCCACTCTTATATCCTGGATTTCACTCAGAGTTCCAGGAGATGTGGGACAGGTTCTCCTTTGTGCCCATGATGAATCCTGTGTAGTAGGGAGGAGAGTGGGGAGCAGGGGGGTGGTCTCACTGTAATTTTGGCATCCCAAGGTATCTGCTGCTGCATCTGTCTAAAGGGAGGCAGGAATAGCACCACCTTCTATTACAATAGTTGTCATGACTTTTTTTTTGCCACGGGATACCAGTGTTTTCCCTGGATCTCATCCTTACTGCTTTCAAATCCCACTGGGTCATCTAGTCAGTCCCAGACTCCCAGAACTTCAGGGTTTCTTTCAGAGAAAGAATCCACTCTCGCTAATTTCAGTGGTAATTTAATGCATGATATTAATGTATTCTTGGTGAAGGCCAAGAAACAAATCCTGGATGCCACCGAGTCAGAAGCCAAGCAGCCAGGAAGAATGTGCGAGTACAACATACGTGTCCAGACACTCATGATAAGGGTGCTCTAGCGGAAATCCTGCTGTGACTACCCAGTGGGGCTCAACAGCCACAAAGCCAGGACTGACCCCATTACATTCCTGCAGAAAACCGTATGCCCCCACGTACCTATTTACTAGGAGAATGATGTGCTTGCAACCTCTTGCATATATCCCAAGTCTTGCTTGATTGAGGTTTGCTGGAAGGTAGGCACATGTCTACATCCTGGTAGCAAAGGATCTTGAGAAATGTCTTGTCTTTGTTTGTTTCTATCTATGAAAATAAGGAGTTCATAATTTAAAGAAGTACAAAGAAAAGATTTGGAGCAGGCACAAATGACAAATGTCGACCATAAAACTCATACGAAAAAAAAGTTTATGGTCCCAAAGAATAAACTATTTTGACTACATAAAACAGACAAATAAGGATACAGAAAACCCCCTCTGCTGTACCTTTTGAATTTTGTACCTTTGTATACAAAACCTATTCAAAATATAAATTAAGAAAAAATATAAATCCACTTTTCAGTTCTCTTCCTTTGGATCATCTTTCTTTTCCTCGCTCCCTTTTGTCTATTGGCATCTTCTGTCCAGCCTTGTCGTTGTTCTTCAGCGCTGGTAATTGTGTTTTTGTTTGTTTTAAAGATTTTATTCTATTTTTTAAAGATTTTATTTATTTGAGAGAGCGCACTAGCAGGGGGAGGGGCAGAGGGAGAGGGAGAAGCAGACCCCCTGCCACTGAGCAAGGAGCCCGATGTGGGGCTCCATCCCAGGACCCTGGGATCATGACCTGAGCAGAAGGCAGACGCTTAACCGACTGAGCCACCCAGGTGCCCCTAAAGATTTTATTTGTAAGTAATCTCTACAGCTAACGTGGGGCTTGAATTTACAACCCCGAGATCAACGGTCTCGTACTGCACCCACTGAGCCAGCCAGGGACCCTGACACTGTTTTGATAGATTCTTCGATAATCTTTAATCTCCTGTAGTCTTTGTGTTATAAAAACAAGTGAGTTCTGTATTTCAAGCTCTTAGCATAGTGCTCAGCACATAGCAGACCATCAATGCTAGTAATCCTCCCGCTTGTCCTTTCCCTAAAATTACTGTTTATGGTTGTTATTCAAGTCCTGATTTAAAGAACTCATTAAGGTGTGGTGGGTGCCTCTCAGGGGCTTTCCAGCCCACACCCCCACAACTTAAATATGGACACCAATCCAGGCTAAGCCTGTTAGGCTTTCTTTCTAGAGAAGGAGGTAGATACTTGAAAGGTAAGAGTAGGTATAGATGGGATCAGAGGTGGCACCAAAACCATCCTTTGCACGCCAGCTAAAGAAAAGAGGTAGTAGAAACTGGGAAGCTATATAGTTAGTTCCCCCTGGTTTTCACACGCGGGCTCTCTAGTCGGGTTGCCTTAAATCCCTGGCCTGCCACTTACCAGCTGGGGGATCTTACGCAAGTTACTTACACTTGCCAAGCTTCCGTTTCTTCATCTATGAATTCAGGATGACAGCAGTATCCATCTCATAAGGTTTTGTTAATTGCTTTGGACCATTCCTATCACATAGGAAGTTTGATTTCCGGATTTAGTTAACTTGGAAGTTTATGTTTGAAAAACATTGTAATTCCCCAAGTCTTCATCTTCCAGTGAACGAATGATTCTGCATGTCATGTCTCCCGGGTGTCATAAGGATATCTGTAAACATAGTTAAGATGTTTTAAAGTGAGTTTTTTGTTTGTTTGTTTTTAATAACTAATCAGCTTCACTTTAAAGCTCATTTTCTTGGGGCCCCTAGGTGGCTCAGTTGGTTAAGCGCCTGACTCTTGCTCAGGTCATAAGACCGAGCCCCATGTCAGACTCTGTGCTCAGTGGGGAGACTGCTTCAGATTCTCCCCCTCTCCGCCCCTCCCCCTGCTCACCTGTGTGTGTGTGCTCTCTCTCTCAAATAAATAAATCTTTAAAAAAATTAAAAAATAATAAAACTCAGTATCTCATCACTTATAAGAATGGAAAAGAGCTTGGCTGTGTCAACGTCCATTCCATGGGTGAATTGATGTGCCATATGTTCAGTTGTGTTCATCCCAATCAGGCTGTGGAAAGTGTGTCATTTCACAACTGGGTCAAGCACTCCATGGGAAATGCAGCGCTAAGAGTAAGCTTTTGAAAATGCCTGTCCTCTTCTTTCCCAAATGAGCTCAAGGAAAATTGGCAGGATTTCATGCCTATCTACCCAAAGATACTGATTTTATAAAGCTGACTTTCAGACCTATAACCCTGGAAACTTTGTGTTGTTCCATTCTGAAACTTTGTTGAGTTAATAGAAAAATCTCAGCATGCTAAATTATAAGCTATTTCTTTTAGATGACATATCATAACTATCTTGTTGTAGAGAAGGCTTTAAAGGAAAGTCCCACAGGGAATTCCATTTTAGTTTTCCTAGGTTATCTTATTCCTTCACTTTTTAACTTTTTAAAGTAAATCTAATGCTACGAACCTGAATTTTCTCAGATTTTCCTGAGTGGTGCCTTGAAATGTGTCACTTTAATGGTGATAACCCCCATTTTGTGGACTTTGTCTTACATCTTTAAATTTCAGAGCTTTGTCCCCTGCCCCCATTCAGGTCTAACTCAGTGATTTTTGAGGGTCCCCGGGGGGGGGGGGTGTACTGCAAGCAAGTCTGTCCGCTACAGTTACCGTGGGGCATTCATGATGTCTTCTTCCCGTGCCCTGACTGCCTTTCCCATGGATATCTGTTGCCCACTGAGCCATTTGAGGATGGTGCCTTTCCACCACCCATGCTCCTGGTGTCCATGGGGATAACACTGAAGGCTAGGCCACGAATGCCATCTTTCAGTGACTCCCAGCCAGCCAGCCCTGCAGATGTCAGAGCAGCCCCATGTTTCTCCAATGTGCTGAGCCCTAAATATGAAGCTTAAGTGTGTTGAAGCTGGGCGGCACCCCGCCCCCCAAGATGAGGGAGAGGACCCTGCCCTGTGCCGTACTTTGTCACTTACGCACAAAAGCTGTGCTTCTTCAGGAAAGAGACTTTGTAAAACAGGGGCTTCATCATCTGTTGGCCCCCTTCTGTTGCTGCCCCGCTCAGACACGAATCCCTGGGGCTGGCCAGGGGTTCTCCCCAGTCCTCTCCCTCTTCCTGTGAAGGGACTCAGTTCTTCCTCTCATGCAAATCATCTCATGTAAATAGACGTCTTTTCTCTTGGTTCATCAGTGCGCTTATTGTCACTCTTTGGGTTTCAAATGACAGGCATCCCAGAAGGCAGAAAAGCACTGAATTACAAAGCTCTTGGGGCATCTGGTGACAGGAAACAGCAGAGCTGCAGCTGGGCTTCCAAAATAAAATAGGAGACTGAAAAGTTAGGCTTCTTCTCCCTTGACTTGACTGGCTTTCCCCGATCCCTACTCCACAGGGAGACAAGCAGGGCTCTGTGCGGGCTTTACTGGGGAAAGGTGGTGAACTGGCTGCTCCGGAAGCATAAGGTGATGGTGAAGGGGGTGAGAGGAGGAGGGGCTGATGTAGATTTTGGGGATGTGGGAGAGGGCCAGATCAAGGTTGATTTTTATTAAGCTGGAACTTGATCTGAAAGGCAATGAATGGTAGAGCCATTGCAGAGTGTAGAGTGAACAAAATGCTATTGTAGCTAGCTCATGCTGGCGGTATCCAGACAACGGATGTGAGGGAGCGCGACCAGACATGGGTAGAGTAGTTAGGACACTATTACAATGTATAGACTTGGAAGGAGATTCAGAAGTCCTGCTGGGAGCAGGAACAGAAAGGAAGGGATGGATTGGAAAACTGTTAAGAGGTTGAATCCATAGGACTTGGTCAAACATTAGCTATGAGGAGAGGGAGGAAATTCTAAGATTGCCAAGTTGTTGGCCTTACTGGGTAAATGGTAGTAATAGGGACTGAGATGGGGGATACAAGAAAAGAAGATTTTTGGGGGAGAAGGTAAAATGGCACATTTTCCACAGCCTGGATGGGATTCATCTGACTGGACACATAGCAAATTTTTTTTTAAAAAAAATTTAATTTATTTATGTGATAGAGAGAGAGAGAGAGAGACAGCCAGCAAGAGAGGGAACACAGGCAGGGGGAGCAGGAGAGGAAGAAGCAGGCTCCCAGCGGAGGAGCCTGACGTGGGGCTCGATCCCAGAACTCCGGGATCACGCCCTGAGCCGAAGGCAGATGCTTAACGACTGAGCCACCCAAGCGCCCCTGGACACATAGAAAATTAAGTCAACTTTATGTTTGGTGAGTTTGGGATGCCTAAAGATGCTCAAGTGATAATGTCCATGAAGCCACGCACACTTAATTCCATCACTCTGGGGAGGTCAGCACTAGAGATTTACGGTAGATCTGGGACTTGTCAGCGTATAGCATGGCCATTTAATCATGACACTGAATAATGGAACCCAAGGAGAACATGTATTAAGAAGAGTGGTTGACACAGGATGGAAGCCTGGTGAATACCAGCATTTCAAGGGTGGGAGAAGGGGCTCCTGGGGGGCTCAGTCCATGAAGAGTCTTCCTTCGGCTCAGGTCATGATCTCAGGGTCCTGGGATCCAGCCCTGTGTTGGGCTCCGTGCTCACTGGGGAGTCTGCTTCTCCCTCTCCCTCTGCCTCTCCCCATTTGTTTCTTTCTCTCGCTCACTCTCTCTCAAATAAATTAATAAAATCTTTAAAAAAATAGCATGTATTTAAAAAAAGATAGAGGGAGATGAAAGATTTGAGGAGAAGCCCATGAAAGAGTCAGATAATTTGCAGTGTTAAATACAACAGAGTGTCAATGAGATGACTAAAAGATGTCTATTCATTGATTTATCTATATTTATTGGGCAGCTTCTATGTTCAACATGTCTTAAAGATTATTTATTTATTTATTTATTTATTTATTTATTTAGAGCACGGGAGTAGGGGGAGGGTCGGAGGGAGAGGGAGAGAGAATCCCAAGCAGACTCCACTGAGCACAGAGCCTGCTGCGGAGCTCAGTCCCACGACTGTGAGATCACAACCTGAGCCCAAATCAAGATTTGGACGCTTAACTAGCTGAGCCACCCAGGTGCCCCTATATTCAACATGCTTTAGCAATTAAGACATCAGGCTTCAGAGACAGGCTGCCAAGGTTTGAATCACAGTCCCACAATTTACTTGCTATATGACCTTGGGCAAGTCATGACCCTCTCTGGGCTTCTCTTTTCTCATCTGTAAAATGGCAATGATAATAGTAATCACCTCATGAGGCTTGAACAATAGGTGACCATGGTAATCGTATCATAAATGATATCATTGTCATATATCAGCCACTCTTCTGGACTGTATGGATACAGCTGTGAACAAGACAGACTGAGCCCCTGCTCTTATGAAATTTCCATTCTATCTAGATCTGAGGGGAGTACAGACCATAAACAAACAATGACAACAACAACAAAGAACAAGAAAATGGCAGGTAAGTGCTAAAAAGAAAATAAAAAAGATGGTATGATGGGAGGCTGGGTCAGATGGGACACACTAGGCAGGATGGTCAGAGTAGGCTTTTCTGAGGAGGTGACATTTATGCTGGGACATGAATGACCAGAGGGATAAATCACGAGAGGCCCAGAGTTCCCAGTTAACAGAGAACAAATGCAATGACCCTAGGGAGGAACAAATCTGGTGTGTCCAAAGAAAAGAAAGAACCTACATTTTATCTGGCATCAAGGCCCATGATCTTTTCACTATACCTCACGGTCTTTTTTTTTGTCTTTTTTTCTTTTTAACTAGGTTCCATGCCCAGTGTGGAGCCCAGTGCAGGGCTTGAACTCACGACTCTGAGATGAAGACCTGAGCTGAGATCAAGAGTCAGATGCTTAACTGGCCAATCCACCCAGGTGCCCTACCTCATAGTCTTTCTGATGCAAGTCATGTTAATAAAGCCACAGGCAAACAGAAAGCTCTAAATTCATGTAGCAGATACTATGAGTTGGCTCACTCTACGCATATTCTAACCCCTTTCTGTCAGGAAAGCTAAAAACTACGTTCTTAGATTCTTTTCCACTTAGATTGAGGTTTGAGACATAGTTTCTGCCAACCCGCGAGGCATAGATGCAGGATGGCAGTTGAGCCCGGAGAGAGCGAGCAGATTCTCTGCTACACTCTGGGGTAGAAGCCCTTGGTTCTTCTGGGGGTGTGCATGAAGACAGTTCCACGGTGAGGTAGGGCATATTTTTCTGGCTGCACTGTTTTTCACTGTGTAGCATTCAAGTCTGGTTCTCTGGTCTTCTTAGAAGACTCTGTGAGCTTTCTTGTTCCTTTCACATATTTATTTCTGGTTAAACCAGCTGGAATGAATTTTGTTGTCTACAACAGATAATTAAAAACAAAAAAAGATTTTATTTATTTATTTGACAGAGAGAGCACAAACGGGGAGGAGCAGAGGGAGAGGGAGAAGCAGGCTCTCCACTGAGCAGGGAGCCGGATATGGGGCTGGATCCCAGGACCCTGGGATCATGACCTGAGCCAAAGGCAGATGCTTAACCAAATGAGGCACCCAGGCGCCCCTACAACAGAGAACTTTAACATGTACAATGTCCCACTAATTCTGAACTCTCACCAGCTTCTCAACATCTTCTTCCACTGCACCCCATACCCTTATCTAGGTTTGTCTAAGAACGGGAATCTCAACCCACTCCAGAACTGGGCCTCTTCAGCTGAATTATTCAAGATGATTTCTCTTCTGTTTGACTGAGTACTTCTGGGTCTGGTACAGAGCTAGGAACAGTGAAGGCTATAATGGTATATAAACATTGCTCTTGTCATGGGAGTAAGAGATCCCAAGACTTAAAATGAAAACAGTCATCACAAGATAATGTAAAAATGATTAGAGAATAACAATGATCAGAAAATAATCGTAATAATGACCCTAACACAGTAGTTATTTAATGAGTGCTATGTAGGTGCTCATTAAACAAATGCATTACACGCATTCTCTAATTTTATCCCCAGAGTCCTATGAAGCAGGTATTATTATCATGCACTTTAAAAGACGAGAGAGCTGAGGCTCAGAGACGTCAAATGACTTTCCCAAAGGCACACAGCTAATAAGTGGTGGAGGCAGGATATCACCTCCCATTCTAACTCCAGAGCCATGCCCTGAAAACCATGTGCTTGCTGTGTGCTGGACACTGAAACAAATGCTATCTTATTTCATCTTCTCAGTGATTATGTGAGGTGGATACTATTTTTCCAGCATAGCAGGTAGGGTATTGAGTCTCAGGAAGGCCAATGTTGTGCAGCTGTTAGTGGAAGAGCCACAGACAGCTTGAACCATCATCTTCTGCTCTGAAGTCTAGGGTTTTTTCTGCTAAACCACACTTGTCTTCCAATTGAACTCACCAGTTTTAGTTAGGATTGAATTCAGCTGCATATCACAGACAGTCAAAAATAAGAGCTGCTTAAGCAAGTGTGGCTTATAAAAGAGGACCAGTCCAGGCTGGTGTGGAGGCTCTATAAAGGCAGGGACCCGAGCTCCTTCAGGCTTTCCAGCCCACCATCCTTATTCTCATGGGGATGGTCTCATGGTCTAAGACAGCTGCTGGAGCTCCAACCCTCAGAATTATGTTCCAAGCAGTAGGACAGAGGAAGAAACCCAGAAGAACCTAGGTCTCTTTTAAGGTCTCCCAGAGGCTGCTGTATTTGACTTCTGCTTATATCTTACCAGAACTAAGTCATATGGCCATAGCTAATTGCCAAGGAGGCTGGGAAAAGAGATCTTTATTAAGTTTAGCCACCTGCCTAGCTAAAAATAAAGTGTTCTTTTATTAAGACAGAAGGAAAGTAGATATTGGGGCAGGCAGATTAGCAAGCTCTGCCTGTTCCCTTTTAGCATCGATCTTTGAAGGCTACCGTAGCTGTCAGAGTCCTAGCAGAAACAGAGGCACTCTCAGAAGAACTTAACCGAAAAGAAGTTAATGGAGAGATTATTTTCAAAGGTCTGGGGAAGATTAGGGAACTGTAAAGGGAACCATAGAGGGATGAGGAGACATCCAGAAGCTAGCAACAGAAGGAAGCTGCTACCAGCCCTAGCCCCATAGAGCGAGAGAGGGACCAGAGTTGAAAGACCCCAGCCTCTCTGTCCTCCTGCCCTCCCTTTTGCAGGCAGCCGCCTGGGTCGCACTGGGAGCAAGGGAGCCTGGACGATGCAGCCCCAGAGACGAGCCTTCCAGGAGCCCAGAGCCAGGAGAGGAAGGCAGAGGATGGTACTGGACAAATGGGGGCATATCCAGCAGAGAGTCATCTGTGCAGATGCCTCTGAGCCCCAGGTCTTTCCACATACCAGGGCAAGGGGCTGAGAGAATCTGCAGCAGTTTGACTTGAAAGAGACTGAAACTTCCAGCAAGTCTATAGAGGGGAGAGACCCCAGCTGTGGCTTGTAGATGATTGAGGAAAGCTCCATCAGCTCAGGACTCAGTGCAGAAACAAGACCACAGCCTGCCCTCTCTCTGGCCAGAGAGGGCATGGAAAGTTACCTGTTTTCCCTCCTTCCTCTGTTTTAGCGCTGCCTGGCGAGCTACATACAGAGTGTGCAAGAGTGAGTGGGTGGCTGGCCGCCGGGAACACGAGCGCCCTTGTGCAGGCTTCCGCCCTCCATGTGCGCCCAGAGGAGAGCAGGTAAGCCCTGAGCAGAGCAAGGAAACAGGGATGAGGTGTCGTCACACTTTGCCTCCTCTTCCTGATTCCGAATGTGGGCTGTGATTGTCTCATATCGTCTGCTATTGTTTCGAAGCTATGTTTTGTCCCCCAGACCTGAGCAGGGATTCGTTTCCTACTTTACCTCCGTCCGGCGCTGAGGCAGGATAGTGTATAGGACTGCAGTCCACAACACTGGGTTCAGGACCCTGCTTGGAAAGGGCCCATACTGTAGGATTTCATTCACAGGAGATGTCCTGAATCAGCGACTGTATAGAGACATCAAGTAGCCGAGTGGTTGCCAGGGGCTGGGACGGTCGGGGAAGGGGAACGATGGCTAAAGGGTATGGGGTTTCCTTTTGGGGTGAGGAAAAAATTTTTAAAATTGAGTGTGGTGCCGATTACACAACTTTGTGAATATATGAAAACCATCAAATGTTAGTTTTAAAGGGTGATCTCTATGGTAGGTGAACTGTATCTCAATAAATCTGAAACAGAAGAGAAAACCCTACTTGGCAGGTATTTGCCGCTCCTACATCTGTCACACGGGCGTAGTAACGTCTGCCTCACAGAGCTGCGTCGCGGATTCAATGACACACTGCGTGGAAAGCAGCTGCTCTCGTGCCTTGCACAGAGTGAGCGCTCAGAAAAGTTGGACTCTCTTGTTAGAGCCTGCCCGTTCCATGTCCGCCCGCTGACTCTCCCACTTCTAAAGTCAAAGTGAATTAGTATAAAGCCAGACGTTAAAGCTTACGAATCCCTCTCATTCTAGCCTCTCATTCAGCAAGTGAGAAATTAGTGGTAAACCCAGAAAATTACCACCGACAGCAGTGGTTCAAAGGCAGTGACGAAAGAGCGAGTGAGCGCATGAGTGAATGGGAGATCTCAGAAGGATTTGCCATGTCACTTAGTCGTGTGTGCTTGGCGGAGGCAGCGACATGGTACCTGGCTTGGCCCGTTGCAAAAGGAGTGAGCAGAAAAGCCATTACATAACTCCTTTTTGCATTAGAGAACCCAGTGTGTTCACTAGAGTCTAAAATAGAAATAACTTCATACAGGTGATAATTTTAAAATTCTATTAAAATTGCTTCAAATTACTGACATGAGTAGTTTGTATATAATTCACAATTTTTTACGACTTAACATCTCTGATCAGGACACAGCTTCTAATCAGTGGTTTGTTCCAATTTAATTGACAGCATCTTTCTCTTTCTTAGCTTTACATAAAATAACGGTGCATCTTGAAATGGACGACAAATTAAAGTGCGGTGTACACATACACATACGCACTTAGAGGGTGACCTAGAAATCTGTGCTGGTTGAATGTTCAGAAATATTAAAGAGGTCATGACTGCTCGGAGTGCCAGAAAAAAAGCCAAGAGTTCAAGCAACTCCAGGGGGTACCATCTTCTTTGCCAGAATGGGATGTACATCCTGGCACCTTGGACCCATTAATAGGCAGTCTGGCCTTACTGATAGTTTTCCTAGTATATTTCTGGAAAAATGACTAATCAGCTATGATTAGATATACCTGAATCCTTTTTATTTTTCATTTTTTTTTATTTTTTTTTAATGATTTTTTTATTATGTTAGTCACCATACAGTACATCCCCGGTTTCCGATGTAAGGCTCGATGATTCATTAGTTGTGTATAACACCCAGTGCACCATGCAATACGTGCCCTCCTTACTACCCATCACCGGTCTATCCCATTCCCCCACCCCCCCTCCCCTCTGAAGCCCTCAGTTTGTTTCTCAGAGTCCATAGTCTCTCATGTTTCATTCCCCCTTCTGATTACCCCCCCTTTCTTTATCCCTCTCTTCCCCTACCGATCATCCTAGTTCTTATGTTCCATAGATGAGAGAAATCATATGATAGTTGTCTTTCTCTGCTTGACTTATTTCACTTAGCATTATCTCCTCCAGTGCTGTCCATGTTGTAGCAAATGTTGAGAACTCGTTCTTTCTGATAGCTGAGTAATATTCCATCGTATATATGGACCACAACTTCTTAATCCAGTCATCTGTTGAAGGGCATCTCGGCTCCTTCCACAATTTAGCTATTGTGGACATTGCTGCTATGAACATTGGGGTGCATATGGCCCTTCTCTTCACTACGTCTGTATCTTTGGGGTAAATACCCAGTAGTGCAATGGCTGGGTCATAGGGTAGCTCAATTTTTAACTTTTTAAGGGACCTCCACACTGTTTTCCAGAGTGGCTGTACCAACTTGCATTCCCACCAACAATGTAGGAGGGATCCCCTTTCTCCACATCCTCTCCAACAATTGTTGTTTCTTGCCTTGTCTATTTTTGCCATTCTAACTGGCGTAAGGTGGTATCTCAGTGTGGTTTTGATTTGAATTTCCTTGATGGCTAATGATTTTGAACATTTTTTCATGTGTCTGTTAGCCATTTGTATGTCTTCATTGGAAAAGTGTCTGTTCATATCTTCTGCCCATTTTTTGATTTGTTTATTTGTTTCTCGTGTATTGAGTTTGAGAAGTTCTTTGTAGATCTTGGATACCAGTCCTTTATCTGTAGTGTCATTTGCAAATATCTTCTCCCATTCCGTGGGCTGCCTCTTAGTTTTTCTGACTGTTTCCTTGGCTGTGCAGAAACTTTTAATCTTGATGAAGTCCCATAAGTTCATTTTATCTTTTGTTTCTCTTGCCTTTGGGGATGTGTCATGAAAAAGGTTGCTTTGGCCGATGTCGTAGAGGTTGTTGCCTATGTTCTCCTCTAGAATTTTGATGGATTCCTGTCTCACATCGAGGTCTTTCATCCATTTGGAGTTTATTTTTGTGTATGGTGTGAGATAGTGGTCAAGTTTCATTCTCTTGCATGTAGCTGTCCAATTTTCCCAGCACCATTTATTGAAGAGACTGTCTTTTTCCCACCGGATGTTTTTTCTTGCTTTATCAAATATTAGTTGCCCAAAGAGCCGAGGGTCCATTTCTGGGCTCTCTATTCTGTTCCATTGGTCTATGTGTCTGTTTTTGTGCCAGTACCATGCTGTCTTTGTGATCACAGCTTTGTAGCACAGCTCGAAATCCGGCATTGTGATGCCCCCAGCTTTGTTTTTCCTTTTCAACAGTTCCTTGGAGATTCGGGGTCTTTTCCGGTTCCATACAAATTTAAGGACTATTTGTTCCAGTTCTTTGAAAAATGTCCTCGGTATTTTGATCGGGATAGCATTGAAAGTGTAGATTGCTCTGGGTAGCATGGACATTTTAACTATGTTAATTCTTCCGATCCATGAGCATGGAATATCTTTCCATCTTTTTATGTCTTCCTCAATGTCTTTCAAGAGTGATTTATAGTTTCTAGAATATAGGTCCTTTACGTCTCTGGTTAAGTTAATTCCAAGGTAACGTATGCTTTTTGGTGCTATTGTAAATGGGATGGATTCCCTAATTTCTCTTTCTTCGGTCTCGTTACTCGTGTATAGAAATGCAACTGATTTCTGAGCATTTATTTTGTATCCTGCCACGTTACTGAATTGCTCTATAACTTCTAATAGTTTGGGAGTGGCTTCTTTTGGGTTTTCCATATAGAGTATCATGTCATCTGCAAAGAGAGACATTTTGACTTCTTCTTTGCCAATTTGAATACCTTTGATCCCTTTTTGTCGTCTGATTGCTGTTGCAAGGACTTCTAGTACTATGTTGAATAATAGTGGCGAGAGTGGGCATCCTTGTCGAGTTCCTGATCTTAAGGGAAAGGCTTCCAGCTTTTCCCCATTGAGAATAATATTTGCAGTAGGCTTTTCATAGATGGCTTTTATGAGATTGAGAAATGTACCTTCTATTCCTACACTCTGAAGGGTTTTAATCAGGAAAGGATGCTGTATTTTGTCAAATGCTTTTTCGGCATCGATTGAGAGGATCATATGGTTCCTGAGTCTTTTCTTGTTGATATGATGTATCACGCTGATTGATTTGCGAATATTGAACCACGCTTGCATCCCAGGTATGAATCCCACTTGATCGTGATGGATAATCCTTTTAATGTACTGTTGGATTCTATTAGCAAGTATCTTGTTGAGGATTTTGGCGTCCATATTCATTAGGGAAATCGGTCTGTAATTCTCCTTTTTGATGGGGTCTTTGCCTGGTTTGGGGATCAAGGTAATATTGGCCTCATAGAATGAGTTTGGTAGCTTTCCTTCTGTTTCTATTTTTTGAAATAGCTTTAGGAGAATAGGTATTATTTCTTCTTTGAATGTTTGGTAGAATTCCCCAGGAAAACCGTCCGGGCCTGGAGTTTTGTTATTTGGAAGGTTGTTTATCACTGACTCAATCTCTTCATAATTAATTGGCCTGTTTAAGGAATCAATTTCTTCCGGTTTCAATCTTGGTAGTTTATAGGTTTCCAGGAAGGATTCCATCTCTTCCAGATTGCTTAGTTTATTGGCATATAGCTGTCGATAAAAATTTCTAATAATCCTTCCAATTTCAATGGTGCTCGTCGTGACCTCTCCTTTTTCATTCATAATTTTAATAATCTGGGTCCTTTCTCTTTTCTTTTGGATAAGTGTTGCCAGTGGTCTGTCAATTTTATTGATTCTCTCAAAGAACCAGCTTCTAGTCCTGTTGATCTGCTCTACTGTACTTCTGGTTTCTGCTTGATTGATTTCAGCTCTAATTTTGGTCAACTGCTTCCTCGTGCGTGGATTAGGCCTGTCCCTCTGTTGCTGTTCCAGCTTCTTGAGGTGAGAATATAAAAACTGCATTTTAGATTTTTCTATTCTTTTGAGTGAGGCTTGGATGGCTATGTATTTCCCCCTTAGGACTGCCTTTGCAGTATCCCATAGGTTTTGGACTGTTGTATTTTCATTCTCATTGGTCTCCATAAATTGTTTAATTTGATTTTTGATTTCCTGGTTTATCGAGTCATTCCTGAGCAGGATGGTTCTTAGTCTCCAAGTGTTTGAGTTTCTTCCAAATTTTTCCTTGTGGTTGAGTTCCAATATCAGAGCGTTGTGGTCTGAGAATATGCAGGGGATAATTTCAATCTTTTGGTATCGGTTGAGACCTGTTTTGTGTCCTAGAACATGGTCTATTCTTGAGAATGTTCCATGGGCATTAGAATAGAATGAGTATTCTTTGGTTCTGGGGTGTAGTGTTCTATATATATCTATGAGGTCCAACTCGTTGAGTATGGCATTCAAAGCCTTTGATTCTTTGCTTAGTTTTTGCCAGGGTGTTCTGTCTATTTCTGAGAGTGGAGTGTTGAGGTCCCCTACTATTAATGTATTTTTATTTATATGTCTCTTTATTCTGGTTAAGAGTTGGCTTGTGTATCTTGCTGCTCCCCTGTTGGGGGCATATATATTTATAATTGTCATATCCACTTGTTGAATACTTCCCTTAAGAATAATATAGTGCCCTTCTGTGTCTCTAACTATAGTCTGTAGTTTAAAATCCAATTTATCTGATATGAGAATTGCTACCCCAGCTTTCTTTTGAGGTCCATTTGCGTGAAAGATGGTACTCCATCCCCTTACTCTCAGTCTGAATGCATCTTTGGGTTTGAAATGAGTCTCTTGTAGACAGCAAATGGATGGGTCATTTCTTTTTATCCAATCTGCAACCCTGTGGCGTTTATGGGATGGTTCAAACCATTTACATTAAGACTGATTACTGAGAGATATGATTTTAATGTTGCCATGTTGCCAGTAAAGTCTTTGTTTGTATTGGCTGTGACTTTCTGTTCTGTATCACTCTTGGGGCCTTTTTACTTTTATAGAACCCCCCGTAATATCTCCTGTAGGGCTGGTTTCGTGGTTACAAAATTGGTTAGTGACTGGCGATTCTGAAATGTCTTTATTTCTCCATCAATTCTGAATGACAGCCTTGTTGGATAAAGGATCTTTGGCTGCATGTTTTTCTCTGAAAGAGCTTTAAATATGCTCCCCCAACCCTTTCTCTCATTCCAGGTCTGTGTAGACAGGTCTGATGTAATTCTGATGCATTTGCCTTGGTACGTGAGAAATTTCTTTGCCCTGGCCGCTTTCAATACTGTATCCTTGCATCTAATATTTGCGAATTGCACTATGACGTGACGTGGCGTAGGTTTGTCATGTTTGAGCTTGGGAGGGGTCCTCTCTGCCTCTTGGACATGAATGTTTGTTTCCCTTGCTAGATTAGGGAAGTTTTCAGCTACAATTTGTTCAAATATCTCTTCTAGACCTCTGTTTTTCTCCACCCCTTCGGGGATGCCGATGATTCTAGCATTGGATCGTTTCATTGAGTCAGTAATCTCCCGTAACCTACATTCGTGGGTGTGGATTTTTTTAAGACCATCTTCTATTTTCATTTTTTCCTCTATTAACCCATCCTCCAATTCACTAACCCGTTCCTCTGCTTCTGCGACCCTGGCCGTCAGAGCCTCTAGTTTTGCCTGCATTTGGCTCATAGAATTTTTAATTTCTGTCAGATTCGCTCTCATTTCTGTCCTTAGGGATTCTATATTCTCAGTAACCTTTTCGTTAATAGTTTTTTCAATTCTACTCATCATTTTGACCATCGTTACTCTGAATTCCATTTCTGATAATTTGGTTACATCCATATCCATTATTTCTGTGGCAGAGGCCACAGACTCACTGTCTTTTCTTTGCTGGGGGGGGCTTCTCCTTCTTGTCATTCTGATGAGGAGAGGTTGTGGGGTTGTCCAGAGCCCAAATTATTGACTGGGTCCCAGGCCGTGCCCCTTGTTTTATAGGGATCTTAGGGATGTGGGCTTCTTCTTTAAAGATTTTATTTATTTATTTATGTGGCAGCCAACCAGCGAGAGAGGGAACAGAAGCAGGGGAGTGGGAGAGGAAGAAGCAGGCTCCCAGCGGGGGAGCCAGACGAGGGACTCCTTTCCGGAACGCCGGGATCACGCCCTAAGCCGAAGGCAGGCGCTCAATGACTGCGCCACCCAGGTGCCCGGGTTGTGGGCTTCTTGATTTTTCAGCCTGCCTTCTGTGTTCTGGGGGAGGGGCCTGCCGCGCCGATACTCAGGCAACCCTGTTTGGGTAGAGTCTCCGTGTCCCCTGCGAGGGGGGATGGCGATGGGCACTCCCTGAGCCGGTATTTCCAGGCTTTTGTTCTCTGGCGGCTTTCCCTGGCGGTCTGCTGTGCCTCTTCTGAGAGTCAGAGCAGCAGCGGCCAAATTTCAGCCTCTGTCACAGAGCAGAGGGATTGCGGCCCGTTCTCTACTAATGTTCTGGCCACTTTAACTCTGTTTCTGTTGGTGCTGCTCAACCCTGCAGCGTCCCGGGATGTGCGCCCCACACCCGGCGTCCCAGCCCTCACTTCCAGGGCCGGCGCGTCTCTGTCCTTTGTGTTTCTAACGCCGCCAGCCGCCAGCCGCCCCGCGCGCGCTCCGGAAGCTCCCGGTCTCAGTCTGGATCCAGTGAGCGCACCGGGATTCCGGTGTTCCGCGAGATGCCTGGTGGCGCGCGCACCCGGCTCACGGTCTCAGTCTGCTGTTTTGCGGGTGCCGACCACGAGCCACGCCCGCTCTCCCGTGCAAGTGGCTACCGCTTCCCGGCACCCGAACACGGCGGCTCCCTCCCCCTTCCGTTTATCTTCCGATATCTGTGCACAGTTTCATGGCTCCCCGCTTCGTACCTCAATACTCAGCGCTGGAGATGTTCATTTGTAGAGATCCAGATGCGTCTTCCTGCGTCTCAGGCTGGTTCCGTGGTTGTTTAGGCTGGTCTGGTACCTATCCAGCTCGACTCGGAGGACCGGCTGAAAACGGTGTCTCCTACTCCTCCACCGTCTTAACTCCACCCCCTTTTTCCATTGACGGTGATCTTGAGTTAAACTTGGGCTGATAACACTTAAACTCTGCAAGAACTGGGCCACTCTTGAAAACACCATCTGGACCAAAAGAGTGTCCCAGTGAACCTAAAGCATGATTGATCCTCTTCCACACATTTACCAATGTTTCAAACTCAAATTCAATCCAAATTCTATTTCAACAGCACTGCTAAAATCTCGTTTCTTGGTTCGTTCCAGCCTTCCTCTCGGACTCCACCGCCGCGCCCCGTACCTGCAGCAGCCGTCGAGCCCGCAGTTCCCGCTCGGGATCCAAGCACCCGCAGCTCAACTCTGCGGATACCTCTCCGTGGCCCACCTGAATCCTTTTTAAAGATTTTAATTATTTATTAGAGAGAGAGTGTGCATGCAAGAGAGAGCATGCGAGGGGAGGAAAGGGAGAAGCAGGCTCCCCGTTGGGGAGCCCAGTGCGGGCCTCCATCCCGATCCCGGGACCCTGAGATAATCACCTGAGCCAAAGGCAGCTGCTTAACCTAACCGACTGAGCCACCCAGGCACCCCTGAATATCCCTGGATCCTTTTAGGAAAACATACCATGAACATTTAGATGTTGTGTGTTCAACCCTTGGAATGTTGTGTTCATCCTAGGCTTCTGTAGGCCACACTTGAGCTGTTAGGAGAGGCTGCAGAAGCCAGAGGAGTGGATGAGTCCTCCCAGTTGAATCAGCAAAGCCTTTTTCTAATAACCTTGCTTATTTTAGGGCGAAGGGATTTTTGCAGCTGAGAGGCTGAGTACTTGGCGTGGTTTGAGGCTTCCTAATGAATGTGCCAAAGGGTCTGACTGGCAGACACATCACATAATAATAATTGTTTAGATGCTGCTGAAGATAATTAATTTGGGCTTTGGAAAGCTTCCTTCTCGGTACATTCAATTCAAAAGCCCTCCTCTCGGCGTGTGCCTGCAAACACAATCCCTGGAACCAAAGAGAGGATAGTAAAAGCCGAAAGTATTGCCAGCACGGCCTCCTGAACTCATTCGGAGTTTCCATGGAAGTGGACATCGGGGTAGATGGATTCGTTTTCCTCTGTACTTGAGCCTTTAGAATAGTGTCCCCAGACACGTTGTCATCCAGAGTGCACAGGGAGCCAGAGACACGTGGGGAGACTTGCACATGCCTCTGCCCACCGGCTTCTTCTGCCAAACGGAACCAAGCAGAAATACAAAACACAAAAGCAAGGCAGCCAGGAAAGATGTGTTCAGGATCATCTTGGAATTTTGAGGTAGAAAGGCATGCAGAATGGAGAGTCTTCTTAAAGCCTGATTTTAAGGTAGGGGAGCTGAGGCAGTCAGCAGGGCACCAGAATGTCCAGAAGGCTCTTTCCATTCACTCATTCACCAACTATTTACTGAGCACCTACTGTGTGGATATGGACATAGCAGTCAATAAAACAGACAAAATCTCTGTCCACATGGATTTTCCCTTCTAGAGGATGGAGACAATAAGCAAATAAATGACTAGATCACATCTGATTAGCAATAGGTGATAAATGATGTGGGGGAAAATGAGTTGGGTTAAGGGAGAGCAAGTGGCCAGGTGAGGGCAGGGCATGGCTGTTTTGTTTTTTTTTTAAGATTTTATTTATTTATTCATTCGACAGAGATAGAGACAGCCAGCGAGAGAGGGAGCACAAGCAGGGGGAGTGGGAGAGGAAGAAGCAGGCTCATAGCAGAAGAGCCTGATGTGGGGCTCGATCCCATAACGCTAGGATCACACCCTGAGCCGAAGGCAGCGCTTAACCACTGTGCCACCCAGGCGCCCCAGGGCATGGCTGTTTTATGCAGGAGGACAGGGTAGTCCTCTTGGATAGGATGAACAGTATGGGGATTTGAAGGACATTAGGGAGTGAGTCGCAGGGACGCTGTGGTGGGGCGTGTGCAGCAGAGAGAAGAGCCAGTGCAAAGGCCCTAATGCGGGAGCTTGTGTGGTGGGGACTGATTTGGCCACCTTGTGGCTAGAGCAGATGGAGCTGGGGGCGGTGGTGGGAGGGGGGATCCAAGGGAGCTGGGGGAGAGCTTCAGCTCATCACGGGCTTTTCAGGTCACTGTGAGGACTTTACTTTTCCAGAGATGGGAGGATCTGGGGGAATCTGAGAACGGAGTGAGGTGATCCACATGGTGTTTTAACAAGGGTGCTCCGACTGCTGTGTGAAGAACACACCACACCCCAGGGAGGGTGGGGGCAGGGAGACCAGCTGGGAGTCCACTGTGGTGGTCCCAGGGGAGGACTGAGGACCAGCTGGCACCACCAGGGCTGGTAGGGATGGGATGATGGGGGGGTCTGATTCTGGGTGTATTTTGAAGGTGGAACCAATGGGATTAGTGGAGGGTGGAGCTGATGGCCTCGATAATATTGGAGGCACAAGGAAGGGGGGAGTGAAGGGCCACTCCAAATCTTCAGGTGTGCACAGCCAAGGGAATGGGGTTATCAGATGTTGAGCTTGGGGCACTGGAAGTGAAGCCTTTTTTTGGGTAAAATCCTGTTTGGGACTTGTTAAGTTTGGGATTTTGTTTTTTAAAAGATTTATTTAAAGAGGGGGAATGGCAGAGAGGGAAGATCTCAAGCGGACTCCCCGCTGAGGGGGGGACCCACTGGGAGCTTGGTCCCATGGCCCTGAGATCCTGACCTGAGCCGAAATCAAGAGTCTGTTGCTCAACCGACTGAGCCACGTAGGCAGCCCCGAGATCTTTATTAGATATCCAAGAAGAGGCTAATTAGGCAGTTGTGAGTCTGAGTTCAGGGGAGAGGTCGGTAGGGCCATAAATGTGGGAGTCATCAGCCTATAGATGTATTAAAGAGACTGAATGGAATTACCCAGGGCGAGTGTGTAAGTGGAGCAGAAAGTTGAGGATGGAGTCCCGGGGCTGCTGCTAGAACTCAGCCCTGCCTGGTCACCTTCATGATGGCGAGTCTGGCAGGGTGCCACGTCAGGATTTCCCATCTCCTGCGGATTGACCTGGAGAGGTCACAAGAAAGGGGGTCCCAGCCAGGTTGGCAAATGTTCGGGTAAGGTCTGTAACCACACAAAGGTACTCTCCAAGCTCCTCCTGAGACCCTCCCTCCCTGCCCAGCTCTACAGAAGCAATGACCGTAGAGGGCGTTTTGTCCCCTCCCTGAAGAGCTAGTGCCTTGCCACCTGTGTACTTTCCACCTGTTACCATCTTAACGTTGGGTAATCAAGAGAACAGTGACTTGAAACTGAGATTGGTACTTAAGTCTTGGTTTTGCTGCATGTTAGCTGTGTGACCTTGGACGAGTCTCTTAACCTCTCTGAGCCTCCATTGCCTCAGGTCCACGTATTTCACAGGCTTGTTTTGACAACCAAATGGGATTCTGTGTGTAAAGAGGTTACCCTGGTGTCTAGCACATAAGAGGTAATTATAATAGTAAGTGCTGTGTTCCAGGCACTATTTCATACATCTCTTATATTTACTTAATTATCACGACAACCCCATGAGGCAAATACTGTTTTTAATTTCCACTTTACAGATAGGGTTAAGTAACTTGGTGTGCTAGTAACTCAAGCAGCCTGACTCTAGGAATTTATTCGTATGACCACTATGCTATATTGCTTCTTGAGAACACTTAAAAATTTTCTTCTCTCTTATTTTCAAGTGTTCTTATTAAATGGCTCAAGCTTTCAATTTGTAGTTTTGTATTTTTCCTTGTTATTAAATTGCAGTCATTATCTGACCCTAAGATAATTGTCATCCCCTCCATGCTAAAAGAAGCAGTTTAATGCAATGGCAAGAAAAGAAAAATTGGAATTTTCTGAAATACAAGCGATAAGGTCTTCTTGCCAACCTTTTCTGTGGGAAGCCGGTTACTGTGGCTGGGCATACAAAGCAAGCTGGAGATATGACTTTCTTCTTGAATAAGCATGACCAAAAAGGATAATTATGTTTTTAGAAAGCTATGAAAATCTGAACCGAGAGTGAGGGATTTGCATTTTAGAACAGTAGGAGAAGTCCGTTTGTACCCTGTGTTATGCATTTGCGTTCATATATGCAAAAGCGTGTTCACGAGTGTATTTGGAGGTGTGTGAGTGTAGGTGAATGCTGGTGCACAGAGCGTGCGTGTGTGCATTTGGAAGGTGCAATACTTACTGGCTACCAAAGGAGGGGGCTCTCCGGGTGTTTGGCACAAAAGGATGGGCTGGAATTAATTTTCTGGTTTATACTTCTTCAAATCATTGAGCCGATAATACTCAGAAGGGAAAGCAATCTCCAAAGAGAAAATAAAACCGTTTCCCATGAAATAGAGCTGCCATGTTTAGCAAATAAAAATACAGGCCTCCCAGTTAAATTTGAATTTCAGGTAAACAGTGAATAATATTTTAGTGTCATTATGTTTGATGCAGTATTTGGGACATCTTTGACCAAAAATAATTTGTTATCTGAAATTCAAATCTAACTGTGCATGCTGTATTTTATCTGGCGGCCTTACCATAAAGACAATGAATTTAAATACCTGACGGTTTGTAAAAATGTTTAAAATCCACCAACCACTTTTGGACTGGCAAAGGACTTTTGGTTCTGGTTGGAGGAATCAACTCAGTCTTTTCTCTTTCAGGAAATCCCTTAATGACTTGGCACCACCATCTGTGAAATGGGGAAATAATCTGATTCTGTCCTCGCCCCCCGGGGAAACCCCTGGAGAATTTCACATCCTTAGCCTCACTCTAATGGCCTGGGGCACTTCACAGAACTTCATTCCGCACTTCAGTAAAAAACCAATTAAGAATTGTTTCAAAGGATTCTTATGACATGCCGTAATAGCTAGCCAGTATCCTGCGGTGTTCAATTTCTTCTTTCTTTTTCCCTCTCTCTAGCATGCATGGTGACAGAATTCTTCTCTGAGTCTCTGGAGGAATGCAGAGAGGAAATTTCCCACAACTCTGACTCCTGGGAAGCTCGAGGCAGGCACAGGTGAGGCCCAGGATCCAGAGGGCTGGGGACGGTGTGGTTGGAGGAGAGCCCTTGGTGCCAGGTGAGCAACAGGACCAACGGGACTTCTTGCAGCTGGGACAAAGCAGCATGTGGGGTTAAGCCTCAGGCTCTCAAGTAACAGTCCCTGGGTTCCTACAGTGTCTGTCAGTCTCTGGTTGTCTGATTAGAACCTCTGCCTTCTCCATCTATAAAATGGCTGAAATCCTAGTGCCTATGTCACGGAGTTATTATAAGGACTAAATGACATTAATAAAACCGTGTCTGGCTCCCAGGAAGCACTGAATAAATGTTAGTCATTATTATTATTGTTGCCTGGGACAATTTTTCCTTACCAGTTCAGTTATAATTTTTATTAATAACCATTTCTGAAGGTAGATGGAATGCATGTTCATAGAACAATATGTAAACATAGAGAAAAACCACAGGAAAAGAATTAAATCAGAAATACTTCATAAGGCTAACTCTGATCTTTTTTTCCCCCTCTGTATATATTAGTGGTCTCAGTGCTGACAGTGTATCAGAACCATCTGGGAAGATCTAAAAATACAGATACCTGGGCCCCAAACCAAATCTAATAAATCAGAACATCTAGGGGCAGAGGCAAGAGATCTGTTGTAAAAAGAAAAAAAAAAATCCAGAACATTCTATGCAAAATCAGGCATAAGAATCCTGCCGCTCACTCATACTTGTGCTCTCTTTTGCTTTCATACAGTTCTCAAAAACTGGACAATATCGTACATTTGGTTTTGTAACCTGCTTTTGTCGAGTTGCCTTATCTCTCATCATTTTTCCACAATATCTTATTTTTTCTTAAGGCTTTGGCTGTGGTTCCTAATAAGTGCTGCTTTTCACCCAGTGGTCCTCTCAGAATGAATCCATTTAAAAATGTCATCACTCCTGACTTCTCTCGTCCCGCTAGTCTGCCCCAGTTGATGAATAGAGACCCCTTCACCATTATTCATTCTCCCCACCTCTCCGGTTTCAGCTCCCCAGCCGATGGCCACAACCAGCTCTGGCCTTCCGGTCATCACTGTGCGGCTTTGTGGTAAAGCTGGAGATCATGCCGACGGATCTGCCGGTGAGGGTTTACACCATCTCTTCCCTAAAATGTTAATTCATCTCACGCTATTTTTCATTTACTGCTCAGCTGACCATGGTGGTGATTTCAGTTCCAAACAACCTCCAAGGACTCCGGCGGGAAATTTCCTTGGCTGTCTGCTGACATTTGGGGAAAATAAAATGACATTAAAGCACCGTACAAAATCCCTCGTAGATGGCTGTCTCCAGTTAGTGATTAACGAGACTGGACGTGGTGTGAGCAGGGCCTTAAGCCAGTCAGAAGCGAACACTCAAGCCTTTATGCCCATCCCGCTACCAGTCCCTGACATCGCTGAAATCGATGCAGTCGTCAGCAGACAACCAGCCTCTCCCTGGCTCTCCGTCCTTCCAGGCTGATTTTCCACTGCAGGATGGAAGCTCAAGGCCTGGCTCTTTGAAAACTCTTCCAGACCTCGCCAACCCCGGGTTCTGAAGACGCATGGAGCTGAAATGTGCATCTGAGCATCATTTGTACGGAGCAGCGGGCAGAGTGGGCGACGGCAGGTTACCAGGTGGTCTTCAGGTGAGGAAACCAGAGGAGGCCTCCACCCCTCGAGCTGGACCTTTCGCTTTGGGCTCTGGCCAGGCCAAATGAGGGCTGGGGAGAGAGGCTGCGGGCCACGCTGAGCACAGAGAAGTGTGAGAGTCCGGTGGTTGCACAGATGAGAATGGGGGCAGCTTACAATGACCGAGGAATGATGTGCCAGGCGCTCTCAAGGTTAATCAAGGAAGCGTGGGGGACCGACAGCATCTCCTGTCCTGGGAGAGTAGAGATTGTGAAGGGTGCTGCTAGGCCAGCTTTCTATTTAAGAGTGAGAGAGATGAAGTCCACACAGTGAGTTAGAGTGTGTTGGCCTAGTCCCCTCTTCTCGGGCCGTAGGAACACGAGTCTTAAATATGTGGAAATTTTCAGGTCACCTGGATGGGTCAGTGGGTAGAGTGTGTGACTCTGGATCTCAGGGTCATGAGTTCAAGCCCCACATTAGGCTTGGAACCTACTAAAAAAAATAATAATAATTAAAAAATAATAAATAATCCGTACATACGTAAGTGGGAACTTTCTCTTGCAGGGGAAGAATGTGGGTGTTGTAGTCACGCAGACCTGCAAACTCTTCCACTTACAAACTGGTTATTTAATGCCTCTGAGGCTCAGTTTCTTCTGCTCCGTCATGGGAACAGGTACCCACTTCATAGGGTGGGGACGGAGTGAGATAAATACTTATACGCTGTCTGGTGAGTACAGCGCTGGTTTCCCATAGCTGGTGGGGCCGGAAGGAAGGGGAAGCGAAAGTCTCAACTCCAGGCTGAGATGGGCTGATGCTACTGTCAGGGGTGACGGGAGGTTTTGCCTGAGTGGCAGTGTGACTCAGATCTCTGTCCGTGGCAGGGAAGGCGCTGAAGAAGGCCTAGGCTGAGGCTGGCCCGTGAGTGGGATGGTTTCATGGCGTGCCAGGCCGGTGTGAGCTGTGCCCTGCTCTGGTTGGTTGTTTAGCAAGACAAAGCTGATGACAGAAGCTTCTCTTCTGTGTGGCAGTTTGTCCTGCAACTCTTTTTGATCCCAAATAATGCAAATTGCAGGATCCCAGGAGGCCAAGACCAGTGCCTCCCTTATCCCTTGTCATATCAGATGCACCATCCACGTAAGAGTCCATTGTTCCCGCCTTCGGCCTGAATGTGGGCTTGTGCAGTTTTGCAAGCCATCCTCACTCCGGGGGTCATGTCTCCCGTTTGGCGGGGATGGGGGACCGCAGACAAGTTGCTCAGGGCCCAGCCGAGGCTGCAAGCCCATCCAAGTGACTGTGCCAGGGAAGGAAGCCTTGCTAACCCTCTTTCTTTGTTTTCTCAGAGCAGAAATTGAGCGCCCACGGTGACACTTCCTCTCAACACTCCGTACTGGAGACTGAAGAAACAGTTTCTTCCCTTTCTTGAATTGAAACAAGAAAGGTAGGCAAGAACGATTTCTCAGGAGAGTGTGATTTTAAGCAGAGGATTCATGAACGTATGGTCTCCTCCCTTGTTGCAGATAGATAGCCTTTCTCTGGAGGGGACTAAGATCTTACAGCAAAAACAATAGATATTGATCTCAATCTATTCATTGCTTATGCTTTTCATAAGAAAAAGGAAAAGATATTTACATGGAAGCCTAGGGGAGGGCCTCAGGCACCATGCCGAGAATTTTCCATGACAGGAGCTAACACCCCCAAGAACCTACTACTGCCAAACAGAGTGTGAAGTACTTTATGAAACTATTTCACAGCAACTCTTCCCATTTTAAAGATAGGAAAACTGAGGGGTTTAGCTGGGAAAACCTGGAGGAGCGAGCGGGGCAAGCATATGTCTGGGTCATGGGAAGTTTGGGGATGAGAAGCCCTGCCCTTCCTGTTGTCTGAAGGGAAAAGGATCAGCAGCGTCCATTTTGGAGGATGAAAACAGTTCCAGGCCTGGGTTCCGGCCAAATGTGGTCAACAAAGGACACAAAGAGACTTGTGAGCCTCTGCATAAGTCCAGATTCTTGGGCGCACGTGACAGAAATCGAACTCAAGCTGGCTTAAGCTTAATGAGAAGAAATCTACAGTCTCATCCAACTGTAGGCTGGCATAGGCTGACTGGTGGCTGGAATGAGGCATTGAAAGAACACTCTCTTCTTTGCTCTCCTCTGTGTGTCAGCCTCATTCTCTCTCATTACAGTCAGGCTTCCTATACTCAGCCGGGCTTTTACGATCCTAGCTCAGCGAGACTAGCAGAAAAAGCAAGTTCTCGCAGTGAATATTAAATATGCATGGTATGCTCCGAATAGAACTATAGAGAAGGGCTCTGATAAGTCCTGTGGGTGTAGTGTGCCCACCAGTGTGCCAGGTACCATCACCATTGTCGGGGTGCTTGGTTGTGATGATGAGGGAGCCCACAGTCAGTGCAGGGCAGCAAACTGTGACTGACAATTCTCCACGAACTATATAGACTGGGGCTGAAGGAGATCCCCCAAAGGAAGTCAGGGAGGCAGAGCAGACAAAATACCAGTTGCACACAAGGCCCTGGAGCGGACAGGGAGAACTGGAGGGACGCCATCTTCATATCGATCCTTCTGTGCCCCTGATTTCTCCAAACGTGACAAACGACCACATGGATTCGTTCGCTAGGGCTGCCATAACAAAACACTACAGACTAGGGAGCTTAGAGACACCAGAAGGGTCTCTCCTGCAGTCTGGAGGCTGGAGGTCCGAGCTCAGGGTGCAGTGTGGTTGAGTTCTGGCGAGAGCCCTCTTCCTGGCTTGCCCACGGCTGGCTGCCTTCTGGCTGTGTGCCCCCATGGCCTTTCCTCAGTGCACGCCAAGAGCTCTGGCGTCTCTCCTTCTTGTAAGCACACCAGTTCTACTGAGTCAGGATTCTACCCGTCGGCCCTCATTTAATCCCCGTTAAAGGCCTCATACAGTCCCATGGGAGGCTCGGGCTTCAACATATGCATTTTGAGGGGACACATTTCAGTCCACAGCATCCTGGGATCTAGATACTTTTAGAAGATACAGTTTCCCTCTGTTTTACACAAATCTCAGTGTTCTGAAAAACATTTCTTGCTTGGAAATGATAGTCAGAAATATTTGAAATTCTAGGTAAGCGGGATTCAAAAGGAGAGAAGTTACATCGCCTCTAGATTCTAAGCCCCGAGAGGGGCAGGAACTGTGCTTCGGTATTTCTTCATGGCCCTGAGAAACCCACGAATTGAGGAAAGGTGGCCTTTTTTTTTTTTTTAAGACTTTATTTATTTATTTATTTATTTATTTGATGGAGCCCAATGCGGGGCTCAATCCCAGGACCCTGGATCATGACCTGAGCCAAAGGCAGACGCTTAACCAGCTGGGCCACCCAGGCGCTCTAGAAAGGTGGCCTTCCTAAAAGCATAACAAGACCAGGGGTATGAAGGGCCGTCACTATCTGCGCTTCCTTTGATCCCTGTTGGGAACACAGCAGACGGTGGCAGAGTCCCTGTTGCCACTGAGGGTTGATCAGCCTGGATTTTTACGAGGCGGTCCTGCTGCTCCGTCCCCTGTCTGGTCCTGGTTCTGAAGATGCTGCTGTTAATTGTCGGCTCTGCTGTTCTGTCCTCCGAGAAAGAATGTTTGACACTTGGGATATGGTGTCACAAAAGCATTTTTTTACAGAATAAAATATAGCATATATACACATGCACACACGATCAGAAAGAATGTCCTCCGAGAAAGAATGTTTGACACTTGGGATATGGTGTCACAAAAGCATTTTTTTACAGAATAAAATATAGCATATATACACATGCACACACGATCAGTTACTTTAAAAATAGCCTTAAAAACACCCTCATTTTCATATGTTTTAGGGTTTTCTTCCTGAAATCTAGGGCAGCCTTTACAGTTTTGTTCAGGGGCTTGTCTGTTTATTCTTTTTTTCTGGGTTTTGGATTTCAGATCCAGTCACAGTTTTGTAGGTGCAGAAAATTTTTTCCTTCTTCTTTTCTAGGTTCTTTGGCGGGCCAAATAATTAAATTGACATAAGATGGATTAACAGGAGAAAAACAGATTTAATTGTATACATTAAAGGAGCCCCATAAAATCATGAGACTCAAAGAAGTGACCCAAGCAGGCGGTTTTTATACCTTTTAGACAGAGTAGCGGTACATTTATAAAGAATCAGCAAGACAAAGGGGTTTGGGCTTGGGATAGCAAATTGGTGAAGAAAGAACAAGTTTCGTTTATATAGCCTTCTCAGCCCTAAACTCCCTAAAAGGATCCCTTCTACCCTCCTGGCGCCCCTTTCACATGGGAGATTTATCTCCTGCTTTCTGGGGGACAAAGGAGATCAGAATGTTCTTCTCGCACTGACTCTCAAATAATTTTAATTCAAAATAGTGTGAAAATTAATAAATGGAAACCTCATCTAAAATGGAATCAGGAGGCCAGAAGGTGGAGCCCTCATGCACTACCACTTGGACACCAATTCCAGACCCTGACGAGAAGCATTGTCCATACAGAGCTCGACAGAAGACGACTCACCTTGCAAGCTGATACCGCTTTCCTACTCCAGCAGCGGGAAGGGAGGGTCCCTTCCTTGTCCAGCAACTCGGTCAGTGAGAAACCATTTCCACCCTGAACGCTTGCCTGCCTGCAATGGACTTCCACTCAAAATAACCCCTCCTACCTTCCTCCTTTTTCTCCATAAACTGAAGCCCCTCTCCTTTTCTTGTTGCGCTTGCCTATGGCTTTTGCTCTAGCTTGCCTCTCCTGAGTTGCAATTCCTCTGCTATCCCTGGATAAACCCATTTTGCTGGTGAAATAATTGGCCGTTTTACTTTTAAGGTCTACAAGTCACTATGCCAAAGTGGAGGACTTCCCTTTGCTGCTGGGTTAAAGCCTCTGCAAACATTTCCTTAAAATTTTAAGAAAAAACAGGACTGGCTATGACTGCTTCCGAATAGCATCCGTTTTCAGGGAGTGCTGTGGTGGCTTGCTCTGGAAAGGGCTGCCTGGGACCAGATCCTTGGTCAGCTCTGTGGCTCTGGGCTGGTTAATCTTTCTTAGCTCCTACAGTGGTAGGCTATATGGAAAGAGCATATAGCACAGTGCCTGTCCAGAGTAATGCTCTAACGTAATAACTATTATAATTATCTCTCCCTTTTGTAAATTGCTCAGTGTCCCCAGTGCAGGGGTCTAAACCTCAAGTGTCTGCAGGAGCTAGGAAGGTGATTTAGATGTATAAAGGTAACTGGTGTGGAGCAATGGGAATGGAGGAAACCATAATGAAATGGGGGGAGGGGAATGCATGATCTGCTAGAAGAAAGTCAAATTTTATAACAAAAAAAAGGAAAGGAAAGGGAGCGAGGAAAGAAGATCACATTGTACGTGTCTGCTAGCTGGATATGACCCCGGAGCCACCAGTTTGTAACCTTGCTCTGATTTAAAGGAGCTGAGTGAACTACGTTAGGGAAACAAAGCCCAGAGTTTAGGATTTGTCTTAGGATTTTCTCAGTTTTCAACTGTTAGTGACAGAGGAAACTCCTTATCAGATTTCTAACCAAGGAGAAATCAGGTCACTCTGAGTATTTCAGGGTAAAGGATTGCTTTACCCTCTAATCAGATATGTGAATGAGATAGTCCATAATTTTCAATAATTTACTATCAATGACAACGTCATAGCAGCTCTATCTTTATTGTTGTTTATTTTCAGAATGAGACTAGATTTCGAGACAGGGATTTTTCTGGTAATTGAACAAAATGATAATGGTTTCAAAGGTGAGGACGTGAGTTGCTTTGTCAGAGACTCTCAGGAGCCAAGTTTAAAAGAACTCTGTGGGCCACAGATGATATTTATTAATATTATTTGTAATCTATAAACATTAATGTGTATTCTTCAAAGAACGTGTGTTCAGGCTTTTCTTATACATATACAAAGGCATCATAAGAAAGACAACATGGCATGGTTTGGGGAGGATGACAGATATTCACTTTTTTTGTCCAAAAATCTCTTTCCCATTCTGCCTGAAATTGCCACATTACTCAGACCTTTGCAATAAGGACATAGACCCCCTTCTTAAAATATCACCTCCCAGGAAGTCCTGGAAGAAATGGTATACTGAGCTGTCTTTCTCACTTATACCTTTTATCTCTGTTTATTTATCAAATTCTAATAACCTAGCTTGTTTTCAAAGAAGACAGTAAGAGGGAAGTGATTTTTGATGAAAGGAAGAAACTAAGGAGGATACCTTCTCAAAGCCACACATTGATCCATCCATCCATCCATCCATCCATCCATCCATCCATCCATCCATCCATCCATCCTGCCCGCATTCATTGAGCACTGACTCTGTGCCATGTCCTGGGACGGAACATGGAGTCTAGTTGGGGAAACAGGATTACAGAGCAGTGAGTGTGCTGTGGTAGAGGTATGTATATGTAGGCTATTAACGGGCCAAATTCAAAGGGCATCGTGATGGTTACTTGTATATATGTTTGTCCATGAGGGTCTATCTGGATAAGATTATCATTTGAATCTGTAGCCTGAGTACAGCAGATGGCCCTCCCAGTATGAGTGGCCCTCATCCAACCTGTTGAAGCCTGAATAGAAGAAAAGACAGAAGAATTCTCTCTTTGCCTGATTGTCTTTGAGCTGGGACATCAGTCTCCTCCTGTCTTCGGACTTAGACTTGAACTGGAACTTTCGTCATTGGCTGGCCTGGTTGTCAGGCCTTTGGACTCAGACTGTAACAACACCATTGACTTTCCTGCATCTCAAGCTTGTTGACTGCAGACCTTGGACTTCTGAGCCTCCATAACCACATGAGCCAATTCCTAATAGTAAATCTCTTTAGACAGGTAGATAGATAGATAGATAGATAGATAGATAGATAGATAGATAGATAGATAGTTATCCTATTGGTTCTGCTTCTCTGGAGAACCCAGACTTAATGTAGGTATTGTCCTCAGCCTGGGCAGGAAGGCTTGGGAAGAAAGGGGAGTTGTCAGGATGGCTTCCTGAAAGCAGATACTGATCTGAATTCTGAAGAATACAGCAGAATTAACAGGGAAGGAGATTGCTTACTGCATGCTTCAAGGCCCTGTCCTCAGCTCTTTCCATTTCCAAACTTTAATCAATTCTTTGGATGAACATATAAAAGGCTCATTTATTACTGGCAGATGGCACAAAGTTAAGAGATATAGGGTTTACTTTTGGATAGTGGCAAAATCAGTGCTCAGATCTTGGCAGAGTAGAGGATGGGTCACGTCCAATAAAATAAAGCTGAACAGAGGTAAATGGAAAGCCTTGCCCTTGTGTTAAAAAGCAAAACAAAAGAACAAAAACAAGCTGGGCAGGGTGTGAGAGGTGGGGAAAATTAAAAAAATTTTTTTATTGAGGCATGCCTGGGAGGCTCAGATAGTTAAGCATCTGCCTTTGGCTCAGGTCATGATCCCAGGGTCCTGGGATTGAGCCCTGCATTGGGCTCCCCGCTTGGTGAGCCTGCTTCTCCCTCTCCCTCTGCCTGCTGCTCCCCCTGCTTGTGCTCTCTCTCTCTAATAAGGAAATAAAATCTTTTAAAAAATTTTTATTGAGATATTGACATATAACGTTGCATTGGTTTTAGGTGTACAGCATAATGAGCTATACACACACACACACACACACACACACACACACACACACAGCAAAATGACCAGTAAGTTTAGGTAACATCTACGACCATACAGTTACAAATTGTTTTCTTATGATGAGAACTTTTAAGATCTACCCTCTTAGCAATTTTCAAATACACAATAGAGTATTGTTAACTATAGTCATCATACTATGTATTACCTCCCCGGGACTTATTTATCTTATAACTGGAAATTTGTACCTTTTGACTTCCTTTACCCATTTTGCCAACTCCCAACCCCTACTGCTGGCAACCACCAGTGTATTTTCTATACCTTTGAGGTTTTGTTTTGTTTCTGATTCCACATATAAATGAGATCACACAGTATTTGTCTTTCTCTGACTTGTTTTATTTAGTGTAATGCTTTCAAGGTCCATCCATGTTGTCACAAACAGCAAGATGTCTTTCTTTTTTATGGCTGAAAATTTCCCATTTTATAAATACAAATAAAACACATTCTTTTTAACCATTCCTCCATCAATGGACACTTAGATTGTTTCTATGTCTTGAGTATTCTAAATAATGCTGCAGTGAACATGGGCATGCAGATATCTGTTCAAGGTAGAGATTTTACTTTCTTTGGATGAATAACCAAAAATGGAATTGCTGGATCATATGGTGAAAAAGACTTACTTATATTATATGTTTTAGTTCAGAAGTTGTCAAACTATGGCTCATTAGCCAAATTCACCTAGTTGCCTGTTTCTGTAAATAAAGTTTTCATATTGTCTATGGCTGTTTTAATGCTACAACAGCAGAATTGAGTCGTTGCAACAGAGATTGTATAGACTACAAAGTCAACAATATTTGCCATCTGGCTCTTTACACAGAAGTTTGCTGACCCCTGGTCTAGTCCACTGGGAATTCAATGTAAGTCAAGAGTGTGATGTGTGCACTGAAAATGCCAGTTCTCCCTTGGGAGCTATTTATAAAAATACAGATGCTTAGAATCATGTGTGAATGAATCAGTGGATGAACAAATAGTCAATTAAGGGAGAGGATGGTCTATCCTGGTTCTTGTGGACCGGAACCCACCAGAGTCCTGGACTCCATCCTGGGGATGTAGTTAAAGAGGAATACAGGCTATTGGAGCGCAGTCAGCGGAGAGGGCTGAGGGGTACTGGGAATTGTATCAGGAACAAACCAAGGAAATAGGAATGTTTAGCCTGAACAAGCAAATTCCCAAGAGGGACATCAACAGCATCCGTTCTTGATGACATTCATTGAGTCTTGTGTACTGGGCTCGTTAAATATATGATCTCATTCAATCCTTACACCAACCCTATGAGACTGGTAGTATTAGTAAGCCCATGGAAAGATTAAGTTACCCAAGATCACACAACCAGTAAACAGGGAAGCTGAGGCTCAATCTGCGTCTAGAGCCCACGAGCTTAATTGTATACCATTGGCTGTCCTTCATTATTGAAAGGGATATTAATAATCCTGTTATCTCTGATTCCACAAGACAGACCAACAGCCTGAGGAAACAGGGAAACAGACTCCTGTTTGAAGCAAGGGAGACCTTTCAAATGCCCAGAGATGGAACCGGTTTTTCTGTAGGGGTGGAAACCCTGTTATTAGGGTATGTTCAAGTAGGGGCCAGATGACTTGGCCAAGATTTCAGAGAGAGGATTCCAAAATGGATAAGGGCAGAGAGCCTCCAAGATTCCTTCCCCCTCTTGATTCTATCATGATCTGAGGCTTGGGGCACTTCCTAGGATGGTTGACTTAGGTCAACAAGAGGCAGCAATAGAATGGGACCTGGGAGAGAGGCACTTTTCTAAGTGCTTTGTATATGTTAACTCATTTAATCTTCAAAAGAGTTGAATGGATAGATACCACAAATGTCATCATTCCCATTTTACAGATGCACAAATAGAGTCATATAATGGCTACATAATTTATCCAGAGTCACACAACTAATAAGTATTAAAGCCAGAATTTGAACATAGGCAGTCTGACTCCAAGGCCTGTGCTTTAAACCATTTCCATAAAAAAATCTCTTACGAAGAAGGGATATGTAATTTGAAAATGCCCCTTTTATTTCCCCCTGCCTCCCCACCAAGATTTTTGATGTGTCCCTTTCCCATGTTGCAAAACACTATACTACTAGAAGTTAATGGTAGCAGCTGCCATTGTAACATTCTCATTTTGTTCTGTGATAATTTATAGGGACTGATTCTTCTGCTTCAGAAACCGGCTGCGAGGTAGGGGGTTCCCAAATGCATCATCAAGTCCTACAAATAATCAAGTGGCTATGACTGTGTTCATTCTCTCAGAAGTCCCATCTGAAGGTATAAACAATAATGTCCTACTCACAATATAAATTTGGTTCCTGTTTCAGTATTACCTCTGCTGTGGGAACTAATGGATTTTTTTAACTTTTCTACAGAGGCAAAGCTGAGCTCTACACCAAAGACTTCTGCATTCTGATTTCCTTGATGGGTAAGGTGGAATTTGATAATAGTAGGGACTACACTTGACACCTAGCAGGTGCTGCTACCTATTGTGATCAATTGGGATTTATTGACTTGGGGGAATGAGAGTGTTAAGGGATTTCCTTTCCTTTCTGGTGCTTTCTGGCCTCTGACAATGAGTGCTAGTCCTATTGATTTTTTTCCCCCTCCAAGAGATTTGTGCTTCCCAGCAACTGGGCAAACAAAAATTTCAGCATCTCCTCAATTGCACTGCATTCCTGAGTGTAAAAAAGTCTTTAAGAAACACTGTTGTTATTATTTAGGCGAACATTGTGTTTCCAGCCTGCTTTTCTTCCAGATCTTTTTTCCTCCATATTCAAAGAAAGTACTGCCAGTCCAGTGAGGACACAGAACATGAATTGTTAAATAATTGATTCACCCTATAGATAAGGATACAGCCTTTTGTGTCTAAGGAGACTGCTTGATTCATTGTGTACAAGGACAGCGCGTTCCTTGCCTGGCTTATTTACCGCGTGTTTTAATTAGCTGCCAGGCGTTTTACGGCAGTCCCTGTTCTAAAGGTAGAGATTTGAGCTTGTTAAGGTGATGGCTTAAGTAAGAGCTTTGTCATTAGGTCGCCATTTTTCTATCTCCTTGCATTTCTGCTCAGGGACTGAGCTCTCTAACCTAATATGGCAAACTGGCATCCTCCCAGTGGCTAAGTGGCCCCGGAGACAGAGCACTCCGCTGTGGGCTCCTCAGTGGCAAGAACTTAGTCTGGCTGTCTTCGTACCCCTTTTGCTTAGCAGAGTGCCTAGCGCATGGGAAGTGCTGAAGAAACATCGGCCGAACTTTTCAGCGGAGGCCCCTTTGGAAGGCACACACTATTGTCATCTTCTCTCTCACTTCCCATGTACCATGAGCCTCCAAATGAGTGGAGTCTAGTCAGGGACAATATTCAACAGATGTAACCTAGCCTGGGTTCAGCATGGGCACTGACCAATCAGCCTTTGGGTTAGAACAGGATCCCAAAGGACCCTTCCTATAATAGACATGAACCCTTTAGTTCTTGTGTCACTCAGGGGGCTGGAGAGAAGGGACACTCAAGGGAGTGGCAGCAGGAGTTAGAGCAATGGCTACCTGTTAGTTGAAATGGAAGTATTTAAATATTTTATCTTTAATTTAATTTAATTTAATTTAATTTAATTTTAAAGTATGTTCTATACCCAAAATAGGGCTTTTGATCCTGAAATCAAAAGTCACATGTTCTGGGGTGCCTGGTGGCTCAGCTGGTTAAGCATCCAACTCTTGATTTTGGCTCAGGTCATGATCTGAGGGTCATGAGATCGAGCCCCACCTCGGGCTCCACACTCAGCAGGGAGTCTGTTTCTCCCCCTCTCCTTCCTCCTCTGCCCCTTCCCTTGTGCACACTTTCTCTTTCTCTCTCTCTCTCTAAAATAAATAAATAAATCTTAAAAAAAAAAAAAAGTCGCATGTTCTATGGGCCGAACCAGCCAGGTGCCCCTGTATTTAAATAGTTTAACAATGGTATAGCTGTATTAGTGCATACCAGCTGATCACACTTGTTTAATTCTCCCACAACCATCCAATACGATGCAGCCAGGCATCTTTTTTCCACCCCCAAATAGAAATATCATTGGTCTTCTCCCCAGATCAACATGGTTGTTGTAAAAATATAATGAAATAAAGTGAGCTGGGAAGTTGGTAGCTGCAGCACAGTTTTTGAAGTTTGAGTCCCTAGATAAGCACAGAGCAACTAGATGGCTAACGCAAAACCCCCTAAACACATTTACAACAGAAGCAGGTGACTGGGGATCCCCCAAACCCCCAAATACACATCGACCGGGTTAGTATCAACATCTATACAAAAGAAAGCAGAGGGAAGCAGTGGGGCATCTGATGGATCTGAAATCATCTTTGAGAAGAACCTCAAAACAGTCCACTGGCATTCACTGGAAAGCATGGCAAGCCAGTTTGAGAACAGCAGCTGTAACTGGAAGAGGTTTGCCAACTCCAAGAGCAGGAGAGTGTGCAGATTTGCAGTCAAAGGGGAAGGAGCTGGAATAGTCTAGCCTCTGTGTACTTTCAAAACTAACTAGCCAGGGATCCCTTCCAGGACAGGATTCTACCTTGAGGAGAAATTGTGGAAGTAAACAGTGGTCAAGGGGGAAACGCCCGGATGTAAGTGGAGGAAGGTAAGAAGGCCAGGAAATGTCAGAAAGCAAGCTGCCATCTTTTCTGGATCCTCATTAAAAGCATCAGAAGAGGGAGTTCTACAAAGGTAAAAAAAAAAAAAAAAAAAAAAAGTTACCTTGAGCCACACTTCATTCTAAATTTTCAGGAAAACGAATTTTACATAAAAATAAGCAGCAAAAAGTATCAAGATAGAATTCCACACAAAGTTATTTTAAGAAAAAAGATATGTGGAACAGAACGGCTGTTCAGACAATGAAATCACATCAGAAAGACGTGCCCACAGAACAGAACAAGACTATATTTTCTTACGTAAAAGCCAGCTAAAAGATACGAAAGTGATAGAAGATATGAAAGATTCACATAAATTAGAGGAAAAATTTTAAATGAGGTGATAGAACTTAGGAAAGAATTAGGAGTCAAATAATACTAAACTAAAAACTAAATACAAATGAACACTATAGATACGCCCTTAAGAAAAACAGAATGTTGGGGCACCTGGGTGGCACAGCGGTTGGGCGTGATCCCGGAGTTATGGGATCGAGCCCCACATCAGGCTCCTCCGCTATGAGTCTGCTTCTTCCTCTCCCACTCCCCCTGCTTGTGTTCCCTCTCTCGCTGGCTGTCTCTATCTCTGTCAAATAAATAAATAAAATCTTTAAAAAAAAAAAAAAAAGAAAAACAGAATGTGAAAGGAGGATTTTTTAAGTCAAAAAGAAACTAAGAGGCGGGGTGCCTGGGTGGCTTGGTCTGTTACGTGTCTAACATTGGTTAAGAGTCTGACTTTGGTCAGGTCATGATCTCGGGGTCCTGGGATTGAGCACTGCGTTGAGCTCCCTGCTCAGTGGGGAGTCTATTTCTCTCTCTCCCTCTGCCCCTTCCCCTACTTGTGCTTGTATGTGTTTTCTCTCTGTCTCTCCCAACCAGATAAATAAATCTTAAAAAAAAGAAAGAAAGAAAAGAAATTAAGAGGGGCACCTGGCTGGCTTAGTGGGTAGGGCATGTGACTCTTGATCTCAGGGTTGTGAGTTTGAACCCCATAGAGGTTACTTAAAAAAATAAAATCTTAAAAAAAAAGAAATTAAGAAAAGAATAAAAAGATTTTAAGAGAAAGTGACAAATATCGAAGATAAGAAAAGAAGATCCAACATACAGACAATAGGAATTCCTGAAGACAAAAATTAGAGGAAAATAATAGAACACCTACTAAAATTATAATTCAAGAAAAATTTCCCAAAGTTAAAAAAAAACCATTTGAAACTACATGTGAAAAGAACATACTGCACGCTTGAGAATATAATACCAAAACTATCAACACTTAGACATATTCTGGTAAAATTATTGCCCTTTAAAGAAAAAAAATTCCTTTGAGCATCTAGGTGAAACAGCAAGGGAAAGAAAATTATATTAGAATCAGACTTTTAGAGAGCAATGATTTACCCTAGAAGAACATAGAATAATGTATTAAACTAAGGAAGGAAAATGTGAACCAAGAATTTTATATACATTAACGGACTTTTAAGTATATAAATATTTTACTTGACAGCTGTTTTCAATAGACAAACTATTCTCAACATTTAAGAACTCAGGGAATATTGTTCCTTTTCAGAGGATTCTACTTGATAACAAGCTTCAGGTAAGAGAGACTGGTGGTGAGAGTTAAAAATGTAGTTGTTTTTGATTAAGATGAAACAGGTGTTAAAAGGAAAAGAGTATAGGGGTGCTTGGCTGGCTTAGTCAGTAGCGATGTGACTCTTGATATTGGGATCATGAGTTTGAGCCCCATGTTGGGTGTAGAGCTTACATTTTAAAAAAGGGGGGGAAGAGACTATAGTCTCTAGTGCCTATATGATCAAATAATGTAGATAAAACACAACTATTTAAAAGTGAGGGGCAGAACAGAGAGAGTACATGCAAAAATGTCCCCAAATGTTTTCAGTAATAATATTGAGCAGTATTAGTATTGCTATTTTGAGATAGTTGTGGAATAAAGTAAATGAGCAAGGATATTCTATCATCACCTGTATTCTTAAGAACCAAATTCTCATTTGGAGGAAAGAAGATATGAATATAATACAAAAGAAGTTAAGTAAACACACAATTTTAACTGGAGGTATTTGTATGATATCAACATCTGTATTTGTATCCATATTTGTGTCCACATCTATCTATATCATATAAGACACTCTCTGTCTCTCTATGCAGACAGTATAGTCTATAGTATGTATATATATATAGTATATATAGTATGTGTATGTATATACATATGCACGTATATACACATACTATATATATATACACATACTATATATATATATATACACATACTATATATATATACACATACTATATATATATATGCACACACACACACACGTGTCTGTGTGTGTCCGTGTGTGTATACTCTTAGCTCTGTTCCCTGAAGAAGCCTAAAATCTGTGACCAAGACAGTCGCATGGAATGTCCCTAGTATCAATATTGTTGTCTTGAAGTACCATTTAACACTAAATGAAATTAAGACTTATAGGAAAAATGGATCATTCCCAGAGAAGTACCTGATTCCTATCTGGGAGAGAAAATATCTAAGATTAGCCTAGAACATTTTGTCATATCCGATAGCAAGGAAAGTATCGAACACTTCTATGGACATAGCACAAAAAACCAAAAAAACCTTCAGAAGCCAAATTGAAGAAGCTGTCATTGGTCAAAGATGGAACAATTTGAACTTTCAGAAAGAATAATAATTACTATTGATCGAAACCATCAAATATGCTTAAATGCTTGAATTCATACAAATATTTTTAAAAATAACTGATTACCTTCAGAGGAATCAATGAGGTTCCAATTCATTGGAATAGGGATAGAGAACCAATTTACTATCTTGAAAACTGGCAAAGAAAGAAATAGAATTAAGCATAGAATCTTGCCTTTTCTCTATAAACTGTAATCAATAGGGGGAAATTATCTCTTTATAAAAGCATTTCAAGTAATGAACGAAAAAGAAATGTAAAATTATAAATCTTTATTTTGCAATCCTTAAAATGGATTGAGTTATTAATCAACAGCCGCTAACATCACCAAAAGAGAGACAACCAGACATAACATGCCCCTTGATAAAAAAGGAGCAGCACCTGTGGCCTTGCCAAGGAGAATCTGGATCCAGCTGCCATTTTGTAGGAAATACAGAGCCCAGGGAACAAATTGAAATGCACCGTAACTACGTAAGCGGCAGCATCCAGACTGTGGGAAACTGGACAAGACAAATGCTGCGGGCTTCTTCAACAGATATAGGAAAAGAAAGGAATGGAGGGGTAATCTGTAGATTAAAAGAGACTTAAGCAGGGGCGCCTGGCTGGCTCAGTTGGTGGAGTGTGCGGGTTGTGAGTTCGAGCCCCACATTGGGCATAGAGATCACTTTAAAACGTTAAAAAATCTTAAAAAAAAAAAAAAGAGAGAGACTTAAACAACATATCAAAGTGTAAAAATGGAATAAAATCCAGAAATGCACATGTACTTGAGTGATAAAACTATAAAGAGATAAGTACTTAAAAAGTCAGGATAATGTTTACTTTTGTGGGGAGGGAAACAGATAAGGAACAAGAAGAGTTTTTGGGTGATCGGACAGGATTGTATTTATTAACCTGGGTGTGGTTGCAAGGATGTTCACCTTAGAACTTAATAAACCACACATTTGGTTTTTGTGTATCTGTGTTTTATTTTCAAATAAAAAGGTTTAAAAGATGATACCGAGAAATAATGAACCATCCCCTTAATTCTCTACCCCAACTTCAGAGATAAATACTGTTAACATTTTTGGTTTTTGACTTTTTAATGCAAACATAAGCATGTGAGACTGTAGGTTTTACCTAAATGAGATTATACTGCAGATGCAATTTTGAAACCAATCTTTTTACTCAGCAATATATCAGGGAGTGTTTCCAAGTCAAATCACATAGAGCAGCATATTCATTTATAGAAAAAAGTAATTATTATTATTATTATTTTTTAAGATTTTATTTATTTATTTGACAGGGTAGAGACAGCCAGCGAGAGAGGGACCACAAGCAGGGGGAGTGGGAAAGGAAGAAGCAGGCTCACAGCGGAGGAGCCTGATGTGGGGCTCGAACCCAGAACGCCGGGATCACGCCCTGAGCCGAAGGCAGACGCTTAACCGCCCAGGGTGCCACCCAGGCGCCCCAAAAGTAATTATTTTTAAATAAAAATATCTCTTCCTTGACATAAATTTCAGCAATATAGAAAATATAAAGAGAAAAGCAGCACATTCCTCAAAATCTCACCAGCCCAAAAGAAGGAAATCTTGTCATTGTAATGATGTGAGGTGCTGCATGTTAGCTTATTGTGATATATTACATATATCAAATCAGTATGTTGTACACCTTAAACCAATATAGTGTTATGTCAAATCTCAGTAAAACTGGAAGAATCTCACCACCCAGAAATCATGAATGTTAACATAATTCAAGAAGTCTCTCGGGACTCCTGGCTGGCTTGGTCGGTAGAGCATGTGACTCTTGATCTCAGGGTCCTGAGTCTCTACTTATCTGTAAAAGTAAAATGAGAGAGAGAGAGAAAGAATTTTACAATTATATAAGTAATTCAGTTTCAGGTAACTTTTTTTCCACCATGGAGGAAGTGTTTTACAAGACATTCCTGAGTCTAAGCAAAAAAAATAGGGAATCATTAAGACACTGAAGTTGTATTTTTCTTGATTCATGTTTCAATTTCATTTAAAATTTTTTTTATTTATTATTTACTATTTTGTATTTGCGTAGAATTGACTATGATTCAATTTTAGATGATTGCAATTGGTTCCTTGCAGGTAAAAGATGAGGTCATTAGCAACTTACTTCCTCCTTCTGTCCTTCTCCTACCTCCTGATTTTAAAAGTCTATTATTTTTTACTTTGTCGGGATTCATAACATTTACATTTTGTTCCACAGCTAGAATTTCACCAGCTGTTGAGTCTTAGTTCTGTATTTAAATAGCTTTCCTGCCTATCCAAAGCACTTTTACCTCTTATTTTGGTTTCTTTTGTTTCTGAATTTTTTTTTGTTTGTTTGTCTCGTGGTCCTGACTGGTTAGATTTTTTTTTCAAGAAGGACTAGTGGCTGTTTTACTCTCTTGAGTTCTTTCATGTTTAAAACATCTACCTTTGGCCAGGCATCATATTCCTGGGTCATACTTTTTTCTCTCCAAACTCTGTAGCTATTGCTTCCTTGTCTTCTGGCATTGAGGTTGTTTGGAACTTTTCTATGTGTCTTCACATGATTTGCTTTTTCTGCCCACAAGTTTAAATAATTATTTTCCTTTGAAAATTAGGAAATTAACTAGGGTATGTCTTGATGTTTGTTCAAAGTTGATTTTTCCTGGCATACAGTAGATATTTTCCTCTGCAGATTTAGTTTGTCCTTCATTTTAGGAAAAACATTCCTCGATTGTGTTTCTGAATGCATATTTTGTGGCATTTATTGGATTCTCTACACCAATTAGGGATACCAATTATCTTTATGTTTGATTATCTCTTGGTTCTCTTATTATCTTCCCCCTAATTGCTTTATTCCCTCTGTGTTTTGCCTTTGTATTTGCCATAATTATCTCAAGCCTTTTATCCATGCCATTAATTCAATTTTCAGTCATGTCTCCTGCTATTTGGCATATCTAATTTATGTATTAGATATATAATGGTTTTGTTTCAGAACTTGATTTATTTCCTTAGTTCTGAAATCACCTTTTTACTCTCCCGCTATCATTTTATCAGCTCAATTTTGAGGTCTTATTTTCTCAGGTTCATATTCTTATTAAGGTCTTGATAGTGGAAGGCACTCCCTGGGGATCTCCCGTATCTTGAGGTTATGTTTTCAGACTGGTTTCTTCATAGTTCTCTCATTATCTTCCTTCCTGACAATCCCTCACTTTTTTGACTGAACCATATTTATATGATCACTGTCTAATTTCTTTCCTCTCACTTTTGTTTAAGAGGGGTAGCTCCACTGTCACATATATAGTGTGGATGCTGTCTCCTTGGCCCCCTTACCTTACCTAGGACAAGTTTGTTGCCTTCTCTCCAAGCTCATCTTTGGACGTTACATTAGGTATTAGGAAAAGGGGAATCTGTGATCATGCTTTACTCTGCAATCTTTACTGTAAAATCTCTGGAAGATTTTTCTAAAATGCAGATTTTATCCCCGTCACATCTTGCTTAAATCTCTCCAGTGGTTTCTCATAGGTTTGAGGGGAAGTATCTAAACTTCTTAATTTACATACAAGATCCTTCATTGTTTGGCCCACCTATCTTCCTAGTCTTAGGTCTCCCATCAGCCTCCACCTCATTTGCTAATTGATCACACAGGAGGCTTTTTGCTGAGCCTGCATCTGGCCTCAGAACCCTACTCAACACAGGGTTCCAGGTGGCCTATTGAACCCCATTCACCCTTCAAAACTTAGTTCCAATGTTCTCTTCTCTGAGATTTCCCAGAATACTCTTTCCTTCCTTGTCCTCCAACTACTTCAGATATCCCTTTTTTGTGCTTTTCTCTCTTTATATTTATTATTTATTTATTTTATTACTGTTGCTCTGACAGCAGTAACGGCCCCATACCACCCAGAGCCCCTGCCTGACAATCCAGCATCTGTCCGTGGTGCTAAAATAATGCTCTTCATCACAGGATGGTCTCCACCATCTGTCATACATTTAGCCCCATTGGGGGTAAATCCATGGTTACATCTTTCCAGCTTTAGCTGTGGAGGTAGAAAGTGTCTCTCCCTTCCCATTTCCACAACCACCATCCTAGTCCTGGCCCTGGTCACCTCATCAGCTTCATTTTGTGTGACTGAGGTCATCCTCCTAACTGGTCTCCCTACCTCTGGACAATTTGATCTACCATGTACACTAATGTACAAATCTCTTCCAAATCTTTCTTTATATCAAGTCATGCCCTACCTACTAACTCACAAGGCATTTTGAAAAAGCAGAAATAACTCAAATGTAACATGGTTAAATAATAATATATCAGTGATGTGCATATTAGGCAGCCAATTAGGCAATCATTAAGGCCATGTCAACATAAGGGAATTATTAAGAAAATATAATATAGAAAACTATTTGTTGTAAAAATACAGAAAATATAGAAAATTATTGGTTGATGGGATATAGACTACAATGTGGTTTTAACATCATTTATTAAACATATATTGAGCACCTATTTTGTGATAGGCCCTAGAATTATTAAGACAATCCCTTCTTTACAGGAACTCAGAGTCTAGCAGGAGAGATAGCCATGTGAACAGACATGCATTTGGACAAAGAGCAGAAAAGAATATGGAAATATGGAAACAATATTAGAGGTTGGAGTGTGGGTGAATTTTGTCTTTCTGATAGGGAGTGAACCCTGGCACAAAACCTCAGAGGGAAGAGCAGAATCAAATTCCTCTGACAAAGATGATACACAGCTCCAGGTAAGCTCTTCCCACTCTACCCCTGCACCTTCAGGCCACACACACACGGATCAGTGGAGTGCTCAGGGAAGTCCAATAGGACTTGACAAGGGCAAGAGAAGAAATGGCATGGCAACCACACGGACCTTCTATAGCAAAATAAATATTTTGAGTGATTGTAATAATGTGATAAAGAATTGGAAGGGAGGGGCACCTGGGTGGCGCAGTTGGTTGAGTGTCCAACTCTTGGTTTTGCCTCAGGTATGATCTGAGGGTCATGGGATCAAGCCCTGAATCAGGCTCCATGCTCAGCACAGAATTCTGCTTGAGAATCTCTCCCCCTCTCCCTCTGCCCCTGCAGCTTGTGTTCTTTTTCTAAAATAAACACATAAATCTTTAAAAAAAGTTTGGAAGGGAATGTGTATAATGATACCCTATTGAATATCCCCAGCCCCTCATTAATCGGCCACCAGGCTTGACTCCCTAGTCATGTGCCCCAGGATTCCCTAGGAGATCTGGTCTTTTTACTGTCATGACCTCTGTGTTGTTGGTCATGCTGCTGTTCCCTACCAAGAATATTCTTTACTCTTCTAATTCAAATCTTATACATTTTTTAAAGTTAAGGACTCATTTTTTTAAGAATCCTTTCTCACCTAATTCCATTCTATTCTAGTATACATACCTGAAAGTCAGTTTTACTGGATATAACATTCCTGGCTCACTGCTTTGAAGACGTTCCAGAGAGAGAAGAGACGGTGATCCATTAGCATGCACCTGTCACTGGTTAATCTCATAGGCTCTGGAGTCCGACGGATTTGGGTTAGATCTGCAGCACTTAGTAGCCATGTAACCTTTGAAAAAGTGTTTAATCTCAATATATCTTGGTTTCCTAATCTATCATGTGGCCATAACAACTATCTGGTAGTGTTCTGTGAAGATGAAACAGACTGATACATGTGAAATGGCTTGTCACAGGGCTTGGGACATAGAACATGCTCAATATATGTAGTTGTGATCGTTACATTCCCTTGAAATCATTCTCAACCTGTTTCAGGGAAATATGAATTGATTCAACCATTAATTATGTCCCCTGTAGTATTTAATAGATGACTTCTGAAGGGTTCTAACTTAAGAACATGGCAAAGCAAAACAGTATTTCATTACTAATGCATTTCCAAATGGAGGATGACAGACTGTTAAGTTATGCTAATTGGTAACATTTCTTTTTTTTTAATAATATTTTATTTATTTGAGAGAGAGAGAGAGGCTGAGAGAGAGAGCATGAGAGAGCACAAGCAGGGCAGAGGGAGAGGGAGAAGCAGACTCCCCACGGAGCCTGATGTGGGACTTGATCCCAGGACCCTGGGATCATGACCTGAGCCGAAGGCACATGCTTTACCAACTGAGCCGCCCAGGCACCCTAATTGGTAACATTTCTTATCTACAAAAAGTCACCCAAATTTTTCATTGCTTTTTTACTCTTTATGTGAAATAGTAAACTGGTTCATTTTTGCTCAATCGTTATATCCAATGCCCATTTATATTAATAACTAATGAAATAAGTTAGGTTGACCTAGTGTACTTCCTGCTGCATTTAAGACAGAGACTTATGAATTCAGCCTAGAGATCAAAAGGACTGAGTATCACTGTTTGTAACTGGTAGAGATGTTGTTACACAATTAAGAAAAAGGAAAAAAAGGAAAAAAATGTACTATATTCTCAAATAATAGGTGGTTTTCAAGGAAACAACAATGTCAGAGTTTAGGAGGCTAATCAAGCTGTGACAATAACAGGAGATGTAACTCTGATCATTAAAACACTTTGAAGATTCTTTAAACATATGAAAAAAAGAAAAATCTGACTCAGTCTAGTTTCACTTTGAAATTGGTTCTTCAAGTTAGTTAATGATAGCGTTGGAAACGCGGGGATTTCCGTAGATGAGCAGTAGGAATGTGTTCCATTAGCATCTGATATGTTGTCATTTATTTTGTACGGTTGAATAATGGTCTTGGTTTCTGAAGGGAGTTGAAAAATTATTCAGGCTAACTAATGCTTGAAGATCACCCTAACAATTTCTTAACAGATACTGCCTCCCTCACACCGGGGGTCTTAGTCGAGTTAAATAAGAAATTAACATTAATTGGATTAGTGCATGCACAAAGGGAAGAACATTAATTAGAAGGAGAAAGACGTAGTGTTGCAGAAAACAGCATAGCAGGGAGACAAGTGCTGTGGTGAGATATTACACAAACCAACGAAGTGACTAACATTGTACCTGCAAGTTAGGATTTCCCACAATACCAAGAACAGAATAGTCACATGGTAATTCTCTAAAACTAGAACTTTACTTCTGGATAGGTCCTTCTATCCATTTAATTAAGTTCTCATTCTACAGATGAGAAAGTTAAGTCCCGGAGATAGGAAGTGACTGATTTATTCAGAGTTCATGTTTTTATTTTAACATCTTTCCACTGTTGTACCTTTTCTATGAGGCAGAGTCATGGGGATTAAGTGGGTGGACCTGAGTTCAAATCCTAGCTGTGCCATTAACAAGCTGTGTGACCTTTGGCAAATTACCTATCCTCTCTGAGCCTTAGTATCTCTGAAAAACCATACTATCATAGTATTTACTTCATAGGGTTGTGTGGACTGAAAGTGATACCATAGGTAAAGCCCATGGTACACAAGTAAGTACACTTACTAAAATTGTTATTTTTCCAAAAGCAAAACATCAAAGGCCAATCTGAAGAGATTCATATCAAGAGAAGAAAAAAGCCCATTGTATGCAGATAAGTTAAAGTGAAAAGGGGGTTAGCAGGCTTCATTGATTTCCTTCGTTTATTTTTTCCCCCCTAATATATCAGCTACCCCTCCTCTTATCTGTGCTGGTAGGCACCAAAGAGAAATCCAGAGAAAATGTTTTTATTCATTAGATCATAAAGGTACTTAGTCTAACATTTGGTCTCTATAGTACTGCTGATACTCTATCAATGTTAGAAAATGATAACCATATTCCTTTGACAGCGCTGATAAGTGGTGATCTGCCACAATAATTGGTAACCAAGCAATATAAAAGCGGAAACATTTGTCATAAGTGTTTATCCAGCACAAGCCTCTGCATTCCCACTGCTGTCTGCCTGCTTACCTGTCACAGCCTGGTTTGAAAACGCAGGCGTCTTTGTATGCTCTTCAAAGGATCCTTTGGTAAACAAGGAATTTTTTTCCTCCACATTGAATTCAGGCTGCCTTGAATTTTATGCTGTTTGATTTACTTTGTTCAGCAGAAGCCAAATCGGGAAAAGTCCAGGTTTCTTCCCAGAAGACTCTCACCTCATTCCATCCTACTCTTGTTCTCGAGGGTTTGGACCTGTGTTCCCCTGGCTCGGGAGTGGGCAGTGTTTTCATGATTAGGAGGAATATAACCCGCCTCCCTCATCTTTTTCTCAGAGGCATTAGCATTTGGGGATGGGATTTCCCTGTTGTTTGGAGAAGTTGGGGTGGGGGTGGGGAGGCCATTTGTGAAGAGGGAGCTTTGCAGGCAGAGCTTTGCCAGGAAGACCTGTGGGTTCTGCAGTAATGGGGATGTCGACCCCTTCCCCTGTTGAGCTCCTCTATCTGGATAAACCTAGACCATCTCTGTTCCATGAATTTGTCTTGCCTCCAACCCTGGGTTGATCTGCTGTTTGCCACCCTTAACCCTCATCCCATCCCTCCTCCAAAAATGTTTATGAAAGCTCAGGACTTTTTAAAGACAATCACAGAATTTCAAGAGCAGGATGGGACACTAGCGGGCCATCTTCGCATCCAAGCGGGAGAAGAGATGTACTTTTAAGGCCGTGAGAACTGTCACCTCAGTCCACCAATCCCCTCTGGCTCCTCGAACTTGGTTCCCCGCGCGGTCGGCACCAGCGTTCCACTCCAATGTAGTCGGGCGGGAACTCCAGGAGGAGAGAAGCGAAGCGGCCCGGGAAGGAGGGGACGCCGCGACGCGGGAAGAGGAGCCCGCGGGCTGGGAAAGGCCCGGAGCTCAGCACGCCGGGGGGCGGGCCCGGGGACCCCGCGGCCGGCGCGCCCCCGCCCCGCCCCCGCGGAGGCCGTCGCCCGCTCGCCGGCCGCGGCGCACGCGTGTGCGGGAGGGGGCAGCGCGGCGCTCCCTGGCAGCCTGTGCGCCGCCGCCGGCCCTGTCCGCCTAGCGCCCGAGCCCGAGCCGCCGAGCCCGGCGCGGCCAGTACCGGCACCATGCGGAGGGTGAGTGCGCGTCGCCCGGGGGCGCGAGGGGGCAGGCGGCGGGTGTGCCGGCGAGCGGGAAAGCGCGTGTCTTCCACCAGGCTCCGAGCCGCGGGCGGCGGCGAGGAACCTGGCCCGCGGAGCCGGCGGGAAGGGCTGAGGGCGGGGGTGGGGGTGCGAGGCGTGGCCTCGCGGGGCCGCGGCGACAGCTTGGGCGGGCTGGGGGGCGCCCCTCGGACGACTGTGGGGGTGGGGCCAGGGAAGCCCTGGGGCGGCTTGCAGCTGGGGGGCGCCCGCCCGGCCCCGAGCTGCCCTCGGTGGCGCGGACCCGTCGGGGAGCTTTGCCCGCGCCTCCCCGGGGTCGGGGAGGGCTATTCCCAGTCAACACCCCCGCCCCCGGCTTTTAGGGGAGTCCCTTCCCGGCGCCCCCGCCGCGGGCTCGGCTGGTCTGACCGCTGCGTTGTGCTGCTCAGCGCTGCGATCCTTCTTTGGGAGCCTCATAAACTTTGCCGCTGGCCGTCGGTGGGGCTCCCTGGGCGCAACCCCCAGCGAGGGGCGGTCCCCAACCCGAGTGGGGTGGGTGGCGGGCGGACGGGCGTGTGAGTGTTTCGGGGAGGTGGGCCTCACCCCTGGTCTCCAGAAAGGCCCTGGCTTCGGCGTTTGGAAGGCGCGAAGGAGTGTGGACTCGAGTTGCTCCCTCAGCGCAACGAGCCGAGGCGCTGCCAGCGGACGCGAACCCGTGGGGTCCCGAGGCGGACTGCCGGCACGTGCTCCTGGGGGCGCCCTGGGGAGTGCTGCCCCCTGAACTGCAAGGGTGAAGGGCCCCTGCGCTCGTGGCTCTTAGCGGAAAAACTGCCCACTACAGGCTGATCGGCAGAGTTTATTCCCCTTCAAGGAACGGCCTGGGACGTTGGTACTGCTTGTGGTCAGCCCGGGAGAGCACACGCACACTCCCCTCGCAGCTTGGTCTTACCTGTCTGGGGAAGCTAATTTATACGAAAGTGTTGGTGATTTCTAAATTACCAGCCCCAATATGCTGTTTGGATTTTAACCTGGGGCGTGGGAACCGCTTTAATCAAATGCGGGATCTGGGCACTTACAGGGTCGGGGAGAAGTAGAGGAAACTTAAGTCTAAGTAGGTACCCTTGACATTTTCCCAGACCTCCTAAGGCCAAGCCTAATGACAGTTTGGGCGCCAGGAAAAGGGTGTTGAGTGTTTTCTGAAGAGACAAAGCTGAGAAGAAATGGGAAAAACAGAATAAGACTTTCTCGCCAGAGCCTGTGAATTTCTCTGGGTTGGAGGTAGGGGTTGCCTTGTAGGAAGGCCATGTATGTGCCTATTTGGTCACCCGAGTGAGTGGCTTTTTCGAAGATTTCTTCTCTCAGCTGCTAGGTTGCTTTAAAGGGAATTCCGGCCTGTCGTTTTGCAGTTGGTTTCAGAATTAAGTCTTCTGTGTATGTTGATGGAGGGGGGTAGTGTATTTGGAGGGCATGTAGAGCAAGTATGAATTGGTCCCAGCTGCCTCTGGAAAGTGTATTAGTGAGCTGACATGGAAATTTACCTGCATACCTTTTGGAGTGAGTCCAAACCTGCTCAGGTGTTTCTGGGGAGGACAGGATTCCAGCCGGGCTGGCCAGCTAGTTTAGCATTTCTGGCATTGATGGAGCAGCAGAAATGGAAACAGGTGGGGTTACTTTTTTGAACTATAAACTCAGGGGTCCGGAACGTTCTTTTTACCTTAGTGTCACCGAGTTCATTAAGGAAAGCAGCTGGAATGGGATCTGTAGGCCTAAGCAAGGTGTGTTAGAGGGAGAAGCATGATTTGGTGATGGAGGCCATTGACCAGAGTATTTTAAAATGTGATTTGCTGGGCTCCTGAGTAACTAGTGGGTTAAGCATTTGCCTTTGGCTCAGGTCATGATCTTAGGGTCCTGGGATCAAGCCCAGCCCCTGCTCAACAGCCAGTCTGCTTCTCCCTCTCCTTCTCCCCTCCTCCGCCCAACCACCCGCACCCCCCCCCCCCAACTTGCACTCTCCCTAGTGTTCTCTCTCTCAGATAAATAAATAATAATAGAAAATTTTGATTTGCGTCCTGCTCATTTTAGGATGAAAAAGATGGATGCTTGCTAGAAATGCAGATTGCTGAGCTGTACTTCAGACCTATTAAATCAGAATCACTGGGACTAGAGCTTGCAGTTTGTGTTTTAAACACCTCTTCTACCACCATAAGGCAAATGTATTATGCACCTACTGTGTGTAGCTACCATTCTAAGTTCTAGAAGTACACCGGGGAGATGATGGCAAAGAACCTTGTACTCTTGGAGCCTACATTTTGAGAAACTGGACAATAAAGAAGTAACCAAATACCCAATTAATTTTAGATAGTGATAAATGCTATAAAGAAAATAAAGCAGGATAATGAAATGGGGAGTAAATCAGGGAGTGAAGCCATTTTAGTTTCTGTGGTCATGGAAGACATTTCTAAGGAATTGCTATTTGAAGTATGAATTACATGATGAAAAGAAGTCAGCCGTGTGAAGGTTTGGGGAAAGTGTTCCAGGATGGGGAACGTCAGGTGCAAAGGCTCTGAGGCAGGAAGAGACTTGGCCTGTGTGAGTAACAGAAAGAAGATACTGAGGCTGAAGTGGAGTGGAATGTATGCGAGATGGAGCGGGTGGAATGAAGCGAGGTTGGAGAGAGAGGTAGGGACCAAGTTCTGTAGGGACTTGTTGGCCATGATAAGAAATTTGGATTTCAGCCTAAATGCAGAGGGATGTTATTTAGAGAATTTTAAGCAGAGGAATAGAATGACATGATCTAGTTTATTTTTTTGAAGATCTACTTGGCTATTGTGTGTAGAATGAATTATGGAATGGGGATGGCCATGGTAAAGAGAGCCCACCTTTGTGTGCAGGAGTGATGGAGAGAGGTGGAAAGACTGGATGGATTTTGGAGGTAGAGTCGGTTGAACTTGCTGGTGTGGAAGGGAGAGGTGGGAATCTTTTAATGTACACCGAAGGTTTCTATTTGTTGGGGTGAGACAGAGAGGAGAGAGATGGAGAAAAGGTGGTTGGACCTCAGTTGGAATGCCCCTATGATAATGAAAATAGCTAACATTTAGTGAACGTTTACTCTGTACTTAGTACTGTGATACATGTGTTCACAAGAGTCCTGTGAGATTGTAACTGTCAGTCACCATTTTGCAGATGGGGTAATAAGCTCTGAGGTTGGGCCTTCTGCTCTAACCTCAGCTAAGGGTCAGTTTTGGGATTTGTACCTAGGTTTGCCTGACTTCAAAGCCCTGGCTCTTGCCATTACTCTCTGCTGCCTGCAGACTGCCTGCTCCTGCCCCAGATCATTTCTGGTTCTCGAGAAGCAGATAATTTAGTAGTTTGGCACACGTGCGTGGCAGCATTTCAACTGTTGTACATCGGTACTGCAGAGGGAGGGCAGACACACTGTTAGAATAGAAAGTAATTACTTTCATTTGCTCTTGCTGAATGAAATAAAAGGTGCATAGAGAATGTACAAAGTTGGAGCACAGGTGATGCCCAATAATTGGGTTTCTCTGAGGAGAGGCAGAAAGGGGGCTTTACCACTCTGCCCAGTGCTTTGGAACTCACGTCACGACCACCAGGGGAGCCATGTGTTGGGTTCTTCTTTCACCTGTCCTCATAGCTAGCTAATGTTTCGTTCTTTACTTTTGCATCCAAGATGAGCTCTTTCCTGTGCAGAGCCAGGGATTTCAGAGGATTAGCTACCTTAAAAAATTATTTGTCTTAGAGTTAGAAATCATTTGTAGAAAAATAATTATAATGGTAGCTACTATTGGTTGACTGCTTTCTCTGTGCCAGGCATTTATCGTCACCCTTTGTGTTCATAACAGCCTTTTAAGTTAAAATTAAGAGGTGATATCTTCATACAGTATAAAATTCAAAATATATGAAAATATTTACAGTGAAGATTGTTTTTCATATTCTGTTGCCCAGCCAACTGGTTCCGTTTAGCCAGAAGTAATTGATATGAAACCCATTTCTTGTGTCCTTCCAGAAATAATCTGTGCATATACAAGCAGTTACATATTCGTACTTTTTCCCTTTTTTTTATACACAAATGTGAATATAAATGTAGCATATAAGTGCACTTTGCTTTTTCCCCCCCTTGTACATAAGATCAGTATTTGTTGATCTCTTTGGTTCTTTTTATGGCTGCATGTGGGATACCTTTATATGGATGTACTAGGATTCTTTGTACCAGTCTTTTGCTATTATCCACAGTGCTGCAGCGAATAATCTTACACATATGTGATTTTACGTGTGTGTGAGTATATCTATATGATGAATTTTTGAGTCAACTGATGTGAAAAAAAGCATCTTTACTTTTGTTAGGTGAAGCAGCATAGTATAGAGAATATATAGAAGAGAAATACATATATATATATATTTTACTTGGCTCATGAATCTGTAGGTTGCCTGGGTGGCTCTTCTTGTCTGGGCCAGTCCGAGGGAGCTCTGCTGGGTTCTTTCATGCTTCTGTGGTCGCGTGGTGGGTCAGCTGGTAGCTGGAGGATCTAGGCTGGCCTCGCCCTCATGTCTGGTAGTTGACAGATGAGTTGGCCTGTGGGGACCTCATGGAATGACATGTGATTTCTCATGCTGCAGTCAGTTAGCTCAGGTTTCTTTATGTGATGGTCTCAGGGTTTCAAAGAGCAGCGAGAGAGGGCAAACCCCAGAGCACAAGCATTTTTCAGATATCTGCTTGTATCGCATTTGCTGTTGTCCCACTGACCAAAGTAAGTCTCATGGCCAAGCTCAGCATCTGTGTGGGAGAGGACTCTCCGAAGACTAGGATACAGTGAAGGGAATCATTGCTACCATTTTTGCAAGCAGTCTACCGCAAACGCCGAATAAGTATATTTTTAAAAAGATTTTATTTGTTTGAAAGAGTGTGTGTGCACACGCACAAGCGGGGTGGGGGAGGGGTGTAGAGGGAGAAGCCCAAGTAGCAAGCCTGAAAGCAGGGAGCCCCGAAGTGGGGGCTAGATCCCAGGACCCTGAGATCATGACCTGAGCTGAAGGCTGATGCTTAACCAACTGAGGCACCCAGGCGCCCTGAATAAGTTAATATTTTAAAGTGACTAGTATTGTGCCTGGCACATTGTAAGTTCGTTAAATTGCAAAGAGAGAGATTGCCTAATTACCCTCAGTTTACACCTCCATGTGTGAGGGTGCCTGTCTGTTTCTTCTTAACATTGCCTCAGTTATTTATCTGTGGAGAGGTGGGTGTTATCCACGGAGAGGCCAACGTTCTTGTTCCCTTTTTGCAGATGAAAAAAGTGATGCTTAGGGATGTTATTTTTCTGATGTGACAGGTCAAACAAGAATTTGGATCCCGTGTCTGACTCTGGAGCACCTCACCTTGTCTTGCCGTTCTAGACAGATGTATGGTTTCTGTGTCCCTAATGCTGCCATCCACTGCTCTCTGGCCCACTCTTGGAGTTCATGTCCCATATTTCCATTTCACGTTTGGATTTAGGTTGAGAAGGATCTGTTTAAGTGCTTAACAGTGATTTTGATTTCATCCTGGCTCACTGAATTCAAAGTAGTGTCCGCAAAGATAGTGGGCTCTTGTTACGTCTGTGAAGGGATGGTAAAGGGAAACTTGTCACTTTACCTTTTTCAAATGGAGAAAATAGATGAGTCTGGCCTTATTTTATTCTTTCTTCCTTTCCATTCCTTATATCTTTTTGCTTCCCTTCTCGTATACAACCCGGGAATTCCATTCCCCAAAGGCCAGATGCGAAGATGGAAAATAGTATTTCTTAGTGGTTCAGGACTTGGTCTCTGGAGACAGACTACTTGGACCCAAATCCAACTCAGCTATTTCCTAGCCGTGCCACTGGATTGGTTAGCCTGCAGTAAAGGTTTCTCTGAGGTTTGAAAGATAATCTATTCAAATTGCTCAGTTATTGTTACATAGCACATTTCTTTTGCTTTTGTTTTCTCTGTTCTGTCTCACATTCTTTCTCCTCCAGACCTATTCCTATGCCCGTAGATATGTTGAACACTTACTGAGCCCTTACTGAGTGCCTTGTGTGTATTTAACTCATTTAATCCTCACAACAAGCCTATGAAATAAGTGCTGTTTTATTCCCATTTTCAAATGAGGAAGTTAGACACTGAATGACTAAGTAATTTGCTTAGCATACCACAACTAATAAATCATGTAGCAGGGATTTTAAACCAGGCCTTCTGGCATCAGAATTTGTGTTTTTAATATTTATGTCCCCCAAAAAGTAGGATGGAAGGTTGGGGATTTAAAATTGAGAGCTTTTGATCTAGGTAAACTGCTGGTGAATTGACACACAGCCTGTAACCTTGGCAGCTGCTGAGTGTACCCAGCTGTGCCTTAGACTGAAAATCCCAGCAGAAAACATATAAACTTTCATACCTTTTGCCAGAAGCCTTTCCACTTCAATCATTGTAATCCTAACAAGACTTCAAGCATTGTGCCTCCCTTGTAACTGAGGTGTGACATTGTTGAAAAATACATGGGCTTTTTTTTAAGGTTTGAGAATCAAGCTGGCTAGTTCTGAGTCTTGCCACTTCATGCTCCCTCCTACTTTTTAAAAGTTTTTTTCAATTTTAATTCCAGTATATTTAACATACAGTGCTATATTAGTTTCAAGTGCACAATACAGTGATTCAGCAATTCTGTGTATTATTCAGTGCTCGTCATAAATGTACTCTTAATCCCCTTCACCCATTTCACCCATCCCCCAACTGCCCTCTGGTAACCACCATTTTTTTCTCTATGGTTAAGTGTCTGTTTCTTGGTTTATGTCTCTCATTTTTTTTCCTTTACTCATTTCTTATGTTTCTTAAATTCCACATATGAGTGAAATCATATGGCATTTGTCTTTCACTGACTGACTTATTTCACTTAGCATAATATTCTCTAGCTCCATCTATGTCGTTGCAAATGGCAAGATTTTGTTCTATCTTATGGCTGAATAATATTCCATTATATATATATTATACACACCCTCCCCTCCATCTTGTTTATCCATTCATCAATCCATGGACACGAGTTGCTTCCATAATTTGGCTGTTGTAAATAATACTGCTGTAAACATAAGGGTGCATGTATCCCTTTGAATTAGTGTTTTTGTATTCTTTGGGTAAATACCCAGTAGTCTGATTACTGGATTATAGTGTAGTTTTATTTTTAACTTTCTGAGGACACTCCATACTGTTTTTCACAGTGGCTATACCAGTTTGCATTCCCACCAACATTGCAAGAGTGTTCCTTTTTCTCCATATCCTTGCCAACACTTGTTGTTTCTTGTGTTGTTGATTTTAGCCATTCTGACAGTGTGAGGTGATAGCTCATTGTGGTTTTTATTTGCATTTCCCTGATGGTGAGTGATGTTGAGCATCTTTTCATGTGTCTGCTGGCCATCTGGTTGTCTTGTTTGGAGAAATATCTGTTCATGTCTTCTGCCCATTTTTTAAGTTGGATTTTTTGTTTTTGTGTTGTGTTGTATAAGTTCTTTATAGGTTTTGAATATTAACCCTTTACTGGATATGTCATTTGCAAATATCTTCTCCCATTCAGTAGGTTGCTTTTTAGTTTTGTTGATTGTTTCCTTCACTGTGCAGAAGCTTTTTATTTTGGTATAGTCCCTGTAGTTTATTTTTGCTTTTGTTTCCCTTGCCTCAGGAGACATATCTAGAAAAACGTTGCTACAGCTGATGTCAGAGAGATTACTGCCTATTTTTCTTCAAGGATTTTTATGATTTCAGGTCTCACATTTAGGTCTTTACTGGATTTTGAGTTTATTTTTGTATATGGTGAAAGCAAGTGGTCCAGTTTCATTCTTTTGCGTGTACTTCTTGTTCCTGTTGATGGACTTCTTCTCTGGTGGCAGATGAGGATCGCCAAAGTGGTGGGGGAGTAAAACATAAATGTTGCGTATAATATACAATTTCTGAAATTAGAATTATTCATAACTTCAGTAGAAGGAAACAACTGAGGCTATCATGATAAGCTTTGTTTGCATGTATACTAAACATAATGTGGTAACAGTCATGAAAGAAATACTTAGAATGGACCTCGTACTATGTGTTAGGAATCCATTGCGGCTGAGCAACTCCCCACGGCCCTGATCTCACAGAGTCTGTAGTCTGAGAACATGAACAGTTCTGTGAATTATGGTATAATCTGTTGCAAAGGGAAAACGAGTTGCTAGGGTATTGTAGTGGGAGTTCCTTACCTAGTCTGGGGGGTTCATAAAAGCCTTCTAGATGAGGTGACCCTTCAGGTGAGACTTGAAGGACAAGCAAGGGCAGCCAGGGAAAGAGGAGGAGGATTGCTTTCCAGGTAGAATGAATAGCATATGCAAAAGGAGAGCGAGAAATGGTGCAATTAGGAAAGTGAGATGCATTCAGAGTAGCAAAATGGGTAGAGAGCAAGGGAATTATTCCAAGAGCTCAGGTTGGAAAGATAGAGAGGCCAGATCATGAAAGGCTTCGTAAGTCATGTTGAATGTCCCAAAGGCAATAAAAACCCATTGAGAGGTTCTAAGCACATTTTTTGAAAATGAGATGTTTGTTTCAGAAGGTTCCTTTGGCCATAAGGTAGGGAATGGACTGGAGGGGCAAGACCAGAGGTAGGGAGACTGGTTAGGAGGCCACTACAGTGATCCAGATGACCTGGACTAGGGAGATGGTAAGGGAATGGAGAGACCTGTTCTATTCAAGAGGGATTTTAGTAGTAGAATTACCAACACTTAGTCACTGATAGGATGTGGAGGATAAGGGAGGAGAGGATATCAGAATGACAGACTCTCAGGTTTCTGGTTTGGTAATACTAGGTGTATGGTGGTGCCATGAACTGAGACCTGAAACTGGAGGGAAAACCGAGGAGTAGGACTTGGGAAGATTGCCTCTGTTTTGTACACTTTGAGTTTGAGGGACCATTGGGCCGTTCATGTAGAGATAGTTATAGCGGATGACTACTGAGGTCTATAGTTTAGGAAGAAGTTTTATTTAAAGATATAAATTTATGAATTATTGGCATATAGCAGCAATAATTGAAGCCATTGGAGTTACAGAACACAGAATACATTGGGAACGTATTTATACACAGTGGTTTATAAAACATGTTGCACAAAAAACATGTACATAAGAATTACTTGGGGAGCTCATTAAAAATGCAGATTTCTGGGCAGCACCTTCGGAGTTGCTGATTCAATAGGTCTGTGGTCATAAACTGGAATCTGCAATGTCTAGTACAGTTGACAGTACACATAATCTGCAGCCCAGCTCTTTTACCCTTAGGTGTATGTCCTCGAGAATCTCTAGACTCTGTGAACTACACTTTTTTAAAAGGGAAATATTTAATAAATTAATATAAAAAAGGCATAAAGAATAATACATTGACATTCATGTATCTACCACAACTTAAAAATAAAAAATTATTAAGATAAACTGTAGTGTATTTATAAAATGGAATACCTACTACTCAGCCACAGAAAGGAACAGACTAGGGGCACCTGGGTGGCTCAGTCAGTGAAGCATCCAGCTCTTGATTTTGGCGCAGGTCATGATCTCAGGGTTGTGAGATTGAGCCCTGTGTTGGGCTCTGTGATCAGCAGGGAGTCTCCTTGGGATTCTGTCTCTCCCTCTCCTGTCCTTCCCCTCACTTGCATGTTTCCTCTCTCTCTGAATAAATAAATAAAATCTTTAAAAAAAAGGAATAAACTACTGTTTATGCAGGAACAAGGAAGAATCTCAGACTAGACACAGAAGAGTACGTACTGTATGGTTCCACTTATATGAAAGGAAAATCAAATTATGGTGATAGGAATCAAAATAGTGGTTGCTGGCGGGGACTGATTAGAAAGGGGCATGAAGGAATTTTCTGGGGTGATGGAAATTTTCTACTTCGTGATAGGTTTGTGGTTTACATGGGCGTATATGTCAGTCACACTCATTGAACTGTACACTTAAGATCTGTATCACTATATGTAAATCGTATCTCACTAAAAGACCCTAATACAAAGGGAAAAAAAAAAAAAAAACAACCAGTAGAGATGGCACTCTCCCAGTACTTTCCTGCCAAGCAGAGGAAGCTTCTGTCCTGAATTTAACATACCTATGCACTTTAATACTTTTATTACATATGCATATATCCTTGAGCAAGATATGGTACTATTTTGCCTGTCTTTGAACTATATATGTATATATATCACAACATATATACACACACATAGGATTTTTGCTCAACGTTGTATACGAGATTTATCCATCTGATACCAGTAGCTCGTCGTGCATTTTTAGAGCGAAGTGTATTCATGTGATGGAATACTACATAATTAAGTTGTCCTTTCTGTTTTTGCCATATCTTTAGGTTGTTTCAAAGCAGTCCTGCTATGATTTTGTGTATGTACTTGTTGGTGAGTGCAACGGCATGTAGGGGTGAAGTAGTAGGTCTGGAGGGTGAGCGTGCTGTCAATTCAACGCAATATTGCCATACTTTCCTCCAAAGAGTTTTATGAGCAATTTATGAATGGCCTATATTTTTACCAAACATGTGGCGCTATTGGACTTTAAATTTATTTGCAGATCTGACAGAAGTGAAATATTTCATCATGGTTTTAATTTGTGGTTCTCTGATGGTTGAACATATTTTTTTATTTTTAAGTTGGCTCCACACCCAGCGCTAGATCCCAATGCAGGGCTCAAACTCACGACCCCTGAGATCAAGACCCGAGCTGAGATCAAGAGTTGGACGCTTAACCAACTGAGCCACCCAGGCTCCCTGAACATATTTTTATGTAGTCATTGGCTGTTTGAGTTTTCACTTCTGTGAATTATCACTTCATATCTTTTGCTCATTTCCCTTTCGTACTGTCTTTTTCTTACTGAGTTTTTTTTTTTTTTTTTTTTTTTTAAAGATTTTATTTATTTCTGTGACAGAGAGACAGCCAGTGAGATAGGGAACACAGCAGGGGGAGTGGGAGAGGAAGAAGCAGGCTCCCAGCGGAGGAGCCTGATGTGGGACTCGATCCCGGCACGCCAGGATCACGCCCTGAGCCGAAGGCAGACGCTTTAACGACTGCGCCACCCAGGCGCCCCTTCTTACTGAGTTTTAAATATATTTTTCCAGTTTGTGTCCTTTTCTAAATGGAATAGTTTGATGAATTTTAACTTAAAGGAAGTAATCTGTTCTTTGTGTGTGTGTGTGTGTGTGTGTGTGTGTGTGGTTTGTGCTTTTTGTTTCATAAGAAATCCTTCCACGTCTGCTAAGGATATTTACCTGTGTTTTCTATTGAGAGTTCAAATTTTGCCTTTTCTATTTAGACCATTAATATACTTGGATTTAAACGTAATATGTTAAGTGAGGTAGGGGTTCAGTTTTTTTCCTGTATAGATAACCAGTTATTCCAGCAACACTTTCTGAGTACCTGTCCTTTCCCGCCAATATGCAATGCCACCTGTGTCATATGTCAAGTTTCCATATATGTATGAGTGTGTAGGCTCTTTATTCAGATCTTAGTTACTACTTATTTATACCAAGTCTTAATGTCAGATAGGTAGAGTCACCCCACTTTGTTGTGCTGAGTATGTTTGCTTTATTCATTGATGTATCTAGTGCGTAGGACAATGGCAGGCCCTCAGTAGGGGCTCAGTCAATACCTGTTGAATGACTAAAGGAATCTCATCTTGTACTAGCTAAATAAGTAACCGAGCCGTTCCCCAACATGCTGGACAGTTTGTTTTACCTCTGAGGAGAGGAAGAGGAGGCCGTTGGGAATACCATCTCTTGCTTCTGTTCTCCCTTGCTCTTGGTTGCCTTTTGTCTTTTCTCATTAAGAACAGAATCTCGAAGAATACCTGCTCAGCAAGCCCAACAACTAACCAGAATGGCTGCGGCCTGCAAGTGCAGGGTTTAGTGAGAGTGGGATTGCTGCTAATTGTGACCAATGCAGGGCTCAAATTCACAACCGTGGGATCCAGACCTGAGCTGAGAAGAAGTCACACACTAAACTAACCAAGCTACCCAGGCGCCCCCAACCTTGGAGGATTCCGATGACAAATGATAAATGGTTCTATGAAGTCTTTTGAAATTTGGCCATTAACTAGACCCTTAAGCCTTGGAAATAGGACAGAGGGGTCACCTCAAATTAGGCCCTCTGTGCATTTGAACATCTTTATTTTGTAGACTAGTGTTGCTTCAAAGTAGACTTCTTTCTCTAGCATAGTTGTTGGCATGTTTTGTTAATAATGTAAAAACCACCGTTGACTTAATGCTTATTACACGCAAGGCACTGTGCTAAGCACTTTGCATACACGTATATATTTCATTGGCTCTTCAAAACCATCTTTTTTTTTTTCTGGATTAAGTGTTGTTTGAAATTTGAGCAAAATACTTTAAGGGTTAGATCACTATACACAAGGAAAACAAACACCTAATGTAAAATCCTTAAAAAAAAAGTTGAACCAACAATCAATGTGTGTGATAAAACCACAAATTAAAATATGTACTTGCAATGTTAATAATAAGCCACTCCGGTTACATTTATTCTAAATCATTATGCTTATTATTTGGCTTTCCAGGGTATTTATAAACATTAATTTCCTAATGGAGAATTTTTCTTATTCCTACTGCCAAGCAAGCTGTGACATGGAATAGTCTAACAGGCAGTTCAAAGGAGTGAGACTCCCACTTTTTCCAGTCTCAATTACGAGGTTTGAAATGTTCTGACAATTGAATTAGCTGACTGGTGCAACAATAGCAAATGCTTTATAATTCACGTTGCCTTCAAAAATAGCAGAAATTAGGCTGCTGGTAATGGACCAGAACTGTCTGGGCTCCTATAGGCTCCACTCCTGCCTTCAGTGGAAGGGGAACAACAGCAGCTCCTGCCATTCTCCTTTGAATTATGCTTCATATGTTGCATTTCCCATTTTAGAATATTAATGCCAGGAAAGTGGCCACAGTATTTGTTGACAGGGTAAAGCTGTCCATTCCCCAAAGAAAGGAAGGCTCACACATGGCCCATGCAGAGGGCCCTGCTGGATTAGTATGCCTGGCTGCCTGTCTTTATACATCTGTCATTCCAATAATGGAACTGAATGTGCAGAAGCCCTTCCCTACCCCTACTTTTGGATTACGAAACCACAGGAGTAGTGTCAGTTCAATAATTGGACACTCAGACAAAGGTATCTAGACTGGGGTGTGCTTTTTAGGTCAGTAGCAAAGAAAATATATCTGAGATGATTCTGAGTTCAGTATTTTATTTCACATTCGGCAAACAAAGGATAGATTAAAATCAGTTTTCAGGAAGAAACCAAACACCTCCCCTAAAGCAGGAATTGGCAAACTTTTTCTTTGAAGGGCAGATAGTAAATATTTTAGGCTTTAGGGGTCATATGGACCCTTATCACAACTACTTAACTCTGCCACTGTAGTGCGAAGACAGCCATAGATGAGTAAGTGTGGTTGTGTTCCAGTAAAACCTTATTTATGGACACTAAAGTCTGAATTTCATATAATGTTCACAGGTCATAAAATAGTACTCTTTTAATTTCTTTCAATTCTTTAAAAATGTTAAAACCATTCTTAACTGGTGGGCCATTAAAAAACAAGTTGCTGGATTTGGCCCGTAGGCTGTAATTTATAAATAGATTCCCCTGTGTTCCAAGTGTGTCTGCAATTTGTTTTCTAGTATGTTAACCAGCCTTTTATGCCATAGCCCATATTCAGTAGGTTACACAGAGCTGCATGGACAGAAAACCAGACACTTTTCCCAGACCCAAGATATTTCAGCCACCTGCGTGTCTCACTTGCCGCCTCCTCATAGATGCATCACACCCCTACCAATTTTTAAAATTTTATGTTCATGGCTCCCTTTCCCAATTGCAAAAAATTTTGTTCCTGTCCTTTGAGGTTCCTGGTAAGTTATATTAACTAGAAACTTAGAATTATGCATTGAAATAAAAATATAGCAATTGGCATTCAGCAGAATGTTACAGAAATTAGAGTGTGGACATTGCTTTCTTTGCAGAAGTAGGTACGCTTATTTTCTTTATCTTCTGATAATTTCTCATTACAAGTTATAAAATGAAATTACTTTAGAATGTTACAAACTGTGCATTCTGCAAATTTATTAAAGTTCCCTTTGAATAGATTTTTTTAGTGTTATATAGTGAAAGTGGTTAATGAGGATGTAGATGGTCTTTCTGCACTCTGGACAGGTGCAAGAATCGTCCGCATACACCACAGTTATTGGTTGGTTGGTTGCATGGCTCCTCTGTGAAATAAGACCCGAGGCTCACTTCGGGTGAGTAAGTTCACTAGTGCTCAGAAGCTTGGTGCTCGAATAATGGTGCAGTGGGGACAGCATTATGCTGTGGCATCTGAAGTGAGGCCTGACACATACGGGCGTATGACTTTGGACCTCTCTGAGCCTCATTTTCCTCATCTGTGCAGTGGGGATGAAATAGTTTATGTGAAAGCACTTTCTGTAAACTCTAAAGTGCTATCCTTATGAAAACCATTGCTGTTATTTGCTAAGTCTGAGTACAGTCTCTTGTTCATGATTCACAAACCTGGCTGGTTATTAGAATCATTGATGGGAGTAGGTGGGCTTGGGGGAGCTTTGGGAAAACACAGATTTGCAGTCTCACCCCAGACTTGCTGAATCAGAAATTCTGTGAGAGTGCCTAGAAGTCTATATTTTTAATAGGTCCCCTAGGTAATTACGTGTTTGGGAGGCTTTGTTTTGTTCATAAGTTTCAGCTGATAGATGTAGGGAAACCATAAATTTCCCTCTTTTTTTAAAAAAAGATTTATTTATTTATTTTAGAAAGAGAGAGAGAGAGAGAGTGGGGGGGAGCAAAAGGAGAGGGAGAGAAAACCTCTAGCAGACTCCGCACTGAGTGAGGAGCCCGACATGGGACTCGATCTCGTGATCCTGAGATCATGACCTGAGCTGAAACCAAAAGTCAGATGCTTAACTGTGACTGAGCCACCCAGGCTCCCCTGTATACTTTCCTCTTAATCCTAGCTTGATTCTCCCCCTAAAATGCCATGCCATTTGTCTTCATAGACAATAAGGAAATCAGAAGAGAGAAGGTGAGGAAGAACAAGAATTATCTTCACTTTATCTTCTTGGGAATGTCTGTTTCAGCGAGTGGAAATAGAAGACAGGTGTTTTGAGGTCAAGCCAGTGTATGAACCCAAATTGTGTTTCTCCCCTTCTTGCTCTCCCTTTGCAGCCCTGTTATTTACAGTGTGGTTTTCACTCTTCTGTGTATTGAAGCATATTTGTGAAAGGAAGAACATGAGATTCAGCACTCTATGAATGTACAACAGATTGACAATATCCTTTCCAGTTTTGCTACTCAAAATTCATCATTGAAAATGGGTTTTTTTAATTATTTATGGAAATAACTCAATTGTAATGTTGGCACATACAGATCACAAACACAAAAAGAATCTCAGTAGTACCAAAAAGATGAATGGATTCTGAATTTCTCACATTTTCTGCATTGCCACTGATTTACGTATGAGTAATCGTAGATTTCACATGATTGAAAGCATCCCCCTCCACACTGGCAGCCGCGATGGTTTTCAGCAGTAGAACTTGGTAGTATGTACTTACATACAACTTTGCAATTTCCTAATGCTTGCAAAATTCCTTCACACATATTAGGCATTTGCTATTTTTCCAGGTACCTTGTTAGACATTTACATAAGACAGAGTCCCCACAGTTCTTAAGTTCACAGACTTGGTAGCAAGATGGTCACATATATATCACTGCAGGAAAAAGCTTTCATGTTGATTATATTAACCAAATTGTATTTCCAAATTACATTTATTGTAAAAGTAGAGAATATTTTCCATGGAAAGATATGAGGTTGATGTGTCTCCTCTGTGTATAGCTGACCTTTTATTTTAATTCCATAGTTTATTAATTATAATTCTTTTATTCCATTATTTTATTAATTTGATGGAGATACTACTTGGAAAGTAAGTAAATGCTTAACACATATTTGAGGGACTAAAAGGGATCTATTTCTACATTTAGTCATGTTAAATATGCTCGTTACGTGTTGCTCAACATGCATTTTGAGCTTCAGCTATCTCCAGAAGATGACTTTGGATGCTCAGTCTCTGTGGCTCCACATCTCCAGAGATCATTTTCCAGCAAAGCCTTGAATACCTCTACCTTTCTTCTCCCCGAAGTTCCTCAAACTCAGTGTCAAAAATGGAGCTTATTTCTTACTCAAACCGGATCTTCTTCTTAGGTTTCTTATTTCAGGAAGCCCCATTGCCATTCTTCCAGAGGCTGAGGCTTCAGTCTTTGATATCATCTCTGGGTTTCTCTCCCTCAATCCTCATCAGGACCTAGGACCTATAGATGGTTGGGCGAATTTTGTCTTTCCCTCCTATTGCCACCTTCCTAAATTTAGGTCTTGTTTCTCAAACCAGGGTCCAAGGATTCTTTGGGGGCTTCATACAGATATTCTTGGGGATTTGAGGGTTCTTCATCATAAGTCTTACAGCTTCTATTCATGCCCAGGATAATCCAACAAAATTAACAAGTACATGTTTGGGGTCATCCAGATTTGTAACTGAGTTCTGCCACTGGTTTTAATGTCCAGGTTTGTGTTGTGTTTGTGTGTTGTCTCTAAGTTGGGCAAGTCCTCTTCTGGGCTGTCATGGGGCCCAGCTTCATCAAGAACTCCTCATACTGTTGTAATAATGTGAGTCTGGTTTGCCCAGTGGACTCTGAGATCTTGGAGGACAGGGACGTGTCTGGCTTATTTTTGTATTCCCAGAACCTAACCTTGGGCCCAACACATGGTGGGCACTTATGGTTGTAGTCATTGTGTATACAGCTCACCCTTGAATAATGTAGGGGACGCTGACACTCCCTACCCCCATGCAGTCGAAAATCTACACATAACTTTCGACTCCCCAAAAACTTAACCAATAACATAAACAGTTAATACATATTTTGTATATTATATGTATTATATAATGTATTCTTATAATAAAGTAAGCTAGAGAAAAGACAATGTTACTAACAAAATCACAAGGAAGGAGTGCCTGGATGGCTCAGTCTATTAAGCGTCTGCCTTTTGCTCAGGTCATGATCCCAGGGTCCTGGGATTGAGCCCCATATTGGGTTCCTTGCTCAGGGGAAACCTGCTTCTCTTTCTCCCTCTGCCTGCCACTCCTCCTGCTTATGCTCTCTCTTTCTCTGTGTCAAATAAATAAATAACATCTTTTAAAAAAATAAACGTTAAAGAAAATCATAAGGAAGAGAAAATACGTATTGAATTTACTGAAAATAAGCGGGCCTGTGCTGTTCAAATGTATGTTGTGTTATTGATCAGGGGTCAGATATATATTGTTTTGGAGTCTGATTTTTTCTTCCATACACATCCCCATGTTTCGCTATAGTTATTTTAATATTTATGTAGTATTTAGTTATGTTGATAGATGACGTTTGATTTAAACCATCCCTTATTTTTAGATGTTTGGATTATTTTTCATTTGTTGGCTATTTGAGTAATACATTCAAAAACGTCTTTGAAGAAAATTATTTTTCTCTCATCTAGGTTGTTTTCTTAGGAATCCCTTAATGGAATTACCAGGTCAAAAGGCGCAAGCAGTTTTAGTCCTCTTGTAATGAGATTCTAGTTTTGTTTTGTTTTGTTTTTTTAAATTTAAGTGGAAAGACCAGGCTGAGTTGTAATGTATGACCTCTTTTTAGATAAGTTTCTTTCCTTTTCAATTAAACTCTCTTTGATTTGGAACCAAACTGGAAAGAACAAATGATGATTATTATCCTCCCGCCACCATACTGTCTTTGCTCACCCGGACCACTCGCCTTCCTCCAGTCTTCCTACCTGTAGCCACACCTTCAGAAATGTGTGAAGTGCAGTTACGTGGGCCTGAGTGCTATTGCTGTAGGCAGATGAAATCATGCAATCCAGTCAGGCTGCAAATACAGCAGAGGCGTTCCGTCGCCTGCCAGATAAAGCCCAGCTCCGCTGTCAGGGTGTGTGGAGCCCTTCTAGATGTGGCTTCTGTTTCCCTTTCTGGGCTTTTCTTTGGCTGCTGCCCAGATGCACTTTCTGTTCACCCCGAATGCACTATTTTCAGTTGAGAATATACTTGTTCCCTCCATCTGAACTGAACTCCCCAACCTTGTGCCTCCTGGCATTGCCTTCCTCAGTCACTGGGACTCAGCCCCAAGTCTTGAGGGCTGCTCTCCTTCCAGCCCCTTATTACCTACCCCCCCCCACCCCGTTCCTTCAGAACTCATTGCACCCGTCTTTAAAGCCTTTGCCAGCTATCTAGAAGCGCTTTGTTAATTTTTTCATCTTCTCACATAGATGATGAGCTCAGTAAGGATAGGAATTTTGTCCATTTTGTAACCCAGCTTTCGATACAGTGACTAGCACATAAGCTGGTCCTCAACATTTTCTGAATGAACAGGATTGTTATTTTGGTTACTCTTTTGTAAGTGGACTGCTTATAGGTAAGTCTACTTATTTGTGAATTGAGAATCCATTTATGGTTGACCCTCGAACAACGTGGGGGTTAGGGGCACTGATATGTCACACAGTCAAAAATTCATGTATAACTTTTGACTCCCCCAAAACTACTAATAGCCTACTATTGACCAGAAGCCTTACTGGTAACATAAATAGTCATTTAACACATATTTTGTATGTTACATGTATTATGTACTGTATTCTTACAATAGAGTAAGCTTGAGAAAAGGAAACATTATTAAGAAAATTATGAGGAAAACACATTACAGTATGGTATTTGTTGAAAAAAATCTGTAAGTGGTCCTGTGCAGTTCAAACCCGAGTTGTGTTGTTGTTTGGGGGTCAACCGTATACGGTAATTCTCAGTTGTTCAGAATATCGTTGTGTCAGTTCTGCCCTCCATCTTTCCCCACCTCTTTGGTATTTTTTTCCAGTGGGCAGCTGTTATAATTTCGTTAGCTAAGCTGTAAACCCTAGACTGTAAGCTACATGAAGGGATCTCTAGGTCACCATCACAGCCCCGGTGCTTAGTACTCCTGCCTGACTCCAGTAAGCACTCAGTAACTGTTTATTGAATGAGTGAAGGCGTGAATGAATGATACTTTGAGAACAGGCACTGACCGTGTGGCATGTCACAAACCTGGACAGATGGGAACTACGTTTATGCATTTGCTGCCTTTACGTAGATATGCCTTCCCTGTTTTAGTCACTGTTCTGTTAATGTGTCCATTTAGCTCATTGCTTTTCTTATAACCTCTACGGCGTCTTCTACCTCTACCATCGCATGACTTTGAGGGCTTGTTTGAACCATGCCAGCTACCTCCTCTATTTAATGGGAGATGCCTGGGACATGTAAACTCCAAGCTAGGAAGCTAACACCTTGATGTCATAGGCAAGAGGGTTTTTGTGCACCAGCAAGGAAGCAGACATTCTGGAGGGCTGGCTTCCTCATTTATCTCCAAATGTCAAATCTAAATCCACATCCTGTGGTTCTGGGGAATAAATAACTGAATCATATCTGCATGACCGAGGTGATTTATAGAGACGTGATATTATCCAGAACCTGCTGCCAAAACAGGAAGAGGTCATTTTGAGGAAAGCGTGAAGCGCTGGCCGAGAGCACATCCTCTTCCCTGTGTCCCATCTCCTTGGGATACCTGTTTCATTTCTTGGTGAGAATTTGTGTGTTTTTGACCACAGCCTATTTTACAAAGAACAAAAAATTCCATCTGCTACTTAGTTTCTCTCTTGAATTACTAGCCCTATTAAAATGCTTAATAAGGAAATAAAAAGCTGAGGTAGTAATTAATGGAGAGGAAGGAGTAGTTTGGTGTTGGGAGGGAAGAGAATTATTTTCAGCCTGCATTGGAACCATGAGTGACAGGAAGACTTGAGGGAAAAAACACTGGAATGGCAGCAAAAGTCCTGCTGTTTGGTTCACTAAAATAGGTGTTGTATATTCTCAGTGACCTACTCTCAGGCCTGAGACTTCTTTTAAAACTCTGCTGTGTGAAAGCTAAAAATCTTTTTTTTTTCTTTAAGGTTTTGTTCATTTATTTGAGAGAGAGGGAGAGGGAGCAGGGGGAGGGAGCATGAGCAGAGGGAGGGGCAGAGGGAGAAGCAGACTCCCCACTGAGCAGGGAACCTGATGTGAGGAGGCTGAGGCTGGATCCCAGGCCCCTGACATAATGACCTGAGCCAAAGGCAGAAGCTTAACCGACTGAGCCACCCAGGTGCCCTGAAGCTAAAATCTTAATTGAAAATGGATTGAGTTAGTATTGTATTTCTTGAAGTTAATGTTAGTGCTGACTGCTCGAATGCATTCTTTTCTTGATGCCAGAAGGACTACAGGAAGCTTTGCAGTCCTGAGTGTCATTTAGCTTTAGCTTCAGGGGCAGCTGGAGATGACAGGCAAGGACCAGGGTCTGGCCATCTAAGTGGCAGAGGCTGATGTAGCTGTGCCAGAAGGCATGTGGGGCCCACGTAGCAGGTGGTCCAACAGGAGGCTGCCTTTATGTCAAGGTGTGGGTGAGCAGTCATAGGAGAAAACCAGCAGTGCCTGGCACTCAGAAGGAAGTAGAATATTGAATGAAAGGGGCCCAGGGAGGGCAGAGGAAGGCGAGACTTGGACATGATATCACTGTCCTGTTTCTCTCACTCCATGATCAAAGCCATTGAAGTTACCTTGGCTCTGAAATTCAGGGATAGCTGACATATTAGGGTTCTCCAGAGAAACAAACCAATAGGCTATGTATAAATATATATATAAGGAGGTTTATTGAAGGCATTGGCTCGTGCACTTACGGAGCTGAGAAGTCCTATGATCTGCTGTCTGCAGGCTGGAGAACCAGGAAAGCCTGTGGTATAACTCAGTCCGAGTCTGAAGGCCTGGCAGTTGGCTGATGGTATGTCTTGATCTGAGTCTGAAATCCAGAGAATTGGGAGTGTCGATGTGATATCCAAGAGCTGGAGGAGATGGATGTCTCAGCTCCAGCAGAGACCACAAATTTGCCCTTCCTCAGCCTTTTCTGTTCTGGCCCTCAGCTGATTGGGCCATGGCTGCTCATCTTCTCCAGAAACACCAGCTATCTCAGCATCCTTTAGCCCAGCCAAGTTGACACTTAAAATTAACCATCACAACTGATTAATTCTGAAGTGTTGGTAAAAACTCACGCGCGTACGTCTGGAGGCCCCTCTCCGCATCCGCCACGGGCACCATGGGAAAGGCCAGGCTCTGGCAGCCCGAAGGAAGAGAGTGCGGTAGAGGCTGTTTATAAGGGTCAGTGGAAGAGGCACACTGACGGCGAATGGATGATTGTTGTTTGGGCCTCCACGAATGTGGAATTCTCCAGCTACTCAGAACAGAGGAAGTTCTCTACTGTTGTTGTTTGTTGCACACCTACCCCCATGAGGAGGACTAAAAACACAATTGGATGAGGATGTGAGCGGATCAGACCTAAGACCCAAGGACAGTGGGATGTGGAAGGCTGTGAGTGGGCTGGGGTGTTGGTTGGACCAGTTGTGCTGTTTGTCTTGTGATTCTGGACACATGAGGAATTGTGGATTAGGGAGAAGATAGGAAGATAGGAGACTGGGGGGCAGAAATCCTGAATTCTTGTTTGAATCGGCCATGAATTTATTGTCACCAGAATTGAATCTGAGGCATGTCGTTTGGATTTGGAAGCTTTAGATTGTTTAGAAAACAGTGAGGTTGGTTCCCAAACATAGGTTTAACATAGAATTTTCCTCAGTCAAAAATTGGCAGAAAGAAAATGACTATGGCTGGCTGGTTATGAAGCTAAGTGGACTCAGTTTAATGGATTCGCCTTTATTCTAGGATTGAGCATGTCCTACTTTTTGGTGTTAAATTCCTTTCTTTTATGAAGTGATGGTGACAGTAGACGGTGTTTGGGTTGTTTCTATCTTTTAATGACCACAAGATAAAAAGCTGGTAACGTTGTTTTAATCCTTTAAACTATTTTTGAAATTTTAATGGCGCACAAAATCCATAATATTCAGACCTGATAACCTTTAAAGTTGCTTTCAATTCTGACAGCTGGGGATTCTAACCTTTTCTTGCCACTCGTGACCGTGAGGTGACAAACTCAAGTGTCAATTGATGTTTGCATCCTGAAACAGGCTGTGTTTTGGCCTGGAAAAAAATCACAGTGCCAGTACATACGTGTTATAGATGCTTCAACTTTTCTTCAACTGAAACAAAACCTGAAGCATTACTTTAGATCTCAGTTTGACCAAAGATTATAACTGAAATAGCGGAGAAACACTGCCAGACATTGCTAATGGGGGAGTATAAATTGGCCTAGTTGGAGGGATCAGCAAACTTTCTGCGAAGGTCCAGACAGTAAATATTTTAAGCTTTACAGGTCATATGAGGTCTGTTGCATATTCTTCTCCTTTTCCCCTCCCCCTTCTTCTTCTTTTTTAAACAACACTTGCAAAAATGCAAAAACATTTTTAGCTCATGGGCTGGATTTGGTCTGCGGATCATAATTTGCCAAGCCCTGATCTTGTATGTCTGGAAGGTGGTTTGATGTTATCAGTCTGAGTTACAAATGCACAGTTACCCACTGTCCGGGTTAAAAATGTTGAGCAATCCACTTGCTAGAATTTATTCTACAGATACGCTTGCATCTGTGCAAAATGGCCTGTGTACAGAGTTACTCGCAGGAACATTGTTTGAAATACCAAAATACTGGAAGCGACCTAAATATTCATTGATAGGAACTGGTTAAATAACAGCATGTCCATACAGCCCATATGATAAAGTCTTTTATTTAATTTTTTTCAACAAAAAACAAATATTTTCAAGTGCCTGTTATGTGCCAGGCACTGTTCTAGGCCCCCCCCCCCCCTGCCAAAAAAGAAAAAAAAAACCAAAATGAGACAGAGGCAGAAAATGCAATTCTAGGGGCACCTGGGTGGCTCAGTCGTTAAGCGTCTTCCTTCGGCTCAGGTCATGATCCCAAAGTTCTGGGATCGAGCCCCGTATTCGGGCTCCCTGCTCAGCGGGAAGCCTGCTTCTCCCTCTCCCACTTCCCCTGCTTGTGTTCCCTCTCTCGCTGCCTCTCTCTCTGTCAAATAAATAAATAAAATCGTAAAAAAAAAAAAAAAAAAAAAAAAGAATGCAATTCTGAGGGAGAGGCGGGGCAGCTGAGGAAGAAGGCTGAGGCAACAGAGAAGCCTGAGGTGATGGTGCTCTGCCTTAGGCCTCCTCTTCAGCCTCCTCACCGAAATCCTCCTCTTCTTCTGCGGTGGCATCCTAGTACTGCTGGTACTTGGAGACAAGGTCATGTTGCTGTCGGTTTCAGTGAACTCCATCTCGTCCATGCCCTCACTTATGTACCAGTGGAGGAAGGCCTTGCTCTGGAACACGGCTGAGAACTGCTCTGATAACGTGCTTGAAGAGCTCCTGGATGGCTGTGTTATTTCCAGTGAAGGTGACTGCCATCTTGAATCCACGAGGTGGGATATTGCAGACAGCTGTCTTGACGTTGTTGGGGATCCATTCCACGAAGTAGCTGCTATTCTTGTTTTGCACGTTGAGCATCTGCCCATCTACCTCCTTCATGGACTTCTGCCCGCAGAAGACAGCAGCCACAGTGAGGTAACGGCCATGGCGGGGGTCCCAGGCAACCATCATGTTCTTGGCATCAAAGACCTGCTGGATGAGTTCAGGCACAGTGAAAGCCCGATACTGCTGGCTTCCATGGCTGGTCAGAGGTGCAAAGCCAGGCATGAAGAAGTGGAGACGTGGGAAGGGCACCATGTTGATGGTTAGCTTGTGGAGGTCAGCACTGAGCTGACCAGGGAAGTGGAGGCAGGTGGTGACACCGTTCATGGTGGCTGAGACGAGGTGGTTCAGGTCCATGTAGGTTGGCGTGGTCAGCTTGAGAGTGCAGAAGCAGATGTCATAAAGGGCCTCGTTGTCAATGCAGTAGGTCTTATCTGTGTTCTCTACCAACTGATGGATGGAGAGGGTGGCATTGTAGGGTTCAACCACAGTGTCAGACCCTTTGGGTGAGGGTACCACACTGAAGGTGTTCATGATGCGGTTGGGATACTCTCCTCGGATCTTGCGGATGAGCAAGATGCACATTCCAGAGCCTGTGTCCCCACCCAGTGAGTGGGTCAGTTGGAAACCCTGCAGGCAGTCACAGCTCTCGGCCTCCTTCCTCATCACATCCAGGACTGCATCAGCCAGCTCAGCCCCCTCTGTATAGTGGCCCTTGGCCCAGTTGTTGCCTGCCCCAGACTGACCAAAAACGAAGTTGTCTGGATTGAATATCTGCCCAAAAGGACCTGAGTGAACAGAGTCCATGGTCCCGGGTTCTAGATCCACCAAGATAGCACGAGGAACGTATTTGCCACCTGTAGCTTCATTGTAGTACATGGAGATGCGATCCAGCTGCAGGTCAATCACCATGGGAGGTTCCGGTGGGTTCGATGCTGTGTGTGTTCATCCCTGATTACCTCCCAGAACTTGGCACCAATCTGGTTGCCACACTGACCAGCCTGGATGTGCACGATTTCCCTTATTGTTCAAATTTATTTTAATTTTTTTGCTCGCCTCAAGGTGTGTATGGGGCAAGAAAATGATACGGAATTTTTTACTATACTGCTAGTCGCAGGGCTGGAAGGATGGGACGTGTCCCAGATGCTGGAGCAGTGAGGTCTGAACACAGCAGCAGGAAGGTTCTGAGAATGTTACAGTCTTTTAAAAACAACGAGGCAGCTCTGTATGGAATAATGCCTGAGACGTACCACAAAGAGGTAGAAAAGCAAGGTACCAAACAGTGTTTTTAGTACAGTGCCATTTATTAGTTTAAAAAGAGTAGTGTTTGTGTACATGTGTGCATGCCTGTAGGTATACACGCACACGAGATGCTGGCACTTACTCTACCTATAGAAAACTGGTAACTACGGCTGTCATGGAGGAGGGTGGTGGAGTATCTTAGGAATAGGAATGATAAGGAAACTTTTTACTTTCTATTATTTGTAACTTATGAGTTTAGTGCCATGTGCATGTATCACTTATTCGAAAATAAATTGAATCTTTAAAAAAGAATTGCAGTGGAGGAAATGATAATTCAAAGTATGAGTGAATTCAAAGATGTTATTGCTTGAAATGGTTTTGAGTCTTTCTTTAATCACAAGTGAACCTGAGCTGTCCTGAAAAATTTGCACATCTGGTTGCCTTCCCATGAAGGCATCAATATTAATTCACTTACAGAGAGGTCTTTGCTTTCCCAAATTATGGAAAGAGCCCAAATGCCCATCAACTGATGAATGGATAAAGAAGTTGGGGGGTGTTTGTATGCACACACACACACACACACACATATATAGTGGTATATTACTCAACTATAAAAAAGAATGAAATCTTGCCACTTGCAATGATGTGGATGGAGCTAGAGAGTATTATGCTAAGCAAAATAAGTCAGTCAAAGACAAATATCATATGATTTCGCTCATATGTGGAATGTAAGAAACAAAACAGATGAACATAGGGGGAAAAGAGGCGAACCATAAAGCCGACTCTTAACTATAGATAACAAACCAACAGAGTTGCTGGAGGGGAGGTAGACGGGGTGGGGGTGCTGGGTTAAATGCGTGATGGGTATTAAGGAGGGCACTTGTGATGAGCACTGGATGATGTTTGTAAGTATTGAATCACTAAATCCTACACTTGAAACCAATATTAAGCTACATGTTAACTAACTGGAATTTAAATAAAAACTTGGAAGAAAAAAAAAGTGTGGTTACACTCCTAGAATTTATGAGAGCTCAGTAAACTTGTGAGTATAATACGCAAGGAACAATAGTAATATTATATACCAGCAAAAATGTGTTAGCTATAGTGGTAAAAATACTTCTATTCTCAACAGCAAGAAAAAGTATAAAACCCACAGAAAAACTCTCACAATACATTGATGGACTTACATAAACAAAGGAACTTACTAGGGGCGCCTGGGTGGCTCAGTTGTTAAGCATCTGCCTTTGGCTCAGGGCATGATCCCGGGGTTCTGGGATCAAGCCCCGCATCGGGCTCCTCCGCTGGGAGCCTGCTTCTTCCTCTCCCACTCCTCCTGCTTGTGTTCCCTCTCTCACTGGCTGTCTCTCTCTGTCAATAAATAAATAAAATCTTTAAAAACAAACAAAAAAGGAACTTACTAGGAGATATTTTTTAAAATATTGTAACAAATGAAAACTACATCATGTTTCTGAATGTAGTGAATATTATACATTTGTCCTAGTTATTTTATAGATTTTATCTAAACCCTTAGAAGCAGTGTTTGACAGGGGAGACCATGAAAGGGGGAGCAGGGAGAACCTCAAGCCACCAAGCCAATGTGGAAGGTGATGCCTGAAAGGATCAGGTCAGGGAGGGGCAGAGCTCTGCAAAACAGGAATGAATTTCATAAAGAAAAGGAGAGTGATGACTTCAGCAGTCGGTAGTTTAAATGAGAGATTATGAAGACCTAGAAAAAAAGGAAAAAAGAGAATCCTGGAGAAAGCTAATCAGCAGCCCACTTGCTTTCCCTGGCCGAAAAAAAGGAACTGTTGGCTCCTACTGGGGGCAAGGCTGGGATAAGCCATCTGCATTTGGTGCCCTAATCTCCTTTCCAAGTCTGAGACCATCCCCTGATCCCAGCGAGGACCAAGTATCTCATGTATCTGAGTCAGCTGGGGGTTAGCGGGGGCTGGCTCATCTGTATGCCCCTAGTTTTCTCATCCTAAAGCAGAACAGCCCTGGTTTGTTTTCATGGCTGTAGAGCAGGGTTCCAACAGAGTGAGTGAAGTAAGCAAATCCTCTTGGGCCTAGGTTCGGAACTGGTACATTGTCAAGTCTGCCACACTGTGGGCCAGAGCAATTTACAAGGCCATCCCAGCTCCACGGGGTGGGGAATAACATCTGCCCATTCCCAAGCCCTCGATGGAAGAAGCCACACAGTCATGTAGAATAAAGGGTGTGGATACAAGAGGGGTGGACCATTTGGAGTCATTTTTACAAAGCAATCTTGTTACTGCATCTTAAAAACAAAAACAAAACAAAAAGCCTTACCCCAAAATCACAGAAATAAATTATGAAGTAAAAAGCATACATTTAGGTGATGAGAACTTCTAAATGCTTTCCTTCAAGGCTGTCAGGGAGATTTTATCTTGTCACTCATGGATAGTTGAGAGTCTAGTGACAGCTTATTTTTTGCAGTAGAAGTAGGCGTTTAAATCAAGCTGCTTTTGGAAAGGGGGGAAAGCAAAGACCTCTCTGTAAATGAATTAATATCGATGCACACACAGAATTTGTCGTTTGGATGTATCAGTAACTTATCCTGTGTGGGTCTTAAGCTAAGTGCTGAGTAATGGGACCACAGCCAGAAAAACAGACTGGAACCTCACCATACCCAGAGACTTACTGTTTCCATCTTGTTCGTCATAGAAATGGGATGTAGAAGAGACCTTCCTTGCTAAAGACAACTGAGTAAGTAGGATCATACATGCCTGGGGCTTGATCCCAGGACCCCGGGATCCTGACCTGAGCCGAAGGCAGCTGCTTAAGCAACTGAGCCACCCCGGCGCCCCTAGTACACCTTTGTAATATAACTCGAAGTCTGGAATTGTGAGGCCTCCAGCTTCGCTTTTCTTTTTCAAGATTGCTTTGTCTATTTGCGGTCTTCTTTGGTGCCATACAACTTTTGAGAGTGTTTGTTCTAGTTCTGTTAACAATGCTGTGGTAATTTTGGTAGGGATTGCATTTAACCTGTAGTTTCCTTTGAGTAGTATTGACATTGTAACCATATTTGTCTTTCTAGTCCATGAGCATGGAATGTCTTTCCATTTCTTTCCATTGTCTTCACTTTCTTTCCTCCGTGCTTTACCGTTTTCAGAGTACAGATCTTTTATTTTACCTCCTTGGTTAAGTTTATTCTTAGGTGTTTTATTATTTTTGGTACAATGGTAAATAGGACTGTCTTCTTAATTTCTTTCTGCTATTTCATTATTAGAGTATAGAAGTACAACAGATTTCTGTATACTGATTTTGTATTCTGCCAATGTACTGAATTCATTTGTCAGTTCTAGTAGTTTTTGGTGGGGTCTTTAGGGTTTTCTAGACATAGTGCCCTGTCCTCTAGTGAAAATTTTACTTCTTTACCAACTTGAATGGCTTTTATTTTCTGATTGTTGTGGCTAGAATGTCCAGTACTGTGTTGAGTATAAGTGGTGAGAGTGGGCATCCTTGTCTTGTCCCTGACCTTAGAGGAGAAGTTCTCAGTTTTTCACCATTTACTATGTTGTTAGCTGCGGATTTTTCATAAATGGCCTCTGTTATGTTGAGGTATGTTCCCCCTAAACCTCCTTCGTTGAGGGTTTTTATCGTGAGTGGATGTTGTACTTGTAAAATGTTTTTTCCGCGTCTGTGAAATGATATGGTTCTCCTTTCTGCTGTGGACGTGATGTATCGATTTGTGAATATCGAACCCCCCAGCACCCCAGGAATAAATCCTACTTGATTGTGGCGCATGATTTTTTAATGTATTGTGGGATTTGGTTTGCTAGTATTTTCTTGAGTAGTTCTGTATCTGTGTCTATCGGTGACATTGGCCTGTAGTTCTCCTTTCTTTACAGTGTGTTTATCTAGGTTTGGTATCAGAGTAATGCAGGTCTCATAGAATGAATTTGAAAGGTTTCCTTTTTTTCCTGTTTCTTGGAATAGTTGGGGAAGAATAGTTATTAACGCTTTAAATATTTGGTAGGATTCACCTTTGAAGACCTCTGGTTCTGGACTTTTATTTGTTGGAAGTGTTCTGACTCCTGAGTCGATATCATTGCTGATAATTGGTCTGTTCACATTCTTCATTTCTTGCTGATTCGGTTTTGGGAGGTTACATGTTTCTACAAATTTATCCATTTCTTCTAGGTTGTCCAGTTTCTTAGTAAGTTTTATAATATTCTCTTCTAATACTTTCTCTTTCTGTGGTGTCAGTTGTTATTTCTTGTCTTTCATTTCTGATTTTGTTGTTGTTTTATTTTTTTGACAACTCCCCCCCCTCATTTTTTGTTTCGTGTTTGATAAGTGTGGCTAAAGGCTTATCAATTTGGTTGATCTTTTCCAAGAACCACCTCCTGGTTTCAGTGGTTTGTTCTATTGTGTTTTTCGTCTATATTTTATTTATTTCTGCTCTAGTCCTTATTATTTCCTTCCTCCTACTGGTTTTGGCTATTGTTGTTCTTCTAGCTCCTTTAGGTGTGAGGTTGGGCTGTTCATTTGAGATTTTTCTTACTTCCTGAGGTAGGCCTGTGTTGCTATAAACTTTCCTCTTAGTGCCACTTTTGCTGCATCCCAAAGGTTTTGGACCATTGTGTTTTCATTTTCATTTGTCTCCGTGTATTTTTTAGTTTCCTCTTTGAGTAGTTGACTGACCCATTCATTGTTTAGTAGCATGTTACTTCACCTCTATGTAATTGGGTTCTTTCCAGATTTTTTTTCTTGTGGTTGATTTTGAGTTTGATAACATTGTGGTTGGAAAAGATGCATGACAGGACTTCAGTTTTTTTGAATTTGGTGAGACTTGTTTTGTGGCCTAATATGTGATCTGTTTTGGAGAATGTTGTATGTGTACTTGAAAAAAATGTGCATTTTGCTGTTTGGGGACCAATGTTGGAAGGTATCAAGTAGATCCATCCGGTCCAATACGTCCTTCAAAGCCACAGTTTCCTCATTGATCTTCTGTCTAGATGATCTATCCGTTGATGAAACGGGGGTGTTAAAGTCCCTTACTCTTATTGTATTACTCTTGATTACTTTCCTTGTTTTTAACAGCTGCTTGATGTATTTGGGTGCTCCCGTGCTGGGTGCATAAATATTTAAATTGTTATATGTTCTTGCTGATTCTTTGCTTTAGGGTCATGTAGTGTCCTCCTTTGTCTCTTCTTCCAGTCTTTGTTTTAAAGTGTGTTGTGTCTGAGATACGTATTCTTACCCTGGCCTTCTTTTCACTTCTGTTTATGTGATACATGCTTTTCCATCCCTTCACTTTCAATTTGCATCTGTCTTTAGGTCTGAAATAGGTCTCTTGGGTGCAGTATATAGATGGGTCTTACTTTTTTATCCATTCTGTCACCCTGTGTCTTTTGATTGAAGGGTTTAGTCCATTTACAGTCAAAGTAATTATTGATATGTATGTATTCATTGCCATTTTCTTATTTGTTTTATGGTTGTCTTCATAGTTCTTCTCTATTTCTTTCTTCCCTTGCTCTTTTCTCTCATGGTGCGCTTGCTTTCTTTAGGGTATACTGAGATTCCTTTCTGTTTATTTTTTGCTTATCTGTTACCAGTTTGTGATTTGTGGTTACCATTATGTTTATAGATAACATCCTATGCATTTAGCAGTGTATGTTAAATTGATGGTTGCTTAAGTTTGAACCCACTCTGTACAATTCTCCCATCCACATTTTAGGTTTATGGTATCATACTCTACATCTTTGTAGTATATGCGTCCCTTGGCTGATTTTTATAGAGCTATTTAATTCTGCTTTTGTGCTTCCTCCTTTTCTTACTCCTACTTACCGTCTTCCCTTTCCACTCAACGGGTCTCCTTTAACTTTCATTTGGGAAACTCTATCTCTCCTTCTATTCTGAGTGATAGCCTTGTTGGATGGAGTGTTCTTGGCTGTTTTCTGTTTTTGTGTTTGTTTTGTTTGTTTTGTTTTGTTTTATTCTTTCTGTCCTTTGACTAGATCGTGCCACTCTCTTCTGGCCTGCCAGGTTTCTGCTGAAGAATCTGCAGGTAGCCTTCTGGCAGACCCCTTGTAGGCAACCGTTTTCTTTTCTCTTGTTGCTTTTAACATTATTTCTTTATCACCACTTTTTTTTTCTTTTTCTTTTAGCCATTTTAATTACTAGGCTTTTCTTTGTGGACTGTCTTGGGAAGATTTTGTGAGGGGGCTCTCTGTGCCTTCTGGATCTGGATTTCTGTTTCCTTCCCCAGATTCAGGAAATTTTCAGCTCTTATTTATTCAAAGAAGTTTTCTGCCTCCTTCCCCTTCTCTTTTCCTTCTGGAATCCCTATAATGCAAATGTTACTACACTGGATGGTGTCACTGAATTCTCAAAGTCTATTTTCATTTTTCTCATTTTTTCTCACTACTTGATTGCTTTCCATCGTTCTGACGTTCAGATCACCGTTCCTTTCTTCTGCTTCCTCTAGTCTACTGTTTATTCCATCCAATGGTTTTTTGTTTTGTTCTGTTTTAGGGTTTTGGGGGGCACATTTCATGTATTCTAGTTTTACATTGATAAAAAGAAGAAAGAGGGAAATAAGGAAAATTAGGCAGTCATGGAGACAAGCTTATAACCTCCCCCTGCCCCCCCAAATCCTACCATATATCTGACCATAGCAGAATGTCAGTTGCTGGTTGGGTTCCAGGCAGAATGTTGAGGTGTTGCCTAGCGTGTGTTGTGACTGCTGGGTGCGCGGTGACCAGGAATTGCCCTGTGGTAGAGCAGTACCATGGAGGTGCTGCCGACCTCTCTGGAGCATGGCTTCGAGCTGACCCTTGGGAGGTTGGGCGAGATGATGGTGAAGCTGCTGCCAAGCGACCCGAGTGCGACCCTTCTTCTCCACAACCTCCAGTGGGAGACACTGGTGCGTCTGCCTGTCATTGGCTTATTGGTGGGCCTCTTATCTACATTCAGACTTGTTCAGTCTGTTCGAAGTCACCTTTATGAAAGCTGTGAAAAGCAGCTGGCAGAAGCAGTGGCTGCAGGGATTGAGGAGAAATGCCAACTTATTGACAAGCTTTTTGTAGCTAAGGAGGAGCATGTCGGAATTGAGTCATCACTAGAAAACGCCAGACAAGAGAAAGAGTCATTCAATATACCCAGACTTGCTGACTCTTACAGAAAGGCGAAGAGGACCAACATGATGCTGATGGAGGAACTAAATTCTCTGACTCAAGAACTGAAGAGAGAGAGCGCCAAAAGATCAAAACAAGAACAGGTGATGGAGATGCAAAGAGACCTCCAGCAGCTGGAAGAGATTGTGAGATTCACTACAACCCAAGGAGCTTTTCCTCACCTGCATGGAGACCAAGAGTCAGGCCCTGTTGGTCCCCTCCTGAGGAGTGGGCCGGGGTATTAAGGAAGTGCTCTTCCCTGCCCTCCACTCAGGCCTCCCACCTGCCAGGCTTTGTTCCTCCACCTGAACTGCTGTCTGAGGGTCATGGTGGCCAGTGGGTGCAAGGATTGTCCTCCCTGGACTGACTTCTTCCATCTTCACTTGCTAGACATAGCAGACAGCTCCTGCATGTTTGACTCCCCCCATGTCTAAACATTATTGCACTTCCTGGACCATGCCAAGGAGTATGGGAGTTTCTTTGTCTTCACAGAAGTTTGGACTTTCTTTCAGGAGCACTGAAGACATACTATACTTAAAAGCTCATCTTTTACTTTGATCGACTCTTCATATTTCTCAAGATAGTATATTGCAAATGCTATTTACAGTATTCTTATATGTGGACTATTTTTATTTATTCTGTATATAATATTGTATTATAACTTACAAATACAGGTAATGTAGCAATAAAGACTTTTAATTGTCAACAGCAGTATCTCTTGGTTTTGGTTTTGCAACATTCATAAGTCCTACTTAAAAGCACCTCCCCCCAGGTATGTATTTTTTTAATTTAAATTCAGTTAGCCAACTTACAGTACATTGCTAGCTTCAGATGTAGTGTTCAATATTTATTAGTGGCATATAACACCCAGTGCTCATCACATCACCTGGCCTCCTTAATGCCCATCACCCAATTACCCCCTCCCCCCACCCACCGCCTCTCCAGCAACAAAAGAGAGCTATCCTATGACCCAGAAATTGCACTATTAGGTATTTACTGCAAAGATACAGATGTCCAATTTTTACGGATAAAGGTGTGTGTTAAGTCTTGGGTTGGCCATTTCCATGCTCTGTGCCCTCTGGTAAATTATTTCATCTCTCTGGGTCCCTGTGGGCCTTCTCAGTTCTCAAGTTCTCTACCTTTATTGTGGGAGGAAGCAGAGCAGAGGCAGCATTGAAAGACAGACCCGGAATGACAAGGGCATTATTGTCCTCTCAGATTTCGGGGGCACTTCCCTTTGGTCCCATTGCACATTCCTGTGAGGAAGTTGGTTTTCTCCATATTTTTCTGAGCAGGAGGTAGGTAGTGTCCAGGAGAAGTCTGGATCTTTGGACCACCGCAGGAGCTCTGAGTTTTTCTTGGAGGCTGAAAGAGTTCCTCGTGATAGGTAAATCCCCTGACATACTTCCTTTGAATATTTCGAGGTTTGGGGCTCTTGTGGCTGATGAGTAAGTGTGGAGACTGAAGCGCCTGGGCCCCTTCCCAGATGTTCTCTGAGATGTGTGGCTAGAAGGACATGCTGAAGGTTCGGGTTTAGGGGGCAGTGTGTGCTGCTGGGCCGGGCAAGCCAGAGGTCACCACTGAACTGTGCCTGTTGTTGGTGATGAGGTATGGTCCACCTAGTACCCCATATATTTTTCCAGGGTCTTGTCCCACCACCTCTGCCCGGCATAAGGAAAAGGAGAACCAGATGTTTGTCTTACAGAATAGAGTTCACTCCTATTCACTTTCTCTTCCCTTTTCATATAGACTTAAAAAAAGGGGGGGGGTTCTGAACTTGGTTGGCTTCCAGCTGTTTACCTAGGAGACAGCCAGTGCTGTCCCCCAGCCCCTTGCTTTGCGGTGCAGTTGTTGGTGATTCTCTGGTGCAGGGCTTCGTAATGGTGCTCCTGAGGCAGCTCTTCGGGCTGGTGGCTTCATTTTTCCAGTGTTATTTTCCCCTATTTGCCAGGATCTCTGAGGAGACGTTAACATTTTCTTCTTCTTTTGGGTCTTCTAGAAACAAAGCACAGAAATGTACCTATTTAAAAAAAAATTTTTTTTCTCTGTTGTTGACTTGCTTTTGCCAGAAGATAAGGTAGCATTTGCTCTATACAGTGAAAAATTTGGGGACCTTATTTCAAAGTCTAAGTCCCTAAGATAGTGAGTGGGAATTATAAGGAGCTCTGGTTATGTTCACGCAATGGGAGTCTGAATTAAATTGAGTAGAGCAGTAATGAAACACTAAATGTACATGGTCAACATACATGTATCAGTCATGTTTTCAAACTTCTTGTGGGAGCTGGAGTTGTGGTGATAATAATGACGATGTGTTGATAACAAAAACAGTAACGTTAGTGTTTGTTGAGTACTTACCATGTGTTAGATAGTGTGCTCATTTAAACACTGTGGTACGTGTGAATTTCGTTTTGCAGAATGAAAAACTGAGGCTCAGATTAAGTCACTTGCTTAGGGTCACCTAGAAGTAGGACACAGGTGAGCCCACAGTCCCCACTTCAATCTCCAGGCACATTACAAGAAAGTCTGGGTGTTTATAGCTTCAAATTTTGAGATACCTGAAGAAATGGTATTGATAAATAGAAGAAGAAAAATTTGTTCTTTGTCTCCATTATGTTTCTTTGGACTGAATGTAACTTATGTAACGAATATATCTAAACTAAAAGAACACTAAAAGGCATCTCTCCAGAGACAATTTATAAATGGTCAGTGAACACCTGAAATGATGTTCAGCATCACTGATTGTTAGGAAAAATGTGTATTAAACCATAATGAGATATCATTTCATACCAACAAGAATGGCTAAGATAAAAAGCCAGGCAATGGCGAGTATTGGTAAGGTTGCGGGGAAATTTGAGCCCTCATACCCTGCTGTTGGGATTGCTGAATGGTGCAGCCACTTTGCTAACAGTTTGGCACTTCCTCAAAATACTGAACATAGAATCACCGTATACCGTATGATCCAGTAGTCCACTCCTAGACCAAAAAGAAATGGGATACCTACGTCCAGACAAAAATGTGTGCAGGTGATTTGCCTTTTTATTATTGCATTGCAAGATTTTTTTTTTTTTAAATACAGTTTGGGTACAAGTCCCTTGTCAGGTGTATGATCTGCTGTTACCTCCTCCCATTCTGTGAATTATCTTTTCATTTTATTAATGGTGTCTTTTGGTGCACTAAAGTTTTTAATTATGATGAAGTCTTATTTATCTATTTTTTTCACTTGTTCTTTGGTTCTGCCCGTTTTTGAAGTGCTAAAAATATTAGCTTATTTTCTATTCCAGGCCAATCGATTGCTATAATACACAAGAAGAGCTGGCTGTGAGTAATTGAATAATCCATGTCCTTTGTTAGAGAAGAATAACAAGCCCAACAACTCTGAGGTTCAGTGATATTGATGGTTTTCCTTCCTTACCTTTGTGTTGCCCCCTCCCAGGCACTTATCATGCTGTTGTGCGTATAACAGAGGCTCAAAAAATACTTATTGACTTGGGGTGCCTGGGTGGCTCAGTTGGTTGAGCTTCTGCCTGTTGGTTTTGGTTGAGGTCATGACCTTATGGGTTGTGAGATCTGCTGGGAGTGGGCTCTGCTGAAGCTCTGTGCTCAGTGGGGAGTCTGCTTGAGGATTCTCTCCCTCTGTCCTTCCCCGCCGTTCACGTGCACATGTGCTCTCTCTCTCACCCTCAAACAAATAAATACATCTTTTTTAAAAAAATACCTGTTGATTAAATCTGGAAAAGAAAATTGATCTTTGCTGAAGACCTAAGCTGTATTTTGTTTGGGCTTTAAAAATAGGTCAGAGTTCAAATCTTGGCTCATTTGTTATGTGGCTTTTCCTAAGCACTCAGCCTTCTTGAACCTCAGTTTCTGTACCAGTAAAAGAGGCATAGTAATGTTTTCCTTGGAGGATTGTTGTAAAGATTGCATATAGAAACCTACGTACATGGAGAGATTCCACAAATGGCAGTTACTGTTTATATCAGTTAATTGAATTTATATCTCAGTTTCTCCATTTAGTAAGATGGGAGTGATGCTTGTCTTTTAGCCATCTCAGTAGTATACATAGAGATTCATGAGATATTAGACTTGGTTCTTCCTTGCTTCCTTTGATAAGTCAAATAGTCCATTTCCTGGAACCTCTGGAGAACCTTCCTTGGTCCCTGACCATCTCCATTTTTGTGGAATTCAGGTCAGTGGGACATTAGTTGTATAAGCTAGTTGTACTGCCTAATACAGTAGCCACAGGCCACCTGTGGTTATTTAAGTTAAAATGAATTAAAATAAAAATTTTAGTTCCTCAGTTGTACTCATTATGTTTCAAGTGCTGAGTAGCCATGTGACTAGTGGCTACCATATCGAACACTGTTTGTTCAGAGCATTCTGATTGTCACTGAAAGTTCAGTTGGACAGTGCTGGAGCAAAATGTTTGGACAATTTTATGTGACTTTCTGTTCAACTGCAGAGCCTGTGAAGTGAGGGTTTCCTGTAACCTCCGCTAAGCAGCCCCTTCCCAGCACCTCTTCTTTTCCACTTAGGGCATGTCAGGCTCAAGATCCTGAGTGGTTTAGAATCCTGGGAAGCAGGGAATTACAGCACCCAGGATGGTTTTATTCTGTGTCCTGTTGTTATTTCAGATATTTCAGCTTCCTTTCTGCCGATCCTGTGTCTTCCTAGTAAGTTTCTTCATCAGGAAGGCCAGCAGGGGGCCATTTGGGGCAGTTGTGGTTGTGTGAATACTGTTGTGACCCGAGGGAAGGAAAGACACTTCCCCATATCCCTACTTTTCTGTGATGTATCAGGTACTAGGGAAAAAAAGGAAACCTATATTACAAACGGATATTTAGGATTCTGGATTTTTTTCCAGTTATAGAATTAAGATAATGTTTAGAGATTGGAGTGTTTACAGATGGTTTGACAAGGAACCCCTGAACATTCCTCTCTGTGACCGCATTAAACTGACATCAGTAGATGTCTTCCTGATGACTTCGGACATATTCTGATCGGATTGCAGTGTATGTGCATTCTTCTCCTTGACTTAAAAAAACAGTAGGAGAAGGGCGCCTGGGTGGCTCAGTCAGTTCAGCGTCCGACTCTTGATTTTGGCTCTGGTCTTGATCTCAGAGTCGTGAGACCAAGCCCCGCATCAGTCTCCGTGCTCAGTGAGGAATCTGCTTGAGATTCTCTCTCTCCTTCCCCCTCTGCCCCTCCCCACTGCTCATGCTCACATACTTTCTCTTGCTCTCTCTCAAATAAATCAAAATCTTAAAAAAAGTTGGAGAATTAAATTCCTTTTGTTAACAGGTTTGCTCTTACATCTTCCTTTCTGTCATCCTGCAGATCTTCCGAAATCATGCTTCCCATAGGCCATTCCTAGAGCTTATGGGTGCCTTCCCCGATGGGTCCTGAGGGTAGTTTCTTTTTTGACTTGATCCAGGGCGTAAAATCGTGCATTGAACGAGGGGCTATGGGTCTGCATAGGGTTCACATTCTTTTCCATCTGCGTTCAAGGAAGTGTTGACTTAGCTGTTCATTCACTCTGACTCCTGCAGATCAGGTGAATGAACCCAGTCATTCCTCGATGGAAAGAAGTGATTAATTTTAGACTGTCGGCATTTCCAAAAGCTGGATTCTAGTAATATGCCCTGGGAAAGGTTAAGTTTTCAAACAATAAGTGAAGCACAGCTAAATGGGTTTCTTCCTGGAAGAAGCTCAGGACCTTGAATAGGTTGGTGGGCACTGTGGCTTTCTAGGCAGGGACACTTACCTGACCCTAGAACCCTTGTATGGGGACCCGTGGTCTGCAGGACACCCATGAGGAATTGCTAGACTGAAGGACGGCGTCTGAGAAACAGGAAAACAGCCGCTGTGGGAGAGTGCAAGTGGAGCAACCTTGTGCATACTTCTGCTTTTCGTTTCTCAGTTGTTTCTCAGTTTTTGTTTCTCAGTGATTATTTTTAACCCAGATGTTGGTCATCTGAAGCTTTCATAAACTCACAGGCCCGTATCAGATAAAGACGCCCCAAATCTTACGGAATCAAGAACATCATCTGGCCTGAAGAGAAGGTAAAGATTGCTGTCTGCTTTTTTTTTTTTTTTTTTTTTGAAGGAACCTTTTAGTGAAGCTGCTACTCTGCTAATTCAGTTCTTTCTGGCATACATTTAGGGTCTACTAAATAAATATTCCTGCTTCTAGGTACAATCACATTCTAAGAAGTAAGCAATTTATGGGCAATTCTTGTATGATGAGAATCTGCTAATGGTTTTTAGAAGATATCTGATGCTCTGAGGACGAATTTTGTTGTCAGGCCATGGATCACATGTGTGTCTTGCTTCTGTTAATACTTTGCTGGGCAGAGTAACTCAATGAACTTCTGTTTAACATGGTCTAATAGTGTTAGCCAGGATAGTGTCTGATAACAACAGCAACAATAATAGCTAACATTTTGTAAGTAGCCACCATCTGCCAGGCCCTTTTCTAAGCATTATAAATGTGTTAGCTCATTTAATCTTCACAAAAATGCAGTGAGGTAGCTGTTATTTTTCCCGCTTTAAAATGGGAAAATACTGTAGGCACTTTATAATAGTGAAGGCTAGAATTAATTATTGGGTCTGTGTTCAGACCAGTGAATAACAAAGCATATTTTATAGTACATTTTCCTTAATTTCGAGACAGTGCTGATTTTCATAAAATCCCAAATCGTATGTAGCACATAATTGATTTTGCAATTAATTTATTCTTAAGAGAGTGATCATACATTTTATAACTTATAATTGGGAATTTTTAGATGTCAGTAGATGCTATAAAAATGGAATTTACTTAACATTTTTTCAACAGCCTACTCTTGGGCCAGTTTCTGTGTTTGATGTTAGGAATGCAGAGATGACTGAGCCCCCATCTCTGTCCTCCCGGAGATGTCATCACGTGGGGAGGTCATGTAATCCTCCAAACAGTTGTCATTTCTTAGGCTCTGACATGGAAAGTGGCTTCTTGCAGTTTATTTTAAAAAGTCATAGAGAAAAGATTTGTAGGCTGCCGTGGGACAAGAAGCTGGGGAGAAGCCATAGGTCTTAGATGATTTTTTTCCCCAGCTTTATTGAGATATTATTGACATATAACATATGTAAATTTAAGGTGTACAGTGTGATAATTTGATATGTGTATATATTGCAAAATGATTACCAAAATAAGGTTAGTTAACACCCCCATCCCCTCACACAGTTACTTTTGTGTGTGTGTGTGGTGTTAACATTTAAGATCTACTCTCAACAACTTTCAAGTATATAATATGGTACTGTTAGATATAGTCACCGTTGTACTTTAGATCCCCCAAATTTATTCATCTTATAGCTGGACGTTTGTGCCCTCTGAGCAACCCTCCCCAACTCCCCAGCCTCTGGCAACCACCATTCTACTCTCTTCTCCTATGGCTTTGGCTTTTCAGAATTCCACATGTAAGTGAGAACACAGTTGGTCTTTCTCTATCTGACTTATTTCTCATACCGTGATGGATCCCTCAAATGACTTTTGCGTTGTTCTCCACCCTTTGCTTGATTTCACCCAAAGCGGTCAGTTTCGGGGTGTAGCATCATGCTGCTCTTGAACTCAGGCTTCTAGATGCTGGGGGCGGGGCGGTGGGGAGGGATTATCAATTAGAGAGAATCCCATGCTGTGAAAGGAATACCAAACTGTTCCTAATGCAAATGAAGAGAAGAAAGCCTAGGTGTGGGGGGAATGCTCCTATGATGAAAAATGAGGCCCTGGCCGCAAAGCCCTTGCTTTCCTTGGCTGAATCAGCTTTAAAGGAAAAGGGGGGTGGGGAGGGAGGATAAGAAGGGGGAGGAAGCAGAGTCTCCCTGGGAAACTCTATACAAAGATGCATTTCAAATTGGTAGGCAGGGCTCTGGGCTCTTAGAGAAGCCAAATCTAGCAGCCAACCCAGACCCTTACTATGATCTGGAACATGCTTCCCCTGCCCTACAAATCTGCTTTGCTGCTTGGTGTGCCGTGGTAATGAAATATTTGTCTGTTGGGTTGTATGATTTCACAGGTAATCATGCTCTTTTGATAAAAATGATTGGCTGAAAGGAGTGTTGGGAAGCTTTTGTTTTTCTTTTCTTTCTTTTCTTTTAAAGATGTATTTATTTCAGAGAGACTGAGGGAGGGGCATGAGCAGGAGGGGCAGAGGGAGAGGGAATCCCAAGCAGACTCCACGCTGAGCATGGAGCCTGACGCAGGGGCTCAATCCCACGGTCATGAGATCACAACCTAAGCCAAAACCAAGAGTTGGACGCTTAACTGACTGTGCCACCCAGGTGCCCCTTTTGTTTCTCATTAGTGTATATTGAATACTTTATACATGCCAGGTGTTGCTCTAAGCATTTATTTTCATGTCCTTGACTCATCCAAGTCTCTTCATAGCCCCCTGAGGTGTGCATTACTGTCCCCACTTACGAGACCAGGAAACACACTCAGAGAGTTTGAATGACTTGTCCAGCCAAGATGCACATCAGGAAGTCAGCTTTTGGGGGACAGTGGTTTTAGCTTCTGCCTCAGGCAGGAATCTAGTTAAATCATCCCAGGAAGACAGAGATCTTTTTTTGAGAAAAAAATAAATGAAAAACTTAGCTATAAGCTCTAATTAAACAAAGAAACAAAACATCATCTTTATTGTTTTAAATATTTTGTGATTGTCTCTGAACATGACCAAGAGACTTTGAGACATGTTTGGCTCCTGGGTTTCTGGCCTGGATATTAAGGTGATGAGAAGCCACCAGAGACCTAAGGAATTAACTTGCATGGTTTTTACCATTAGGTCAGGAGACTTGGCATGAATAATATGTGATATAATAACATAGTGCCAAATCAGAGGGGCCTGGAGTGACTCAAGGTAAGAGCAATACACCCCTTCCTGCTTCTGCCCTCCCCGCGCATCAGTGAACCATCACTTTTCCTATCAGAATGTAAACTGGGCTTTTTGTCTGTTTGTGTCCTCAGTGCCTGGCACATAAAAGCTAGTCAGGATTTGTTGGGAAATGAATAAATGAGGGTATAAATCTCCTATAGTTAAATATTTTGGCTTTCTGGGTAGCAACATGGGAGTTTCTATCCTGTGGTAACAGCAGTGACAGACACAGGCTCTCCAACCAAAATGCACAACCCCAAGTTGTTTGAAGACAAGGTCCTCACTGCCCACCCTCGCCCCAGCCACCATTCTAGGCATGTGAGCTACCCTCCCCACAGCTCTGTGGGGCTGAAGAATGGGGGCGGTAGCGGGTTCACCCACACTGCTCACTTAGGAAAGGTCAGCAACCTCTGTTTCATCAAGCGTGCCCTACTTGTCAGAAGTGTCCATCAGGTTCCAGAGGTCTCAGATAGTTGGTTCCAGTCACTCCTTCCACCTTGGTGGAGGGATGGCTCCTAGAGCTTCCTGCTGTGCCAATTTGCATGAGGTCACTCCTGAAAAAGCCTTGTTTTTAAGTGGGAAAAACCTGGCCTGTGTGGCAGAGGGGGCATCCGCAGGGAAGAGGGGCATCAGCCAGAAGTTCCCTTCCTTCAGCATCTCCTGAGTAACTTTTGGGGTTCCTGCCCTCAAGGAGCTCACTGGAGGGGGCTAGAGGCATGTAAAATGGAAAACTTACAGTTCCACAGAAATGCTGGAAATGCTATAGTAGAAGTAAGAGCAAAATGCCCGGGGACAGAGAGGGCGGTGTTCAGGAGTCTTGTGGAAACTTGATGAATAAGGGAAAGCTTGATTTGGCCAGGACTGTCAAAGTGCTTTGTAAGCTGAGGGTCCAGACAGAGGGTAGCAAACGCAGATGCCTTCACTTTCAGCTTCCTTTAGGGCACGCCTCCTCTCGCTGTCCCTCCACTTCCTCACATCTTGGTCATGCCTGGAACTCACTCCAGTCACACTGGCAACCACACTGTCAACCTCACTGTCTTTGAAACTGCTCGGGTTTGCTTCCTTGTTGCATCTCGTAAGCCTTCCCAGCCACCCTGTTCAAGGCGGCACATCTTCGTCTATCCTCTCACCTTGCTTTATTTTCATTCATAGCTGTGGCTCCCTCTGGCATTATGTTTACGAATGGACAAGTGATGTTTATTTAAAGCAGGTATTCATTTATTCAGCTGATACTGATTGAAGCACCACCATGTGTCAGGCACGGCTCTAGACTCTGGGATAAATGGACAAGACAGTCCCTGATTTCATAGTTTACATTCTAGTGTGGAGAGACAGACCAAAACCAAATGAACAAGTAGGATAAATTCTGGGAGTGGTAAGTATATGAAGAAAATAAAATAGGGCAAGTGCGTAGAGTGACTAATGCCTGGGGGAGAGCCACCTTCAATTGGGTGGTCAGGAAAGACCTCTCTGTGGAGGGAGTACTTGGACTGAGATTTGAATGGTGAGAAAAAGCCAGCTGTTATGGGTTGAATTGTGTCACCTAAAAAAATCATGCTGAAGTTCTAGCCCCCAGTACCTCAGAATGTGGCTTTATTTGGGTATAGGGTCATGGCAGATGAAGCTAGTTAAGATGAGTTCATAGTGGAGTACAGTAGGCCTGTAATCCAATGTGAGTGGTACCCTTATTAAAAAGAAATTTAGGGGCGCCTCGCTGGCTCAGTGGAAAGATCATAGGACTCTTGATCTCGGGAGTTCAAGCCTCACATTTGGTGTCAAGATTACTAACAAAAAAATGAAATTTAGAGACAGTAGACAGAAAGATTGCCACAAGATAGAGATCTACAAGCCGATGGATATCAGACTGTCAGCAAACAACTGGAAGCTAGGAGAGAGGATGGAACAGATTCTCTGTCTCAGGCCTCAAAAGGAACCATCCTCACTGACACTGTGACCTTGAACTTGTAGCTTTCAGAAATTTGAGACAGGGGCACCTGGGTGGCTCAGTCAGTTAAGCATCTGACTCTTGGTTTTGGTTCGGGTCTTGATCTGGGGTCATGGGATTGAGCCCCAGGTTGGGCTCCATGCTGGGCGTGGAGACTGCCTAAGATTCTGTCTCTCCCTCAGCCCCTCCACTTATCCGCTTTCCGCTTGCACATGCTCTCGCTCTCTAAAAAAAATAGTACATTGGTAAGTGTGGAATATATAGCTCCCTCTTGATTTATCTGTACAATAACTCTATTTAAAAAGGAAATAAGTTTGACACTGGTCTGAATGCTGAAGTAATCCTTTCAGATTCATACTTTTTCTAGGTAGTGTCTTTTTTTTAAACTGAGGTATAATTAACATAGTGTATTAGCTTCGGGTGTATGATATAATGATTTAACGTTTCTGTACATTATTCAGTGCTCATGAAGTTAAGTGTTCTCTTAATCCCCTTTATCTATTTCACCCCTCCCCCTACCCATCTACCCTTTGGAAACCACCAGTTTGTTCTCTGTATTTGAGTCTATTTTTTGTTTGTCTCTTTTTTTCTTTGTTTTGTTTCTCAAATTCCACACATGAGTGAAATCATATGGTATTTGTCTTTCTTTGATTTATTTCACTTAGCATTATGTTCTTTAGATCCATCATGTTGTTGCAAATAACAAGATCTCATTCTTTTTTGTGGCTGAGTAATATTCCGTTGTATATACATCCACCTCTTTATCTATTCATCCATGGATGGATACTTGGCTACTGTAAATCATGCTGCAGTAAACATGGGGCTGCATATATCTTTTTGAATCAGTGTTTTCATCTTCTTTGGGTAAATACCCAGTAGTGGAATTATTGGATCATATGGTAATTCTGTTTTTAACTTAATGAGGAACCTCCATACTAAGTTTTCCACAGTGGCCTGCACAAATTTGCACTCCCACCAACAGTGCACTGAGGGCTCCTTTTTCTCTACATTCTCCCCAACACTTGTTATTTCTTGTGTGTTTTTAATTTGAGCCATTCTGACAGGTGTGAGGTGATATGTCATTGTGGGTTTTTTTTTTTTTTTTGGTGTTTTGTTTTGTTTTGCATTTCCCTGGTGATGAGTGATGTGGAACTTTTTTTCATGTGACTGTTGGCCATCTGTGTGTCTTCTTTGGAAAAATGTATATTCGGGTCATTATGCCCATTTTTTAATTGGGTTATTCATTTTTTGGATGTTGAGTTGTATAAGTTCTTCATATATTTTGGATATTAATCCCTTATTGGATATATCATTTGCAAATAACTTTTTCTTATCATTCCTCTTTTCTTCCTGTCCTCTACCTTCCTTTCTGCATATGAAAATAACACACTGATCCTAATTCATATACTTTTAAAGTGTTATTTTATAGATACCATATTTCCTGTTATTTGGGAAGAACTGGTTCATTTACCTATTGACCAGTTCTTTGCCCCCTCAAGAATTTTGTCTTTAAAATCCACATTCATATATCTTATTAGGACATCTAAAGTGATTTGATTTGTTTATTTTTACTGTAAAATGGATGCATTTTCTTTTTGGGGGATGCATTTTCATTAGGCATAAACTGAAGAGGGGAGTATTCTACTGAAGCTGATAGGACTTCAGTTTGGGATCTATAAGGTCTTTGAGAGCTAAAGTCTTCAGATGAAGTCTGAAGATTAAAAATAATAGTAATAGTTGGTATGTGTTGAGTGCTTCCTGTTTGCCAAGCACTGAGCTGAGCATGTGATGTGAAGCATTTCATTCGTCCTCACAGATATCTTGCTAGATGTCTAATTCACTCATTCTGCAGGTGAGGAAACCAAAGATCAGGGAAGCCTAGTATGTCAGCAAAGTTCTAGATAGTAGGTTGGTGGACCTGTGATTTAGACCCAGTCTATTTCATGGTAGCGTTTGAGCTTTGACACTTACTTGGTGACCATCATTTGCCATTACAGAGTCCTTATGTGTGAAAGACAGATTTCAGGTTTGAAAAACCAAAACAAAAAAACAAAGAAAGGAAAAAAAGAAAGAAAAGAAAAATTAGTGTAACCTGTTACAGATAAATAGCATTATAGTCTGTTGATATGTAAATACAGTTTCAAGATTACTATAGGACTCCTAGTTCCCCAATTTTACCTAAAAAAATGTGTGAGTGTGGGGCGCCTGGGAGGCTCAGTGGGTTAAGCATCTAACTCTTGATCTCAGCTCAGGTCTTACTTTCGGGTCGTGAGTTGAAGCCCTGTGTTGGGTAGAACCTACTTACATATTTGAGTGTATGATGTCATACGTGTGTTCAAAGTCAATCTACATATGACAACAACACACTAATCCTACTTCAGATACTTTTAAAACGTTATTTAAAAAAAAATAAAATGGCATTTTAAAGATAGTTATATTTCTTTTTTATTATTTGGGACCCTGAACTCTGACTGGGAGTCACAATATACAATTCTCCTTGAATCCCAAAGTAACTACTGTTTTTAGAAGAGAGGGGAAAAAAATCTAGCATCTGTCTGCAAGAGGCATTTCTTCATTTTCCTCTCTCTCACCGTGCGCTCTCTGGTGTGTGCAGACTGACAAAAGACAGATTAACAAGAGAAAAACAGAAGTTTGTTAACCTGTGCATTATGCATACATGTGGGAGCCTCTAGATAAGTAACTGAAAGAGGTGCTGAGAACTTGGGGTACCACCTTAACCAAAGAAGAGTACATTTTTAGGGAGGCAGCAAGACAAAAGGTTCTTGAGCTTCTGGGGTGGCAAATTATGGGAAGGCAGATATGTGGGGGAACTAATGGTAGATAAGGGTTAGTTTTAGCAAGGATTGTTTTCTGTTGGTTTTTTTTTTTTTTTTTTTTAAGATTTTATTTATTTATTTGACAGAGAGGGAGAGAGAGAGTCAGGTTCCCTTCTGAGCAAGGAGGCCAATGCAAGAGATGCAGGACCCTGGAATCATGGCCTGAGCTGAAGGCAGATGCTTAATGGTCTGAGCCACCCAGGCGTCCTAGTTTTAGCAAGGATTGTTACATAGATTCCCTTGGTACCTTCTCTGGGCTGATGAGGGTCTAGTGTCTCTGGTGATTAACTTCTGTTCTTCCTGGTAGAGAGAGGATGAGGGGACACCTTTACAAATTTAGGTCCTGCTTTTAGGCAAATAGGGGGAAAGCAGGGATTTTTTTGTTTTTGTTTTTGTTTTCTGTATCTGCTTCTCAATTGTCTTCAGCTCAAAAATAATCCTTATTTTAAAGTAGCATGTTTTGGGGTGGCATATTCTGCTACCCTTTACAAGCTGTGCATGGATGATTATAGGACAAAGCATTTTTTCCACAAAGAATGCCTACTATGCTGTATGTACCGTTCTAGGTGTTGGAGATACATCAGTGAACAAGACAGACAAGCCCTTCTCCCTCCCTGGAGCTTACATTCTAGCTGGGAAATATAGAGAGTAATGAAATACAGGAATATAGTATTTATCACATGGTAGGCTTTTATGAAGAAAAACAAAGCAGGGAGAGGGAAAGAGAGTGCCCTGAGGGGCAGATTGCAATTTAAAATAGAATGATCTGATCAGAAAAAGGCCTCACTGGAAAGAAGATATTTGAACAAATTCTTGAGGAAGTGAGCCTGTGGGATCCTTGCTGGGGGGCGGGAGCGGGGGTGGGGGGCGATGATGTTCTAAGTAGCAAGAATGGTGAGAGTATAAGCTAGGCTGGCTAGAGTGCCTGGGGGTACATGGGGGTGGGAAGAGATCAGAGAGAGAACTGGGGAGTGAGTAGGTGTAAGTCCAGGAAGGACTGGTAAACTATTAAAAAAAAAAGATTTAATTTATTTGTTTGAGAGGGAGAGCACATGCATGAATGGGGGGGGGAAGGGTGGAACAGACTCCCCGCTGAGCGGGGAGCCGGATGCAGGGCTCCATCCCAGGACCCCGGGATCAAGACCTGAGCAGAAGGCAGAGGCTTAACCGACTGAGCCACCCAGGCGCCCGACTGGTAAACTATTGTAAAGACCTTGGCTTTAACCTTTGATGAGGTGGGAGTCAAAGATCCCCTAGTCTGAGCGCCCAAAAGGGCCGAGTGCGGTGTGTCCATTCACTGCAGTGGCCCTTTATTGAGGGAATGTAGGAGCTCATCTGGGCACATCCTAGCAGCGATGCTGAACAGGCAGCTGAATATACAAGCCTGGAGTTCTGGGATGGAGATGCACATTTGGGGATCCTCAGCATGTGGATTGCATTCAAATCTGGGAAATCAGACGAGAGTGTGAAGAGAATTAACGGGGACAAAGAGGTCTGGGACTAACTCTGGGGCACTGCGCTAGCTAGGGCCAAGCAGAGGAGACTTGGAAGGAGCAGCCAGTGATGGGAAAATTTAGGAGAGAGTAGTTTCTTAGAGGTCAGTGAAGAAAAGGTTTCAGTGAGTAGTGTGCTCTATCAGACGCTGCTGACTAGTCAGTTAAGATGACCAACAGTTGGCCGCTGGGTTTAGCAGTGGCCGCTGGAGGTCATTGTTGCAATTACATTGGAGGCCGACTGCAGCCAATGCCTCCTGTCAGGGCTCTTCTCAAAGTTGACATGACGTGCTGCTCAGTTGTCCACTCTGTACAGTTGAACTTTTTCTGCTCTACTATCCCTGCAAAATCATTTCTGCATATGTGTCTGTGGACTTGATGTGCAGTTGTAGAGCCGAGGTATGTTCTAGCCCAGCCGCCTCATCATACGGCTGAGGAGAACCCAGCTTGGACAGGCCAAGCAGTGTAAGCAGGTTTGCTCGTGGTAGAACCAGGACAACCCCAGGCTTCCAAGTGCCAGGCTTACTGTTCTGTCTGCCACACCTGGCCTGCTCTGCTTAAGGTGCCAGAGTCCTAGTGATGCAGGATCCAGGAGCCCGACAGTCAAGAGGGAATTCTTGAGACGTTTTACAGAGCGGAAAGGTATTTTTATTACAGCTCGGGGACCGAACTCGTGGGCAGAAGGACCTGCATTGTGATTGTGAGGAGTGACTGATTATGAAGGGCTTTCTAGACTATGGAGGTGAAGGTGACGTTAGGAATTGAGTCTATGGGTTTCTGGAGATCTGGCTAATTATTAAGATTATGTTTCTTGTAAATCATTAAGACAGTTAGAAACTAGAGTAGAGTTTCATGTCCTATGTGACTGTGATCTTTATCAGTTGACCATTTGTTTTTCTCTTGCCTTTGTTCTTAGGCAGTTACTAGTGCCTGAGGAATGTGATGTGATGTGTGTGTGTGTGTGTGTGTGTGTGTGTGTATTTGTGAGATGTCAGCTTGTGTTTTGCCCTCAGCTTGGCTTTCGCTCTCTCAACAATAGGAGGTTAGTTCCAGCACACGGAGAGAGATCCTTCCTGGTCCCTCTAATTCTGACTGTTCTCTCTCTCATAAACTTGTTGAGCTGGGTGCAGGAGTATGCCCCAGAATGTCCTGGGATTCTTCAACATTGAGCTTGAGTTTCCAGTTCTTGTGCTCACTAGCTGTGTGAGTCTGGGCAGATTAGTTCATGTCAGTGAGCCTCAGTTTCTCCATCTGCAAAATGGGGATAGTCATGACACCTCATAGAGTCGTGAGAATTAAACTGTCACTCGCCTGCCAGGTGCTTTGCACAGTGCCCTTACGTAACAGCTTCCACACAGGGTGGTTCGTGCAATTATTAGGAAATCAGAACTTTAGTTTCCAGGACGCCACTCTTGTTAAAACCATCTTCTAAAAGATTTTTAATTGATGCCATTGCCTGGGGTTTATTTACAAAACAGATTGAGTAGAGTTACACCCACAAATCTGTTAAGATTTTCCCCGAAAGAAGTTACCAGATGTCTTGTTTGTTTTTTTTAACCCCCTAGTTGGTGCTACTGGGGGAAGAGTCCATTAAAACAACCTAAAACAGTGTACTGCACACTCACAGCAGATACGAAACTTGTTCCCCCTTTCTCAGCACCGTCAGGTTCCAGCTCCGCGGCTGCCATCACTCCTGCAGGGCGATAGCAACAGGAGCTTCTGATGTGGCTGGTGTCCCTCAGACCCTCTGTGCCCGCCTTCAGGGCGCTCATGGGTTACTCCCCCTGCTCAGAATGGCTTGGTGCTGTTAGGAATCAGGCAGAGTTTTTCAAATAAACCTGTTCCAACTCTTTTCAAGATATACATAAAAAAAATAATTCATAGGGCCGATTAAGTAGTAATGTGTGTTTATAGATTTGCCTTTCTCAAATCAGCGTCTGGTTAAAAAAAATTACTGACCAACCCGAACCTTTAGTAAGAGCAGCAAAGCATTTCTTAATTCCAGTTCTTTTTCCTTTTTTTTTTTTTTTAATTTTTGTCGGTGAACTGTTTTCCTGATTCTGTGTACGTGTGTGTGTATAGAGCAGAACTTGAGAGAAAAGAGGGCTGGGAGCGGAGTGTAAAGTGTGAATTATAGAATATTTTTCAGATTTATTGCAGTTGTATTTCTTTAAACACATACAGGGACTTGAACTCACTCCAGACTGTTTTCACTCTTATTATTAGAATGGGACCTGATGCAGTGAATAGAAAAGATAAATGTGTTAAATGGTAATTAGTAGCATTTATTTACATTCATGAAGTAAATACTGGAATTCCAATTATGTGTCAGATGCTGTGCTCAGCATGGGCCGATAAATAATAACTCAGGCTAACCTCTTTTAGTAAGCTTTAATATTATGAAAAATCACATGAAAATGGTAAAGAATTCCACATTACAATAGTACAATGAAAAATGAGTTTCTTTTTCATCTCAGACCATCAGATTTTCTTGACTGTTCTTCCCAGGAATTTCACCACATACTCATTTACGTATGTATCTTCATCATCTTGTTATTTATTTATTTATTTATTTATTTTTTTAGTACAAATGGGATCCTTAAAGAGTATTCCACCTCTTGCTTTTTTCATTCAGCAGTTGTTCTTGTTAATGTGTTAGCACCAACCCATCTCCCCTCCGTTTTATTACAGGTGCATAGTGGTCTATTGTATGGACATACCACAATTTAATTTTCTGGACTTAAAACTTATTTTAAAATGGAGGCACAACTTCCTGCACTACAGAGTTCTCTTTTGATGGGAATTACAAATAAAATCTATGACTGCTACCCCAGTGCTGGCACATGATAGATTCATATGAACATAAGTAGAATGGGTGAGTTGATCGTGTTTATTCAGTTATTCAGGTCATTTTTCTTTGTAGATAATTTGTTTTTTAAAAGATTTTATTGCGAGAGAGGAAAGGGGGAGAGAGGGACAGAACACAAGCGAGGGGGAGGGGCTGAGGAGAGGGAGAAGCAGACTACCCACTGAGCAGGGAGCCCAGTGTGGGACTCCAGGACTCTGGGATCATGACCTGAGCTGAAGGCAGACACTTATCCGAGTGAGCCACCCAGGTGCCCCTATTTATAGATAATTTAAAAACAAAATTTAGAACTACGAATGATCACATTCCAAATTAATGGACTGTGTGTTAATGAGGTTTGTGTCCTATCAGCTGCATTCTCTCGCACTTTATTTGCATAGTGACATACTCAGAAGTGTCCCTCATGATGACAACATGAATAGTTCTGTTGCCCATCCCTGCCGAGGGGCAAACGATAGCTCTTCTATAGATCAACAAACTCTGTGGCACATTTCATTCTGTCTGGCAGGTACTTTAATTTGAATGAATGATAGAGACCTTAAACTCAAGCAGTTCAGACTCTAGAAGCTTATAAACATTGGTCAGAATTATTTTCAGTTTTTCAAGGCTTTAGGGATGTCATTCTTTTTTTAAATTTTTTAATTTAATTTAATTTAATTTATTTGATGGAGAGAGAGACAGCCAGCGAGAGAGGGAACACAAGCAGGGGAAGTGGGAGAGGAAGAAGCAGGCTCCCAGCAGAGCATGAAGCCAGATGCAGGGCTCGATCCCAGGGACTTGGGATCACACCCTGAGCAGAGGCAGACACTTAACGACTGATCCACCCAGGTGTCCCTAGGGATGTCATTCTTAATCCAAGAGCTATACTCTGGGTGGAGGGATCTTCCATTCCTGTGGCAGAGACCCTTTGTGTCTCTAGGCATACCTTGGTTCAGTAGACAAATGGTCTGACAACATAGGTGTTTTGGAAATGGATTCTCTTGTGACTTGTCTGCTAATCCGTTATTACAGGGGCTTGAAAGGTTCATGGTGGGTAAGATTCCCTGGTAGCTGCTACCAGACATTGCCTGGGGGAGATGTGACACCACCTCCAGGGAGCTGGCAATAAGGCGTGTTCTGGCACAAAAGAACAGGGGCTCTGGAATCAGACTGCCTGCGCTCAGGTCTCCACTGTGTGACCTTGGCAAGGTAGTTACATCTCATGCCTCAGTGTCCCCGTCTGAAGAATGGGGATTATTTAGTACTTACCTGGCTGCAGGAATTCAGTGGCTTAGTAAGTGGAAGGTGCTTGCATGGTGCCAACACATGCGTGCTTAGTAATTAGTAGCTGTGGTTACCATAACTGACAGTACCAGGGAAGGGGAGAGGAGACGATAATAGCTACTGTTTGTAGTAAGCTCCCGGGCTTACAAGTGCCGGCCTTTGTGTTCAGTGCCTCACATTCCATGTCTCATCTGATCCTTACAGTGCCCTGTGAGGTATTTTGAAGATGAGAAAACTGTGCTCAGAGAGGATGAGTATCTGCCCAAGATCATATAGCCATTAAATGATCAAATCTGTATCCGACTCAAAAACCTATGCTCTTTCCTATGAATAATATTTCCAGGGAAAGAGAGAGAGAGAAGGAAGGAGTCTTCATTTTGTGGGTGAAGAATGAGGCTCAGAGCACTTAAACTGCTAGCCCAAGATTACATGGAAACCCAGGTTTCCTTAGACCAGACCCCACGGTGTCTCTAACACTTGACGTGATGTCTTGCTCCAGAGTAGAGAGCCAGGACCAGTGCATTGAAATAGGCTGACTTGGGATAAATGTAAAGGCAAATCTGTCCTTCAAAGCTGCCCACTATGAATTGAGATAGAAGTGTATTTTTCTTGAATACAAAGGAGTTTGGAGCCAGGCAGTCCAGAGTTAATTATGACGGTCCCATAAGGTCTTCGGGGATGGGGACGCAGGACAGGGCATTGGCCCCATTTGTTGTCCCTTTGACTCTGAATCCATACCAAGACCCACGCCAGGGTTCTGGCTTTGGGATTCTGAACGTCTTTCATATCAACAATTTTATCAAATTAGCAGAAGCTGTTTACATCTTTGGGGAAGCAGACTATGGAAGATTTATTTTTTGCTTATTGGTCTTACGTCCGGCAGTGTTTTCCTGATTTACTTTCCTTGTATATCCTGCCATTTTGAGAATTCAGTGTTATACATCTTTTTGGTCAATTTGCTATACCTATCGATTCTTTTGTGTGCAGACTGAAGATTGCCCCAGGGCATTCAAATGCTGGTAAAGAATAATTACTGTGCCAAGTAGTGAGACTAAAAGTGACAACCCATGAACCTTCGCTTAGGACAAGGTAATTGAGTGAAGTTTAGATTTATTTCATTATTCTAGGAAGGAAATCCCACTTACTGGAATATTTCCTGTTGAGATCTGTTATTTTCCTGTTTTTTGTTTTGTTACCATAACTTGCTCATTCATGGAGGAAAAGCCATATTTCTAAAATGAAGTCATTTACTTAATAGTTCCGAGCAATATAGATGCAATCTCTGCCACCGTAGGCTTACCAGATTGCAGGAATACAGCTACAATGGCATATAGTAAATGCTACGATGGGATAATTACAGGTGCTGTGGGCACATGTGAGGGGGGCACTTAAGCCAGTACTTGGAGGTAAGGGAAGGCTTCCTGAGGAAGTAACCTTCAGGCTGAACCCTGAATAGGATAGGAATTAGCCACAAGAAGGTTTTTCCAGGCAGAGGAAGCAACATGCATTAAAACCAAGTGACAAGGAGAATGCTAGTGCATTTGAAGGACTCAGGCATTTTGCTTAGTTGAGAGACTGGAGGCAGTAGGTGCACACTGGTTAGCTGTGGCTAGCTCACGGAAATCATACGAGCCACGTGAAGGAGACTTAGGGCACTGTGACGCCTTTGCAGGATTCAGCTAGGGAATGACATCTGAGATTTGCGTTGCAGAACGTCAAGGTAGTCGGGGATGGACAGGTTCAGCATGTGGAAAGAGTTGAGTGAAAACGTGTCCATTTTGGTTGGGGTGTAGAGAGCCATGGGGAGGGGCCTCATTAAGGCCGGAGTCTGCAGCTTGGGTCTTGGGGTCGTGTTAATGATTTTTTACGTTAGCCTAAAAAAAACATTCCTTGAGTTTCTACGTAGCAAATGGACTGGCGGCAGGGGTGGCAAGAGAAGGAGAGAAACTAGGGAGAAAGCCGTTGTAGTGATCCAGGGAAGAGGGAGGTGATGACAGCTTGGACTGAGATGGTCAAGGGGAAAAAACAGAAGTGGCCCAATTTGTATAAAATTTGAAGAACTTGCTATGAAGTAAGGGAGCAGGATTAAAAGGAGAGCCAGTTACTTAACACTCAGGCTGGTGTTTGGTTTATGAATTTCCGGGATCCTGACCCCTGCGGTTGGTTGTCCACAAGTACCTGGTCTGGGAGACTAGCAGAGGATGGACTCAGGATGGTGTCGTGCTGTCGCCCAGATTCTAACAAGAGAATCCACCAGCCACCTCCAGCAGAGGTGCTGGGCAAGAAGGAAGCCTGAGGTTTCTAGTGTGATCACACAGTGCGCATGCCTCTTGAGCTAAATCTTCGTCCTCCCCTTCTCACACCTTTGGTCCGTTAGTCTTTGTTCTGGCCTCTGGAGCCTAGTAGAGCAAGTGTGATCCCTCTTCCACAGGACAGATGTTCCAAGACAGCTGTCCTGTTAACTAGTCTTCCTCAGGGCGCACGTGCCCATTCCTTCAGTCATTCCTCTGCAGCTGTTGTTGAAGGCCTTCGCCAGCCTGTCTAGTCACCTGCCTTCAGACGTCTTCCATTGTGTAGTGTCCTTCCTCAGATATGATTGGTTGCAGCTGGCTGTTACCTGGAAGGCTTTAGAAGAGGACGCAAATTCTTTGTTTAACTTTTTATTTCTGGCTATAAATGGTAATATATACTCATGGAAGTATGTTAAAAAATACGGAAAAGTATAAGGAAGAAAAATGTAGATTCCTGTACTATCATCTACTCATAATTAGCTCAAATTTTGGTTTAATTTCTTCTAATCTTTTCTATGCGAATTTGTTGCAATTTTTTACTGGGTATAGATAGATCTCTTTTATTTTTTGAAAAAGGTTTATTTTAAAGAGAGAGAGCACATGGGAGGAAAGGGCAGAGGGAGAGGGAAGGAGGGAACCTTAAGCAGACTCCCCAATGAGTGTGGAGACCGATGTGGGGCTCGATTTCATGAGCCTGAGACCATGACCTGAGCTAAAACCAAGAGTCAGACACTTATCTGACTGAGCCACCCAGGTACCTCAGACCTCTTGCTTTTTTTTTTTTTTTTTTTTAAAGATTTTCTTTATTTATTTGAGAGAGAGAGAAAGCACAAACGGGGAGCAGCAGAGGGAAGCAGGCTCCCCACTGAGCAGGGAGCCCAATGAGGGGCTCGATCCCAGGACCCCAGGATCATGACCTGAGCCAAAAGCAGATGCTTAACCGACTGAGGCACCCAGGTGCCCAGACCTCTTGCTTTTAAAATTTATTTATTTTTAGTAATTTCTACACCCAGCGCAGGGCTCGAACTCACAACCCACAAGATCAAGCGTTGCATGCTCTTCCAACTGAGCCAGCTCAGCGCCCTGTCCTCTTGCTTTTATATTCAACTTTCCCATGTCATTAAAAGTTCTTTAATTATCTCTTGGTATAATAAGTTGTTCCCAGTTTTTTACTTTTATAAACAACATGCAACGGCACCTAAGTGACAGCATTGCTGCACATGAAACTTGTTTGCGTGTCTCATCTCCTTAGAATGGATTCCTAGAATGTAATTACTGGGTATACCCATTTTTTGGGGATCTTGGTACGTATGGCCAGGTTGTCCTCCAGAAGGGGCTTACCCATTCCTTTCCCTTGCCTCCCAACAGGGAGAGGTGAACTCGTCCATTTCAGTATGCCCTTGCCCTGTCCAGAGAATATGATAGAGCTATAAGTCCCACATGTGAGGAGAGCAGGCATAGATGGAATACCACTAAGTCAAACAGCTGGCATTTTTTTAGGGCTTACTTGTGTGCCGAGCACTTGCGGAGCAAGTTTCATATATTTGTATCCAGTACTACTTAACATCAACTCTACAACAACAGGGGTTATTGCAGATAAATAAATAAATGCACAGAAGTCAAGTGACTGGCCTAAGGTCACACAGCTAGTTTAACAGTGAGAATAATTTTGGTACAGGTGAAAGAGTACTTGACCAAAAGAGGCTTTAGTTTCAGGTTTTTGAAAAGTAAACCTTTTTTTCCTCAAGTGTGGCATACATACAGGGGCGCCAGGCTGGCTCAGTCAGTGGAGCATGTGCCTCTTGATCTCGGCGTTGTGAGTTCGAGCCCCATGTTAGGGGTAGAGATTACTTAAAAATAAAATCTTAAAAAAAATACATACAGAAAAGTGCATACAGCTTCAGTGGTATTACTTGATGAATGATAAAACATTTCTTTTAAAAAAAGCATTGCATGTGTATGTGTGTGTGTGAGAGAGAGAGCGCGAGCACACACGTGTGCAGACAGGAGCGAGGCTGGGGGTCCCATGGGGCCTGCTGACAGAAGGGGCTGTGGATCCTGCGGTCAGACAGTGTGCTCTTGGCCTCTCAGAGTGATGACCGCTCCAGTGAACAGCACGTTAACTCTGCCGCTGGCCGCTCTGGACAGGAGATGCTTTGGGAGGGGGAACGCTGCTCTAATTTAATTATGAATCTCAGGGAAGCAAATAACGATCCTCTCCAGTCTGCTGTGCTGGATGCAAGGGTGCCGCGGGGATGTGGCCCAGGTCTTTCAGGGGTACTGAAGAGGGAGGGGCGAGCGACTGTGAACATCCTTCTAGGGGGTGCATCTCCACCCAGAAGGAATGTGAACTTCAGAGATTTGGATCCCAAATCTGGCCAGCCCCCCAGATCACTTGTATCTGTAAACCTGGAGGGTCACAGTAGCCTCTGTGCAAGTGGAGTGCTCCCGTGTCCGGGTGTACCTCAGACAGCCCCACTTCACACCCACTTTCCTGTGCCACTGCTAAGAACACCCCGTTTTGTCTCCCCAAAATGTCCTGATTTGTATAATTGTACTTAGAGACAGTGTTTGTGTTCTACCCCTTTTGTGCAGTGTGACCCCAGGCGAGTTCCTCTACCTCACTGAGCTTTATCCACACCTGCCTCACAGGATTGAAGTAAAGAGGGCCCTTAGCCCTGTCCTGACTCAGAACAAGGACTTGGATTTTAAGGCCTTTTAAATTTTATCTTTGCTGTTATCCTTGTAGCTGGAATTTTCAAACAAGGGTGATAAACCGTGACTGTCTTAGATAGTGGAGGCTGGAAGGCTGTGTGTTTTTCCCATCTACCTCCTAAAGAATTTGCTTGTCTTCTTTCCAAGATAGAAAGAATAATTGTTCGGGCTTTCCTTCAGGGTTCTGTTTCAAATTTAGAGGCTGACAGCCTTTGAAATGTGAACAAACCATCAGTAAAGCAGGCTTGGACTTCAGTGCCTCAGTCTTCACTTTAGGAGAGTGATTAAGAAATCCTGGGGTAGGGGCGCCTGAGTGGCTCAGTTGGTTGAGCTCCTGACTCTTGGTTTTGGCTCAGGTCATGATCTCAGTGTTGTGGGATCAGGCCCTGTGCCAGGCTTCACACTTGGCAGGAAGTTGGCTTGAGATTCTCTCTCTCTCCTTCTGCCCCTCTCCAACTCGTGTGCGCACGCGTGCGCTCTCTCTTTCCCTCTCTCCCTAAAATAAAATAAAATAAAATGAAATAAAATAAAGAAATCCTGACATACTGTTCAGTATTTATAGTGTGACATGCAGTCTGGTTTGTGCCTGTTGTTTTGGTAGAATTATTAATAGCATTCCCCTTCACTCTCAAACATGGCTCAGTTTAGACAATCAGTTGTGTGGTTACACTAAATATTTAGGATTTGTGTAAGCCTCCCTAAGGTTATGAGTCTTAGCATATTCGTACAACAGACTACTATTACATAGCAGTGAAAGTGAATGAAGTATAATTGTGTGTGTGAGCATGGATAAAACTAAAAAAAAAAAAGAATATTCAGTGAAAAACAAGTTGCAGAAAAATACCTACTATATAATTTCACTCACATGAAGTGTAATAAAGCAAAATTAAATGATTTATTGCTTAGGAATACATATACATGATGAAACTATAAAGAAAAGCAGAAGGGTGATTAACTCAAAATTAAGATTAGTGTTTACCTGTGCAGGGTGGGGGGAGAGGACCTGAGAATCACAGAGGGACACAAAGGGCTTCCAAGATACAGATTTTATTCCATTTCTTAAACTGTGGGATGGGTACCTGGGTGTTTCATTATTGTCTTTATTTCAAATGTACGTACATTCTTGTGATTCCTTGGGATATTTTATACACACACACACAAATACACAAAAAAAATATACACAGGAAAAAGTAAAAATAAAACAAGATGTGTGATATCAGATTTTATACTTTATCTGTAGTTTGTTCTGGGGTGATTGTTCATAGTTGAGTGAGCTTAGGGAGAAGGTAACCAGACTTTGAATCTCTGAACTGAGAGGCTAGTGAGGCAATTTGACAGTTTAAATCTTTACAACCCTGGGGACACCTGGGTAGCTCGGTAGGTTAAGCATCTACCTTTGGCTCGGGTCATGGTCCCAGAGGCCTGGGGTCCAGTCCTGCACTGTGCTCCTTGCTTGGCGGGGAGCCTGCTGCTCCCTCCGCTTGTGCTCTCTCTCTCTCAAATAAATAAAATCTTAAAAAAAAAAAAAGTCTTTACAACCCTGGGGTTTTACAGGGCAAGTAGTTCGGTCTTGGTTGGTCTCTCCTGCCAGTACCGCCTACCTCTCTGGCACTGACGTTCATCGAGTGAGCATTGTGTTAATCCCTTCACATGTACTCTGTCTTTTAATTCTCAGGGAAGTGCTGTGAGCTAGATTCTGTCATCATCTCCATCGTACGGTTAAGGGCGGCGGAGCTCAGAAGGGTTAAGAAAGCTGCCCAGGCCATAGGTGTCCGCACTGGGACTCTTCAGTGGTCTGCTGCCACCGCTGCCCCTGGGCCTGACCACAGTGCCGTGCTAAGGCCCAGGCTCCCCGGCGACCGAGGGGGAGGCAAATGCTGGACATTGGCAATTTTGCAAAAAGCTTTTGCTGCTTACTCCCGAGGATGCTGTCTTTGTCAGGCTTCACTTGCCCCATGTCTCGGTTGCCGGGAGTCCCTGTGGCTCCATTCACAGGATGGCTGCTCCCCTGGTGACCCTGGATTAAGGGGCTTCAACCCCTGATGCAGGATGAGTAGGATGTGACTTTTGTGCAGTAACATCTGTACCTCACGTGCCCTCAACCCAACTGAGTTGGACTTAGTTCTTCTGTTGAATTCATAGACTTAGTGTGGTTATCTTAAGAAAAAAAAAATATGGCATCATGAAAGAAAAAATGAGGGGGTATCCTAGGTGGAGCTGATTGGGTCCTAGCAGGAGGGACCACTGCAGTCAGAGAGGCCACTCAGTGGAATAATGAACAGCCTGGTCTCCAATTTGAATCCCTGCTCTGCCAATTATGAGCTGTGACAGTCAGCCCGTTACGTCATCTCACCGAGATCTGGGCTCCTCATCTGTAAGTTAGAGATGATAGTACTACGTCAGACTGTTTCTTGTTTGCTCCAAAGCCATTATTCCTTCCTTCCTTCCTTCCTTCCTTGTTAACAAAACAGGCAGAAGTCACTCAAACTCAGGAAAGATGGGCCTTGCCTCTGGACTTAGGGGCAGGTATGTGAGTGCCTTCTGGTCCATGAGATGTAAGGGAAGTCTGCAGGGCAGTACTGGGAGAAGATTTTCTTCCTGGGTAAAGGGGAGTGGAGGAGGAGAACCTCTGCCTGTGCTGCCCTTTGCTTCCTGCTTTGAATGCAGCTGTGTTTGGATATCGATGCATAGAACCACTGCAGCCATTTCCTGACTGTGAGGGGGAGACTGGGAGAATCAAGAGATACCAACCCCATGTCCCAAGTGTGCTCCCTAAGCATCCCTGGAATTGTTTATATCCAGATTTCATGTTACACAAGGAAAATAGACCCCCATTTATGTAAGCCACTTTTAGCCATGTTTTCTATTACTTGCAATCAAAAAGTGTTTTTAAAAGTGTCTATTCCTTATCGGGTTTTTTAAGAGTTAGAATGTACATATAGAATAACATATCTGGAACAGAGAAGATACGTAATTGTAGTTGTCATTATCATTACCACCACCATCACCCCCAGCATACCTCCACGGGCTGGTCAGGCTGGAGGGGTGGCAGAAGAGAAGAAATGTTGACAGATTTTGTCTCTTCCCTTCCTCAATATACCCTGCCTCTTTTGTTTAAAGTTATTTAAATTCCAGTTAGGGTTTTTTTTTTGGCACAAAATTAATGTTTATTCCACCTTTGTGTCCCATTCCTGGATCCTAAATTCCCGTATAGTTAACATATGGTGTAATATTAGTTTCAAGTGAACAATATCGTGATTCAGCACTTCCCCCTCATCACCTGGTGCTCACCACAAGTGCACTTCTTAATCCCCATCACCTGTTTCATCTACCCCCCACCCCACCCCTCTGGTAACCATAAGTTCGCTAGAGTTAGGAGTCTGTTTCTTAGTTTGCCTCTCTCTTTTTTCTCTTTGCTTATTTTGTTTCTTAAATTCCACATATGAATGAAATCATACGGTATTTGTCTTTCTCTGACTTATTTTGCTTAGCATAATACACTCTAACTCCATCCATGTTGTTGTAAAAGGCAAGATTTCATTCTTGTTTATGGCTGAGTAATGTTTAATTGTGTATATATATATATACCACATCTTCTGTGTCCATTCATTAATCAGTGGATATCTGGGCTGTTTCCATAATTCGGCTATTGTAGACAATGCTACTATAAACATCAGGGTACCCATATCCCTTTGAATTAGTATTTTTGTAAATTCTTTGGGCAAATATCTAATAGTGTGATTGCTGGATTGTAGGGTAGTTCTATTTTTAACTTTTGAGGAACCTCCATACTGATTTCCACAGTGGCTGCACCAGTTTGCATTCCCACCAACAGTGTAAGAGTATTCCCCTTTCTCTGCATCCTTGCCAACACGTGTTGTTTCTTGTATTGTTGATTTTAGTTAATCTGACAGATGTGAGGTAATATCTCATTGTGGTTTCGATTTGTATCTCCCTGATGCCAAGTGATTTTGAGCATCTTTTCATGTGTTTGTTGGCCATCTGTGTGTCTTCTTTGAGAAATGTCTATTCAAATCCTCTGCCCATTTTTAATCAGATTATTTGTTTTTTAGGTGCTGAGTTGTATAAGTTGTTTATATATTTTGGATACTAACCCTTTATTGGATATGTCATTTGCAAATATCTTCTCCCATTCCATAGGTTGTCTTTTAGTTTTGTTGATTGTTTCCTTTGCTGTGCAGAAGATTTTTATTTTAATGTAGTCTCAGTAGTTTATTTTTGCTTTTTTTCCCCCTTGCCTCAGGAGACATATCCATAAATATGTTGCTATAGCCAATGTCAGTGAAGTTACTGCCTGTGTTCTCCTCTAGGATTTTGGTGGTTTCCAGTCTCATATTTTGGTCTTCAATCCACTTTGAATTTTTTTGTGTGTATGGTATAAGAAAGTGGGCCAGTTTCATTCTTTTACATGTTCCTGTCCAGTTTTCCTGACACCATTTGTTGAAGAGACAGTCTTTTTCCCATTGGGTATTCTCTCCTGCTTTGTTAAAGATTAATTGACCATATAATTGCGGGTTTGTTTCTGTTTTTCTACTCCGTTACATTGATCTCTATGTGTCTATTTTTATGCCAGTACCCTACTGTTTTGATCACTACAGCTTTGTAATATAACTTAAAGTCTGAGATTGTGATGCCTCCAGTTTTGCTTTTCTTTTTCAAGATTGCTTTGGCTACTTGGACTTGGGGTCTTTTGTGGTTCCGTACAGATTTCAGGATGGTTTATTCTAGCTCTGTGAACAATGCTCTGTATTTTGATTCAGGGATTGCATTAAATGTGTAGGTTGCTTTGGGTAGTATAGCCATTTTAACAATATTTGTTCTTCCGATCCATGAGCATGGAATGTCTTTCCATTTCTTTGTGTTGTCTTCAGTTTCTTTCATCAGTGTTTACAGTTTTCAGAGTACAGGTCTTTCACCTCTTTGGTTAGGTTAACTCCTAGGTATCTTACTATTTTTGGTGAAATTGTAAATGGGATGCATTCCTTAATTTCCCTTTCTGCTGCTTTATTACTAGTATATAGGAATGCAACAGATTTCTGTATGTTGATTTTATATCTTGCAACTTTACAGAATTCATTTATCAGTTCTAGCAGTTAGTTGGTGGAGTTTTCGGGTTTTCTATATATAGTGTCATGTCATCTGCAAACAGTGAGAGTTTTACTTCTTCCTTGCCAATTTGGATGCCTTTTATTTCTTTTTTGTTGTCTGATTGCTGAAGCTAGGACTTCTAGTGCTGTGTTGAATAACAGTGGTGAGAGTGGACATCCCTGTCTTGTTCCTGACCATAGAGGAAAAGCTCTCATTTTATCTGCATTGAGGATAACACCCATTTAGAATGTTATTAGCCGTGTACATCCTGCCTCTTGTAAGAAGTTGTATGAGGCATGGTGGGGTGCCTGATTTTGGGAAAGAGTGAGAAGGAAAAGAGGAGTAGAAAAAATGGCATTAGAAGGAAATCAGATGAGCAGAATAGGCTTATGACTTGAACTTACTGCTCTCACATTTTATTTGTCTGAAATAGGATTCAGTCATACTGGGTCCCTGATCAAAATTAATTAAATAAAAAAAATTAAATAAATGCAAATACATTTATTTTTTATAGGCTTATTAACATTCATGGCTTAAACACTGTTAATGGTTATACCTTTAAACTCTTGAATGGCTGTTCCTTTAAACAGGTGCCCAGGGAACAGGGCTTTTTTACACAACAAACATTTCTGGTAGAGGACTATTATAATGAGAGAAAGTCTCTATTTTCAGCTCCCAGTTACCTTTCAATCTGGTTGCCATCATTCAACTACACTTGCATTTAGTGTGCGAGAAGTGGGAGAAATGAGCGCGTCACCATCAGAGCATGAAAGGCCAGCGCTTTGCAGAAGCATTGCTGGAGCGGCTCCTCGGAGTTCGCGTCCGTCACTCGCACCCTCTAGTGCCCTAGTTTGGGATTCTGCCTGAGTGAAGTTCTAGTTACTGGTTTTAATCATTTTCAAACCCTGGTGTGGATTGTCTAGTTACCCACAGTTGTGTTTTCTTTGTGGCATATTTTTGCTTTAATCAGAGTCCTTGGGATGATTCCAAATTAGTAAGAGAAAAGGATGCTTTTAACTCACTTGATGCTCCTGGCAAAGCGGACATTTTGAACATCACCTTGTGGGGAGGGGTGAACGTCCCGGCTGGTCAGTGAGAGTCGAATGGAGAAACGGAGATCTGATCCTCTTGAGAGAGAGAAGGGAGTCTCTGATCTCCTGCAGAGCTTCTGTGTGCAGGTGAGGGGAAAGGTGATATGAAAAGATGGGAAGAAATGGGTGAGGTGGGCAAATGGGGGCCTGCCGTGTTGGATCTGTGGGCCAAACCGGAAATTAGGCAGAGCACACTGGGGATGCTGTTAAAAATATTTACCAACTGGCATAAAACAAGGACTAGCCCATAACTGCTGTGGGTCAACGGTACGGGGGCAGTGCCCCAGGAGTTGCTGCTCTGCCAGTCTTGAACTCCCCGAGGAGGTCTGGGACAAGACACGAGTTGCGTGAGAACACCGAAGTGGCATGAGGTACAAGAACACTCCAAAACTTGAACTGGGGGCTCCTGGGCTGCCCAGTCGGTTAAGCATCTGGCTCTTGGTTTTGGCTCAGGTCATGATCTGAGGGTTGTGGGATCGAGCCCTGCGTCAGGTTCCACACTCAGTGAGGGTTCTGTTTGATATTCTCTCCCTCTCCCTCCGCCCCTTCCCCCACTCACGCACGCTCTCTCTCAAATCTTAAAAAAAAAAAAAACCAACCCAACCTGTGCAACCATCCTGTAGCGTGCAGGCAGAAAATCCTCTCAGCAAACGTTTTTGTGTTTCCCAGAATGATATGGTGTGGGCAAAGGGTAGCTAGAGTCTGTCTTGCCTACTGCCTGGCACATAGTAGGTGCTTGATAAATATCACTGAAAGAATGAATAAATGCACGTACCACCAAACAGTGTAACAGAAATCCTGCCTATGTGCTACAAGAAGAGTTAATTTTCATGAGAACCTTCTTGCGTTTTGCTGGGTTTGGGATTATTTGTATCTTACATGATTTTCAAAACATGAGACAATGGGTATGGATAGGAAAGGAAAAAGATGTCCTTGTAGAGAGAAGAGAATAATTTTTTCCTTTAAATAAAACCAGAGAGAGTTATTGAATCTCCTGGTATTTTCCCTTTTGTTCTCTATCTTGTAAAATTTATGCAGGATAAAATCAACAGTCTTTACCAAGGCAGCTAGTGCAGTGTTTTAAAGGGGCATATATTAGATGGTTTGAAATATCTGCAACGGGGAATTGCAATAGAATGTACTTTTTCTGTTGAGAAAATGATAGCAATCACTTTTTAACCACAGGCACTGTGTCAGGATGAAACATGGTGTTTGTGTGTTAAGGCAGAACGTCTCTTCGAGGAGATCATGAAGGTGGCAGCTGGAATGGCCAAGTCAAGCAGTGTCTGTTCTATAATGGATAAAACTTTTACTGTGGCCTCTGAATACCAAATTAGGCCAGTAAAAGAAGTGCACGTCATAAGAGCTTCGAACAATGGACGGTTCTAAGGAGCTCACTTAGGAGGTGCTAAACTATATGCTATTTTCGATGGACTATAAAGGATTCCAGAGAGTTTTATTTGACTTATGTCACTCCTTTAAAAAAGAAAATTGAAGTGACTGTCAACAGATGTATAATAATGACATTAATGAAGTGGATCTAGAAATTGAAAATCAGAACCAAGGAAAAGAAGAGAGTGCAAAATACTACTTACTGTCCATAATGCTAAAGTAGGTTTTTGATTGATTTTTATGGGGAGCTTCCTGGCAGACACAGCAAAAAGGGAATCGTACATAACTCACACTTTTGGAAAGAAGAGAGCATCATCTTGATGAGAATACTTATGTTTACTAAGCTTTTCTTACCTCATTTAATTTCTTACCTCATTTAATCCCCTCTAAGGAGGTATAATTTGCTATCTCCATTTTACAGACAAAAAAATTGAGGCTGGAAAACATTAATTAACTTGCAGGGTCACTTATTTAACAAGTGGCAGAGCATTTCTGCGTCCTGGCTCTCTCCGACTCCAGAGCCTGGGGTTTTGCTTGTGTAGGTGAGCCATCTCCTTGCAGGTGCTGTTCTCTCTTCCAGCAGCACCAGCCCTCTCTCTACCTTCTTGGCCTAGCTACGTCTATGCACCCTAAATTTCCCCTCCTCCAGCAAATCTCCTTTGATTTCTCCATGCCACTCCAGGATCCTGCTGCTATCACAGCACCTTATGCATCTTCTGTCATAGCATTTATCACTTCTTATTGAATGTGTTGCTTGTTTGTCTCCCATGGTTAGACACTGAGGTCCTGTGGTAGGATTGAGTCTTATGCTGTATCCTATCCTTAGAACCTGTGGTGCCTGGCACATAGTAGATGCTTAATATTTGTTGAGTTATTAAATGAATTTCTGTTGCTGTCCAAAAGATGTTTTTGCTACTTTTTTAAAGCTCTCTTTGACATAGATTTTTCTGACTAGTCACTTTGCTAGAACATTTTCTTATTCTGGTATAGTCTTGTGCCAACTAAATATGTCTGTAATTTTCAAAGACTTGATTTGGTAGATAATTTAGCCTTTGGTCATATGTGACATTTCCTCTTACTTCTCAGCAGGACAGTTCTGCTGTTAATGATTTCACAGTCTGACTACGTTTGCGTACTATTAGACTGCAGTGATCTTTTACGTGCAGCCAGGAGAAAAATGAGATCGTTGTAAATAAGCATATGCATAAATTCATTCAGAAAAATGACTGTCTGGATCCCAAATTACATAATCATTCTCTTTTCATCTTTAATGGATAAATAAGTGGTTCAGGCTTTTCATAGAGTTGAAAGATGTGCTGTTGTGTCAGAGGAGGGAAGAAACCAGATCTTCCTCAATAAACTGATTGCATTGTTGTTCAATCCAAACTTTACCAAATTCTCATTCAGAAAGTTTGAGTTAGGTCAGATCCCATTCATGGGATTGAAAATTATTATTCCTAATATGTAAGTTTCTCTCAGGCGCAGGGTCCTTATTTTAGGCCTCTTTGAATCCCCAGCACTCACATTGTATAAACCCTCCTCAAATATGGGAATCAGCAGGGGAATTGGTTTTCATGTTTGCTGTCTCATTAACTCTGAAGGCTGCTTGTTCTTAGACTGTTGGAGACTTTCACTTTTGGTGCTGTTGGCCCACCTTACTTATTGGCAGAGAAGGTGCCAGGAGAGAGCAAGGTGATGAAACCAAAACCCAAGGATGGGGAACTAACTAACTTTGTTACTATTTTAACTACTTTTATTTAAGTGTACAGCTCAGTGGCATTAAGTACAGTGACGTACAGCTGTCACCACCGTCTGTCCATCTGCAGAACTCTTCATCTTCCCAAACTGCTGAAACTCTATCTCCATTAAACGGTAACCCCTCAGTCCCCTGCCCCAGCCCTGTCTGCTTTCCCACCATTCTGCTTTCTGTCTCTTTGAATTTATGAATTTGACTCTTTTAGGTACCGTATATAAATGAATCATGCAGTATTTGTCCTTTTTTGACTGGCTTATTTCACGGTAGCGTAATGTAATTAAGTTTCATTCATGTTATAGGATGTGCCAGAATTTCCTTCCTACTTAAGGTTGAGTTATATAGACGATGTATGTACGTACGTCATTCTGTTTATCCATTCATCAGTCAAAGGACATTTAGTTGCTTCCACCTTTTGGCTATTGTGAAAATGTTGCTAATGAATATGGGTGTACAAATAGGTCCTCGTCTTAATTTCACCTCCCCTATAGGATATGCACCCAAGATCAACTTAAAAATCCTTTAGCATCATCAGAATTAAAAATGTGTGCTTCGGGGCGCCTGGGTGGCTCAGTTGTTGAAGCGTCTGCCTTCAGCCTCGGTTGTGCTGCCAGGGTTCTGGGATCGAGCCCCGTGTCAGACTCCCTGCTCAGAGGGAAGTCTGCTTCTCCCTCTCCCTCTGCCATTCCCCCGCTTGGGTTTGCTCTCTCTCATGCGCACACTCTCTCTCAAATAAAATCTTTAAAAATAAATAGATAAATAAACAAACAAACAAACAAACAAATAAATAAATAAATAAAAATTTGTGCTTCAGAGAATGAAGCACATGAAGAAAATGAAAAGACAACTCATAGAGTGGGAGGAAATATTTGTGAATCACATATCTCAATGACTTCTTTCCAGAATATATAAAGAACCCTTAGAACTCAACAATTACAAAAAACCCCCAAATAACCCAATTAAAAATGGGCAAAGGACTTAAGTGCACATTTCTCTGAAGATGTAGACATGGTGGCCAATACGTACATGAAGGGATGCTCAACACCATTACTCGTGGCATAGTGATCAGAACAACGTGAGATACCACTTTACATGAGCTAGGATGACTGTAATCAAAAAAGATGGAGTAGAACAAATGTTGTCAAGAATCTGGAGAAATTGGAGCTCTCACATACTGCTGGTGGATATGCAGAATGGTTCAGCCACTTTGGGGTACAGTTTGGCACTTCATCAAAATGCTAACCATAAAGTTACCATATAACCCAGCAGTTTCACTCGTAGGGGGTATATATGCAAGAAAAGTGAAAGATGTGCGTATAAATACTTGCTCAAAAATGTTCATAGCAACACTATTCGTAACAGCTAAAAATTGGAAATAACCCAGATATCCTTCAACTGATAAACAGATACACAAAATGAGGTATATTCATATAATGGAATATTATTTGACAATCAAAAGAATGCAATACTGATACATTCTATAACCTGGACGAACTTCAGAAACATGCTAAGTGAAGGAAGCCAGTCACAAAAGACCACATAGTGTGTGATTCTATTTATATGAAATGTCCACAATAGGCAAATCTATAGAGACAGGAAATAGTAAGTAAGTACCTAGGGTGGGGGAGGGGGCGGGTGTCAGGGGAGGATGGAGAGTGACTGCTAATATGTATAAGATTTCATGTGGGAATGATGAAAATATTCTAATAGTAGATTATGGTGATGGTTGTAATATACTAATGTACTAAAAGTTATTGAGTTGTATACATTAAACAATTCAATGATGGTATATAAGTAACATTTCAAAAAAAAAGCTGTTAAAAAACTTCAGCAGCAGGATCCTAGCATTCTACGAGATGCAAATGTCCTCATATCATTAAAACAGTGCGGTCAGTTAAGCGTCCGACTTTTGGTTTCAGCCCAAATCGTGATCTTGGGGTCATGAGATCAAGCCCAGCTTTGGGCTCCATGTTGGGCGTGGAGCCTGCTTGGGGTTCTCTCTTTGCGCACCCACCCCTCGCTTGCGTTCTTCCTCTCTCTCTCAAAAAAATAAGAAAATCAGATTTTATTTATAAAATTAAGCAGTCTTTTTCTCACCCTCCATAAAATAGAATGCTCTACCTTTTTTTGAAGATAAATTAGCTTGCCATTGAAAATATGAGAAAAAAAGAAAAATAAAATAGTTTGCTTCCCAAAGTTGTAAGAAATAAATCTTTGGCAATATTTATCCATTTCCTAAAAATGTAACAATTTTTTTCTTTTACAGAGACAATTAATGAAATTGAGCTTTGCATCAGAGAACTTTAACAAACCTTAAAGATATTTTTGTTCTGTCTTTCTTTGACATGTAAGTCTTTCTGTCTGAGACTTTGTAGGCCAGGCGGTATAGACCAGTATTGCTGCACGTCTACACATCCCACCTGCAGTCATCTCCTTTCCGCACCTGGTGTTCCTCTTCAATTGCTGTTTGGCTCCTAGAGCTCAACTGACTTTTTATAAACCAAGAGTCCCTCTTCTGTCTAATAAGTCCATCTTAGACTACCAGGAGGTATGGTTAAGGCTGATCGAGAGAGATTTATCTGTTAATCTTATGAGGTTTTATCTGATAATTTAAACTTGAGATTGAATGTAGATTTATTTATCCACACTATGCCTGGCTTCGGTTAACACCTGGCCAAACATTGACTGGACTCTGCTTTAACTCTGAGCTCCCATGGCCCTTCCAGTTCCCCCCAAACATTGGGCCTTGTGCCTGGGTGCCTGGCTCATTGTCTTCCCCAGATGGTGGAATCCTGGGCAGACCACCAGCGCCTGCTTGTAAACCTGTTACGTGCCTTGTGCTGTGAACGTGCTGAGTCATCATTTGAAAGAGTGATTCTGGGAAGATGGAACTTAAGGATGTGAGCCATAGGAAAGCAGTTTCTATGTGGTAGCTGTGTTTTATTTTTCACTGTTTGCTGAAAGACTGTACGCACCTGCTGAAAGAAGTGCATGCTGCTTACTGTTTGATTGATCATGGCATGGGTTTCTAGCATGCCAACATGGTTAAAGCACAGGAATTAAACCGCGAGAACGAAAATAATGTTTGGCTTTTCTCCCTGAAAACCTGTGCATAAAATTTGTCAGTCCAGAATCTCCCAAAGGCGCCTCTGGAATGTGAGCTCTGGATGACTTGCTGGTTTTTGTTGGCAGGGTAGATCAAAGACTTCAGTTCTGTCACGTGGTTTAACCAAGAGGAAGATAAACCTAATCGCGAGCCCAGAGCCAAGCACACGCTTTTAAAACAAGTATCTTGTTTCCTAACGTCTTGTTTCATTCTGTAGCATGATTTGAGTTGGCCACGAAGAATGTAAGTGATTCTTTTCAAGTGGCTGTGTTTTTTGGCTATTGCTGTTAGGAGTAGGGTGTGGAATATTTACCATAACAGAGTAGAAGACAACGGTTTGATTTCTGTGTCAGCAGGGTGAGTTTTAGAGATTAAAAGCTGAGGAGGTGAGTGGATGTATTTGCTGTTACTGTCACCGTCGTCTCGGTACTGGCAGCCGGCGTGAGAGGGGCAAGAAGCTGAAGGCCTGACCATGTGGATATCCAGCCTTCCCACCCGCGGCTTTACTCTCGCCACATCCCACCTCTCAAGGAGGAAGGGTCTTGCTCCAAAAGTCCAGGGATCTGAGTTTGAGACCTGCTCTGCCTTTGACTTTGCATGGGTCTTAATGTAAGGAGTCCTATCACCGAGGCAATACTTTGATATTTGTGGGAGCAGTTGTAGTTGTTACAATTATGGATATTACATTGTTTGAGTTTTATTTCATTTCAGATTAATAAAGGTGGCATTATAAATATAATTATAAAAAGAAGGTGGTGGATCTTTCGATTTCTTGTTGAGAACCACTTGGGTTAGATCATTGGGCTCTCTGAGCCTTAATTTACCTTTTTCTGAAATGGAGGTAAGGACTGCCCTGGCTATCTCTCAGAATTATTTTTGAGAATCAAATGTGCAAATAATGTGAATCTGTGTCTCTTTGAGTGTGTTTTCCCAACTGCAAAATAGAGATAATGCTGGCTTAGCACAGCCCCTGTAAAGATTAAATAGGGTCACACATGTAAAGCACTTGGTAAATGGTTTAGCAAAATGCAATGATGATGTGTCCACTGTCAATTAATTATTTAATCCTGAGTTCCTGCCATAAACTCTGCTGTCCAGCCACCTGTCTTACTGTTGACTGGATATATTTGGTGGTGGTCCATCTTTGTATCTTAGACCTTACTGCTTTCTCGCTCTCTCTCTTTCTTTCAGTCCTTCCTGGAATTTTTCTCTATCTTCCCTGCCTGTTCGGGTCTGTTCTTTCCTAAAAATTTCTTTCATCTGACCTCACACAGGGCTCAGTGGGAAGTGTCTTCTTCTGTTAGTTTCCTGTTCAGTTGTTTACTTCTTGGAACACTTGGTTATCTCTCCATGCACATGGATCTTATTGCTCCCTGGATGTAAGTTCCTTGGCTTTAGAGCAGGGCTGCCTAACTGGTAGATAATCACAAGTTGTTTGTTGATTTTCCACACCCAAGGGACATACTTTAGAATGAAATAAGCCAGCAAACCTAAACCTTTTCTTCCTTGGAGATACATAACCACCCAAGCAATAACGCTAAATAGTTACAGACTTTTAGAACAGGAAAAAACCTTAGGGAGTTACTCTTTATTGCTTATAATAGGTGCTGTATATACTTCTCTATCCTTTGTTTCTCATGATAATATTAAAGGTAAATGTGGTTATTCACATTTTATAGGCAAGGAATCTAAGACTCCAAAATGTTAAATAACTTCCCCAAGGTCACTCATCCAGAACTAGCAGAAGGGCAGTTGAAATCTATCTTTGTCTTCGAAAGCTGTGTTCTAATTTATTTTGCTTCCTAAGGGAAATGAAGTTTTGATCATCACTAGAAAATAGCATGTGAGGTGAGAAATCTAAGAGAGTCAGGGTTAAGTTAAAAAAAAAAAAAGCATGAAACATCAGTCCTGTCTGGTGTGGAAACAGAGGTGTGGACATTGAGTATTTGATGACCACCATCTAATGCTAGACTGGGGTTTTTCTAGGGTACCAGCATGGGGGAGAGGAGCTTCATCCTCCAGTGTCATGAGAAACCCCAGAAAGCCATACAGAATGCAGCGAGCCAGTGTGAATAACGTGGTGGCAGGTGCGCAGCCTCTGAGACCAGACTGTGGGCTTGGATCCCAGCTCTACAGCTTTGCCACTTGTAGGACCTTGGGCAGCCTCCTTATTTATCTTGTCCATGCCTCAGTGTCTGCATTTGTAAAAGACAGGGATTATATCAGAACCCACCGTTCAAGGGAGTTGTGAAAATTTTGAAAAGATGTAATACTCATAAATACTGAGAACAGTACCTGGCACATAGGAAAGGCTAAGTAAGTGTTGGGGTTGTTGCTGTTATTGTTCCTGTGGCTGTAGAAAGTATTGCACAGAGAACTTCAAATATTCCTAGTGCTTGGTAAGGGCCAGAGGCTGGTGGCCCAGAATCAGCCCCAGAAGCCTCGTGGATATGCGATCACGTGTAGCTGGCGATGTGTCCAGTGAAGGCAGGAGACAGTCTTAAGATGCTGAGGAGTTTTATTATTAAAAGTAAATAGCAACACTATTTTTCTTCCAAGAATCCAGAATAAATTGATTTTCTTGCAGGGTTTGTAATTAGATGCTAAGTCCCCCACACTGTTCTCTGGAAGTCCCATTTAAGCTCCAGAGAGGCATGAATAGTTGATGAAGGTTTTATACTTGCAGATTGGTCCTTAATAAACTTGGGCTTGCCTGCTTTTAGGAAAGGTTATTAACTGGGTAAGACTGCGTGGGCCTAAAGTTACCAAGGAATATTTCCCTGATGAGATGTGGGAAACATTCCAGGGTGAGATCTGGAAGGGGACTTTCAACGTTTCTGACCTCGGTGTGCTGGCCAGCCAGGGGCATCAGCTCATCCCCATCCCCACTGGAAGGTGGGATGGTCATCTAACCAGTTCACATTTGGTCATGTAATATGGAAGTGGCAATTACTCTTTCAGCTGCTTTTTATATTCGTTACGACACCTATACAGTTGTTTTCTTCTTCATGAAGGCCTTGGCGCTGTGCTGCTGGACACAAGCACATGACCCCCCGTTGTGAGCTGACGCTGCCCCATGGCTTGTGATATGAAGCCTCGGTGGGAACAGCCCCGGGGGGATGATTTCCCACCCTTTGCTCCAGTGAGGGGCATCACTGACCTTCACACCTGTCCCCGGGGCCCTTTCCCTAGAATTCCAGGAGGCCCATCGTGGCACCCTAATTTTGGGGATGTTGTATAGGCATTTGCTGGATGTGGCGTCACGAAGATGGGAATGGGAGAACCAGGGGGAATTGGCGCTATCGCTCCTTCCCATGACTTAGCATATCCGGCAATGCTGCTGGTGTCCAGGTGCCGGCAGCTCCCTGTGTTCTGCATGCCAGCTCAGAGCGGGGGGCCCTCCCCTTACCCTGGAGAGCAAAGAGATGGGAGGGCAGAGAGGTCACGGAGGGAGAGGAGGTGCAGTGGCTCACTGTCTGTTCTTTGAACAATGCTTGAGAGGATTTCTCATAAACTGTACATTGAATTGCAGAAAATGAATGAATGTTCTCCATTTTTATTCCTAAAGGACAACTTCATGTATTCGTCCCTGCCATGCACTGATAATAGCTGGAACTCATGAAGCTCTTAGATTTCTCATTAAACCCCATGGCCCTATGAGGAAATGAATAGTACTCCCCTCTTTACGAAGAGGAAACCAAATTTGAGAAAGATGAATTATCCCACAGTGTCACAGCTAGTAAGAGATGGTCCCGGAATTTGAACCCAGGTCCAGCTGCCACATCATCCATGTATCCATGATGCTAGACTGTCTCCCGGCTCTGTGTCCTCTATTCTTCCCTTGACTCCGCAGTGTAAATGCCGCCTGCACAACGTGAGGACCATTTCACGCTCTGTATTTTACATTGGTGAAGTCCCATGAATGGCTTTCTGTGCTAGGAGGTTTGTGTCCATTCAGTTCCTTTATGGTCTGAAAAGGAGGGGCCTCCCTCTTTTGAGCAGAGCACAGCATGTTCAGAAGTCTGAGGCAAGCCAAGGAGAGCCCCGAAGGAGAGGCTGGTGGGAGCAGCTTACTGAGGGACCCTGTTCTTCCTCCTCTCCCCTCCTGGTCACCTTCCCTTTGAACCCTGCTGCCACTTTCTTCCTCTGGCCCACTGGAGATCCTAATTCCCACCTTTCTCTCCAGCCTAAACCCCTTTCTCGAGGCCCATCTAAGCAGCAAATTGGCATTTTCTTTTTTAAGATTTTTACTTATTTGAGAGACAGAAGAGTGAGCAGGGGGAGGGGCAGAGGAACAAGCAGACTTCCTGCTGAGCAGGGACCCTGGCACAGTGCAGTGCTCGATCCCAGGACCCTGGGATCGCGACCTGAGCTGAAGTCAGACGCTTAACTGACTGAGCCACCCTGGTGCCCTGCAAATTGGCATTTTCAAAAGAACTTTCACTCAGTAGGAAGGAAAACCCAAAGAAATTAACAAAAGTGTTTTTCATTTCATATTTTTGTTTCTAAAACTATGACTTTTACTGAGCCCCAGTCCCTTCCTCTGAGTTAATTACACTTTAGCACCTCACAGACGTGAGCAAACCCCTAGCTCTCTGCCTGGCCCGGTGGTGTCATTTTCTCCAGCACCCGGGATCTGGTTTATTTGCCACCCACTCTTTGAAATGCAAACCTTTTTCTCTGGATTGGGTCCCTGCAATTGATCCTAGTTTCCAGTCTGAGGTATAGTGATGGTCTTAAAATATATTCACAAATTCTCTGTGGTTTAAAAGATTGAGTCTAACTTTCTTCCCCTGGAGTGTGGGCTGTGTTTGATGACTCACTTCTAATTAATAGAAAGTGGAGGAAGTGATGGTGTTAGATTTTGGAGACTAGGCCATAAAGGCATTGTGGCTTCCATTTTGCTATTTTTTGGATTACTAGTTCTGGGGGAAGCCATCTGTGGTGTCATGACGATGCTCGGCCCTGTGGAGGTGCCCACATGGCAGGGGAGTGGAGGCATCCTGCCAACAGCCATGTGAGTGAGCCAGCTTGGAAGTCCATCTTCTGGCCCCAGTCAAGCCTTGAGATGAACACAGCCCTAGTTAGCATCTTGACTGCAGAGAGGTCCCGAGCTAGAACAACCCAGCTAAACTGCTCTTGAATTTTGACCCACAGAAACTGTGAGATTATATAAATGTTTGTTGCCTTAGACCCCTAAGTTTTGGGAGTGACTTGTTATGTAGCATCAGGTAATCAATATAGGTGTGTACCTAATTTTCAACTGATGTTTGGGGCGATGATTGTTATATGCTAGTTTCATATCTTTATTTCCAATTTGTTCTTCTCATGTTTAGGAACTTCGTAGCTGGGTGAATTATTTCAACTCTCTAAGCTTCAGTTTCTTCTTCTCCAAGATGGGTATAATAATAGATTCTACCTTATTGAGTTGTTTTAGGTGTCCGGTTCATAGTAAGGCACTTGGTAAATAGGTAACTGCTAGTGTTATAATCTCCTAATATCATTCATAGTTCCTGGAGAAACATGATAAAGAACTTGCTGTTACACCATGGCCATAGGTCTCTTAGCTCCTATCATGTTATATACTCTGACAGATTGCTTATGGGTCTCCCCAGGTGGCAATAAGCTTCATGAGGATAGGGAGGCACCTGCTGTCTTTACTTCCAAAGCGCCTCCCACCAGATAAATGAATGGGTAAGTTATACATTTTCCTGTGCTGTATTTGCACATAAGTTGTTATTGGCACTTAATTAATTTATGTAATTAAAATTAACTCCTGTCTCCAGCCAGAGGGTACATATTAAAAAGAAAAGCAAATTAGAGAGTCTGTTGTTCATTTTGCTCTCTGCCTTTCCATCCAAAGAAATTATGATTTTACTGATTTGTTGTGAATAGATAAATTGTTCTTGCTTCCATCTCTTGAGACTATAGGGGCCATTTATAAGTCAAGGGGAATGTTGCTGAGAGAACATCTCCATACCAGGTAAAATATAGTTGATTATTTGAGGCATTTTACTTTTTATTTTTTTTTTTAAGATTTTATTTTTAAGTAATCTCCACATCCAGTGTGGGGGTAGAACTCACCACCCCGAGACCAAGAGTCACATGCTCTACCAACTGAGCTGGCCAGGTGCCCCTATTTGAGGCATTTTAAATTTGAAACTATGATTCAGATTCTTTATTGCAACAAAAATTCTCATATAGTGGGTGTTAAACATTTTTCTCTAATGTTGGAAGGCAGCATAGCACAGAGAATGTGAATGGGGTTGTTTCTGACACAGGTTCAAATCCAGGTTCCAGAATTTATGAGGTATACATCTGCTCACTCAGTGTAACCAGATTTCTGTGCATCTTCTCATCCCATAGTCCCTCTTTTTGATGTCTGCATATTCACTAGACACTTAATAGGTATTTACCAGATGTCAAACAATGCCAAATACAGGAGATATACCGACAAAAAGGACCTGGTCCGACCTGTAGGGATTTCTGAGGACTGACAAATTGGGGTCTACATGTAGGGTGGATGGGTACCTGGCAGCTCTCCAGCATGGCCTTATTGGGTTAAAATTTTAACACAAATTCTGGGTCAGATGCAGCCCCTGTAGATACAAGTGATTGTATCCTTCCAGTTAGTAGGTTTGGGTCCTGTGGAGCAGTCCAGTGTGGTGTTGACTTTCCGTTTTGCTTTGCTGAGGGAAATCTGGAACTTGTTATTCTGCTGTTAAAACATTATTTAGTTATAGTTCAGATGGTAAATATCATGTAAGCCAAAATTAGTAATTTTAATACCTCTTCTGCCGGAGCCAAGTGGGAGTGAGAGCCCGATCTGGTGGGGTGTGAGCCCAATGCTCCAGAATCAAAAGCAAGGGGATGCTCAGCAGCATTTCACCAGGGAAGAGGGACTGTCCCGGTGGTGAACATGCAGATCGGTCAGGAGAGTCCTAGAAACTAGAAAAAGACCACTTGATCATGTGGCTCAGTGTCGCTCCTGGTATTCCTTGACAAAATTCATATATCCCATCTATCCATCCATCTTTTCATCCAGTCCTTCTGTCCATCCATCCACCCATCTGTTCATCCATCTGTCCGTTCATCCATCCACTCAAAGTGCCTGTTGCATATCAGAAGTAAACAGAAGGAAAAGACATAATTCTCATTCTCAAGAAATCTGTGAGCTAATAGAGAGAGCTAACAGTCAGTTACAACATGGTATTAGATATTATTAAAATATATCAACACCCAGTGTGAATAAAGGAAAAAAGAGATGAATATTCTTAGTATTGACGCTGGGAGTATTAATTGACGCAGTTGCTCTGGAGAGCAATTTAGTAACACTTACAAATGCTGTAGTTTGTATTTCGATTTGTCAAGCAATTTCACTTATAGGCATCTATCTGGAGCATTTAATAATGGAAACGTACATAGATTTTAAGAATGTTTATATATTTTTTTACGCTAGGCAAAAAAGGAGAAGCAGATGAGGCATCCAGCAGCGCAGGGGTAGTGACAACCTTGTCTGGGCATACAGTGGCATACAGTGCAGTTTTTGTTTTGTTTTTTTAAGATTTTATTTATCTATTTAAGAGAGACCCAGCACAAGTGGGAGGAGGGGCATAGGGAGAGGGAGAAGCAGACTCCCCACTGAGCAGGGAGCCCGACACGGGGCTCAATCCCAGGACCCCGAGATCAGACCTGAGCCGAAGGCAGCAGCTTAACCAACTGAGCCACCCAGGCGCCCCAGGATGCAGTGCAGTCTTAAAACAATAATGCCACATTGTTAAGAGTGGGTCACAAAACATTAAGAATAATAATATTCCAATTTTGTATAATAAACGTATGCATAAAAAAGTGTTGACAGTGGCTATCTCTGAATCATTTTTATCTTCAAATTTTTGTTCTTTATGGATTCCCAGACTTTCTACAGTGAACATGAATTACCTTTGTAGTTATGAAAAGGCATTAAAATAGATGTAATAAGAGGGCTGTTTGCCCAAGGGTCTTGGCCAAGTGCTCTGGGGTGCTGAGCTCAGCTGAAACAAAGCCGGTCTGTGTCTCATGTCTGCGCATGTACATTAATTCATTCAGCAGATACCCGTGTTTGCGCGTGTGAGTCAGGCAATAGGGTTAGAGAGGGAGGCAGGAGCCAGACCGTACAGGGCTGTGCAGGCCATGTTAGGACTTTGGATTTTGTTCTGAATGAGGTGGAATCTGCTGGAGGATTTAAAACTGAGGAGTGGCCTGATCTGATCACCCTAACCGTCCCCAGCCGCCCCAGCCAGATATAACTGCGGAGAGGGCTGCCCGTGGAAGTGCTTGGACAGCTGGCATCCTCGGCATCCTCGGCATCGCCGAGTATCTGTCCGCTGAAGCTGCTGCTCAGTGTACTCAGGAGGGTGGCTGTGAGCCCCTGGCGCTAGACGGCTTCCGCTGGCTGCTCCAGACCCCCCACCCTACTGTGAGCCCTGGGAGGTTGCTCTGTGTGAACCAGTTACCAGGTTCCCTCACTCTCTGGTTCCCCATTGGTTTCAGCCAGTGGGGAGGCCAGTGAGAGTGGTCGGAGGGAGAAGAGTGATATCGGGGTAACTCCCCCCCACTTCCTTCCTGTTAAGTCACCCCTGGCTCCTGAGTCCCTCAACCGCAGGTTTCAGCTCCGGTCAAGCGGCTCTCCATCTTACTGCCTCCTTCCAGGGTCCGTAAACGTTCCCTCCCTTCAACCTGGCAGACCCGCGGTGGTGAGAGTCCCTCTGGTTATGAGTCCCGGGTACTGCACTACCTCTTAAAGTTTCTCCGCACCCACCCATACCTTTGTAAACAATCCCTTTATTAATCTCACCTGTAATTACGCAACTAGAGTTTGCCATCTGATTCTCGCAGGTACTCTGTCTGATAACCCACCTTCTTCCTGGTGGGATCTGGGATGCTCCGATCGAACAGGATCAGGGGCTGTTCCACAGCACCCCGCAGCTCAGAGTGGCCTTGGCAAGGGCTTTGGGTAGTAGGACTTTTCCAGGATAGGCCTTGACACCTGTAATTCCAGGCGAAGTCTGGGGCAGCTCGTACATTCAAGGGCCCTTCTCTACTTGTTCTCTGGGTCAGAGCCTGCCCTAAAGACCCCTCCCAGACCTTGGGGACAAGAATTACTTATGTCCTTTTCATCTACTCCCACTCTCAATATACACTAAATTCAGAAAGACCTGTAATGTTTTCCTGTACTTTGGAACCAATGAACATGTCAAAAGGAGATGGTGGAGGGGGTGGCATAGGGCCGGCATTGAAGAGCTCAAATGACAGGGTTTTGAAGCCAGGTCTGACTCTGCATTTGAGCTCAGTTTTACCTGCAAAATGAGGATGATATCATTTCCGTTTTGTGTCATCGTAAGGATTAACAGAGAAAATGCATAGTGCTTGACAAATTAAATCGCCTCTAGAAATAGTTGAAAGATAATTGTGAAAATTAGAACACAAATGGGATATTGGTTATATTAAGGGTTTGTCAAATTTTTTAGGTATAATATAGTTGTGTGGTCATGTTTAAAAAACAAGAGTCCTTATCTTTTAGAAATACATACTAATGTATCTATGGGTGAAATATGTTTGGGTTGATTTCAAGATTAGCTGTGGGAAGGTGGATTGTGGCTGGGAATATAGCCAGAAATCAATAATTGTTAAAGCTTGATGATAGATGGGAATTCATTTTAATGTTTCCCCTCTTTTGTGTGTTTGAAATTTTTATAATAAAAAGTTTGAAGCTCATACACCAATAAAAGTTTGGTGGAAGATGAGTTCCCAGCCCCGAAGCCTTCTTACCTGCTGAGAAGCAAAGCTAATGCATGAACCTTCCTTTCTAGGTGGCGTGTACTGTTCAGCTGCTCACGGGTATTAAGCTTTATTTCGGATTTCACAGGTTGTTTTGGGGTCATCCTTCATCAGGAAGGGGCCAAGGGTTTTGCTATAGCAACAGCAGAGGATATTTTCCTTAATGACTTTTAAACTACACTTTGCTTTGTACTTTGAAAAATAACGTCTTCTATGGGAATAAGCTCACTGGGCAGTACAGTTTGCCTTTAGAGTGGGTCAGAGGCTTTAAAAAACATTAGATAGAGTCTCACTAAAACTGTGTCTTTTCGGGAAGGCAAAAGGTGTAGTGGGAGAAAGGGTACTGGGCTGAGAAACACAAATGACCGGTTTTATTTATTTCTGCTTTCTCACTAGCAAGCTATGAGCCTTTGGGCACATCATTTAGCTTCTCTGAGCCCCAATTTCCATGTGTAAGGGATGAGGGGATTGGACTAATTTCTCTGATCCTTTCCAATTCCCAGAATTTTATTATTATTATTGTTATTTTTTTTAAGTGATCTCTACACCCAACATGGGGATTAAACTCAAAACCCCAAGATCAGGAGTCGTAAGCTCTACCAGCTGAGCCAGCCAGACACCCCTCCCAAAATTTTATTTATTTTTATTTTTTTAAGATTTTATTTATTTATCTGAGAGAGCATGAGTGCATGAGCAGGGGGAGGGGCAGAGGGAGAAGAAGAAGCAGACTGCCGCTGAGCACTGAGCCCAACGTGGGGCTCGATCCCAGGACCCTGAGATCATGACCTGAGCCAAAGTCAAACAGCGACTGAGCCACCCAGGCCCCCCCCCCCAAATTTTATTTATAATGGTAACTTTCTGACTAAATATATTCATGTTCACTGGAGAAAATCAGGAACATGTGGAAAAGGCAAAATCAGAAATAAAAATCACCTTAGTTCTACCACCCAGCAGATAACTCTTAATGTTTTTCAGTGCCTACATGTTACTATTTTTAAGAATCAAATTCATGTCACATATTTTGTTGAACACCTAATGTGCAGGTTGTGTCAACCATTGAAGGAATATAAAGGTGAGTAAACATGGTCTCTGCCCTCCAGGAACTGATAATTTAATGCTAAACACTAGTCCCTCTGGTTATATGTACTGGGTACTTCCCATAAGAGAGAGAGGCTCTTCCATCTCTCACTTAAGTCTGCGGAGTTTTAATGCCGTTTGTGATGTAATTTTGCTCATGTTGAAAGACTTTTTTTCCTGAATGTTATTTCTTCTCTCATGTTCAGAAGTGGAGCGCAGGCTAATGAGGAAAGGACAGAGTTTCCCTATAATATTCGTACCCTTGACTACCGACCCTAACCATACGTGGAGCGATAGGGAGAAGCATCTTGTCTCTTCGACTCTCTCCTGCTCCTTTTCAAGCCACACTGCCTCCTCTGGCGTTCTGCCTGACGAAAGCATAATGAGCAGTAGGACAGCCACGGGGTGGGAAGGCTGACGGGCTCAGAGAGCTTTAAGAGTAACACATCATCTGGAAGCCAGCCCCTCTTCCCTGGGGACTGTCCCCCGTACAGCTGGAAGCATCAAGAAATCCTAGAAATCTAGGGGCACCTGACTGGCTCATGTGGGGCAGCATTGACTCTTGATCTCAGGGTTGTGAGTTCAAGCCCCGTGTTGGGTGTAGAGATTACTAAAAACAATAAATTAAAAAAATCTAGAAATCTCGCCTAATGCGATAAAAGAGGAGAGGGAGCAGGCAGAGGGTAGGAATATTGAGAGACTTTGACTTACTTGGATAAAACGTGTAAATAAAGGCCGCCGAACTTTCATTCAGCACGCCAGAGCAGCTTTATTTATTCGTGAAGTTTTATGTGTCTTTTTCCACTCCAGGTTTGAAGTGGAAATGTATGATCTCTTCTCTGCTTGGCAGAACTCCCTGCTTACACAACACCACCCCTGTAACCTCGCCCTAGTTTCAGGGGAATCTGGGTCTGTAGCTGAAGCAATGAGGAGCAGTTTTCCTCATCATACTCCCCTTCCCTGAATGTAACATTTCCATGCCCCCTCCAAATACATGGAAGTTCATAGAGTAAAGACTATAGTTTTTTTTTTTATCACAGACTTTGAGTTATGATTTTTCTTGAATTTAGCTTAGATAAATGTCCGGTGCCATTCCACTATTTGAAAAAGATCCTTAGCCCACCCCTACACATAGAATTTGTCTTCCAAATTGCAGGAAAGAGACATGAAAGAAAGAGTGAATATTGCTGGCGGCATGCATTTGGGATTTCCTAGTTCTCGAGAAATTCAACTCTGATCATAACTTACTTGGGTGTTACCAAGAAAAGCAGTTAGAAGCAGAGAAAAAACAACATGCAAGGTCGAAAATCAATTTTGGATTTTCTGTGGAGAAGGAAATTCAATCCCATAACAGAAATGGACCCTGGAAAATCTATCTTCCTCCTAAGAGTGATACAGACAACATGCAGCCTAGGAGCTTCGGTGGTTCAGCTTGGAAGAGAAGGTTCAGGATTAACGAACACACTGGCTGTCTACAGATATTTGGAGGGCTGTCACCGTAGAGGAGGGATTACATTTGTTTCTGTGTGTGAGGCACAGGGTTGAACTGATATATTAGTGTGTGAAAACTCTAGAGAGAGATTTCTCATTAATGTAAGAAGACATTTCTAGGGAGCTGTACAAAAATGGAAAGAGATCTTTGCACAAAGAGGCAAGGCAGACAGTGTCTGGTCACTGGGCAGAGACAGGGAGACTGCGTCTCCTCCCTTCTGACTACATCTTCCTCTTGCTAGTGGCTACGCTCCAGCCACCCCTCTTTTTCTCAGTTCCCCAAAGGAGCCAAACTCTTTGCCATATTGTTGTTACCACTGCCTGGGATCCCCAGCCCCCGCGCTTTCAGCCTGCGAAATCTTGCTCTTCCTTGAGGTCTCAGCTTAATGGGTTTATCCTCATACAGGTCTTTCCTGACGCCCTTAAGAAGGCTTTACTGTTAAAACTGTACCACAAAATATCTTGCATTTTTCCTTTATGGCACTCACCAAATTTAGGCAGATATGTATATCCCATATCTCACATTCACGCACACACCACACATATTTATAGGAAACGACACAAACACAATTTGTTTACTGTGTTTCTTCACTAGAAGGTGAGTTTTGCAGAAGGTACCATGTCTGTTTTTTCGTTCCTCTCCTCTGTTGTGTACGGCCCTTGAAACATGGTAGGTGTGCCATTAATGCTTTAACGGAGGAATGAATTAACGAGATTCGTGCACCAAAGTGTCTTCGTTAGTATTACTCTGAGAGTGGTAGGTGAGGCACTAGAAGAGGTTTGACATGGGCCCTGGATCCAGCACCAAATAATACTGTATCACCTTGTGTGGAAGTAATTTCTTCTCCGTTTACTTTCAGTCCTTCTGATTTTGTCAAAGAGAACAGTTTGGTTTGGTGACAGTCTGTAACAGCCACACTTACATCTGCCAATCTCCCTTGTAAACAGAGATCAGGCCTCAGCAAGCAACACTGTCTAGCTGAATTTAATAACACGTTGTATTGTTACTGTATTTATTCACAGGTTGCCTTTTATTCGTGGCAAGTGATATTGATTTTCATTTTATGGGGGCGATCCAATGTTTTCTTTTAAAATAAGATTGTATAAGTAAAAATGTGAGTGTATGTAATGAATAATACTAAATAACTAGTACAGTTAATGGTGTGACAGTGGTTCTTGAATGACTGAAATTTTGGTTCCTGAAGGGTCTGAAATTTTGGAACAACCTAGTCTATCCCCAAACCAATTTGAGTTCATGGCAAAATAAATGCAATGACGTGAGAGCTTCATAAAGCCAAATATATTCATTGTCATTCTGATAGCATGTCTTTTTTTTTTTAACATTAAAGTATCCTTTCCTGAAATAGATGGTGATTTTTTAAAAAGATTTTATTTATTTGAGAGAGAGGAGAAAAGGAGCAAGAGAGCACAAGCAGGGGGAGCAGCAGGCAGAGGGAGAAGCAGGCTTTTTCCGCTCAGCAGGGAGCCTGATGTGGGACTCGATTCCAGGACCCTGGGATCATGACCCGAGCCGAAGGCAGGCGCTTAACCTATTGAGCCACCCAGGCGTCCCTAGATGGTGATTTAAAAAACAGAAAACAAACAACAACAACAACAACAACAACAACAAAACTCTTCTCACTTGGCAAAATAAAGTATTTGCAGGCCCCTATTGTTCCTTCCCTTTTAATTATGTAGGATTGATAGTGTGAGAGAGGCAATGTCACCTTCCTTGGAATCCAAAAATCTAGTGTTGTTAGAGGACCTTTGTGGTCCCTTCCAGTGTGATTTGATAGTTGTAGGTGAAATCTTGTATGCTCCCTGCATGAACAGCTCTGGGGACAGAAAGTCCCTGTGTGTGTGCATGGGTGCTGCTCCCCAGGGTAAGCAGATGTATTACACCCTGTCTGTTAAAAGGATTTTAACATTTGTTTTCTCTTATTTCAAATAGGGATTCCAAGTACAAATTATCATTAACTTACGATGGGGCGCCCTCTTGATAACCCATCAGAAGTTGCAAATACATACATCAAAAATGCATTCAGTACACCTGCCCTACTGAACATCCCAGCTTAGCCTCATCTACCCTAACTGAACACTTATGCCTACAGCGGGGCAAGCTCATCTCACACAAAGCCTCTTTTGTAAGAAAGTGTTGAATAGCTCACGTAATTTACTGAATACGGTAGTGAAAGTGAGAAACAGAGTGGGTGCACGGCGCAGAGCGTTGTGAGATCACGTGGCTGACTGGGAGCAGTGGCTCACCGCTGCCGCCCAGCCTCACCGGAGAGTGTCGGGCTGCGTATCGCTAGCCTGGGAAAGCTCACAACTCACAATATGAAGTACAGTTTCTACTGAATGTGTACAGCCTTCACACCACCATAAAGTTGAAAAGTTGTAAGTTGAACCATTTAAGTTGTGGACTGTCTATACCATATTTATAGTGAGAGGTGATGGGTAAATAGTTCACAGAAATGATCAGTCTCGCATGAAGGCTACGACAGGAGAAGAGAGGGTCGGAGCTGGGTAGGGGTGGATGTTCCGGTAGCGGCTTCTTCCAAAGCAGGCGGGAAAGAGCTGGGAGCGATCTGAGGGTGCCGGCACCTACATAGCTGATGGGTGTTCTGAGGGCAGCGGCCTCCCCATTTTCTGAGGTGGGCAGTCCAGAGCAGGGCAAGGAGGAGAGCCGGGGGTGGCAGGGGAGACATAGGCTGGCCACCTGCATAAGGATACAAAAGGCAAGTGGGGCCAAGCACAGAAGGCCTCTGCCACCAGGCAGCAACCTGAAAAGACATTGGCTGTTTGCAACGTTGTTGTAACTGCTGCCTTTTCCTGCTGTTTGTGTCTGTGCTGAATTTGCTTTGCTTAAAAAAATCCAAACCCTGGGGCCAAGACTCTTATGTCCCCATTAGAAATTCAGCAGAGATACTAAGACTGGAGAGATTATGGCCTTACTGATTGTGTCAGTTTTGGCAACTGCCTGATTAAAAACATGCAAAGAGGGGTGCCTGGCTGACTCAGTTAAGCATCTGACTCTTAGTTTCTGCTTGGGTCCTGATCTCAGGGCCATGAGATCGAGCCCCTCATGGGGCTTCATGCTAAGCACAGAGTCTGCTGGAGATTCTGTCCCTCTCCCTCCCTTTCTGCACCTCCCCCTGCTCAGGCACGCATGCATGCTTGCTCTCTCTCTCATAAGTAAAATCTTCATACCTACATACATACATCAAAGAACCAAACCAGGTAACTTAAACTGGATGTAATCCATGGTCAGTGTTTTGGCTTTGCGTTTGAAGCTGCTGCCCTTGGTGACACTGTGTTTGTGGCCAGTATCATCTGTCACCATGTGAGCTGGTTGTGTTTGGTGTGTGTGCGTGCACATGTGTGCTCACGTATATCCAAGTCAGTGGCTCCTGTTGATCGCAGACATGAGCCTTGTACTCAAAGGTCAACACCTTCAACTCGACAAATACTCAGTGGATGTTTATGGATAACTTATTGTATGTCAGGCTTCATGGGGGGTTGCTCTGTGAATGGCATGTGTCCATGTCTACTCATGCACACAATTAAGAATTGCAATAGCATCATGTAAATTAAACAAGTGGTTGAAGGAAGGGATCAAAAAAGTGCTCAAGGATTGGGGCACCTGGGCGGCTCAGTCAGTTAAGTGTCTGACTCTTGATTTTGGTTCAGGTCATGATCTCAGGGTTGTGAGATTGAGCCCCATGTGGGGCTCATGCTGGGCATGGAGCCTGCTTGGGATTCTCTTTCTCCCTCTGCCCCCCCGCCCCGGACTTGCACTTTCTCACTCTCTCTCTAAAAAAAAAAAAACCAAGAAAACAAAAACTCAAGGATCAAAGAGGAAGAAGCATTTAATTCTAGGTGGAGATATTAAGGAAGACTTTATTGAAGAGACATTTGATCTGGGCCCCAAGAAGATGGCACAGGGTAGGTAGAGGGGAGCTGGGAAGGATAACAGAGCATGAGTAAAGACGTGGGAAACGTTTGGCTTGAGGAATGCTGTCGTGAAGTAAACCTCTAGACTGGGAGCGTGGCAAAGTAGTGGCAGTCATGGCCCTTGGGGGATGATGTGAGTGCCACAGGCATTAGGAGGAAGTCAGGAGGCAGTGCGGGTTGGACCACTAGAAGAATTTCAACCTAATGTATGGTCATCTTAATAAAAATCTTTGTAAATAATGTTCCGGTAGACATATACTTTGCTTTACATTTTGACATTGGAGGGGATGAGTTTAAGAACATACAGACTATTTGACAGATGACCAAATGAGTAATGCCATGCAGCAGAGTATGATTTTCTCTAATACTTATATCATGATCTGCAGAACTGTACTTCACTTTGCAAAGTCAGAATTCCTCTGTTGTACACACTTAAAGATAGCTCCCTACTTTAAAGTATGTTTTCTATTGTAAGAGGTTATCTTTTCCCAAAATAAGCCAAATGTTACACTTTTAAATTAAAAACAACCTGAAGCCAGTGAGCAGAACTAAAACTCCACCGTCTCTGCCTTGAATCCTTCTGCGTTAGACCGAGTGGTCCTGCTGAGTATCTGCCAGCAGGTGGCGAAGTGCCGTCTTGCCGGTTCAGTTTTCCTTTTAGTTAGTTGCGTATCCTTTACAGACATACTACCTGTTCATTGTACAAAAACTTAGAAAGCACATTGGGGATGGGTGGGTAGAGGGACATAACTGCTGCACCTATAGATAATTACTACTTACTATTATATAGATAATAATCATTTTCGGTAGATCTCAGCCTCCGAGGATTACAGATCACTGGAGGTGTGGACCATGGTTTCCACCACCACAACCTCCTCCCTAAGGAGCAGAAGGATAAAGCAGAAGCGCTTCTCAGAACCACATCCTGCTTCAGGGACGAACCTCCCCGAGGCAGGCACATGGCCTCTGCTAAGAACTGCTGGTGAGGCCCGGCTCCCGGGCTTCTAGGCACTCAGGCACCTTGGTTTGTGCTGTCAGAGTCAGCAACATCAAGGACTTGCTCCGGCCGCAGCAGCCACCATAGCACGGGGCTGGAGGGACTTAGGCGGTGGGGCTCACTTCATTCTCATACCCTGGTCACGTAGCAGAATTGCCTGTACAGCATTTCTGGCTGATCCATACATTTTGAACCCTATCTTTTTATCAATAAAAATCTTTTCTAATATCCATTTTGCTTATTAACAAACCCTCTGATACTGATCAAAGATAAAGGGAATTGAAGCCTTATAATAACCACCTCTGGGGTGCCAACTTTTTATTAGAGTCATTCACATGCTAAATAACTGCTTCTAGGCTATAAATTAAAATTCACACATCTGTATATCACAGTTGATGCCAGAGTATTTTGAAGAGAATTAGAGACACTTTTTCAATTTATGTGTACAGTTTGTGTATATATAAATTGCTTAGCACCTTTCAATTTATATTCTTTATGTGTGTATATATTGCCTAACAAAAGTGAATAGAAGTAAAAACATGCATGTTATGAATGTATATATATATACACACATATATATTTCTGCATCATTAGTTTTAATGACTGTATAATGTTCCATTTAATAATTTACTCACAGCTCACTGTGATAAAACATTTGTGATTTTACAACTTTTTGCTAGTATAGGTATCCCTATAAAGGCTGTGTTTGTACTTGTTTCTTTGTATACTTGTTTATTTTATTAGGATACATTCCTAGAAATGCAATTACTGAATCATAGGGTTTGCACATTAAAAAAATGTTAAAGGGGCACCTGGGTGGTGCAGTCTGCTAAGCTTCCGACTCTTGGTTTTTGCTCAGGTCATGAGATCAGTATTGTGAGATCGAGCCCTGCATGGGGCTGCATGCTCAGAGTGGAGTCTGCTTAAGACTTTCTCTCCCTCTCCCTCTGCCCCTGCCTACCCCTGTGCATGTGTGCTTTCCCTCTCGCTCTCTCAAATAAATAAATAAATAAATCTTTTAAAAAAAAATTAAACAAAATTTCAAATTACTCTTTGAAAAAATGTAGCAATCTATACTCCCACCAGCATCTGCTTTCTTAAATACTCTCCCACACTGGAAAGACTAAAGAAAAGCATTTGCCCATCTGATAGGTAAAATGGTCACTCATGTTAATCTTACTAGGTTGGACTTTTAAAAATATACTTGCTATTTAATTTCTTCTCTTATTGTTGTTTCAAATATTCTTAGTGTAGGAAAATCAGCCTGCTCTACACTTATTCCCCCTATCAGTTGCCAAACACCTTGAAATTATTCTTCAGATCAGAAAGCATAAAGTCAAAGCATTTTCAGTCATCACATTTTCCTAATTAAAGGCCCTCCAAAAGTGGCAGTGTTTGAACTGTGACGTTTTTGGTACTGTCCCCAGGATCGGTCGGGTATCGTTTGAGACCTTCCTTCAGGAAGGTCTCAAACATACTTTATAGCTTTATACTTTATAGCTGCCAGACTGTCCTGAGATGATGGTGAGATGCTTATTAGGTTGTCAGCCCTGAAACCTGCCAAAGTAATGCTCCTATAACACAATATGAAATGAGAGCTTAGAGTTATGGAATTAATTTGAAGGATGTCGACAGCCAAAGAGACCGTTTAACCACGGAGGGATAACTTTTCAGCAGAATTATCTAGTTTTCTTGTCTACAACTAATTAAACTAACCAGAAAATCGCTGTATCTTAAGTTCATCTGCTGATGTATTTTGGGGAAGTGGTACAAGGGAGTATTTCATGCTCAAAATTGCTTTAGATAAGTGGGGCTCTCTCTAAATAAGGGATTTGCAGTTCGAGCTAAGGCCTAAAATTAAAATACATTGAAAGGTAAGAGTGACGGTTAAGTTCACACTGAGCTGTAAATAACTTAACTTAGATCTTTCTGAGAGGAGGACTGGCCTCCAAAAAGGGGATGAGGTGAATGAGATCCACCAAGAAGAAAGAGCCAGAAAGGAGAAGCTGGAGTACAGAGCCAAGCAGTTGGGTCTAAAACTCACCCTGGATGACAGGTTTGCTTTTCAGGGGCCTTTCCCATTGTGTTACTGGTATTTGTAATGGAACAACTTGTGAATAAACTGGCATTTAATTACTTCATTTAGCTTGTTCTGTTGCTGAGAATTTTCTCCCTCCCTCCACCCCCGTCTCTGGCTGTGCTAGCAAAGGTATGGTAGGTATTTAGTGAACATTTGGTTTCTAATTCTCTAATAGATGCTCTTCTTTGAAAGAATGTACATCTGCTCTTCACATGCTTCCTACCAAATAAAGTAGCTGCTTCCCACTTTTGAAAATCCCCAGTCCACTCTCCTTTGCAACGCTCTTGTCTCTGGACGAGCATCCCCAGCTCCTGTCCCTTCGCTGTTCAGTCGCTGCTCTGTGCTCTCAGTCCTCCATGCGGAAGCCCCCGCTGCTGGTTTCTTCTCCAGAATCTTCCTTAAATCCCATCTCCTGGACTCTCCTGCCTTCTGTGCTCACGCAGGGCTAAACTGTTTCTGAACACACACTTTGTCTAAAATCCCCGTTCTTTTTTATCTGTAAGTGTCCAGTTAGTAAACTCTTAAAAAAAAAAAAAAACCAAACCCTTTTTAAAATATAAAAGGAATGTATTGTCATTAAAAAATGTAAATATAGAGTCATGGAGAATTCCTCCCTCTCCCTGTCCCCACTTTACCAGGTCTAATATGCCTAACGTGGTTGGTTGTGTATCTTTTCAGAATTTTCCTATTCATATATGAACATTTTTATGTGTAAAAGATATACAAAATTATTTCGACAAAAAAAGATCACACTGACTTGTCTTTTAAAATGTAGTATGCTATATATACATTTTATTTCATTCTTTTTCATGGCTATATTCTGGTATATAGCTACATCATAATTTATATAAATAATCACCTATTGATGGATGTTTATTTTATCTCCACTGACCTCTTATTATATACAGTGATATATAGACTTCTGTGCATGTTTCATGACATTCCTCTCCATAGGAAAGGGACATCTGGGTCAAAAGGTATGCACATTTTATTATTTTTTATTTTTTTAAGGTTTTATTTGTTTAACAGAGAGCACAAGCAGGCAGAGGGAGAGGGAGAAGCAGGCTCCCCGCTGAGCAGAGGGCCCAACATGGGGCTCTATCCCAAGACCCTGGGATCATCACCTGAGCCAAAGGCAGACACTTGACTGACTGAGCCACCAAGGTGCCCAGGAGAATGCACATTTTAAATTCTGATAAATATTCCCATATTGCCTTTGAAAGAGGCAGTATTTAATGCTAATTTACACTCCCATTGGCAAACCCTCTTTCAGTCTTTAAGTCTCACCTGAAGAGTCACCTTAGGGAGGCCTGACTTGTCACCTTTACCTCCATTGTGGGTGCCCCTCCTTTCTTCTCAGGTGTTCCCACAGAGTGCTGTTATATTCCCAAATTTTGGCACTTATCCCATTTTTTTTTGGAATATTTGTTAAATCTGTGTCCACCACACCACCATCTTTATTCTCCCTTTTAACTTTTGTTCTGATTTCAAAAGTAAACTGTGTTCACTATATAAAATTCCAACATTAGGGAAATACTTTATGTTCAGGAAATATAAAACATCTCTGTACTGCTAGAATGTGAAAACACAAATTCGAAGGGATATATGCACCCTGTGTTTATAGCAGCATTATTTACAGTAGCCCCAGTATGGAAGCAGCCCAAGCATCTATGATAAATGACTGGATGAAGAAGATGTGGTATTTATACACAATGGAATATTATTCAGCCATAAAAAAGAATGAAACCTTGCCATTTGCAATAACATGGATGGATCTAGAGAGTATAATGCTAAGCGAAATTCATCAGTCAAAGATGAATACCGTATGATTTCACTCATGTGGAATTTAAGAAACAAAATGGCGAACAAGAGGGGAAAAAGACAAACCAAAGAAAACCAGACTCTTAACCGTAGAGAACAAACTGATGGTTACCAGAGGGGAGGTGGGTGGGGGGATGGGTGAAATAGGTAATGGGATTAAGAGCACACTTATCATGATGAGCACTGAGTAATATTTGGAACTGTTGAATCACGATATTGTGCACCTGAAACTAATAGAACACGGTGTGTTAACTACACTGGAATTAAACATTGTTTTAAATCTCTGGATTTTAGATAGTCTTCATGTGTGCTACTCGCTCCGACCTTTCTCATCAGCACTTAGAGCACGTACCATACTGAGATACACATCTGTGTCACCCACAGGCTGGAGTTCCTGGAGGGAAGGGGCCGTGTCTTCTCATCTTTGTGCCCCAGCACCTAGTGTGCATGGGTGCACAGTGCATGCTCAGTAAATGTTCGTCACTTGGAGGAACAGGGAATGAGACAAGTCTCAGAAAGCGTGCCAGGTTATATTAGCACCTCTAACGGATACCAGTGTGATGTATGGATTTTTCTTTTTTGTCTTTCTCAGTCTCCTTTAGAAGGGGTGGCTTTGCATGGACTCTCCCACGGTGCCAGACTCTCACAGAAACTCTAATGCTGATGAAATTTACCCTCTTCTAGATGATTTGGTTTCATAGCCATTAGGATCTGTTTAGTTCCTCTAACAAAGAAAGTGCAGGAGCCTGGGAAGCAGTTATTAGCTGAGGGAGATTGGTTTTCCGGTGTGATTTGTTGCTATGTGTGTGTTTATTATCCACGGGCTCTGTGCTCATCAAGTCAATACCCCCGCATTCTGCTGAGCCAGGGAGTCTGGTGAGACAGCAGTGAAGCCAGGCGCTGGTAAAGTCCCAGAACCTAACAGCGGCAACAGGAGGAACTGCCCTATATTCAGTGCGTACCATGTGTGGGATGTGTGACGTGTCACTCCGTCCTCATAAGAATACTAGGAGGAAAGTAGTGTTGTTCTTCCAATTCCAGATATTCAGCCTCGGAGCGGGGGTGGGGGGTAAACTTTCCAAGGTTATACAGCTGTTAAGTGGTAGTGTCTGGCTTTGAATCCCTATTGCTTACAAACCATCTTGCCTTCCGTTTTTCATCCTCTTTCGTTGTTCCCTAGCCCCCAACACGGTCCTTTCCCCACGGACCAGGAAAAGTAGATCATCTATAGAAAAGCCTGGAGTCTTCTCTCTTGTTCACTGAAAACACTATTTGAATTCTTGAGAAAACTTTTCATTTTTAACTTAGTTTAATTCTCCTCTTCTAAGATTGTAGACTCCTAGAGATGAAGGGGATCAGGTCCATCCGTTCATATTCTGCTGGGGGAGGGGCAGCTGACCCCATGACTACCGCCCATTCTCACCATCGCAGTAGACAGGCTTCCAGACTTTGCTGCTTGGATGAAAAGTCTGATGTTACTTTGGGCTTACATGGGTGCAGAGCTAGAGTGTACTGGAAGTAAACATCATAAGTAAATTATAAACTAGAACCAGAAACATGAGGGTAGGCTCGTCCATGGCCCCCATGAGGAAAAACAAATTGCTCCAAAAGCCATATTCCTACCAAGAGACTAAACAAGATCTGCAGGTTTCTTTTTGATTATATTCACCCCGTCCCAAATGGTTCAACATTTCTCTCATTTTTACTGATATGTAGAAAAGTGGGTTTTGTGTCTGTAATTGCAGTTCTGAAATTTTAAAGGAAATTCTTTGCATATTACACTTTATATTGCATCAGATCCCTGGTAGAACCAGGCTAGCACTTTGCAGTCAGACACATTAGTACACCTGCCGGGTGACTTACTATTATTCACGTTAAATGGAATTAGTAAAGACTGTAATTGTCATTTCAGGTCAGATTTTTGTTACCAAATGATTTGCATGCCCTTAGGAAAAAACTTGCAGTTTTCAGAACTTTTAGGGTTTCAGAATTACAGATAAAGGATTGTGGACCTATAATTTTCTGCCTTTTAAAAAAATATTTAATTATTAGAGCATGAGTGTGAGTGGGGTGAGGAGCACAGGGAGAGGGAGAGAGAAAATTTTGAGCAGACTCCCTGCTGAGCATGGAGCTCCACGGGGCTCCCTCTCACAACCCTGAGATCAGGACCTGGGCTGAAATCAGGAGTCAGCCAACGGACTGAGCCAGCCAGGCGCCCCTATGATTTTCTCCTTTTTCACACCATCAGCAATATCTTTGATAGAGGAACCTCCTCCTCCTTGTTAAAAGCAAAATAACATTTGTTTCCGTGGAAGGGTCTGCCTCCCTGCCATTCAGGGGCTGCCTGGCAGCATTCCTGTGTGTGCCTCTTTGGTACCTCAGGTCCAACCTTGACAGCGCTCGGGGTGCTCTCCCTGACCTCCACCCAGACCAGTTCCCTCAGCCACATTCCCTGGTTCTCTCCTAAGTGGATATGAAGAGCAGTGCGTTTCCATCGCCGTCTTTGTGAGGACCAGCCACACTTCCCACAACTTAGCAGGCTGCTTTTCTGGATACCACACACTCCCTGAGCCTTTGTTCCTTGGTTTTGGGAGCCTTCACCATGGAAACCATTTTGGCTCATGTCATTCCGTTCCCAGGTGGTCTTTGAGGCTTCGCCCGCACAGTGGCACACTGAAGAACGCAGGCTGGCCCACAAGTTTATTCTTCATGTTTTCACTGCTTATTTGGGCTCGAGGCACAATCCCAAGGATTTTTCTGCAGAGGGCTGGGTTTCAGCATGCCTGGTGACCAGGCTGCTGTCTCTCACTCTGCTCGGTGTGAGACGCACACACTTCTTCCTCCCGCGATGATGCCTCGCGGTTTCCAGCGCCATTCTGAGATGCACAGGCCAAAGCCAGATGGTTTGACAAACTCTTGTTCCTGCCTCCATTCTGGCTCCTTGAGGCCTCTTATGTTCTCTTCCAGTTTGTAGAGTATATGGAGCAGTGAGTGTCTTCAGAAACTATTTCTACCAGGAAGTGTCTGGCTGTTGTTGCTGGTGACTGGAGTTTGCTAGCACCATCAGCTTCTCCCAGCACCTGATTCGTACCAGCATTCATGCCATGCGGCTCTTACCGGGCCAAGAGTCTTCAGTCAGCCTGGCCACTTAAATTGCCGAGGAAACAATGTCTAGTGAGACCTCACGATTTACAACCTGTTCTCAGGCTGTAAGGTTTTCTCTAGAATTCCTACTGACGTGGTCTATTCCCTTAATCTCTCCAACCTGTGAGGTATAGATATCCTTGAATTTTTCTGCGGAACTCCGTTTCCCGCATGTAGGGCCTTGAACAGGGGTCCAAAGAAGACAGACTCTAGGGGATCCGTGAACTTCTGGACTATTCTGTGTGAATGTGTATGTGGACATTTTTTTGTGGAGAGAGGCTTGCACTGGGTTCTCAGCATAATATTCCAAAACAGCGTAGCCCCAGGAAGACCGCTTAGTTTTCTGAGCGTCTGGAGGATGAGAATGATAGTAGATCTTACCCCATTCATTTGAATGAAGCTGCAATGAGGAAATGCCTACCACAGTATCCATAGGCATTTGGTAACTTTAGCTATCAGCGTTGGTCTGAATCTGTGATCCTTTGAAGATGAAAATTAGGGGACTGCCTTTATTCCTTAGAATTAGATAGGAGATACGTCATCAGTAATAATCATCAACATTCTTAGAGCCTTTTATACTGTACAAAGCACCTTCATAGTTTTGCCCTCCGCGATCTTCGCAGTGCCCTTGTTGGTAGGGGAGAGAGTGCCTAACTTCCCCTTCTACAGCTGAGGGAGCTCAAGCTCAAGGGAGACCAACACCACACAGCTAAGGAGGCTCCGAAGGATGGCTTCCGCTCGCAGTGTGGCAGACAAACAGATCTCAAGACAAACAGGGCACAGAGTGTGATGTGTGCCTTGACCCTTGAGGTATAGTCCAGAGGGTCAATCAGAGAAGGCTTCCTAGAGTTAGTGACACTTAACCTGAGCCCTGAACTGTAGGTAGGAAGCGGCCAGGCTGAGTGCGCCATGGGAGTGCTGCATGTAGAGGCCGCAGCGGGGCCAATGCCTCGAGGCAGGGAGACCTCACTGGTCAGGTGTCTCTCGGTAAGTGGGGATGCTGGTGAGCACACACTTAAGGCAAAAGAGCAGTTCCCTGTAACCTCCCCCCCCCAACCAGTACGCAAAGGAGATGCATGTCTGAAGAAAAAGGACTAGAGCAGAGAATTAAGGTTGGATTCACAGACATACCTACAAACCATGCAGCCATTTAAAATAATTCTGAGGAAGACTAACGGCGTGGGAATGTGTTTGGTATGTTAAGTGAGGAAGTGTATATCTAATTGCCCGTTGGCCATGATTTCAGCTGTGTAAAATGCATCTACAGATGGCAAAGACTTAGAAGTTAAATGGAAGAAGGAAAATAACTCTTGGTTGTGCTAAGGTGACACATTTTAAAAACTCATTTTAATGTGTCATTTTTAAGTTTGGTTTCAGTTGTTTTGTATTTGTAATTTGTATCTGTCTGTTATGCTCCCAGTATGTCTCCTGGGCGGGCAGGGCTCCAGCATTCCGTTGGGCCTTCGGCCTGTTTTGTTCCCAGTCATTAATTCAGCCATTTATTTCATTCTTGCCACAGTCCAGGCCCTGTGCTTGAGCAGGTATCAGTTGTGTCTGTGTGTCTGTCCGGGACTGGATCAGCAGTCAGAGAGCTCAGCACCCCCAACCCCAGAGCCCCCCTCCCTCCGTGGCTAGACAAAAACCCTCACTCTCAGAGCACCTGGCTCAGTCGGTTGAGCATCCCAACTCTTGGTTTCAGCTCAGGTCACGATCTCAGGGTCGTGAGATTGAGCCCTGTGTCCCTCTCTGTGTGGAGTCGGCCGGAGAGTCTTTCCCCCTCCCTCTCCCTTCCCCTCTGCTCCTGCCCCCAGCTCACACTCTCTCTCTCCCTCAAATAAATAAAATGTTTTAAAGAAGAAACAAAGAATCACTTGCTCTCAAAAATATCACTAATTAATACTGCCCTTTTGTTCATGAGAAGAAAAAGAAAAGGCAGTGCCAGGTGGTGAACAAGGCTCCTTCCAGGATCTAAAAGGCATGAAGCAGGGGGAATGAGTAACCAGAGAGGTGACAACTGAAATAACTGGGTACAGGCGGAAGTGTCCGTTCGCCCTGGCTTCTAACTCTTTGGAGTCTGGGGCTTTTGGAAGATTGCCTGGCTCCTTCTAAGTTTTCACAGGGATCAAAGGCTTTGTTCCCTCTGAATGTGTTTTTAAGCACTTAGGTAGAAACTTCCCCTTTCATGCAGGTTGATGAGAAGGCAGCATGCTGCTATTAGATCGGGCTTCAGTCGGCAGCCTTTATCTGTTGGTATTCTTTATACATGTTCTGGGCATTTTCAAGGTTTTGTTCCTTCTGAAAGCATCTTCAAAACACAGGGACACTTAAAAATTGTGTTTAAGATAGGACATATGGTATTTGCTTTAAAATGCTCCAACACACATCCATTGTGTGGGAGGGTATGAGATAAGGGTGATGGATATGTGAGGTTTTTATACTCTGCCCTTTACCTTGTTAATTTGAAATTTTTCACAAGAAAAAAAAATTTAAATAACATTTAAAAGACTGATAACAAACTACTGACTGGAAATGTGAAAAGCCCTACATGACAGTACGCTCTCTGAAACCTTTGGGGACAGCCAATCCCAGATGCCGTGCCCTCCTGGACCCCAGAGTTCAGTGGAATAGGAGCTGATCAGCCAGCGGAAGCGGAGATGCCCAGAGGTGGGAGCTGTCAGGGGACATTAGGCTTCCCTCAGCTGTGGGAGCTGTTTCAAGAACTCTAGACTTACCAGCTCCCCAGAGAAGTGACTTCATCCTCTGCTTTCCACCATGGTCTCTGATTGTTCAGTTAGAGGTTAGGAAACTGTTGGTCCATCCATCCAGCCAGCCAGCCATCCAGCCAGCCAGCCAGCAAATGTTGACTGAGCATTATCCTAGAAGCTTAGGATACAGCACTGAGGTTTATGCTCAGGTCGAGGCTACATTCCACTGTGGGGAGCCTGATGATGAACACATACACATATAAATGAGCACAACCATTTCTGGTGGTGATTAAGTGACAGCCATGAAGACCCTTATATAGGACCATAGGGATGTCGGGGAAGACACGAGAGCTACTTTAGGGTGGGTGATTAGGGATGACCCCTCTGAGGAGGTACTGTTTGAGCTGAGTCACGAATGACAAGAAAGAACCAGCTACCAATACCTAGGGAAACAGCTTTCCCAGTAGAGGGAATGCAGAGAAGGGAAGGCAGCCTTGACATGGTGGTGAAACAGAATGTGAGCGCCCCAAAGGTGGGGTGTGAGCTCCATCTTTGGTAGCTTCCTTTTTTTTCTTTACTCCTTTTCTTTTCTCCTTATTCTCTTTAAAATGTGTTTCCTCCCATAGATCGGTTTATCTTTCTGGGTTCCATTTTCCACCTTTTGTCTTTGTGGGTCGTCCCTGAGCCCCCACAGATGTTCTCTGTTGACCTTTGGTTGGGGAGCTCTATGCTCCTGAAGGGAGACCAGGCTCACCGTCATGGGAATATCTGTGTGGACTAGAGGTGTAACTCACCACCAGCAATGTTGGCGTTGCTTCCTAAATCAATTAAAGTCAGAAATCGGCCATCACTCCTTTGAAACTCACACTCACATCGCTCAACTTTTCACAAGTTGAAACAGAGATGCTAGTTGTGAAAGAAACCTTAGACATTGTATAGTAATGAGGCATATTTTTGGGGGGGAACCTAATCTTTCTTTCTTTCTTCCTTTCTTCCTCTCTTCCTTCCTCCCTCCCTTCCTTCCTTTCTTTCTTTCTTTCTTTCTTTCTTTCTTTCTTTCTTTCTTTCTTTCTTTCTTTCATTTTTTTAAAGATTTATTTGTCAGAGAGAGAGTGCATACAAGCAGGGGGAGTGGCAGGCAGAGGGCAAAGTAGGCTCCCTGCTGAGCAGGGAGCCTGATGTGGGACTTGATCCCAGGACCCTGGGATCATGACCTGAGCCAGAGGCAGTCACTTAACCAACTAAGCCACCCAGGCGTCCCTTGGGGGGACCTGATTTTTAATTGTAGGAGATGACCATTCCCCAGATTGAGTAGAAAATAGAGATGGACACTCACTGCTGGTTGGAGCACACATTGGTGTTGACCTTGAAAGTGTATATGCCTTTTGACCAGGGAATTCCGTCTGTAGGAGTATATTCTAAGAAAGTATCAAGTATGTGTGCAAAGGTTTGTCTGTAAAAATCTTCCTCACTGTGTTTAATGGGAAATGACCTAAGTGTTGAACAAGAGAGAACTGGTTAAATGAATTGTGGCTCATCTCTGTGAAAGAACGCTATGGAGCCATTTAAAATGATACTGTGGCGGGGCACCTGGCTGGCTCTAAATCTCAGGGCCATGAGTTCAAGCCCCACATTAAGTGTGGAGCCTACTTAAAAAAAAAATAATGAAATAAAATGATACTGTAGAATAAGTTTAGTGGTATGGAAGGTGTTTACATTTTATGTCAGGAATACTTTTGGCCACAGTTAATTGAACACAATTATATGGGGGCACCTGGGTGGCAGGTCAGGTGATCTCAGCTCAGGTCTTGATTTCAGGGTCATGAGTTCAAGCCCCACGTTGGGCTCCACACTGGGCACGGAGCCTACTTAAAAAAAAATATTTGTTGTGGCTGAGTTAAGTAGGGATTTATTCTTCTCACATAACAACAAATTGGAATGTAGGCAGCAGCTGGCATTGGTTCAGTGGTTAAGCAACAACAGGGCTACATCTCTGTAATATCTGTGAACTTTCTGATGCTTGACAGATACCTCATGGTCACAAGAGGGCTGCTGTAGCTTTAGGCATTGAGTCCACCTCAGGAGCAGAGAAGTGACAGCTGAGCTGTCTACCTTTTATCAGGAAAGCAAAAACTTTCCTGCATTCTCCTGGCTGATGTCTCTTTCATCTTATTGGCCAAACCATGTTACATGGACACCTCTGGTTGCAAGAGTTGTTGATAAAGTGAGTATTTAGCTTTTCAAAACTGTAGAGTATAGGCAGACAGGGAGGTGAGGGTTGGAAATGAGTAGCGGGTCCCACAACCCACAACGTCTGGCACAATATCAAGTGACAAATATAGTTGGCAGAACAACATTTACAACATGGTCTCAGAGTATATAAAATAAAATGGATAACTTATGAATTGTTAAAAACTAGGAAGAAATACTCAAATTTTATTTGAGTGTTCATTGTCTTGTTTTACATATTCAGAGTTTTCTACAATAGCGAGTTAGAGTAACCCTCTCTTTATCATTCCCCTTAAAAGCCTTGAAGCTCTGGCTCATGTGATTCGGTGTAACGTGAAACTCAGGTAAGTGATGAGGAGCTTGTCCCAAGTCTCAAACCCAGTTAGAGGCTGAGCGTGGCCAGGCCTCACATGTGGCCTGTGCAGGGATTTGCACTAAAAAAAAGAAAGAAAGAAAAAAAAATCATTGCTTTGGTTCTGGACCCTCTTCCAGATCAGCATGGACTTTTAATATCACCTAACAGGGCGCCTGGGTGGCTCAGTCGGTTAAGTGTCTGACTCTTGGTTTTGTTTCAAGTCATGATCTCAGGGTCATGAGATGGAGCCCTGCCTCAGACTCCCTGCTAAGTAGGGGGTGGGGGGGTGTTCCTCTTTCCTTCTGCCTCCCTCCCACCGCTTGTGTGGGCATGCACATGCACTCTCTCTCTCTCTCAAATAAGTTAATCTTAAAAAAATTAAAAAAAACAAAACCTCTTGACCAACCACATCCTAGCTTCCTCTTCTTCCCTCTGTATTGTGCCTGGTCATCCCTGGCAGGTAATTGGCTTCCCGCATTCAGGCCACTCATACTGGAGGTCATATGTATATATGGCAGGGTCATTAGTCACTTGGCAATTGATACTGAACAAATATTTATTGTCAGACACGGTTAGGCACTGGGGATATAATGGTGACCAAGACAGAGTCCTTGACTTGAAGAAGTTTACATAGGCTGGGGAGGCAGACAAGCAAATAAGTAGTTACAACACAGAGGAATCCCTGCTTTGATGAAAGTAGGCTTGGGAACACGGGCGGGGGGCACTAACCACCTGGCCTTGTGGGGAGAGTGCATTCCAAGAAAGGTTTTCATAAAAGGAAGTCCCTCCAAGCAGAGATCTGAAAAGGAAATGGGTACTACGACGAGGTATGCAGAAGGATGAGGGGGAAACTTTCCAGGCAATGGAAAATAGTTACGACCTTTCCTAAAGCATGTCTGAGGGCTGCGGCATGTTAATATTTTTCCTGGAAAAGAGGTATTGTGGGGCGCCTGGCTGGCTCAGTAGGTTAAGCCTCTGACTCTTGGTTTCAGCTCAGGTTATGATCTCAGGGTCATGGGATCAAGTCCGTGTGCTTGTGCTTAAGAGTCTCTCTTTCTCCCTCTGCGCCCCTCCCCTGACTCTCTCTCTTTAAAAAAAAAAAAAAGGTATTATGCTTAAATAAAGTTAAGGAAGCTTAACAGGTTTTTGTATGTTCCAAACTGTCTTCAGCTCTTTTTTTCACATACCATGTTACGAGACTGCTTTTCTCTAGAGCTCTTGGGGTTTCTAATGTTTAGTCAGTCCACTGAGTGTCTTTGAATTGTGTGACGTAGGTGAATTCATTTTTTCCCCTAATTTTTAGTTTAAAAATATCATCAGCCCTTTTTTTGGGTCACTGTTACTTTTTATCACATTTTGTAGCAGATTTTTAGTTAGGGGACGGGTCATTCTGAGGACTTATTCTGGAAAAGGACTCTCAGTGTTGCCCTAGGTTCATTGTAAAAGAAATCATGTGAAGAAATGAGACATGAGGGGTAAGAAGATAAATTGGTTTTAAAAATTTAGTAAATACCGATTGGAAAGAATTTTTAGTAGTCCTGGGGATTTTTTTTCCCCTGCAGTGGCTGCAGGGTATACTCTGTCAGTGGAGAGTGGTTTAAACCCAGCATAAGCATACACCTAGGCTTCAAATGGATTGCTAAGAGAACCCAGAAAAGTAGATGGCGCATCTCTTTCAATGTGTCCCACCTGGGCAAGCCAGCCCCCTTGCTCTCTGAAGATGTTTAGTTGAGTAATTAATAGCGACCCAGAGAAGAGAAGCAGGCCTGTCAGGAAGTGTCTGCATCCTGATCTCCTTGGGTTTGCCAGGGTTCCAGCCTCTTCTCTTCCCTGAGGCATTCACACTTTCCAGTGCCCATTGCCATATGTTGAGTAACCCTTAAACCTCTCTGGGGGTGGGGGGGCTCTTCGTTGCCTTTGTCCTGGAGCCTTCATGGTTTAAACTGGTTTTCCTCCCTTTCCTTCCAAAGGAGCTTTCTACAGGTAGAACAAGCAGGGTATTTGGAATCAGGCTGGGTTTGAATCCTGGCTTGTCACTTAGGAAATGTTACTTCACCTCTCCCAGCCTCAATTTGATCATCTATACAATGGGGGTTTATTATCTCTCTTCTAAGATTTTGAATTTGAAATGTTATAACATGTGCAAAGCAGTGTATACACCTGGTGCATCATAGGTGCTCGGGAGCTGCTTAAGGCTTTGTCAGCTCCCCTTTGCTTTATGAAATAAAGTCCAGGCCCCTTAGATGGAAACCCGGGTCCTGGGCCCTTTGTGACAGGCCCTCTCCCCTTGCTTCTGTCCCAGTGCCATCACTTCTGTCCTTACTGCAGACGCGGCCACATCACCAGGCTGCTTCTCACCTCTGTGCTTCTACTTTACTGCCCCCCTGCTCGCCTCACGTTCCATTCAGTGTTTAAGACTCCGCTCAGCAGAAGAAGCCAGAACAAAAGCCAACATACAGATGACTGTGTTTCTATCAAGTCCAGGAACACACAAAACTAATCTGTGGTAAAAGAAGTCCGAAACTGGGGAAAGGGGAAGTGTTGACTGGGAAGAGGCATGAGGGAACATTCTTGACGTGGAGGAAGTGGAGTATTGGGGTTAGGAGCTGATGGCCAAGAAAGAATTCTTGAGACGTCTTTGGTGTAAAAAGGTGGTTTTATTAAAGCACAGGGACAGGACCTGTGGGCAGAAAGAGCTGTGCTGGGGTTGTGAGGAGTGGCTGATTATATGAGATTTTCTATCCTATGGAGAGGACGGTGCTGTGAGGGCTCCAGGAAATTGAGTCTGTAGGTGTCTGGCAGTGCTTTTTTTCTTGTAAATCATGAAGACCCTTGAAAACTGAGGGAGACTCCTGTCCCGCATGACTGTGATCTCTCTCAGTTAACCACTTGTTTTTCCCTTCCCTTTGTTCCAGGGCAGCCAGGAGTGCCTGAGGAATGTCCCATATATCCCACCTGGGGGGCGGGGGAGAGGGGAGGTGTCACCTTGTGCTTTACCCTCAGCTTGCCTTCTGCTCCCTCATCATTCTGGATCCATAGAAATGTCTATGACTTGTTTTTGGTAGTGACTACACAAATTTATGCAATTGTCAAAACTCCCCAAACTGAGTATTTAACATCTGTGCCTTTTGTTATAGGTTAATAATACCTTAAAAACAAAAAAAACAAAAACAAAAAAACATGGGCATTGTTCTCTCCAGAAAGCTCTCCCTGGCCTGCACCCATCTCTGCCATCGCACTCAGCCCATAAATATCTCCTTTTTACGCGTTCTGTGCTTCGTTAGTCTGTAATCTCCTGGAAGAGCCCAGACTCTTGCTATCTGTGTAACCTTGGGAAGAGTACTTCATTTTAACCTGTCTGGGCCTTAGTTTGCTCATCTATAAATGGTGCTGCCTGGCTTTTCAGGGTGTCCTTTTGGCAACAACCAGAGGAGGCCGTGAGCTGGCCATTCCCCACTAGCCTCCGAGTCCCTGCACGTTGCCTGTCCATTGGTCCTCAAATACAAAAGGGGGGAAAAGCATTGCTCCTATTTATTATCTTTGTACACCTAACATTTGGAATAGTTTCTGGCCACAGATGTTTGGTGTTTTGATTAATATATATAGCTCCCTGTCCTCTTCCTTCTGGACCAATTTCTCTTCCCTTGGAGAGGGAATAGAAGGCAAGCAGATCCTAATGGGCCCAAAGCAGCATTTGGGAAGTGAGATACTTGGTACTCAAGCAATATGGGATTTTAAACTTTTAAAATTTAATAAGGTGGAAGAAACCTGCCCACATTCTCTAAATGTATTGGAGCCCTAGGAATGGTCAGTAAACAACAACAATGACATTGTTATTACAGCTATCATTTGTTGAGGACCTTAGAGTATTTTTCCCAGCATGGTGCCGGGCTCATTTGTAAGACTCAATGAATCCTTGCTGCTATGACAGCTCTTATTTAATCTCTGTACTACTGTCTCTGGTAAAGTTATGAGCCCTGTTCACAGATGAGGAAACTGAGCCTCAGATAAAGGGACTGCCCCCCCCCCCAAGCACTGTGTAGTAAGTGCCGGAGGCCGGTTGTGAATCGAGGTTGTCCTGCTCCACCTCCCAGGATCCTTCTGCTTCTTTATTCTCCTTTCTTCCTCTCATACCTTTCCCCTGCCGAGTCTGTTCACTTACAGAGACTTAAGGTGAGGCAGGATTTCTGTTTTTAAACCAGCCCAAAGGGAGATTAATCTTAAATTCTGAGACCTAATCTTGGGGCTTCTGCACAACCGAGCCACACGGGGTCAAACTAAGTAACCTTTGATTCTGTCCTACAGGTACATTTAGAGGTAAAGGAGAAGTGCGAGCATGTTTAAACAAGTGTTGTTTGGATTTTTTTTTTTTAAGAGTTTATTTATTTGAGAGAGAGAGTGTTCCTTCTTGAGTGGGGGGAGGGACAGAAGGAGGGAGAAGGAGATGGGAGAGAGAGAAGTTCAAGCAGACTCCCTGCTGAGTGTGGAGCCTGATGCGGGGCTCCATCTCATGACCCTGAGGCCCTGAGAACCTGAGATCATGACCTGAGTGAAACCAGAGTCTGAGGCTTAACCAACGGAGCCACCTAGGTGCCCCTAAACAAGTGTTTAACATCTCCATCTCCTAACATTGGATCATACACACACACACACACACACACACACACACACACACACACCCGGTAAGTTATTTTAATAGGTATCAATGAGAACAAAATACATGTGACTCATTTTCTTCAGATTCACTGAGAGCTTTTCACATTGATTTAGAAGATAATGCACAGTTTGAAACATTTCTAATTCCAGCAAACAGCCAACCCTGAAGAAACCCTAGTCTCTTGGCAGTTTGCAAATCGGTTATTAGTGTTGAACATTATTATGCAGAAAACAAAAGTCGAGCAAACCTTTTGGTCTGATTGCGGAAAGCAATACCTTTCTCCTGAGTTTCTGGAGCAAGGGAGCTGGCCCAGGAGCCCAGATCCTCAGGCAGGAGGAGGATTAATCATTTAACACTTTCTGCCGTGACTCTACTGTGCCGCCGACTCCAGTGGAGTCCAGACACGTATGCAGATTAATAATTCATGCTGGCAATGGCTTTGACCTCTCTGAGCTGCCTCTGAAGAGCAGAGAGCACCCAGCCAGAGAGAGACACACCCTGACCTAAGGTTAAACCTTTGTTTGGCTCTACTCTACGGCATTGGTTATTTCCTGCTCCGATTGCTAATCCATAGTGAGGTGCCCAAACCATCTGTCCTCAGACGCCCAAGGCCAGCTGGTGTGGGGTGTGGGTGGCGGTAATGGCCCTGATTCTGAAGCAGCCTCCACACAGTGGACAGGGTCAGCCAAGATTGGCAGCTCATGTAGCATGGGACACTGGCGTCCCTCGAGCCTGGACTTGGACAGATCATTTCATCTTCTTGGGCCTCAGCTTCTCGGCCTCCAAAACCAGACCCGTAGTCCTCACTCTGCCCACTTCACGGGGAGGAAGTGATAGCCCTCGGTAAATGTTGACAGTTGAAAGCACATTTAAACGGAAGTTGTTTTCAAAAGGTCAAATACCGTATGATTCCACTTACTGAAGTACCTAGGGTTATAAAATTCATAGAGACAGAAGGCAGCATGGTGGTTGCCAGGGGCCAGGGGAGGCGGGAATGGGAGTTAGTGTTTGGTGGGTACAGAGTTTCAGTTTGAGAAGATGACGTTCTGGAGATGGGTGGTGATGCCTGCAAAACATTATAAATACACTTAATGTCACTTAACTGTAGACTTCAAAATAGTCCAAATGGTAAATTTTATGTTTATTTCACCACATTTCTATTGATTGATTGATTTTATTTATTAGAGAGAGAGAGCAAAAGCGGGGTGGGGGGAGGAGGGGCAGAGGCAGAGGGAGAAGCAGGTTCCCCGGAGCCCGATGTGGGGCTCCATCCCAGGACCCCGGGATCATGACCTGAACCGAAGGTAGCCGCTTAACCGGCTGAGCCACCCAGGCGCCCCTCACTACATTTTTAGAAAACAGGTTGTTTTAATGTTCCTACACCTGAGAGTCTTCACAAGCCAACCTTCTCAGTTCTCCCTTGTCAGTCGTACACAGACCCCTCCCCCCAGTGCACTGGTTGAGTAGAGGTAGCTTGAGATTACCGAGTACACAGAGCCCTCACTCGTGCCAGGCTGTGTGCCAGGCGCAGGACATACCGAGATCAATGGGGGGGTGCCTCCAGTCTGGTGAGGGTGCACATGCACACACGGAGCCTTGCCAGCATTGCCGTACCAGGTGGCAGGGGCTGTGATGTGCTGGCTGGGTGCTGTTGTAACCGAACTCAAGGGGTTCACCGCTTAGGGTGCATGAAATTGAACATGACCCAAAGAACTGTTGAAAGCAAAGAACTTTTTATTGCTTGTTGCGGGTAAGGAGACAGGGAGATAGTTCTCAAAGCACTGACTGTCCATGGGGTTAGTACAGGAAGCTTTTATTCAGTGTATTAGGGGGCGCGGGCGGGGAGCTTGCCCAGGCAGTTCATGTCAACATGCTAGTGCATACGTCATATGTTCAAAAACTGGGGAAAACTCCACCCATAGGAAGAGATCGCAGTATTATGATGAATGAAAAGTCACTCAGGACGACTCCGGAGGTGGGACATCCGCAGGTCCTCAGCCCCAGTCCAGCTCAAACTGGCTTATGTGGGGGGTTGTCAGGTGACACACCTAGCTGGGGCTCTCCTTTAAAAAAAAAAAAATTATTTATTTTAGAGAGAGAACGAGCAAGGGTGGTGGGGGTGGGCACGAGGGTCAGAGGGAGAGGGAGAGAGAAACTTAAGTAGACTCCGTGTTGAGCCTGACCTGGGGCTTGGAGCTTGATCTCACAACCCTGAGATCAGAGCCAGAAGCAAGAGTTGGACGCTTAACCGATGATGCCACCCAGGCGCCTGCCCTGGACCTCTCCTTTTCTGGAACTGTTGGTTCTGCAAAACAAAACACATTCTTTCTCTGCTTTTGTCCCTTCCCCTCCTCCCCTTCTGCTGACAGCTTTCACCCTGTGATCTGAGTGACTCCCTACATATGCCAGCTGATGCTGTGGGAGGGCGGGAAGGTTTCCCAGGGCCCTGGAGGATGTGTTAGCGCCGGAATTACCCAGACCAGAGACTAGCGGCGGCCACACTCGCCTTACAGCAACACGTACTTGCAAGCTTGTCACATTTGCTGGCGCTCGTTCCTCAGCTAGAGTGCACTCTTTCCCTTCTTTCCCCTAAAATCCTCATTCTGAAAGTGCCAGCCCAGATGCCACCTCCCTTCTGGAAGCGTTCCTTCAACGCAGCCAAAATTAATCTCTCCTCCTCCCGAACTCCCACAGCCCCCTCCTTATATCTCCATTTAGCACATATTTCATTGCTGTCAGGTAATACAGCCGTTTATATTCCTGCCTCTCTTGTTGGATATATATTGGGATTTTTATAGTTCCAAGTAAGAGAAACCAACTGGAGCCAGCCTTAGCATAAAAGCCATTTATCAGAATACAGTTGTCTTCCCAGACCAGGGTGGTTCCCTGCTCTGTTCCTGCTTCTTCTCTGCCTGCTTCCCCTCTGCCTGCTTCCCAGTCCATGTGGCAGATGGCACTCCAAGCTCCCAGGGGTGGTTTCTATGCTGCATGGGTCTCTTGACCAATTAACTGCAGCTGGGGGAGCAGAATCACATGTACCACTTGCGGTGGGCCACAGCCCATGCCTGCTGGGGAAGAGGAGGCCTGGGGGGGTGAGTGTGAACTGAGCTCTCGGTGGCACTGGGCACTTCAAACCACTGAGTCCTTCCAGCTTTCTCCCTGGGCTTCCCACCCTGCTCCCCGTCCCACCTCCTCCATGCGTTTCTTCCTGCTTCTCTGGACATTTCTTTACATTCTTCTTTGTGGAGGCTGCTGCTTTCATCCATTTCTGATATTACTGGTGTTCTCTGTGATTCTGCTAATGCATCTTCCAATCTTGTTTATTTTCTTTAGATGCTCTCAGTAAGCCCCGTGACTGCTTGTGATCTGTTTGCACTCATAGTGACTGCTTGGACCTGAGTGCCTGACCCATATATTCTCATGTCTAGTGGTCATCTCCATGACCTGTCCCACAGCACACAAAAAAAGCCTGCATGTACCATCTGCCTGTCACCTCTCCATGACACCCCCATTCATCGGACCCCCCTGCATTCTCTGTCTCTGTGCTTGGTATGATCAACCACCTCCTTGTCAAATTCAGGAGTCCCCTCAACATCTCCCTATTCTTTTCTGCATAAATCCAATCCGGTACCAGGCCCTTTCCATTTTACCTTCTGAGTACCTCTCACATCTGTCCATTGTTATGGCCTTAATTCAGGCCTGCATAATTTCTTATTATCTTGTAACTGGCTTCCTTGTGCTACCTTGCAATTGGCTTCCCCATAGTGCAGCCCAAGTAATCTTTTTTTTTTTTTAATTTTTAGGATTTTATTTATTTATTTGAGAGAGCAAGAAGGAGAGAGCACACAAGCGAGAGGGGGTGGGGAGAGGGAGAGGGAGCAGCAGACTCCTCTCTGAGCAGGGAGCCTTACACACGGGGCTCAATCCCAGGACCCCAAGATCATGACCTGAGCCAAAACCAAGAGTTGGATGCTCAACTGACTATGCCACCCAGGCGCCCCTATAGACTACTCTTCAATTACAAAAGGGGAAAGATATCTGCCTATGTGGTGTCTATTTAAAAAGCTGCCACTGAATACAAGAATTAAGTAATAATACTGTATCATATATACCAGACATCTAGAAACCTACTTCTACCCCAAACCGAAAAAGACCTGAATGTTCTGACAAGGTAGTTGGACATGCCCTAAAGTAAATCTGTATGCCATATCGAAATTTCTTGCATCTAAGGTGGAGGTTGGAAGATGCTTATCTGTTTGCACAGTTGGCAGAGCACCAACCATGAATGACTAACTTGCCTATATTTTGTAGGCTTTGCGTAGGTGGCTGAAACGGAACTTGGTCTGGGGCAGGGAAAGGACACGTTGGTGAGAAAGAAGGTGGGGAACATATGTTGAGTAAACAACTGGCAGCCTCTGCCACAGTCCTCATTTGATCAATATTTTATGCTGCTCCACACCAGACTGCTTATTTCCTACTATCTGTCCTGAGGCACTAATTACAGAGAATTTTCCATCTTCATGGCCACAGTTGGCCAAGGTTAAACTTTCATGTACAGTCTCCTGTCTTAGACTATTCTATTAGGAATATTTGGTTGCAGATAACAGAAAAATTAAAGAACAGTGATTTAGCAAATAGTGTTTTTTTTTTTTTTTTCCACATAGTATGAAAGGTAGGGGTAGGCACCTTTCATCCTATGGTGACAATATGGTGGCTGCAGCTCCAGCCATCAGGTCTACATTCAAGGGTAGAAGAAAGGTAGGAAAGACATTCCTTTTGATCATTTGGTCTCCTTTTATTAGGAATCAGAAACAGCCTTTTCCTTAGGTTTTGTTCACCAGAACCACCATATATGGCCATGTATGACTTCAAGGGAGGCTAGGAAAGAATATATTTAGCAGGGTATGTTAAAGTACTGAACAGAACTGGGGTTATGTTAACAAGGAAAAAAGGAGTGAGGATTAGTGTATTCACACCTAGTAGGGTCTGGCATATATGGCATCAAATGTGTTTCTATTACCATAGTTAACACATCATACTTACTATTGTTGACATCCCTTTAGCATTTTCCTTTCATCTCTTGAAATTCAAGTGTGTTCTAATACTTTTGCAAAGTACTTTCTGCAGAATGCAGTTTTACATTGGAGAACCCTTGCTTTAAATGGGCAAAAAATAGGGTTAGGACCAGGGCCAGGGTTAGGTCTAAAAAAAAATGGGCGAAGGGCATTGGTTGAACTGTTTTCTGGAAACCACACTCCCAAATTCTATTAGTTTTTCTACTATCAAGCTATTTAATCAGAGATTCATAGTATGTATGCAAATGTTGTTAATCTTCTGTTGATAATAACAGTGAGTCTGGGTGCTCCATACTTGACCTAAGAAGTATCAGAATGACTCAGTGTGTGCATCGAGACTTCATTCATATCTTTACTGCTTGCATCAGTAATTCTTCACAATCATTTGGTTGTGATATATATAAATTTGTTGGAATTAAACTTGAACACTCATAAATAGTATAATTAATTTTTGTTACACTTCAGTTCCAATTGCTAATTGATTTAAACCTATTATTGTGTATTCTTTCTGTTCTTCATTTATTTCCTGGGTCACAACACTTAACACTGTTATTTTACTTCTCACTATGACTGCATGACCTGGTTGGACACTGTCGGGGAGCAAGAATTCCTGTCCTCTTCAAGGGCCTTCCAGCTGGACTAAGAATCAAAGTGATATCAGATTAACAGGAGAAAATAAAATGTAATAGTGTACGTACAGGGAATCTACACCAACATGGGAATTCCAAAGACAGGCAAAATGGGGTGTATGTGTCATCCTGAACTAAGGATGGGGTGGGTTTAGGGTCTGGGGCTTGAGAGGTTGGGAATGCATTTCCCAGGGCAATATGAAGAGCAGATGTTTGGTTATTAGATGTTTGCCATACAGATGGGTCACTCAGATGAAATTTATCTCTACTAATGACCCTTATTCTGGGAAAGACCCTAATTTGGATTTTCCTATGTAATTAAGGGAGGGGCAGAAGTGTTCTTGAGCCCATAGGGTTTCAGTTGCCTTCAGCTCAGAATAATCTTCATGCCGAAGTGGCCCTACTTGGGGCAGCTTGCCCTTGGCCCCTGCAACAGAAACCTATCTATCTTGTTTATCATCTGCTTGGCAGAGTGCTTGGCCCATATTAGGTACCCAGTAAACATTGGTTGAATAATTGAATTACCAAATGATTCCTGACAATAATCGGTTACATATCAGGAGTAGAGGCAGTCCCAGCTGGCCTGTTAGTTCCCGTGTGCCAACCAATATTTTATTTTTTTAATTTTTAATTTTTTTTTTTTTTTTGAGAGAGAGGGCGCACATGGGTGGGGGAAGGGACAAAGGGAGATGGAGTGAAAGGATCTTAAGCAGGTTCCATGCCCGGTGGAGCCCAACGCAGGGCTCCATCTCACGACCCTGAGACCATGACCTGAGCCAAAATCAAAAGTCAGACAGACATTTAACGGACTGAGCTACCCAGGTACCCCCAGTGTTTTATTTTAAAAGAAAATGCAGAAGGGGCGCCTGGGTGGCTCAGTCAGTTGAACAGCTGCCTCTTGATTTCGGTTCAGGTCATGATCTCAGGGTCCTGGGATGGAGCCCTGCGTCATTGAGCTCTGAGCTCAGTAGGGAGTCTGCTTAAGATTCTCTCTCTCCCTCTCCCTCTGCCCCTTCCCCTGCTTGCTTGCATGTGCTCTGTCCCTCTCTCTCAAAATAAGTAAATAAATCTTTAAAAAAAAGTAGAAAACTTAGAATACACACTAGAATATGTCAGGCTGTATTTGGGTATTTAGACTTTATATGGTTGTTCCCTGTTTTCCTCTGGAACACATTTGTTTTATAATCTGGGGACCCAGAAAGAGAATGACTTCGTGATCCCACTTCCCAAGTTCTGATTGCCCTAACTTGGGTCAAGACCCTACCCGTGTACCAGACATCCTTGTCCAGGAGGGTGGGCTACATTTTAGTGCTATTTTTGTGAACATTTAAGTTGGGGTAGAAGCAATGCCTGGGAAAGGCGTTTAGGGCAGACCCACCGGAACTGACAAGGCCACTTCAGCAGTTTTGCTGTTGATAACACTTCAAGCCCACCTCTCTGTGTATAACACACACACACACACCCCGCATTTCATTCATTCATTCATTTGCTCAGGGATCATTGGGCGTCAACTATGGATCCTGTGTCCAGTTTTGTGGTCTCCTTACCCTGTGTGTGTTATCTATACTCTGTATGCCTTAGTTTCCTTATCTGAAAAATGAATGAAATGATACTAGGATTATAGGATTGTTTTGAGGATTAAATGAGATTTTATATACACATCATCCTGTGTGTATTACATATAATATGTATCAATGTAGTAGGTATAGAATATATGTTATATCACATATAATTGTATATAAACTTGGAACAGTGCTTGGCAAATGAATATGAATGAAATGTCAGCTGTTACGTCCCTTTGCGCAATTCTAAAAATCCAGAAGCTCTTAACAGCCAACATTTCTTCTTAACTTTGGCAGAAAATTCTGTCCTGATCAGAACTAAATGGCTTGCAAAGCCTGACCTGAAGGGATGTGAGGACATTTTGAGGTTTTATTTCGGCACTTAGTGTGAAGAGTCCCACATTTTGCTACAGAAATAGTGTGGCAGATTATAGGGTGCTACCCCAGCTCCACAAGCAATATTACATAATATTACCATTTTCAAATCAAAAGTTCTGAATTCTGAAATTCGTCTGGGCCCAAGGTTTTAAATGAAGGGTTGTGGCCCTGTATTAACATTCACCAGCAGCGTCCTCACCGACCACCCTGTGCCTGGGTGAATGGATTGCAATCTCCAGAGCACATGAGTGGACTAATGTCAGCCACTTGTCAGGGGCTCGATCAGAGGCAGCCTGGGCTCCAGGGAGCACTCAGGACAGCCCTGAACTCTGTAGGGTGGGGATCAGTTGTGGGGTGAAGGAAAGTATCTCAAAGGGGACGCCTGAGGTGAGACTGGAAGAATCCAGCCCCTCCTCTCATCAGGCAGGGTGCAAGGGACTGAAGATTCAGTGGCGGGTAAAACCAGCCTTGTCACTGCCCAGAGGCCCCCTGTGTGTTGTGGAAGCAGCAGCCCCACTCAATAAATTGATCGCTGATGGGATGAGGGGTGTTCTGGATACTATCGGAGCCCATAAGAAGGATCCAGCTTTGTCTCCGGGGTCAGAGGAGGCCTCGCTGCCCCCATTACGTGGAGACAGACCCAGAGAAGGAATGAAGAGGAGTAAGCCAGGTGAAGAGGCTGTCAGTACATGGACAGGTAGAGAAGCGTGCATGGCAAGGGGCAGGAGGCTAGAGAAGGCCTGTCTCTTTCAAAACACGGAGAGAAGCCAGTGTGGCTGGAGGAGAGAACCGGCAAACAGGTGGCGGGGGAGAGGAGGGTGACTGCCGGGCAAGGCCTCAGTCCCTGAGGGCAGGAGGCCCCTCGTCTGGTGGCTCTGTGTAAACGGTCTGGTTTATGGTTGTCGCTCCAGCGTTATTGTTAATAGCACTGTCTCTCACTCTCAAAACAGCCCTATTTTGACCATTAAAGTATATTGTCCACCCTACCTAAAGGCCAACTTAGGGAGCTGAGAATTTGTCCTTAGGGGAGTGAGAATCCATTGAAAGATTTTAAACAGTACACATTTTAAAAAGTTATTTGGGGTGATTTGGGGCCCTTGGCTTTGTACAATAAAGAGATGTTTTGTTGGGGTGCCTGGCTGGCTCAGTCAGTGGAACAGGCAACTCTTAATCTTGGGGTTTTGAGTTCGGGTCCCACGTTGGGTGTAGAGCTTACTAAAAGAAAAATGTTTTGTCTTACTCTGCTGCTGATTCTGTTGATCTCAAGGGTTACTGGCATAGGTATCAGGCCTGAGAAAATCAACTCGAGTGCTGGTCAGCAGACTGACTTTTGCTGCCATAGGACAGCAGGATTATTTGCTAGCCTCGCTGAGTACGTGTGCCTAGAAATAGCACCAGTATGTGATGCTCCCATGAAATGAAAATGTTCTCTTCCCTTAGTTGAACTCTCGGGACTTCCTGTCGTCAGACCACCCTCCGAAACAATTATAGGTCTGTCTTCGAAAATTCAGGAAGGGCGGCGGCCTTTGCTTTGCTTTCTCCTGAGTCTGGGGCATGTGTGTGTTTGCCCGCGTGCAGCCCCATCCGGGCGCCTGCCTTTCCCCATTTGATTTTCTTTGTCGGTCAGAGCTAGCAGTTGGCAGACACTTATTATCAGTCTCATGCTTTCAGCCAAGAAAAGACAGGAGAATTCAGGAAAACCCGAGATTCATGTTTTACATTTTGTGTAGGATGCTCTCCGTGCCTCAGAGAGATACAGATTCACCCCTTCGGGAATTCCTTTACTCTTAGTTCTTATTTCTGTCACATTTTGAGCTCTCCTGTCTGCTGCTGGGTAGGTGGAAAGATAAAAGCTACATGACAGCTGGTAATCCCCTTCAGGCATCACAGTGGGATGGAGTTTAAGGAGGCTTAGCCATAAGCAGCCGATCAGTCCTCTGTGATAAGAAGGTATTGGAAGTGTTCAGAGCTGCTGAGAAGGCCTCCGTGTGGGCCAGTGTCCTCAGCCCGATGGGGGCAGATGACGGGCAGGTGTAGATGGGAAGAGGTGGACAGCGCTCCCCTGGGGCGAGCTGCTGGGGGACCCACAGGCTGGCTCTTCCCCAGGTGAGGTCACCTCAGTCTGGTAAACCAGGAAATGGCACCCAGAGAGACGGGTGATTCCGCTCTTGGGGGCAGGTGCGCAGAAACACTTGTATGCACAACATACACCAGCACACACACTATTACAACACCCACGCGTATTGCTTTACCCTCGAGTCAGATACTTGCACACTTTGCCCAAAGACAAGGTAAGTTACGATTTGCAAGCCTAAAAAAGGCTTTTTTCATTTTATCAACCCCTTCCCCCCCAGGGCATGTTCCATCTGGGGCGAATTCCACAAGTAATCAGACTGTGAGAGCACAGTCATTTTAGACTGTCTCTCCTAATGCCCCTCAGGGGATGCTTGCTTACTGGAAGTTAGGTTTTCTCCTTGGGATCCCCAGGCACACACCAGGAGTCTGAGAGCCCCACAAATTTGGGGCGCGGATGCACATGTGTATTTCTTTGGGAAAGGATCTGTGGCTTTCAGGAGATCATCACACACACATGGGCGAACACAGCTGGCTCATGGTCTGACACCTTTGACGTGGTATTTTTTGGTACTTGGGTAGCGTGTACTTGAAGGGATGACATGAGGGGCGCCTGGCCGGCTCAGTCGGTGGAACATGAGACTCTGGATCTCCGAACTGTGAGTTCAAGCCCCACGTTAGGTGTAGAGATTGCTTAAAATAAATAAAATGTTTTAAAGAGATGACATGAGAAGTTGACACTCAGTTTTTGCACTGTTGTCCCATGAAACTCAACTCTGATCCCTACTTGTGTTTCCGCAGGTATCCACATCCGTCATTACCCACACTCCCCATTTCCTTCTCTAGTATTGAAATGCTTCTTAATTAGATAAGAAATCATTTCTGCAAAAGAGAGGTATTTGTATTAATGAAGGCTGAGGTAGTGGGGCAGAACTTGCAGGAATTGTTGACCAAAGCCGTATTCTTCAGGGACATCTCCAGATGGTGTTTTTCCTAAAAGCATCATGTAAATGCTTTCGGTGTTCCCAGCAGAGGAATAGCATTGCACTTTATTAGCCGAGAGGGAGCAAACTTTGCATTGTAGGAAAAGACTCCAGCGGTTTATGAGGCCGCCACACACACCTCCACTGTGGCAAAGCGAAGCCAGCACCGCGGTGGCTCCAGCTCTCCCCCCTCCCCCGCGGGGCCCTGCTTCCTTCTCGGCCTGAGCGGCCACGGGCTTTCGAACCTAGGCTGGCTTGAATTGGACATTTAATGCAGTGTTGCTCTGGGCATCTGGCTCCATTTCCTTTTTCTCCTTGCATTTTACAGTTGAGGTGTTGGTGCTCTCCCTGCCTTTTCTCTCTGCTTCTGGCCTGCTCCTGTTTACACTACTGCATTTTCACTGATAACATACTTCGCGGGGCTGACTTTCCTGTGAAAATAATACAGGACAGCCCCAAGTAAGATTTGGTTGTCCCTTTTGATTGAGTTTTCCTTGAACTCTTAGAGTGTTCTCATTAAGAGCTGTGCCTGCGAGAGGCTCCCACTTTCACACTGTGTACTGTGATAATATTTAGACTTCCCATAAACATGTATGGTTTTTATGTTTGGCCCGTATGAATGTAATTAAAACAGCACTCAGAACACCTAGTTCTCAACATTGGCTCCATGCTCGGATCCGTATGTGTGGTGGAGATAGAGGCAAGTTTCCTGGTCAGGGACCACAGACTGCAGTGGGCCAGGCAGTGAAAACTTTGGGCTTTGTGGGCATGTGGTCTCTGCCTCAGCTCTCCAGCGCTGTGGCTGTAGCAGAAGTAGCCGTACATAATATGTAAACGAATGGAGGTGGCTGTGTGCCAATAAAACTTTATAATAGGCACCGAAATGTGAATTCCATACAATTTTCGCATGTCACAAAGTATTATTCTTCTTTCAATTTCCCTTTCAAGTGTTTGGAAATGTAAAAACCATTCTTAGCTCCTGAGTCATACAAAAACAGGTGGTGGGCTGAATTTGGCTGACCCCTGGTCTTCATTGACTTATCGCAAAACCGGGCTAGAATGATAGAAGTCAATCATTGTTTGCTTCTGGGGGGAAGGGGGATTCACTCAGAGGGACCAGCAGGTCGTTTTCTGAGATTATGGCAATGTTCTGTGCCTTGGTAAGGGTATGGAGTACCCAAGTGAACACACTTGTCAAAATTGATTCAAGGTATATTTAAGATCTGAACATTTGTGTATAAATTATACTTCAATAAAAATAAAAGGAACAAATGTTGCATAACAACCACAACATCTCAGGGGCGCATAGACGATGATACGCATTACTTCTGTTCACGTGTCCGCAGGTCCGCTGGGGTGGCTGTGCGCCATACGTCTGTGTTGGGCTCCAGGTGGGCTGCGGTCCCCGGCGACAGCAAAAGTGCAGGACAGCGATGTGGACAGTGTTTGTGCAGTTCAGTCCTCCACTTGCTATGTTGCTTGAACACAGCCTGACTGCAAGTGTTTGCAGATCCTAATTTAAGAAAATGTGACTGAAATGCAAAAAAGCTGCATCCCTTATGTATGAAACCTGCCAAATCTCATTTTTGAAAGGACTGCAAATGTTGCAAGACATCAGGACATACACATACGAAATAATAGAGGAGCAAAACAGGACTGAACATAAGCAAGTGCCAAAATATATCTCCGGATAAAAATAGGTTTCTGGCAGATCAGAAAGGGCGAGTCCACTGTTGTCCCCGCAACAGGGATGACACCTGAGACGGTGCTTCCTCTGCCATCCGCCAACTTAGTGACGCCTTCACTCCACGTGGAGGCACCTGCATCTCCCCAAATGGGCTCCTCCTGTCCGTGGCTTCAACAGCCCCCTTTTGCTGCAGCCTAACCTTCTCTGGAACTCGAGACCCTCATTTCCATCTGTCTGCTGTGTCTCCTAGATACCATGAATGCCCCTGAACCTGAACTCAGGAACTGATCCTTCATGTTCCTGTTTCAGTGCAAAAGAACCGTTATCAAGCCGGGCCCCTAAACCAGGCATGTTGGAGCCATCCCACACTCTTCACTCTCTTTCATCCCCAAATCCAAGCGCTGGCTCTATCTGATTGACCTTTCCCACTAAATATTTCACAAATTCTTCATGTTCCCGTGGTCCTGTTTCACTGTTCTGTCATGACCCACCAGGACCTCTCCAGTGGCCTGTATGCTGGTCTCCTGGTGTTGAGGCTCCCCTGCACAGACCCTCCCTCCACTGATCGTGCCACTGTCTCCCGCACCTGTGTGTGTGTGTGCTCATCAGCAGTGGGTTCAGAAAAGGGCTGCTGGGGTCTCTAATGGGAGGGAGGCTCACTTTTTAGTATGTATCTTTTTATAGTGTTAGACTGCCTTACCATAAGTACGTGTTTTTCATTTTGGAATACAGTAATTATAAGAAGACACATGAAAAGAATTGGTGGCTGGACTTTATGACCCACTGGAGACAGAGAATGAAGAAGGAAGAGTCAGATGATTTTGACATGTGAAGCCTGAATGATTGGGAGGTGGTGGTGTTTTTAGAGCTAACCTGCCCATTGATATCCTGTAGTTACAAGTCACCTTCCAGCTCATGGGTCCCAAGCTTCACCAGGCAGCACAGGGCTGCTCAGATTCTGAGATCCCACGGCTTCTCCAGAGCAGCCCTTGTTTGCTTCTGGCATAATCAATAAAGCTGGTGCGGTAGAGCATTAATAGAGCTAGGGCACCAGGCTTTGGAATCATGGATCCTGACCAACACATACTCACTTTGTAAATTTGAGCAAGTTACTGGACTTCTTGGAACTCTACTTCTCTGATTTGTGAAATGAGAAGAATTCTCAGTGCCCCGTCCATAATGGTATTGGGAGTTAAATGAGATATTTCATGTAAACCTCTTACTACAGTGTCTAGTTCATATTCTACTCTTCATATTTTAGTCACCAAGCTGTGTCCAAGAAGTTGTTTTCCTCTTTTTACTTGAAAATCTCCACTGCACAGGGGTCCATGTTTTTGGTGGCTGTGTTACGCTGGCAAGTCATACCGAGTTAAGAGTCAACTATAATTCATCCCTCTTTAAGTCTTACTTACATATTACATTATACCTATTTCTCAGCCCTATCCCCTCACTCTACCTCTGCCCTGTCCCCTGCCTCCCCCCTGATATTTTGTAGCCTTTACAGTTGTTTTTATTACATTTTCTCTTGTTTAGTCTTATCCTGAGAACTGATCTAGGGTGAACAGATTGATGAGTTTAAAAAGCATTTGTATAAAGCTATGGATTATAAAACCCAAATGGTTATGAAGGCATGTTATGGGGAAATCACTACCAGTTCAAAGTCATATAATTCATTCCTTCAACAAATATTAAGTTGCTACATGTGTCAGTCACTGTTCTAGGCGGTACAGTGAGCAAGATAGATAAGAAATCTCCTCCCAGAATTTACTTGTTTATAAGGAGAATGTAAATCAACGAGATGATCTCAGATGACATTTGAGCTCTCAAGAATGGGGCAAAGAATGCTCCAGGTGTAGGTAAGAAGAGGGCAAAAACCTGAGGTGAGAGCAGGTGTGGCATTTGAAGGGACAGACCAAAGGCAAGTGTAGAAGGAGAATAGAAGAGAGGGGAGAGGGAGATGGGAGGCAGGAGGAGAGAGATGGGCAAGGCTGGTTCCTGTAGGGCTAGGAGGCCATGATAAGGAGCTGTTCTTTGTGTTGTGTTTTGGTTTTGGTTTTGTGGTGGGCTGAATAAAGATGCCCTCAAAATGGCGGTGTTCTGTTCTTAGAACCAGTAAATATGTTACCTTCTGTGGTGAAAGGGACTTGGCAGATATGATTAAGATCTTGAGATGGGGCAATTATCCTGGATTTCCCCGTGCCTAGTGTCATCACAAAGGTCCTTGTAAAAGGAAGGCAGGAGGCTCAGAATCAGAGCAATGAGGAAGGGACCACAAGCCAAGGAATGTGGGCAGCCTCAAGAAGCTAAAAAAGGGAAGGAAGCAGATTCTTCTCCTGAGCCTCCAGAGGGAACACAACCCTACCAACACCTTGGTTTTAAGACTTCTGATCTCGGAGCACCTGGGTGGCTCAGTCGGTTGGGCGTCTGCCTTTGGATCGGGTCATGATCCTGGAGTCCTGGGATTGAGCCTCATATTGGGCTCCCTGCTCAGCACGGAGTCTGCTTCTCCCTCTCTCTCTGCCACTCCCCTCCCCCTGGCTGTTCTCTCTCTCTTTCTCTCTCAAATAAATAAATAAAATCTTCAAAAACAAAAATAAAATAAAAAACCTTCTGATCTCCAGAACTGTAAGAGATTACATATGTATTGTTTTAACTCACTGAATGGTGGTAATTTGTCACAGCAGTGATAGAAAACTAGTACAGGTTTCTAATTCCAAAATGCAGTGGGAAGTTATTGGAGCGTTTTAAGTGGGGAAGTGAAAGAATTATATTTAGTTTTTAAAAGAATGGGTTGTTGGGAGGCATGAGGGGCAGTAGAGAGCCCAGTTAGGAGGCAGTGGCAGAAATATCAGGAGAGACATAACAGAGGTCTGGATTGAGGTGGTGGCAGTGGGGTGGAGAGGAATGAACAGATTTTGGATACAGAGCCCATAGGAACTGCTGATGGCATGGTTGTGGGGATATGGAAGAAAGAAATCAAGAATGATGCTGAGACATTGGGGAGGGTATGTATTGTAGTGAGCACTGTGTATTGTGTAAGACTGATGAATCACAGACCTGTACCCCTGAAACAAATAATACATTATATGTTAGTAATAAAAATAAGCAAATAGATAAAACATAGTACCAGCTCAAAAAAAAAAAAAAAAAGAATGATGCTGAATTGGAGCGTTTGTAGTTGGATGCCATTTATTGAAATGGGGGAAGACAGGACAAGGACTAGATTCGGGGGGAAGCTGTATGTTCTGTTTTGGACATGTTGGGATTTGAGATGCCTAGTAGATATTCAAGTCTGTGTGGAATAAGCAGATGAATCTATCAGCGGAGGTCTCAGAAGAGAGCATCTGCCCGTCCCCTCACCCCTGGACAGTGCTTGCCCCCTCCCAGAGCTTCTCTCGTGCTGCTCTCCCCCACATGCTGCCTGCTTGCCTGAACTTTGACCCTGTGTGGCATTTCACTCCACGTTTTCTATCTTTTGTCCTGGGATCATTTTTCATTGCTCATTCAGCTTACATAGAGTAAGCAATTAACAGAGGCTACAGTGAGTCCCCGTATGTTTGATAACTAAAGAGTAATGAAAAACAATTTAGATTAATTTGTGCCCCAAATGTGTACAATTATTTAGTGCTTTTTCAGAGAGCTAAATGGATTTCGTGAATTTTAATTGATGTTTAACTTTTAATTGTGTTCGTGTGGGGTGGCCAGTTGGAACTCTGCCTGATAAGACTGACGACCGTATGCACATTTGCATACAGCGTGCGTTTCAGGGGCAGGCAGGAAGAGGAAGTGTAAAGTAAGGGGAGGAAAAGTACAGCAAGTGGATAATCTTGAAACGTACTTATTTTCAGAAAAATGAAAAATTGTCAAATATTTTCTATTCATTTTAAAGATAAGGTTTGCTATTATTTTCTCTCATTGGTGTTGGGGTTTTTAAAATAGAAAAATGAACTTGTATTAAAGAGGAGCCAGGTTGTTGTTTACAGTGGAAAGAATTCTTTTGAAAGAGAGAGAAAGTGTGTGATGCATACAGGGTAGGGAGGGGCGGGGGAGAGGGCGAGAATCTCAAGCAGACTCCCCCACTGAGCACAGAGCCCCACGTGAGGTCCAGTCTCACAGCCCTGAGATCATGACCTGAGTCAAAATCGAGAGTCAGACATTTAACCGACTGAGCCACCCAGATGCCCCTACAATGGAAAGAATTCTGAGTTGCATACGTATATGGATCAGATTGTGAGCCAGACCAACAAAATATTGTTTGCTGAACTTGTTTTCTCTGTGAAGTACTTTGCTAAGCACTGAAGGGGGCACAGTAATTGGGATGCTTTTTTGGCCACCTTGCTGGCTCAAGCAATAAAGACATTCGTTGCCTTACATAAGAGGTAGGGCAGCCTCCAGCCACAGTATGTCCAGTTGCCACTCTCCTCTGCGATCCTCATGACTCTGCCCTCCTGGTTCTGATGGCTTCATCTTCTGGTCGGGAGCAAGATGGCTGCAGTGGTTCACATCCAGATCTGATAACGTCCAAAGGAAACGGGAAGGTCGTCTCTTCCTTATGTGTCTTAAATGTGAAATAATCTTTTCCTAGAAGCCCCTCAGCCGACTTTTCTTACATCCCATGTGCCAGGATTGAGCCACATGTCCATTTGTAAACCAGTCACTTGCTGAGGAAATGGAATTACCACAATTGGATTAGACCAGGGGTTGGCAACTACTGCTCCATCACTCCTGTTTCAAGTCTTATTGGCACAAGCCACACCCACTCATTTACATATGGTGTGCAGTGACACCCATCATTTACATATGGCAGGCTGCTGCTTTCAGGGTGCAGCATCCTGGGTGAGTAGTCAGTTGCAAAGCAGATAGTCTTGCCCTCAAACCCCGAAATACTTACTCTCTGCCTCTTTATAGAAAAAGGGCCGACCCTTGGCTTAGACAAATCATCTGGGCAGTATGGATGTTGGGAGAGTCAGGTACAGCAGCCACTCTAAATACAAAAGAGGTATAGGGTGTGATCCTATTTCCTCAAAGAGGTTACTGGGGGAAATTTTAGAGCATTAAAATAGCTACAAATGCTGGTGGTGGTTTAATATTCAGATGAAAGATGTCCCATAGATGCTTATAGTTGGAAGCTATCATTCCTTTCACTACTATGTTGAGAAAAAAGAGAAACAGCTTCATGGCAGTTCATATGGAAAAAAAACATCGGAGGGATTTAATTGATGCTGTAATTGGCCTGTCCTTGCCGCACAGCATGTGTACAGCTGGGAGTAAACTGGGACTGACTATGGGCAGAGTCTGGGGAAAAATGATAGATTGGATTGGAGGCAGGGGCAGGTTGGTGGCCAGAGGGAGTTGTACCCAAGGGAATGACCTGTGACTGGATTTTGAGGTTTCTAAGCCATAAGGGCCAGAGCTCCTTCAAGGTAAAGAAAATTGGTATCAGAGACAAGATGAGAAGGGGGGGTAGGAAGTAGGTAGAGGTTCAAGATTAGATTCCAATCCCCTGTGAGAACTGAGGGGAGCCCAGCTCTCAGGGGTCTGGAAGGAAGCACTAAGCCCTTCACCAAGGGCAAGGAGGGGGGCTACACTGAAGAAAGTACCAGTCTTTGGACTCTGCCAGAATATTCTCTATCCACTTCTTTCTTCCTGTGTGTGCCTGGGACAGATTACTTAACATTTCTGAGGCTTGGTTTTTGGGCATCTTTTCAGTGGGGTTAGTAATAAAACCTGTTTCCCACAATCGCTGGGAGAATTAAATGTGGTTTGTGAAATCTCAGTGCAGTTCCTGAATTGTATGGTGGAGGTCCTGTCAGGCACCTTAGGCCCTGTTTCCAGATGGGAAGCTGTTAAGAATGTCCTGCAGCGACTCTGAATTCTGCCTGTACGTGATAATCACTTTAGGAATTTTTAAAAGTTTTTTTTAATATTTTTTGAGAGAGAGCACAAGCTGAGTTGTGGGGTGGGTAAGAGGGGCAGAGAGAGAAGGAGAAGCTCAATCCCGGGACCCTGGGATCATGACTTGAGCCGAAGGCTGATGCTTAACCAACTGAGGCACCCCACTTCAGGAGCTTTTTTTTAAACAAACAAGCAGTGATGTTTAAAGGGATACACAGATCAATTGAATCAGAATCTCTGGAGTTGTAACAAGGCATTGATGGTTCTTAAAGGCCTCCAGATGATTCTGATGTGCAGCCATCATTGAGAGCCTTTGTCTGTATCATCATTCCTATTTGTCACTGGCTCAGGGCCCTCACAAAATCTGCGGGTAGCCAGCTCCCTGGAGACAGCTGGGGAGGGCTGTGCCTAGTGGAGACAGACCCTCAACTTTGAGCTTGAGATGAACCAACAGAGAAGGGAAGCTGCTGAAAACCCATATCCGCTTGAAAGGAAGCACTGCGTTGAAGAACAGGCCCCCTGAACTCTGAGATGATCAAGGCCCATCTGAAGCTGCATTCCACCTCAGGAGATAAACAGATGAGAGCGGACTCAGTCCTTTCCAGGCCTTTGGGTTGAGCTGGGAAGAGTGGCAGTGTCAGCCCGGGCATCGCTGTCTGCTGGGACAGATCACAGGCACAAGACGTTTGCCAGGAATTCGTCTGAGGAGAGCACAGCGTGAGAGGAGAAGATACTTCAGTTCAGGAGTGGAGCGAGGGAGCGAGGGCTGAGTTTCCACGAGCACTTCCTCATGCTGCTGAGACACAAACACTGAAAGGTACTAACAGGGTTGAATGACAGATAGCAAGTGCATGTGTTGTTAGAAGGCACTTGAGAAATGAATTCCACACACACTGAGCAATTGGCACCTGTCCCTGGGTCAAGGGCATATTTTTTTTAAAGATTTTTATTTATTTATTGGAGAGAGAGAGAGGGAGAGAGGGCGCGCGCCCAAGCAGGGGGAGCGGCAGGCAGAGGGAGAAGCAGGCTCCCTGCTGAGCAGGGAGCCCAACGCAGGACTTGATCCCAGGACCGTGGGATCATGACCTGAGTCAAAGGCAGATGCTTAACCAACAGAGCCACCCAGGTGCCGTCAAGGGCATGTTCTTAAAGCCTCAACAGAATGCCAGGTGGAAGGGGAGCAGGATGATAAAAGGAACAGAGATCATGACTAGTGAGCAATAGCGGAAGAACGAGGCCATTGCCCTGGAGAAGGCCGGACTGCTGAGCAGGATGGGAGCCCTTATAAGATAGGTGAAATATCAGCTTGTGGAAGGGTGTTTTGGACCACTGAGTAGACCTTACAGGGAATCAGACTTTTGTTCAATAGTAAGACATCGTTTTAGCATCAGGAATTGAAATTAGAGTGAGATCGTATCTTGTGAGATGGTCAAGTCCCTCGCTAGACGTAGCGCAGCCGACGGTGAGGAGGGCTGCTTGTATGCAGTGGACTCCTGGCAGGATCCACGCAAGGGCCTCGTGCTCCACTCTTACTTGAGCAGGCCAAGCTCAGCTTGTATTTCATATGGTGCTGGGGTGCATGGTCGGATTTTATTTTGTAAAACGTTATTCACTCTGCCCCCTCCCCAAAAGTGTGAGAAACCGGGATTATTAGGATTCTTTTATTTCTGTTTAAGTAAAGAAACCATGACAAATATTTGAACTACTGAATGCTGCTTGTTTGCATAGCCAACCAAGAAATTCAAAACATTTGTGTAAATAAGGACTTTGCATTTTAATGCAGGTGGAGTGACTGAGTCTGGAAGTTTACTTCTCTTGGTCTCATACTTTGGGAAGCATCTTTGGGCATTCTGCCTTTAAACCTTTGGTGTTAGTTTATATTCAACTCAACAGATGTTTTTGGTATTTACCAAATGTGAAGCATCATCTTATACTTTGACTTTTGAAAATATTCCTCCCCAAACTTCTACATACTAGAAATTAATCAGAGCACTGGCAGCATCTTCCACATTTAAAAACAGAGTCACAGGGGCACCTGGGTGGCTCATTCGGTTAAGTGTCCGACTTCCATTCAGGTCTTGATCTTAGGGTTCTCGGATTGAGCCCCGCATCAGGCTCCCCACTCAGTGGGGAGTTTGTCCCTCTCCCTCTGTTTCTTTCCCCCCACTCATGGTCTCTCTCTGTCTCTCAAAGAAATAAATAAAATCTTTAAAAAAAATAAAAGAGTCACAGCACAACAAATACAAACAGTGATGGCACTGGACACCTATTGGCTGTTTCCCCAACACGATTTCTCCCTTCTGTCTTCCTAATAGCCCCATGTCCATACAGGGATCTCCGTGTGTCTAGGAAAGCTGACTGTGCCTTGATGATGAAGTGGAGCATGTGTGTGAGGCTAAGCTGATTCATGCATTATATCTCTCTTGCCACTGTGAGGTTAAAGGCAGTCACATGATCCAACCTGGACCAATGAGAGTATATTTCAGGATTGTCACTGAGAAGGCTGGGAAAAAGACACACTCTTTTTCTTGCTTGACTTGAGCAAGAAATTTGTGGTTCGAGAAGGTAGTAGCTATCATGCAACTATGACAACGCTAGTTTCAACAGGAGCTGACACTAAGAAAAACAGGGTAAGAGCTAGAGAAGATCAGGCTCTGGTGACATCACCTAGCTGCTGGATTAAACTTTGCCTGGAACCGAACCTACTCTTGGACTTTCCAAATATAGAAGTTCCCCTTTATATTTAAGTCAATTTGACTCAGGTCTTCTCTGACTTAGAACCCAAAGATTGCTTAGTGATCAGTATGGTGGTTACTTTGGGGTGGTGGAGTAATAGGTTTCATTTTACCTTTTAACTGTATTTGCAATATTGTGTATAGTTAGCAAAGGTTACTTTTGTAATGAAAAATAACAAAAAAGTCTCTTAAGATGCAATCATAACATCTACACTGCCTGGAAGTTACTTACCTAGGAAAGTAGACATTCTTACGAGGGCTAAACCATTCTACCTGTTGAGTCACGTGGATCTCTGATGCTACCCCTGATGACTTCTTGCACCACCATCTTGCACCACTATACTACTGATAATCCACTGGTTTTGTAAGTTTACTAACCAATCTTCATATATTGGTACACTTTTATCTAATTGCATTTTGGAGGACAGAGAAAGCCCCGTCTAATAAAGCTGCACCTTTTACCGCTGCTAACTTTTCTGTGTTTTGAGGCGTGAAGGAACTCAGTGCTGTGCTGCTGTCAGCCATTTTTCCCCTCTTCTTGACTTACTAAAAAAATATGTATTTGTGGTCAGTTTTATAGTAATAGATTTATAAAACTTAGAATGTAAGAAATAAATTGTAAGAAAAAGTAAGATGGAAGGAGACTGTTAGATTGAGATACTTAAAAGATAGATATCATTCAGTCACCGTATATGGACCTTATTTGAAAACCGATTCAAACAAAATTTTTTAAAAAGCTTAAGATTCATAAGAATTTAAGCACTGGATATTTGAAGAGTGAGGATGTTATTGTCGATTTTTTAGGTATAATGTATTATTTTTATGTTTTTAAAGAAGAGTCTTTGTCTATTAGCAATACATACTGAAATATTTACAGAAGAAATAGTATAGTATATGGGATTTGCTCCAAAATAATACAGAGGAGAGGAAGTGGGGTGGGTATTGATGAAACAAAATTGGTCATGAATTGATTATTACTGAAGCTGAGTAGTGGGGTACATGAGGGTTCATTAATCTGTTTTTTTCTTTGATAAAAAGTTAAAATAATAGTAAAAGTCTCTACTTACTTTCCAGTAGTAACCAGTATTAGCAATTTGACATATTTTTTTTCCAGAAATTTTTTATGTATAAATCACAGAGCGAAAGGGGGTAATGGAGAAGGTTTGGTTTGGTTTTATTTAATTAAATGGACTCATTACTTGTTTTTTTTTTTTTTTTTAAGATTTTATTTATTTATTTGACAGAGAGACTGCCAGTGAGAGAGGGAACACAGGCAGGGGGAGTGGGAGAGAAAGAAGCAGGCTCCCAGAGGAGGAGCCTGATGCGGGGCTCGATCCCAGAACACCGGGATCACGCCCTGAGCCAAAGGCAGACGCTTAACGACTGAGCCACCTAGGCGCCCCAAGACTCATTACCTGTGTTGGTCTACAACTTTCTCTTTTTGGGTGGGAGCTTAATATGTTGTGGGTATGTTGCCATTTAACCTTACGTTGGAGCAGTTGATTATGTTTTTTTCCCTTAAAGAGAACAAAATCTCTTACTTCTGTACCAGTGCAGCCTCTGCACACTGGGGGATGATTTCAGCTTTTTGTGCCTCTGCACACTGGGGGATGATTTCAGCTTTTTGTGGGGGAATACCTGCGTCTGAAGCCTGGCGTTTCTGTGTGCTCCAACCAGAGCTTTAATTGTAACTCTTGGGCAGTTCTCACTTGTCTGATTATGAATCTTTCCTGGCATAGGCTCCCCATGGGAAGCATCAGCCCTAACCTCCTCCACAGGATTTTGCTGTCAGACAGCAACTATAAAATCTGCTGGAAATCCAGCACTCTCTGTTGCCTGCTGTTTGGGGGCCCAAACATTGGTGAAAGCTAGAAAAGGTATTGTTATTCCTATTGCTTTTCTGTGATTTTATATCATGTGCATTCTTTTTTTTTTTAAGGTTTTATTTATTTATTTGAGAGAGAGAGAGAGAGAGAGAGAGAACACACGAGTGGGTCGAGGGGTAGAAGGAGAAGCCGACTCCCCGCTGAGCAGGGACCACAACATGGGGCTCGATCCCAGGAACCTGAGACCATGACCTGAGCCAAAGGCTCGCTTCAACTTACTGAGCCACCCAGGCGCCCCTCATGTGAGTTCTGAGTAGCTCATGTACGTTGGTGAGACAGAGAATTTGTGTGAGAGAGGGGTTTGTTTTTTAAAAGAATATGGTAGATGAATAGGAGACCAACCTTCGCTCCATGATGGAGTTTTCTGTTATTATCATGCTGGGAAATTGACACAGTTTAATTTAATTCCAGTGCACCTTCCCGTCTGCTGTTGTTCATTTCTCTTTTATCCCATGGGGGAGAGACAATCTAAGCTTAGAATATCTCTTCTTTCTCCCTTACCCTTGAGGATCACAGTGAATATCATGCTTTCCATGACATATTTTCAAAATGCTTTAAGATACTGCTATCATCATTTCATTCTCTTATCAAATATTTTCAGAGTAACTACTCTGTGCCTGTCATAGTAGCAGACCGTTGGGAGCAGGGAAGGCAAGATAAATCAGTTTTCACATCATTGTTGTCTGGGTGGAAATACCAGGGCTGGGCATTGAGGAAGGATAGATCTAGGATTAGAGCAGTGCGTATTTGTTAAATGGGCACGTTTCACGTATATGCGCTATAATCATAGGTGCTATTCACTGATGTATCGCCATGTGTTAAGTACCTTTCTAAAAGTTTTATCTCAGCTACCTTATTTTATACTCACAGCAAACCTTATGAGGTATGTGCTGTTGTTTCCCACCCCCCCTTTTTTATGATTTTATTTATTTGAGAGAAAGAAAGAGAGCAAGCAAGCATGGGAAGAGGGGCAGAGAGAGAGGGAGAGAGAGAATCCTCAAGCCGACTCCGTGCTGAGCGCAGAACCCAATGCAGCGTTGATCCAAGGACACTGAGATCATGACCTGCACTGAAGTCAGACACTTAACCGTCTGAGCCACCCAAGTGCCCCACTTGTTCCCCCTGTATAGGTAGGAAACTGAAGCACAGAGAGATTAAATAATTTGCTGGAAATTACACGGTAAACTCAGACAGTCCAACTCCAGACTGTGCTCATTATGGAATTATTACTGGGGGATCAATTGGCTCATTGATACATTCTATTAGTGGCTTCTATTTTTTTTAAAGGATGGTTAATTATTGTTAACCAGCAATATCAGTATCCCTGGAGTCTACCGAACTTTCAGGCTGTGAAATGCATTGGAGAGCTTTCTACAGCTCCAGTATCATATTAACTAACTTGTAGACTTAAAATTGTTCAGATTTTTACTGTGTGTTGTTAATTTCAGGGGATGGAATTTTACCTGTAGTAGGTCTAGAGTCATAACAGAATGAATCTTACTCTGTTATTTTCAGTGTTGTTTGTGGTGAAAAAGAAACCCATTGGGGCGCCTGGGTGGCTCAGTCGTTAAGTGTCTGCCTTCGGCTTAGGTCCTGGGATCGAGCCCCATGTCGGGCTCCCTGCTCGATGGGGAGCCTGCTTCTCCCTCTTCTGCTTCCCCTGCTTGCGTTCTCTCTCTCGCTGTCTCTCTCTGTGTCAAATAAATAAATAAAATCTTAAAAAAAAAAAAGAAACCCATTGATTTTAGTTATGTATCTTGAAGTTTGCTTTACTGTGTGAAAGTGTGTGTTTCTCCATTGTGCTGACGTGTGTACGCATATGTGTACATGCCTGTGTACGTGCTTTCCTCACAGGTGTGAAAATCTCAGTACGTGGTTAGGAGCTTGTTTTGTATAACCTGTTCTCAGTGATCCCGAACTCTTTCAGTGGGGAATCAGATCCCAAACTACAAGCCATATGTTACTACAAGCCAGGCTGTGTAACCCTCATTTCAAACTCAGTCCCAGATGACCTCTTCTCCCCTGTGCGTTGCCCTCATTGTGATGAGAGCTGTCATTCAGTGGAGGTTGACTTTGGGTCAGACTTTGCATTTAAGCACTTTACCTGTATGATCTCATTTAGGCTGCAGGATAGCGCTTGGTGGTGAGTATTGTTATTCCTGTCTGACAGATGAAGAAGCCAAGCTCTAGGGGGTTCCTTGTCCAAGGTCACATAGACATAAGTGGGGATAGAATCCCGGGTTTGCCTGCCTCCAAGGTCAGTGGACGTCCTGTGTGGGAGCACCGAGCCGGCCCCCTGACAGATGAAGGAAGATGTTCACAGCAGGGTATGCTTGTTTGAGAGATGTTTGTGTGGCGTTTAGTTTTCAAAGATACGTAGCTTCCTGTGCACTGGTGAAGTAGAAAGACCTGAGAGCTTGTGCCCTTCTGTTTAATGTAAAGGTATTAAATGAATCACAATTTCTCTGAGCCTCAGTTTCCTCATCTGTAAAATGACGGTAATAGTACCTGCTTAACTTACAATATATATACATCATCAGGGTTCCTTAAGGTGATGGGAGTAAAAGGATGAGTAAGGAATTATTAGCCAGTATGCTCATTGCCCCCCAGCCCCCACTCACGATGAACTTTTAAAACTCATTTTTTTAAAAAGATTATTTATTTGACAGAGATAGACAGCCAGCGAGAGAGGGAACACAAGCAGGGGGAGTGGGAGAGGAAGAAGCAGCCTCCCAGCGGAGGAGCCTGATGTGGGGCTCGATCCCATAACGCCGGGATCATGCCCTGAGCCAGAGGCAGACGTTTAACGACTGAGCCACCCAGGCGCCCCTAAAACTCATTTCTTGAGATGAAAATTGATCTTGCTGTAAGTTTGGTGGAACAGTTTCCTTAAAAGCATTTAGTCCTGGGGGCGCCTGGCTGGCTCAGTTGGTGGAGCATGTGACTCTTGATCTCTAGGTCATGAGTTCAAGCCCCACGTTTGGCATAGAGCCTACTTTAAAAAAAAAAAAAAGGATTTGGTCCTGTTTTTTACTTTATTCATGCAACTAACTTTTATTGAGTACCTACTATATCCCAGGCGTTGGCATTGTTGCTGGAGGTATAACAGTGACTCACACTTACTCACAGGCTGTTCAAGACATTTTTCGGTTAGGATTGTTGTCTGTAATCCAGTGTAACCCAGCCACATGCTAACTGACCACATGTAAAGTGAACAGGGTCAAATTCTGTCTGTGGCTGCCTGGACTAATGTGTGTGAAGAAATCTCTGGACAGATGGGCCCTCCAGCACCTGTTGGGACTTTGCATCTTGTCCTGTGCAGTAAATGAGGGATGGAGAGGGTTTAGACGGAAGCGGGGGTGGAGCCATTTCTCCAGAAACCCAAGACCCGCACAATGTGTGGCTCTCTGTGGGCTTGTGTTGTTGTCTGCCCCAACTTAAGAGGCCCCTAGCTGGTTCGTTTGAGCCGGAACTGCCCATGTAGTTTTTTAAACTCCACCAGATGAAAAAACAGCATTTCCCTCCCCAATAAATAATAATAAATAATAAACTAGTCCATTTTGAAGACATTTAGTTATGTGCTGCCGAAGCAAGCACCATTTTGAAGACATTTAAATTGTGTGTTCTGCAAAATTTCACACTTGCACTTTTTTTTTTTTTTTTAATGTTTAAGTTGAACACGCACACAGTCCTACAGGCAGCTGGAATGGGGACAAGTTTGCTCAGTTCGGTGAGTGTTGGCTAAGCATTTCTGAAGATAGGCATTGCAGAAAGATCAGAACACACACGTTCAAGTCTGACCGTGATAATCAAAACAGCGACAACACAACTCACAGATCTGTTAGATACTACCCCTCCTCTTTGGGTGCTTTTGGTCCAAGTGCTGATTGATGGTGCAGTGTAGGGAACTCTGAGATCATCTATCTAATTCCCCAGGGAGATGGGCAGATGAGACATCTGAGGCCCGGGAAGGTACAAAATGCAAAGGTTGAGTGTTCGTTAGAGACAGCATTTTAATGCATTGTGTGTTTTCTGATGGCAAACATGTGCCCCCTTCCCCTCCCACTCCCCTGCTGCCCCATACATATACACCAATAAACATACATCACTTTTGGAAGGCTATCAGCAAGTACTCTCATAACCAGAAAAATATGTAATTTGGGGTTGTGATGGGGGACGGACTTTGCTGGGGAAAAGGAGGAGGAGAATGAGTATCTGTTTCCCAAAGTTGGGATCTGAACTGTTTTCTAAAACATCATTTAGCAGAATCAGCAGCCGAGGTTAATTTGTAGGTGATTTATAGCTTAATGGAAACAACAGCATCATCATGCTTGGGTTGCACATTTTATAGCAGTAAAATGATAGTAAACTCAAATGCGAGTCCCTGAGCTTCCCCCAACAGCAGTTGTCACTGTGGGCGGACTTGGCTGGGCGTCTCAGGTCACTGATGTGTTCTTCCATTTGTGGGCCACTGTCACTTAGCACACACAGGTGGCTGCAGGGCGTCCCATACTCATGGCAGAGACCATCTACTCCTCAGGTCATCGGAGAGTCAGAGCTTCAGAATACACAGACTTGCTTACGCTTTTCATTTTAACTGTGCTTGAAGCTTTAAATATTTCCAGCTACACACATGTTAGAAGGGAAGATCTTCAGAATTAATGTGATTTCTGGAGAAGGGCTCAGTACAGGTTTCCTAAGGAACCTTTCTTAAGCCAAAATGATGTAAAACAGGAAGTGATTGCCATTAATTTATATGGAAAACATTTTTGAGCATTCCCAGACCCCAAAAATAACCTAAATTTTCTGATACCTCAGGACACATCTTGTTAACGGATACGTAAATCAGAATAAAGCACAGATGCTCACAGACACAGTTCAAGCTATGGGGCTTGATGCTGAGATGCTGAGTGAGTCCGCAGGGAAGGAACTCGGAGGGGCCATTCTCGGGGTCAGGTGCACGCTACCTCTATAACGGCTGGCTGCAGAACAAACACTATCTTCCGTTTTGGCCTTTTTTTCTTAAAAGCGAAAAAAAAATCCTCTGGATTTCTTTTGGTTATCTAAAACAGGTACTAATGTAGGTCTTTTGTAAAAGCAAAGTGGCATAACATGAATTTTCAAAAAGCAGGGGATACCTGTAATTCTAAACGGCCAGTAGGACAGGCCAGTGGCCAGAGAGGATTCAGGCCACATGAGAGAAAGAGATCACCAGTAGGACGGCTTTGGTGGATGGCAGCTGGGAGCCATTCCTGCCCCGCAGCATGCTAACAGCAAGGCAAGTGTTCTGAGACCCAGTCTTCGTAGCCTTCTGTTCCCGGGGAAAATGACTCCTATTCCTGTTCGTACTCCTGCAGCAACATCTTTGCTGATTACGTTCAGTCCTTTCGGTGACTTCTAAAGAGTTTTTGAGATGCTATGACATGATCAGCTCCTGGATTCTAATTCCAGAAGAAGCAGCTGCTCATCACTTCGTCTCCGGACTTCTTGCCTGGGACGTGCATGTTCATCTTCTTCAGGCCAGGCGGTCTGAAAAAGGAAGAGGGAGAAGTTCCAGATATGTCAAGGCATTAAGTATGTCATAGATGCATATGATAGTTATAAAATTTAGAGGATATAAAGTAGATCTCTTTCTCAGTCCTGTCCCCTCCCCAGAAACAACCACTATGAAATTTCTGTCTCTTCCTATAAAGATATTCTGTTCACATAGAGAGGCACCTGGCTGACTCAGTAGAGCACGTGACTCTTGATTGTGGGGTCATGAGTTCAAGCCCCACGTTGGGGGTAGAGTTTACTTAAAAAAAATAAAGATATTCTATTCATATATACATGCTTATGCATATTGTGTATATATACATATGTGTATATATACACATAAAATATACATATATTTAACTATCCTCGTTACACAAATGGTAGCATACTATACATATTACTGCATTCCATACTGTTTTTCATTGATCGTGGGAATTGTTCTAGGATAGGACATGTGCAGCTGCCATGTTCTTTCTTAATAGCTACAGAATGTTTGTTCTGTTGTTTAAATGGATCATTATTAGTCTCTTATTGTTGGACATTTTAGCTATACAATCTTTTGCCATCCCAACGATACTTAACTGAATATCCTTGAACACATATCTTTGGCACATGTGCTAATTGATCTGTTGAATCACTTTGCAGAAGTAAAATTACTAGGCCAAATGGTATCCTTTTAGTATTAAGAAAAATTGCCAAATTGCCCTCCTATCCAGGATTTATTCTTGTACACCTTCCCCGAATGCATACCCCTGACTGCCTGCACCTGTCCCCATTCCCACCCAGGCTATGTCAGAGTCTGTCTGTTGTAGGGGAGGTTTGGGGATCCATGTGAACACAGGTATTTTGAAAAGTCACCCCATGCTTGTTGGCAGTTACAAATCACAGAAAATCCACCTCAAACTATCTTAAATAAAAAAATTTTAAAGAGAGGGAAAAATTTATCAGCACGTATAACAGAAGCCCAGAGTCAAATTTGGATCTGGCATAGCTGCCTCCAGGGGGAGCTGCCATGTTGTTGTACAACTCCAGGGGGCGCATCTGCATTGTGTTAGGAAACAGTGTGATGGTGCCCCCTGGAATAGTAGCTATGTGCAGGGCACAGCTGAAGTCATGAGGAGTTGGTCTCTCTCCACTTCTTAGCACTATGTTTGCTTGGAGTTTGCCTTTTTCTCAGGAAGGCCTTTTCTAAGGAGCAGCTTTGGTAGCTCTGCGTCTCTGTTTTATCAACTTTATAACCTTAGAACCTCCCCCTGCTCTGAAGATACAGCAAAAAGCCCACAACTGAGCCTCGTTGACCTGGCTGGGGTCAGATGCTCACCCCAAACAGTAGATCACTTCTGGGAATATCTTGATTTGCTTACCCATCATCCATTCCCTGTTCTTCTGGTAAAAGTACCTTGACTCATTTTCTTCCTCAACTCTCAGTTCTCCAGGGGTGAGCATGCTACTGTCAAAAGTTCAGAAATAACAGAAGTAAAACCAGTGAATCACCAAAGTAGTAACTGGTAAAAGTTTATAGTGCCCATGCCGAAAAGACCGTTTGCAAACCGGGAGCACTCAAACCAAAACATGGAGTCAGGCTCAGGGGGATATTGTCATAAAGCAGCTTCCATAGTGCGAAAGCAATGACTTTATTCTTCACAGTGGTTGGTTCTAATACTAGAATTTTATTTTTTTTTTTTAGGTTTTATTTATTTATTTGAGAGAGAGAGAGAGCGCAAGCACAAGTCAGGGGTGGAGACAGAGGGAGAGGGAGAAGCAGACACCCCTCTGAGCAGGGAGCCCGATGCAGGGCTTCATCCCAGGACCCCAAGATCATGACTTGAGCCGAAATCAAGAATCAGACTCTCAACTGACTGAGTCACCCATGTGCTCCAACGTTTTATTTTATTTTTATTTTAGAGAGAGCACAAGCAGGGGGAGGGGCAGAGGGAGAGGGAAAGGGAAAGGGAGAAGCAGACTCCCCTCTGAGCTCAGAGCCTAGCTACTACAACCAAGGTTTAATCCCAGGACCCTGAGATCATGACCTGAGCCGGAAGTCAGACGCTTAACTGACCGAGCCACCCAGGGGCCCCTAGAATTCTCTTAAATGAATTGAACAGTGGTTACCTCCTATCCACTTTGGGAAATAGTTTAAGTTTTGCTTATGATTTCCAGAAACATAAGCAAGACACGTCTCAGGTCAAGTTAGCCTTGCAAAGTAAGTTAAATGACTGAACAGGTTTTGTCTGCTCAGGGAATTTTCAGGGCTGGTCTCCGTTTGTTGTTGGTTTGACACTACCCCGGCACCCATCCTACCAATAGCCAAAGCAGCTCTGATGTTCATAATGAAAACCACCACTGACCATCTGTAGGCTAGACGAGTGCTTCTCAGACTGAAGGGGAGGGATGCAAATGAACCTGCAAGCACCTGGGGATCTTGTATGAAAGCAGATTCTAATTCATTAGATCCGAGGTGGGGCCTGAGAGTCTGCATTCTGAGAGCTGCTGGTCCAGGCAGGGGGATACCTGTGAGCAGGGATCAGTGCCCATCAGTCACCTCTCCAAGTTCCTTCTACTCTCATGATTGAGATTTCATTGCATCCACAGAACTATGTGAAACCAACAAAATCCCCACAAGCAATCGATTCCAGTTTGTCCCCATTTCATAAAACAAAGAGAAGTCACCTTTATGATCACATTTAAAAAAAAAAAAAGTATTATTAAAACATTCATTCAATTTGGAAGTATATTTCTATTGCTTGGCTTGGTGGAGTGGGGGGAGGAAGCCTTTGCTGAATTGTTCCTAAAGAATTGCACTTTTGACCAATATTGGCAAGAAAATAACTTTTCCCTCTGGGGACTACAAGCTCTCTTTTGTCTTAGGAAAAAAAAAAACAAAAAAACCTGCCGCTGCTTTCACCATCAAGCCAGTGACTTATTACTGCTTTGCCTGAGGAACCAATTTGCCCCTGGCAGACACTAAGGCTTTATATGTTTAGTAATCCCATCATAGCTGGGTGGCCTGCTACCAAATTCTGAGGACAATATACTGTTTTCTTGGGAATAACAAAAGCAATCTCTCTGCTCTTTAGGTTTTCTTTTTAAATAAATTCTTTTCTCATCATCTCTCAGAACCAATATCTCAGTCCAGGACTAACTTGAATAGCATTAAATATTTTCTTTGCTCTCCCTAATTCAGATCAGGTATTGAATGGACCCCCACTCCCACCCCTCAGCACCACTTCTGAATCAGAAAAATGATTTCTTTTGCAAAGCAATTTCATGCCTTGTTATCCCCAATATGTCCCTAAAATGGCATTACCAGAAAGTCCCTGTTCAATTCAGAGATTGAAAGGGGAAGAGAAATTTCTAAAAGGGGCTCAGCTAAACCCGTGGCACTGCCCACTTGGTATCTCCATGCTTTGTGTAGCATTGTGATGGCATTTGCTTTTAACCGTGCCTCCTGCAAGGAAAATTCTGGCCTCAAAACATTTGTGTCATTATGCAAATAGGGATTAATGAATCGATTGAACAAAATACACTGTGATTGAGAGTTCAGCTGCTTTTATGAGAAAATAACAAACAGCTGGATTTTTCTTCTGCTTTGTGTGTGTGTGTGTGTGTGTGTGTGTGTGTGTGTGTGCATCTCCACTCTCTTTTATTATACAGATAAGACTTTTACCAGAATGCTAGTCTAAAGAATTCTGCAGAATTCTCATCTTGCCCTTTCTTATTGCTAAACTGTTACGTAAAGCCACTCCCATCTGTGAGCTTGGAAAGCAACTTTAAGACTTATAAAAAGGTAGCATCTCCTTTATAAATACTGATCCTCTATAAATAATGTGATGTCCGCATTCGCCTTTTGAGATTAATATAATCCATCCCCTAAAGTGGAATTAACTTAAAATGCTCAAGAAAGGGGCTGGCTGTTCAGTCTTTCTCTAGGTTCTCTCAATCTACAGCTAACTGAGTGCCAGTTTTGCCCTTAGATGATGCCCAAAGTGGCAAGTCCTGAATCAACACATTCCACTTTGAAGGTGGAATAAAAGGGAGGAGGTCATTTACTGCAGCAAGGGGTCATCTTTATCCATTAGCAATGCAAATAGCAGGGCAGGGAAGATTTTGAGGCTTGCTAACTGGCTGAGTGCCATTTTCCTAGCAACTCTTTATTGAACACTTGCCGTGTTCTAAGGCGTGAGGGTAGGTTCTGGGTGTATAGTGATGAGTCCTGACCTTGTAGAGGTAACTAAAATGAGCCATTTGATTTCTCTGGGCTTTACTTGAAAAACAAGGCCAGTTCTGAACCTCAGAGGGCTGCTATGATAAACACATTTAGGAAAGTATAAATTGTTAAACAACCGTAGAGTTCTTTGGGTCAGCATGGTTACACAGCCTCAGCAGTGTCTTTAACCTTGAACTTTCCAAGATCAGCTATTTTGCTTATTATCTACTTTCATGAGCCTTCCTCAAATGGCCTGCCCTTTTCCCCTTGTCTTTTTGTGACAGTTGCATTTTCCTCTCCAAAGATGATCCCATTTTCCTGATTCTTGATGAGTGCCAGTCTCTCTCTTTCTCCCTTTCTTTCTCTTTCTTTCTTTTTCTTTCTTTCTTTCTTTCTTTCTTTCTTTCTTTCTTTCTTTCTTTCTTTCTTTCTTTCTTTCTTTCTTTTTTAAATTTTATTTAGTTATTTGAGAGAGAGGGGAGAGATAGCGAGAGAGAGCATGAGCAGGGAGGAGAGGGAGAAGCAGGTTCCCTGCAAGCAGGGAGCCTGACTAGGGGCTCGATCCCAGGACCCTGGGATCATGACCTGAGCCAAAGGCAGATGCTTAACTGACTGAGCCACCCAGGCGCCCCTGAGTGCCAGCTTCTTATCTGCTTTGCAAAATACTCTTTGAAAGGAGGGCCCTCCTAAGAAATTTCATTGGCATTTGATATGAATTCAGAAGGAGAAAAATGACTTCATAAAGCTTGGAAAAAAAAGTAATTTTCTGTATTATATATACAATAAAAAATCAGATACTTAAAATAACACCCCAGAATACACTTATCATGAGACATCTCTGTCATTTCCTAAAGTTAGAAGTAGAGAACAATCTTGGAGTTGGGCGAGGAGCCAGCTTTGTCGTTTGTGGATAGGAATGATGGGGGTCACGCTCTGTGCGAGGGAGCAGGCTGGGAGGGGCTTTCTCTGGATCATGCTGGAGCGGCTGAGCCTTGGAAACATGAGGGGAAAGTTTCTAAGAAAGCCTTTTTTTGCAGTATATGTAGGAGGAGTATCTCACTGCTTGCATTTAAAGACCCTTGTTCTGTAACATAGTCTCCTGGGGTACAGAATTTTGGCTCTTTGCAGGAATTTTTTTGTATCATCTGTTAATTGAGGGAGTCTCTCCTCCAGTATCCAGTTCTGATGTCCAGGATAATACATGTTTCTCTGTCTCCCTCTGGTCTGTGTCTCTGGCTCAGCATCTCTACTTTTCTCCCACCCCTGACCCCTCCGTTCCACGTACATGATTTCATCATTGAGTGTGAAGGCACAGCAAACCTCAAATCTGGGCCCCTAAAGAAACATTTTAGAGGGACCGGTTTTACAGTTTGTAAATTATGCACTTAACAGAAGGGCTGCTGCATTTCTCCATCCTGTGACAAAGAGGCTGCTTGGTGGGTAGTTAACACGATGGTATCGTACAGGGTTAGCCAGAGTTTTCTGTAAAGGGCCAAATAGTAAATATTTTAAGCTTTCTGGGCCACACAATCTCTGCCACAATTACTGAACTTGGCCACTGTGTCATGAAAGTGTCTATGGGCAATACATGAACAAGGAGCATAGTCACTGTTTGAAATCTGAATCTCACGTTAGTTTTACACATCCTAAAATATTATCCTTTTGATTTTTCTTAACCATTTGAAAACAGACAAACCATGGTTAGCTTGTGGGCCTTATAAAAGCAGGCAGTAGGTTGGATTTGGCCCACAGACTGTGGTAGTTTGCCAACCCCTGGTGTTGAGGAAGAAATGCCGAACCAGGAGTGAGAAGCCTTATATTCCAATTTCAGTTTTACGTTTTAGCCCTGACATAGTCGTTTAACGACTGACCTCCATTTCCTCATCTGCAAAATGGGTATGAAAAGTGGGGGGAGATAACTTTAGAATGCAGACACCTGGCAAATGTTACCTCAGCCAGGTGACCAGGGTTAACATTGGTGGCGAGTCATGGTGGTAGCATGTACCCCTGATTCGTGATGACAGTGGCACTTTACGTGGCTGTCCTTCAAAAAACCCATTACCTCAGCCTGAACATGAGAAAAACATCAGACAAAACCACGCTGAGGGACATTCTCCAAAATACCTGACCCACATTCCTCAAAATTGTGCAGGTCATTAAAAACAAGGAAAATGTGGGAAATCACATACACAGAGAAGATGTGAGGAACTGTCACACACATTAGGGGATCTAGGTTGGCAGGATAGACAACCCTGCACTATCTCTGCAATTTTGCTGTAAATATAAAACTCTTCTGAGTTGAAAAGCTGATATATATGTATATCCTAAGGGAAACCTCCACACTTTGGTAGTTGACTAGGTGCAGAGGGCAAGGGAGAAGGAGAAATAAAGATTATGTTGAAGTCTCCAGCCTGCTACCAGGGAAGACAGCCAGGCCACTGGACGGAAATAATAAATATAGGAGGCAAATCAGGAAAAGGAAAGAGTGGGAACATGCAGGACCAGGGACACATCCTTGAATATGAGATACTGTTTAACACTTAAAGTGATAAAATATTTGGAAAGGGCTTTTGGGTTTCAGACGTTTTGTTTAAAAGGATCTTCAGCCTGACTGTATTTGACATTTAAGTCCCAATTTAAGAAAGAAAGATTAACTAGATTAAATAATAAAATAGTTATTGGGCTCTGTGTAAAAAACTGGACTCCTGCTCATATGTATATGTCTGCGTGTGGATATATTTATCCTGTTGTCATTCACGTATTGCTCAGGCTTGGAGTAGCTATAAGCCCCTTTTATTTGCAAAAGGAATTAAAGTCGTGCTGCCAAGTAGAACATTATTTATTTAAGTGACTTAGCAGCTGGAAGCAGCCCTTTTTCTGTAGCAAGAAGTGCTCATTGTGTTGACCCGCACTGGAGAGCATGTTTTGTTTACTTCAGACAAGAAGTTAAGAGCTTTGTTTGGATTATTCCTTTTTCCATCTCGCCCTTTTTATATTTTACAGCCAGAGTTGTCTCAGAAGTACATATAGAGGCCTTTGGAGGCCTGTGATGTCTGCAGCGCAATAGCAGCGTGTGTGGTAAAACCAGGGCCAGGACCCCGTACCTGCACAGGCCATGAATAGGCAGTTCCCAACAGAAGAAATCCAGATGGCAGGAAATGTGTGAGAAAAATAAGCCTCCCAAATAATCAGAGATATGTAATTAAAAATATATGCCGATGAGGGGCGCCAGACTGGCTCAGTCGGTGGCGCGTGCGACTCTTGATTTTGGGGTTGTATGTTCGAGACCCACATTGGGTGTGGAGATTGCTTAAAAAAGAAAATTTAAAAATTATATATATGCCAACGAGATGGTAAAGATAGTAAAGAAACGGATATTCCTGTGGTGGCAAGGGTTTGGGAAAGAGCACTCTGGTGGAAATGTAAATCGAGGAAATTGGGAGGAAAGTTTGAAGTCTACATTCCAAGCTTTCAAATATGTATGTTCTTTGTTCCAGTATATTCCACTTCTACGAGAGGCTATCCTAAGGAAGTACTGGGACAGGCATGTAAAGATCCCTGTAAATTATGACCTAGGTGTAAAACAGTGAAACACTGGATATAATATCTAACCATAGAGTTAATAATTTTAACGTTATAGATACAGCTATTATAGTATAAAGACTTGCATTATTAAGTTTTTGAAAAAATTTGTCTCAGAATGAATGTATAGTCCCGTTTATTTAAAAATATATGTGCATTTGTGTTTCTAGAATAACATACTAACACTGAAATGCCTTTAAAATGTAGATGCAAATAAAAATATTTTAAAGTCTAAACCAAAATGTAGACTCTTCATGCCAAATTCTGAGTGGCATAAACTATCTTTATCTCATAAGTTACTACTATTTGTAGAACCTGAAACATGTTTCCATCATCACTCATACTCTCCTTCTCCTAAACAATCCTGTCTTTCTTAAATAAAAGTTACAGCTCATCCTAAACTATTGAGTAAGGATTTTTATTCTCAGTGTGAAGAATCTAGTACTCTCTTAACCAACGAGAAGCCCATACATAGTTATTTCTTAGTTTTATTTTATGCTACAATAGTTGAAATACTCAAGACAGTGTTTGGTAAAAAGCACCCTACATAAGGAAACCGGGTGAAAAAGAATGAGGTTGCAGGAGGAAAAAAACCTCTTTCTTCACTTTGATTTTATTAATTTATGCCTTGCCTCTTTCCAAATGTACTTAAAGTACTTAAATGTCCCAATAAATGTGTGCTGAGCATAATAATGTGTTGACACACATGAACAAACTAGTTGTACCATTATACTGCCTCCAAGGTGATGATGATTTATGACAAAACCTATTTCCAAAAACACTCAACATCCCTGACCGAGAGACTTCGCCTTTAACACGCAAATGAAATGATTCACAGTCACGTTTCTGCCCAGGTCAGCAGAAAACCAGTGTGGCCATGCAGTTGAGATCAGTCAGGGAGTAGAAGAGCTCGAGGAAAAGAGCTGACTGGAACTAGCAGGATTCCTACGTAAATGAAGCTTCACGTAACCGCGTACAGCCTGATAGACAAGAGAGGAAGAGGCGTGGGGAGAGGGAAGGTTTATAGCTCCCCTTCTCTTTCCTACTTAGTATGGGGCAGGCATGTGTATACTGTTCAGGTGGTAGTTCGGTCTACATATTTCTGAATAAATCCAGCCTCTTCCTAATGTTGCTCTTACCAGCTGCGTCCCGTGGGTTCTCTCGATGTGCCAGCTATGCACTTAGTTGCTATCGATTCCAGATTTCCCCTCCTCCTGCCACTGCTCAGTGTTCGCTCGGCTCGGCTTAAACCGTGCGCCATAGCTGGGGTGAGGAGGGCTTGGGATTATTTGAAGAGATCGACCAAATGCCTCCAACCTCAGAGACAGTTGTGAGCAGGACTTTATTTTCTTTTCACTAACTATATCTGTCTCTTTCCAAAAAAGGGTTTGAAGTGCCCAAATCTTCCAACAGGATGTGTGCCGTGAGACGTTTCGAAAGAGGGAGAAAGCCATAGGAATTCCATGCAGAAGGGTAATCTATAAAAAAGCCAGATAAGACAGTGAGGAAAGGAGAAAAGGGGGTGTGTGGGGATAAAAGATTTAGGACAGTTGGTCATGGGGGTGGAGCTTCTTAAGATGTTTAGTGATTAAAATAGGTGGCGCGTGTGAAGGGTGAGCACTTGGCTTTGTGGCAAGTTTGTCTGAATCTTTCGAGAATCAGGAAACCTTCTTCCTGTGTTAAGACACCTTCAATCCAAGGCTCTTTCCGGAACCTTGAGCCCGTTCCATTCCCGTTATCCCTGCCATGCTTAACTATACCTAGAATGTTGACCTCTCTTATGCTGACCTCCCCTTATTGTGCTTCTGCCCCCTCCCATCTTCCCCTCCTCTAACCACTGTTCCAGACTCTCCTGCAGAGTTCCAGGTAGGCGCCTGTGGGCTAAGTCTGGCCCTCTGCCATGTTTTATTCATCCTGCTATGCCACTTATGTCCCTATGTGGCACCCACTGGCAAGAATCTCCATTAGAGGAAGCAAAGACCCTACCACTCCCTAGTGTTTTCCCAAACTTGGCTGTCCATTTCTTGGACTGGATGCTGATCAGATGAGTGTATTCAGTTTGTGAAAATTCATAGAGTACTTACTATTTTTGCATTTTTCTATGCATGTTGTTCATCGGGTTTGTTTGTTTTTTAGTTTTCTAATTGATTAAAAAGCAAAATCTTGATTTGCCCAGACAGACCTTATGCAGTAGACATCATTATTTTCCCTTCTTTGTAGATGAGGCTATGTGGACATGGAAAAGTGAAGCAGCTTGTCCATGGTCATACAGCTGGTCCATGACCAAACTCGAATCACGCTCAGGTGGCCTGTGCTCGCTTCGTCCCAGGAGAGTTTCTTCAATCACAAGGCTCTCTAATTCTATTCCTGGCTTCTCTGTGCTGCTGCTTCAGCATCCAACACGTGAATTTCAGAGACGTATTGACATGATTTCTTTTATGTACTATGGTAGATTAAAGATGGCCATAAATTTTATACATCTCCTCCTATCGAGATGTGGACTTAGATTCCCGTCCTTTTGAATTTGAGCTGACTTTGACTATTTGCTTAATTTGGTAGAATGTAATGAAATGACACTGTGTTCCATACGAGGTGAACTGTAAGAAGACTTACAGCATCTGACGTGGCTTCCTTGACCACTGACTCTTAGAATCCAACTGCCATAATGTGAAGGAAGCCCAAGGAGCCCCTGTCAAGAGGCCCATAGGGAATGGAAATAAGGATGTTGGCCAACAGCCCCCACTGAGCTCCCAGCACCAACTGTCCAGCCACATGAGTGAGCTGTCTTTGTGGGTGGGTCCTCCAGCCTCATTTGAGTGACCCCAGTTAGTGCCACATAGAGCAGAGGTGAACTGTCTCCACTGAGCACTGCCCAAATTGCAGATTGCACAAAGAAAAGATACGGCTTTTACTGCGTAAGCCACTAAATTTGAGGATGCTATGTTATGCAGCAGTAGGTAACTGGAACACCTGTCAGCTTTGCTGAACCAGTATAAGTTAGATGAAATGTGAGCTCAAAAAGCTTCATTTCCTTTAATATTAGTGTATCATGGGAAGTCTCCATTAGGGAAAACATAACTCTTAATTCAAACCATCCCTGAAAATCAGTCCCAGAAACTTTTTTTGCATCGTTAAGAATGTTTTCTTCCTCTCTCCTCACTAAAGCAAATATCAAAGACCACCCACATTAGCATGCATTTACTCACTTGGAGTTTTCTAAGAAAAAACACATTTGCTAGTAGAACGTCAACAAAGTGCCATGAGAATAATTGCGGAAGCTGAATCAACGTAAAATCAGACTATATGAATCTGTGAGTCACTGGCAATTAGGTACAAGAGCTACACAGTCTAAAGTTAGTTCCCCACAGTAGCTAAAAGGGCAGACGAATAATATCTAACATTGGCGGGGGGGGGCTCCCCACTCACTCAAGACATTTGCTTGGCAAATATTTTCCCAGCAAGACAGCACAATTACATAGGGTGTGTTCCACCAGGCCTGACAGGCCAAGTTGGAGAGTGATTGATTACTAGGGTTCTGTGTTTACTTCAGAGGGAAGTCATGGGATTATCGCTGCCATTGCTCCTGTGTCCTTTCCAATTTGGACGGATGTGCTCGTATTCCCTGTGAGATAAGCAAGGAGGGGAAGAAATGCCCTTGAATGCATGGCTGGTGGTCAAATGCCTTGGAGAAACTTAATAGGGTTGTGGCTGGTGGGGAGACACCAATTAGAAGTTGGATGGGCTTATGAAAACTTAAGGTGGCCGCAGTAGGCACCTGAATAAACAAAGCAGGTTGACAAACAGGAGGTATTATGTCGAATAATTTGTTTGATATGTAGATGGATGGATAAAAGGTAGTGAGTTAGAGGGCTTTTTCAGAAAGGCTGACAGGATCTATTCAGGGAGAGCAAGATTGCTACTTAGTCTGCAACTCTGGTGAAGATGTAGCCACAGACAACACATAAACAAATGGACATGGCCATGTGCCAATAAAACTTGATTTATGGACATTGAAAACTGAATTTCGTGTAATTTTCACATGCCACAAAATATTTTTCTTTTTCTTTTTCTTTTTTGACCATTTAAAAATATAAAAACCATTTTTAGCTCCCAGGCTGTACAAAAACAAGCAACAGGCCAGATCGGGCCCACAGGCCATCGTTTGCTGACCCTGTTGTCATTTGGGTAGGGGAAGAGTTGAATGATGGAGGGGAGAGGAAATGGCTTGCTTTCTGCTTGCTTGCTTGCTTGCTTGCTTGCTTTCTTTCTTTCTTATTTTATTTATTTATTTATTTATTTATTTATTTATTTATTTATGTAATCTCTGTACCTAGCATGGAGCTCAAACTCAATCCCAAGATCAAGAGTCACGTGCTTTTCTGACTGAGCCAGCCAGGTGCCCCGTGCCCTCTACTTTCTGGACTTTTATAATAATTTTGGAACTTTTTAGAACAAGTATATATATATAAGTTTTACAATAAGAAAATTAAAGATATGTCCGTGTTAGAGTCAAAGGAAAAAAAGTCTCTATACAAGGGCTCTGCTAGGTTTCAGTGAGAAGGGGACATGTGATAGCTCGCCGGGCTCCTGTTCAAATACTTCAAGATCCCATTCGTTCTGACTCACCCACTCAGAATTTGGGTTGAAGGTCCTACTGGCTCACTCCAAAAAGAAGAGGTTTGTTTGTTTGTTTGTTTGTTTATTTATTTATTTATTTATTTAATTTTTTTCAAGATTTTATTTATTTATTAGAGGAGCACGTGCTTGTACAGGTGTGGGGGAGAGGGCAGAGGCAGAGGTAGAAGGATAAGCAGACTCGCCGCTGAGCACTGAGCAGGGAGCCTGATGCAGGGCTGATCCCAGGACCCTGAGATCATGACCTGAGCTGAAGTTAGATGCTTAACTGACGGAGCCACCCAGGTGCCCCAAGAAGAGATTTATTTATTAACTTTAATTATAAACAGTGTAAGGTAAATGGTCTTACTAATTATAAATATTTTCATCTGCTTATTAAAGGAAGCCCATTAGAATATCTGCCTGGATATAGATGCTTGAGAGCAGTACCATATTTCTTTTTAAATGCTGTGTTACTCAGACCAATTCAGACTACTCTCTTTTCTCATTTTATGCAGAAGGCTTTTATGGTACCTACCTCAGGCTACTTTGCATTATGTTCTTTTTTGTCTGTCTTTTTCCTGAAGGTGTGGCACTGGCTCTATGAATCACAGCTTGCTTTCTCTCTCTCTCTCTCTCTCTCTCTCTCTGTCTTTCTTTCCTTTACTTTCTTTTCCCTTTCCCTTTCCCTTCCACAAATATTTACTGAGTGTGTCCTGTGTACCAGGCATTTTCCTAGGCCCTGAAGACCAGGAGTGAACCAAGCAAAGTTCCTGATCTATGGAGCCCACATTCTTTGTTAAATCTGATTTTGTCCTGTTTTCCTGCAGGGCTGGCAAATGAGTTTCACCTCACAAGTCTTCTCCGACTGACTGTTAGTGGCTGCTCGAGGTGGCATGTTAGGAGGCTTTCTGAGAATCAGCTAGAAAGAGGACTCTCTTTCGTCATTCAGCTGGGGAGAAGAAGGGTGTGAGAGCAGATGGTCACATATGTGGTGTATCTCATGTAGGTTGCGAGTCCTGGCCCAGGGTAGGCAACTGAAGGGGAGTGTGACCTGGTGATGGTAGAAGAGATACAGATCTGGTGTCAGACAGGATTCAGATTAATTTCTTTCCTTTTTTTTTTTTTTAAGATTTTATTTATTTATTTATTTGAGACCAAAAGCGAGCGAGAGAGTGTACATGTGAGCAGGGGGAGGAGCAGAGGGAAAGGCAGAAGCGGACTCTGCGGTGAGCACAGAGCCTGACACAGGCCTCGATACCATGACCCCGAGATCATGACCTGAGCTGCAGTCAAGATGCTCAACCAGCTGAGCCACCCAGGTGCCCCAATTTCTTTCCTTTAAAAAAATTAATTTACTTTTATTTCAAGAAGGATAGCAGAGGATTCTTAAATGTTTTATTATGGGCCTGTAGTAGAAATAACGTATCTGTAAAGTGACAGGAGATTTTAAGATCCTAAATGTATATGGTGTATAATATGCTAAATAGGGAAGTAGTCCAACTTCTTCAGGGTTAATTAAATGTTGTATTGAACAATGATCAATTTTAAAGTATGGCATTACTTTTTACATAAGTGTTTTTTCTATCTTACATGGGCATAAAATTATAGACTCCCTGTAACTCCCCAAGGATACTTTTATCCTTCAATTAAAGATCTAAGATGTGTGGTGCTGTAGCCCTTCCCAGAATATTTTAAGAAGACATCAACAACAAATCTTTCTGTGCAAGTGCTCTCAGTAGTCGAATTCAGTAAGCATAGGGTATTTTGTTAATCAAGGACTCAAAAAAATCAAAGGTACTTAGTTAAAAGGTATCGTGGTTTTTATTTTGGTTTTTAGTATGTATATGTGTGTGTTGTGTATGCATATACATGTGTGTATTTACATTTCAGTTGACCCACAGGTTAGTTGTCTTTTGGTAATTATGGCTCATTGCAGAATTTCCATTTACATAAAAAGCACAATCAGCAGATCACTATAGTCTTTTATATCCCCACTATCAAGAACTAATTTCCGTTCTGCCTCTTCTTTGTGACATAGCTCATGAGGCCTCAGTTTTCTCATCTTTAAAATGGGGAAATGATACCTACTTCAGAAGATTGCTATAATGGTTAATTATTCTTTTTTAAGGATTTATTTATTTGAGAGAGAGCATGCACATGTGAGTAGGGGAGGGGCAGAGGGAGAGAATCTTCAAGCAGACTTCCTACTGAGTATAGAGCCCCATGCGGGGCTCGATCTCACAACCCTGAGCTGAAACCAAGAGTTGGACACTTAAGCGACTGAGCCATCCAGGCACCCCAAGGGTTAATTATTCTTATAGCTATCACTATAATTAATATCATTATTAGCTAACATTTATTGAACATATATTATGTCCTGTCTTAGGCACTTTACATGTATTATCTTATTTAATTCTCTCAATAACACAAGGTAGGTCCTATTATTATTCCCATTTTGCAGGTAAGAAGCTGAGATGAAGAGAGATTACAAGTCTGCTTAGGGTTACACAGCACATGATGACACCACGTATATGATGATCCCTACATCAGGCCTGGCACATAACAGGTGCTCACTACATGCGACCTTCGTACATGAAGTCCCTTTGCACCCCTCCACCCCCACCATACCCTGTATAGCAGCAGATGTAGAGGGGACCATCAGCTCTTCATAGGTAATTTGTGAGTTCGTAGGGAAAGCCCATTTGTTCCTTTTTCGTCTTCCAGGCCTTCTAAGATTAGATATGTCCGTAGGATGTTTCTCATGATGCCTTTCCTTTCATTTATTATGAGACTTCACCTTGGTCCTTTGACAAAATTACAATATCTGTTAAAGTCCAAACAGAAACTTCATGATACACACAAATCTGATAATTTAGAGAGAATTAATAAAGAAACTCCTTCGGGCACCTGGGGGGCTCAGTTGGTTAAGCATCTGATTCTTGATCTCAGCTCAGGTCTTGATATCAGGGTTGTGAGTTCAAGCTCTGTGTTGGGCTCCACACTGCACATGGAGCCTACTTAAAAAAAAAATCGATATATCTATATAGCGATATAGATATATCTATATATAAATATATATAAGGGCTCCACACTGCACATGGAGCCTACTTAAAAAAATATATATGTAAAAAAATATATATTAAATGTGTGTGTATGTACGTATATATATATATGTGTGTGTGTGTGTGTATATATATATATATATATATACACACACACACACATACACATAAACTCCTTACAAAGGGGGAGAGAAAATGCAGGAGACAGAGCAGGGCTACTTCAGACTGGTAGCAGAAGTACCCCCTCCAGCCCTAGACCCGTAGATGGAGGGAGTGGTTACCAGAACCCAGGAATAAGAGGCCATGTGGAGCGGGTTGCCTGACCAGATCTGTGACTTTTGGTTAAGGGGTGCAGCCAGCTGACGGCCAGACATGGACAAGGAAAACAAGGAGATGAATACCAGTCCTCACTCCTTCCTCCCTTCCCCCTGCCAGTGCTTTCAGGGGTGAGCCCAGCTGGAAGCCCCTAGATGCAGTGTGTCTCTAAGCATTCCCAGAGAAGGTAGAGCAATCTTGAGAGACAGGTGAAAGATAATCGGTGCTGCTGTGATCCTTGGGCATGACTCGGAAATGGCGAGACAACTGCATTGCACACCAAGATCACACTTCTTGGTGGTTGTGCAGATTCAAACATTCTTAGCTCCAGCTGTTTAATAGATGGTTAGATCCACCAGGTAGACAGTTACATATTACTTTTTATAAATGCATATGTGGAAAAATTCTCTGACAGTGATTTAGTTGGAGGACAGAGAATTGGAGTTGGCACTTCATGTAGCTTTTGAGGTTGATTCACTATTGAGTTAGCCATACCTCTTAAAAATCTCAGTTCACTTATGTAAAATGGACATAATAATACATCCTTCTCAGAGACAGATGTGGCTTCTATTAGTCTGCACATTTTTTGAGATTTCTCATGGAGATGAGAGGTCTTATTATGAGTATAACATGCATTAGTAATTAGATAGAAATCTCTTAGGTTATTTATATTTGAGATAAAAGTATCCTTGACTTTTTAAAAAAGATTTTAAGTAATCTTCATACCCAGCCTGGGGCTCAAACTCACAACCCCGAGATCAAGAGTCACATGCTCTACCAACTGATTCAGCCAGGTGCCCCAAAATTGCCTTTGACTTTAGATTGCTGACTCTGTGGCTTACTGTGGACTGTCCATCTTAAGGGTTCATCTTGGAGGTAAATAGCTTGAGTTGAAAGGTCATAGGGATTTTTTTCTGATCTTTTTGCATGTTAGATGGTCTCAAACATGCTGACTGGGATGATAATTGAGAAACTTTCTACCAAGAATCAACCACTTGAATCAACTGTCCTCCTCTGTTACTGTACTCTGTGTACTACAGGTGGAACTCAGAATAAATTACTGAAATATAAATTGAGCATGTAAAGACTCTGTCATGACCTATCTACCAAGTACTTTAAGATTTAGACAGTATATCGGTAGCCATGTGGAATAACTGGAACTCACACTTCACTCTTGGGAATGTAAATTAGGTCAGTGATTTTAAATAACTGGCAGTTTCCACTAAAGCCATATAAATACCTATCCCACAAACAGCAGTTCTTAGGTATATATGCAAGAGAAATGAGTGTATATATACATCCACCAAAAAGACATGCACAAGAGTATTTATAGTACTCTTATCCGTGAAAGCTCCAACCTGATAACCCATCAAATAGGCATCAACAGGGAAATGAATAAAATAAGTTGGGGTTCATTTATACAGTGAAATACTTCATAGCAATAAAAACAATGAACTGATTATTAACACAATGAGCTAGGGGCGCCTGGGTGGCTTGTTCGGTTGAGTGGCTGATCCTTGGTTTCGGCTGGGATCATGATCTCTGGGTGGTGGGATCGAACCCCACATTGGGCTCTGCCCACGACACAGAGTCTGCTTGTCCCTCTTCCTGCCCCTCCCCGCTACTCACGCACTCTCTCAAATAAGTGAGAAAAAAAAAAAAAGTAAGTGTCATATGCTAATGACGTGCAAAACTGTGGGTGAATCGCAAGGATATTATGTTGGGTAAAAGAAGCCAGACACAAAAAGAGTGACCTGTATGAAGTTCAGGGACAGGTAAAATGAGCTTACGGTGATAGAAGTTTAAAAAAAAAAAAAAAAGATTATGCCTTTATGCTGGGTTGGGGGTGAGGAGGTATTGATTTAGAAGACTCATAATGAAACCTGGAGAGTTGAAAATTTATTTTTGTTGTTTTAAAGACTATTTATTTTAGAGAGCACACAAGTGGGAGGGGCAGGTAGAGGGAGAGAGAATCTCAAGCAGACTTCATGCTGAGTGCAGAGACTGATGTGGGGACTTGATCCTACAACCCTGAGATCATGACCTGAGCTGAAACCATGAATCAGGTGCTCAACTGACTGAGACACCCAGGCACTGTGGGAGTTGAAAATTTCTTATATTTTAATATGGATGGTGTTACAGAATATACCTGTATAAAAATTGTTCAGATTATGTACTTTAGATTATGAACTTTACCTACTTGGCTTCCTATATATTACACTTAAATAAACATGTTTGTTTGTTTCAGAAAGTATATTGAGTGTTAAAGCCAACCCTGACAAACGTAGCAATGATAATACCAGGAAAACATAATGAAACGTTTACCTTACTACAGAGTATGCATAGATACAATCTTTCTGGAGAGTTTGTCAGTGTGGCTTAAAAAACCATGGGGGGCACCTGGCTGGCTCAGTTGGTAGAGCATGCAACTCTTGATCTTGGGGTGGTGAGTTCAAGCCCCATGTTGGAGAATAGATTGTACTTAAAAAATGTTTTTAATTCTTTGAAAAGCCATCTTAGGAATAAGGTTTTGACCATTGACACTTTTGACAGAGCAATATCCTATAGAAATCATTAAGAACATATGTACAGTTTTATCCATTAGGGAGTTCATTTCAGTGCTGGTTTTAGCACTGAGCATTTGGAAACAATCCAATGTTCCATTCTGAGAATGGGTAAATATGCTGTGATAATATGCAACTACTTAACATGGTGGGAAAAGGGGCTATGTTTGTGTTCATGTGTGTTTCTACTGAGGAAACAAGATAGACATAGTAAATAGACTCTAGAAAACTGTGTTAGTTTAACTCAAGTGATGATGAAGACATTTGACATATGTATATTGAATCAAATAGAAAAGTGTTAATAGATATCTGATTATACATTATTCACCTCCCTGGAAGAAAAATATTATAGGTCTTACATTTTTTCCTTTAATCTATTTATTCTCATATTCTTTGGTTTAGCCTTAGATTCAGTGTCTGTGTTTCTGACTCAGATTCAGCAAATGAAATCTCATCTGTGGCCTACAACTGCAGTTTTCTTATCTAGCCATTGCTGCTTGAAGTAACTCTAGGCCTGAGGGTGGGGGAGATAAACCAAATCTGGAGGTATTACATTCCCACATTTCAAGCTTTAGTGATCAAAACAGTATGGTACAAGCACAAAACACACACACAGATCAATGGAACAGAATAGAGTCCAGAAACAAACCCACACCTATATGGTCAATTAGTCTAGACAAAGGAGGCAAGAATGTGCAATGGGAAAAAGACAGTCTCTTCAACAAATAGTGTTGGGAAAACTGAACAGCAACATGCAGAAGAATGAAAGTGGACCACTTTCTTACACCAGACACAAAAATAAACTAAAAATGGATTAAAGACCTAAATATGAGACCTGAAACCATAAAATGCCTAAAAGAATACGTAGGCAGTAATTTCTCTGACATTGGCCATAACAGCATATTTATGAATCTGTCTCCTCAAGCAAAGGAAACAAAAGCAAAAATAAACTATTAGGACCACACCAAAACAAAAAAAACTTTTGCATAGCAAAGGAAACGATCAACAAAATGAAAAGGCAACCTACTGAATGGAGAAGATATTCACAAATGATATGTCTGATAAGAGATTAATGTCTAAAATATATAAAGAACTTCTATAACCCAACACCAAAAAACCATTGATTTTAAAAAGGGCAGAGGATCTGAATAGACATATGGATGGCCAGCAGACACATGAAAAGTTGCCCAACATCACTAACCATCAGGAAAATGCAAATCAAAACCACTATGAGATGTCACTTCACACCTGTCAGAATGGCTAAAAGCAAAAAGATAAGAAATAAAAGATGTTGGTGGGGATGTGGAGAAAATGGAGCCCTCATACACTGTTGGTGGGAATGCAAGCTGGTGCAACCACTGTGGAAAACAGTATGGAGGTTTCTCAAAAAATCAAAAATAGAGCTACCTTATGGTCCAATAATCACACTACTGGGTATTTATTCAAAGAAAATAAAAGCACTAACTGGAAAAGATATATGCACCCCCTCTGTTAGTTGCAGCATTATTTACAATAGCCAAGATATGGAAGCAACCTAAGTGTCTGTCAATAGAATGAATAAAGAAGATGTGTGTGTGTGTGTGTGTATTTGGAAGGAAGGAATTTTTTCATTGGGCAAAGAAAGAATTGTCTTATTTTCAAGGTTGCCTTATAGTCAGTCATTTTTTTTTTAACTTGTCAGAGACTCATTTTCTGCATCTGTAAAATGGAAATAACAATGCTACAGCATCTTAGTGGTATTGGATGAATTAGTGTCTGACACACCTGAAAGTAATATAATATTGTATGTCAACTATAGTTCAATTAAGAAAATAGTGTCTGGCACGTGGCAAGTACTCAGTAAATTGTAACTCTGTGTATCTCTATGTACACATGCATAATAATTCATGTAGATATAACTCTGTGTACTCATCTTTTTAAAAGTAATCTCTATACCTAACGTGGGGCTTGAACTCACAACCCTGAGATCAAGAGTCTCCCACTCTTCTGACTGAGCAAGCCAGGGCCCCTGTGTACTCTTTATCTTATTAGCTTTTCATCTCCTACCTACTGCCATATTTGACACACACTAGGTGCCATGATTTTTTCCTGAAGTCCCTTTTTTGGTTTGTCACATATGGCAAGGAAAAAAAGCAGCTTTGGTGTCATGTTTTATTCTCTAGGCCACACCAACGTGTGGCCTGTAGTTCCATAGAATTACAAATATTTTCTGGTAAGATTAAACATGATAACAGCAGGCTTTAAACTTTTTCAAAACTTTCCTTTTTATTTAAGAGAATTCTTGTGGTACCATGTTTTTCTACCTCATTCATTCATTCATTCATTCATTCATTCACTCATTCCACAAATATTTACTGAATACCAGTCGTAACTTGCACATACAGCTAGGTGCTGAGGACATTGTGAACAAAATCTTCATTCATGGAGATCATATTCTGCTGGGGGTGCAGGTTTTACCCCGGAATTCCCAGCCCCCATCCACCCTTGCTTATGAGCTGGTCCCGGGGGTCAGATACCTGCGTTAGCGGCCACAGCCGTTCTCTGAGCGTGGGGCCTCCCTGCTTTCCAAGCAGAGAGCCCCTCTACCTCCTCAACCTTGCTGGGCTTCTAAATGGGTCAGTGGTTCTGTAGCCCGTGCTGATCTGGAACCCTCTCTCCATGAATTCCATTGAAATGAACTTCGTGTTACATACAATCTTGACTGAAGCCTTGAAGAAAAAATTACTTAAACAAATACCAGGTTTGTTCGTAGGATTTCCCAGCATCCTTTCACATCACAAAGATGTGAAAGGAAAACGAGGAAAATGTGTCAGCCCCCACTGGCATGAGCCAGAGATATTTTCAGGGAAGGGTGAGGGATTCTAGTCCAGAATCTGAAGAGATTCTGGAAACAGCAAGGATTATGCAAAGATAAAAAGCAAAAGTAAACACTAAAACTGTGAACAAAGAGTGAACACAAAGAGGGGAAATCCTTCTTGGAAACAAGCTTTCCTCCAGAGGAGAAAAACAAGAACCTGTTAAAAAATTCTGTCAGCCTGTAGTACTAGATGGAGACTGCAGTCTGCACGGTGCCTCCTTGCTCCCTGTCTCTGCTGAAAGGCTCTGTTTTTAAATGGAAATTAGTGTTTGGTGGCTCAGGCAGGGATTGACGTCATGGGCTCCGGCTCCATTGTGGACTGGGGACACCAACAATAAATGGGAAGATGATTTGGGCCGTAGGGTAAACAGAGGTGAGAGGGTACAGTACAGTGAGAGGAAACAAGCCAGTTGGGTGAAGTCTGGCACGAGGCTGAGACAGCTCCTGAGTCACATTTGTTCATTAAAGTGGTGTTTGCTCAGCACCCACGCTGTGTCTCACGTTGTGCTGGACTCTGGGGGATGCAGTGGAGTTTGGGTTGGGGGCAGCTAATGTCCACAAAGCCCCCAACCTTTGCCAGGTGGTGCTTTGGGCTTTGTGTTGAATCCCCCACAACCCTGAGAACTGTGTCCCCGTGCTGGGAGGGTGTGGGGCCAGCCTCACACTGGGATCTGTCTTAGTCCAGAGCTGACTGTCTCCCTGTTGTTTTGGAATCTCTGTCCTGTTGTGGTTTTGCTTTTGTTTTGACTTTTAATCACTGCTAAAATCTCTATTTCTGTTGTGGATTGCCACTTTTTCTCTGATCTTTGGAAGCTGTTTTGGGCCACAATGTCCTTGTGACCTGGAGAACCAGAGTCTCAGACAGTATGACTGATTCTGCTTTCTCTCTCCAGCTCCTAACTTTTCCCCTTGGCCTCTGAATGGGTATCATGTCCGAGCTCTGAATGATGCTCTCTGTTGCCAAATACTCTTTTCTGAAGTCCTCCCAAGATCTCTGCTCCCTCGGTAGGACACACACAAAGGCTGCCTCCCTGCAAACCCAATTTAATATAAACCAAAATGAAAGCAAGGAGAAGAGAGTCAGTCAGTTGCTCATGGTACTCCAGGATTTTAACTCTTTTCATTCTGAAGTCAAATTCTATTTGAAAGACAGACGTGTTTACAGTTAGAACATGATAAAACAAAGGTCCATGTTTGATTCAGATAACTCTAATGCAAGGGTTATAGAAAAATCACAAATAAGCATGATTGTGAAAACTTTAAAATTATAAGACATTCTGCATGTCTTCCTCATTCATTTATTGAACTGATGGTTATTGGGTACCTACTACGTACGTACCAGACACTGCAGTGCTGGGGATACATTCATCAGTAAGCAAAGCAGACAGAGTCTTGTTTTTAGGGAACTGTGAATACTGACTGGGGGAAACAAACAAGAAACCTAACAAGTAAGTAAGTTGTATGGTATGTTACAAAGTGGTAAGTGCTAAGAAATAAAATAAAGCCAGGTAGAGAAAGAGGGAGAATTGGGATGTGGTCGCAATGCAGCTTTACTCTGGGAGGCTGAGGAAAGCCTCATGGAAAAGGTACCTTTCGGTTAAAGATATGAAGAGATGGAATGAGCATTCAGATATCTTGAGGGAGAGCATTCCAATCAGAGGGAACAGCAAGTACGAAGCCCCGAGAAAGTATGCCTGGTGTGTATTCTGGGGAAGGTCACTCCAGCTTGACTGGAGCACAGAGGGGGAGGTAGGAGGTGAGGTCGGCCTGTAGGCCGCTGTAGGAGTTTGGCTTTTCTCTGTGTGAGACGGGAGCCAGTAAGGGGTTTTGAGCATGACTGTCAAGATTTGATTTAGTTGTAACAGAGGTTAACAGGGTCAAGAGAGGGATTTTTTAAGGATGGGGAAAATTAACAGCATGTTGCTGTGCTACTGGAAATAATCCTCAGGGAGAGAAAATGTGATGATGTAAGAAGGAGAGGGGAGACTTGCTGGCAGGAGGCACTTGAATCAGGAAGGCTGGTTGGGATGTAGAGCAGGAGGATAGGGGTCGGCCTCGGGGTCACAGACGGGTCACTGAGAAATGTAAACGAAAATGCATCAAAGTCGTCATAGTAGTTGCCTCGTTATGAACAGTTTTTCTTCTCTTTTTCACTTTTTTCTCCTTGAAGTCCATCCAAGGACCTCACAACTAAACTCAGTTTAAAATTCTACCACCTCTCCGGGCACCTGTCTGGCTCAGTCGAAAGAGCATGCTGACTCTTGATCTCGGAGTTGTGAGTTCAAGCCCCTTGTTGGTGTAGTGATTACTTTAAAAAAAAAAAAAAAAAATCTTAAAAAAAAATTCTACCACCTCTTGCTTGTAATTTAAATAAGATATCCAGTACTCTTCTACAGGGTTCAGCTTATTTTGTCCGGAGGAAAAACCATGTATTAAAAACAACAATGACCACAAATAATATCCCTGCTGCTGATGTTTCCCTGGGTGTTCTCAGTGTGTTTTCACAGGATATCCCAGATAAAGCAAAGGCCTTTCTGTCCTTGAATACGGCTAAGTACAATGCATCCTGCCCCAGACTGTATTACATTTTGTTGGCCAGATCCAAACCTCTCAGGTTCTTCCAGGAAGTGTGTTTCTAAAAATTTCCAAAGCCTGTGTGGAGAGTTCTTATGTGCCCAGATACACAGATTTGTAATTAATAAGAGCTAAAAGGTTCTTTATGTCTTCACTAAACCATCAGAAGCCTCGAGGGCTGTTAGAAGTGAGATTATTCTAAATTTCCAGTTTGGTTATCAAATCTCTTTATTCTTATTAAAGAGCACAGTTACTCCCTTACCCATCAGTCATCTCACCCCTAGCAGTCCTTCTTTGTAATTAAAGCACCTGATTCAGCAAACCAAGGTTATTGCACAAATGTTTGTAGAAACTTGCAAATCTGTTATTATCTACTTAACACACGAAACACCATAGAATATTTTTGAAATTCCCTATCATATGCCGCTTCAAGGAAAGTATGCCAGCTTTCCTCTCAGTTGTAGGTAGAACACTATCTTATCTAAAGAGAGATGCACTGGAATTGAACACAAATATAGGGAAGACCCTTAACCACAGTGTACTTCTTGAATGAATGAGTGGATATTTGATTAGAATTATAAAGACTCTCTTTACCTCCAGCCATTTTAAGAGACTGACCTGGACCTTGAGTCTGAAATCCTGCAGAAAAAGTCAGAACTGCTTGAAAGTAACAGCACAGAAGACTGAGTTGTACTTTTGAATGTGTCGGACAGTAAGCATCTCTGTCAAGTTGGGCTGTTGGCTTAGTCTCTCTGGTCCTCAATTTTACCATGAAAAATGAGGGGATTTGACTAAAACCGTAGAATTTGTAAAGTAGGAAGGGATCATAGGGATTTTCTAATTTCCCTCAAAAGAAACCAGGGGTTCTAACGCCGGGCTCATTCCTTTTCTGTTACGCTGTGCTGAGTTTTAAGCTACTTCAAAATCGGTGAAGCTGGTGATTCCGACTTTAAAAGTAGTTTCAAAATTGTGGTGGCTTTGGAAGCAGATTTGGCCCTGCCCCTCCCCACCACTATCCACATTCCATACCTACTGGGCCGTCTCTGAAGAGTTTGGGATCAAAATGCTGCATGATACTGATGGTTGCACAACTCTGTGAATGTACTAGAAACCTTTGAATTGTACACTTTAAATGGGTGAATTGTGTGGTATATGAATTATATCTTTAAAAAGCTGGGTCAGAATTCTTTTGTTTGCAGGTGACAGAAACCAACTCAAACTGACTCAAGCATTAAAAGGGGGAGTTGATAGCCCATGTCATCGGAAAATCCCACACTAGACGTCCAGGCATGACTAGATCCCAGTCATCCCAAACAACAGCATGAAACCCGAGATGCTCTCTCTCCATCTCTCAGCTCTCTCTCCTCTGTGGTAGCTTCACTCTCAAGAAGACTTTCTCCACAGCTCATGGCTGTGGCATTTCTCAGCTTACGTTTTTACCACGTTAGCAACTCCCGCAGAAACATCTCCAGCGAAAGTTCCAGGATTATGCGTCGTTGGCTTGGTTTGAGTCACATAACCATTCAATAATAATAACACTCATATAACACTTACTGTGAACCAATTCTATTCTTACAATGTCCCGTTTTATAGATGAGCAAATCAAGGCATGGGGAGGTTAAGTAACTTGCTCAGGGTCACATGGTAGTGAGTATAGGAGCTGGGATTTGAAACTCAGGTAATCTGCCCCTGGAGTTGGTGGTCTTACTGGTCTTAAATGCTATCCTGCCTCTAGTCCCTAGAGTGAATGGAAGAGAATGTCCTGACTGGCTAGTCCTGGAGCAGATCCCATGTTTGCAACTGCATTCTCTCCTGACAGCCTGTGTCCAGGCCTTTGAAGATGTCGGGTATATATCATATCAGATGCTAAAGAATTTTAGAAGGGTCTGTGAGCACCCTCCACTTCAGAGACTATAGCCATGCCTGCATCTCGTTCTCCGTAATCACCAACATCATCCTGATGGAGCCATTTGGAAACGAAGCCTCGGGCCTCCTTGCCAGAATTTGAGCTATGTCCAGATTCTGGCCTGTCTAAAGAAAATTACACCAGGGTCGCCTGACTGGCTTAGTCAGTGGAGCATGTGACTCTTGGTCTCAAGGTTGTAAGTTTGAACCCCGTGTTGGGTGGAGAGATTACTTCAAAGTAAAATCTTAAACAAAAACGTATGCCAGTACACCCCTTACTGTGTAATCCCAGGATTAGGCTTAAAATAGGATATTAGTTTTTAAAAATGCAGATGTAGAGTTAGCAAATTAGAAGTTTTTCGGTCTTTTTCTGATTCAAGAAGTAAACTTACGTGGGATAAATATTTCTAACATATCGATTACTGCCCATGTTTTTCAGGGTGTGGTTCCCAGGACCACTGGTATTAGAATCACCTGGGATTTTTTTTTTTATTAAATCATGATTTCCGGCAGTGGGCCCAAGAATATGCATTTGTGAGACACCCCAAGTGATTCTTAGGTTCACTCCGGTTTGGAAGTCATCCTTGGAAGTGGCTGGGGAAAACTGGCCAAGATCTTAGACATAGGACCTCAGGGGTCTCAAGCTGAACCCAAGGCATCAGCCGTAGGAGACACGTGCGACAGTAGGGAAAGGGGGACGCTCGCAACCCCAGGCTCAAGCAGCTTCGACTGTTAGACAGGACCTCTGCAGCTTCATCTCCGCACGCCTTACGTCCAGAGGTGTGGCTGCCTATATTCGGGCTCTCTAGAGCAGAAAAGAATGGCACAAACCAGGACCCTTCCATAAAGAATTTTTCAGATGGAAAAAATTGATTCTGTGAGCTGTAAACCTTGACTACCAATAATAGTAATTAATATTAATAATTGTAATCGTTAAATAAGAGAAGAGCTAACATTTAGCAGATGCACTGTATGAGGCACTTTATATGCATTATCCCATTCTGTCCTTTCAGTCACCTTACAAATGAGTAAGTGCCGGTGTGATTTTCATTATCAGACAAGGAGGCTGACACACAGACATTAAGTAACTTACACCACATCACAAAAGTGGAGGCAGGGTTGGAGCAGATGGGGTTCAGGATATACTAGCCCCAAATATGGCACGTTGGCATAGTGAATATTTTAAGCTGAAGGAATTTGAGAATATGAGAGAAGCAGGAAGGTTACTCTGAACACTGCCTCCCCCCACAACAGGTCATAAAGCCTTCTGTGAGAGATGCCCTCCCTATACCTGGAGGAAAGAAGCATCTTTATCTCTGAAGATGAGGGGACGCCTGGGAGAATCCCAACAAACAGGCCCTGCTGAATCCCCCCCGGGTCACTACACTGACCTTCTACTCCATAAGCTATCACACTGCTCCACGACCGTCCTCTCTTCATCAAGCCTCGCGTTCGAAGAACGCAGGTTTAACTGCTTCGTCAGTTTATTTTCAGGCCCAGCCAGGGACCTTAAGAGGATCAAGGAAAACTTTTCCCTTCCCTGTAGGACTCATTCTGACCAAGTCCATTTGACATCAAAGCCCACCTGCTTTTAACCTTGGAGCCGTCCTGCCTTATTCTCTCAACAAGAATCGTTATTCTCCAGAAGACTAAAATTCAGAGAATCTGAAGAAACACTGGCTGCAACACACATAACTTTATAATAAACTTACCTAAAAAGCAAGACACCCTGCCCCCCGGCAACCTGAACTCGTCATCCTGAGAGAGCTGAGGTGCACAGAGGCAGTTCTTTTATGCCTCAGACACCTGGTCACCAAAATTAGGAGACAGTGGTGCTCGTGTTCTATGGGCCCCTTCCATGCTTCTAGAAAGCAGGTCCGATTTCTCCTACTTCCCTGGGTCTTGGATTCTCGACTTTGGAAGACCAGTTATAGTTGGGCTCTTGACCTGTTGCAAAGCCTGTTTTCTGGATTAAGGGTAGAGTAGAGAGGGGTAGCAAGCCTGGAAGAATCAGCCACAGTGATCTGTGTAGAAATGTGTAAAACCATGCCACATTACTTTTGCGGCAGTCGAGGCCCCACTTTAAGCTAAGCCTACGGTTAGTATAATGGGACTTCTAAGGATATTCGACTTCAGAAATTCATAGGCAGGGGTCCCGTGCACACATCGTTAGAATAGAAGGCGCCATGTGATCGAGTGAGCTCTGGAGTCGAACCGCCTGGCCCCAGGCCAGTGCTCCCATTGCCTTTTACAGTACTTCCCCTTTCTCCACACCAGTTTTCTCATCTACAAAAGGGAATAACAGTAGCAAGTTCGCATGGAGGTCATCACCAGCATTACAAGAAACAAAACTTATAAAGCGCTTCACACGATTCCCACCCCTGTGTGCTTTAGTAAGTAATCTTATTACCAGCTCTTATCACTGTTGTCACCAAAATAGTATTTGTGGCAAGAGGAAGGAGATACTGCAACTGGTAATTGAGGAAGACTTGCGGATTTGATCTGGTCCCAGAAGGGAGGCATTTCTGTGAGAGAGGAGTGGTGATTCCATCCACAGGAACATAAGCTGCCAAGCAGAGATGGGGCAGCCAAGGCGTGTGTAGGGAACGGCGGGTAATGCAGAATGGCGGGGAAACAGAGGGTGGGGCGAGCTGCGGAAAGGGAGGAGGGAAAGACTGGTCAAGAGGTAGTTTGTAGAAGGTCTCCAGTGGTGATTGTAATGCTCATCTTCCAGTCCACACTTCAGTCTTGATATCGGTATAAAGAAGAACTGTACTGTTTGTTTTTTTTCATGGTTTTTGTTTTTTTATTTTTGTTTTTCCATCTGTAATACTTATGTTCCTGTTCAGGGCTGACTTAGGAGGCTACAAGGATTACTCCTTTTTTTTTTTTTTTTTAAGATTTTATTGATTCATCTGAGAGAGAGAGAAACAGAGAACATGAGCAGGGGGCAGAGGGAGAGGGAGAAGCAGACTCCCCACTGAGCTGGACGCTCTACATGGGACTTGATCTCAGGACCCCGAAGATTGTGACCTGAGCTGAAGGGAGATGCTTAACCGTCTGAACCACCCAGGCGTCCCATGGAGGCTAGAAGGATTATTCCTGAAGCCATGTGACTCTCAACCCTTTTATAGACCATGAGAACTCCCCGTCCCCTCAGCCCCTGCCTGTGCAGCTGAGGACAGTGTGGTTTGAGCATTATTGTCATTGGGCAGCCCCAGCCCCCAGGCTCTGGGAGTCAGGGAGAGGAAGGAGACCCAGTCTCCGTGCGCAGCGATGAAAGAGGATGCCCAGAATTGTGCTGAGGCGGTGATTTTCGCGGCTGTCTGCTTGGATGTGGGATGGGATTCACTCCCACTCAGAGAGGTTCCTGGAGCCCAGAATGTTACATAAGTGAGACGCCTGATGCATTTGGTCTCTGTAACACTTAAGCCACCACCTCCGCCTCCATTCCAACATTTTCAATATTTGTAATATACAGTGATAGCTAAAGGGCAGGACTTGAATGTTTTAACATTAACAAAAATTAAAAGTAAAGTCCTAATGGTTCTCTTCTTTGTCTATATGGAGATGGTTATAGCCTTGTCTCCATAAGAAATGGGCTCAGTTGGGGAATGGGTACAGGGCTGGTGTCCTGTGTGATCTTGTCCTAAGTGAGGCCTGGCTTCTGAAGTGTTTAAGAAAGAGTCCCAAAGCTTGGCAGGTCTATCATTAGACTGGCTATACAGGTTTTTCTTTGGTTGGTAAATGCACAAGCATTTATGATGTGGCAGGACTTGGGTACAGAGCTGTTACATTTGTCAGATCCAGAGCAAACTGAAAATAAGTCACTTTTCAGAGTAGACACTGCCCCGAGCTTAGGTGTGGCTTATCCTGATTCACGGTGAATCTGCTTCAACAGCACCAGTTGTAGGAATGAAAAGCACACATGCAGGTGTTTCTAAAAATATGACACATGGAATTGTTAAGCAATCGCTGGATCTTTTTTTCCCCTTGAATCAGTTGGTGAGTGTTTGTATACATACCAAACAGACTTCATCTTGGCTGTGTATGTTATTGGTGTTTTTGAATGCTTACCTTCCATCACAGGAAATACTGGGAATACCTTGCGTTTGTATGAAGCACTTTTCTTGGCCCCACCTCCTCATCTGTGTGGCCCAGAACCGAGAGAAGCTTTATAAATATTACGCTGACACTGAGGTTGGGCAACTTGCACAAGGTGACGAACAGTGGCGAGCCCAGACTGAGCAGCCTGCTAGCCTTTCTGCCTCCAGACTCAGTGGGGGTGTCTCCCACACATTGTCACAGAACAGTGTGGCTTGATTGATTTTTCTAAAGCCCTGATTCAGCTTCCCAAGAGAACCAGAGTAGGTCATCTTTTTGTTTCTTTGTTATGTTGACCCAATTACACGTCTTTTCTATAGATTTCTCCATCCTCAGGGATGTGGAAGGCAGATTTTATGCATAACTAAGGATTTTTTTAAAATCAGAATGATAAGCAAAATCTGAATTTCTTTGGAATAGGAAACAGGGAAAACAAATACCTTATCTATGCTGATTGCTCATATAGATATGCTAACCAAAACTCTGAAAAAGAGTTGGGTTTTAGAAATTCAAATTATTTCCTTGTCACCTAAAATAGAACCTTCTTTCCTTTGACTGCGGGTCTAGCTCTCTGTCCACCCTCCTCTTCACAAGCCAGCTTTGCGGAGAGCTGGCTGCCTCTCTGTCCTCATTTCCTCCCCTCCCTTCTGTATCTCACTTTTCTTCAGCCTGGACACTGACCAGGTTTTTGCTAAGGTCACTAGTATTAAGGTCTCCCTGTGAACGAATTCGGTAGACAGTTTTTAGGACTCCATTTAAATGATGCCTCTATTAGCAGGATTTAGTATATATCAGGACCTTGGGAAAGTTACTTAGCTTCTCTAAATTATTTAGAAGGTGAGGGTTGCATCTTCCTGGTAAGACTGTAGCAATGTCTAAATGAGATATTTTGTGGGAAGTGGTGAACGCAGTATCTGCTCCAGTGATAAGCAACGATAAATGCCAACTCTTGCTTGTATCAGTGTGTTCTTTCCTTGGTTTCTGTGACACTGTTTTCCTCCTACACCTTTGGTCCTTTTACTCTTCTGTGGTATCACGAAATATTGAAATTTATTCCACAGATAATTTAGCAGGTGCATATTTCATACCTGGAAATATTTCATACCATTTCTTGGCTTTAGGTATGTATATAGCAGTGAACAAAATCAAATTGCTGTCTTCATGGAGCTACACTTTGGGGTGGGAAATTATAAAAATTAATATAGCAGATGATGGTTGACATACGTTAAATATAAAGGTAGTATATAATACTATGTTATAAACTATATGTCAAGTGGACATATATCAGACATTATTAAGTTTCAGAGGGGCGCCTGGGTGCTTCAGTCAGTTAAGCATCTGCCTTCGGCTCAGTTCATGATCCCAGGGTCCTGGGATTGAGCCCCACTGACGGGCTCCCTGCTCAGCAGGGAACCTGGTCCTCCCTCTCCTTCTGTCCCTGTCCCTCTGTCCTTCTCCCCACTAGTTCTCTCTCTCTCTCTCAAATAAATAAAATCTTTAAAAAAAAATTAGTTTCAGGAAGCAGGGAAAAGGGGATGGATGGATGTTGCAATTTAGAATAGGTGCTCAGGGAAGTCCTCACTGATCAGCTGATATTTTATGTATGTATGTATGTATGTATGTATGTATGTATTTGATGTTTCTATTTAAATTCCAGTTAACATACAGTTTCAGGTGTACAGTATCGTGATTCAGCACCTCCATTCCTCACCTGGTGCTCATTACAACAGGTGTACTCCTTAATCCTGATCACCTGTTTCACCCATCCCCCCCCACCCACTTTCCCTCTGGTAACCATCAGTCTGTTTCTTGGTTTGTCTCTCTCTCTTTTTTTTCCCTTTGATGATTTGTTTTGTTTCTTAAATTCCACATATGAGTGAGATCATATAGTATTTGTCTTTCTCTGACTGGCTTAGTTTGCTTAGCATAATACTCTCCAGCTCCATCCATGTTGTTGTAAAGATTTTATTTTTATTTATTTGAGAGAGAGTGAGCATGAGCAGAGGGAGAAGCAGAGGGGTAGGGAGAGAGAATCTGAAGCAGACTCCATGCTGAGTGCAGAGCCTGGCTCTGGGCTTGATCTCATGACCCCAAGATCATGACATGAGCAGAACCTAAGAGTCAGACGCTTAACCAGCAGAGCCACCCAGGCGCCCCCATGTCGTTTTAAGTGGCAGTATTTCATTCTTTTTTATGCCTAATATTCCTCTGTGTGTGTGTGTGTGTGTGTGTGTGTATCTTCTTTATCCATTCGTCAATTGATGGACACTTGGGCTATTTCCATAATTTGGCTATTGTAAATAATGCTGGTATATCAGGGTACATGTATGTCTTTGAATTCGTATTTTTGTATTCTTTGGGTAAATACCTAGCAGTGCAATTGCTGGATTGTAGGGTAGTTCTATTTTTAACTTTTTGTGAAATTCCATACTGCTCTCCCAAGTGGCTATACCAGTTTGCATTCCTACCAACAGTGCAGAAGAGTTCCCCTTTCTCCACATCCTTACCAACACCTGTTGTTCCTTGTGTTGTTGATTTTAGCCATTCTGACAGGCGTGAAATGATATCTCATTATGGTTTTGATTTGCATTTCCCTGATGATGAGTGATGTTGAGCATCTTTTCACTTGTCTGTTAGCCATCTGGATGTCGTCTTTGAAAAATGTCTATTCATATCTTCTGCTGATTGGCTGATATTCAACTAGAGACCTCAGGGAAGTTAAAGAGTAATACATGTTGAGTATCTAGAAGAAGACCATTCCAGGTGAAGGAAGGAGGAAGTACAAAGGCCCTGAGGTTTGGGAGTAGTTGGAACATTTGAGGAACAACAAAAAGCCAATATGGCTGGAGCAGAGTGAGCCCAGTGGGAGGTGGAGATGAGGTTAGAGAAGTCACCTGGGGTTAGGAGAGGGGCAGGGCGGATCATGTGGCCTCTTCCAGACACAGTAAGGACTTTGCTTTACTCTGAGTGAAGTTAGAGGCCATTGTAGGGTTTTGAGGAAAACAGTGACATTAGTTTTAAAATAACCACCGGGATTTCTGGATTGAGAATAGACTATTGGGGGGCAAGGGTGGAACCTGGGAGCAAGATAGGAGGCTGTCGAAATCATCCCGCATTCCTTGGGGTCTGTCTCAGACCCTAGCTCCCCTCTCCTGCCCTTTCTCCCAGCCCACACTTGGTATCAGATCGCATCTATGTGCCCACAGCTCCCAAACTGGACTCTCACCTTCTCCTGTATCACATCTGACTTCCAACCTTATTTATCAGTCTCTCTCCTAATGTCTATATTTGATGGCCCCTCACTATGCGCAGACGTACTGATAAAGGGATTCATAAAATGGAGGCTGCCCAGGGACTGGTCCACGTCACCAATCTAAACCTTCACATGGCCTGCACTAAGAAATACCTCACTGTCAAGAAAATCTAACACCAGGGGCGCCTGGGTAGTGCAGTGGTTAAGCATCTGCCTTCGGCTCAGGGCGTGATCCCAGTGTTCTGGGTTCAAGCCCCACATCAGGCTCCTCCACTAAGAGCCTGCTTCTTCCTCTCCCACTCCCCCTGCTTGTGTTCCCTCTCTCGCTGGCTGTTTCTCTCTGTCAAATAAATAAATAAAATCTTAAAAAAAAAAAAAATCTAACACCAGTCATCAACCTCCTACTCAGCTTTAGCCAGCTTACCTTCCCTAAAACGTAGGACCCTGAAACAAAGTCCCCCACCTCCTAGCCAGTCATGCCCCGCTTCCGTGTTGCCTCTTCTAACTTTCGACAGAGTTCACTCTTGCCCAAAATCAGTCAGGAAGCGTGCCCCACTGCTTGTGAGGGGCTGTACTCCTCCAGTCCATGGACTGTTTTCCCTTCAATGAAGGCATCAAACTTGTTACTAAATTGCTTTAGTTTTGTCATTTGACAAGACCCATGCTCCTCCTTGCCCCCTGTGGCTCCTTTGCTGTCCCGCGGCTCAGTAAATGGCACCACCACCCAACCAGTTGCTCATGAGTCCTCCTGGGAGCGTCGCTCCCTTCAGCAGATCATATCCGGTGACTCCCCAAGGCCCGTTGTTTCTGTGTCAACCTGCCCACCGAGCCTCCTCCACCTCCTGTGGACACTAGAGCAGTGGCCGCCTAGCTTCTCAGTATCTACTTGCCCCTCCAGCTGCAGCTTGCGTTGTCAAATAGTATTTTCCACAAAAAAGTACAACTGTGTGAGGAGGCAGTGGAAGAATGTCTGTAAAGATGTGGAGCAGCCTTTCAAGTTAGTACCAGGGACACTTAACATCTGGACTGTTTGCCTTTGGATTGTAGCCCTGGGTTGCGGAGCTGCACAAGGACAGTAGGCCTCCCTCACATTTGCATGACCGAATGCTTCTTCCCAGCAGGAAGAATGCTTTTGCCCCAGCATCTTTCCTTGGCCACGGGAAGCTTATTAAGGGTCTGGTTTGAATAATAGTTTTGTCCACACATGATACTACTCAGAGCACCCCACTACATAATAGGGACTTTTGTAATTAATAAAGAGGAGTTAGGTGTGGTACTTCCGCATGTTCACTTCTTTCCTTACTCTTCAGTTCCACCCCAGCTGCAGCCAGAGTGACCTGAAACAACCGCAAATAATAACAGTCCTATCATATGACTCGTCTGCTTAGAACTGATTCATGGTTTCCACTTGCCCTGGCGATCAACTCTAGATCCCCTCATCTGGCCCACCAGGCCCTATATGTCTGGTGCTGGCCTTCTCTTCAGCTCTATCCCTTACTCTTTCCAGCTACACTAGGACAGATCTCCATTGCTCAAGTAGACAGACGGTCCCCAACTTACGATGGTTTGACTCACGATTTTGTGACTTTACAGTGATGTGAAACCAATATGCCTCCGGTAGAAACCATACTTCAGATTTTCCATTTTGATCGTTTCCCTGGCTAGTAACATGCAGTACGGCCTCTGGTGACACTGGGCAGCGGGAGCAGCCACCGCTCCCGCTCAGCCACACAATCTCGAGCCGATAAACTTGCGACTCCTCTGTGTCTCACTTTCACTACAGTATTCGATACGTTACGTGAGATATTCGACTCTTGCTTATAAAATAGGCTTTGTGCGAGATGACCCTGCCCAGCCGTAGGCTCATGGAAGTGTTCTGAGCACGTGAAGGGAGGTGAGGCTGAGCCCTGATGTTCTGTAGGGTAGGTGTATTGGGAGCATTTTCGACTTCACAGTATTTCCAAGTTACGGTGGGTTTGTCAGGACATAACCCCATCGTAGGGCCAGGAAGATCTGCACACCACTCTCCCCTCAGCTGTCTTTCTCTGCTCCTACTGCACCCACTTAAAAACTGTTCTTCCAGGGGTACCTGGGTGGCTCAGCTGGTTAAGCATCTGCCTTCAGCTCGGGTCACAATCCCAGGGTCCAGGATCGAGCCCCACGTTGGGCTCTCTGCTCAGCCGGGAGCCTGCTTCTCCCTCTCCCTCTGCCTGCCACACACACACACACTCTCTCTCTCTGTCAAATAAATGAATAAAATCTTTAAAAAAAAAACAAAAACAAAACTGTTCTTCCTTTAGGCTTCAACTTAACAGTCTCTTTACCAGGGAATCCTTCCCAACCCGCAGATCTGGTTGGGTCTCTCTGTCACACGCACCATGTGATTCTTCCTCAGAGCCCTTCACTTGCTTAGTGTCTGTCTTCCCTGATCAGTGCCTTGCTAGATCTGGCCTGGTTCCTTTGGTCATGTCATTCAGCTGCTGTCCCCGTGCCACGTGACCAAAGCCTGACAAGGCTTTTCCAAGTGAGGACTGAAACTGAATCACCACTCATTATTTGGTGATCCATTTTATTAACAGGAGAGAGGTGCAGTAGTTGTAGGAACCATACCTCTTAAAAAAAACAGAAATAGATCTGGGGGGCGATGGTGAACTGAGAGAGCAGAAAAGCTGAGGTAATTCTGTGGCTGTTTTATCAGCTTTTTTATGGGCTTCATTTCACTTGGTCCTGCTTCGTGAACTAATGAGTTCATGTGCCGAATCCAGTAGAATGGGGTTCTTCACAACGTAGACTTGAATGAATATTCACAATGTGCTCTTCCTGAGGGGAGTCAGGGATAGTGAAGACGAAATCTTCACAAACTCCAGAATCCAAAACTAAGTTACTTTCACCCCTCACCTGCTTCCCCCTCGAGCGAGGTTGCTTTTTGGAGCTACAGATACATTCTGTGAGGTTGGTTACTGGGGTACCAGTATAGCCTGTAAATTGTATAGTAATGTCCATTTAATAAGAGACAGGTTTCCTCTTTCCACTGGTGTAAGATGCACTCAACTCCTGCCAAAAGTTTGTTTCTCTTTTGGAAAGACTTATCTCAAGCTTAAGGACTTCGACTTCCTTTTTAAAGACATGGCTCCTTTTCTTCAGGAAATGTGTGTCTCTACCAGGGTACAAATGAGATTTAAAATACTGAAGGAAGTTGATTTGATTTGCTGAACTTACTCTTGGCAACTGAGAGAAGGCTATCTGAGATTAAAACAGCATAATAACCAGGGCTGTCAGTATGCCACTTTGGATCACAAAACTGCTCAGGGTTATAAGGTGATTTTGCCTGGAACTTTTTGGTTGTTTTCTTTTAAAAACACTGCCTAATTATGGATGTGATGACATAAAAAACAAAAGCAGCCCATTCCCTTTCCAATTTCCATTCTACTGAGAGTGACTTAAGGGCAGACTTAGATTTTCAAAGTGACCCAGAAGAAAATGGAATAATATTAAGGAAAAACAGCTGAGATTCTAACCTTGTCCATTAAATGTGAACAGAAGGACACAAAAGGTCTCCCAATGAATGTTGCTTGCCGGGCTGTCGAAAACTAACATGCCACTGGACTCCTACAGACAGTGATAGTACATGCCCCGTGAGCTGTTTTTGTGGCAGTGGTTATAGGTCACGCTCTAATCTAATGGCTCATGTAATTCACATTTACCATTTGGGGATCATTTAAGGGTGACCTTTGTGTTTACAGAACTTTGAGGCAATAGGTATGAAGCATCAGGTTTCATTAACCCTGTGGCTTATTGGTGTTCATAGCAAGTTTGGATAAGTTGTGGATAAGTAGTTAAACTATATCAAATAAATATGAATTATTTATTCTGTGTGTCAAAAAGGAGATTCCTTCCTTCCTTCCTTTTTTTTTTTTTTTAAGATTTTATTTATTTATTCGACAGAGATAGAGACAGCCAGCGAGAGAGGAAACACAAGCAGGGGGAGTGGGAGAGGAAGAAGCAGGCCCATAGCGGAGGAGCCTGATGCGGGGCTCGATCCCATAGCGCCGGGATCACGCCCTGAGCCGAAGGCAGACGCTTGACCGCTGTGCCACCCAGGCGCCCCCCCTTCCTTCCTTTCTTAATATATTTTATTTCTAAGTAATCTCTACACCCAACATGGGGCTCAAACTCACAACCCCAAGATCAAGAGTCTCATGCTCCTCTGACTGAGCCAGCCAGGTGCGGCTCTTCCTTTTTTTTAAGTAAGCTCTACGCCCAATGGGGGGCTTGAACTCATGATCCTGAGATCATGTTCTACTGACTGAGCCAGCCAGGCGCCCCTGTTGCATTCCATTTTTATTCAAATAATTGCATTCAAAATAAAAGCACTGAGAAGATTGAGGAATTTTTCATCCCTGATTTATTAAGGTCAAACAGCCAGAATTTAACTTGATTTCCACTTAAATATGTTTGAATTCATAGTTTCTTAAGTAAATGTCAATTATGTTGCCAAATAGAAACCACTAATAATGCAGAGATCGAATAGTAGGAAATATACCCAATGTTTTGAGAAGCTATTAAATCCAATTTTGTATAATGCCATTATAAATATCAGCTTTGAACTTAATAACATAACTTGGTTCTATGTATTTTCTTTGAAAGTGTAGGGAAATGAGAAAGGGCTGGTGTGTGGTATCAGATAGATTTGGGTTTAAATCCGTTGTTCTGTGTGACAGTGACCCACCGTGTGGGTCTCAGCACCACTGTCCTAAGACCATGATGGGGATGCTTTGGGGACCTGTCTCCACAGCAGATGCCCACAATAACTGTAGAGTCTCTCTCCTCCCTCTTCTCCCATCTCTTCCTCTGGCCTTCCCACTGATTAGCAGGTTATTTTACATATCTATGCCTCAGTTTCCTCATATAAAAAAGAAGGCTCGACTATACACTCTTGAAAGTTCTGAAAAATTCTATAATTCTGGGCTTTAAAAGTATAAATGCTTTTTTAAAAAAATGGTTCCTACTTGGAAAAAAATATGGGCACCAGGCTTAGAAGTATGATTGACGGGGGTGACTGAGAAGTATGATTGACGGGGGTCACTGGGTAGCTCAGTCGGTTAAGCATACAACTCTTGGTTTTGGCTCAGGTCATGATCGCAGGATCGTGGGATCGACCCCTCCCCGACATCAGATTCGAGCTCAGTGTCAAGTCTGCTTGAAAAATTCTTTCCCTCTGCCCCTCCTCCCACTCACACTCTCTCCCTCTCTCAAATAAATAAATAGATATTTTTAAAAAGTATGATAGGTAAGTGAAAATATCTACAGACCATGAACTATCTATTCTTTATGCTAAAAAATAAATTCTGAGAGCAAGTTAATTGAAAAATCCCGAAAGCACCAACAGTTTTTTACATTCGTCTCAAAAGAGCAATGATATCCCATCTTCTGCAGTTTTGAAATGAGTAAATGGAAGGATGTAAATATTTATTGGAATGAGAGTGGAACAGAGAGAAGATCTGCTTTGTCTACTGGTGGGTGGTAACACATCTATGGATCATTGTTTGCACTAAGCCTTTAATAATCCCATCTGTTGAAAATGTATATTCGGAGGTACTTTGAAATTGCTGTAAGCTACCTAGAAATTGGCAGGGAGGTAATCTGGAGAGATTCCACACTCTGCAGTAGACCAAGAAATCCAATATAAATCAATATGTAATTATAAAATCCCATCTTTGGCCACAGCTCCTTAGCTATATTTATTTAGGCATCGTATAGACTTCTAACACTAGAATCTGGGACTGTAGAGTCCTTTGCTAATCTCAGGTTCACGTCTTCAGGATACTGTTTATTTGGCCTGAAAACCCCACTCCTCATTTGACCCGGCAGGGGCAGAACTTTTTCCTGATGCCCAGCTGCTGTGGCTTTGACCCCCGGCCTCCCATAACTCCATGCTTTCTGGCGTCCCGAGTCCTCTTCAGTAGATTACACCTCATTTCAAAAATGAATCACTGAGTCTGATAAAAACTTGATGCTTCTCTCTCCTTCCCGTTACCCTTCTTCACAGTCCTATCCTTGCGTTTCACTCAGAGACCCACTGCAGTTTGCTGTTACCTTTCAATAGTGTGTCTATTGCATTCCATTTTTATTCAAATAATTGCATTCAAAATAAAAGCACTCAATAGTGTGGCTGTTTTTCTTACTGTACTTCTTGCCTTAAAATCCGTACTTGCAGGTTTCTCTTTCCTCCCATCAGCTCTGTTCCTCTCCCCACGCTCTCACTTTCTGTCCATTTACCACCAGGCCCTGCACATACGTTGTGCACAGAGGGATGGCATATTGAGAGCTGTAGCTACTCAGGAGGAGATAAGAGTGGGTATTTTGCAGGAGCTGTTAAAGACATTTAATGGATCATTACCCCTCTAGTGATCTCTTTTGGTGAAATTCTTTATGTAACTGTCTCTCTACGTGAAATTAAAGTAGGAGTTTAAGAGAGTACCTAATCAACAGGAGCAGTTCTCAACAAGAAAAATCAGGGTCTCATTTTCCCGGGGTTGTGGAGTTTCTCTGTGGGTTTAAGATGCCTTCGCTTCGCTCTCCAGCTGCTGCTCCTCCTCGCCTCACAGCGCGGCTGCTTGCGTGCGTTTGTCAAATTCATCACCACATACATGGTGGGTGGGCCGAACTGTGTTCCTCTAAAATTCGCACGTTGAAGCCGCACCTCCATTGTGGCCATATTTGGAGATGGGGTCTTTAAGATGTGATTAAGTTAAAATGAGGCCATTCGGTTGGGTCTCATCCAGTCTGGCTGGTGTCCTCCTAAGAAGAGGCAGTTTGAGCACAGGAGACCCAGCGGTGTGCATGCGGAGAGGGGTGGCCGTCAGCAAACCAAGGAGGGAGGTCTCAGAGGAGAGCAGCCCCGCCGGCACCTTCACCCTGGGTGTGCAGCCTCCAGAGCTGTGGGGACAGGAATATTCCCGGGCTCTCAGCCCTCCAGTCTGATGGTTCATCGTGGCCACCGTAGCGGACTCATACACATGGTCCCAGCTGAACTACATCTGTGGTTTGAGATAGCCACCAGATCAGCCAGGAGAATCCAAGATGTGGGATCTAGAAGACGGTGACACAGAGCCCAAGCAGGAAATTAACTCACTCGAGAGACCGTCTGGAACACACGACAGGGAACACGTTTGAAACATTCTTTTCTATCAAAGCCCAGTTTTGGGTTTGTGGCCTTCCTGGAAGTCAGCGGAGAAATTTCACCCCTGGCTCAGGACTGCAGAAGCACAGGCAAACCCCACAGCACCCAGAGAGAGTTGTCTGCGTGCCGAGGCTCTGAGTGTCTGCTGCGCGGGCTTCCCTTGTGCCTGACTGGCTCACGTCTAGGTGCGCGAGGATACAGCCGAGCCCTGCCACCTCCGTTAACAACAGCCAGGTGGAGGTGAGTCGATGCGTGCTGTTTGATAGCAGGGGAGCACTGTCGCTGTTCAGAGGGATTTGGGTTTCCGCTTTAGGGAGTTAGCTTCAAAGAAGTCTTTAGAAGTCCTTTGTACAGGAACTGAGTCTCTCCATGGATTTATTGGCCTCCACCTCAGTTCTAAAATTCTGACCTTCATAAAGCCCCAGTGACTTTTGGCTTGATTCAGTACATTAAAGAAGAAAAAAAAATGTGTTTTATGTACCCTGTTATGTGGGCGTCTTTCAAATAAGTTCTTAAAAACTATCATTTCTGTTCTTTTTATTTCTTTTGGGTAGAAATGTGTCGTTCATGTATTGCATACTCCACCTGGAGTTCTCACTGAATCATCCATAACAGAAAATAGGACATAATTTTCAGAGATGAATTCACCTAAATTTTTAATTTTGCGTGAGATAGGGAACTACTGCAGTTTTACTTTTTTCTATGTGAACTACCATTTTCACCTTTCCCCAGTGATTGACAACACTGCCTCTGTCACAGATCATGCTTCCAAATGTGCATGGGTCTACTCCTGAGCTTTCTACTCATTGGTCTGCATGCCTGTTCTTAGTCTCGCTCACTGGATGATGATTGCTTGTAAAATGTTTTGATATCTGGAAAAGAGAACTTGCCTGGCTTGACCTCACTCACCGGATTTTCCCCCAAAGTTATATGTTTTCTTCCACTGAATTTTAAAAATAAACTTGTGAAGTTTAGGAAAAACCCTTTTTGATTGGGTTCTGTTTCATTTATCAATTGATTTACAGAAAATTGATATCTGGTCAATACTGTATTGTTCCCTCCATGAGCATGGAATTCCTCAATATTAGTTTTAGGCTTTCTTTTATAGAACAATGAATTAAAAAAAAACACTAGTGTATACTATATTCAAACCTCAGATATTTATGGAAGGATTTCCATTGCGAGAACTGTGCTGGGCTTTGATGGATTTTTAAAATGAACAAGGTAGTCTTCTATTTTAAAAAGATCACAGTCTAGTAGGGAGGAAGGAGTTTGGGAGATAAATACACAATTTACTTAATACAAATTAGAGTCTTAGGGGCGCCTGGCTGACTCAGTCGGTAGAACACTTGACTCTTGATCTTAGGGTTCTGAGTTCAAGTCCCATGCTGGGTGCGAAGCCTACTTAAAAAAATTCAGTTCTTCATTCCTAGTAGGCACATTTCAAGTGCCCATTGGCCACATGTGGCAGTGTCTACTGTATTGGATAGTGCAGCTTTAGAGAATCATTTATTACATAATTAGCCTTGTTATCTAAATGAGGGAAAATAGGGGTATCTGGGTGGCTCAGTCGGTTAAGCATCTGATAGCTCAGGTCATGATCTCGGGGTCATGAGATTGAGTCCCATGTATGGCTCTGTGCTCAGCAGAGAGACTGCTTAGGATTCTCTTTCTCCCTCCCCCTTCCCCCATTCTCTTTCTCTTTCTCTCAAATAAATAAATGTTTAAAAAAATAGGGATAATATTTAAAGTGTAATCATTTTTTTTTAATTTTTATTTTTAAGTAATCTCTATATCCACTATAAGGTTCGAACTCACAAGCTGAGATCAGGAGTCACATACTCCACCAACTGAGCCAGCCAGGCACCCCTAAAGTTGCAGTCATTAAAATAGGTGTATCTAGCCTGGGGTTGTATGAGTAATACGTATTCTCATTGGTAATTTGTATTCTAGTTTATGATATCTAAAACATTCTGATATTTTTGGATTGAAGAAAATGCAATTTCAGGGGCACCTGGGTGGCTCAGTTGGTTAAGCATCTGCCTTCAGCTCAGGTCATGATCCCCAGGGTCCTGGGATCAAGCCCCGCATTGGGCTCCTTGCTTGGTGGGGAGCCTGCTTCTCCCTCTCCCTCTGCCTGCAGCTCCCCTTGCTTGTGCTCTCTCTTTCTGTGTCTCTCTGTCAAATAAATAAAATCTTTAAAAAAAGAATTTTTAAAAAATGCAATTTCATTTGCAAAAGGATCAGATGGAAGTAATCAAGAATGGAAAGAGCCTCATCTCTCAGCAGAGCGCTGTCTAGAGAATAGTTTTGCAGTGAGAAGTGTTGGGAGGCTACAGTGAAATTTATGGATTTTCTGCCTCTTTTGGTGGAGTGGAAACTCAAAATTGAGCTTTATAAGCTCTTTAGTCTCTTCTCAGATCTTTCATTTGTTTGTTTTTCAGCTTATTACCTCCACGTGTCCCTTTTAGCAGTTGAAAGGAATATTGTTGCTTTTAACTCCAAATGACCAAATCCTGCTAATATTTTGAAAAATCTGCATGTTGCATTCCTGGTAACTTCTGAGAATTCCTGTATGTATGTGCGTTAAATGCATGCTCATGTGTGTGAGAGGGTGTGCCTGCCAGTTGGGTGCTGTATACACCATGAGATTATATTAGATACTTCAAATCTTGTCCCTGGTATGGCACTTTTCTCCTTTTGTGAAACACATTCCGTCTAATGGAAGGAAAAAATCAATGGAATGTCAGAAATATTAACTGGGAGTGTATCAGCCACAGCTGATCTCGGATGAAGCAATGAGAAATAATAGAACAATACCTTTCGAAACTGTCAGCTAGGATGGTGAGTACTTCTAAATACTTCTAAGAAATATAACCTTCACTTTCAACGTGATGTAAGAATTGATTTCTCATTTTGTGAAACTTGAAATGCAAAAGTGAAAATCTGGAAATGATAAAAAAAAAAAAAGACAAGGAGGCTTCAGATGGGGGATAAAGTCATAATGATGTCATTTTGAATTTCAAAAGCCCTGTTTGTTTTCTTTCTTCAGGGGAAGAACAGGAAACAAAAGGCTTAGAATATAGAGATTGCCTTCATTGGGTTAGCAGGAATGCTGGATGTTCATCAAACTGTTTGGGAGAAGCAGGGAAAGGTCGAGCAGGGCGTGGGGCAAGCCAAATTCGCATCAGGTCAATGTTATGTGAGGAGACAGGGAACTGGAGTTTCCAGACGCAGTGAAGTCTTTCCCAGTTGTATTCTCAGTAGTGCCAGCATAGGCCTTTGGTTAAGACACAGTTTCTGTTTAACAGGTGCAATTATCCCTATTTTACAGGGAAGGAAACTGAAGCCTGGAAAGGTCGAATAAGCATCCAAGGATGCACACCTCGTAAATGAATTTTGGAGTCAGATAAGCCTGAAATCAGGACTCTCGTTTTGCCATATAGTAGCTGGGTACCCTTGGTCAAATCACGTAATCTATTCAGAGGTTCTGATTGCCTCTCAGTAAAATGGGAAAGTGATAGCACCTACCATCATAGAAGCTGGGGAGGGCCCAGTGGCAGTCACTCAGAGCTGATTTATTTCAAGTTCCTGGTAGGCTAGAGTAGGCTAAATAAATAATAGCTATTATCACTTGCTGACTCTGTATAAAATGTTATAGAGATGCTGTAGGGAGACACGAAAGTATGGGTAAAGGTAGATAGTTTTCTTATTCTTATGTAGCACAATATTTTGGGCTTCTCTTGGTCATTTGCCCTGAACATTTGAGGGGTGGGGTAGGGTGGGGCAGGAAGTGTCAACATTTGTGATACTTCATATTAGGTGTTTTGTTAGGCTCTGTCAGTCATATTAGGTTTGCCTACCTCTATAAGAGAAAAACCCTACTTTGTAAAATGAATTAAGATAATGGGAAAAGGGCTCTGGTTAGCATTTTTATGCAAAACACTTCATTTTCAGTAACAGACTACTAATGTTAATTGGGAAATAACTGTACCACAATTTATTTATCCATTCTGCTGTTGATGACAATTGAGTTGTTTCCAGATGGGGACACTGTGTTCGTACCATTACGAACATCCTCGTTCTGGAGACTTGTGTCCTCTAGTGTATATACTGAAGAGTGGAGTGGCTGGCCCTTTGCGCATGCATAGCTTCAGTTTTAGGAGATGATGCCAAACTGTGCTTCCAGGGGGTTGCACCTGTTTATGTTCTTGCCTCCAATGTGTGAGAATTCCTGCTTACTGCAGATCATTGCCAGCACTGAGTTTTGCAATACTTTTAATTTTTGTCAATCTGCTTTTTTGGGGGTATAGTATCATTGCATAAACATTTCCCCGCAGGATTATAAATTCTAAGTATAATTTGCAATATATGTACAGTATTTTTTGTATGTCTCATAATTTATATAATCAGCCCCTTAATTTGCATGAACAGTTGTTTCATAAACAATCCTTTAGATTGTTTCACACTTTTCAGAATGATAAAACACTGTGATGGACAGTCTTTATCTATAAAATTTTTCTTGTATTCTATTATTTCTTTAGGGTAGATTTATTTTTCTTTCTTTTTAAAGATTTATTTATTTATATGAGAACGAGAGAGAGAGCGAGCGAGCAGGGGGAGGGGCAGAGGGAGAGAGAATCCCAAGCAGACTTCCCGTTGAGCACAGAGCCCCATGTGGGGCTCCATGCCACCACCCTGAGATCATGACCTGAGCTGAAATCGATAGTCCGACACTTGACACTTAACTGACTGACCCACCCAGGCGCCCCTCTTTAGGGTAGGTTTCTAGAGAAGAATTATTTGGTCACAGTTTACAGGTAAAAAGAAACTGTGGGGACACTTGCCTTGGGGATGAAGGGAATTGAAGATTAGTGTAAAGGGAGGAAGTTTGCCTTTCAGGTCCTGCTGGTTTGTATTCCCAAGTGGTAGCAACAGCAGCTGCAGAAGCAGGAGGGAAGGGGTCAAAGTCAGGGCCCAGAGCTTAGCCAGAGGCTCCTACTTTCTTCCTAGTTCTATTACTAGCATTTGTGATATTGAGGTATGGAATTGGAAAGCAGCCCTTCCCAGGATAACAGCATAAATCCTTGAAGTCTTACTGCTAAGGAGAAAAAGCTAACACATGAGGACAGATTTGAGGTTTGGTTTTGTTTTCTGCGGACATGTATTGAGCTCCTGTTTGGAAGTGCTTTAGATGATGACCTCCTCTAATCCTCAGCAGTCGCATGAGGCAGCTTCTCAGCGTCCTCAGCTTATGAAGGAGAGAACCGCGGCTTTGTAGCTGGGAGGTGGCGCCATGGAGATCGGAATCCAGGCAGCCGGTGTCCAGCGTACCGTCATGCCTCCCTGGAACAGTGCAGGATCGTTTGTACTTAAGCGTGCATGTGAGTGCTACAAGCAGCAGAAGTGAGTGTGGACTGGAGTGGCCACGGAAGGTCAGCAAGCAGCTTCCTTTTTTGATAGAACTGTGACTCGGGCTGTTTTTAGACATCACATCAGATTTCTCCGGCAGTTTCACCTCCCACCATCCTTATCTCGCAAAGTGAACTGATAAAGCACAAAGTGGATTCCCGGACAGTGTTCCTGAGGTGTAGCTAGCTTCGCCCTTCAGACGCAGTACGTGCTTAATGAAAAACTTCTCCTGGGCCGGCCATGCATAGAATGGAGGAGAGATTTCCAGGGAGCCACTTCCCCTGAGGTCGAGTGACGTAGGAACCCTCAGCATCACGACTCCGGTAAATGGCTTAATTGAATGGAACACTGTGTACCTCGTGCCGAGGAAGGCATTTTCTGCCATTGCCGCAGGTTTCTGGAAGAACGTGGTCAGACAGCCAGGAGTCCTATGCAGTCATCAGACGGTGAAGCCCTGTCCTAGTGAATGGTCAAGAGGCTAGAAATCACCAAGCCTTCATGTTATAATCTGCGTGTACATGATCAAAAATGCCTACTGGAACCTATATGGAAACCCCACAACAGAACAAAGCACCCAAATTTGTGAAATTCTCTACTCAACTTACAATGTACGTATTTAGTGAACATCTCCATAAGTAATGGACATGAACCAAATCTGTGAACTGAAATATATTCTTCCAGCCAACTCAGGACTGAATTGTCAGTCATTTATTCAACAAAAACCTTATAGAATCACTGCTTCGTGCCAGTGTAGTGGTGGCCAAGGATAAAGGACACTGTCCTTGGCCCTCAAGGTCTTCATAGTTGATGTGAGCTTCAGACACAGCGTATGCCGTGGCCAGGCGCTGATGGGGGGGGGGGGAGTGCATCAATGAGCACCGCCTGCGGTCTTGCCTTTGCCCTGCAGTTTCTACAGCTGGCACCCCCCTGTGATGTAACAAGGGGCCCGAGCTCTGTTCTGTAGATGATTTCTCCAGAGGAAAAAAATCCCTATACCACCTCCTCCTACTTGTTCCTCCCTCCAAAACCCCAGGTTTTTCCTGTGAAAGTTACCACAGTTGCACCTAAATTGGAAATAGATTTTTATTTTTAAAATTTTAATTTTATATTTTAAAGATTTATGTATTTATTTTAGAGAGAGAGAGAGCATGTGCGTGCAAGCAAGGGGAGGAGCAGAGGGAGAGCGAGAGGGAGAGTATCTCAAGCTGACTGCCCGCTGTGTGCAGAGTTGAGCTCACACAGGGCTCGATCCCAGGACCCTGAGATCATGACTGGGGCCAAAACCAGGAGCCGGACACCCAATCAACTGAGCCACCCAGGCGCCCCCCTGGTGTCACTCTTTTATAGCCACAACCACCCCTTCCTGGAGTGCCCTCCCTTCCCCCACCTAGTTCCCCATTCTTGGCAACCACCAATTTCTTCAACATTTCTATGATTTAGTCATTTCAAGAATGTTACCTACATGGAATCATACAGTATGTAACCTTTGGGGACTGGCTTTTTCACTCAGCATGACTCCCTTGATACCCAAGTCATTGTCTAGCAGTAGCTTGTTCCTTTTTTACTGTCGAGCCGTAGTCCATAGAATGAATGCCCCACACAGCCTTAACCGTTCACCTGTTGAGAAACAGTGGAGCTGTTTCCAGTTTGGGGTTTTTATGAAGAAAGCTAATACGAACATTCGTGTACAGGTTTTTATATCATCGTTTGTTTTCTTTGCTCTAAGACAGATGCCTAAGAGTGCAGTTTCTGGGTCATATGGTATTTGCATGTGTAGTTTTTTGTTTGTTTCTTTTTTTGTTTTTAGTGATCTCTGCATCCAGCTTGGGACTTGAACCTACAACCCTGAGATCAAGAGTCTCCTTCTCTTCCAACTGAGGCAGCCAGGCGCCCTGCATGTTTAGTTTTATAGGAGAATGCCAGACTGTTTTCCATAGAGGCTCTACCATCTTACATTCCTGCCAGCATATGAAGTATTGACTTCTTCTGTGTCCTTGCCGGCATTCCGTGCTATTACTGTATTTTAACTATTCTGATGGGTGTACAGGGGTGGTTTTCGTTTGCGTTTCCCTGATGGCTGCTGACATTGGACAACTTTTCATGTGTTTATTTGCCATCTATGTATATTCTTTGATGAAATGTCTTTTCGTGTCTTTTGTCCATTTTTGGTTAGATTGTTTATTTTTTTTACTGTTGAGTTTTGAGAGTTCTTTATGCAGTCTAGATACTAATCCAACTAATTTTTTGGATATATGGTTTTGCACATAGTTTCTCCCCATTTGTATCTTATCTTTTCATCCTCTTAACAAGAAAAACAAAGCAAACGTTTTTCATTTTGATGGGGTAAAATGCATTTTTTGGACTTCTTATTGTAGCCTCAAGTCCGTAGGGAAGACAATGTTAGAGACCAATTTCCAGAAGAGTTGAAGCCTCCCTATTGAATCTTCTTTAAGATTCATTGCTTTTGAGAAATCACTGGCATGAAATGGTTGCATTTGCTGAGCAAGGGAAAATTAGAAGGCAAATTCACCAACCTGTAGAGCTTGAGTTGAGTCTTTTCTGCTTTCCTGGGTTTTTTATGAAAATCTTAGAAGTTTTGGGCTTCTCTGCCAGATGGTTGCCAGTGCTAAATAAATGCCAGTGATTGTTTTCTTGTAGTCATATAGAACTTGCTACGTTAAAAATTAAATATAAATGTTAAGAGTGATCATTTCTAGGGGTGTCTGGCTGGCTCAATTGGTGGAGCATGTGACTCTTGATCTTGGGGTTATGAGTTCAAGCCTCACGTTGGGTGTAGAGATTACTTAAAGATAAAATCTTAAAAAAAAAAAAAAAAAGAGTGGTCATTTCCAGTTGGAAATGCATCCAGTCTGGAAGCTTCTGATCCTCAAAATAAACATTTATATATGTTTATATATGTGTGTGTGTGTATGTGTGTGTGTATGTTTATATATATATATATATATGTGTGTGTGTATATATATATATATATATATATATATATGATTAGCATGCATTCACCTCATGCTAGTTGTATAAATTTTTAAATACTGATTTATTCTTTTCTTTCCTCTCTGTCCTTAAATCTTCAGGAAAAAAAAGAAAAAAGCTTACTATACTTTTTGTCTTAGGAACGTTTCTCCCAGAGGGAGCACTTTCCTGTACTATTAAATCAAAATAGAATATGAAAGGAAATACATTTTCCTTTACTTGGAAGAGGCTTACATTTTTATCCCTTTTTAAAGTCAGACTTGTTTTATGTCTGTTTCCTTCTCCCTGCTGTAATGACATGGTAAGCCTGTGACACCTAAGGAGGTGAGATTCATAAAGAGCTGCTGCCCACCTTTGCTCTACTACTGAACCAGGGACATAGCTATCTTCACATCTGTGGCAACCTTTTTTTTTTTGACTGTCTCCCTGCCTGGATGGATTCAAGATGGGACCGTGTCTTACTCATTTTTGTTCGCAGCACCAAGAACAGACAGAGCCTGTCACACCATCAGCACTCAATAAGTCATTGGAGAATTCACAAACTTCAGTTAACTAGTCAGTATCTGAAAATCAGTAATATTCATGATTCAGCAAATTTCATTCTTGTATATTATTTGTTCCAAGCCTTTGAGGGCAGACGCTTATGCTTATGTCTTACTCATTTTTTAAACCCCAGTGCTTGGAAAATAAGTAGACATTTAATGAATGTTGAGTTCATCCATCATCCTTCAAGTATGCATTGAATACCTGATACTGTGTTAGGGACCATCAGGAAAATGTGTATTTACTAAGAGGCATAGTCCTTTCCTTCTGGTAACCTGTAGTCTAGTGGAGGGGGGAAGTGCCCATATAAATTATCACATAAAATATTTATATAACGTGGTAAGATATTATAGCTTGTGTGTTAAAATGAGAAATACAGACTAAGATTAATAGTCCACAAGGTCATCTGGCATGGACTGATCAAGGAAGGCTGTCCAGCTAGTGACCTGATGAAACTCTGTGCCCTCCCTGAAGTTCTGTGCCCACTCTCTTCTATTCATGCTCTCCACACTCGTTGCCTTCTCTTGAAATGCTGCCCTTCTGTGTGTCTTCTTTCCACTCATAGCCAGCATTGAATGCTGTGTTATTCAGGATTCTTGAAACTGGCTTAAGCAAGAAAAGCAACACATTTCTTCATATAACTGGAAAGGGGGTCTGGCCATGTCTGGGGTGATGGATCTACCACTGTAATGGTAGCCAGCGATTTCTCCCGTATCTATGTGCACACCACTCCTTCCGTCTAGAGGTGGATACTGTTTCTTCCCCCTGAGCTGAGCTGGACTTTTTTATTTTTACTTTTTTTTTTGGGAGAGAGAGAGATTGCCAGCGTTGGGGGTGGGGGTTAGGGAGAGGGAGAGAGAGAATCTTTTTTTTTTTTTTTTTTAAGATTTTATTTATTTATTTATTTGACAGAGAGAGAGAGACAGCAAGAGAAGGAACACAAGCAGGGGGAGCGGGAGAGGGAGAAGCAGGCTTCCCGCCAAGCAGGGAGCCTGATGTGGGGCTCGATCCCAGGACCCTGGGATCACACCCTGAGCCGAAGGCAGACGCTTAACGACTGAACCACCCAGGCGCCCCGGGAAAGAGAGAATCTTAAGCAGGCTTCCTGCCCAGCTTGCAGCCCGGTGCAGGGCTCTTTCTCACCACCCTGAGATCATGACCTGAGCTGAAACCAACACTCAGACACTTAACCGACTGAGCCACCCAGGTGCCCCCCGGGGCTGGACTTTTGACTCATTTTGACCAATACGGTGTGGCAGAAGTGACACCTGCCAGTTCCAGGCTGGGCCTTAGGAGGCTTGGCAGTGTTTGGTTTTGCTCTCTTGGAAGCCAGTCACCGTGTGAAGAAGTCCAGCTACCCTGATGGAGAGAGGGAACCCTGGAGAATGCGAGACTATAAAATACAAAAATATTTTATTTAAAAAAAATACAAATACAGAGACCTGGCCAGCGCCAGGCATTCCAGCCACCCCCTGGATTGAGTGAAGCCATCCTGCGCTCTCCAGCCCCAGGCAGCGTCACATGGAGCAGAGAAAAGCCACTCCCCTTGGAGGCCTGCTCAGATTGCAAAATCATGGACAAACGAATGGGAGTTGTTGTAAGCTAATACACTTCAGGGTGATTTGTCATGCAGAAACAGATACTGCGAAGAGCTGGGTCTAGTCCTCTCCTAATTCAGGAATGAATCTTTCTCCTTCCATCGCTCTGCTTTCTTCCTGGGGGCAGTCTTTGTGTGGTGGCGAGGACGCGCACCAGCGCAGCAGGCTTACGTTCCACCAGCTTGGCCATGCCTACGCAGGGCACAGCTCTTTCCCAGGGGTTGCGACAAGCCTCAGGGCTGACTCCTATGGGCTCTGACTGGGGCAGGTGCCTGTACGGGCACATGCCACAGTGACTCCCTCCGATTGGCCAAGGCTGGATGGAGTGTCTCTCCCTGGAGGCAGATGTGGGGTGTGGTCTGCCTTACCTAAACCACTTGTGTGGAGGGTGGCTGTGCGATAGGGCCCAAGAAAGAAAAATCCAGCCACTGTTCTGAGAATAAAGGGCTGCATGCTGGGCAGGCAAAAACAACAAATATCTACAACAGAAGTCAAGCATAACCCTATCTCTTTTTTATAAAGCCTTTTCTTGTCATTCCAAACTTTAAACTATTGTACTCAGATGGCCCGATCTACTTCTTTGGTGCTTATTAGCTTATGCTGCCTTACTGGGCCGCTTACACTTTGGAAGTAAATTCTTATTTCACACCCTAGATTTTGTACCTTTGTATTCCTTATTGCTGTAGCTGCATTTCTAACTTTTGAAGTGTGATTTTTTTTTTTTTTTTTGTCAGAGAGCTGTTTGGGGAGGTATCAGAGGCAGAGACCCATTTTTTTTTTTAAATTTTATTTATTTATTTGAGAGATCGAGAGAGAGAGAGAGAGAGAGAGAGCATAAGCTGGGGGAAGCTGCAGAGGGAGAGGGAGAAGCAGGCTCCCTGCTGAGCAGGGAGCCCCATGTGGGGCTGGATCCCAGGACCCTGAGCTCATGACCTGAGCCGAAGGCAGACCCTTGACCGACTGAGCCACCCAGGCACCCTGAGGCATAGACAGTTCTTACCTAGACAGAAACTTTTGTGTTTTCTCTCTGTCTCTCAGGGACTGACACTATCCTAGGCGTTGCTTCCAAAGGTACAAACGGGGTCTGTTGGGTCCTGCTTCCCAGTAGGAGAGCTAAATGGTAACCAGCTCTGTTGTTTTCTTTCTTTAGAGGGAAGCTTGCTCTTGTGCTATTTGTGTTTTTAAAAACATTATTTTGTATGAATGTCACATAGAGCAGCTTTTGGTTAACTAGCTTATGAAATAAATGATCTGAAAAAGGACATCCTCTGCTAATTGAAATTTAAGTGAGCCCAATGGAGTTTAATTCATCATTTTCACTGAGGGTCAGCACTTCCAGGATGGTATACTAAGGAACACCAAGACAGTAATAGAAATGGAAAGTATGTGCCCATTGACACACCTTCCAAAGCCCAACCTTGGTTTGTCAGGGACTTCACTTAGGTGTGGCCTCTCTAAACTAGTGCACACATATATTATACACACAAACACACCTGCGTAGTATACTTGCTATAGCCTTAGATAGCTGGGAAAAAAAAAATTGGGTATCAGGTAAAAGAGAGGGGGAAACCCAGAGATGGACTTTGATAGATTTTCAGAATGGATCTTTGTAAGATTAAGTTGGCATAATGAATTAATAGTAACAGACTATCTTGCTTTTATACCAAGCTTTAACACTTATAAATGTGCTCTTATATATGTTTATTCAAGCAGATACCCCAACTGGTGATTTAAATACAGGATTAAGTATGCCATTATCACATTGTCTCTTGTGTCTTCGCTGCCTTTATAATTTTAAATTATTTGGAAACATTGTGTGTGAATGGCTACACATCCAGTGTACCAATAGTCACTTGTTAAATAGAGCCTTATTTATCACCTTATACCTCTCTCCCATTGAATCGTTCATCCCCCCACCAGAGATAAATACTGTCCTGAAATTTGTGTTTTTCAAGCTCTTGCTTTTCTTAGTAGTTTCAGTTATAAGTCTTTGTTCTCATAAAAATGGCATTTATTCTTCACTTTTTTTTTTTTTAACTTTACACGAATAGAACCTTCATGTACTTTCATGAAGCTCGGTGGGTTGGTTTGTTTCTTAGTAATTGACTGTGAAATTCATCCATACCAATTCTTTTAACTCGAGTTCTGTCTGTGGCTTATCTTTATTTTATTATTATTTCTTTTCATAAGCAGAAGTTTTAAAAATTTTAATGTAGTCAAATCTTTATGGTTTATGCTGTTTGTGACCTGTTTCTGATGATTAAGATCGTAGTGATACTATCCCATTTTCTTCTGGCAGTTTTAAAAGCTGTGTTTTTCTACTTCAGGTCTTTAATGTATCTGATATTGATTTTTGTGTATGCTGTGAGGTAGGGATTTTTTTTTTTTTTCCCAAGTGAAAAGGCAGAGTATGCCACTCTACTACTTGGCTTAAAATTTTCTAAATCTTTCCGTGTACCTCAGAAATAAAATCAAAGTTCTTAAAATGGCCTAAATAATTTTTCTGTACGATCAGACCTCTGAAATGTCTCTGACTTCATCTTCTGTCTTTCCAGTGCATACTGGCTTCCTCACTTTTTTTTGGGAACACTCCCAAAATGTTCCTGCTTTAGGGCCTTTGTACTTGCCATTCCTTCTGTCTGAAATTTTCATTTATCTACATTACTGGCTCCCTTAATTCTCAGGTCTCTGCTCATATGTCATTTTATTGTGGAGGCCTTCTCTGGCCACCCTAGCTAAGTTCACACACACACGCATACACACACACTTCATATCTCTCTTCTCTGCTTTAGAAGATCTTGCCTGAAAAACTCTCTGGACCTGGTGTAGTTGTGTCTTCTACTGGGGGCCGGGGGGCCGGGGGCGTGTTGGGGGGTGTTTAAAACTGTTGATTTCATTTCTTGAATGGTTTTAGGACTATATGCAGTTTTCTATTTCTTCTTAAGTTTTAATAAGTTTACCCTCTTTATTTAAAAATATATTTTTTATTTTATTTTTTGAATAGTTAATATATGCACACAATTAAAGCATTCAAGTTTAAAAAGCATATACATTGAAAAATAAATCTTCCATCCCTTCCTTGTAGCTGTCTAGGTAGGCATGTTTCTTCCATTTTATCCCAAATTTATCTATTTTTAAAAAAAATTTTTAAAGATTTTATTTTAAACTAATCCCTACACCCAGCATGGGGCTTGAACTTACAACCCCAAAATCAAGAGTCCCATGCTTAGTCAGTAGACTAAGCTAGCCAGGCACCCCCATCCTCGGTTTAAATATAATAACACATGAACAAGGTCAGTTTGGTCCAACCACCTGGCAGCACCTGTTCTGTTCTTTGATATTCAAGTCTGTCTGTGAGTATTGTGCTCCAGTCAGAGTCTTCCCTAATCTCAGGAGAGCCCGTGTTTTCTAGATGAACACAGACACCTGTCTTTATAGTCCAATAGCTTTTCTTTGGCTCTGTGGGGACATCCACTCCTTTGCATTACTTTAGTTGCATCTCAGAGTCCCTAGGGAATTTCCCCATGGTCCGTGACTTTATTGGAATGGCTCTCACTGCTTTGCTCACTAATGACTCTGACTCCCCTCCTCGAGTCAGGCTTGAATTCCGAAGGAGTAATTTGTTCATTCATAGGTATAAATTGAAGCACCTACTACTGTGTGGCCCCTCCTGGCAGGAGCTTCATGTCTTTTGCCTCGTTTCTCGTTTATCCTCTCAGAAAAATATGCTACGCATATATGAGCATATACATATATTCTGTTTTTACATAAATGGTGGGATGCTATATATGTTATTCTGCACATTACTTTTTTCTCTTAACCATGTATGAGAGAGAGATTTCTGTAGCTGGAGATAAGGAGCTGCTTTGTTCTCCTACCGTTACTGAATCCTCTATGAGATGAATGGATCGTATTTTACTTACTCAGTCTTCTTTTGAAGGACATTTAGGTGGTTCTCTTTTTGCAATGGTCGTCTAACCAGTGTCCTTTACACGTCTTTAATCAGTGTTTCACACAGCTATCAGACAGATGGCCTTCAGCTTCCATCGTGATACTGTCATTTCCCCCATTCAGAAACCTCCAGCAGCTGCCCAGCTCCCACAGAATAAGGCTGAACTTCCTCTCCTGGAAAGTAGAGCCAGGCACCACGTGGTCTCCACCTACTTTTCCTCTTGTGTCCTCCTGTTCCTGAAGACACCCCCTAAACTGGCGACTTGAAGTTTTCCAAACCGACCTTTGGTTTTATGCTCAGTATTTTTCTTCTGCCTGCAAGACCCTCCCCCTCAACCCTTTGAAGAGGAGAATCATACGCTGACTTCCTTCTCGGCTTGTTGCCTGGCCCTCTAACTGGAGTTCTCTTTGGAGCAGCTGCTATTTCAGTATTTTAACTCAGTCTCCCACTAGTACACCCTTCATAACCAGACCAGGTGTTCTGAATGTTGGCTTAGGTAACCTATTTATTTGTTCACCAGTCCTTTGTTTGGTAGACTCCAATTTTTTTCTTAAGGTAGGGGAGAGGGTAGAAGGGGCAGAGGGGAAGGGGAGAGAGAGAATCCTAAGCAGGCTCCACACCTAGTGTGTAGCCCCCAATCAGGGGCTTGATCTTACAACCCTGAGATCGTGACCTGAGTCGGACATGCTGAAACGACCTGAGCCACCCAGGAGCCCCTAGACCCCAGATTTCTGGTGGGCAGGGACTAGTTACTGGAAATAGAGAATACAAAAATGAAAAGATACATATTGACTTCTAATTAGGAACCACATAAAAGTGAGCCAGGTATACAAAATTAAAATACCTCCATAGACCTTTGTTTAAATGGAAATGGGCTCTGTGCTCAGCGGGATCCTAAGAAAAACAGGGGCTTAAAAAAAAAAAATCTCTGGTCCCCGCCCCAGGGTGTGGTCCATGGTAGACGTCCAATAAGTGCGTGTTGAATAAAAAAATAGCATAAAGCATTTAAGGCAAGCCTCAACATCTTGCCAGAAATCCATCTTTTATCATAAACATACAAATAAGCCCACAGATAGGGTAGGTGCCAATCAGATTTTGAGGAAAACGAAGCCAGTGTGGGAGAGCGTGGATTCAAGTTTCGGCAAGGAAGGTGGGGAGAGAAGTTGCACCTGGGGCAGGGTCTTGGGCCCCAGCGGGCCGGCGGGCACGGGGAGGCGGGGAGAGGGGAAGGGGGAGGAGACTCTGGCGTCCCTGCCCCGCCTCCCCCACCCCCGTCCCACCCCCACCCCCAGCGGCGGCGGCGGCGGCGGCGGCGGCGCAGGGCAGCCGCGCGGGTGTCGGCAACAGCTGCAGCAGCCCGCGCCGCCCCCTCGGTCGCGGCTCCCAGGGCGAGCCCGAGCACGGTCGGCGGCTGGCGGCGCGGCGGCGGGCGGAGACGGGAAAGTTGCCGGCGCCAGCGCCAGCGCCGACATGCCGGGCAGCGACACGGCGCTCACCGTGGACCGGACCTACTCCGACCCGGGCCGGCACCACCGCTGCAAGACCCGGGTGAGAGGCGCGGGCGGGGCGGCGGTGGGGGCGCCGGGCCGAGGGGGTGAGGCCGGGTGGGCTTTGGCTCCGGTGTTAGCCAACTCTTGCTCCCCGCCTCTCGCCGCCTGCCTCTCTCCCTCCCCGGCTTCCACGGGTCCGCGCCGAAGGGGCTGGGAAGGGGGGGCGTCGGAGCCCGGGTCGTGGGCAGAGCAGAGCCCGGCCCGCCGGACCTCGCCCTCCGCCGCCGCTAGGTCGCCGCGCGCCTGCCGGACCCGGGTGCCGGGTGTCCTCGACGGCCCGCGCTCCGCCACCCTCCGCCAGGGAGCGCCCGCCGCGCGGTGCCCGGACGCGAGGGAATCCCGCCAGGCGCGGCCCGTGTGGGACTGCGCGCTCGCCCTCCTAACCTCCCGTGCTGCCCGCGCCTCCTCGGCCCTCGGGGTTTCGGGCGCGGGGCGGCGGCGGCGGACCGGCGTCCCGGTATCGCGCGGCGGCTGCCCCGGCTCTGCCCGAGCGAAAAGTCAGCCTTGGCGCTGCAGCCCCGGAGTTCCCAGCCGTGCGGAGCGGGCGCCCTCTCCATTGTTTGCAGTGTAATTTGCTGTTGCTGATTTTGGCTGTGGGCGAAAATAGCTCTTCAGAGCAAGCAGCAGAGACGAGCCCTGTAGTGCTTCAAAATAAAGACGGAGGCCGCAGCCTGAGCGCTGGTCCCTCCCGGGAGCGGAGGCCCCCGCCGGCTCGGGGCTCCCTTTGCCTTCCCCGGCCATTCAGTCCCTTGGCGGATTGAAGTGCCTTTGAGAAACAGCACGCCCTCCACCCTGGCACTTGTTCTGGCAGAGCTACCTGGAGTGGCTCTTTGCTCACTACTCACTTGTTCGAGATGTCTGGGTCCCTGTATAAAGTTCACAGCTAGAGTTCTGCGCAAATTCTGGCCTGCCATCTCCCACGATCCACAGGCCACTGGATGGGAAAAGTGGCAAGAGTGACCAATGCCGCTCAGCTCCTAGTGCAGGGTTTGGGAGTTTAATCATCATGCGGAGAACTAATCAGTTATCCCCGAAGGGAAGGAACTAGTAGCTGTTTTCCCTTTTTCCTTTAGAGTCTGTAACTGAGTTAACAGAATGGTTTAAATTTTTACAGATGAAGCGTATTTGGTGGAGGTTACTGCCTCCACCCCACTCTCCTCTAGTCCCCAAAAGAATGCTGCTTTTTTGCACTTTATTTTTTTATTGAGGTATAGTTGATATACAATGTTATATTTAGTTTCAGGTGTGCAGAATAGTGATTCCACAAATATATACATTACAGAATGCTCACCATGATAAGTTTTGCATTTTCTTTAAAAGTTTCATAATAGGTTGTTCTGAAAATAACCATAAACTCCCATTTGGAAGAAAACATTAGTGAAAGATCTTTGGTTACCTACAGTTAGAAATTTTTGGAAGGATGAATGCTGGTTAACACAGAGTTAATGAGGAAGAGAGGTGAAGATCGTTTTCTAATGCATTTGTAATTGGAGGAGTCTATTAATGTTGCACTTGACAGAAGAAATTTCAGCCTTGAAAAAAGTGTGGAAGCTTGGTTTCTCTTGTCAAAACTGTGATAATCTTTGTGTAAACAACAAGATTAGTAATCTTTGAGGGATGGGTGGCTCATTGTGAGCTCATTTAAGTGATTTGGCAAAACTCATGGAACTTTGCAAAACTCACTCTTCATAATCTGTGAAATGGTAGTGATAGAGTTCATACCTGAGCTACCGACGTGGAAAGAGTTCATACCTCAGCTACCTACGTAATTTAACTCTAGATTTAGCCGGTTCTGCCAGTGTTCCAGTTCTCCATACCCCTTTTCTGTTAAAGTACCACAACCTTTGTGAAGGGAGTTGCTTATTTTCTTTGAAGTTCTACCGATGTTACACATACTGCCTTGTTTTGTTAGCATGGAAATACCTGATTTTTGGGGGGTGGGGCAGAGGCAGAGAGAGAATCTTAAGCATACTTCAAGTCCATCGTGGAACCCGACCTGGGCCTGGGCCTCGGGACCCTGAGATCTGAAATTCAAATGACCTGAGCTGAAATTCAAGAGTTGGATGCTTAAGTGACTGAGCCATCCAGGCACCCCGAGACACCTGACTTTTTAAATAGATTGTGTATGAAACCCGAGTTAGACATTACTGATTATTCTAAATTAGCTTATTGGGCAAGTGAAATCTAGTGAAGATGAGACAAACTCAGACCAAGGAGGGCCAGGACTTTAGTAGATAGCGACTACATGTTATGTAGCAGTGATGCTGAGAAGTTTGAGCTTCTTGACTGTCTGCCCTTAGGGTTTTACTGTTCAGATGGCAAGGAATAGAACTGGAGGAAATTTTGTAAACTCATAACTTTTCTCAAGTGAGGCCGATGTAGTTTTGAGTCTGTCCTTAAGGCTGCAGTAAGCTTGCTGTAATGAAGGGAAAATACCAACAATTTTCCTGTGCAGAAAGTATTTCTCCCATCAGATAATTCTAGCTCCTATTTTGTGGAACTCTTTTAGATTTAGCTATAAAGATACTTTTCTACACTCAGAAAATATGTGATGCAGAGTGAGAACATTGGGCAGTATTAGGGTTTAATTTCTTGATGTCACCCTTCTGTTGGCAATAAACCATCTAGTATAGGATTTTAAAAGAACCCTTTTGTGGACTCGTGTGGTAAATCAGCTCACCTAAAAATACTCTAATGAGAACTGGGGATGCATGGGCTGAGTTGATTCACATTTCAGAGATATGCAGTTTCCTCCCAGGAAGGGGCTAAGACTCTAAGAGATCAAGTTCTTGGTTACTGAATGGTCATTTTTTAAGTTCAAAATTGATACCCTGTTGAGATAACAGGAAGAATACACATCTCTCTTGCTGAGTTTGGTTAAGCCTTTGAGACTAGAATAATAATGAGGCAGTGTACTATTTTAACGTTGCAGGAGTCTATTTTTACAGCCAGGTGGATTAACCTAGATTCCCTCCCCTCAGTGAAAATGTAATATAACTAATGAATTCTGTGATTATCTCTAAGCTGACAAGTCAGCATCATTCACGGTTTTAAACTTCATCAGGGTAAAACTCAGAAATGGTGCCTGTTAACTTGACACACAGAATAATATCCCCTAGTTTAAAAGGAAGAGCATGCATAGTTCGAATCCTACTTTTTTTCACGCCCTACATCGTTAAAGCCTGTCATCTTTTTAAGAATATAGGCATTCTGCTTTCTATATTTTAACTGGTTTTTATTAATTATGTGTGAATCAAATTTCTGTTCTAATTTTAAATGTTCTAAAATGGCACCTTCAGCCACCTGTGGAGAGTGGTCAGCAGCTGGGGCTCTCGGATCAGGTGACCGGGGTCATATTCTGGCTCTTCACATTTCCCAACCAAGTGAGCACCAGGGCAAGGTCTAACCTTCCTGAGCCTGCGGTTCCCCGTCTATAACAGAGGTGATAATAGTTCCTGCTTCTGGGAGTGATCGTGAGTCTTGAGTAAAAGAGTTTTCGTTAAAAAAACACAAAAACAAAAAATGGTCACGGGCACTGAAGATTAGATGTTTAAGATGAATACTTTTTTCTCATTCTGTTGGTACCACTGCTAATCAGAATCGCTAGACATCCTGAGTGCTTACTTTCTCCCCACCTCTCATCTGTTGGTCATTCCACTGGGTCTTTCTTGGACTCCTCTTTGGAATTTGGTCCTTACTCCCCGTGTCCCCCAGTCATCTCTCAGTTTAGCCACTTACAACCTCTGGAATTGATAATGGTGTGCTAGTTTCCTTACTGCTCTGATTTCATCAGCCCCAATCCATCCTCCCCACAAGGACCAGAGTATTCTGCCTGGAGAACCACTTTCATTAGGCTAGCCCCCAGAAGACAGATCTTGCACTAGTGCCCCTGTGGACCCTGTGATCATTCTAAGTCTTAGTTTCCTCTTCCACACTCTAGGAGTGTTACAAGGAATAAATGCAGTAACAGCTATAAAATGTCAGGTACCCAGAAAGAACACAGGAGATGGTAGCTTGTTTTTGTTACTACTGTATAAGAAGTGGTCATAAGCTTGAAAATGGGAAGACTGCTCATTTCGTGAATAGAATAGACTTGTTTGGGCATGTTTAGCATTTTGTCTCTCCTCCATCGTATGTTCTTTATCCCACTGACCGTTTACATATTTGGCATTTACATGTTTATAAACCATAGACAGTGGCACTTTGAGAACAAGAGGTTTCATTCGTTCAACAAATACCTGTTGGGCACCTTCCGTATGCTAGTGGCTACTCTGGGCGTCAGGAATATAACGGTGAACGAAGCAGACAGCCTGGTCTCTTTGGAAGCTTAGTATTTTATTTATACTTGTGGCCCCAGGAAATACCCTCCTATTTTGTAGGAGGAAATGGTAATAAGTACAGAGGTCTCTAACATCTGAAGTAAAAGCTGTGTTGGGCATGGTGGCTACCTGAGTTCATCGTTAAGTGTTCTGTGGTTTGGAAATAGTCTCTGAAGTACATGAGTAATGGCCAGAAGCAGTCAAGGAGAAGAGGATGTCAGAGCCCTTCTCAGAGTGGCAGTGGTTGGGCAGGGATGTACTTCCTGGGCAGGAGCAAGAGTGAGTGGGCACAGACTTCTGTCCTGGGGGCCCCTGACCTGGTGAAGTGGTGAGCAGAGGGGTGTGTGAGTACACTTTTAATCAGTGATCGGTTTTATTCTAAAGAGTTCCTTAAAAGCACGATGAATAACAATGAGTGTCTCTAGTCCCAATTTTTCTTTCCTAAATTTCGGCTGGATAGATTGATGGGGTTGTGTGTATTTTGAGCTGTGCTTTGCCACAAGCTCACCGGCTCTCCCTTCAGAGGAGAACAAGCTGCCAGCCACCACCAGTGCACCCGCTTGTGTCCGCTGTTCAATACCAAGACAGCTGCTACCAAGTTGGGTTGTAAGATGTGTTTCACTTCAGACCCACGGCCTGAATTTCCAGGGCTGCTCTTTAGGTCAGAAATCAACCTGATCTTTCTGGATGGAAATTGCCAAAGTCTTGACTTAGGGCAGTTGCAGCTTTCAGCCCTGCTGTTTCTTTTGTGTATTTTTATGTTTTCTGTGGAGGGGGTTGGTTGAGAGAGAAGGGAGAGAACCATGAATCATTGTACTGTGTGAATCAGAACGAGGACTTTACATGCCTTGGAAAAGGAGCATTAGGATATATGATCCCTGCATGATCCAGCTGCTTCCATTGACTTGGGGAGAGGGCGTTGCTACTTGAAGGAAGACGGTGTAGTTGTTGATTATTCCTCTGTAAGGAGGCAAACAGAACTAGAGGAAAAGAAGAATACAGCAACAGTGGTAACAGCCAACGCGTGCTAATTCCTTACCGTACCCCAGACGCGATACTAAGCACTTCACATGCATTCTCTCCTTAATCCTCATAATATCTTATTTATAGTTTGATTTTTACAGATGAGGAAGTTGAGGCCCGGGCAGTTTATTTGTCCAAGGTCTTGTGGCTATTAGGAAATGGTAGAGCTAGGATCTGGTGAACGCAGATCTAATTGCAGAACTTGCACTTTAACCACTTCCCTGGCTTCTACCTCTGAGATGAATACTGGAGAGCAGTTCAGTCTTCCTAACCCCATCGAGTCCTTGAACACGGGTGTGGTCTCCTTCTGCAGGATGCCTAGCCAAATTGTGTGTTTGGCATTCTTACGACACAGCACTTTGCCAGTCCTTTGTGTATTGTCTTACGTACCCTATAAACCTTTGATGAATGAATGGTTGAGAGTGATAATTTCCAAACTTTTATAATGCCTACAATATAAGATTGTTGCCAGTAGTTTGGAGAAGTCTTAAAGGCTGTTAAATAAGCTCATGATTTAAGAACATCAGTAAAGAACCATCTTCCAGGCTGGCATTTGGTCTCCAGAGTATGAACAGTTGAAGGACACAACAAGGGTGGTTCTTCCTTGTGACAGTTGAGTCACAGTCCGGCCTAAGCAGATCTCCTAGTAGGACTTCAGCTTCCTTGGACTGAGGGCATGTGCTTCTCAATGTGTGGGGCAACGTGCTGGGAAGTAGACTCAGGTTTTAACCATGTTAGAACTGAAAGGGGAATTTATTTATATATATATATATATGTATTTATTTATTTAAATATTTTATTTATCTATTTGACAGAGAGGCAGCGAGAGAGGGAACACAAGCAGGGGGAGTGGGAGAGGGAGAAGCAGGCTTCCCACTGAGCGGGGCGGGGGGGCGGGGGTCGTGACCTGAGCCAAAGGCAGACTCTTAACGACTGAGCCACCCTAGGCACCCCTGAAAGGGGAATTTAGACATAAACTCCACACCATTCCATTTGTAGAAGTAGAGAAGTGACATCCAGGTAGACTGTAACCAGTGAAATTAGGTAACTAATACTGGCTGACCAGGACTAACCATTATACCAGTTTCTATTTTAAAAGAGAATTCCTTAACAGAAAACAGTCTTAAATATTTTTAGATACCAAGCTAATTGCTAAGTTATATGGGAACCATATCTCAAAGTTTAATAAGAATTTGAAATTATTTGCAATAGAGAATTAATTGATGGACAGATTTTAAATTTTGTGAGTTTTCCAGGTGGGAAAAAAGTGAATTTGAGTGATCTAGTGTTAGACCATCATCCTTATGAATTTGTTTGCAGATTTTTGGTGGGACTAGGGTGAAGAAGGTGTGACATTTCCTGTATCTGACTGCTTAGGTGCAGGAGATATGTTGCCATTTGTAAAGATTATCCTTTCTGATTTTATTGTTTTTTTCCCCTGAAATAAAATTTTGCAAAATGAGTTCATCTTTGCTTTACCTTCTGAAACCTGTTGGAATAGGATATTGGGGAGAAAACATGTGCCAGATGCATAAGTCATCGAGTACATTACACACACACACACACACACACACACACACACACACTCACTCTATAACTTAGGATTTAAACCTGGTGCTTGTTGCCTCTGAAGCGTTCTGTTCCTGTGAGACTCTCCTTGAGGGCATCTTCCAGCACCAAGTGTTTGTAGCATATGTAATTTTCATGCAACACACCAGAAACGTCATCTGGTTCTTTGCCACAGAAAGTCATCTGCCCCAGTGCTCGGGGGAAGACGGGTAGGGTCTGTTGGCACATTCAGTGCCAGTCCCCAGTGAAGTGCCTCCCTGAGGGAAATTCTGTGTGAATTCTGCTTTCCACAGCCGGGGAGTAAAGTGTGGCTTGAGCACGTAATAAAAGGCATTTTTACTTAGATGTTCCACAGGTACCTCGGAGTCTATATGCCAGACTTCCTTCAGTCTCTCAGACCCCCTCACGCGCCTGCCTGGAGCCTGGACTGCTTTTCCTGTCCAGCATATTCCCAAACCAGATGCCTGGTCCCTCAGCCCCTCCCCCCCACCTCCGCTCCCCCTGCTTACCCTCCACATCCAGTGGTTTATCTCTTTTCTCAATCACCGTTGGCTCTCTGTCCCCAGCCTCACTTTCTTAAAAGTTTTCTTCTGGATTTGAAGACAGTGAAGGGTTGAGTTTGGACTCTGAAGTCAGACTTGATTGTCCGCTTCTGCACTTACCAGCCCCTTGAACAAGCGTGAGAAGCGGTGTTAGGAAACCCATCAGGGCATCTGTGGTTCTGACGTTGAGTCACTCACCTGCCACAGAGTTCCCCAAACTTCAGTCATTCCAGCACCTGCACATAGCCTCATACCACCTGCACGGCGATTTACTTCATATTCCCAAAGCCGTTCGCTTCTTCAAACTTAAGTGTATTTTTAAAGTACCAGCGTTCCTGCTGTAGTTGATTCCGTCTGTGCCCCTGAGGCCTTGCCGTGCGGAATCGCAAAGACGAGCCTGTGCCGGAGCATCAGCAGAGGGCTGGGAGCCCTGAGCGGAGACTTTCTCCCTCGCGAACCACCTGGATGGCCTTGCGGGTGGTTTTCAAGGGAATCGCTGACTCATGGTGATTCTTTGTTACGGCTTTCGTTTCATGCCACCTAAGATAATTCGGAATCATTTTGGAAAACACTGGGTGTTTGTGTTGTATCATCTGTCCTCATCCTTTTAGAAATACTTCTTTTAGACCCACGACTTAGAAGATGCTTAGAAATATTTTTTTCATGGATTGTGAAAATGTGAATGTGTGGAGATGAACAGAAGCCCCCTCTGGTGATTTGAAGGCATCTTTGTCCAGGTGGGAATACTTGGAAGAGGTTGGGGAAAGGGGAGTTGTACCCGTTCCGGGCCCGATCTCGCATCTTCCGATGACCTGAGAGAAGCGGGGGCCATGGAAGGCCTTAGGCTGAAGAGTGCGATGTCAGGAAATAAGGACTCTGGGGATTTCAGGCAAGGACAGAAAGTGGGTGGAAAAGAAATTTCAGCTCTGTGTTGTTCTGCAGTAAACTTGAATTTAATTAAGATGTGTATGTAGGCTTGTTGTAAGGAAATTAAATAGTGCCTTGAGCTGCAGCCTTCCACAGAAATTTTGAGATAAGTGCTTGTCCAAAAATAAAGTGTGCCCTTAGTGAAAGCTACGCTTTAGCACCTCAACATATTTACTCCAGCGTGTGCAACCGTGTGTTGGGGCCAGTCGTCCCTTTTTTCCCCGTCTTTGTGAAGATACTGTGATAATCCAGAAGGCGTGGAACTCGGTTTCAGATAGTCAGTTGTGTACTATTTTAATCTCACTAATTGGAACAGGTGGCCTCTATTTGAGACTGAATCTCTCGTTGGCATAGATTTTAATTTATCTGAAAATATGAGGCCCATTCAGTAAGAGCTGTTCAGGCTGTGTATTGGCATCAGGCAAAGTGCTTGAAAGCTTCAACCATTAAAAGCACAGAAGGCTGAGATGAAGATCGAAGAAAGGGAGTTCAATAGTTTGCTGCTTTGGTTCAATTCTTAACTGTTGGGTATAGAACTAGTCAGGAACATGGCGGAGTGAAGCATGTCCTGATGCTTGAGAAGGCTACTTACAGGTATTTCTCCAGATGAAGACAGGGTCTGAAGTATCTCCTTTGAATCCATCCCGCAAGATGGCAGGTTTGAAGAGTTCTTCATGCAGTCCTCGTGTTTTTATAGGAATTAGCACGTCTTCAGGCATGAGCTGAGGGGTGTGCCGGAGTGACTCAGCTTACCACAAGCACTCAAGTTGAAATACTTCGAGACACCTCTAATGAAATCAGAGACAGTCTCCAGATTATGAACTTCTTCAACTGGACCACTCCTTTATTTTATTTTTATTAATTTTTCTAACAGTAAATATGTGCTTTGCAAGATGTCTTGTGAATATCTTACTTGAAATCCTTCATCCTTCCAGAGGACAGAATCCCAGTTTCTTCCCCTGACACCCAGAGTCTTTCATCTGACCTTTGTCTTTCACCCACTCTCAGCCCTCGAACTCTGGCTTCCTTCCTTGTGGATTCCCCTGGCCCCACTCTGCGCCTCCGGGCACCTGCTCTGTCCTTGCACACGGGGATGGTTGTGTTCGTTTATCTACACGTGGATCCTGGTACATCGTTGGGGTTTCATAAATACTGACAGAGTGAGTGAATGTGGGTCTGTTGTAAAATTGCACTGTGGGACTCGAGGAGCTGAAAAACATATTCTACTCTTGAGCCATATCTACCTTATTTTAAAATTTCTGTACAGGATTCCAGTTTATGGGTTTTCCACAATCTAATTAATACCTTACTAAAGGACATGTATGTATATTGCTTCTAGACTTCTGGTTTTACAGACACTTCAGTGACTGCCCTTGGACACGCTTATTTATTGCGCATGTGAAGAATATGTTCGTAGGCTAAATTCTTAAAAGTGGAATTGCTCCTTAAGATTGTATGTATTTTGAGTTATGATACTGCCAAATTGAACACTATTTTACCTACTCTGTCCAGCCCTAGGAGGTGGGGGTGCAGCAGTGCATATACATAAACTGATACCGTTTATATAACCATCAATATATGAACATGCCTCCACTCACAGCTTCCTGACATAGTGTTATAAAACTTTTTTACTCTTGCCAATCTGATAGGTGAAAACTGGTAGCTCATTTTAACTAATATTTTTCTTGATACAAATGAGGTTAATCATATTTTAAAGTTTTTATTTTGAAGTAATCACAGACCCCCAGGAAGTTGGAAAAAATAATTGAGAGATGTCCAAGCATCCCTCCCCCAGATTCTCCCAATGGTTACGTCTTATGTAACTTAGTGCAAAAGGTTGGTCATATGTTCACATACTTAAACATTTGGGTTGTGAACTATTAATGTATTCTGGCCATTTATCTAGTGGGCTATTAATCTTTTAAATTGTTTTGTAGAAGTTTTTTACTTATTAAATAAGTTGTTTCGCATGTATGTCTTCTCTAGTTCATCATTCCTGACTGTATTTTCTACTGTTGTGTAAGAAGTTGCTATAGATTAGCAACCCGAAACACCCCTGTTTATCATCTCCTGGTTTCCATGGGCCAGGGGTCCAGGTACAGCTTACCTGCTGCATTCTTCATGGCAGGGTCTGGTTCACTGTTTGCTGCATGCCTCCTCTACTCAGATTTTCATCAGCCTAAAATCAAGGCCTCAGCCAGGCCTTCAGTCTAGTCTGAGTCTTGGAATCCTTTTCCCAGTCACTGGTTGTTTACGGACTAAAGATCCTTGCAGCTGTAAGACTGAGCCCCAGAAGCTGCCCATTGTTCCCCGCCACTTGGCTCTCTCATAATGTAGTTTGTTTCAAGACCAGCAGCAGAGCCCCAACTCTATTGCACTTTGTCTCTTCCTCTAGACCCTCTCTTAAAGGGTTTATCTGATTAGGCCAGGGGCACCCAGATTAACCCAAGTCAACTGATTAGGAACCTTAATTATATCTGCAAAATATTTTCCCCTTTGCTGTATAACATAACCTAATCATGGGAGTGAAACCCTATCACATTCAGAAGTCTTGCTCACACACGAGGGAGGGTATCATACAGGGTATGAACACCAGCAGGTAGGAATCTTGGGAACCATCTTAGAATTGTACATACTACACTGTTTTAATGATACGTTGTGTGTGTGCTGAGCATAGAGCCTGACAAACACTGAATAAACACCTTGCCATGAAGAAATTTAAAAATTAGGGCTTACAGGATTTGTGACATTTTTACAATGCCCTTTGAGATTCTTTTAAAAAACCCAAACACCGTGTTCTTCTAATACATTTTGTGATTTAATAAATTTTATCCTTGGACTTTTTTTTTTTTTTTAAATAATTTAAGTAAACTTTGCCCCCAACTTGGGGCTCGAACTCACAACCCTAAGGTGAAGAGTCTCATGCTCTACTGACTGAACCAGCCAGGCGCCCCAGTCTTTGGCCTACTTAGAATTTGGTTCCCTTTAAGCTGTCTACACATTAATGACAGTTATCCCTGTACCATTTTTTGCATAGTTAGCTGCCTTTAAAAATACACTGCTGTCCACATCTATAATTTTATTTTTATAAATCTCTACTTTTTCTCAGGGTTTTAAAACTATTTTTTTAAACTATTGAATCGAAGGTTATAGTTTTGGTACATTTATTCTGGATTGATATCCACCTCTCCCCCTCAAACCAGGATTTGAAATGAGCATTTTGAGAACTCTAGCTCATGCATTTATGAACTTTCAAATAGGCGTGATTCCAGGGTCCTTTACAGTAAGGAAAGGTCAAAAGGTAGAGGGGAAGAGTTGATGAAGTTCGTTGTTTTTTAAAAAATTTGCTCTCAGTCCTCTCTTTTGAACTAGATGTTGCCTGTCAACAAGTTCTATTTAGTATAGAATCCTGACCTTCCACACGTTTGCAGAAGCTGTTACAGTACTAAGAACGTGTATTGTTGCTTCCTAACCGGCTTGGCTGCCTTAATTGCCTGTAGTCCACCATCCCAGCTAGGGAGGTGGAAGAGCAGGGACTCGCCTAGCTTTGTGCTCTGTGGGCCAGAGACCTCTTTCAAGCTTGACCTCCTCTCACTTAGTAAACATATTTAGTGCCCTGGGCTGTCCTTGTCCTAGGACATTGAATTTGATACGTCACTCCTGTTAGGATAGTGAATGCAACAAGATTTCGTATTTGTAGGTTATAAGTGGTTTCTCTGTTTGGCTTGATTATCCTTATTTGTAAGTTACCCCTGCGGCTTGCTAAGGGGTTGTTATGTGCACCTATGTTAATTATTGAGAGGTTCACCTGCTTTGTAATCTTCGCGTTTGACACAGAGGGCGGTTAAAACTGTTGTCTGTGTCCAGAAGCTAACACTTAGAATTTCGTAACCTGACCCAAGAGCGTATTAAAGGTGGACTGAGTGTGTTTTTTTACATGTGCTTTCATTTGAAAAAGACATCATGCTTGTAAAAACCTCCCGACTTAAGCAACTCTCAAGTGGTATTTGTTGTATAAAGTTTACCTCCTGTACTGAGCAATTTAGAGCTACTCACTGAGTTGGCATCTGTTGGGTAAGTGGGCACCAAAATTAAAGCAAGAGTCTTCTTTCATTCATTTTTGTCCTGTTACCACCAGGAAGCCACGAGAGCTCTTATACCCAATCATTATGTGTCCAGCCCTCAGAAATGATCTACTGTTCAGGTGAGAGGGAGCATATTAAATTCTACTGTTGAGAAATTTGACTAGCAGTTTGGCCACTTAAAATGATCTGACGGCAGGAGAGTTTTTTTTACATACTTAGGGCTCAAATTAAGCTCTTATTTTTATTTACTTATTAACATCTTTTGTATGTTTGTTTGTTTATTAAGTAAACTCTCTACCCAGTGTGGGACTTGAACTCACGACCCTGAGATCAAGAGCCACAAGCTCCACAGACTGAGCCAGACGGGTGCCCCTAAGCTCTTATTTTTAAAGCAAGACAGAGTTAAAATGAGAGCTCTTCAGCCTTGTTGATGTTTGAGGGACAGTTTTGCAAACTGAGTCCACCATTCCCACAGGCACTGTTGAGAGCTTTAATTTCTTTGGGCAAATAGGAAATGAATGATACAGTTTTGTGTTTATGTGACTTTCTTTAAATGTTCATGCCTTTTCAGCCTACCTTTTTGAAACAGTTTGTTGCACATATGGGGTAATTTTAATGGTAATAGATTTGCGAAATAAGAATAATGCTTATACTTTTGAAAGACAGAGACACTAAATCCATATACAAAGATTATTTTATGTTTTCTGTTACTTCGGACATCTCATAAATCATGGTTGCTTTGTTAGTAAATGATTCTTTAAAATAATTGCCCCTGGGGCCCCTGGGTGGTGCAGTCAGTTACAGCTTCCGACTCTTGGTTTCCACTCAGGTCCGCTCAGGTCTGATCTCAGGATCCTGAGATGGAGCCCTGCACTCAGTGGGGCGTCTGCTTGAGACTCTCCCTCTCTCTCCCTCTGACCCTCCCTCCCCTCTAAATAAATAAATCTTTAAAAAAGAAAAAAAAATTAATTGCTCCTTAGTTTATTTACACAATAGCCCAAAATGAGCCTGGGTGTTTTTCTAGGACAGCTAGCTTATTAGATTCTCAGTGGATTTTAATTTTCTTAAGTTTGTGCTTGCTTTGGTTGTTTGAGGTGGAAGTTAATGTTCTCGGGAAGTAAAATGCAGTGACATCAGATTCCAAGCTTACAAGGTAATGAAATGGTCCTTCAGAAACCGCAACTTATACCATATTTAAAAAGTAAACCAGATTCGCAGAGCGGAGGATGTTCTGAGCATGAGGAAAACCCATATCAAATCATTAACCACGTAGTTCTGGTTAAATAGTAGACAAATTTATTTTTAATTACTAAATGCGTCAGACATGGAAAAACATTTTAAAAATATGATACCCATATACCTACGTCCTAGATTAATAGATGGTAACATTTTGCCATGTTTGCATCAGATTTCTGCCACTTGTTTTTAAGAAATAACTCGCCCCAGATGCAGCTGTCTGGATGCCTTCTCCCTTCCTACGCCCTCAGCGGTGTCCATAACCTGACGTCGGATTTCGTTCCTTTGCATGCTTTTATACATTGAATGAACTCACAAACAATACATAGTATCGTTTCTTGTCTTAAATATTTATATAAATGGCATCTCTTTTGTGACTTGCTGTTTTTTTCAGCATGGTTTTTTAATTTTATTTATTTAAGCTTTTAGGTGTTTGGGTCTTTTTAAGTTTTATTTATTTAAGTAATCTTTATACCCATCATGGGGCTTGAACTCATGACCCTGAGATCAAGAGTTACATGCTCTTCCAGCTGAGTCAGCCAGGTGCCCTGAAGCGTGGTGTTTTAAAAATTTATCCTACTTCATTCCCATCTTTTTTTTATTGCTGTACGTTGTTTCAGTATATGAATGAATCCCCTTGTGTTTAGAGCCGTTCTCCTAGTGGTAGACCGGTAGGTTGATTCAGAGGTCTGTACGCTCCTGGGAGAATTTCTCTGAGGAAGATACCTAGAAGTGACGTTACTAGGAAAGAGGAAAAAGCATCTTCACCTTTACCATCTGTTCTTAAGTAGCTTTGTCAAGTACTTGTACTTATAAGTGTGATTTGTTGAAGGCACATTTTAATATATGTCAGGAAATTTTCATAATGGTGCTAGATTTTGTGTAGGTGTTAAATAGTATTTGTTTCAGGTTTGTGTGCATTTCAGTTTTGCCTGAAAGGAAATACAAAGTTATTTTGAATTTGCTGGCAGGCAGTTTTTTGCACCTTGTCAAGGATTTGGCATCTCTACCTCTGTTCATGTCTGTAAAAGTTGATGTGTCAATATTTTATTTATTGAAATATTATTTACATACAGTGACCCCCTTAAGTGTACAGTTATATGATGACACAGCCTTGTAAACACCATCCAAATATACAGAATATTTCCATCACTCCAGAAGATTCCCCTTTGTTCCTTTTTAGTCAATACTGCGCTGTCCCCAGCAGCCATCGGTCTGTGATTTTGTCTTTTCCAGAGTGCACTATAAATGGAATCAAAGTACGCAGTCTTTTCGAGTGTGGCTTCTTTCACTTAGCAGCATAATGCTCTTAAGCTTCCTCAGTGTTGCCTGTGTCAGTGCTCTATTCCTTTTTAGTGATAAGTAGTATCAGTGTATTTTTAGGAGTACTGAAGTATGTGATTATGAACGGAAATGAGAAATGACTTAAATCCCATGCTGCTTGTGTGACTGAATTTATCTGTTTTTCTCATGTCACTACCACAGCCTCAGGAAAAGTTTAGAGCATCAATTTCCAGTTAGAAAGTGCATCAATTTGTAATCCTGTTACTTCTCGAATGTTCTGTTACTTCAGAATATTAAAAAACATGCATGAAATTAGGGCCAGTGTTCTGTGTCTTAACCTAGGGTCTGTGGTTTTTGTGTATTTGTACTTTCTTTGAAATGGTTCTCAGTGGTGGCAGATGACCTTTAAACAAGATGAAGAACCACCAGTCTAATGTGAGCTCTTGTTTCAGAATTAAAAACATCGATTTATAGAAGTATATTTATTGACATGTCAGTGGGTCATGCTTTTATGTTAATTGAAAAAGTTCACAAAATATTAGCACAGAGAACTCGTTTTTGTTTATTAAGTGGCAGGTACGGATAGAATATTGGTAGAGCGAGGGGCACCTGAGTGGCTCAGTCGTTAAGCGTCTGCCTTCAGCTCAGGTCGTGATCCCAGTGTTCTGGATTGAGCCCCGCATCAGGCTCCCTGCTTGTGTTCTCTCTCTCTTTCTGTCAAATAAATAAATAAATAAATAAATAAATAAATAAATAAATAAATAAGAATATTGGTAGAGAGAGCGTAAGTGAGCGGTTCTGCCTGCACTGCGATGAAGGCTTTCCAGAAGTTACCACAGTCTTACAGCAGTTGGGGAAAGGAGGTTCAGCCCTCCTCGTTTTACCGTTTTACCGTTGGAGAAGAGAGGCACGGACGGGTAAATGACTTGGGCGGGATCATACCACGAAGACGTGGGAAGTGTAGGACTTGAACCCAGCATGGTCTGCATTCCAGAGCCTTTGCCCCTAACCCTGGGCGAACTGCTTCCATATCTGAAGGGATAGTGACACAGATCCCCAAGTGTAGACACTTGATGGGTGCTTTATTTTCCTTCCTCTGGCTTCTCAGTATTTTCATAGCTTTTCTAAAACAAACATGTTTGCAATGAAATGTACTACCTGATGAGAACCTTTATCCTGAGAAGATAAATCACATCAGTGCTCTGACTTTTTGCTTTATCCTTGTTTTGTCCTGGATCTGGGAAGGCTCATGAGCACAGTGATGGAAACCAAGAGTAGGGCTGTGCTGTAGACATCCCAAGCGACACACCCTTCCTTGAGCGTGGATCTAGAACTCTCCCCTGGCTTGTTTCTCACAGAGGGCCTATTTGAAGCAGGCTAGGCCCAAACTCAGTACAAATGTAAGGAGCAACTGGCTGCCTTATCCCGGAGCCCCTGTCATTGTCCTCAGCGCTTCCCTGTGCGCCCAGCGCTACTCTACGCCCTGAGGTGAGTCAGACGCGGGCACTGCTCTTGAGGAGCTCAGGCTGGGGAGGACAGCCTGCAGACAGAATGACAGTGCTGCAGGGAGCCCTGGCCTCCCTTGGACCCTTCTGGGAAGAACCAACCCAGAGCCCACTCTGAGAAGGCTCTAGACCAGGAGTAGGTGTCCGCTGTTAAGCCTTTCTGGCCTGTCTTCCCTTCCACACCCTGCTGCAGGGTTGTTCCTGATAGTTGTTTATAGGGCACAGTTGGCAGAAGAGGACAGATGGTACTAATTTTGAAGGTTTTGGTTCACCTCCAATTAGCCCTTTGGTATGTATTTTGTGTCTGTGTGTACGTATGCTCTCCTTGTGCAGAGGAAATACTAAATCATGGGTGTCACAGATAGCTGCTTCGATTTGACTCAGATGGAAGAAGGATGCTGCAGAAAAGGGAGGAACAGAGATGTTAATTGTCATGGCAACCAGCAGGTTTTTATAGTGGAACATTGCCTTCATAACCTAAACCAGTCACCTTTTTTCTCACCGAAGAAAATGGACTGACGCAAACTCAAGAAATTATAGTACCGGTTCTCAGCGGGGTTTTATTTGCTTCTCAGAAACAGCCTTGCAATGACTTTAGTTCCTTCATAGAATTTCAGAGCTGAAAGGCACCCTGGTATCTTATAGAACTTTATGAAGTCAGGTGCTTATGAATTTCCTGTTATTATGTGTCACCCCACTTCCATCCTGTCTCGCACACGGTCTAATGCACACGGCCAGGATTTCTGCAAGGGGCTGGAATGAGGAGGAGTTTGGAATTTGGCAGACGTGCGCTCTGTGGCACGGGCTCCTCCCCAGGGGAGAGTGTTCCATTTGCCGTCCTTCAGAGGCGTCTGCTGCTGTTTGCTCCTGGGTGATCATGTCCTGCTTGCTTCTTCACTGTCCATCACTCCGTAGACTCAGAAGATGCTGAGATGCTTAGACTGTCTCACTCCTGCCAGTCACTATGTAGGCAGGTTCAGAGTCTGCCCGTTGCTGTCCGAGAACTCCTGGAGAACTGAACCACTGTGGTTTTCTTTTAGTAGCTCTGGTGAGCTTTCATAGACCTGGGGTACAACAGGCCAGTGTAAGAAAATGCCCCTTATGTGAACAGGTGGAGCTCAGCCTGGGAACATAAAGACTTTATTGAACACCCCAGCAGAGTTTTGTCATTGTTGTTGATTAGCACTTAGAAGGCAAAAATGTAGGCTCCCCTTTACTTCCCCTAATTTCTTTGTCTGAGGAGTCCCTGTCATCCAAGACAGCTCTGGGGGAGATTGATAGCTCTGGGATCACTGGTCCTAATGGGCTTCCTTGGACCATAGCGTCAAGATTGATGGTACCTGTGTCCCTACAGCCTGTGGCATGGAAAAGGAGTCAGTCAGGCACCTTTTCATGGCACTGGATTGAAGAATGAGGTCCCCTGTAAACTTTGGGTTGGCTTCTTCCCACCCCCTCCTGCCCAGGTGTCCCCTGATGACTCCCTTCCACCAGGTCCCGAGTGTGGTATGTGGGAGAGCCCATTCATAAGCAGCTCAGGGATGAATCACGCTCGTAACCATTCTGCTGTCAGCCTAATTCAACAAATACGTATTGAGCACCTACTATATGCCAGGCATCCCAGGAACCAGAACAAAAATCGCCCTCATTAAGCTCATATTCTGGTAAGGCAAGGTAGACGGACCAGACCAATAGGTGAAATACACAGTGTGTTAGGTGGTGGTAAGTACAGTGTTCAAACACAAATCGCGGCAAGGGGGCTGGGGAGGCCCAAGGGGTGGGAGTAGAAAGAAGCAGTTGTAAATAGGAAACTCAAGGAAAGCTCTTCCCAGAGATATCATTGCAGGAAGACCTGAGGAAGTAAGCCATACAGCTATCTAAGGGGAATTGCATTCCAGGGAGAGGGAACAGCAAGCACAGACTCCCTGAAACAGGAGTATACCTGTTGTATGTGAGGCACATCGAGGAGGCCATGTGACAGAGACAGAGTGAGTAAGGACACAGGGTGTGGGAGGCCGGTTTACGTTTTCCGAGATTGCCTTGGCTCCTGGATTAAAGGTGGATGTGAGCTGGTGTAGAGGGATGTGTAAGGCGTGATGACAGTGCCCGGGATGAGGATGCTAGCAGTGGAGGTGATGAGAAGTGGTCAGATCGTCTAACTGCAGGCCATTTCAAGCCCTCTTTGGTGTGCTTAGAGCTCGGACAGGGCAGTGTGGCACCAGGGCTCCGGGGAGGCTAGGCCTGGTTTTTCAGTTCTTCCACGCTGTGTGAGCTCATCTTAGACCATTTCCTCAACCCGTTTGAGCCAGTTTCCTTACGTAAAAAATAAGTATAATTCTTTCCTTGGAAGGTTGTTGAAGGCTTCTAAGATAATGTACTGAAAGGGTCTTCCCTGACTCCTGTTCTCATCTCCCACTGGACTTGGGTGCTCCCCCACCCCACCTGTGCTCAAGTCTGTTGTGAGCCTTTATATTCATTCTTGTCACTTGTGGTTTGCTGGTCTCTCCCCACCAGAAAGTGGGCAGGGACTGTATCTCCTGTGCTTGGCACAAAATGCACAATAAATGTTTGGATGGATAGAGAAATGGAAGCGAGAAAGAAAAGAATGAATTAAGAATTTCATGCATAGATACTAGTGTAATACTGGAGTTTATACACTCCCAACAGGTAGCAGGACTTTCTTTCCAGAGTTCACTGTTGAAGGACATCAAATGATGAGTTAAGGCATTGGCTACATTTGTTATTTAAATAAGTCTAATTAGGAAGATGGGTACCCTTATTTTCATATTTTAAAATTTATCTTTTCCTTGTTCTTGGCTTATAGAGAAGTGTTTGTTCAGAGATACTAATTGGTGTTTTTACTTAGGTGTTCTTTAAGAATAAAGATTTCATTAGCAGATTTCCTCAACCGTCTAAGGAAATTTTCCCTGAACATTTTATTATGAAAACTTTCAAATGCATGAAAAATACAAGGATGGTAACAATTTAAGTTAACACTCTCTTAATATACAGATGATCTAAATCTGTACAGGCAGGTTTTCTTTTGCATTTAGAATGATTCTGTTACCTGTTATGATGTGGAAAGGCTCAATCCATTAACTCTCCTGTTAGACAGACTCTGTGTTTGACACCTTCTTTCCCTGTGAGACCCTTTGATCTTCATGTGGAAATGCTGCATCGTTTACATTTAAAGTCAGGGTTATGGGTTGAATTGTGTCCCCTCAAAAAGATATGTTGAAGTCTGTGATATTGTGATTTATAATAAGAAATACAGTTGACACTTAACAATTGGAGGACCGACACCCCCCTTCCCACAGTGGAAAATCCACATGTAACTTTGGTTCCCCGCCCCCAAAATAACTACAGGTACCCCACTGTTGACAGATAACAGTTGATGAACACGTATTTTGTAGGTCTTATGTATGTATCACATATTGTATTCTTACTATAAAGTACGTTAGGGAAAAGAAAATGTTGCTAAGAAAATCATAAAGCCGAGGAAACACACACAGTACTGCAGTACACAAACCCGCGTGTAAGTGGGCTTGTGTCCTTCCAACTCCTGTTGTTCAAGGATCAACTGTATATATTTGGTCTTTGTTTCCATCTATGACACAAAGCTGCTAAAACCTTTGGAATTTCCTAAGTGATTATAATGATAAAAGTGAAATGGTTGTCTTTTGTGATTTATATAGCAAACCCCTTTCAAATGCGGTGGGATTTGCTAGTTAGGGACTTTTGGGAAGCCCCTAAGGCTGGGATGGTTGCTGGGGAACCAACCTTGATGAGAAGATTGAAATTTTCAGTTCACCTCCCACCTCTGGGGAGGGGAGAGGGGCTGGAGGTTGATGTAATAGCCAGTAGCCAATGGTTTAACCTAGCTTGGCTTCCTAATGAAGCCTCCATAAAAACCCGAAAGGTTCGGGTGCGGAGAGCTTCCGCGTTGATGAATACATGGAGATTCAGGGAGAGTGGCTACGAGAGAGGGCATGGAGGCTCTGTGTGCTTTCCCTGGACCTTGCCCTGTGCATCTCTTCCTGAGTTACATCCTTAGAATAAACTGGTAATTGAGTAAACGTCTTCCTGAGTCTGTGAGCCACTCTAGCAAATTAACAGAACCCGGGGAGGGGGTCGTGGGAGCCTCCAGTTTGTAGCCAGTGGGTCAGAAACACAGGTAACAACCTGGACTGGGGATTGGTGGCTGAAGCAGGGGTTGGCAGACTTGTGGGGCTGTTCCCTTAACCTGTGTGATCTGATGTTGTCCGCAGGTGGATAGTGTCAGAGTCAAGTTGAATTGTAGGGTACCCAGCTGGTGTTAGAGGATCGTGCGGTGCCCAGCAGTGTGGTAGTAGGGTGAGAGAAGACACAGGAGTGAGTTTGCCCTTTACAAAGCCCTCACCCCCAGTACCCCAGAAGATGACTTTGGTGGAAAATAGGGTCTTTACAGAAGGAACCAAGTCAAAATGAGGTCATTAGGATGGGCTGTAACCCAGTATGACTGGTCTCTTTCTAAAAAGAGGGGATTTGGAGATAGGCGTGAACGGAAGAAAGATGATGTGAAGACCCCCAGGAGAGCACCCGCAATGTGAGGACTGACTGGGGACTAGTGTGATTTAGCTACAGGCCAAGGAATGCCTGATGAGGCTGCCAGAAACTGGGAGAGAGGCCTAGAATGGTGCCTTCCCTAGCACCTTCAGAGGGAGCCTGGCCTTGCTGACACCTTGATTTCAGGCTTCCAGAACTGAGACAATAAATTTCTGTTGTTTTAAGCGACCCAATTTGTGGTGCCGTCCCAGGAAACTGATAGTCAGCCATCGTGTTTCCTATTGACTAAAGAGGTACTAATACCTGGGCGCAGCGTGATTGAAATCTCAGGATGGTACTTGGTTAGCAGCTGGTTATCTCTCTGATCTCCCAATATGGTTACATTAATATTCTTTGCCATCCAAATAAATACATCTTTTAAAATTGTTCGTAGCAAACCCGTGGAAGTTCCAAGAGTATGCCTGCGGAGCCAGTTTGAAAAACCCAGGTTGTTGGAGTAAGAGAAACAGCCTAGACTTTGGTTCTGAGTTCAGATCCTCTCTCTGCCACTTGGCCACCTGCATAACCTTTGAGTCTGTTCCGCACCTGTAGGATGAGAACGATACTTACCTCCCCTGTGGACTGTGGGCTGAGAACTAGAGGTCGTGAAAACGGTCTAGCATCAAGACCTACACACAGCAGGTGCTCAGAAATCGGCTGAGGAGTGGAGACACTGGGATGAAGGGAAGAATCGCACGAGGGAAGCTTGGAAAGATTCCGCTGGAGTAGGAGGTCTGACTCCCCTTGTTTGAACACTAAGAGATGTTTCATTCAAGTGGTTTTCCCACCTCGAGGGGGCTAGAAGAGAGCTTCTGGTTCGGGCATGAGCCTTGTTTCCTTAACAAGGCACAGAGACCCCCAAAGACAAGTAACTTGTCCAGGGTCAGGCAGTCTTGTCACTTGGGCTGTTTTCTTATTCGATAGGGCAACCAAAAACAAAACAAAAAACTGGTTGTGTTTTTTTTTCCCCCTTTTTTGTTCTTTTATTTATTTTTATTTTCTATTTTTTTAAAGATTTTATTTATTTATGTGACAGAGAGACAGCCAGCGAGAGAGGGAACACAGCAGGGGAGAGGGAGAGGAAGAAGCAGGCTCCCAGCTGAGGAGCCCGATGTGGGACTCGATCCTGGAACGCCAGGATCACGCCCTGAGCCGAAGGCAGACGCTTAACAACTGCGCTACCCAGGCGCCCCTGTTCTTTTAAATAACAGCTTTGAGATACAGTGCACATACCATCCCCTCATTTAAAAGTGTATGATTTCACGGTTTTTAGTGTATCTGCAGAGTTGTGCAATCACCACCACAGTCCATTTCAGAACGTTTTCATCACCCCCCAAAATAAACTCCAGGCCCATTAGCAATCACTCTCCATTTCCTCCCTCCCAAGCCCCCAGGCCAGGCCAGCCACTAATTTACTTTCTGTTCCTCTAGATTTGCCTGTCCTGGACATTTTCTGTAAGTGGAATCAGATGTATTATGTGGTCTTTTGTGCCTGGCTTCTTTCAGACAGCATACAGTTTCCAAGATTCATCCGTGTTGTAGCCTGTGTCAGCACTTCAGTCCTTTTTATTGCCAAATAACCTTCCACTGCACGACCCTCCTGCGTTTTATTGACCCACTCGTCAGCTGATGCACACTTGGGTTCGTTGTTTCCAGTTTGGGGCTCTTGGGATTACTATATTGCCCTAAACATCCATGTATGAGTGTTTGGGTGGGCTCATGTTTTTCGTCTTGAGTCCGTGCTGAGGAGTAGAATTTCTGGCTCTCCTGGGAGTTCTGTGCTCCACCTTTTGCGGATCTGCCAGAGTGTCTCCCCAGCAGCTGCACCAGTCTGCGTTCCCACCAGTTCCCACCGCATTCCCACCAGTTCCTACTGCTTTTCCCACCAGTTCCCACCACGTTCCCACTGTGTTCCCACCAGCAGTGGACAAGTGCTTCAGTTTCTCCACATCTTTGCCAGTGTTTCTTACTACTGTCTTTTGATTATAGCCCTTCTGGTGGGTGTGAAGTGGCATCTCTTTGTGGTCTTGTATTGGTTTTTGACATTTCTATTAATGGAAGTAGTTGTATTCATTGTATGATAAAATAGGTGGGATATCTCTAGCTGGAAAGGCTGGTGTGATTAATAATATAACTTCTAAATTAATTTCCATGCTTTTATATATCCCTTCTTTAAATCTCTCTTTTTTTTTTTAAGTAAGCTTTATAACCAACATGGGGCTTGAACTCATGGCCCTCAGATCAAGGATGCCATGCTCTTCCCGACTAAGCCAGCCAGGCGCCCCATGTTCCTTCTTACTAGTCATTTCTTGAAGCCAGTTTTTCCAAACGAGTGGTAGGTAGAATAACTTGTGAGTTTGCCTGGCGTGGCTTTTATTTCATTACTAAAATTGCACAAGACCCAGCACCTGGAGCTTCCGGGTCCTCCCCACTGCCGAGTCCACAGCTGGAAGGCCTCGTCAGCAGCCAGTCTTTTGAGGGATGGTTGTAGGTGTCTGGACCCTTGTCATTTTATTTAAGTGGCCAAGGCATTTACTCATGATTCTCCCAAGGGCTGGCTGCTGCCGTGCAGATGCGGTGCTTATTATAAATGGGTACAGCCAGAACTGCCCCCTTGGGCCGGTACAGATAGACTCCATGCCCTCTTCACAGATAAACTTTACAGGCTACAAGTTCTATTGTAAGGAACAGGAAGCCGAACAAAATGCATAGCACCTGTGAGGCCAGAAATAAATGTTGGTTGAGTGAGTGAATAGCTTTGGGTTTGGAAGGCAGACACCGTCTTTGCATGGCAGCTCGAGCAAGCTCTTAAGCTCTTGGAGCCTTGGTACCTTATCTGTAGGAGAGAGACACAGAGGTGCCTCTGTTGCGGGGTTCCCACGATGACATAAAAGTGCCCAGCTCATGGTAGGCACTGTGCCCGTGTTAATTCTCTTTCCTTCAGTCACTCTACTATGAGTCTCATATTCTTCTCTCCAGGTTTAGTCCAGCTCCAGATATGACAGAACACAGGGTCGATTGTACGGTTTTGCTTATCTATTCTTTACAGAGAGGTAATGAGCTTTTTGGCAAAAATTAAGTATTGGTGGAAATGAATATTGTAATTTGGTAGCTGCTGATTGACATATGTTTGCTAAACAGCTACTCAAATTTAAGGAAGCTTGCCTAGAATTAAAAAAAAAAAAGAAGAAGAAGAAGAAATCCTAAGAACAGTTTTACCCTCTTTGCCAGGTACTTATTTATAAAATTGTCTTCTATGGAATGTCCCAGCTGAAAAATTTTCATAAAACACTGGCTAGCTTTGTCTCCAGAGTTCAAGTTAGCCTGCATGAAAGCTTAAACTTAAATGGATGTAAAAGGGTTGGGTCCTTTTTTGGAGCCTCTTTGCGTTGGATTTTTTTTTTTTTTTTTTAAGAAAGGGCTGTTCTTTTGGTCACTGGGTCTTTTTTTAGACTCGCAGGGAAGTCATAGTAACAGGCTCCATGTCTGATTGGGTTCCATGGCAACAGAGGGTTGTGACTTTATTAGAGAAGAGTCGAGCATGCCAAGAAAGATAAAAATCGGAGTATGGAAAATGTCCGACCAGATGAATGTGTTTTTTGGATGGCGTGCCCTGGAATGGAACGGTTCCCCGAGTTGGCATCCGTCCCCGTTACAAATTTGAATCCCACTGGGTTATCATTAGGTCATAGGGATCAGTGCTTATTTCCAAAAGATCTCCCTGCATCTTTGCTTTTATTCATTCATTCATCCTTTTCTTATACATTGGTATATTAAAAAAGAAATCAAAACAGTCATGGTAAGAACCTAACCGGAAATGATTCTGATTTCAAAGGTAGAAAAGAAATTTAGCTCATTCTTTGTGGAACTGATTACAGCTGTAAATTGTGAGACCGCGTGGGAGGGCCAATTAGAGGCAATTATAACTCGATTGAACTCCCCCTGAATTAAAACTTGCTGTGTGCATTCCAAGCCGGGATTTTTGTTTCTCTTCCCTGTTCCTTGTTGATGGGTGTAGAGATACTGGTTCCAGGATGAGGTTGTAGTCTCTATAGGAGACGCCCTCCTCTGTCTCCCACAGCAAGGTGCGGGCTTTTGCTCTAACCGAAAGTGTGTGATTTATTAGAGTCCTTTTTGCTAAAGTTTCTAATATTTGGAGAAGAAATAGCGAGACTTTCGAATCATCCTCACCTGGTTATAAATGTGTTGGGCTGTCTTTACTTTTCTATCAGCTGTGCTGTTTTTACGTTTCTCCTCATCCTGATATTGAAAGTGGAAAAACTCCAAGGGGCAAGTAGACGTTCTGACATGCCCTCTGGGTTCAGACTTCATTAGTCATTTACTTTACGCCTCATCATGATGAATCAGAAACTGCACAGGTACTCATGATAAACATTAATAAGTACCGTTGGTATAAGGGGAAAGAATTAGCTCACCAGGTTTTTGGTGTCCCAGCTATCATTAATCAGGTACTAAGTCCTTGGGGAAATTACTTAACTTTATTGGGCCTTGGTTTCTTTATCTTAAAATGTGTTTGACCTGAATTGGTGTCCCAAACCTCCCTGTTTATAAGAATAACTTGGGGCAGTGTTTTAACACCTGAAACCTCTATTAGAGATTTTGATGCACTAAGTCTGGGGTGGGGCTGGGATAGCACGAACCTGAGGTGATCCTACAATGGGGTGTTCAGAAATTACCAGACTAGCTTAGTAGTTATGAAACTTTACTGGGCATAAGAATGGACAGAGGTGGGAGGGAGAGAGGAGTCTGTCTAATGCACATCTACATGTTTGGCCCCTGCACTGTTGGTCCAGGAATCAGGTGGTTGCAGCCATCATTTGAAAAACACCGGTCTACAGTTTGAACTCCCTCCCAGTCCCAAAGATGGCTCTTCCCCATTACTGCCACTGACAACCACAAATGAGCTGGAAGGGTTCGGTTGATGGCAGGGCCGGGAGGGTTCTGCATACACCCAGTGCTAGCTCCAAACACCATATCACTTTTTAAAGAAGTTATTTGTTTTAGGGGCGCCTGGGTGGTTCAGTCATGATCTCAGGATCATGAGATTGAGCCCCTCACTGGGCTCTGTGCTGAGCTTGGAGCCTGTTCGAGGTTCTCTCTCTTCCTCTCCCTCTGCCCCTTGCCACTCACGCTCAATAAATAAATAAGCAAAATCTTTTTTAAAAAGTTATTTTGTTTTAAAATCTTGGAGTTGTGCAGTAGTGAACACCTTTGTTCACAGAATTTTCTACTCTCCGCTGTGTTGTTTCCTTTGGTTAAGACATAGTGTTTGCCAAGTGTAGTTACTTCTGGTGTGCACGGGGCCATACAGCAACACAGGACTTACCTGGGGAGCTTGTTCAAAATATAGAGATTGGACTCCCAGACCCAAAGAATCAGTAAGTCCTATAAAGGGCAGGGGCATTAGTCTTTTTTTTTTTTTTTTAAATTTGAGGGTGTGTATTTCTTTTTAAGGTTTGACAAAGGTGGGCTTCTCTCTCTTCCCAATCTCACCCCAGTTTCCCGAGTAAAACCGATTTTAAGTGTAAACACATGTTTAGCACAAGGTCCGTGGTTTAATCAAGCCATTTAGATTATAGAAGAGTCTATAACATGTATAGCAGCTGCTTGAGGAAACAACAAACTGATCTTCTGAGACTCTAAGACAGAGTTCCTAGAGTTTAACAATGAAATCATTAGCTCCAGGAGTAAACACGTTTTAACGTGTATCTGCTTTCTTGAGTTTCTATTTGTGCCTTGTTTGTTCTATTTCCTGTTTAACAAAGATTGAATAACATTGCTAAATGAAGAATGCAGTAGAACTTTAAGCCTTAAATACGAAGGTTCATTTTTTCCCCCTATTAACTAGCTAATTTAAAGAGTGCACGTTTATAGAAAAAAATCCCATACAGGACATAAGGTGGAAAATGTTCTACTTTATAATCTTTATACCTAGAGATAAGAACTGTTGTTTCTTATGTATCCTTACAGAAATGTTTTCTGCACAAAGCATATCTATCCATTATTTATTTAACCAATCTCCTATTGATATGCAACTTAAGTTCCTCCTAGAGTGATTTTTTCCCCATGTTTATTTGTTTTGTAATACTGTACTGAATATTTTTGTACATCTTTTTTCTGTAACCGTATATGGTTACATTTCTAAAAGTGAAATTGTTAGGTCAAGGGGTATGTGTCTTTTAAATACGGAAAGATGGGAACAGAATGTCTTTCCAAAGTTTTACCCATTTAACTGGCGAAATCTTTTATTTTCAAAAGCCTTTCCTGCCCCAGTTTATTCCGATACAGCCAGTGAGCAGCTAACTATCCTTGTCTACTTACACAAAACCTGAGACTTCTCTCAGGCCTGCTGCTCGAAGGAATTAATAAAGATATTTCATAAAAAAGAAGAATTTAAAAGGTATCTGAGGGTGGGAGTGAGGGAGGGAGGGCGAAGAGAATAGAGAAAGAGCTTAGTAAAGCAAGTAAGTAACCCTGAATTTGCCAGCGGAGTTCTTTGGGTCACAAGAGGTCACAGAACCTGAACTGGGTTCTGAAGAAAGTAAGACAATCTTGGAGTGTAACGTGATAGTGAGAAAATGATGCTCTAGGTTATGGTACACTGTTCCCTGGGTGTGAGCAGCTCCGCTGGCAGGTGCGGCAGGGCAGTTGTGAGTGAGGCATCATGGTGACGAGATGCTCTTCGTTATTCATAACCTCTAATGTGAGTCATGGTCTAGTTAGGGGTGTGTGTGTGTGTTTCAAAGTAATGTTTAAATTGAAAGAATTCCTTCTCACTAGTCTTCTGACCCAGGCTGTGTGCATCTCCTAGTGTCTGAGAGACAACTAAGGCAGACCAGGAGCTGTGTGCCCTGGGGATGCTGCTGCTTTAGCGGCAGATGACATCTGATCCAGCTGTCTGCCCGCCTTCATCGTGCCTCCTACTGGCAGCAAGCTAGGAGAGGATCTTTCAGACACACAGGAAATGAGTTGAATCTGTTCGAGTCTGGGAAGCTCAGGTCTATTCAAGGCAGAGCATTCGGAGGTATCTTGGATCTATAGGTCAGTGAGAGTCGAAATCTTAGAGGCTGGCTAAGAGGGATGGCCAGGTGTATTGTGAGTTTAAAGGGAGCCATCCAGAGTCCAGATGGTCTGGGAGCCACAAGAACCTCAGGTTATAGTTGGCATGTTGAGGAGTGGATACAGGCTCTGTCTCAGCACTCAGGGACCAAAGTGCCCTCTCCAACTGGTCATGCTTGAGCCAGGCCACATGTGGTCAGGTGGAAGACAGCCAGGAATCAAGTTCTGAAGACGATAGCTCTGAATTGAATCATTCTCTATGCTTAATCAAAACTATTAAGTGAGCCAACTACTAGAGAGCCTGGAGGTGATTGTCAAGTAATTTTATATTAGAAACTTGAGTGAATTATTTTGTTATGTTTATGACTGGAACACAGACATGAAGTGGATATGGAAAGCTGGGCTGTGCATGAAAGCATGAGTGTCTGAAGCTACCAGGGAAGGAAGGAAGAGGAGATTATGAATGTGTTTTAGCAAGTAAGTTGGAGATGACAGGAAGTGTCCAGGGACCAAGGTGTTTTCAGACTAGGACAGCAGCCATAAAAATAGGTAAGACAAATTGGAGCCCAAATTTGAAGGCAAAAGCAGAAGAAAAATGAATGAGCTCGGGTATGTGGAATTGAATTCTCTATGCCTTAGTGGGCAGTCTGATTTTTAAATCTTATTGTAGTTTTAAGATGTTCATTTTAAGAGTTATAAATAGAATAAGCAAAATGAGTCCCGCAGAGAAAAAATATATTTTTCTTATATAAAAAGTGTGGTATTGATTTAACATTTAGTTTAAGGCAAGATCCATTTGCTAGATTTATTTTTAACATTTGTTTAAAACCTTTTCTTGAACTGAGTGAGAGGATAGAGGCTATGCAGTATTAACTTTGGTAGACACTCTTCCTCTTAAATATTACAGTATAGTTGTACGGAAAGTTCTGTTAGTTAGGCTTCGCTTTATTTATACTGACAACATTCTCGTTTCCAAACCCCAGTGCCCTTCTGTCTTCCATCACACCCCCCAACACGGAACTAAATCGATACCACTAAAACCACACAACAATCTTGAAATCTTTGCATTTGTTATTCAATGTGAAGGGCAGGAAACCCCCTAGTCTCTGACCATTCTGGCCTTATTTTTTTTTTTTAAGATTTTATTTATTTGAGAGAGAAAGAGCATGAGCAGGGGGAGTGGCAGAGGGAGAGGAAGAAGCAGGCTCTCCGCTGAGCAGGGAGCCTAAGTGGGGCTCGATCCCAGGACCCTGAGATCATGACCTGAGCCAAAGGCAGACACTTAACCGACTGAGCCACCCAGGCACCCTGGCCTGATTTTTTCATGTGACTTATGGTAATTCAAATATTTGAGCATCTGTTCATACAAGGGAAGTCAAAAGAGATTTAAAGATAAATTACTGATGGCAGGAAAGATTGTAATCTGTTGCAGAGTTAGTAGTTGAATTGTTATAACATGAAGCAGTATATGATCACAAAAGGGCAGGAGAAAAATACAAAATATCTTGTGTCTGGTATGACAGCAGTCGTTTTCTGATTTCATAATTTCTAGGAGGAATTTCCTCAGATGAGATCAGAGTCTCAAAAAGATTAATTTATTTGCCCAAGGTCATATAGCTACTAAATGGCAGCGGGGATTTGATCAGATCTGCCTGACCTTTCAGGTCCATGCGTAGCCCCTTAGTAAGTCATCCCCAGGCGCTGTCACTGGAGGGCTCCGGTTCTCAGCCCCGTCCTCTCTTGGAGCGTTCATCTGGACACCTGTAGTTACTTGGATGTCCCACAGGAACCTCAAATCCTTGCACGGCTGAAGCTGAACCCTCCTCTCCCCTCAGTCTCCTCCTCCTGCCTCTCCCCAGTTTTCTGTCTTGTGATCTTATTGGCCACCAGAAGGAGAGAAGGAGAAGTGGGGTTTTCCTTGCTCCCTTTTAATCCCCACATCCAGCTGGGGGCACATGTTTTTGGTGCTGCCTCCTTGGTGTGCCTCGAGCGCTGTCCTCTCCTTCCCTGCTACTGCCCTACCCAGCCTCCAGCAGCTCTTGCCTTAGGTTCGGACAGCAGGCGCCAGTGTGTTCCGCCCGGACTGTTCCCTCAGAGGGACCCGTCTGAAACTGGGATCTGGTCATCCTCATCCCGTTAGCAGCTGCCGCGTGTGGCCTGTGGGCTGAAATCCAGACGCCCTAGCGCGATGTCATGGGAACCCTCGAGGTCTGATCCCCGCCATCTGCCCACCCACTTCTGCCTTCTTCACCTTGCGTGGAGTCCTCCAAGTCCGCCAAGTGCTGTCTGGCTGACCAGCTCAGAACTCCCTTTACCTGAAGCACCGTCTGAGTCACAAGTCTCTTTCTTCCTGCCTCGTGTCACCTTCGTCCCTTGCCCCCGTCCCTCCTCGCTGCCCCCGGCTGCCCCTCCCGGTTCACTCCTGGCCCTCCGCAGAGGCTGCCCTTGTTTCCCTGGCCGCTGGACTGTGCCCCCTTGCGACACCAGCACGCCTCGCCGCGCCTGACACGAGGAGGCACCGTCGAGCATCTGCCTTGTGAATGAGGTCACAGAGGAGAGAGTCTCCCCACTCCTCTCGCTTCTTCTGAGCCGTTGCCCTTCCCGAGGCGTTGGGACCATTTCCGGAGCCCTCTGCCATCATTCCTGTCGGTGTTTCCCATGCTCGGTTCACAGCTTTGCACGGACGCTGCCCAACCAGAGTGTGTGGAATGGAGTCCATTTCCTCATCAGCAAACCAAGAGTGCCGGACTGAGTGTCTTCCAGGCTCCTCTTGCCATCCCGGAGCGGTGGGATAACCCCCTTCAAGGCTGCCCCCCATACAGAAAGTGCATCTTCTGGCAGCACACAGAGCCCGTGTGTCCCGCGGTGGGTTGAACGCCATATCCGATCGCCGGCCGTTGTGCTGGTCACAGTGCAGGGTGGAGTTTCTCTGAGGCAAACGCAGGAATACCCGGAGATACGTGGGCAGTATCTCCAGAGTCCGGGGTGAGTCACACGGTAGGTGCTGTCGAATCTCCAGCCTGCCTGCCCTACAGACTCCAGTGCCTCTCGGGCGGGAAGGTGAGCTGGTTGCCGCTCCCGGGCCGCTGCCTGTTGTGTGGTGTTTGGTAAGTCTCTCCACCCGCTCTCGCCTGTGTAAATACGGATTTAGAGCTTTGTGGTCCTTCCTAGTTTGCGAGGGGCTTGAAAGAAATACAGATTATTTCCGTGCTTGCCCCCAATCCTCCCTCATCGCCCCGCGGGCTTCTAGGAATTTAAATGGCCTAAACTCAGGAGGCGCCAGAGCCTGTATCGCTTAGGTCCTTTAAAAATGTCAGCGCAGCGGGTGTGATTTGAGAGCTGAGCAAATACCTGGGTGGGAGCGTGCCGGCTCCGGGCTGGAACCGGGCTGGTTCTCCGCCCACTTCCCCGACAGTGTGAAACTGTCCCGGCCCTAACCGGCCTGAAGTGCATCTAACTTTGTTCTCTCACACCGAGCCTTCTGACAAGTGGGGAGCCTTGAATCCTTTTCCTGGAAACCTGGGACTCCATAAAACAGACGTGTGACAGTGTCAGCCCCTGTCAGGCCACCGTGGGAAAGACGGGCGTGGTGGCCCCCGAGCCGCGGGCTGGGAGAGGAAGCAGCCGTGGGGAAGTGGATGTCTGTACCACCCAGGGCTCCTCCCGCCATCCCGGGCCACCACCCGGCGGTGACGGACGCAGGGCTCCCCGCCGGGTTCTGCCCCTGTGAGCTGCCTGATCTCCTGGGAAAGCCTATTCAGTTTATGACTGTGTGTGTGTGCCTGTGCCGTGGAAGGTTTCTGTACATTGCTGCAAAATACATACAATCTTTCTTTCGTTTCCTGGACGTGAAAATACTTGGAACACATTTATTCAAGTACTTTGTTTCCTGTGAGTTCCGTATCAAAGGTTCTAGAACATGGCAAGGGTGGGCTTAGTGTTGGTAATGATCCCCAGCCTTTAGAAACGAATAATTGGGGATGGGAGAGGGGTATGGCAAGCTGGAAGAGTTTTCTGCTTATCATTTGATTTTTTGCATCTTGGAGATTAAATTTTTGTTACTTGAAAAAAAAAATTGGAGGGCCTGTTGTTGTAACAACACAGCATCTTAGTGGCCTCCTTAGCACTGTGAGTGCCCTGGGCGTGTACAGTTTCGGTTGGAATGAGTGGGGAAAATTGCCACCCAAACCACCGGAGAACTGCTTATAAAAACTGCTGCCTTCTGCGAGAGGCTGTTCAGAAGGAAGGGGTCTCTTCTTGCCAGCTGCTGGTTGTAAGACTTCTCTGGAGAAGCCTTCTCAATGTGGGCAGGCCCCTCCCAGCTCTTCCTCCTCCTGGTCCCTGTCTTGCAGCTGGTGCAGGAGGAGTGGGTTGTCTCCAGTGCAAACAAGGGTGGTTTGCAGGAGCCTGGGGGTTCATCTGTAACCTGGGAGAAGTTGGGGGGCTCTCTCTCTAGACTACGTCCTTTACACTCCTGGGTGTGACCCAGGAAGACCGAGTCAGGCCCCACTGGGGTGGCCCAGAGGCCTTTAAGTCCAGATCACAAGTTAAGTAGGTCATCAAATGTAGACTTTAGCATTATTACCCAAGAATTAAGTATAGAGCCAGAGATAGACCAGTAGGATTAAGAGATAGATGTTATTCATCATGTAACTTAAACACACGTACACACAGAGTTTATTATACTGTGTAACTTATTCCATGGTTTTTATTTTTATATGTTTGTAAATTGTAAAATATTACACATAAAAGATACTTCATTTAAAAAATAACATGAAACATCCTGCGCCTAAAACCCAGGATAAGAAATTGAACTTGACCCTATGACTTTTTTCCTGATTGTATGTCCCTCCACTACAAGCCTCCCCTCCTCCAAGAGGTCATGCTGTCCCCAGGTATGTGTTAACCATTTCCTTGCTTTTTTTTGTCGTTTCACCACCTATGTGTTTATACCCAAATAAGAGTTTGCCTGTGTTTCATCTTTAGAAAGTGGAATTCATACTTCATGTGGTTTTCTTCGATTTGTTTCTTTTAAAAAGACGTATCTATTTTAATTCTTGTAGCTATGGTTCATCTCATTCTACTCACAAATGCACCCAGCATATATATATTCATTCTATTGCCTGTAGACCTTTGGGTTATTCCTGGGTGGTGGTGGTGGTTTTCTGTTGTGAACATTGCTGCTGTGAATATGTTTAATATACTTTCTTCACATGCGTACTTGTTCCTAGAAATGGAATTTCTGGGCCTCTAGGGTGTGTGCCAAACAATTTTTAATGTTTTAAGAATTCATTAAATGTAAATATTTTAAATATATCTTGTAATCTGATTTCAGCATTGCTCTGTTTAAATCCTGAAACCATAAAAAAATGTTTTTACATTGAAGTAGTCCTATCCATTTTTGGCTCCTGAGAAACTTTAACCTTAAGGAGATAGGCTTACTGTTTTTTGTAGTTGTTACAGAAACCATTCTTGAAGGGCAAAACCAGACTTTAAAATCTGAGACTCGGGGCGCCTGGGTGGCTCAGTCGTTAAGCGTCTGCCTTCGGCTCAGGTCATGATCCCAGGGTCCTGGGATCGAGCCCCACATCGAGCCCCACATCAGGCTCCCTGCTCAGCAGGAAGCCTGCTTCTCCCTCTCCCACTCCCCCTGCTTGTGTTCCCTCTCTCGCGGCCTCTCTCTCTCTGTCAAGTAAATAAATAAATAACATCTTTAAAAAAAAGCAGAAACAACTGAGACTTACAAATAAGAGTCTGGCCCTCAGGAGTCACATGAGCTAAGTGCAGACAATCACCAGATAGTCATCTTGCGACTTTCTTTGGCTTACCATCCTGAATACTTAAGCCAGTTATTTTTTATTAAAAAAAATTATGTTATTTTGCTATTATTAGTAAAGTCATAGGGACTAAGAGGATACAAGGCAGTATCTTGAGTGTGCAAATGAAATTTTAAAGGTATTTGCATATTAGTCTCACTTGGAGGGTATAAGCACTGGGAACTTCGTTAAAGATCTGAAAATAACAAAGTGAGTAAAAACAAACTCTACTAAAAAAGAATATAAAACAAAATGTATTTCTGTCCTCAGATTCCCAGCCCTGTTCTCCAGAGATAACTACTGTTCACAATTCCTAAGATATCCTTCTAGAAATTTCCATACAAGCAGAATACATTTTATATAAACCCGAACACTGTACCTCTTCTAAAGAACAAATGAATGTGTATAGACATAGCTCTTTATCTTGCTTTTCTCCCTCAACAGTTCAGCTTGGATAGCTTTCTTTGGTAGCCCGTTCATATTCTCCTCCATTTCAGTGGCTACATTGTCTACCATCGTACTAGAATTTTTTTAGGTGGTTCCCTATTGATAGGTATCTGTGTTGATTCCAGAACTGGAAATAGATGATGGTGGTGGTGGTGGTGGTGATGCAAGGAGATTGTCCTGTTAGGAGCAGCAAAGAATAAGAAAAAGAGGCAAAGACCTGTAATATTGGCTACCACTTCTGTTCATTAAATCTCTTGAATTTTTTTTTTTTTTCCTATTGTAGTTCTTTGGAGAACTGTATGGAAACTCAGAAGGGCTAGGTTCTTTCCTCCTTGTCCTTCCTTCCTTGTGGTGGTCATGGTGGAAGAGGTTGTGGTATGTAAGTTTCTGAGGGAAAGGAATGTATTTACAAGTTCCTGGCTAAAGGACTGGAGGACTCCAGCAATGTTCTCTCCCACCGCTAGTGCAATCAGCACCATATTGTAACGGGAGTGTTATACCCAGTTAGCAAACATTTTTTAAAAGATTTTATTTATTTATTTATTAGAGAATGTGCAAGCAGGGGGAGGGGCATAGGGAGGGAGAGAATCTGAAGCAGACTCCCCTCTGAGTGCAGAGCCCAATGTGGGGCTCAGTCGAAAGACCTGGAGATCAAGACCTGAGCCAAAACCAAGAGTCGGGAGGCTCATCTGACTGAGCTACCCAGGCGCCCCCTGATTAGCAAACTTTTCTTATGAGAATGCATCTGTTCGGATGCTGAGAGGTCTCATTGTACAGAGCTTATCATTGCATTGATATTTCTCTAACAGTATTATTTGCAAACATTAGGTTGCCTACACAAGCACCATTTCTTTCTACTTCTCTCTGGCTGGCTAAGCCAGCTCCTGCAATAGAGGCTGGAAATGTCAGAGACTGCTTCCACAGACTGCCTTGCAACTAGTGCATGGACATATGACTCAGTCCTAACCAAAGGGACCTAAGGGGAAATCTGCTGGGGAGTTTCTAGGAAATGTTTTCCTCCCTAATAAAATATGAAAGAAAATCAGTATACTTGTCCGTCGCCAGAAATTGTCTACATGTGATTCTTAGAACCACAGTATCTCTTTTACCTATGTGAGGGAACAAGCAGATGTCCTAGGGGTAGTGGAAGGAAAAAAATGGAAAGAGCTTGGGTCTTTGATATCATATTTAAGCTGCCAAAATTAGCCCTTTCATCTGATCTTTTTAGTTTGTGAGCTCAGGAGGGCCCTTATTATTGAACTTCTTTTGTTCAGTTACTGAAATTATGATCCCTGATAGAGATTTCACCCACAGGAAATAATATCAAAGTACAAAACAACTCTATTATAAGACAGCTGAGTGGCTACTATGTTCAGAAGACATGGTGAGGCTCCAGGACTGCAAAAAAGGGGGGAAGAGAGTAAGTAATAATATAAGGCAGTAAAGGATTTATTGCTGCAGGAAGGAACTCAGAGCAGCAGGAGTTCTGAGTGAGCACTAAATTGGAGGTGATAAGAAGCAACTTTGTATGGAAAAGGTTAACGTGAGCGAGACGGAGGGAACTCCCACGGTTTTGGTAGGTAAACAGTTGGGGATGGCAGTCGAGGAGGCCTGAGGGTTTAGAACAACACAGGCTGTGGACTCAGACCTGAGTTGGAACTTTGACTCATCACTCTTGGGTTTGTGACCTTGTTAAAGTCCTTGACTTCCTTGATACTCATCATGATAGACTAAACATAATCTGTAGAATTAGAGACATTAGAGACAAAATATGTCAGATGCCTGTCCTGCCAAGAGGCAGGCACCAAGTAGATGGTAGAGGTGGGAGGGGTGCTGAGACCGTGTGTGGGGGGAGCTCGTGAGGAAAGGGGAGGTGCGCCGGTAGAAACAATGTGGGCATGTCTTTTTGATCTGGATGAAGTTCATCTGATCAGGCCAGTTGGTCGAGGTAACAGAGTACAAATACAAGAGACAGGTTTGGGTCAAGACACGGAGAGCCTTGATTTCCAGTGAAATGAATTTAGACCCATCCTGTAGACAGCCTGTGTGCCCCCATGGAGAGGGGCAGCCTGAGACTGTGAGATGCTTTAGGAGGTGGTCGCAGTGGTCCAGGGGTGCAGCATTAAAGACCGGAACCCAGCAGGTATCAAGTGTTGGAGAGAAGGGAGGGGTTAGGAGTTGGAGAGATTATCAAGAAAGAAAGAGAATTTAGTGGTGGGGGCAAGGAGGGAGGAACGAATTAGCAAGGAGTCCTGAAGACTGAATGCCTGTCAGTTGCTTAGTGTGAAATTCAGAGTAGACTTATAATACTTTCAGATAATCTTATCCCCAGGTTGGGACGAGAATACTTGGCAAGGTTTATTGAGTTTTTTTTTTAATAATAATTTTTTATTATGTTATGTTAGTCACCATACAGTACATCCCTAGTTTTTGATGTAATGTTCCATGATTCATTAATTGCGTATAACACCCAGTGCACCATGCAGTACGTGCCCTCCTTACTACCCATCACCAGCCTATCCCAATCCCCCACCCCCCTCCCCTCTGAAGCCCTCAGTTTGTTATTGAGATTTTTTTTTTTTTTTTTTAGATTTTTTATTTATTTATGTGACAGAGAGACAGCCAGCGAGAGAGGGAACACAGCAGGGGAGTGAGAGAGAGGAAGAAGCAGGCTCCCAGTGGAGGAGCCCGATGTGGGACTCGATCCCGGAACGCCGGGATCACGCCCTGAGCCGAAGGCAGACGCTTTTAACGACTGCGCTACCCAGGCGCCCCTGTTATTGAGATTTTTGATGAAGGATGTTATATAAGTGGAATAAGTGATGGTGCCCAAATCTGCTTGTTATTTAATTTTGCCTAATTATGTTTGTCACTTTCCCACTGTTTATATAAAGTTTTGTTCCTTTGAAAAGTGTGCCTGTTAATAAGATAAACATGCCCTTGCCTCTAATGAGATATGATTGAACACTTTGAGTCAGTCCTATAATATGAAGTGTATATTCACTGATTGTTGACCATGTTTATCCAGGATGAAAAGCATTTGAGCATTTTTTCTCAGACACAAGGATTGTGTGCGGTACTTACAGATTCATATTTACAATGCTTTATTAGTAGAACATCAGTCATAACAATATCTGAAGTAATGAATGACATCAGAAGCATCATCAAGTATAGAAATCAATGACATTTCAGTTCATCAAATTCAGGGTAATATCTTGGGCTGAATGAGGTTTCATAATGTTCTCAGTGAATCTTGAACAGATGGTTCTTTAACATTTTGAAATGCTGAATAAGGTAGGTGGACTCAGTTGAATTAATAAAGTACACCACATTGGAGTACTCTTACATCGTTAGCAGCCCCTGGAGTCTTAGTAAGGCCATCAGCTTTCCCAGTGTTAGGCAAAAAGAAAACCCCATCATTCATATGTCTTAGGGAACCAGCATGAGTAAAGCCTCTTTAGAAAGGCAGTCTTCTGACTGAGCATGAAGTAAGTTTTCCGACAGTAATTCGGCACATAGGCAGTTTTGTAGTAAGCTCAGAACAGGTGTCCTGAGAGTTCTTGCGGTCTCATTGGAAAGTTAGGGCTCTAGGCCAGGTACGGACCCAGGATTTGCGTCATTATAGTTGCCAGTGAAGAGAAAAAAAGCATCTGGCGTTGAAACTTTTCCAGATAGCTTTCTTTCCTTCACATGCCTCCCCCCCCCCTTTACTAATCTAATTTGGATTTTAAAATTTTTTCAGATGGAATTTGAGTCGTAATGGATCTGCAGTGTGGTTAGGTATATTGTGGTGCTTTCCTACAGTCAGAAGAACCTGGGATATTTTCAACTATGGCTTAGAGTGAGCAGAATATAATTTCGGCATACATTGAAGGATTTCACTTTTCAATCCAGAAATAAAAGACAAAAGGAAGCATAGCCTTCAGGGAAGTCATCTTTAGCTCCTGCCTTTTCTTTCATTTTATGTAAAAATTTTGTCCTTTGTAATCTGTGGAGCCTCTGATAAAAGCAGTAGGGCTGCAATCACTAGAATGTGTTTAGCCTCTCATGTCTCCAGAAGAGAGAGGAGTAGAGATGGGATAAATTATCTCACGTATTCGTGGGGCAAAATGCCTGATTTCTCATCATGGTATTGGTATTATTATTTTAGGTGAGAACTCAGCTGTCCTTAGCCTCAAATGATTTTTTTTTAAATAGTGGATTTGGTTATAGGATCTCCGCATCTCACACAGAGGCCCAGTTAGTGTTGGTATTGTGATGCAGTGTGAGCGTACAGGCATACACTGACCAAATCCTACAGATTAATGAATTCTTCTTATGTCACTGTGTACACAGCACTTGAACTGTATCCAAAATCCCTATGTACAGTATAACCACATTTCTGTTTTTAAAAGAATCTAAACAGTGTCTGTATTTAAGGGAGGATTTTATGGGTGGGTGATTTTTTTCTCCCTATGCTTTTTGATATCTCAAAATCTTTACTTGTCAATATTTTTAAAAGATTTTATTTATTTGAGAGATAAAGCACCTGTGGCGCTTACATATGGGGAGGGGCAGAGAGGGAGGGGAGAGGGACAAGCTGACTCTGCGCTGAGCACAGAGCCCAGTGGAGGCCTCAATCCCACAACCCTGAGATCAGGACCTGAGCCGAAACCAAGAGTCAAACGCTCAACCAGCGGAGCCACCCAGACACCCCTATTTCTTAATGTATTTATGATTTAAAAAAATCTCCACTGACTTTTAAAACCCTGGCTTCCTCTTGCCTGCGTGGTCAAGTGTCAAGTCTTGCGTGGCCTGTGGAGCCAGCTGTAGGCTGTCTGCATTCTGTCTCGTGCCTCTGCCTTTCGGAAATGCTTGCCCTGACCTCTTTTTTTTGCCCCAGCCCTCAACTGTACCCTCATTTAGAACAACACGTTCAATCCTTCTAAATTCCGGACACCTCAGGAAACCGTTAGTTTCTCAAATATTCTACTTTTTGCCTCTGTGGTCACATTGTGCTCTTTGCTCGGTTCTTTTGGCTGATTTTTGAGTCGCCTCTTCTGTGTCCAAATCAAGTATCATCTTCTTAGAAGCTGTTTCACTGAAGGCTTCTGGTTACTTATCTCTGCCTCTTTATTCCTTATGGTACCTATGGCATTCTTCCGCAGTTGTGTGGGTCTGTATGTCTCGTGTCCAAGCAGGAGCTCCGGGAGCAGAGTTTGTCACATTCACCTTTCTGACGCTGGTACTTTCAGCATACCGCCTGGCTCACAGAAGATATCCGAAAAAACGTTTTTTGAGTGGAAAATACGTATATTGGGGGTTTGGTTTGGAACCTGAATGAATCAATTCCATTAACTATTAGTTCCATTAACCTAAATTAGTCAATTCCATTAACTATCATAAGAATATTTGGTCTAAATCAATTCCATTAGCTATCATAAAAACATTTGGCTTAACTCTAATTGTACTTTGTGTGCTTTTAGTTAAATCTGAGAAACATTGGCTTTCTAAATAACTATTATGTAATGAACCAGGGCATTCACAATCTGCATCAAAAATGGTGTTTTGGATGTTGCTGCATTTTGCAGAATTTAGGATTAAATATCTTTGCATCTAAATCTGATGTTTAATTATGCCCCAAATATTAGTGCTTTGCTAGTATGCCATACAGATTTCCGGGCTTTCTCTGTGTTTTGAGCATTTGCATTTTAGTTGTTACTTTTTTGAGGGGTAACTTGCCGTAAAGTGCATACATCTGAAATGTACACTTGGACAATTTTTACCTGTGTGTGCACTGCGTAGCTACCACCTGCATCAGCATTGTTGGCACCTCAGCTCTCCCTTGTGCCACCTTCTGGCAAATCCTTCTCCCTACCCCTGCTTCCCAGCAAGGGTGACCTACCACAGTTCCAACCTCCAGATCAGGAAAATCCTATAGCCTGTACGTTTTTGTGTGTGATTTCTTTCATTAAGTGTGACAGATTCATCTGTGCTGTGTTAATAGCTATTCATTCTTCTTTTTTTAAAGATTGATTTATTTATTTTAGAGAGCAGGCGTGGACAAAGGGAGAGGGAGAGAGGGAATCCCAGGCAGACTCCCTGTCGAGCAGGGCTTGATACCACAATCCCGAGATTGTGACCTGAGCTGAAATCAAGAGTCAGACGCTCAACTGACTGAGCCACCCAGGTGCCCTAGCTGTTCATTCTTGTTAGTTGCTGCATATGCTTTTTGCTTCATATTCATTTTGGTGAGTAAGATTCATTATAAGGAAGAGTACATATTCAATGTGTATTACCTGGTATGTGCTGGGGGCTTCCAGCTTCCCAGACCTAGTAATGGTAGAATGGGCCTTAGAGGTTGCCGAGGTCAGCCACCTTGTTTTCTCAAATGAGGGACCTAAGACTGAAGAGTTCACTAGACCCCCAGGTCCCCGACTCACCTAGTTCAGGTTTCTTCCTAGGGTCAGGAAGAAACTATGACTACGTTCTGTCACAGTTCAAACCTGGTTGTATGGATGACCCTAGTCAACAGGGAGGCATTCTTGGGAATTTAGAAATCCATCATCAGCAAGACTTAAACATGTTGGCCCTTAAATGGTAAGGATGTCAATTATCTAAAGATTTCCATAACACTTCCCTGTTGGTATCAATTACATGAGGTCTTACTCTGTTCATGGAATTTATTCTTTTACAAGAACCAGTTCTTGAGAAGAAAGGGGGAAAGTTTTAATCCATGCATATGCTTATTATGACTTTTGCAGTTTCAGTGCACTGTCTTGATTTTTTGTTGTTCGCAGGTGTAGTCGTTTTAAAGCCTTGATGAAAACCACAAAGCTTTTCTCTAGGATGAGAAGTCTTAGGGTAGTGATGAGCACTGGGTATTGTACGCAACTAATGAATCATTGAACACTACATCAGAAACTAATGATGTGTACTATATGTTGGCTAATTGAATTTAAATTAAAAAAAAGAAGAAGTCTTAGGGTAAACTCTGAGTTCACAGTTTTACTTTGCAAGTAGAAAACTGTTCCTTGATCAGATAGCTTACTGCTAAGGAAGTAATGATTCGCAGAAAGTTTCATAGAAAGAATGTTGTGGGAGAGATTAGTGGACTCAGCAACGCAAAGTTTATTGACCCCACTGGCCAGTAAATAGCCGTAGAACATTCTTCAGTATGTTAGAGCCTCTTTAAATAAAATTATCAAACACGAAACATGTGGCTTGTCTTTTTCCGAATTATAAAGCACTGTTTTTCAAACAGGATTGAATCCCATTTATTGGTCATGGAATGAATTTAATGCATAATAGCTATCATATTTTTATATGGAAAAGTAGAAGGAAGAGTACAGCAGATACTCATCTACCTTATCCAGATTCAGTAATTAAATTTTTCATACTTACATTATGTAGTGTGTATGTAATCTGTTTCAAAATAAGTCACTGCAGACATCAGGGTACTTTGTTTCTGACGTGTATACAAAAATAAGGAGTTTTTCCACACAATAAAATTAACATACCCTAACAAAATTAATTATAATTTACTCATATGCTGTGGTCCAAAAAATGAGCTAACTTTATTTTAAAATATATGCTTGTGGTTGGGTTGCATGTAGTAAAGATAAGTATTATTTCATAAAACTTGTTTCGGTTACATACGTGTGTGTATAGATGTACACATCTATGTATGTATGTATTGATAAATACGTATCTCTTACTGTGGGTCTCCTTCAGAATTTGGAACTAGGGCTTTATAGCAGTAATATAGCAGTATAGAGAAGGTGGTTACGTAAATAAATATTTGCTGCGCAGTGATATGGCTAGTTCTGGTCTGAGTGTCATATGGCATCTGAAAGAGTGAGTGCTTTCAGTAACCTAAAAATCCAGCAAGGAAGATAAAACAAGAAGGGTCCCTCTCAACAGTCTTAATAAGAACCGGAATGGATCGGAAGGGAGAGGAAGTAACATGGGCAGGAGTTCATGGAAGAAATCTCGGAGGGATGGTAGGATTTGGATCGGACAGAGGTCTCGGAAAGGGTATGCCCAGAAGGGAATGACGTAAGTACTGAGGTGGAACGGAGGTGCAGAAGTGTGTTCGGTGCACTGTGGTGCTGAGGTCCGTCAGGGAAGTGGTGGAAGGACGGAGAAAGACCTAGGGTAGTTGGAATAGGAAATGTTACTCAGGGATTAAGTACCAGCAGGAGGAAAAACCCAGTTCCTTTATTAAAGGAAGAGCCATTGTACAGCTTGTCCAGTGTTCTTGTGTGAAGCAAGCGGAAGTGGAGAAGGTGAGCATAATGACTCTCCATGGCCGCGTTGAAGAAGTAAAACATCACCGTGAAACCTGTTTAAACTCTTGCCCTTTGTCTGGATGAGGTAGTAAGTGGGGGTGTGGATTCAGGTAGGCGGATCTGGGGATAGCAGGGAAGGGTCGATCTAGGGAGAAATTATCGGACACAGAAGAGGATTTGTGACATCTTGAGTCAGGGGTGGAGAGAGAACCTGGGTAAAATGAGAACATGATGCCATTGAGAGAGAAGCTCATGGAATTCACTCTAACCCGGTTTGAGAAAACCCCACATATCCGTAAAAACAAGCTTGCTTGACCCAACGCTCTCAAGAATTAGTTTAGGAGGCTTGTTACAGGAAGTAGCAAGTTACAATCATTAGATTTTCTAATACAGTTTTTCCTTGTTTTGCTTAAAGGTGTGGGGAGATGTCAGACATCTCTCTTTAGGGCCTTAATTTAGAGTCCTCGTTTTACCAAAGTAGCAACATAGAAGACCTTGATCCCTATTTAACAACTTCAGGACCAGATACTGAGATTTTAAGTTTCAGTCATTTGAGGTCTTGTACCTTTTCAAAAGTTGGATTTAGTCGCTCAGGTAGTAGGTATTCTGCTTTTGGGTAAATGGGAATCTTTTGAGAAAATTCTCTTGACTGTTCAGTTCCGGTTCATTGAAACTTGATTCTGAAGGGGCATCCCGTGTGGGTTGAGACCCTGCTTGTCTTTTCTCCTCCTGTGTCTCCCCTGCAGGATGCACGTGCACACACAAGCAGAGTCCGTGGAGCGGGGCGGTGAGGGAATTGTCACCTTCCACTGGAAGAGCTTAATCGTGGTGACAGCAGCAGTGTGGCTCTTGGCTTTGGACTTTTCTGAAGTTCCTGCTTGCTTGGGGTGCATTGTGTTGGATAAACGGTAGCCTGCACTTAGAGCACCTAATTCTGCACAAGGCCCTGTTCTAAGCACTTCACAATTATTCATTCATTTAATCTTCACGATTGCCCTTTGAAGTAGGTACTGCTGTCTCTGCTTTACAGATTGAGGAAACTGAGGCATAGAATAAGCAACTTCCTTTGATGATACATTTAATGTGGCAGAGCTGGGATTTGAACCTGTGCGGTCTGGCTCTGAATCTGCTTTTAACTACTAACGTATGCTACCACTGTGATATAATTAGCCTCTGTTCAGGACCCATGGCTTTGGAATTGGGGCTTTCCCGTGCGTCTCAGCTGGCTGGTTGCTTGCAAGTGTTTTGAGTAGGCCCTGGAAGGTTGTGCCCTCTGGAAATATTGTCAACCCAGATATAGGCCTGGGAGGTAAGAAAGGTCATGGGATAGTGTTTGTCTTAAAAATCACAATCCACAATTCAATTTATTTCTTTGTAGTTTACTTTTTTCCAGGTTATAAAACAATGTGTTCCTAGAGGACTATCCTCTATCCAAAATACAAATCTTCAGTGCTTTTAAACTGCTGTGGCTCTGGGAGAAGGAAGCCTCCTCTTCCCTTCATCTTGGTAGCAGAGCCTCTAATGATTATATACCTACCAGGGCTATAGCCAGAAGTGGGACTTGATGTGCAAACTGGCGTTGAGAATCATCATTATTGGTTCAAACAGAAGCAGCCTACATATTTTATTCAAGATATCTCGGGGGTTAAGCTAGTTTCTTCTCTAACTTTGTGCCTAGTAAAGGGTCTGGCGTACCGCAGCAGGCTCTCGGTGAAAGGCCTTGGAGCCGGCTGGAGTCACAGCCCTGTGGCTCACTGGCTTTATGACTTCAGACAAGCCACTTGCTTTTTCCATCTGTAAAGTAGGAGTAATTATTCTAATCTCCTGTTCTTGAAAGGAAAACTAAATAATGTATGTGAAACGTGTAGAAAATTATATGATGCTTAAGTCTTTAACTGGTAGCTTCTCTTTTTAAAATTAATTTGTACTGTTTTGCCAAGATCCTGTCCTCTCTCGGACCATTCTTCTTGAGGCCTGCTTTTGTCCTTTAAAAGAAATCATTGCCTTCTTGGACTTTGGAGGATAAAAGGACTCCTTTATTTTTGTGTTCACTTTCCATTATGATTTCCTAAGGGACAGAGAAATACACTTGTTACTATTGCTGCTGCAGTAGATGTATTATTTTTTTAAGTTTTTCATTTAATGCAGTACCAGACTGCACGCATCCTTACGCCATCACAGATAATGGAGTGGTATCTTAGAGGGAGCAGGCATGCGGATTCTCAGCGACAGTTATGATGGTGACCGCAGGGAAGATGTCACTTAGGGAGGAAGGGAATAGTACACCTGCGTATTCTGTATATTGTGGATCTTAATAATTGTCATTTGTTAATTGGTCACCTGTATTCTGTTTGGAGCAACAGAAAGCCATGCAACACATCAATTTTTGAATACTTGATCTCTTGCACAAATCATGAGCCATTAACTGACTGTGGTCCAGTCTGTCTTGGAAGATAATCCTGGATAACCTCAGCTGCAGGTTCTCCTTGATCTCATAGCTAACAGCTGAGAGATTGTGAACATGCGGGACAACTGGCTGCCCCAGTTGGCTGTTTGTCTACCATTGATTGAGCAACAGAGACTAAGGTCCTATTGAGGAAGGAATGTGGGGTAGGACACAGGTGGCTTATTGGACATTGCGTCCCTTTGAGGCTGCAATATAGTGGGGTGCCATATGTTCTACAGATATTTAGATACTGAGCAGAATAAGCACTGTTAAAGGGGTAAATGCAAATTTTGTTGAGAGCAAAAAGGAAGCAGTCAGTTCTAGCTGAGCATTGGGGTGGGGGTAGCTTTGTGGAAGAGGCGGTATTTGAACTGGTCCTTGAAAGGTAAATTGGGGTGGAGGCCTGCAAGGCCACGCTAGGGGTGAGGAACACACTGAAATGGAAAAGTGCATGAGGCATTCAGGGGCTTATCGGAGTAATGGAATAAGATAAAGGCTAACAGCTTGGACTTTGGTACAAGTCCTGGTTATTTGATGCCTCCCCATTCCAAATCTATAAAGCACAGTTATTGACACCTACTTCGTGGAGCTGTGGGGATTAAATGAGGGTATATAAAACTCCAACCTAACTCTGGTGCCTTGTGCATAGATGTGCTCAAAATATCATTATGGACGAGTCTCCTGGAATATGGCTAAGATAGGGCCCTGATCAAGAGAGTTCTAAATTCTTTGCTAAGGATTTCACTCTTTAGGGGATTTTTTTTTATTACCTTTTCCTTCCTTCCTTCCCTACCACCCTCCCTCCCTCCCTTCCTTCCTTCCTTGGGGCTTGAACTCATGATTCCGAGATCAAGAGTCACATGCTCTACTGACTGAGTCAAGCACCCCTAGTCTAGGGAATTTTAAATGTTTTCATAAGGAACAGGACATGATCTGGTTTATCTTTTAAAAACATAGTTTAGGGGCGCCTGGGTGGCACAGCGGTTAAGCGTCTGCCTTCGGCTCAGGGCGTGATCCCGGCGTTCTGGGATCGAGCCCCACATCAGGCTCTTCCGCTATGAGCCTGCTTCTTCCTCTCCCACTCCCCCTGCTTGTGTTCCCTATCTCGCTGGCTGTCTCTATCTCTGTCGAATAAATAAATAAAATCTTTAAAAAAAAAAAACATAGTTTAATTTGGCCCAAGGCGATCAGAGTTTTTATATTGCTTGGCCTCATTTGAAGCCTAACACAACTTCCATACAAAAAACAAATACTAGAATGTTGATTGAATGTGCTTTTCGTGGACATTAAAGTTTTTTTCCTTGAATATGATGCTATTTATGATTTTGGTAGAATGAAAGGGAGATTTTTATTTCTAATTGCCATTTGGTGATAATACTCCTGGCTTACGTTAGAAAAAAATAAAATTGCATAAAGGAAATAAGTTCCATATTGCAAAAGGGAAAGAAACTAATAAGGATCAGCTTTTTTCTACTTCAAAATTAAGTGTATTATTTCTAAGCCCTATCTGATGGTTAGCTGTGTTCTGATCTATTTATAACAAAATTCTATACTACAGATTATCCAGTACATAGGCAATTTTTTTTATAGTACCCCAAACAAATTAAACCCTGTCCTGCAGAGAATAACTTAATGATGAGGTTTAGGTTTGCTTTGGGGATGTACTTTGGGGTCCGAGTATCAAGTTCTATTTCCTGGCCCAGTCTTATTAAGCAACTTTTCGAAGGACACAAGCCAAGCTGTGACCTTTAGTGTGGCTTTTTGTGGGTGCCCTGGCAATGGGGGACAGAAGAGGTTGTGCCAGTTTTATGACCACATTCCCCCTTGTACATATGGGAGTGCGAGTAGAGCATTCACCTCCAAGCAGGATGACATACCTCGCATCTGTAGATTAAGGTCCACCTCCCTCTTTCTCCTAAGGGGTTATGATAAGGCACATGAGAAACAGAGTAGCAATAATATCCAAAAATAAAAAAAAATTTTTTTTTAAAGTAGGGTAAGGCTAATGTGACAGTTACTCATTTGGTTCTGAACTTCCTAGCACCCAAGGCACAAAGGGAAATAAGATGATTGTTCTCTGATAGACACCCCTATTGTGTTGACTATTATATTCACTTTATGTATTTATCTAAGAAGCTGTACGTTAGTAGACAAATTACTTTCCCTTGTAGGGACAATTACTTTTCCTGGGGAAGGTACCTCTAATGAACAGAATATGGATTGAAATGAAAGTCACTTGGGTTCATAGCTGCTGTTTTTAAAACAGGCATTAGGCCAAGTGAGAGATTTGCAAGGATTCTCCCAGTGCTGAGAGTCTAACTTCTGTTGCAGGTCAGTCCCACTCATGTGAAGTTAGTCGTTGTCGTTGTCAGGTGTGTCTGAGAGGGAGCTAAGAAGTCCTCCAAGACCTTGTTTGGACAGGAGATGCTGAAAGACTGCAAGACAGTGCTGGCTTCAGGGTTATCGTTCAGAAACTTCAATTAAGCGCACGTTCTTCCCAAGAACCCCCACCCTCTGCCTCTTGGGGGTGAGGGAGGTAGTGAGTAAATGCCCTTCTTCCTGCTCACTGGCTAAGGGCTTGCAGACCCATTTTTCCTCCTCCTTCAGAGCTGCCCCTCCTACCTCGGTTCCTGGGGGGTTCTCCTGGAGTGTTGTCTGGTATTTCCACCTCTCCCCCCTCCCCCAGCCCTCAAGACGAGCGCTCAGTCCTCTTTCCGGACAGGTTTTAGGGACACATGCTGCCAGAAACTGGTGGTGAGTAACTCCCCTGGTGGCAGGGATTCCAGCCCGCCCCCCCGGAAGTGCTCAGTTCAGTGCCCTGGGGTTCTCACACCCCTCAGTTCTAAGTGAAGGAAGTAAAAGCCACAGTGATGTTTATTCTGCATTTAGTCCTAAAATTGGGGTTTCCTGCTTCCCCTTCTTTAGAACACACCATCCCACATCTCCCCACCAGAAGGAACTGGGAGCCCTTCCTTCTAGAAGGCTGTGTTCTTACTGCCCAGCCTGAGAGGTGAGGGGCAGGTGATAGGGGCTTGCTTCCCTTTCCCAAACTTGCCTGTCTTTGAGGTACAGGTGATGCCCAGAGACTCCTTTCTCCTTGAAAGAGCCCCCTTTTGGTGTCGCTTCACATGCCTGTATGGTCCCTGCCCCAAGGGACCGTAGCTGTCCCTCACCTACAGTTGGTGTTTGGCGTATGTTTTCGATTTTCATTACCCTAGGCTTCCTCATCTGGCCTTTCCCCCCTTTCATTTAATTCTTCAGTGGGTTATACAGCATCCAGGAAGTCTTTACCGGGTCAGACTCATTTTGTAAGGGATGAGTTTGTATTAATCAAAAGTGTGAGTTAGAAGCTATTTTGAAGACATCTACATTTTCTAGTGCATGTGACTCCAAGTAGGTTACCACGGCTGCCTGGTAGAGGCTTAATGAGAAGATAATTATTTCTAATTACAGTATCGAGTGTTTGTAAGTGCTTGAAGATGCTTGAAGAATTTGTTTTTGAGAGCCTTAAACACTTGGTCTAATCGCCTTTCGTCTGTTAATTTGCAGTGTCTGGATAAAGGATTGGGCCAGCAAAGGGTCGTGTACTCCAGCCCCTGTTCCTTATGATCCTTAATCCCAGAGTAATGAGGTGAACGTCACCTGCAGGCCAGAACTAGAACTTCTGATGCTGTTTCTTTTGTCAGTGATGCTAAGAGAGGAAGAGGCAGGAAACAATAAAACCTTCATGGTTAAACTAGTGACTCAGTTCCTGTCCTGAACATCGTGAACTTTGGAAAAGTTCAGTCCTTTTTCTGGGAAGATTTTTCTGACACACACACTTTAAAGAAGTTCACGGTGTACTCTTGTCAGACCCCAACTACAGAAGGAAGTATTCTTTGTCTAAACTAATTAGAACAAACATTTTATGAAGACACTTTACCAATAAAATATCCTTTTGGGCACTCTATGGAGAGCTCTAAGATCTTTCATTTCTAGCGGGTAGTGGGAGGGAAAGTGGCGTTCTTCTATACCAGAGGTACCGAATATTCTGCATAGGTGTCCACATGTGTGTGTTCGTTGTGTCATGATAAGGAAGCTTAGCACAGCTTACGTACTTCTCCAGTGCAGGTTAGCTCCTTTAGCAAGAAAACGAGGTCTTGGGTGCTTAGGGTCTAGGGATTTGCTTGGCTTCCCAGGGTTCCATGTTTACTGAATGGCGTGATATTTTGCAAGCGCGTGTCTGATCACCACAGAGCAGCAGGAGGGAAGATGGCTTAGTGGTGTCGTTTGTATTACTAGCCGCAAAGTGATACGAAGCTCACGTTTTTTGGTAGAACATAAAAAAGGTATCTCCTAAAGGGCCGTGCTGGGCAGCACCTTGTTCTCTCTGCATGATCACCCAGCCTACGGAAGGGTGGTCTTCCCTTTTCTCCAGGCAGATTCATGGCTTTTCTACTGAGCACCTTTCCCCATGTGCATCCAGAACTGAACCCCTCAGTTGTTAGGCCCTTAGACGGGCTTGCCTCTTCCCCGTGGGTCTCTTATCTCACTTCTCTGGTTTTTACCTTCTCTCATTCTGTCTTGTCTTAGTGACTGTAAATGCTTGCCCATGATTACAGCATGGACAAAGGAGAATGGGTGGACAGGCCGTATCCAACCTGAGATTGGTGTGGTGGCAGCCAGCAGCCCCAGGGCTGTGGTGCGGGTAGGCAGTGGGTGATGATTTCAAGTTTAGCCTGTGGGAGGGCGAGTGTGCTGACAGAGCCGTCTAAACCAAATGCAGAGTGTTCGTGCAAGTCTGGGTGCCCGTGGAAGGGACACTGTGGAATGGGTTCTTACACAGTTGGTGGCTGAACTTAGGTCTTACAACGTCTTGCATGTTTCATGTATCAGAGTTAAGCCCCAACTAAGCTATTTATTATCTATGGAGGACCTCAAGAAACATATATATTCTTTTTTTTTAAATATTTAATTTGTTTATTGACAGAGACAGAGAGAGTGAGCACAAGTAGACAGGGGTAGACAGAGGGAGAAGCAGGCTCCCCACTGAGCAGGACCCTGGGGTCATGGCAGACGGTTAACCCACTGAGCCACCTAGGCGCCCCACATATATATTCTTTATAAGCCTTGCTTTTCTCATCAGATAGGGTTAGCGTGCAGAATATGTGAATACTAAAAAAAAATATGTAGCACAATGCGTGACTCATCACACAAGTAGTCATTGTTAGGGAGGCAGGCTCCGGAGACAGACCGCCTGGGTTTCAGTCTTCACTCTGTCATTTACTGGTCGTGTGCCCCGAGGCAACTTAACTTCTCTGGGCCTAGTTTTCTCATTTGTAAAATAGTAATAATAGTAGAACCCATCTCAGATTTTTTAATAAGTGAGATGCGACACATGTCTCTACCATGACATTTTTCCTCCTGGGCATGTGGTAGGATTTTACTTCCCTGTCCTGTACTTCCCTTGAGATTAGCTAAGCCCACTGCAGTGAACAGGGGAAACCACAGGTGTCTCTTCTGGTGGAAGTCTTGAGGCCCCAGCGAGTGATTCAGCAAGTCCCCTGCCGTGGCCCCAGCAATATCACAGAAGGTTGTCCTAGAGGCTCCCTCACGGCCCGGCCCCCCAGCTGAGTACCATCTGTCTTGTTAGCATGAGCAAAAAATGAACCTTTTCTTTTTTTTCGTCTTTTTCTTTAAACCACTGAGATTTTGGCATTATTGCCACAGCAAAGCCTAGCACATTCTGAGTGGCAAGCCGTAGGAACAGCCTTGCCTCTGGACTTGAAGTTAGATTCTAGCCAAAATGAGTGAGAGTACAGAATGTCAGCTATGTTGGCTCGGACACCTGGCCACAAGGACTTGGGAGCGCCTTTGGATACTTGCAGCTCCTTTGTGGGCCTCTGAAAGCACCCTCGTGGGTGCTGGGAAATACTGTTGCCCGGGGAAATGACAGGAGTTTGAAGGACCTGACTCTTTCCTTGTACGACTGAGCTTGAGCAGCTTTCCTTGATGCCGAAGGTTCATTGTACCCGGCCTCGGCTGTTCTCCCTCCCTAATTCTGATCTCTCCATGCCTCTGCATATTCGGGCCCCTCTGTGACCCCCAGAGCCTCAGCCTGTGCCCTCTAGGCATCCAGCCCAGTTCTTCGCTTTCCCTTTCCCAGTTCTCGTGGGTGGGGTTTTGGGTGGTGTGCCTCTGCCTGGGCTGTCCTTCCCTTTTGTTCATTTTCCTCTGGAGCTTTTAGGGGTTAAATGTGAAACGTCATGGAGAGAGCCCTCTCAGGAAGCCTGCACAGTGTGTCCGAGCAGCGCTGTCATTGATTGAGCTGGGCCTGGCTTCCCGGTGAGCAAGGTGAGCTCACTTACGCTGTGTTGGAAGCTTGGATTGTTGCAGAGATGACTCAGAGTCCGTTTTTGATGTTAGTCCAGGGCCTAGGCTTTTCTGTAGCCTTTGTTCCAGAACACTGAGGTGACAGGGGAAATGATTTTGCTGCCGGAAGGAAAACATTATTAGGAATGGCTTTTCACTAAGATGCTGGTGGTCTGCCTTTCACATAAACCAAGAATAACCAAGTAATTCCAAGAGTACTGAAAGGGGCTAGCAGTCATTTTTAAAAATAGCATCTCTTCTGCCAAAATGGTAAAATTCCTGTTCATTAATTTTTTGAGTTGGAAAATACGGAAACGCAATAAAAAGAATGACTCCTCTTAACCCCACCGTGCAAAAGATAACCATTGTTTGGAGCTTGTTTTCCTTTCCATTTTTACATACAGGTACATCTTTAAATGAAATTGGAATGACAACAATAGCAAACCTTTTTTGAAACCATTCTCTGTGCCAGGAACTCTTTAAGTACTTTATGTGCATGATCTCATGTATCCCTCACAACTCTTTGAAGAAGGGTTATCTCCACTTGACAGAAGAGGAAACTGAGCCACAGAAAGGCGAGGTCGTTTTTCCAAAGTCACACAGCTTGGAAGAGTGGCATCAAGACTGAAACCAAAAGTACTCTTCTCTCCAGAGCCCAGGGTCTTGACTATTTCATGATAATGTCTCACAGTAAAGATAGCTTGGATTAAATTTTATGGAATTTTGTGATGGTAGCTCTGAGTGGTCTGGCTTGATCTCTTTATAGATGAGGAAGTTGAAGCCTACAGAAGTGACTTGACTTAGCTAAGAACACAGAACCAATTGATGTCGGTGCCCAAACTGGAACATGCGTCTCCTAATCCACACGGTTCGCGTGCACATTCACTCCGGGTCAGCTGGGAACCTTTGTCCTCCCTGGGTCTCATCCTGAAACGGCTGTGGTGCGCAGGTGCCCGCAGGGCCGGCTCCAGATTGAGTGGAGGACGGAGGACGCCCACAGCTTTCTCCCCAGCGCATAGACGACATTTCACTTTGAGTTTCGGGAATGTAGGGACATCTAGTAGTGATGTGTACAGCTGGCTCTTAATTACCCTGCAGAGCTAGGGCTATAAAAGGCTATAAAAAGGTGCGGCCCAACAATAGTTTCAACCTTCTACCCTCATCAAACATTTTTAACTGAGATTTGCTGACAAGCAGTACGATTGATTGATTTGAGCTTTGAATGCTGTTGCTCTCCCCAACCTGGACTCTCGAGGACATGCCAAGCATTGTTATAAGTTTAAAGTGAGCCAAAAGTCAGGCGGCTCTCTGCGCAAACATTCCTGAGTTTCGAGGCTGTCCTGGCCCAGCCGTCTCTAAGGGACGAGGCCATTGCACTGTGATGCCAGAGCTGGATGGCCCACTGCGGTGGGGTTGAGCATTAAAGGAGGAACAGGTGGTGACTTACGGCTGCGTTGGGAAGGTAAGGTGTAAAAACCTGTGCATCTTCCAGCATGGTGGACTTCTCAGTACCAAGCAGGTTTGGGTGGTTTTTCTTAAAATAACTTAATCTGATCTTTGAGCTCCAGAGGGTAAAAACAAGGTCTTAGGAGTCTCACAGACAACGTGCAGCAAAAAAGGCAAGAAGAGTGAGTGATAATTAGTCAAAACTAAGGCGTGCTCTTAGGGGTGAGGCTCGTGGTTACCCCTGGAGATGGGGGTGATGTACTTAAGATTGAAAGGGGCATGGCGAGCTTCTGTTTTGTTTTATTGGGTTGTTTTTTGGTTTGTTTGATTTTTAGAGAGGGAGGGAGGGCGAGGGGCTGAGGGAGAAGGAGAGAGAGAAACTTAAGCAGGCTCCATGCCCAGCACAGAGCCTGACTCGGCTGTAACCCTGAGATCACAACCTGAGCTGAAATCAAGAGTTGGAGGCTTGACTGACTGAGCCACCCAGGTGCCCCTTTGTTTTTGTTTGTTTGTTTGTTTGTTTGTTTTCCTGGGTCCTGGTTATACAGTATATCCAGTTTGTGAAAGTTCATGGAGTTTTATTCTTATTAAATGTGCTCCTTTCTGTGTGTAAATCAGACTTCAGTTAAAGTTTAAAAGTCCTTATTTGTATTTGTGTTATCTTGTTGCACACTGATCCTCAGAAAAATCTCCATTTAGTTGAACCAGTTTGAAATTATATAGAAGTTATTACCCAGCTATTGAGAAAACAGCTCTGCCTGAAATTATCAGGTCCATATGGGCAGAACGTCCAAGGTCATTTTGTTGATTCTATTAAAATGTATCTTAAGTGATTTCAGTGACTCTCCTAGAATAAAGAATGATGTCATTTGAGTTCAACAAACATTGACAGCCTCCTGTGAATAGGGACGGAGTTAACACTACAGACTGGGTATAAGTGTGACACGTCTGTCCCCTGAAGGAGCCTGTACTCCATGGGGGATAAAATCCATGGATGAGGGATACAAGGACACGTCAGGTGGTGCCACAGAAGCAACAGGGAGGATCACAGAAAGAACAGGCAGCTTGCTGGTGGACTAGGAACGGCTTCATGGCATAAGTGGGATTTTAAGTGGATCTTCAAGAATATGTGAGATTTTGATAATCAGAAGGGGATGAGCGCTAGGCATCCTTCATATGAGAAAATCCCTAGAAAATTCACATATGTTCCGGGAACTTTGGGTTGTATGGTTCACTTAAGATCAATGGCATCCATTAGGTGCAAGGTGAAGCCTGAAAGGTAAGCTAGACCTTATAGTGGCTGGGTTGTATTATTAATTTGGGAGGCTTTGGGGAACCAAAGGAAGTTTCTGAGAAGTAGAATAGCATAATCAGTGAACATCTCCAATGAAATCACATTGTTGCCTCATAATTGTACAGTTACCACAGATTACCCAGTCTGCCCTGAATAAACATTTTCTAGATTTAGTGCATTCTGTGTTACTGTAATTTGAACCCATTCCTGTTTGGGTTCATTAGTGAGCCATAGGTACATAGTTTCCTTGAGCTCCCTGTGGTCTTCTCTCTAGGACTTCTTTATTCCCTACACCCATCCTTCTATCTTGACCAGGTGACATCACAATATTTTTATCCTTCTTTCTAGTCTTACAATGATTTGGTATTTATTCCCTTCCAGCCTTTCCCATGTGATCCTCTTCTGCCAGATAAAAACACCCAGTGTTTCTTATTCAGAGCAAAATTGTGTGTTGGAAGAGAGGGGCCAGGAAATAATGTTAACAAACTTTTGTGAGTTGTGTAGGAGGACTGACTCACCAACCTGGGATTGTGTCCCACTATGCCATTGGGCTCCTTTCTCTGGGGAAAAGCACTGGGTAGGGTTTCTCGTGGGACAAAGTGATAATACTTCATTGTTGGAAACGAATGCATTCGAGTCTGGGTCACTTGGGCGGGGGTGGAGGGGTGGGGAAGTGTGTTAATATCTTATTAGTATTTTGCTATTTCTGCCTATTCTCCTCTAAAACACAAGATAACTTGTGCCGAACGTTGTCTACCGTTTGGTCTCCATTGAGACTCTGTGTCAAGACATTTTAATCAAAGGGTAGTTAACTTGATAAGTAAGTTGCATTTGTTGAGATGTTACAAAACTTTGTTTAGAGATTGCAATCAGACCCTGCAAAGGCTTGTCTTTAGTCCTCTGGGGACACCTTGGTTGGGTGTCTTGATGTAGAAAGAGAACCCAGTTAGGGTGACATAGGTTCAGGTCCTGCCTCATGCTGTCTCAGTTTGTACATTCATGGGTTTAACATAGTCTTTACCAGGCATGGTAGTGAGGATTGAACAAGGTGACACATACAAATATCCGTAGTACCTGGCACCCAGACTCCCTTTGCCTTTCCTGTTTAGAGCACAGACTAGTCACCCTCCTCTTCATGGTGCTCAGTGATACCTCCCACTTCTTCCCCAGGTGGCCCTTGAGGGAGAAAGCCTTTTCACTTGGTATTACCACTTGTTCTTGTTTTCTAAATCACTTAGGTCGTGATTTGGGGTTGTTTCCACATCTAAATACAGTTGTATTAGTAAGATTAATCTTATCCTATCACATCTGTTTAATGATTCCATTAAGAAAATAATTTCTTGTGTGGATGAATGTACCTGCTGGAACTTTTTCTTCTTCTGTTACATGATTGGGTTCTGAATTGGATGCATTTCCCACAGTGCTGAAATTCACAGTGAATGGGGCGTGGCAGACACCCCAGTTACCTGGGCATTTTGGGAAAGTGGGTAACCTTTTGCGATTATGCATTTTCTACCCTGGCAACTGGCAGTTGTCATCTAATCAGACAAAACACTGGACACCCTGGGAGACCAGCATCTCGCAGTTAGTTAGTGTACATGGATGTAGGATGGAGTTGGACTGTCTTCTGTTCAACTGGAGAGCATAGTTTTTATCTTAAGAATACTTGTAGTTTAAAGATTTATTTATTTGAGAGAGAGAGCGTGTGCGTCTACAAGTGGGGAAAGGGAGAGAGAAACTCAAGCAGACTCCCTGCTCATCATGGAGCCTGGCACGGGGCTCAATCTCACCACCCTGAGATCATGACCCGAGCTGAAACCGAGTCTGACATTCAACCGACTGAACCACTCAGGTGCCCCTGAATACTTGCAGTTTAAAAATCTGAGACCTGAGATATGTCTGTTGTGTGTACACAGATTCTGTCATAAAAACTATGCCTTAGACTTCAGATCTTAAAGTGCTTCTTCCCTGTGTCGTGCAGGTAGAACGTCATGACATGAATACCTTAAGCCTGCCCCTGAACATTCGCCGAGGGGGGTCGGACACCAACCTCAACTTTGATGTACCAGATGGCATCCTGGACTTCCACAAGGTCAAACTCAGTGCAGACAGCCTGAAACAAAAAATTCTGAAGGTGACAGAGCAGATAAAAATTGAGCAGACGTCACGCGATGGGAACGTTGCAGAGTATCTGAAACTGGTCAGCAGCGCGGACAAGCAGCAGGCCGGCCGCATCAAACAGGTCTTCGAGAAGAAGAATCAGAAATCTGCTCACTCCATTGCCCAGCTCCAGAAGAAGTTAGAACAGTATCATAGAAAGCTCAGGGAGATCGAACAGAACGGAGCCTCCAGAAGCTCGAAGGACATTTCCAAAGACAACCTCCACGCTCTGAGAGATGCCTCCGCCAAGTCTCGAACTGCTCCCCACAGCACGGAGTGCAGTAAATCAGGCATGCCAGGCGTGTCTCTCACTCCGCCCGTGTTCGTCTTCAACAAGTCCAGAGAGTTCGCCAACCTGATCCGGAATAAGTTCGGCAGTGCCGACAACATCGCGCACTTGAAAAATTCCTTAGAGGAGTTTCGGCCTGAGGGGAGTCCCCGGGCCTACGGGGGCAGCGCGACCATCGTGAACAAACCCAAGTATGGCAGCGACGACGAGTGTTCCAGCGGCACATCGGGCTCCGCCGACAGTAACGGGAACCAGTCCTTCGGGGCCGGTGGAGCCGGCGCGCTGGACAGCCAGGGCAAGCTCACCGTGATCCTGGAGGAACTGAGGGAGATCAAGGACACCCAGGCTCAGCTGGCCGAGGACATCGAAGCGCTCAAAGTGCAGTTCAAGAGAGAATACGGTTTTATTTCCCAGACGCTGCAGGAGGAAAGATACAGGTATTCAGCTTCTTGCAGTTCTTTTCAGAAGCATGACTTACTGCCGTGAGACTGCCTTCTCGAAAGTGATAGGCTGCTGGTTGTTTTCAAAGGAAATCTTAAGAGTAGAGTACAAATTCAAATTTTGTGAATTATATTAGCTAACTTTAAAAGGTGTTTTGTAGGCTGGCTTTTATGTGCTTATAACTTACTAATAAAAATACTAATAAAATGATTTTTCCACCATTTTCCCAGTAAAAAGATTCCCCAAAGTGGTTTTTTGTTTTTTGTTGTTTTTTGTTTTTTGTTGTTTTTTTTAAAGATTTTGTCTCTTCTTTAAGTAATCTCTAACCAACGTGGGCTTGAACCCACAACTCCAAAATCAGGAGTCACACACTCCACCGACTGAGCCAGCCAGGCGCCCCCAAAAGTTTGTTTTTTGGTCAAAATGAACATGTTAACTTGTAAAAATGTAGATAAAAAATTCAATGCCCATTACATATTTTAAGATTAAACTGTGAGTTTTACAATACACATTTTATATCTCCTACATGGTTTTAAATGGATTAATTTAGAAATGTGGCTTTTTTCAGCTCTTACGTTTTATGAAACAGTTTCTTAAAATTCTCAGCATACATCTTTGACTTTGATTTCTTTGTCACATAACTATTTTTGAGTCACAGGTTTTCCAGAGAATATTGACTTAATTCCATCTGAATAGTTTGGGATGCAGCACTCTTTGGATCCAGATTTTATCCCAAGTCACAAATAGCATTTACATAAAAGTAGGACCGTTTCTGTTCTTGTTTGTCATATGTTTGTGATCTGCAAGAGTTAGCCACTGTGGTGCTCGCTGTAAGAGATCTTTACAAGGCTTTTACACCAACATTGGATACCTATGAAGTCCTATCTGAGAAGAATCATTAAATCTGCATTAAATTTTTTTTTGATCTTTTTTTCTTGAGAAATAATTGACATATAATCTCTCAGTCTCTCTTCCTCCCTCCCTCTTGTTCTCTCTCTCCTTTTAATGATTCTATCAGGTGACCTCTCTAAGCATCTAACACTGACACTGATAGAAGTCATCTCAGACTAATGCTTTCCCCAAATAGTGATTCCTGTTTTCAAATAAACATTATAAATTTTCGAGTATAAGACAAATCCCTCTTTTAGGGAAATGGGAGGTGGGAATGGAATCTTTGTTCTTCTTTTAAGATTTGGACTTTGGGAAAGCCATTTATAATTTGCAGTGAGCTTTAATTTTTTATCAGCACGTAAGTTCCAAGAACTGAAACACATTCTCAGAGTTAGGGGATGCATTGGGAAATGGTGCAGTTGGCTCTAGTGTCAAGTTGGTTCTTTCCTTGTGGGCTCTCTGGTGTGTGAGAGCCGTGCCTGTGAACCAGCAGGCTCTGTGCAAGCAGGAGACGGGGAGCCCTGGGGTGCCGGCAGGTCTCTGTCTTGAGCAGGACCCCAGACAGCCTTGTCTCTTGACCAGCCCTGGTGAACGCATCAGGTCTGTTCTGTCATCAGCTGTAACTGGTGAAGGTGCTCGTCTGATGTGGGGGGAAACGCCAAATTTGGTGTGTATGTCACCTCAGGAGTGAGGACAGAAAAGTTAAGATGGTAGAGACCAGTCCTTTCTAGTGCTGGAATTCAGTGCTTTTCAAAGGCTTGTTCCCCACAGCTAGTTGTATTCTTTTGGAGACATAGTCTTCCAGGGAATGAGAATAAGGAGACCCTCAAAGTGTCACACTCAGAATCACCTCCTCTCTTTGCAAAGGTACGAGCGCCTGGAAGACCAGCTCCATGACCTGACAGACCTGCATCAGCACGAGACAGCCAACCTGAAGCAGGAGCTGGCCAGCATCGAGGAGAAGGTGGCCTACCAGGCCTATGAGCGCTCACGGGACATCCAGGTACTGTTCCTCTCATCTACACACTCACGCAGGCTCGTCCCAGCCTCGAATCCATTTAGCAAACTGTAAATGCATTATCCCTAAGCCCTAAAGGATTTCTGGCACGTGGAGCAAAATGTTTTCGCTGCGTAAACATCCTCCACCTTATTAGCCCCATTAGCTCGTGTTACAGATGTCACTGAGTAAAGAGGCTATTCTCTGTGTACCTTTTTGGGTCAACAAGTATTTATTATCTACCCAAGCTCATCGCCTATAACCTCTCCTCGTCCCCACCCCCACCACCAAAATTGCTAAAACTTTCCAAACATGACGCAGACCTTGCCTTCAAGAAGCTTACTGAGTGGGGAGGGGGTGTCAAGATTAGGTCAGCTGCCAAACAGCTTAAGGAAACATAAGCAGGGGCCAAGTGACATGGCGCAGACAGTGAAAGCCACAGGATTCAGTCACACAGTGGGGCAGTCAGTCATTCCGTGGTCAAATCTTGCATTTCAGTCTCAGGTCTGGCATTTGCCAGTTGTCTAACCCTGAGCAAGCCTTGGATCTGTTTGCTCCTATGCAGAATGATAGCTTTGATAGCTGTAAGAATTTCAAGGACTTGAGTGCATACATGTGCCGTAAACTATCAAAACACTATGTGCCTTTTTGCTCCCCATCTACTCCTTACAACAACGCTTTAAGGTAGTTCTCACTGTTTTCCGCATTCCTCATATGTGGAGACAAAGGCAGAGAGGTTAAGTGACTTGAATCAAGGTCTCGCAAACAGTCCTTGAGTAACGAATGTGAAAGAATGTCCAGAGAGGGTGGGACTTGCAGGGATGGTAGGATCTGGGTGGATGGAAGGAAGGGCTTGCTGCGTCAGTATAAACAAAGGTGCGTTTCAGTATCAGTGTGATGGTAGCATTGTGGTGAAACAGCCCTAGGCTTCTGGAATGCTTTTTTTGCCCTACTACCAGAGGGTCTCTTTCTTTTCTCCCAGTCTTACTGAGATATAATCACTTTGCATTAAAGTGTACAGCATAATGATTTGATATTCTATAAAATAGTGACAGTGATCACCACAGTCTAGTCATAGTTAAGTCATTTTTTTCTTGTGTTGAGAACTTCTAAGGCCTACTTTCTTGGCAGCTGTCAAATATGTAAGACAGAATGGTTAACTGTAGTCACCACGCTGCACATTACATCCTCAGGACTTACTTATCTTATAACTAGAAGTTGGTACCTTTGACCACTTTTCACCCTTTTCCCCTACCCACCCCCCCGCAACCACCAATCTGTTGTTTCTGTGAGTTTGGTTTTGTTGGAGTCCACATATAGGTGAGATCACAGAGCCTGTTTGTCTTCCTCTGCTGACTCCTCGCACTCAGCACCCTGCCCTCAAGGTCCATCCGTGTTGTTGCAGATGACAGGATTGCCTTCTTTCTCGGGGCCACATAATACTTCGTTGTGTATGCGGTTACCTCATTTCCTGTATTCATCTGTTGATGGACTCCTGCGTTGTTTCCGTGTCTTTGTTGTCAGTAATGCTGCAGTGAACTTGGGGGTGGGGGTATCTCTTCTAGGAACTGATTTCATTTCCTTCGGCTGTATACTCAGAAGTGGAATTGCTGAATCACATAACAGCTCTATTTTTTATTTTTTAAGGAACTTCCATACTGTTTTCCATAGTGACCGCAGCAATTTACATTCCCATTGATCTTCTTTTTTTAAAACAGCAAAAAAGTATATTCTCCAAGTAGTGCTCAGCTCCATTTTTACAACTTGCCTTTGTAGGCAGTGGTTATTTTCTCCAGCCCCACTCTGTGAGGGAGAAAACTGAAACATAAAGGGAGATTTTTTCCCCCACAGTGTGTGAGCTGGAGTCTCAGCTGCCCACGTTCTGTTCCACTCTGTGCCATGGGCTGTGAGTCTGTGCCAATCCCAGGCATCTACTCGGACAGTTCTGGGAGCTGGTGCGTCCGGCAGAGCTGGGAGGACACGTTGGCCTCTGAGGAGCGTGGTGGAGGAGACACTTGGGGGATCTTTGCCCCTGGTCTGGGTTAGGAGATGCTCCTTCACCACTGACTGGTTTAGAGAATTTGACCCATTTAAACGTTAAGTGTTGCAAGGTGAACAGTGCAGGTTTATTAGAACTTTCTGGTTTTAGAATGTATCTGGGATGCCACTGGATTATATCTAAACATGTGGTTTTCTTATTTAGGGGATAGTTTGAGTTAATGTTGTTCTTCCATTTTTAAGGGAACCTAGTTTAGGGATGAATGGGTGTGATAAAGGGAGGGATGTCGAGAGGGAGCTTCACAATGTAGAAGAGTTCATTTGAACATTTTTCTGGTTTCATCTCTAACTCAGAAGTGCAAGGAGGACATCTCTGTGAACGACTGAAGAGTTGGCTTTGTTAAGAGAGAGAGAATCCTGGCTCCACCACTTACTGTGTGACCCTGGACAAGCTGGCTGTCTGTGCCTCAGTTTCCTCATCTGTAAAATGGAAATATCAATGAGCTTCACCTCAAAAGGTGGTCAGGAGGATTAGATGGGATAATACACAGAAAGTCCTTAAATCTTGGCCTGATGCATAATAGGCAGTCAGAAAATAATTATTATACTGGTGAGAAGCCATGTTCCTCGGGGCCCTTAGTCGAGCCCACTCAGCTTCGTTAGTTCTTGGTTGGTTCGTTCTCACAGGCAGGGCGCTGCTGCGCACGAGCTGGTGCGGGTGAGGGTGGCTGTCGCCCACGGGGACGCCAGGGTTTTACCGTTTTAAGAAATTGAGTTTTATTTTTTATCACCCTTGAATTCCCAATTAAAAAAGGCTTAAGGATAATTTGGTCTGTCCTCAGTCCTCATCCTTGGTAAGTTAAATATACTGGATCCGAGGAAGTACTAAAGATGGTGGGGCCAAATATCTCTTGGTGGGGGCTGTAACTAAAATTATTTGCAATTGACTAAATTTTCTTGGATTTTTTTGGGAGGGGGGATAAAAAATTGATAGCAGTTCTAAGGCGATTCAATTCTTGGATCAGTCTATTTGTATACGTAATTCATGTACCCAGCTGAAGATAAATGAATTTGCCAAAATGTTGGTCTTTTGTCTTGTTGTCACCTTATCCATGCCGTGTCTAAAACGGAGGACACGTTGGGCTCAAACAGTTGAAAAGAATGCATGGTTTCCGGGGCACGTGCCTGCTGTCGTAGGTGACGATCCGAAGAAGTTTTACCTTCTCTCTTGCTGACCCGTGGAATGGAAGTTGCTATAGTGACAGGGAACCCTGAACTTTGGCGCACAGGGTATATTCAGCAGAAGAAAAGCGAGTCAGTATCACAGCTGTTATGGTTGTTTAAAGCCTGACAAGACGGCTGTGTTGTAATTGAGCAAACAGATATCGGAAAATGAGTCAGCCGGGGGGGGGGGGGGCTAGAGAGCTCAGAGGGGCTCATTGTACCGCCTCTAGTTCAGTCCTTTTCTCCCAAGAGACGTAGGGTTCTTCTCTCCCGAGCTTCACCCTGTCCTTCCTGGCGCGCAGCCTGCACCTGGCATATTATGGCCGCCCTGTGCTGGGGCAGCCGCAGGAAGGCCTGGTCCCCGTCCTCCCACAGCTGTGGACTGTCGGCTGGGGAGGGGTTGGGGGAGACTTCACCGGCTCTGATGGGGCTGGGAGGGCTTTCCGCAGGACCTGGCAGTGGAGGAGGTGGGACCTGAAAGGGGAAGGGAGATCCACCAGTGAAGAGGGCGGGAGTGGGGAGGCAGACACTTCAGGCACAGTACAAAGGCCCCGGACAGGATTCTTTTCCGAGCTTGAAAAAGCCTGTCTGGCCAGAGCATGGTGAGCGGGCAGGGGGCTGGCATTACATGAGGCAGGAGAGAGTGGGGTGGAGACTGAGGGGAGAGAAACAGACCCCTGAAGATAGATCCTGGCTGTTACATCGATGGGGCTGGGTGACAGATGAGAGGGGTGTCTGGTAGGAGGAACTGGGTGGGTCAAGTGCTATTTTCTGAGGGAGGGAACACCAGATGGAGGGGAACAGCACTGATGCCAGGTACAGGAGAAGGTGCAGGACATGAAGCCATATTTGCACATGCTGCATTTGAGGTGCTTTTAAGAAGCTCAGATGCAGAGAGGCGCCTGGGTGGCTCAGTTGGTTAAGTGTCTGCCTTTGGGTCAGTTCATGATCCCAGGGTCAAGCCCTGTGTCAGGCTTCCTGCTCAGCAGGGAGTCTGCTGCTCCCCCTGCTCATGCTCTCTCTCATTCACTCTCTCAAATAAATACATAAAATCTTTAAAAAAACAAACAAACAAACAAACCTCAAATGGAGATATCAAGGAGGCATGTGGATACGTGAGTCGCTCTCACAAGAGACGCCTGGGCCAGAGAGATACTTGGAGTCAGCTGTGCCTTCGTAACTGAAGTGTTAGAAAGAGCAAGATCTAGGGAGAACGTGTAGCCTTGGACGGTGTCCTGAGTGACAGCATGCAAAGAACAGATGAAAGCCGAGTTGCCCACCGTCAGTCCGTTCCCCAACCCTTCTCCCTTCATCCTCCAGAGCCTGTAAATGGCTGCACACACAGAACGAGCAGTGGAAATACGGTCTAGCAATTGGAGATACCACCTACTCTGTGGCCGGAGGTCGTCCACTGTCCCAAAATGGAACCCCACCACTCCTCTCGTTTGTCCCTCATGATACCAACAGATGCCAATATTTTACGTACTTTATTTCAAATACAAATAGACTCAAAATACTTACCTGTAATCCCCCGTTTATGGTGTTTCATGGTTGTGTACACATGCTCATTCTGTCAAGAATAACAGAATAAATGAGCCTTGAGATTGTCATTTTACCTCTTTGTTGTCATCGTCGTCATCATCGTCCTCATCATCACTGTCAGCTTGGCTGTTTGCTGCTGTCTTGGCATCGAGCCCCCTGGCTGGGGGCTTCCACGCATGTCTAAGCACGTGCTCACATGTTGCCCGTGATCTCAGCAGCGTTTGACCCTCGCTCTCCCTCTTGCCCGTAGGAAGCCTTGGAGTCCTGCCAGACGCGCATCTCCAAGCTGGAGCTCCACCAGCAGGAGCAGCAGGCTCTGCAGACAGACACCGTGAACGCCAAGGTCCTCCTGGGGAAGTGCATAAACGTGATCCTGGCCTTCATGACTGTCATCCTCGTGTGCGTGTCTACCATCGCCAAGTTTGTCTCGCCCATGATGAAGAGCCGTTTCCACATCCTTGGCACCTTCTTCGCCGTGACTCTTCTTGCAATATTTTGTAAAAACTGGGACCATATCGTGTGTGCCATAGAAAGGATCATAATACCCAGATGAAGCCACTGGTTCCTGTCTTCAAGTTCTTTCACGTTTCTGTGTTAAAGAAAACTCTGTGCATACTACCAAATTTTAAAACGAACAGTTGTGCTGACTAGAGCCGACCAGGCCTGGGCTGTGCGTTGTAAATATCTCCAGTCCTCCTCACGCCGTAGCAGCTGCCAGCTCAGCCCCTGTACTTGGTGAATGTGAATCCGTTGCACAGCTCGCCCCACGCTGCTCACTGCCTTAATCAGACCAGATTTTCTGCCCACCTGACTAGCCCAGCATGGTAAACCTCGGGTTATTGAGTGTTTGGCGTAATTAATGACCCACAGGAAACGGGGTGTTAAGTCTCTGTCTCTCTTCCTTAAGTTTCTATCAAAATTGAGCTTCACAGTTGCTGGGGGTGGCGTTTTCCCTGAGTCCCGTAAGCAGCAAGGATGTGGCAGGACTTAGGGAAGGGACAAAGTGCAGACGTTGGCCCGGTGAACACTGGTGTAAATCCTCTGTAATCCATTCTGCGGGTCCACGCGGGTCCCCTGCGTTCCCTTGTCCACAGTGGTCCATCGTGCGTGACTCGCCATCACGTGGAAATCTTACAGCACACCTGTTTATCCGTAGACATCTAACATAGATGTTCTCTTGCACTTTAAATGGTAAGACACGAAGATCTGTGAGTGGGGCTTTCGCCTTCTTGCACCCAAGGAGCCGCACCCCCGATTCTATCTTAGGTAGCTCTCGAATGCCTCACCTTCAGGCACGTGGCAGTGCTTCCAAATCCCACATCAGACCGAGGTTGAACATGAGTGCGGGCTCCCGGAAGCACCGCTCTGGAGGTTTGCATCCCAGCAGCTCTTCACTGGGGTAACCCCCCTGGGAGGACGTGTTCACTTTACCTGCCGGCCTGGGGAGGGCTGGGAAAGCTTCCTGCACACGTGAAAACAAGCGATGCTCATGTTGTGGGGCTGGGTGGTTGTTTTCCTTTAAGAAGGACAACAGAATTGTATTGTGTGAGGTGAAAGTGCGCTGAGGTAGGGCCTGGAAGCAGGAGGAAGCAGGGCATGGGGTCTAAGGGGGTGGCAGTCGGATCAGCGGAGGTTCATCTGGGTGAAGACGGAGAACGTCCTCCAAGGACCCATCAGGCCAGCTGCAGTCCGATAAATCAGATCCAGGGTCTGCACCAAGGCTGTCCGTCATCTCTTAGGATGTCACTGAAGTGCCACGGGAAGGGAGTTGCCACGCTTCTTCCCCTGAGGTGAAAGCCTTCAAAAGTCAACATCTTTCGCCTGTCTGGGCGATGCTGCTCGCTACTTTCAGCCCAAATGATACTTCCCTTTAAGTCTTTGTCTCTCAGATGCTACTTCCCTTTAAATCATTTTCTCTCTGTATCTAACGAAGACAAGATAGAAGATTTTAATGGAAACTGCTGTTCATTCCCTCCTCCCACCATCCGTTCTGTTATCTGAAGGCGTAAAGATGTATGTTAGTGTACATTTTCTTCCAGAAAACATCGAATCGCCTGGATTTAAATTAAGTGCAATATTTTGCGAACAGCTGCTCTTAGGGAAACCTCCTGAAAAAATGTGACAGTGTGCCATGGTTTGAGAGAATGGAATAGTCGAGCATTTGGTACAAGTCCAGTGTGTGTGAGACTCAGACAACTCAAGCTTTCTTCTTCTTCTTCTTTTTTTAACTTTACAGTTCAGTGGTTTTAGTAAATTCACAAACTTATGCAACTGTGCCCACTATCTAATTCCAGACTCGAGCTTTTTAAAACCGTAAGCATCATTTCGTGACATCTTTGGCTGTACATATTTTGGACGCAGGCAAGAAGGAGCTACCAGCCCCACCCCCCTCTCATGGCTGTGTCCCCTTCCACTGTCAGACTCTCCCTTGTTCTGCCAAGTTGGCTGTAAATACACTGTGATCCATCACATCCAGAGGACAGAAAAGAGTTGCAGATCCAGGGAAGAGAGAGAGAAAGAATGGTGTGCTTCCTTTTGCTTCCATATTTTAATGGCCAGCATTCCCCTTTACCTGTGGGCATCAGTCTGCATTTGGCTGAGGGCTGGGTATAACTTCCCTTGGATCAAGGTGGAGTGTGGTGGGCGCCTCTCAGTGTCTGTGAATCTTTCTGAGGTACTTTGGATATGCCAGGGGTTGCCGTGGACGTAGCTGCTGCTGTTAGTTTAGAGAGAGTGAGCTGTCTAGCCCTTGAGGTTAAGAGCTGCATCACAGGCCACTGTGCTCCACTCAGCGTTGGCTTCGACACTTCCCAGACCTGCAGGGCACTGTGTCTCCTCCCCACTGAGAGAAGTAAGGAAGAAAATGGAAAGCAGCACACTCCACCCCCTCCGGTCCGGAGCTGTTAACAGAAGCTGCTAGAAACTGGCTCTGTTCTGAAATATTCGAGGGTCTAAATCATCCCACCTGACCATGACTTCTTTGCACAGAATTTGTATTTCCAGTGATTCTCTTTAGATGTCAGATAACCATATTTTCACTTGGATATGCTCAGCCTACCTGGCATATTTATTTTAGAGTCTTGTTGAAAGTTCATGAAGCTTTTTAATAAGCGGATATACTCCAAGGAGACCTTTACTCTCTGCAGTTTACTGTTCTCTTCTTAAGGAATAAATCCTCCCATTGTGTGTTTCCTTTCCTGCATAAGGGTATTAAATAAAGTATTATAAATTATTCAGTTAAAAATTGTGGTCCAGCTAGGACATATCCTGGAATTAGTTATTTACATTTAAGTCAACTAATCCTTTTTCCCCATCTTTCATTGGTAGGAAACATCTTGTACATACCTAAAGATGATGTCATTCGTGAGATGGGCAGGCACCTGCTCCCTTAGCGAACTGGACGTTGCCTTTTAGCACAGGATTTTTTTGTGACACATGATCACCAAGATAATGATAGTTTGCTGGCGACAAAACAAAAATCCAAAAATACTCTTCTGTGGGCTTTAAATTGGTTATTCCAGCTTACATTTTGAGTATGATGAAGCCAGAACAAAACATCTTACCCCCTCCCGCTCCCCTCCAAATTCAAACTGCAGTGAAGCAGTAAGTAAAAGTACTCCACTGCTGGTTTTGTACGGAGAATAGGATCAGTCCCAAGTTTCTAGCAGGCACCATTAGTGGTTTTGCTTCTGTGACCATGATGAACTATTGATAAACTGAGATTTCCTGAAATTCCCGCCCCTTCTCCCATAATGCAGTTATCCCTTTCCGTTAATTAGCATCCATGGGACCTCAGCCCTTCTGCTTTTCACTCTTGTTTTCATTGAAATATTGCCCTGCTAGCTGTGTTGATTGCCCTGCCATTTCTCCAGCGTATCAGGTTTAATTATGGGATCGATAACGGTGACGGGAATTGGATTCCCTCAGGCACCTAATTATTTTTGTCCTTTTGGGTTGGATTTTAAATACCAAATTGTTTTGCATCAAAGAGGAACATCTTTGTGTTGAATCTAAGTATAGTTGTATCAGTTTGGAAAAGGATTTCAATATGCTTATTAATATGAACACGTGTGATCAAACAGCCTATTTTGCATATTTCTGTAATTTTGAGGAGTGAGCCAGGGGGTAGAGTGAAATGGCATTATTTAAAATACAGAGCTTTATCTGGAGGAGAGGTGTTTCAAAAAGTTTAGTCCATATGCTAAGGAAGAAGTTGGTCTAAAGAGATAAATCACTGAAAAGAGTGATATTGGCCTATTTACATCAAAAGTAGTTAAGAAGCTAAAAGTTACAGTTAACACGAGTTTGGTAATCCAGAAGCTATAAAGCAGAACTAACCTATAATTTTCTAAAGTCAGTGCAATTCTCTGTTTATAAGAAGCTGGAAAGTAATGTACCTTGATTGTTTTAGGAATAATTTATGTCTTGCAATTTTGATTTATTTAAAACGTGTCTCCTGTCTTGTCCTAAGAGAAATGTTTCAACAAAACGTGCTCTGTGTTTAAGATATGTTTAGGCAGTAGTTAGCAGTTCTGAAAATGGAAACTAGAAATGTTTATTGTGAGGTCTTTTGCAGAATTTCCGTTTTGTGAGATACTACTATGTAGTTCCATGTCAGCCTATAATTGTAAATTCTCTGTAGATTGTCACCCTCTTCAAAGCAGGTGCCATTATTTTTTTAAATAAACATTTGATGTTAGCTTTGATGTTGAATAAAGAGTTAGATTTCTTAAATTTTCATATTTGTCAGAGCATATCTCAGCGTGTGTGTGTGTGCACGTAAAGTCAATTTTTTAATGAATTTTATTTTTTACAACAGTTTTAGGTTCACAGCAGACTTGATCAGAAGGTACAGAGATTTCCGGGGCACCTGGGTGGCTCAGTTGGCTAAGCATCCTACTCTAGATTTCTGCTCAGGTCATGATCTCAGGGTCGTGAGATCAAGCCCTGCGTTCGGCTCTGTGCTCAGCAGGGAGTCTGCTTGAGATTCTCTCTCTTTCCCTCTGTCTCTCCCCTCGCCTCTGAAATAAATAAATCTTTTTAAAAAAAGATATAGAAGGTACAGAGATTTCCCATTACCCCATCCCTACACCTGCATAACCTCCCTACTATCAACATTAGCCACCCCCCCCGGCCGAGGGTACATTTGTTAAAGTGCTGACTACCACCTACACTGACACATCATTATCACTCAAAGTCCATGGTTTATACAAGGGTTCACTCTTGTACATTCTATGGGATTGGACAAATGTATAATGGCATGTGTCCACCATGCCATTAGTATCACACACAATAGTTTCACTGCCCTAAAATTCTGTGTTCCACCTGTTCATCCCCCCCCCGCCCCCACCAGCCCTACCGCCTTGTAATCAATTTTTAAACTACAAGTCTGTTTCATAGAAAGTTGTTGGTGTGTGATGTATGGCCCATTCTTCAATCCCTGGGTGGGAAGAAGAGTGGTGTCTTCACAGCGCCTGGAATGCTAGGAAATGTGTCGGTGTCATGGAAATGGGGAGTGTAGAAGGATGCTGAGGACAAGGCAGATGTCGTCATGAGCTGGAGTGGGAAGGAGTGAAGGCAATGCTCGGACAGGTGTGACTCAGCAGGTGGTAGAGGGGCGATCAGACCCCTCTGGCTGAAGCTGTCTGGTTAGTGGGGTTTCTCATTTGTGGGGTGCACTCATCTGAACCAGTCGAATGGTGTAAGCACCAGCATCCCCATTACATGGATGAAATTGAAGCTCAGACATGAGCTTTTCCCGAGGTCATAGCTAGTGAAAGGGAGTCAGGATTCTTATCGCTTTGCTTCTGATCTGCCTGGTTAGCCCTCTGCTTCCAGTCAACTCGAGGTCTGGCACACTTTTCTCCTGGTCAGCTGGTACCCACCTTCTGCAAACAAAACAGCATGCTTAGATGATGAAAAAACCCATAATAGACCAGCCATTCCCTGCCCAAGAAAACAGAGCGCATTTGAATCTTCGGAAATCTTACAGGATCTGCTGTTCTTCTGCCCAGCTGTTGTTATTTGATATTTGAAGATGTAAAGACAGGAAAGGGAGGTGCTTGCATTAAATGTGTGTTCAGTCCAGCATATTCCTAAATGTTGCTTTAGGGAAAACACCTTACCAAGCCTGCGTTTCCTTAAAAAAGAGACTGAGAAAAAGTTTTATTAGTGGATTCTAGCTAATAATAAAAATAATGCTATGGAATAAAGCAGTGCTTTCTAATCTTGAGTAACGTATGGACTCCTAACCAAAAATCTGGGGTGCCCGAGCATGCTCAGTTACCACTTGACAAAGTCACTTAAAGCCTAGTAACATTTTGTAATAGCTTGTCTTTTCTGAAAGCCCTACTTACAAAGTTACCTTTTAAAAAAAGATTTTATTTATTTTAGAGATAGAGAAGGAGTGCAAACGAGCAGGGGGAGGCCAGAGGGAGAGAGAGAATCTCAAGCAGACTCTTCGCTGAGCACAGAGCCCAACACGGAGCTCCACGCCACCACCCTGAGATCATGACCTGAGCTGAAACCAAGAGTTGGACACTTAACCGACTGAGCCAGCCAGGCGCCCCACAAAGGTACTTTCTCATAGGTATGACCATGAGATGTAGAAATTTCTAGGACAACATGGCAAGACCAAATAGCACCTTTCTGGGCTTTCGTAGACCTGGGATGACAGCTCACATTCTCTGAGCATTTACCGTGTACGATGCTTTGTGCCAAGTGCTTTGCATGTAATATCACGTGTAATTTTTCCAACACCCAGTAAGTTAAGCACTATTAGCCCTGTTTAACAGATGGGGAAACAGGTTCAGAGTGGCTAGATAACGGTCCCTTCAGCCCCGTGCTCTCGTGACTACCCCGTGCTGTAATAGAAGCCATTGAGCGACTGGCTCGTTGTCACTAACTAGCTCCCTGTGCCTGCAAGCCGTAGGAGCCCCTTGGAATCCCAGCACCGAACAGTCAATACCAGAGCTGCAGATTGTGCGTTCACACATTCGCCTTCTTGGCACAGTTAGATGAGGCTGACATCATCTTTGAAGAGACCCGGGCTGATGGATTTGTGGATTAAGAGAATGGAAAACTGTTAATGAAAGAAACTTCTACGCCACCCTGGCTTCCTGAGCTCTTTAGGTGTCATATGGGCAGTTGGCTTGGCTGAGTGTTTATCAGCTCTGAGCCGGTGAAGCCCCTGGTAGCTTCAGCTCTGTGCTCCATGACAGCTGCTGCTGCTTTTGGTGACTACCTCTGAAATGGTTTTCCTTGTAGAGCCAGCAGAATTTCTCTCCTGCCAGTCCTTTAACTTAACTAAAACAGTTAGCAGGAATGAGTGTTGGCCATGTTAACAGCTGTTTTGTTAGTGGTTATTCTGCTCTGGCCCAGGCACTGAGAATCGGATTTTTTTTTCCTGTTCTCAAAAATAAGCTACTGAGAAGTAGGAAAAAAGCCAAGTCATGCCTTGGTCCGTACGAACAGTTAAGGGACTCCAGTTAGCAAAGAAACTCGGACAGCTGTATTCTTCTCTGATCCTCGGACTGCCCACTTACAAGCTGGGATGCTGACTGAGCCATGGAGAGTGGTTTTGGCTCCTGTCCGCTCATCATACTGCCCCCGTGGTTTGAAGCCCAAGCCCTCCAGCTGTGGGCAACAGAAGTATAACACAGACAGCCAAAATTTAGGTCACAGGCAGGACAGGTACACCCCCCTACACACAGTGGGTCAAGCCAGCAGTGACCCACACACAGGCCGGGATTCACGGAGAGGTGGCCTTCCCCAGACACTAGGGTCAGAATTGTTGCAAGGTGACTTCCTGCTAGGTGTAGGGTTTCCCCTTGTCAACAAGATACAATTACCTGAGAGAGTTGATGAAAACCGTGTGTGGAGTTGGAATGAAGGAGCCCCATTCAGTCGCTCAGGTATTTTCCTACAAGGAAGAGCTGGAAGGACAGAAGGAGGCTGGTGGCTGGCTCTCCTGGTGAGCTGGAGAGTAGGCAGCAGGGACCCCAGTTCATGGCGCTGGTTCACGGCCTCCCTGAGAGTACCCGGCTCTGCATGGGCTCCTAGCCACGCGGGGGGTATCTGGCTTCCTTAGGAGTCCTGTCCTACCGGGGACAGACTGAGCCGCCCAGCTGGCCAGGTCATTTCAGCTCCTTGGAAGCTCTTTCTGTTTGAGTGGAAAGCAGTACCTTTGCCTTTTCCTGCCAGGGCTGTCCTCGTCAGAGTTGGCTTAGCGTGGATCGGTTTCACAGGAGGAGTCACCTAATAAACGCCGAAGTAGTTTCTGAACGACCGCACGACAGGTGGGAAGTCCAGCTTGGACCTTCCCCTTCCCTGCAATCTGATGAACCTCGGGACATGTTCGACCTCTCACAGTCCCCCTTTCCTCAACTGTGAGGTGCCGAGGGCTGTAAGGTTTAGGGAAGCTGCTTGGAAGGGGACTTGTTATCATTTCATGCGTTGGTTAAGCATCTGCCGTATGTCAGGCTCCGTTCTAGGCACAGGCATACAAAGCAGAGTTCCTGTCCTCGTGGGGGTGACATTCTGCTGAGAGGAGATAGATGATAAACAAAAATAAAATATTTGCCAGGAGGAAGTGCTGTGCTGGGAGCACTTAACCTAAAATTAAAATGTACCTGCAGATTCTTAGAGAGGACATGAACTTCTTGAGTGTTTTTTTTTTTTTTTTTCTTTCTCAGCTCCATTTCACAGCCAGCCATATGGGCATGACTGAATAGAGCCCTTTAAAAAGGAAGTATGTCTAAGTCAGAGAGACTCAGCACACCAGTAGGAGCACTCAGAAGATCCGGGGTGGTTCTGTTCGGAAAGGGGGTGCAATGCTCCTGGTATTCCTGCTCATTTTGGCTTGAAATGAATAACATGCAAATGAGCACGTGGGTCTGAGTCAGCAGTGAGTAACCCTCTGCGGGGTGCTGAGCCCGGAGCTCCCCCGAGGAGCTGCTGCACCCGCACCCCTGGCCCGTGCAGGGGCCACCCCGCGCCCTGCCCAGACACAGCCCCCCTCAGGCCAGCTGCTCCCTGCCCTGGAGCCCAGGCCTCTGAAGGAGTGATACCTGGGAGCCCTCGGCCTCTTCATCCCAGCAAGTGCCAAGGACAACACTCCCCTCCCTCCTAGCTCTCCCTCCGCAGAGGCCTGGGAGCCCCACTCCTCGGTCCTAAGCTCTCTCAGCGGCTCCCTCCTGCTCCCCTTCTTCACTCCCTGCTGTTCTGGGCCCTCCTCCTGCCTCTTCTGAGAGCTTGCTCCTGAGTCAAGTCCCGGAGTCACACTGCTGCTACCCTAAAGCCAGTGAATTCTGCCTTTCCTCATCTCTCCTCCTCTTTGCCTTCACCTCCTCGTCTCTTGAAGGACTAGTATCCACCCCCCTCTTCTGAGACATCTTCATCCCCTGAAGCCTCTCATCTGCCCCCGGAACACCCCTGGAACTTGTGTCAGGGGTCACCAGGGACCTGTGTGCGTCCCTGGCCCCCATCCCACAGCCTGTATCTTCATTTAGCACCTGTGCCTTTTGCCTTTGCAACGCTCCCTTCAGTCTGGAACCTTCTGCTTCCGTTGGTTCTCTCCATTCTCCTGGCTCTCCCACCACCCCTTGACCACTCTGCACTATGTTCAGTCACCTCCTTTCTATGGACCGCCACCATCAGCGGCTGACCTTGGGACCAATAATCGCCATCTCATGTACCGAGTACCCGCCTCCTTTTCCAGCCACAGGCCCATGTTCCCAAGATTTACCTACTCTTCATTTCTACATTGATTCCTACGGTGCATCTCAAAATATAAACCCCAAACCCTTGTTTTGCCCTCGTGTAGTCAACTCCGCTCTTCCTGTGCTGCCATTAACGGCACCACCACCACCCACTCCCCTACCTGAACTAGAAACTTTGGAGCCACCCGTGCTCCTCACCAGTGTCAGCCTTCCAAATAAACCCGCAAATCGCCCACCTCACTCTACTCCACCTGCCACTACTGGGGTTCAGGGCACCATTATTTCTCCCAAGACAGTCCGTAAGAGCCGGTTGTACCCCCACCCAATCCATCCCCCAGGTGTCTGCCAGTGTGATCGTTCTAGAATACAAATCAGACCACCTCGTTCCACTGCTGAAACCTTTCCGTGGTTCCCCACCGCCCACAGGGCCAAGTCTGAATTTCCAAGTGAGACACACAAGGTCCTCAAGGTACCAGAGCCAACCCAGCTCCCCGGTCTCATCCCATCCTCCTTTCCCACGCTCCCCACAAGCCCCTCGACTCCAGCTTGCAGTGTCACTCCTGAGTGTCTCCTTCTGCCCGTGATCACACTTCTCCTGATTATCAGTCTTCCAGACCCTCTCATGGTTTCCTGTAAGGGAAAGCTCTGGTAGAGTACCTTTATCCTATGCTTGGGAGGTGTCTGTGTTCTGTCTTTCTCCTGCAGTAAGCTGTGGGTTCCTTATGGCCGAGCCACATCCTACCCATCTGGTTCTCTCCCGAGACCTTCACCAAATGCCAGGCATATGGGTTGTGTTCAGAGATGCGATGAGCACGGAAGCCACAAGTGTAGGAATGGAACCTCTGTGGGACTACCGTCCCTCCCCTCTATTCTGTGAGCTCTCGGGCAGGGACTGTATCTCTTTCTTCTTTATCTGCCATTCCTAGACAGTTAGTGTTCAGGAACCGTTATTGAACATGGACTGGGTTTACTGAAACTTTCTACGAGAAACTTGCCGATGCAAAGGGATAAGGATATCTCACTAGAACGGTGATGCTCCTTTTTTTCTTTTTTTTCTTTTTTTGGGTAAGATTTATTTATCTGAGAGAGAGAGGAGGGGCAGAGGGAGAGGGAGAGAGAGAATCTCAAGCACACTCCCTGCTGAGTGTGGAGCCCGATGCACGATGCAAGGGGCTGGATCCCAGGACCCTGAGATCATGACCAGACCAGAAAGCAAGAGTCGGTCGCCCAATGGACTGAGCCACCCCCGTGCCCCAGAACAATGACACTTCTTAAAAGCTTTCCTTCCCCTTCAGTTTCCCTGATACTGACCTTTACCTCACACTGCCTGGACCTCACCCTGTGCCAGAAGAAAGTCTAGGACCATAAAGCAGATCTCATAAAACCTTGCCGGGGTCAGAAGTCACCCCTGACTGAAAGGAGAGCACACGTGGGAGCCCAGGCCCAGGCTTCTCACTTTATCTAAATGGTGAGCCACATTTCCACACTTAAAACAAGGAAACGTGAACTTTTAACTGATAAAGAAAAACAGTTCCTGTTCATGGACCTTGTCATCTACCGGGCTTGGGAGGTGAAGGCTTTAGGGTTACGTCATTTCAGCCCCCCTCCCCGCCCCCACCACCACCCTGGGAGAAGCAGCTGCCCTTAAATGTGAAGGGACCAAGGCACAGACCAGATGGGGTGGAGCTGGGACTCAAACCCTGCTCTGTCTGCCTCAAGCCCTCAGGCTTCCATGAAAGCACCGGCTGTCTGTGTCAAGAATTAGGGATCCTGAAATAGGAGAATCTCTGGGATTTCAGTGATTTCTGAGGACGGTGGACAGAATGTTGGAAAATTTGAATTTCTGATAGTTCTGAGTTTTGTAGGATTTTTGGAAGCCTTATCTCAGAAGTGGGTGGCTAGGTGCTACAGGAGGGGCCCAGGCTCCGGCTGCAGCCACACGGCCCTCAGGAGGCCGGCCCACCTCCCTAGAACTTTGGAACTGCAGGGCTTGCTGCCTCTGTTTTCGCACAAGGAGGTCCAGGTCTGTTTCCAGGCCCCAGAACTATATGTTTACACATGTGGCATATCCGTATGCTGTCAGTGCATTAATATGTAACATACAATCACATGTATTACGTATTTAGGGATATTTAATTCAAATATATAAATAGAAACATTTTTTGTGTCTTAGAAATAGAAAACACTTTTTCGTGGGTTTTTTGATAAGAGAGTAATTCTTTTTTTTTTTTAAGATTTATTTGAGAGAGAGAGAGAAAGCATAAACAAGGGAAGGGGCAGAGGGAGAAGCTGACTCCCTGCTGAGCGGGGAGCCCAATGCGGGGCTGGATCCCAGGACCCTGGGCTCATGACCTGAGTCGAAGGCAGACGCTTAACACACTGAGCCATCCAGGCACCCCGAATTTTACTGGTTTTTAAAAAATATTTTTAAATTATGAAAGGATCACAAACTTCGAGAAAAGTTGGATATTTACTACAAAGAATTATATTTTTCCTAAACCACTTGAGAATAAGTTGCCAACCTGATGTCCCATCACCTGCAAATACTTTAGTGTGTAATTCCTAAAGGTAAGGGCATTCTCCTACATACATAAAATATAACCACCAAAAATGACAAAATTAGATGCATATATTACATCCAACCCTCAGACCTCATTCAAGTTCTACCCATTGTCCTAACAATGTCCTTTGTAGCCAAAAGGCCCCATTCAGAATTATGAGTTGCATTTGGTTGTCACTTTTGTCTCTTTCTGTCTGAAACCGTTCCTCTACCTACCCTTGATTTTTGTGATCTTGGCACTTTTGAAGGTTACAGGCAGTTACTCTGGGTCATGTCCCTTCCAGTGGGGTTTCCTTGTGATGAGATTCAGATTATCCATCCTTGGCAGGAACATCACAGAAATGGCGCTGTATTGTATCGTATTGTATCCTCTCCTATGGGCCGCAATTTTGGTTTGTCCCATTACTGATTATTTCACTTTGATCCCTGGATTAAGGTGGCATCTGCCAGGCTTCTTCACTGTAAAGACATTTCCCCCCTTAGTAATTAATAATTATTTGTGGGGAGCTACTATGTTCCTCCTAGTCTGTACCAAACTTTCAATTTATTCACTTCTTATATCAGTGTGAAATCGTGACTTCCTCTTTGATTCAAAGCATTAAAACCCATGCTTATTAGTCTTCATTACAATGGCTGGTTGTCCCCTGTTCAGCGGTGAGAACTCACTCAAGTTTTCTTTTGTGTCCTTCTGATAGTCCTTTTGACCACGCCAGGCTCATTTTGTGCTTTCCCTTCCTAGTGCTGGAAATGGCCATTTTTTGCAAGGCATCTGAGTTTCTTTTAGTGGAAAATAAGTAGGTAAAAGCCAAGATTTGGGTGCTAGCTTTGCTCTTTGCTACTGGGGCATCACCCCTCCCAGGCCCAGTCATTGGACGGAAGTAAGGAATCCATGTGGTGTTTGTATATGGATAGATGTGTGTGTGTAATATGTAATATGATATATGTTCATGCATCTGCATCTGGTGTGGACGGGATGTCTGTGTTCCTGTGTTGAAGCTCTACCCTCCAGTGTGATGGTGTTTGCAGATGAGGCCCTTGGGAGGTAAGTAGGGTTAGATGAGATCTTAGAGTGGAGCCCTCAGGATGGGATTAGTGGCCTTATCTGAAGAGGAGAAAGAGATCTGTCTGTCCACTCATGGGTGTGCTGTGGAAAAGCGAGTTGAGCCGAGTGAGAAGGTGGCAGTCTGCAAACCAGGAAGAGTGCCCTCACCAGGAGTCGGCCTGCCACACCTTGCTCTTGGACTTCCCCCCCTTTGGAACTGCGAAGTGCATGCCTGCTGGTTAAGTCGCCTAGTCTGTGACATTTTATCACAGCATCCCAGCCAAGACAACGGCTCGATTTGCTTAAACACAGATTCATGCAGATTCACATTTAGTTCTAAGCTTGTTTCTGCATCTATCTGTATATTGAAAACCATGAGCACACACCCACACCTCTGATCCCCATCCAACACCCCTAAATTCATTTCTTCTTTTCTTCCTTTTCCTGTTTGCAACTCCCTTCTCCAGCAGTGAGACACTGGCTTCCATTGCCTCTCCTATACTCGCCCGTTTGCCCACCCCTCTGTGTGTCACCGATTTCCGTCTCTGCTGCCCACATCTCCCCTGCGTGGGTGGTTTTGGGTGCTGCCGCTCCTTGCCAAGCTGCCTCTCCACTGGCTCCCCCTCCCATCCGACTGTGCTCAAGGGCACCCTGGCTGGGTGGCCCCACTGCGTGGATCCCCTCCCTTCCGGGGGCAGGCTTTGAAATACAGGGAAGCTGTCTTCACCCCTCTGGACTCTCATTACCTCCACCAGTCTGCCCCCAGGCTCTATTCTCATCACCCTGCTTGGGCTCTGCCACCCCACTCTGGGCCATTCCTGCCCCCGTCCCGGGATCCCCACCTTGCTGTGTTCTTCCATCACTCATTGCTTTAGAACTCAGTTGTTCAGAAATGGAACAGGAGGGGGGGGCAGTTTTATCGTGTGTGTGTGTGTGTGTGTGTATTTTAGTAATACATAATGATTTGGAAATACAGAAGAAACAAAAAGATTTTTTTAAATGCCCATTAATTCTTCCACCAAGGAAAAAAAAAGTTATTATCCTTTTCCCTCCAAAAATGTCAAATTAAAAAAAAAAAACCCACTGGTTTTTTTAGTTGAAAAAGGAATATTTGTGGGACCCCTGGGTGGCTCAGTTGGTGAAGCATCTGCCTTCGGCTCAGGTCATGATCCCAGGGTCCTGGGATCAAGCCTCACAACAGTCTTTCTGCTCAGCGAGGAGCCTGCTTCTCCCTCTGCCTGATGCTCCCCCTGCTTGTGTTCTCTCTCTGACAAATAAATAAGTAAAATCTCAAAGAAAGAATAGAAAAGAAAAGAAAAAGGAATACTTGTGTATGGTTGAGAACTTCAGAATAGTCCCTCCCCCCCAGCTTCCTCCCCCAAGGCCACTGCTGCCGCGGGCGTGGCAGGCATCCGCCCTGCTACTTTCTGTGCATATAGAATGTATCTGTGTTACATTTTCCACCAAACTGGACTTTGACCTTTTTTTTTTAACGTATTTCCTATTAGTCTTTTTCCTCTGCCTATATGTAACTTAACAAAATGTGAACATTGTCCTCAGTTGCTGTATTTGGATACTTCCAAAGTATTGTTTTAAATGGCTGCAAAATTTTCCATCATATACATGTTTCGTTTGTTTCATCTCTTGTTGGACATTGACAATTTTTTCCTCTTACAAGTTACCAGCTTTGACTTGACTGCGTCAGGAGAGTCGTGCAGCCGCTCCGCATGGTGAAGCTCTTTGGCTGCTTTCCACACCATCGGGTAATAGACTCGAGCTAAGACCATAGAGGTTTATTTTTCTCACTAATAAGCATTTCAGAGATGGGTGGGTAAACCAAAGTTTTGAGCAAGACAGCAGAATACAGAAGGTCAAATTCCAGAGCCAGGCTGTCATGTGCAGAGTTTCCAAAGAGGGTGATTGAGGACCTTCCCAGAAGGTCTTGAACCACTCCTGGAATGGAGAACACAGAAGGATTGAGAGCGGAGACACAGAGCATTCTCAAATGGTTTTTCCTTCTGATTTCTTCTGTGGTGGCTGGGGTAGGGGTTCTACCATTCTCACCTTAAAGCGGGTCTCAAAGAGGGTTTTGGCTGACAAGTGAGAAAGCTAAAGAGGCCTGTGGCTGGCAGAGAGAGGGGGTTGTGTTGGGGTCAGCCACAGGGTGCCCAGTGCTTCCCCTCGGTCTGACATGGGCCCCGAAGGAGGGAAATTGGCATGTGATGAGTCGGACTGGGCCAGGGTGGGGGTGGGGGGAATCACAGCAGCAGGAAGCTAGAGGTGGGCACAGCCTCCCTATGGGGCTGAGGAAGGAGAGCCCCAGGACAGGTGCATCTCCTAAGGTCAAGGAAGTGCAGAGAAGAACCCTCATAGATGGGAATATTCTAGGAGCCCACAGAAGGACCTACAAGAAAGTCAGCTTTCACATCTGCCTTGACCAGAGAACCTCAGCCAGCTTATGGCGGTACCTGTTCAAGAAAGACCCTCCCATACCCTAAGTGAGCAAATGTACCTGAGAAAAGCTGGCAGAGGCAAGAGTTGGGTGTAAAGAGGAGAAACATGAGGTAGAAAAAGAGAGAAGCCAGCTACATACCCCTTTCCATCTCAGGCTTTGGGCCTGACACAGGCCTGGTGGTGGAGGGAAGACTTGATGCAAAATCAGGTTCAGGGCTTTTAAAAAAAATTTAAATTAATCTTGGACCATGTGACTTCCAGAATTGTGACTGCATCTGTTATTGAAAGTGACTTCAGACTGTCTGTCGCCTAAGGGTCCGCCAGAGTTTTCATCTAGGATTATGGAGCTATGATCCCCTCTGAGTAGTTTCCGGGGATGGTGAGAAACAACTATAAAGTTCGTTTTTATTCCATTTCATGAACAGTATGCTCAACATACCATTTATAAGCAGAGTAAAAGTGGCTTAAGCAACAGGGACTTGTTTTTCTCAGTTAAGAAGAGGTTGGGAGGTAGGTGACCGCAGGGTTAGTTCATCAGCTCCCTGAAGACCAAGGACCAAGCTCATGTCATGCTTCCACTCTCCTAGCCTCAGTGTATAGATGATGTCTCCCCTCGTGGTCACAAGATAGCTGCCCCAGATCCAGCCATCACGTCCTCACACAGGAAGACACAGTAGGAGCTGCAGGCTCTCCTTGCTCCTTGCCTTTTACAGGGAGGAAGATCTCTTCTACAAGACCCTCAACAAGACCAACCTTACAACCCCTGGGCCAGAATGGCTCATGTGACCACACCTCTCATGTTTCCTGAAGGAATGGACTCTACTACCTCATTTCCTAAGATGTCTCAAACCAGTATAAAGTAGACTCAATGCCTCCCTTCCATAAACTCTGTTCAGTGAGGTAATCTGTTGTCTAAGTGCCAAACCCAGGGCCTCTATTTTGCAGCCCTGGGCTTCCTTGATTTCGAGGTCACTCAGTACTGCAGATCTCTTCCTGCTTGTTGAATCTCTGACCTCCTTCAGGGGATTTCCGTGACACCCTGCTCCTGGATCTCCTTGACTTCTGCACACGTCAGAGGTCTGTGGCTCCGTAATCTCCATCCCACCCCCGTCCTCCATGCTCTCACTAGCATGACATGCTACTACCAGTGTGGAGTTAGTGCCTACCGCTTTTCTGATTTATGGATTTGATTCTCAGTTTTCTATAAAATATCTGTACATCAATGTTAGAGCCCCTCAAACTAAAAAACCAAACTAAAGAACTAAAAAACCAAGATCATCATTTTCCCCTTACACCAGATCTGTTCTTTCCGTACTCCATTTCCTTTAAAGCCACTGCCACCACCACTCTCTATCTTGTCACCCAAGCTAGAAACCTCAAATCCATCTTCCTCATCCTTGCCACCATTGAACCATGCCAATTCTGCTTCTAAATATATCTCAATTGTGTCATCTTTTCCTCTCCACCCCCACTAGCTTGGTTCTGATTCAGTTTGTCCCAGGGTGGGTGTAACAGCCTCTTAACTATTGCTCCTTTCCCTCTCCCGCCCCCCGCACCTTGTATGAAGATGTGATGCCTGGAACTGTGGGAGCCATCTTGTAACCATGAGGTAACAAGAGTGAGAACTAATACCAAATGTCCTAAGGATGGCAGCAGAAAAATGGAAAGAGGCTGGGACCCTGTCAGCTTGTTCTGCTGAGCAGCTGAATCAGTGCCAGGAATCATCCACCTGCAGACTTCATGAGAAATGAGGTCATAAATGTCTGTCTTGCTTAAGTTCCTGTTGGTGGCCACTAATTAAATCATAAGGCATTTCTAACTGACTCCAGGAGTGGGAAGCTGGAGGTTCTAGTATGAGCAAACTTGTGACATGCTAACTTGGCAATCTTGAAGGAGCTATTCTACCGTGAAGGATATTTTTAGGTAGCTGGGGAGAAAAAAACCAAATGATTAAATATTGAATCTGTTGTTGTTGTTGTTGCTGCTGAGTAATGTGTTCAAGAGATAACATGTCCATCTCTCTGTCTGACCCTACTTCACCCAATCCCTCATTTGTCCCTGTCACTTAGAACTGCTTTTAAGTTTTAAGATAAAGCAGCATTCTGAGTAAGTTCGTAGAAGGTGTTTTAAAGTGGTCACACGAAATATCTCCTGGGTCAGAATGGTCACATGGAACAGGCCTCCATCCAATGCGCATTTGGGGTAAAGACGTGTGGAGGCAGAAGTGTGCGGAGTTGGTTAAGGCTGTAGCAAGTTGGCCCCTACGGCCAAGTGTGCAGGCCCTGAACCTGGAGAGTGGGTGGGGTAAGGGGGTCTGGTTGAACTCAGAGAATGGGTGATTTGAGAGTAGGCTGGGAGTAAACTATGTGGAATTCAGGGCTTGGGAGAGATAGAACCCTTCTCTGTCAAGTGGGGGGCATTCTTGGGCTCCATCTCATTTAGCCTCTCTGTTCTCAGTGTACGTCTGAGGGCCTTTTCTCGGGTCACCATGGGACATTCATAACGTGGCTGCGCCTGTGTCATGCAGGGGCCGTGATCATCTCCTACGCCGGGGTCTGAAGTCCAGCTCGGGGTGTAGGAGTGGCGATCTGGTTGGAAGCAGGGCTGAGGAGACTTGTCTTGAGGCTGTAGATGTTTCCGATTCCTGTTCTTGGCTGCTTAGGGGAAGCATCAAGCAGAATCCCTGCTGTGCCACAGACAGGGGAGATGCAAAGATGAGATCCGGCGCAGGGAGAGAATAGAAGAAGCAGAGGCCCATGGGGACAGTGCAGAACTCTGGTCTTCTTTGGAAGCATCCCTGCTCATATTCAAAAGTGTAGTTTCATTTGAGTGTGTGTTGATGATGGTGGTGGGCCGTCCTGGCATCTTTACCAATGGCCAAGATTGGGAAGAGAGAGTTTAGTACAAAATCCCTGGGGCCAGCAGGCCAGCAGACACCCGGTTCCTAATCACAAGACCTCCAAAGACAACAGTCCCTGGCCCCACACTTCACCGCTCCCTGAACGGCCCCTGCCGTGTGGCTGTTCTGGCCACAGTATTTTCCAGGCTTTATGAGGCACCCCAAATTGTGGCTGGTTAGTTATTGCCAAAGAAACTGTTCCAAACTCCAGTGTTGAAGAACTGCCCTTGAGCAAACGGAGAGAAATACACTTAATAAATGTTCAGTTATTAAACGTTGTGCAGTTAATAAATGTTGGCCACTGGAGAAGTATCGTATTTGTTCATATCACTTCTTCTAATATTTCTCTTTCCCTCAGAGAAGGTTGTCAGGGGAATGGGCATTTCCCCCTTCAGACCTCATCAGTTCGAGCATTCCATATGTGCGTAGACCAGTCGTGATCTCGTCCCCCCACTCAGCCATTTCCGTGTCTGGGAACCAGCAGGTTCCCCGGGCACAGCCGTCCCCATTGCCGAGCTTGCAGCAGCCTCTAGGGGTTGCCACGGGTTACTGAGTGCTTGGGACTGGTGTCTTGGATCCGTTTAAAGCAAGAGCTGTCCGACAGTATTTCCTCCAGGTTTCCCCAGGGGGCACAGATGGTCCATCCAATGCCTGGACCACAGCACCACCTGCATTCACCGACCAGGCCTGGGACTGGCGAGCAAAGGTATAAAGGAGGGAAACAGGCAGAACCCATGGACAGTCAGCTTGCCAAGATCCACCTGAGTTACTCCGAATATCCGTGCACGTGCCACCCCGCCCACTAGGACACACGTGCACATATACACGTGCACGCACACACATACACACATATGCACACGCAGGCAGGCACACATACGCATGCACACACACAGCCACCTGCTCTGAATGGGGCACACATTCAAGTATCACCCCTCTCATCGAGGCCGCCCGGGCTTCCCCAGTTCTTCCCTGGGGTCCCAACCTCCTCTTTCTCCAGACACAAGCAGCCGAGGCTCTGCAGAGCTGGAGCTGAGCGGCGTTGGGTTGTTTCCTGAGCGTCAGCCCCGGGCTCCAGTTCTTATGATGTACCTCAAAATCAAATCCGATCCTGTCATCCGTGCTTAAAGGCCTCAGGGCGGTCCCTTCCCACGGGGATGGCAGTGAGACTCCTCGTTGTGACTTCCAAGGCCCACTTTCCCGACTCACCTACCCTCTGCGCCGCACCTCCTGACACCATCTCCGCATCCTAGTTGGAGGGATGACCTTTTAGTGCTTCAAAGGCTGTGCCCTCTCCACTCCTGAGCCTCTACGACACAGCTCTGCTCACAGCTCCATGTACTGCACGACTTTATGGTAATTAGGGGTGTGTGTGTGTGTGTGATCAAATATTTGATAGGGCACCTGTGATTTGCTCACTACAGAGTCCTGAGCACCTGCTCTGATAGATATGAAAGGAGTTTGGTTTTTGTTTTTTTTAAGATTTTATTTATTTACTTGATAGAGAGAATACAAGCAGGGGGAGCAGCCGGCAGAAGGAGAAGCAGACTCCCCACCAAGCAGGGAGCCCGGTGCGGGACTCGATCCCAGGACCCCAGGATCATGACCTGAACCGAAGGCAGATGCTTAACACACTGAGCCACCCAGGCGCCCCCAAAAGGAGTTTAAGATACAGCTCCTACTTCCATAGAATGTCACCTTCTGGTTGGGTAAATAAGACATGAACACATGAAACAACTAGAAAAAATTACATGTTAAACCAGAGATTGCAAACTCGTAGCCTGTGGGCTGAACCTAGTTTGGCAATAACAATTGTAGCCAGTAAGTCCCTGCCCCCCCCCGTTTTTTTTATTCTAGTGAAATATACACACCATAAAATTTACTATCTTAACCATTTTAAGTGTAAACTTCAGTGCTATTAAGTACATTCTTAACGTGCAACCCTCGCCACCACCATCTCCAGAACTTTTCTCGTCTTGCAGAACTATAACCCTGTCCCGTTAAACACTAACTCCCCATCTTTCCCTCCTTCCCTCAGCCCCTGGCAACCACCATTCTACTTTCTGCCTCTGTAAGTTTGACTGCTCTAGGGCGCTCATATAAATTGAATCATGTTGTATTTGTCTTTTTGTGAAATAAAATAATAAGCCTGGCTCATTTCACTCAGCGTAGTGTCTTCCAGGCTCGTGCATGTTGTATTCATCCACATGGATGTGTCCATCCATCTCCTTCCTTCTTAAGGCCGAAGAATATTCTGTTGTATGTGTATACCACATTTTGCTTATCCGTTCATCTGTCAATGGACACTGGGATGCTTCCACCTTTTGGCAATGAGCATGGGTGTACAGATATGTCCTTGAGACCCTGCTTTCAACTCAATTCCAGCAGTGGAATTGCTGGATTATATGGCAGTCTTACTTTTAATTTTCTGAGGAAGCTTCCTATTCTTTTCCTCAGTGGCTGCACCATTTTACGTTCCCACCAGCAATGCTCCAGAGTCCCGAATTCTCCACGTCTTTGTCAACACCTTTGTTTTTTGGTGGTAGCCATCCTAATGGGTTGAAGTAGCCAGCACAGTTTTTAAAATTTTTGAATAAGTTGTCAATATTTTAAAAAATCAGACTTCCTGTCTGTGTGTGTGTGTGTGTTTAATGGAGATTTCTAGCTTCTTTCAAAAAATTGGAGAATTCTAGCAGCCCTGGTGACAACTGGCTGGAGCTGAGCAGCGCCTGCCCCTGTGCCCGCTCGCCTCGGCCCCTCCCCACGGGCCCCTGCACCCGGAGCATGAGGGCAGCCGTCTTGCTCCCCTAGCCTTGCCTCTTTGACCCACAGCACTGCCGGGGGGGAGAAGAACGTTTCTTGTACCCATCCTCAGTGGGAAGTGAGGAAACTAAAGGGAGCGAGCGACTTTTTATGACCGCGTATATCACTCAGGTGCGATTTGCAAGCATTGGAAGCACCGTGTTCCTTATACTGGGCCACTTCACTCCTGTCCATTCTCTTCCTGGCCCCAATAGGCATTAGGGTGTGTGATCCTTGTGTTAAACTGTGGTGACTCTCGGCTACCAGGTTTTCTGCGACAACGCTTGCACTGTGGGCTGGGCCGAGCGAAGGCAGTTTGCAAAAGGAGATGGAATTTCCCTGCTGCCTTGGAGGATGGTGTATCCGTTTGCTGCCGTAACAAAGAGCACAGACTGGGTGACTTCCACAACAGAAACGTCACCTCTCACAGTTCTGGAGTCTGGAAGGCAGAGATCAAGCTGTCTGTAGGGCTGGTTTCTTCTGAAGCACCTCTGCTTGGCTTACAGATGGCTGTCTTCTACCCACGTCTTCATATCACCTTCCCTTTGTACGTGCCTGTGTCCTCATCTCCTCTCATTGTAAGGATACCAGTCTGGCCCAAGGGGCCACCCCTATGACCTCATTTTATCTTCATCACCTCTTTAGAGATCCTATCTCCCAATACAATCCAAGTACTCCAAATACAAGATTCTGAGGGACTGAGGGTTAGGACTTCAACCCATGAGTTTGGGGGACACAATTCAGCCCATAGCCAATGGGTAGGACTAGCAGGGAGCAGAGAAGGGGCTCAGTAGGCATGCGTTTTATCATCTGCTCAGCACGTATTAGTTTCCTTCTGCTGCTTTAACAGATTGCCACAAATTTACTAGCTTAAGTGACATGCATTCATTTTCTTATAGTTCTGGAAATCGTAAAATCACGTGCTGGCAGGGCTACAATCCTTCTGCAGGTGATCAGGGCGAATCTGTTCCCTGGCTTTTTCCAGGTCATGGTTGCTGCCAGCATTCCTTGGCTTGTGGCCCCAGTACTCTGACCTCGCCTACGTCAGCACATCTCCTTCTCTCTCTGACTCTCCTGCCTCCTTCTTTAAGGACCTTCTGGGGGCACCTGGGTGGCTCAGGCAGTTGGGCGTCTGCCTCTGGTTTGGGTCATGATCTCAGGGTCCTGCTCAGTGGGGAGCCTGCTTCTTCCTCTCCCTTTCCCCCTGCTTATGCTTTCTCTTTCTCAAATAAATAAATAAAACCTTAAAAAAAAAAAAAGACCTGATTATATTGGGCCCATCTGGATAACCCAGGAGAACCTCCCCATTTCAAGATCCTTAACTTACTCACATTCACAAAGTCCCTTTGCCATGTAGGGTAACACATTCTCGGTTCCAAGGATTAGGGCTTGGACATCTGTGGGAGACCATTGTTCTGTCTACTACAGCACCCTTCCCTTCTTCCCTACTCCAACCTTGAACGTCTAGTGGGGAGCTTCCCCTCACAGTCCTGGAGTGGCCATGTGATCCAAGCCAACCCAGTCTGAGTCCCTTGAGGGTTTCCCTTGCGTGGCCATACTCTGGAGTTGCTGGAGATCCAGCCTCCTGTAAGGGCAAGGCGTTAGGCTGTGCTGGTGGAGATGGGGACTGAGATGTGGAGAGAGTCATAGGAGCATATAGTCACTGGTTCTGGTTGTTTCTGATGCCGGCAGTTTAGGAATCGGTATATCCTCCATTCAGTTGGTTTCCGTTGGGTTTCTATCCTTGGAAATCAAAACCATCTCGACATGTACACAAGTTGTTTTGAAAGAGGGCCAGACAGTGGGGCGTAGGGACGGCAGGGACAGAAGTGCATCTTTCTGGAAGCTAATGAAGTGTAAGCTTCAAGGCTACTCACTCATGGGAGACCCTCCAGAGCCCTGGCTGGGACTCAGGTTCATATGTTTCTGCACCATTTTTAGGAGATACGTTAGCTGCAGTTGGGAGGCCCACGTCAGTCTCCATTTCCACTTCCCCTCTAGTAAATCCGCTCCCTCTCCCTAGCTTTGCTATGCCCATGAGCATTTTTGAAAACCTACGCAGGGGAAATTGAGATGAGGATACATTTACTGTGTGTTAAATGCAATATATTTATATGGCCTCCACTTGTTTTGTTAAGTTTGCTTGTTGGCTGGGTGTAGGAATGGTTTTTAGGAATACTCCCACGGCCCGGACTCTCCCAGCACATGACAAGGAGCAGGGCTAGCGGTGGCATCATGATATCAGTGTGTCCCACAGCAATTGCCACCAGAAATATGTGGGGAGGGGAGGAGAAACGAGTTGGAAACATACAGAGCCAAATGTTGGCCCCTTGAAAAATTCTTCCGATCATCAGATGTGTAGAATCGTAAAATGGGGATTGAATTCTTGACTTCTGGCCAAAATTTAAATTCTCCCCTGTCAGGAATATACCCGATAAAGCTACATAAACAGACTATACATGCTTTTCTTTTTTAATGGAAATTGTGGAAAAATAGAGTTTATCAAGATTCCTGTGGATTTAATCCTGCAAGATTAAAACAAGAGTGAGCATGCGTGCGTGTGAAGCTCCATGACTCATGCGTCCTAACATATTGGACTATGTCTTAGCAAGACATTACCAAGAAAGCACACTTTTCTAAATGATCAACCGTGCTAGAAAAAAGCCTGAAGTAGCTTTCTATGCTTCCTATGCATAATGGTGCCTCAAACTTATGATCATTGTCATGTGAAGAGACAAAGGGTCTGCTGCCAAAAAGGAGGGGGAAAGTATTTTAGAAGCATGTCAGGCAACTAACACAAACTAATGTGTAATTTTTCTGTATTCGGTGTTTTTGTGGGGTTTTCCATCTTTCAAAACTTTATGGTTTTTGTTATATTCTCCATCTATTTATTTCCATATTTAATTTTGTACTGGTAATTTTGTATTTATCTTCTTTAAAAGAGTGAACACGACTCAGGCCCCAGTCAACCTGGGTGAGCCCCCGTGCTGCACAGGCTACAATGAGGAGAGGCGAATGGCCAGCCTGCCGAGGGCAGAGGCTGAGAAATGAGGAGTTGCAGCAGGGAGAGAGGGAGGGATGGGGGACACGGGTGATGGAGGCCATGGAATGCCAGGTGCTGGGAGAGTGGGCCCACTGAGGTGACCGTGGGTGCATGGTGTGTTTCTTGTGTGGCGTGTCAAGGAGAGTGACATGGGGGGGGGATCCTTTTCTCTGGGAACAGATGCTCTCCAGCTGCTTCAACCTTCTGCACCTGTAACGGATGGAGAGATGATTAAAGACCAAAGCAGGTGGTACATTCTGGAATCCTGAAAAAGAGTCAAAAAAATGTCACTTTCTGGAACAGAGATTTATAAAAGCCAACATCAAACAGATGAGGATTATCACAGTTTGGGTACTTCCCAAAAATCTCAAGATTCTTCAAGGTACAGGGTAGTCTCTCGATTCGTCAGGAGTTGAGAATGAATCCTAAAATCCCATCCGGGAAGCACCAATTTCGATGTAACTAATAAAAGAAGCAGCTTCTAAGAGTATGGCTAAACACAGAATGACATACTGTCAAGTATTTAAAAGTAAACTAGGAGGTGGCAGTCTCACACATACACGTGTGAACGCATTAGACCACAAATACTCTGTAAGGCGGAAAACAATGGCTTTATCCTAAGGCAAATGGCATCTAGGGGAAAATATTTGTGTCTTATATCACAGCCAACATTAATTTTTCTAATATGTCAGAGCTCTTATTGATTGGCTTTTTTTCCAAGACCAGGCTTCGAATAGAAAAACGGGCAGTTCATGAGAAAGGAAATACAGATGCTTCTCAGATAGTTGGAGAAATAGTGACCCTTACAAGAAGAAAATGCAAAATAAGATTACACTGCAATATCTCCTTTCAACTATCTGATTGGCAAAGATAAAAGAAAGTTCGGTGAAGGTGTGGGGAAATAAGCTTCCTTGTAAATTGCTGGCAGGAGTGTGGATAGAGTTTCTGTAGAGAACAGTTTGGTAATATCTATCCAAATTACAGGTGCACATACCCTTTGACTCAGCAATTTGACTCCTGAAAATTTATCCTATAGGTGTGATCATATATGCACAATGTGTCATATATACAAGATTATTTGCAACACTCTGCAGCAACAAAAGATGAGAGGCAGGCTATGTATCCATCTGTGGGGAACCAAATACATAAATTCCCGTACATCAGAATATTCCATACATTGGAATATTGCTCAGCCATAGGAAAAAAAGGAGGAAGCTTTATTTGAACTGATATGAAATGATCTTCAAGATACACAAAGTGAGAAAAGCAAGATGTAGGAGAAATAGAAAGTACTCTACTATTACTGTTTTGTAAAGGACGGTTGGGAAGAATAGAGCTCTGTATGTATATTTATTTGACTAAACATAAAATATCCTTAAAGATACACCAGAAACTCCTCCATCAGCTCCTCCAGACAGAAGCTCTGGGAGCCTGGGGGATGCGGATGTAAGAGCCTCATGCCTTCCTGGACCAGAATGGAAGCACAGGGATCATGACTGACTCCGCAAATGTGGGTTGAGGGCTGGCTGTGTGGCACGGGCACCCACTGTGGCAGGTGTCAGGGGGCAACGGTTAGCAAAACAGACAGATATCCTGCCCTTACGGAGCTTATGCCCTAGTAAATGAGATGGGCAGTAAACAAATAAAATAGATGGGTGGACAGACAGATGGACAGAAAAAGGGGGGAAGGGAGGGAGGGATGGAGAAGAAGGAAGGAAGGAAGGGAGGGAGGGAGGGAGGGAGGGAGGAAGGAAGGAAGGAAGGAAGGAAGGAAGGAAGGGAGGAAGGAAGGGAGGAAGGAAACTCAAGGACTTTGAAGACTACTAAAAATGACATGTGAAAAGAGTAAGTGGGGTGGCTGATCTATTATTTTAGATAGGGTGGGGTCAGAGAAGGTCTCATGTCGTCCAGATATCTGGGGTAGGGGCATCGAGGGGACAAGTGCAAAGACCTGACTTGGGGAGTTTTGAGGACTAGTAAGGAGACCAGTGGGACGCGAGCAGAGCTGGGGCGGGGGGGACTGCAACAGGTGACTGAAATGTGTCCCCACATCAGGAGCAGCACAGCCCACCTGGTCTGCTGGGGGTGGTGTCAGCCCTTCAGGGACCCCCAGCGAAGATGACTCCCTCTTCTGAGCTTCAGACATTCGACCAGGACAGCTCTCAGACTGTGGAACATTTGTGGGTTGGTGGTACAGTCCACATTCTGGGGTGATGTCTATCTTTTTAGTCAATGCTTGGAATGACTTTTTTTCTGAAACGGACCAAGGCAGCCCTTTGACAACTCCAGTAGCACATCCCAAACCTGGCATTTGTCCTCACAGCACAAAACAGTCCTCCGTCCTCCTCGAGTGCCTGTGTGCCTTCGAAGGAAACGGTGCAAACAGCTATGATAATGTGGGCTGTTTCTGAGCCTGTGCATGCCACAGACGCACCAGCCCACTGTGCTTCTCTCCCGGAAGATGACCGGGCTCCCAGGGGACAACAGCGTCCCCAGTGGGAGCACTTTCTCTGTAGGACACACGCTGTGTAAACTCTGTGGTCACACTGGGTCCCTGCTCTTTAAGACAACAAATCCCCAGAGGAAGAGGCTTACGTCTTGCCTAATTGGACAGTTGGCTGTATGCAGAGAGAAGTGTTTGCAGAGCACATCGAAAGCTCGCCCAGGGACCCACATGTTTGCTCAGCATCCACATGGCAAACAGCAAGAGCCTTCCTTGAATGCAGGGGTCAGAAAGGGATTTTCCTCAAATCTGGGCAAGCCTCTGGGGTGATGGCTCATTCAAAAGGCCGTAGTATAAGGCAGGGCGTTCTGGAATATTGGTGCCAGGCCTTCCTCCCATCTGAGATGGACACAAAGAATCTTTTCTCATTTTGCTTTCTTGCAGCACAGCACACCCTGGATTACTGAGGGGGGGCCCAGGCCTGTTTCAAGGTCCAAGTGTCTGGAATCAGAGCCCAAAGGCCAGCTGTGGGGAGCAGGGGGCGGGAGAAGGGGGGAGGCCCACTGGCTGTGCAGAAAACGAAGACCCAGGCTTTTATGCACATGATTAGTGCTGAGGAGCTAGTTGCCTGGCAACAGCAGCCCCTTCCCCCTCTATCCGTACCCCTCAGGCTGTGTGTAATGTTTGGTGACATTTTTCTTTTCATAGCAGAGACAGGGAGTCGCCCCCTTAATTAGCTGAAGATGCCCCCCCCAACTGGCTTATTGATCAGACTCCTGTTTAGGAATCATCCCCCCAAAGCACTTAATTATTAATTGCACATTAATAATTGCTGTGCCGGGATAACTCTACAGATAGCTGTGCATGTAAGTGAAGAGCTTAGACTAAGACCTGACACACGGAAGTGCTGTAAAAAAATTAGCTGCTCAAATAATTAACATGGTCTCTTTCTTTTAGGAGGTTCCAGTAGTAAGACCTACACTGGGCAGGTTTTACTGTTTTCAAAGAGCTTTGCTATTTTCTCTCAGACTCTCAGAATTCTACAGTCAGAAAGGTCCTTAGAGAATCCCCACCCCCCACCCCCACCCCCACCCAGCTCCCTCCTTTTACAGCTGGGGAAACTGAGGCCCAACGAAGTGAAATGACTTTGCTAAAGTCACACAATCCGTGATGCCACAGAGACTGAATCCAGACCCCCTGGTCTTCAGTCTCTCCACTACTCCTCTGGCTTTCCCAATTCACTGCTACGAAGAATCCTCCAGAAGTCCATCAGAAATGCGGGTGTGTGGTTCCCACCCTCCTTGCCTGGCCCGCACTCGGGGGATCTGCGTCTGCATGTGCGGCAGGTCCCTGGCACCGCAGCCCCGCTTGGCCTTCGCAAGTAAATGATGTGGCTGCCAGAGCAAGGTCATTGATTCCATTTACAAGATGGGAACCTCAAGGCTGAGAAAGGTGAATTTCTAGTCCAAGAGCAGGACTTGAAAGCCACATCCCTCTTCCCACACAGTCACCACCTGGTTCTCCTGTGCAACAGACTCAAGACCGTGGGGCCTCGTCCCCTCCTCTGACACTCAAGGAAACCAGGCCTCAGAAGGGGCCGAGGGACCTGCCCAGGGCTCTCCCTCCTGGTACAGCCGTAACTGTTCCCAGGGCAGGGAGTGGGGGGAGTCCAGGAGAGATCACCCGCCCCCTTCGCTTTCCCACGGAGGTTTATCTTAACCAATCTGCTGAGAAACACTTTTTAACACACAATAAGATGGATGTGCTAAATTAATTTCAAATACATGGACGCAAACAACCTCTGAGCCTTTGGGTCGATTATCTACACAGAACAGGCTGACGGGGGTTAGGGGCTGGCAAAGACGGGGTGTGGGGATGACAGGCCTTCTCTGTTCATGGCCTTTGAGGAAAAAATAACAAAGGAGACACTCAGTTGCAGGTGCCCGCGTGTGTGAGCGAGCACTAGGGGGCGGAGTTAGTCCGGGAATGGGAGAGCCGACGCGCTTTTCCTTTGGTTTTAAGGGTGGTTTTAAGAGAGCAAGCTTGAAGCGTGAAGGGTCGTTGCCTTTAGTACAGCCTTAGTCAATAGGTTTCTAATTGGGCTATTAATCTGGAAATAAGTGTAAAATAAGAAACCCAGAGGGTGGGTTAAGCGTAGATGCCATGTGAATAATGAACATCCCATGAATGATTTTTTAAAGGGTCAATAGTCCTATAATCTTTGTTCTCCTTTAATGTGAATTGACTCCTGACCACGACTTGGCAATTTGTCATGAAGCAGTAGGTCTACGTATTAAGAAACATGAAATAATATTTTAAGAGTTTTCTAGTACATGGTCTCTGCAAGTGGAAAACATAAATAGTAATTGTTCTTTGGCAAATTAATGTGATTGTGCGTACGTACCGATCTGTCCACTCCCCCTCGCACCTGCTCCCACCCTGTCCCATCACCTGCTTGGAACGGTCACCACAGAGGTGGAGGGACCACAGCAACACACTGGGTTCCCCGTATGGGAGTTAACCCCGGTAATACATGACTCAAGCCCCTGGAAGGCAGGGACATTTGGACATATGTGAGTTTAGCAGTGGCCTAAGGATAGTTTCTTATGTAGAACCACAATAACTACCATATGATGATAGTGAATAATACCGTATTGCATATTTGAACATTGCCAATAGAGTCAATCTTTAAAGTCCTCATCAGGAGGATTACGTCGTAACTATGTATGGTGACCGATGTTATTGTGGCGATCGTTTGGCAGTATATACTAACATCTAATCATTAAGTCGTACACCTGAAACTGATGCTATGTTATATGTCAATTATGCCTCAATAAAAACAGAACAAAAACCAAAGCCAAAGGAAACAGCGGCCATCAAGGAGAACTTATTAGGTGCCAGGCCCTGGGCTTTGATTATGTGGTCTCGTTGAAGCAAAATAAACCTATAAGATGGATACTGTGATTATTCTTCTGATTTTAGAGATGAGGAAACTGAAACTTAAGTTAACTAAGTTGTCCAAGATTGCCCCCCAAGGCAGCAGTTCATCTTGGACTCAGACTGAGATCTGACAGCAGCGCCCAGGTTCTCCGTTCTGGTCCTCCTGGAAGCCTGACCGATCCTATCCTGATGGAAAAAGCCTAGGTCCTATACTCTGACCCTAAATCCTTTTTTTTTTAATTTAAATTTGTTGATTGATTGATCAAGAGAGAGCATGCGTGTGATTGAGTGGGAGAACGTGCGAGTGGGGGGAGGAACAGAGGTAGAGGGGCAAGCAGACTCTGTGCTCCGAGGGTCGGGGTGCTTGATCCCAGGACTCTGAGATCATGACCTGAGCAGAAACCAAGAGTCAGACAGTTAACCAACTGAACCACCCAGGCGCCCCCCCTCCCGGGCTTTTTAAGATTATTTATTTATTTACTTGAGAGAGCAAGCGATGACACTACATTCTAATCTGATCAT